>NC_090297.1:125495711-126728211 GCF_039906515.1 Pseudorca crassidens | reverse complement strand
TATACAGCAAATCTCCTCCTAGAGTAATGAAAATAAAACAAAAATAAACAAATGGGGTCTAATTAAGCTTAAAAGCTTTTCCACAGCAAAGGAAACCATAAACAAAGCAAAAAGACAACCCTCAGAATGCGAGAAAATATTTGCAGAGGAAGCAACCAACAAGGGATTAATCTCCAAAATATACAAACAGCTCATGAAGCTCAATATCAAAAAAACAAACAACCCAATCAAAAAATGGGCAGAAGATCTAAATAGACATTTCACCAAAGAAGACATACAGATGGCCAAAAAGCACAAAGCACATGAAAAGATGCTCAACATCACTAATTATTAGAGAAATGCAAAGCTTACTCTTCATGTGTTCCCGATATCCCATTATATATTCCCTGTGTGCTTATATCATTAGATTTTTATTTTAAAAAGTTTTGGATTCATGAATATATTTACCATGATTTTCAACTACTCTGTAGAAACATTTTCTAAAATTTGATTTTCTTCTTTGTGGGAAGTTTGTGGAAATTTCCAGTGTAGAATTCAGAATAGCATGAATTCTTTATGGTTTGAAATAAAGTTCTTATAATACAGGGTTCTCTGTGTGTGTGTGTTCCTCTACTCCACTCTGATCAACACAGATCATGAACTGTAGTGCTGATCGTAATACAACTTGTCTTCTACCCTGACTAATGACAGACTTTTCTGTACAAGAATAATGTGACTAAGTATTTCCTCATTCCTTGGGGCCCCAGCTATTCGAGGATGCCAAATGGGGTCAAGGGAAGATCCCACGACCAAGTTGGGAATTCAGTTCCTATCATTCCAAATAAAGGATTATTAGTTTTGATCTTCATGGCGAGAATCTAGGCGGAAAAAAATGATTGGTCAGATTTGTCCAAGGTCAAAAATTATAGTTGTTTTCTTTTAGAATCTTCCTGCACTCCCACAACTTTACATTTTCTTCTTCAAACTTTATTGGATTTGGTAGCTCTTCCTCATCTGTTGTAGTCTGTGGTTATAGATGTTCATGTTTTGTTGAAGATGGCATTTAAAAAATACATTATTCTTATTCTTTGGGGGGTGATTTTTAAGCAGTGAAGGAAAACTGTAGTGGTTTGCCACCATCTAAAATTTTGAAATTCATCCTGTTGGATGTACTTTGTATGATAATTTAATCACACCGCTATACCCACTGTGTATTACAAAGTAGAACTCTATACTCATGATATATTTTAACTTCTGTTCATCTTAGATATCACCATGAAAAGTACTGTCTATCATAAAGAAAGAAAATTTATAATTTTTTCAAGGAAAATTTCTAGCTGCTTACCCCATTCTTTACCTTTTAAGACAAATTAGGAAATTAGAATTGAATTTTACTTACCTATTAAAATAACTGATCCTCTTCTCAGATATGTTCTGGAACTCCTCAGGAATCCTAAGGTATCAGCTATCAAATCTATAACATATTTCTGATGAGAAATAAGCTGAGAATAAAAAAGGAAAAAAAATTCTCTCACTTATTGAAAGAGCACATTTGCTCTCTCCAGAGAGGCTTTCAGGGAAAAGAACTTGGTTGCTTATACCAAATCAGGGCCAGTTTAAAACTCGGGGGTTTCTGCGTATGAACGTTATTCTTTTGCTTGCAGGTATTATTCAGCTTATTACATGATATCCAAAGTTTGGGTTTCCAACTTTTGCTTAACATCCTTCCATCCCCATTTGTCTATCGTTGCAGTTTATGCTGGTTTTCAGAGAACCAGCTCATTCAGCCATGGAAAAGAAATTCCAGCTTTTCTTTTGGTGATCTGAAATGTTGCTACCTTTACACTGCTCAAAGTAGGTAGGTTGGAGGAAGAAACGATAGATGGAAAATGTTGAGGAAAAGAGAGTGGAAATTTTTAATTTTCTCTTGTCTCAAGTTCTAGCTATAATTGTTCATTTATCTTTTCTTTATATTCCTTGCTCATCATGCTTTTCATCACTTTGGATATCCTTTAAAGTTCCTCCTATAACTCTTGTGGTAGTAAACCCTGAGGGATCACTTACAAGATTGTTACAGATGTTGAGCACTACCAGCTCAAAACTGTAATGTTCATCCTTGAGCAAATATGATGTTGCCCATTTTAATTCTGAGGCACAGATTTCTAATGTATATTTACATGCCTGTGAAGTAGAAAAAGGTCAGTAAAAATCTATTCATCTGGTGTTACATAAAGCACTGCGATTCTCAGCAAAACTAAGAAAAACAAAATCACAGGACTTACTTTAACTACTCTTGCCTCTGTATCTTCCAGAAACAGAATCAGAGGCACCAAGCCTCCGAAAACCACATCATTCAGCATCCATGTGTACTGACTCATGTCCCTGAGTAACTCACCAAAGTGTCGAATGGCCATACTCCGAATGCCTCCATTACTCTGAAATATGCACACAGAAAAGACCTCATTTGAGGATATTTATATATATGCACACACACTATATACTATATATACTATGTATACTTATATACACTATATAGTATATATATTTATACGTATATATACTATATATGATGTGTCTATATGTATATATATAATTTTTTTTTTTTTTTTTTGCGGTACGCGGGCCTCTCACTGCTGTGGCCTCTCCTGTTGCAGAGCACAGGCTCCGGATGCACAGACCCAGCGGCCATGGCTCACGGGCCCAGCCGCTCCGCGGCATGTGGGATCTTCCCGGACCAGGGCATGAACCCTTGTCCCCTGCATTGGCAGGCGGACTCTCAACCACTGCGCCACCAGGGAAGCCCGTATATATATAATTATTATCATTTATTTTTAGAAAAGATTCAGCTTGAGTCTAAGAAGTCTAAGGGTCTAAGAAGATTCACTTTGGGTCTAAGCTTGTCTTTTGATTTTAAAATAAGACTTGCTTACCAAAATTCAGATTACCTTAAAGAAAATCCCCTGTGAAAAGTGAGTTTCTTAAATTTAGGAAGATAGTATTTAATAACATCCTAAAATTATAACATGTAAAAATCTATATAACTTGGAGATGATTTCTATAATACTTAGGGTAATGTGACCATGATGTCTTCAAATGCTGGAGGACTTTGCAGAATTGCCAGTGAATACCAATGCAAGTTCTTTGCATAATGGCATAGTACTAGGTTTCCAAGGGCTTACTTATGCCAAATAGGAAGGTGATTGGATTATAAAGATTCTAGAAGAGAAAAATTTCAAGTCAGAGGAAGAGGTTAATTTTTTAAAATATAATATCACCTTCAGTTTTTAAAAAAAGTTTATGATTCCATTTTGAAAGTAATTCTTTACATGGGCATGCCAACTACTTATTAGCCGTGTGAACTTGGCCAAATATTCATTTCAGTTTTCCTCAGTTTCCTTATATGTAAACTGGATAATAGCAATAGAGTTTGTTAGAGGATTATGTGAAATTGTCCATGTAAATCCCTTAAAATAGTGCCTGGTACATAGTAAACGCTCAATACATTTTAGCCACTATTATTATTACTATTCTTATCATTATGTCCTTATGAAAATATTTTCTGCCACTGTTTCCTTTTTCTATAGTTTAATAATATTGGGCCTTTCTTCAATGAAATCTGCAGAACTAAGAAGTTACACATTTTGGCAAGATAATTTACTATGAAATAATTCTCTGGTTCACAAACACTCATCAAAGGAATCTTTAAAAACAAATAGATTTCCCATAGCATACCAAAATGTTCTTGTTTATTAAAATACTATATTACTGTCATCCAACTTTTCTGGAACACGTTTACCATAAAAAATGAGAATTTTCAAAATGTACAACTTTCTGATGAAATACTTTCTAATTAAAGTTTTCTATGAAAATACCATATTCATTTGGGGCATTACACATGTCAACTCTAATACCCATAATATGCCTGCTATTCACTCTCTTTTACAGATGATGCACTAAGAGACTGAACCACCTGCTCAAGATTTCACAGCTAGTCAGTGGCAGCACAGGGATTTGAACCTAGGAAGTCCAGATTCAGGGTTAACAAACACAGCCACTAAACTATAATTCCTCTTTCATCTAAGAACAGAGGCTACATTTTGATTCTCTTTTCCTATGGGCAGACTTTTCCAGGTTCTCATAGTGTAGTTTAAAAACAAACAAACATAGAGCTTACTTGATTAATATTATTATCTCTGGAAAAAAAAAGGTAGCTCTGCACAAAATGACTGCCTTTTGTTGACTTATTCTGGGATGTAATAGCATTGCCTTACCTGGGGCTTCAGCTTAATGATAAAACCTAATGATCTCATATATCTATGTAACTCACATGATCCATCAGAGAACAGTAGCTGCAAGCAATTCTGGTACACAGGGAGGAGTAGGTCACCTTGTCCAGTTTGCCTAAAAGTCTTCGAAGGGTCATCAAGGCCCGAATTACAACAGTCTTGTCTTGGGAAAGGAAGGCATCCAGGATGGCTATTAATAAGCTGCAGACATTTTCTATCTATATGTAAAAGGAAGAAAATGGTGGGATTTAAGAACTAGAAGGAGACTTGAGGTAGCTTTGGTACACACACCTCTGAGTTTGGGCAGTATGCAGTGATGTGCTGGAGCTAGCTTACAAGAGTCAATTGCCAAATTGTCAAAAATTTTGCAAGCTGATCATTAAAAGTCACTATTAAAAATTAAATTTTATAAATTTAGAAATAAAAACAATGGTAATAAATACTGAAGACTCATCACTTCCCGTTCTTTTGCTACATTTTGCTCTTTTATGCCTTTGAGGTTATTTACATGTAGTGTATCTGTATGGTGGGGATATTAAATAATGATGCACTACTGTGCATCTCCTCCCAAATCCATGTCTACTGATGTCCCTTTGATAGATTGAAATCATCCATAGTGGGAGTTTTTACACCAGAGAAATTGGTCTTATTTTCACAGAGCTGCTTGTTTAAACATTTACCAACACACCACTGGCAGTATAACCTCGAAACTAGGTGACAATGACCTGTTTGGACATGAGAGCCACTGAGCTGCTGAGCTAGGTCATGGGCATCAATTGCAGATCAGAGACAAGCAGAATATCAGGCAATTAAAGCATGAAAAGGAGACACAAAAGGAGTGAAAGAAAGGCTGGAAAGAAAGGAAGTAAAAGAAATAAATAATATTTGCCAAAATAACAGCCAGAGGACACTTGTGTCTGGCTGGAGTCTTTACCAATAGATAGTACGTGAAACCTCAAAACAGATCCCTCTCCACTGTTTCTCTCCCACTTTCCTAGACAACTTTGTTACGTTGTTAATCGCATTGGTAAGAGGACTAGACAAGGCAATAAATAACTTTCTGTTCACAATACATCCTATTGACTTGTATGATTTACCTAAAGCAAATAAACTATGGCTCATTTCGTTCTAAATGCAAAATGAGTGCCCACTGACAGGCTTTAAGCTTTCAGAGACTATGCTTAATGGATATACTAGGATTTATTATTAAATTTATTATTAAATCAGTAATAATTTATGGAATATCTACAGTCTCAGCGTTGTGCAGGCTACTTTGAAATTTACAAAAGAATTACAACACATAGGTGTATGCATTGACACACTCTTCCTGGAAGGCAAGAAGTATTCACATGACTTAGTGGGAAATGATACAGGGCAGTAGTTCTCAAGTTCAACCTGCATTAGAATTACCTGGAGGACTTTTGAAAACATAGATTGGTGGGCACAACCCCCAGGATTTCTGATTCCATAGGCCTGTGATAGGGCCTGACAGTGTGCTTTTTTTTTTTTTTTTTGTGGTACGTGGGCCTCCCACTGTTGTGGCCTCTCCCGTTGCGGAGCACAGGCTCCAGACGCAC
The DNA here is from genome assembly GCF_039906515.1 of Pseudorca crassidens. Classification (NCBI taxonomy): domain Eukaryota; kingdom Metazoa; phylum Chordata; class Mammalia; order Artiodactyla; family Delphinidae; genus Pseudorca; species Pseudorca crassidens. Next base: position 126,722,369 of record NC_090297.1, on the reverse strand, counting down.
AGGCTCAGCGGCCATGGCTCGCAGGCCCAGCCGCTCCGCGGCATATGGGATCTTCCCATACCGGGGCACGAACCCGTGCCCCCTGCATCGGCAGGTGGACTCTCAACCACTGCGCCACCAGGGAAGTCCGACAGTGTGCATTTTTAACAAATTTCCAAAAGACTCTGATGCTGTTGGTTCAAGAGTCATAGGTAGAGAGCCATAAATATGAAATACTATATAAGCAAGTGCTTATAGTTGGTGTGGCCCTGAAAGGGTTGAGGCTGCTAGAGACCAGAATATCCAGTGAAGTTCGACTTGAGCTGATCATTGGAAAATAAGAAAAATGTGAATGGGTGAAGGAGGAAAGTGGTATAAAGGAAGAAAAAGCTTGAGCGAGTGCTCTGAGACAGGAAATTAATGTGTATGCATGTGTGTATGTTGGAGTGGAAAATAACGTATGTGTGGTTTAGAGTGTAACAAGAGTGTTCATGTAGAGCAATGCTGATAAATTCTGAGTGTAATGAGCGATTTTCTGGGAAAAATATAAATAAGGTGATAAAGCCAATAAATTGACTTAACGCATCCTTTCCATTCAACCCAGTTTCCTTATTGATAAAACACTCAGCTTTGATATTGTGTTAGTGATGTATAAACTAAAAAATAATCAATGTTTTGTCAGTAAGGATACTGAGTTCTACCAAATCTCAGATTATGAGTTCGATGGTGCTGGCAGACACAGATCACACACACACATACCTCGTTGATAACCGGTGCCATGCTGGCAATCTTCTGAAGGCTCAGTTTGCTAACTGCAGGATCAGAGTCATTGACCCAGTTTCTGAAGAGAACCAAAAATTCTTCTGGGAATGGGTCCTTGAAGAAATTATTGAGAAGCTAAAAGAAAACAATTAAGTTCATAGGCAGAGTAATGGCCAGGCATTGTTCTTGCTTCAGTCATAAAAATCAAGACATTTTCAGTAAAACAAACACAAATCACACTAAAACTCTAAATACTTACACATATTTTTACATATATTTCTGTGCCCATAGAAGGAAGGAGAAGTAGCAGATGGAATAGGAAATACATGCTTTGTTTTATATATATGATGAAAGAAATTTTCACATGTGGAATAACAGAGTTTACGTTAACTTTTTACACTTTTATGTTGCCTCATCTTTCTCTTACCTGGAAAACCTTGGTGCCTAATAGCATTAATATGTTTACTTATTCGTTTTCTACCATATAATGCATATACTAGTCTTAAAATTATGATATCAACACATATAACATCAATAAACCTCCTGAGGAAAAATAAATATTTCTTTACAGATTTTTTTTGTCCTTGCAATTTATCTCACTAAGGATGTACAAAGCACAGTGTTCATGTATTACTTGATCTTTCACAAATCTGTGGGGTGTGTATATGTGTGTATGTGTGTGTGTGTGTGTGTGTGTGTGTGTGAGTGTGTGTGTGAGAGAGAGAGAGAGAGAAGCATACAATTCACAGAGAAAGACACTAAGATCATAATAGTTAAATAGGTAAAGGAAAGATCAGGTTGTTCATAATATGGAACTTTAATTTATAAATAATATTTTAAAAATGTTCAAACTCTCTTTAAACAATAAGTACAAATCAAATCACCCCACAGGACATCACATCTGCCTCACACATTGGAAAGCTTGTTTATGGTGGTGAGAGTGCCGTGGGGTAAGCAGACCCACGAGCTGTGTGGGGAGCTCTGATTGGCACTGCTTTCCAGATAGCGGTTTGGCATTAAAAATCCTTAGCCTTGAGAATGTTTATACCCTTTGGTTATTATTTCAGATTCTTGGAATCTATTATAAGAAAATAATCGAAAATACCAAAAGAAAGAAGATTTAGGCACAAAGATGTAAACTTGATTACTATTTATATCAGTAGAACTTGATTGCTATTTGTATCAGTAGAAAACTAGAAATAACAAATATATATAAATAAATGGCATAGGCATTGGTAATACTATCTTAGGTATCACTGGCTGATAAGACCAAAATAAGGTAAAATGCATAGATTGTGTGTTCAGAACAACAAAAGGCCAAGGGACCTCACAGTTGAACTGGAAAGTTGACGATTGCCCAGAATTTCTAAACAGAGAAAAATGGTGGGAGAGTGTGGTCATTGCTGAGTTCCTGGAAAGACAGGCATGCCAATCTCCAGTAGCAGGAAGCATTACATTCATGATGAGAGAGGCAACTAGGTTTCCATCTAGGTATATTAATGATGCTTACATAAATCTTATGTAGTTTGTAAATTTCTTTTAAATGTAGCATTTTATGGAAGGGATTTTGTATCTCATGTTTAGACCTGTTTGGTGTTTGTACATACTTAAAGGGTAGTACAATAAAAATAATGAGTCACATAATAAAATAATGAGAGGTTCAAATGGATTAAGCAAGTTAGAAAAATACTGATTTGCTACTGCAATGTTAAGTTAAACTAATTCATGTATCCTTGTGAAAGCTTTAGAAGTATATAGTAGGGCTTCCCTGGTGGCGAAGGGGTTGAGGGTCCGCCTGCCGATGCAGGGGACACGGGTTCGTGCCCCGGTCTGGGAAGATACCACGTGCCGCTTAGCGGCTGGGCCCGTGAGTCATGGCCGCTGAGCCTGCGCGTCCGGAGCCTGTGCTCCGCAACGGGAGAGGCCACAACAGTGAGAGGCCCGCGTACCGCAAAAAAAAAAGAAGAAAAAACGAAGTATATAGTATACTGTATGGGTATGCCTTTTATAGTTTATTAACTATTTTGACATGAAGTTTGAAATGTAAAACTTTTGGGAATATTTGGCATCGTACCTTAGATCAATACTTCCTTATTATATATTACTTTTATGGAAAATTAGATTTGACTCAGATAATTTCAATTTATAGAACTTTTTACATGCCTTTTGTAAGCAAAAGTACTGCCTCAATTTGCTTAACTCTGGTATGGCATTCCAATATTTGATGTAATATTCATATACAAAGTAATATAGTTCTGTATCTTCATGTTACCCAGTTATTTAGCCCATTCCTTTTTTCCCCTAGGCAGTCTGAAGTATCGTTTAGACACTAGATGTTACCTACCACCTTTAGTAAACTTAATTATCCCTATATACTTTAAGAAGCTTGTAAAGAAATATGAACTAGGACTACAAAAATACTTAGTTTGTGCAAATCCGCACCCCCTAGGAAACTACAAAGGCCAACTCCTGAAACAGTCTAAAGGGACAACCCTCTCATAAATCTATCTTCGCCTTACGCCCCTCAGCTTCAGATATCTGTTATTGTCTTAACTTTTGGTAAGAATCAATATTCGGAGAGGGAGACAAAACATTAGAGAGTTGATTTAAGTTTGGATAAGGAAAGGGAATGAGAACTTGGTTGTTCACAGTCTCGTAATAAAACTCACTTCAGTGAGGAATATTATTGTGATGACGTTGTCTTCTGGCCTTCTAGGACCTTCCACTGAGAGCTTATAGAGATAATGCAAGGTGTCTGGAAACTGTGGAAAGTTATAGTCACTGAGAGTTCTGTAAAGAAGAATAAAGCACTGAATTAGCAAAGAAGATGAAAACACTTTCTGCATCAGCAAATGCTAATGGTAGAAAAGAGGGAAACATTATCCTCATATTTGTATCACCAGATAAAAAGAAAGATATTCTTGAATATTCCTTAATCCAAGGTAAACTGCGGGCTCAGTATGAGTTCTACGCAGACTCTGTGGATAAAAGTCCTCTTCTATTATACTTTCCCAAATTTGTCTCATTGGGTACAGGTTTTTATCAGACCTCTTTAAAGTGGGAGCACATGTCTGATGCCTGCAGAGAAGGAATCAGTTAACAACAGAGGAAGGAAAAAGCAGATTCACCTCTAGTTCTCCATATCTGTTCTGTGGAGGGAGAATAATTTGGTGTCTACATCACTAGGTAAGAGAGCAAGGCAAGGAAAAGTAAAACCCCCCAAAATAAGTGAAAAAGTAGAAGTCAAATGGCAATTCAGATCATTAGGAGAGATTTGGAAGTTGGAGTGGCTATTGACTGTGTTCCCACAGTGGCTTAGTTGAAGAAAGATGAAACAGGTGGGAAAGAGACAGAGAACATTTCTCAATGCCCCTGTTCTTACTTGGCAACAAGGTAGACTCCATGATGGTGAAACAGTGCTTGGGAAAACTGGTTCCAACAATTATTTCTCTTTAGAGCAATATCCACTTGTTGCAGTCCAGAACAATTCAGCAGAACTCTCAGTGCATCTCGAGCATAGCTAAGGTCCCAAAGAAGAGGAGAGTCATCACCTGCAAGTGGCCTTCACATAACTAGATACAAGTGATTATTTGCCTTTTCATTCTATGTTGGGCAGGATGCCAGTTTTGGGAAAGGGGGGTGTTTCAAAGGAAAAGACCATTAAATGCTCTTAATCTCCCCTGATTAACAGGACATGGGATGTGGCGTTAAACTGAAATTGTAGCATGTAAAATCTAGGATTAATCATAGAGCAGCTTATTAGTTAATTAAAAGCTTGTTAGCAAAAGATGTTAAGTGATGTGAAGACATGCTAAAGGTGCCTGTTGATTGTCTTCTTTGAATGCTTTAAATAAATAGAATACATTCTTATCTACTTGGGATGATTTGGTGTCTGTCTGCTTGAAAGACAGAGAGTGGATTAAATATCTTAATGGGATTGTGTTTTAGAGTCCTGCCTGACTTAGAAGTCCACACCAGATGAGGGCAAATAGCAGAAAGTTGGGTCCTGATTTCCCTGGAGAGCAGGGAAGCTTACTGTAATCTCTTGGGCAAAAGAGAAGAGCTGAACCTTACCTTATGTGGACAGAATGACTGCATGCTATCATAAGCCCATACATCACATCACCAACCGCAAAATAAATTTACAGTTCACAAAGCACATTTGTGCACATTATTATTATTATTTTTTTAACATCTTTATTGGGGTATAATTGCTTTACAATGGTGTGTTAGTTTCTGCTTGATAACAAAGTGAATCAGTTATACATACACATATGTTCCCATATCTCTTCCCTCTTGCGTCTCCCTCCCTCCCACCCTCCCTATCCCACCCCTCCAGGCTGTCACAAAGCACCAAGCCAATATCCCTGTGCCATGTGGCTGCTTCCAACTAGCTATCTACCTTACTACGTTTGTTAGTGTGTATATGTCCATGACTCTCTCTCGCCCTGTCACAGCTCACCCTTCCCCCTCCCCATAACCTCAAGTCCGTTCTCTAGGAGGTCTGCGTCTTTATTCCTGCCTTACCCCTAGGTTCTTCATGACATTTTTTTTTCTTAAATTCCATATATATGTGTTAGCATACGGTATTTGTCTTTCTCTTTCTGACTTACTTCACTCTGTATGACAAGACTCTAGGTCCATCCACCTCACTACAAATATCTCAATTTCGTTTCTTTTTATGGCTGAGTAATATTCCATTGTATATATGTGCCACATCTTCTTTATCCATTCATCCGATGATGGGCACTTAGGTTGTTTCCATCTCCGGGCTATTGTAAATAGAGCTGCAATGAACATTTTGGTACATGACTCTTTTTGAATTTCGGTTTTCTCAGGGTATATGCCCAGTAGTGGGATTGCTGGGTCATATGGTAGTTCTATTTGTAGCTTTTTAAGGAACCTCCATACTGTTCTCCATAGTGGCTGAACCAATTCACATTCCCACCAGCAGTGCAAGAGTGTTCCCTTTTCTCCACACCCTCTCCAGCATTTATTGTTTCTAGATTTTTTGATGATGGCCATTCTGACTGGTGTGAGATGATATCTCATTGTAGTTTTGATTTGCATTTCTCTAATGATTAATGATGTTGAGCATTCTTTCATGTGTTTGTTGGCAGTCTGTATATCTTCTTTGAAGAACTGTCTATTTAGGTCTTCTGCCCATTTTTGGATTGGGTTGTTTGTTTTTTTGTTATTGAGCTGCATGAGCTGCTTGTAAATTTTGGAGATTAATCCTTTGTCGGTTACTTCATTTGCAAATATTTTCTCCCATTCTGAGGGTTGTCTTTTGGTCTTGTTTATGGTTTCCTTTGCTGTGCAAAAGCTTTGAAGTTTCATTAGGTCCCATTTGTTTATTTTTGTTTTTATTTCCATTACTCTAGGAGGTGGGTCAGAAACGATCTTGCTGTGATTTATGTCATAGAGTGTTCTGCCTATGTTTTCCTCTAAGAGTTTGATAGTTTCTGGCCTTATATTTAGGTCTTTAATCCATTTTGAGCTTATTTTTGTGTATGGTGTTAGGGAGTGATCTAATCTCATACTTTTACATGTACCTGTCCAGTTTTCCCAGCACCACTTATTGAAGAGGCTGTCCTTTCTCCACTGTACATTCCTGCCACCTTTATCAAAGATAAGGTGTCCATATGTGCATGGGTTTATCTCTGGGCTTTCTATCCTGTTCCATTGATCTATCTTTCTGTTTTTGTGCCAGTACCATACCGTCTTGATAACTGTAGCTTTGTAGTATAGTCTGAAGTCAGGGAGCCTGATTCCTCCAGTTCCTTTTTTCGTTCTCAAGATTGCTTTGGCTATTCGGGGTCTTTTGTGTTTCCATACAAATTGTGAAATTTTTTGTTCTAGTTCTGTGAAAAATGCCAGTGGTAGTTTGATAGGGATTGCATTGAATCTATAGATTGCTTTGGGTAGTAGAGTCATTTTCACAATGTTGATTCTTCCAATCCAAGAACATGGTATATCTCTCCATCTATTTGTATCATCTTTAATTTCTTTCATCAGTGTCTTATAATTTTCTGCATACAGGTCTTTTGTCTCCTTAGGTAGGTTTATTCCTAGATATTTTATTCTTTTTGTTGCAATGGTAAATGGGAGTGTTTTCTTGATTTCACTTTCAGATTTTTCATCATTAGTGTATAGGAATGCCAGAGATTTCTGTGCATTAATTTTGTATCCTGCCACTTTACCAAATTCATTGATTAGCTCTAGTAGTTTTCTGGTAGCATCTTTAGGATTCTCTATGTATAGTATCATGTCATCTGCAAACAGTGACAGCTTTACTTCTTCTTTTCCGATTTGGATTCCTTTTATTTCCTTTTCTTCTCTGATTGCTGTGGCTCAAACTTCCAAAACTATGTTGAATAAGAGTGGTGAGAGTGGGCAACCTTGTCTTGTTCCTGATCTTAGTGGAAATGCTTTCAGTTTTTCACCATTGAGGATGATGTTTGCTGTGGGCTTGTCATATATGGCCTTTATTATGTTGAGGAAAGTTCCCTCTATGCCTACTTTCTGCAGGGTTTTTATCATAAATGGGTGTTGAATTTTGTCAAAAGCTTTCTCTGCATCTATTGAGATGATCATATGGTTTTTCTTCTTCAGTTTGTTAATATGGTTTATCACATTGATAGATTTGTGTATATTGAAGAATCCTTGCATTCCTGGAATAAACCCCACTTGATCATGGTGTATGATCCTTTTAATGTGCTGTTGGATTCTGTTTGCTAGTATTTTGTTGAGGATTTTTGCATCTATGTTCATCAGTGATATTGGCCTGTAGTTTTCTTTCTTTGTGACATCCTTGTCTGGTTTTGGTATCAAGGTGATGGTGGCCTCATAGAAGGAGTTTGGGAGTGTTCCTCCCTCTGCTATATTTTGGAAGAGTTTGAGAAGGATAGGTGTTAGCTCTTCTCTAAATGTTTGATAGAATTCGCCTGTGAAGCCATCTGGTCCTGGGCTTTTCTTTGTTGGAAGATTTTTAATCACAGTTTCAATTTCAGTGCTTGTGATTGGTCTGTTCATATTTTCTATTTCTTCCTGATTCAGTCTTGGCAGGTTGTGCATTTCTAAGAATTTGTCCATTTCTTCCAGATTGTCCATTTTATTGGCATAGAGTTGCTTGTAGTAATCTCTCATGATCTCTTTTATTTCTGCAGTGTCAGTTGTTACCTCTCCTTTTTCATTTCTAATTCTATTGATTTGAGTCTTCTCCCTTTTTTTCTTGATGACTCTGGCTAGTGGTTTATCAATTTTGTTTATCTTCTCAAAGAACCAGCTTTTAGTTTTATTGATCTTTGCTATTGTTTCCTTTATTTCTTTTTCATTTATTTCTGATCTGATTTTTATGATTTCTTTCCTTCTGCTAGCTTTGGGGTTTTTTTGTTCTTCTTTCTCTAATTGCTTGAGGTGCAAGGTTAGGTTGTTTATTCTAGATGTTTCCTGCTTCTTAAGGTGGGCTTGTATTGCTATAAACTTCCCCCTTAGAACTGCTTTTGCTGCATCCCACAAGTTTTGGGTCATTGTGTCTCCGTTGTCATTTGTTTCTAGGTATTTTTTGATTTCCTCTTTGATTTCTTCAGTGATCACTTCATTATTAAGTAGTGTATTGTTTAGCCTCCATGTGTTTGTATTTTTTGCAGATCTTTTCCTGTAATTGATATCTAGTCTCATGGCATTGTGGTCAGAAAAGATACTTGATACAATTTCAATTTTCTTAAATTTACCAAGGCTTGATTTGTGACCCAAGATATGATCTATCCTGGAGAATGTTCTATGAGCACTTGAGAAAAATGTGTATTCTGTTGTTTTTGGATGGAGTGTCCTATAAATATCAATTAAGTCCATCTTGTTTAATGTATCATTTAAAGCTTGTGTTTCCTTATTTATTTTCATTTTGGATGATCTGTCCATGGGTGAAAGTGGAGTGTTTAAGTCTCCTACTATGAATGTGTTACTGTCGATTTCCCCTTTTATGGCTGTTAGTATTTGCCTTATGTATTGAGGTGCTCCTATGTTGAGTGCATAAATATTTACAATTGTTATATCTTCTTCTTGGATCGATCCCTTGATCATTATGTAGTGTCCTTCTTTGTCTCTTTTAATAGTCCTTATTTTAAAGTCTATTTTGTCTGATATGAGAATTGCTACTACAGCTTTCTTTTGGTTTCCATTTGCATGGAATATCTTTTTCCATCCCCTTACTTTCAGTCTGTATGTGTCTCTAGGTCTGAAGTGGGTCTCTTGTAGACAGCATATATATGGGTCTTGTTTTTGTATCCATTCAGCTAATCTGTGTCTTTTGGTGGGAGCATTTAGTCCATTTACATTTAAGGTAATTATCGATATGTATGTTCCTATTCCCATTTTCTAAATTGTTTTGGGTTCGTTATTGTAGGTCTTTTCCTTCTCTTGTGTTTCTTGCCTAGAGAAGATCCTTTAGCATTTGTTGTAAAGCTGGTTTGGTGGTGCTGAACTCTCTCAGCTTTTGCTTGTCTGTAAAGGTTTTAATTTCTCCATCAAATCTGAATGAGATCCTTGCTGGGTAGAGTAGTCTTGGCTGCAGGTTTTTCTCCTTCATCACTTTCAGTATGTCCTGCCACTCCCTTCTGGCTTGTAGGGTTTCTGCTGAGAGATCAGCTGTTAACCTTATGGGGATTCCCTTATGTGTTATTTGTTGTTTTTCCCTTGCTGCTTTTAATATTTTTTCTTTGTATTTAATTTTTGATAGTTTGATTAATATGTGTCTTGGCGTGTTTCTCCTTGGATTTATCCTGCGTTGGACTCTCTATGCTTCCTGGACTTGATTAACTATTTCCTTTCCCATATTAGGGAAGTTTTCAACTATAATCTCTTCAAATATCTTTTCAGTCCCTTTCTTTTTCTCTTCTTCTGGAACCCCTATAATTCGAATGTTGGTGCGTTTAATGTTGTCCCAGAGGTCTCTGAGACTGTCCTCAGTTCTTTTCATTCTTTTTTCTTTATTCTGCTCTGCAGTAGTTATTTCCACTATTTTATCTTCCAGGTCACTTATCCGTTCTTCTGCCTTAGTTATTCTGCTATTGATCCCATCTAGAGTACTTTTAATTTAATTTATTGTGTTGTTCATCGTTGCTTGTTTCATCTTTAGTTCTTCTAGGTCCTTGTTAACTGATTCTTGCATTTTGTCCATTCTATTGTCCATTCTATCTCCAAGTTTTCGGATCATCCTTACTATCATTATTCTGAATTCTTTTTCAGGTAAGCTGCCTATTTCCTCTTCATTTGTTAGGTCTGGTGCATTTTTTATCTTTCTCCTTTATCTGCTGTGTGTTTTTCTGTCTTCTCATTTTGCTTATCTTACTGTGTTTGGGGTCTCCTTTTTGCAGGCTGCAGGTTCGTAGTTCCTGCTGTTTTTGATGTCTGTCCCCAGTGGCTAAGGTTGGTTCAGTGGGTTGTGTAGGTTTCCTGGTGGAGGGGACTAGTGCCTGTGTTGTAGTGGATGAGGCTGGATCTTGTCTCTCTAGTGGGCAGGTTCACGTCTGGTGGTGTGTTTGGGGTGTCTGTGGCCTTATTATTATTTTAGGCAGCCTCTCTGCTAATGGGTGGGGTTGTGTTCCTGTCTTGCTAGTTGTTTGGCATAGGTTGTCCAGCACTGTGGCTTGCTGGTCGTTGAGTGAAGCTGGGTGCTGGTGTTAAGATGGAGGTCTCTGGGAGATTTTCGCCGTTTGATATTATGTGGAGCTGGGAGGTCTCTTGTTGACCAGTGTCCTGAAGTTGGCTCTCCTACCTCAGAGGCAGAGCCCTGATTCCTGGTTGGAGCACCAAGAGCTTTTCATCCACACGGCTCAGAATAAAAGGGAGAAAAAGTAGAGGGAATTAGTAGAAGTATGAGGAAAGAAAGAAGGAAAGGAGGGAAGGAAGGAAGGAAGAAAGAAAGAAAGAAGCAAAGAAGGAAAGAAGGGAAGAAAGGAGGGAGGGAGGGAGGGAGGAAGGAAGGAAGGAGGGAAAGAAGGAAAAAAGACAGAAAGAAAGAAGATACAGTAAAAATAAAATAAAGTATAATAAAATTATTGAATTAAAAAATTCTTATTTAGAAAAAAAAGAAGGGACGGATAGAACCTTAGGACAAATGTTGGAAGCAAAGCTATACAGACAAAATCTTACACAGAAGCATACACATATACCCTCACTAAAAGAGGTAAAGGGGGAAAAATCATAAATCTTGCTGTCAGAGACCACCTCCTCAATTTGGGATGATTCGTTGTCTTTTGGGAGGTCTGAGGTCTTCTGCCAGCGTTCAGTAGGTGTTCTGTAGGAGTTGTTCTACGTGTAGATGTATTTCTGGTGTATCTGTGGGGAGGAAGGTGATCTCCGCGTCTTACTCTTCCGCCATCTTCCACTACTGTTTGTGTGCACATTATTTTTACCTTACACGTAATTTACCCTGAGAGATCACTATCAGAGTAAATGGCAGAGCTCGTACATGTCTGGTTTTGGACCTGTTTTTCCTCCCTACTCTCTCTCTGCGTGGTGGCTTCCCTTTGTGGCAGGAATAAACCGTGTTCTGTGGGAGTGGTTTTTTATATACTGCATACACATTCAGGGAAGGTCCCAGCTTACTTCTAGGTACTTAGGATAGTTACTTTTCCAAAGGCATCCTACCCTGCAGAGGAGAGAAAACTGTAATAAATGAATATACTGCACAAGGGATTATATAGTTCCACATGAACCCAAGGGAGTAGAAATATTTGACAGCTGGAAGCTCATTTCTTATACCACTAGTATCTCACAAAGTCCTGTCCTCTGTCATCAGTCTCAGGTTGCTAGTGTAATAGAGTTGAAGCATGAGGGCCATCAAGAGCTGGGGGAAAAACTGGGCCACCGCTTTCTTGTAAGAACCAATAGGCAGCAATGTACACAGGGCCTGGGATGCCTATAAGGGAAGGAAAAAGGAGTCAAGAATGTAACCATCTCCCTTTAAACCCAGTCAGCAGTGGTGAGGTGGGTGGAAAGGCAGGGACTCTGCAACTCCTCCCCCAAATTCCTTGAAGGAAGCCTGAAGCATGCATGTGTATTCATTCATTCAATAACAGTTACTCAGTCCATTTTGAAGCAGGAACTGCACCAAGCATTCTCTGACCATGGGCTCCCAAATCACTATCAACAGTGCCTGATTGCCAAACCAGCAGGAAGCAAGCTGATTCTCAAGGAAGGCATACCTCCCAAGGCTCCATGCCTATGTGCTCATGAAGAATAGTCTTGCCAGTAACCCAGGTCCTCCCAGTGCTTCAACAATCCAGGGCAGTGAAATATTTAAGGAGGGGCATGCCAGGTCAACTAACAAAGTTTTTGGTCTACTGACCACTACAATACCCACTCTATCAGAGAAACACATCTCACCACCTCACATTTGTGGAGGATTATCCAGTTTTTCCCCTCTTATATGTCTGCAAGGCTTGAATTTACTCCCAGGAGTGGCGATTTGGGTGCTTGGGAGATATATAATGATGGACACAAATGAGGTTTGGCCTTCACATGCCTATCAAGAGTCTGTGTGATCTGGCTGGTGGCTACCTCTCTGATACCATCTCCTACACCTTCACCCTTGCTCAGTACTCTCCAGATGTTTTTAGCCTCCTTGCTTCACTGATATACCAGGTAAGCTCCCGTCACCACGTGGCTTTTGCCCTTCTCTCTGTCTAGAACTCTCATGCCCAGATATCTGCAAGGATCACTCCCTCACCTCATTCAGGTCTCTGATTCGATGTCACTGCAGCAGAGAGACCTGCCCTGACCAATTTACCTAAACCTTCCCTGCCACTTTCTTTTCCCCACCCCACTTTATATCTCTTCTAAGCTTTGTATCATCTGACACATAACACATTTTTTTGGTTCATTGTCTGTGTCTCTTACAAGAATGTAAGCTTCATGATCGAAGTGTGACATGTAGTAGGCATTCAATAAATACGTGTTGAGTGAATGAATGAATGAATGAATGAGAGCCAGATTGTGTCAAGGAAGTATGACTCAGACTGCGAGCAGATAGGGATTTTCACGACTAAGAAAACAACACCAGGAAAAAGAAACACTCATTGTATTATTTACCGCCACGGGCATCATGTTAGTAGTGTCAAGAGAGAAATGTCTTCTTTCCGTTTTTCTTTCTTCCATTGTCCCAGGCTTTCCTTTCAGTATCAACAAGATTGTCTTCAGCACAAGTGGAGCCACACTTGACTCAGAACCAGCCGCCTGCCACATCAGCATCAGAGTGCTGCAAACACAGCCCCCCATCCCCGATAATGAAAATCATACGTTTTTCATTTCCTACTCAACACTGTGACACAAATCAGGAAAAGAGTCTTGGTTTTACATCTTTATAGTGCGAAGAAACTGCAGACAAGTCCAAAACTAACTGATATTCCCATTTCCAAATGATCCCATTAAGTTTCTTGTCCTTGAAAACAGGGGAAGAATTTCAGTATGGTCTTGTGGAAAATACAGACTGTAAGTCTGCAAGTTCATTTCCTACTGCTATTTAAATACCTGTCCAGCTCAATATCAGGAACTGATCAGCTTTCTGTACTCCATACTCTTCCCTCCCACCTTGTGACCTTGTTTGTCTAGGGATAATAGAGTATTTAAAAACTGGTACGGAAATACAAATTAATATATAAATAAATATATCAATTAAAAAAACTAGGTAAAAAGCTAACTAAATTAAAGAAAAACTACATAACTTAAAAATTAGAAAATTAAATTTAAAAACTAGGGCTTCCCTGGTGGCGCAGTGGTTGAGAGTCCGCCTGCCGATGCAGGAGACACGGGTTCGTGCCCTGGTCCGGGAAGATCCCACATGCCACGGAGCGGCTGGGCCCGTGACCCATGGCCACTGAGCCTGCATGTCCAGAGCCTGTGCTCTGCAGCGGGAGAGGCCACAATAGTGAGAGAGGCCCGCGTACCGCAAAAAAAACAAAACAAAACACTGAGCCATTTCCCCAAATGTCACACATATAGTCAGTGACACAGATGTAACTAGAACCCTGACTTCTCAATCTCCAATTCCTGAGCTCCTTTCCCTACATACCTGTCACACTTCAAGATTATTCTTACTATTGCTCATCTTAAAAACTGCTATATGTCAAGCCATGCTGGGTTCTGAACTCTGTTCTTTCTCTTTGCATTTAGGTTCCTAATATGGGGGCCTGGTCCCACAGAACATGGACACACCTATCTCTCTAGAACCCCAGTACTCAGTTGCTTTTATCTGCAGGGCTTATTCGTAGTACCATGCTTAGAACCACATGGACATCAAATCTCTCAAGCCCTGTCTCATTCTCTTACCTCTTGATCACACCTTCTTTCTGTTTCTCTGTTTAAGCTTACCTACAAATCCCAGTTTTTCTACCTCAATCCTTACCTACTATTGCACAAGACCTGCTAGTGACTATTTTAATTTTCACCTAATTCTAATTATGTTTGTTTTCTGTACCTCCTCAGTACACACTGTTTGTAATGGATTCATTGGAAGCTTTTATCTTATATCCATATGGGTATATTCACTCTCCTCAACAAAATGCTTGAAGGCTGGTAACTTTACACACAGTGGGTACTTAGTTCCTGAATGAGAAAACACTGAGTCTTATGAATATTTTTAGTTTCCAAGAATTTTCTAAATAGTAAAATACTTTGTGAGTTTAAGCTTCCTAAAAAATACAATCTTTAAGTTGGAAATAGAAAGTCGGTCATATAATTGGTTTAGCATTTTGTTGATTTCATTGCCCTCTTACAGACATTAACTAATTTAATCCATATAACAGCTTTATAGATGAAAAGAACTTTCCTCATTTCACAGATGAGGAAATTGAGGATCAAGGAGTTTATGAAACTTACATGATGTCACACAGGATATAAGCGTGAAGGCTGGGATGCAATTCATTTTCATATGTTTCCAAAGCCTGAATCCTTTCCATAATGTAATTTCCTGCCTTTTATACTGTTAATAGTAGAGAAGTAATACCTTCCCTTCCAAGGTACAAACTATAGAAATGCAGTGGTGTGATTTAATAAGCTCCTCTAACGTGGCTGTTAGATTCATAGTGTCACGTAGGCTCACCTTAGCATACTTCCTTCTTAAATATTTCTCATGACCCTGGATCATGAATTTCAGATAAACAGTTAAGGGACAGGGACAGGTAAAATCCCCAATTATACCTGGGAATTTGAAATGTTTTATGATTTAATTGGTGGTTGGAAATATGTCTGTCCTTCATAAACGAGAAAAAAACACTATGAATTTTATCACATGTGGGGAAAAAACCATTATAAGTTTGAGAAGAGGTTTTTCAATGTGGGATATGCAGCAGAACACAATTTAAATCCTCAGATAAATAATAGCAACAGTTATGATTTCTTGATGGTCTACTGTGTGCCACATATTTTACGAAGATATGAATACTATAGATGATCTTATTTAAGCCTTACAATCATCCTATGTGGTACAAAAATAGATATTATCTTTCAGAAAAAAAGAAACCAGATCTGATTTGTTCAGGTCTGTCTGACTCTGGAGACTGAACAAACTCTGTGGAAGGGGTGAGAGGGGCCTTACTTGTCTGCTGGGACTGGGTAGTCCATAAGTTGAAAGATGACCTTCTTTGGTGAAGTACGTGTCAACAAGGTAATGACCCTCAACATAACTTGCTTCAAAATGGGAGAAGCATTTCCACACAATTGTTTATAAATAACATCCACAATTTTAGACACCTGGAAAAGCAATTTCACAGGTCAACAAGAGTCTCTAGTTGCACAGCCACCTCTAACTGAGGCGTTTCTTAGACAAAAGAATTCAGTCTTTCTCAGAATGACCAAGGCAGCAATTAACATACAAATAAGCACTAGAGGAAAGCATATTTATGTGTATTACTACACAATGAAAATGTTTATTTGGATGAGAAACATATGCATTTATTTTTTTCTTCCGATTTTATTGAGATATAGTTGTCATAAAGCACTGTATAAGTTTAAAGTGCATAGCATAACGATTTGACTTACATCGTGAAATTATTACCACAATAAGTTTAGTAAACATCTATCACCTCATATAGATACAAAATAAAAGGAAAAGAGAAAATATTTCCTTATGAAGAGAACTCTTAGGATTTACTCTCTCAGTAACTTTCATATATAACATAAAGCAGTGTTAATTACATTTATCATGCTGTGCATTACATCCCTAGTACTTATTTATCTTCTAACTGGAAATTACCCCTCCCACCAGCCTCTGGTAACCCCAAATCTGATCTCCTTTTCAATGAGTTTGTTTATTTATTTTTGAAGTATAATTAACCTATAACACTATGTTAATTCCTGGTGCACAACATAGTGATTCTGTATTTCTCTACGTTACAAAATGTTCACCATGTTAAGTGTAGTTACCATCTGTCATTGTGCAAAGATACTATATTATTCTTGATTTTATAAGTTTCCCACACTGTACATTTTGTCCCCATTACTCACCAGAGTCTATGTCTCCAGGTGAGTCCAAGTTGCCTCCTGCCTCTCTAGGAGGCTCTCCAAGATCAGTAAGTGGGTCTGACCCAGGCTCCTTTCAAATTACTGCTTCTGCCCTGGGTCTTGTGGAGCATGTGAGGTTTACTATGTCCCCTTTAAGAGTGAAGTCTTTGTTTCTAACAGCCCTCTGGCTCTCCTGAAAGCAAGCCCCACAGACCTTCAAAGCCAGATGTTCTGGGGACCCATCTTTCTGGTGCAGGACCCCCAGGTTGGGTAGCCCAATGTGGGGTTTTGACCCCTCGCTCCTTGGGCAGAACCTCTGAAATTGTGATTATCCTCCTGTTTGTGGGTCGCCTCCTTGGGGGTGTGGATATTGACTGTACAGTGTCTCTGCCCTTCCTACTCATCTCATTGTGCTTCCTTCTTTACAGCTTTAGTTGTAGATTTTTTCTGCTAGTTTTCTGGTCTTTCTCATCAATAGTTGCTCTGTAAATAGTTGTAATTTTGGTGTACCTGTTGGAGTAGGTGAGCTCAGGGCTCTCCTATTCTGCCGTCTTGGCTGCCTCCCAATCTACATGCATTTATGGATAGTGGGAGAATACCCATGTTTTTTTTAAAAAAAGTTTATTTTGGATGGGTAGACTTTATTGTATAAAACATATAAGCTCAATTCAAAAAGCATATATACAATATAATTTGAGTCCTTTAAAAAGAAAGTCAAAATAATGGAACAGAATAACAAGAGAACAATATACTTCTGAAAACATTTTGACAATTAAAGGAGATATGAATCTATATTTTGAAGGAGTGAACTATGTGTTGAGGGAATGGACTAGATGGTAAAAACTGAATCATAATCTTTCAAATTTTCTTTATAGGCTCCAAGTTAGTTTTATTTTTTCCTTGTTTTCTGGCTGTATTCTTTTTTTAAAAAATTATTATTATTTTTAACGTCTTTATAGGAGTATAATTGCTTTACAATGGTGTGTTAGTTTCTGCTTTATAACAAAGTGAATCAGTTATACATACACATATGTTCCCATATCTCTTCCCTCTTGCGTCTCCCTCCCTCCCACCCTCCCTATCCCACCCCTCTAGGTGGTCACAAACCATTGAGCTGATCTCCCTGTGCTATGCAGCTGCTTCCCACTTGCTATCTATTTTACGTTTGGTAGTATACATATGTCCATGCCACTCTCTCACTTTGTCCCAGCTTATCCTTCCCCCTCCTCATATCCTCAAGTCCATTCTCTAGTAGGTCTGTGTCTTTATTCCTGTCTTACCCCTAGGTTCTTCATGACCTTTTTTTTTTTCCCCTTAGATTCCATATATATGTGTTAGCATACGGTACTTGTTTTTATCTTTCTGACTTACTTCACTCTGTATGACAGACTCTAGGTCCATCCACCTCACTACAAATATCTCAATTTCGTTTCTTTTCATGGCTGAGTAATATTCCACTGTATATATGTGCCACATCTTCTTTATCCATTCATCTGATGATGGACACTTAGGTTGCTTCCATGTCCTGGCTATTGTAAATAGAGCTGCAATGAACATTTTGGTACATGACTCTTTTTGAATTATGGTTTTCTCTGGGTATATGCCCAGTAGGGGGGTTGCTGGGTCATATGGTATTTCTATTTGTAGTTTTTTAAGGCACCTCCATACTGTTCTCCACAGTGGCTGTAACAATTTACATTCCCACCAACAGAGCAAGAGTGTTCCCTTTTCTCCACACCCTCTCCAGCATTTATTGTTTCTAGATTTTTTGATGATGGCCATTCTGACTGGTGTGAGATGACATCTCATTGTAGTTTTGATTTGCATTTCTCTAATGATTAATGATGTTGAGCATTCTTTCATGTGTTTGTTGGCAGTCTGTATATCTTCTTCGGAGAAATGTCTATTTAGGTCTTCTGCCCATCTTTGGATTGGGTTGCTTGTTTTTTTGATATGGAGCTGCATGAGCTACTTGTAAACTTTGGAGATTAATCCTTTGTCAGTTGCTTCATTTGCAAATATTTTCTCCCATTCTGAGGGTTGTCTTTTGGTCTTTTTGATGGTTTCCTTTGCTGTGCAAAAGCTTTGAAGTTTCATTAGGTCCCATTTGTTTATTTTTGTTTTTATTTCCATTTCTCTAGGAGGTGGGTCAAAAAGGATCTTGCTGTGATTTATGTCATAGAGTGTTCTGCCTGTGTTTTCCTCTAAGAGTTTGATAGTGTCTGGCCTTACATTTAGGTCTTTAATCCAAAAAATTATTATTGAAATATAGTTTGTGTTAGTTTCAGGTATACATCACAGTAATTCAGTAATTCTTTTTCACATTCTTTTTCCTTATAGGTTATTACAAAATATTGAGTATAGTTCCCTGTGCTATACAGTAGATCCCTGTTGATTATCTATTTTACATACAATAGTATAAATATATTTGTCCCAACCTCCTAATTTATCCTTCCCCCCAACTTCCCCTTTGCTAACCATGTTTCGCTTTCTATATCTATGAGTCACTTTCAACTTTGTAAGTAAGTTCATATGTATCTGTTTTTTTTTAGATTCCACATATAAGCGATATCACGTGATATTTCTCTTACTTGTATGGTTTATTTCACTTAGTATGATAATCTCTAGGTCCATCCATGTTGCTGCAAATGGCATCATTTCATTCTTTTTTACGGCTGAGTAAAATTCCATTGGATATATGTATACCACACGTCTTTATCCATTCATCTGTCGATGGAAATTTAGGTTGCTTCCATGTCTTAGCTATTGTAAATGGTGCTGCAGTGAATATTGGGGTGCATGTTACTTTTTGAATTACAGTTTTATCTAGATATATGCCCAGAAGTGGGATTTCTGGATCATCTGGTACCTCTATTTTTAGTTTTTTACAGAACCTCCATACTGTTGTCCACAGTGGCTGCACCAATTTAAATTCCCACTTAGAGTGTAGGAGGGTTCCTTTTTCTCCATATCCTCTCCAGCATTTATTATTTGTAGACTTTTTTTTGAAATAAATTTATTTATTTATGTATTTATTTTTGGCTGCATTGGGTCTTCATTGTTGCATACGAGCTCTCTCTACTTGCAGTGAGCCAGGGCTACTCTTTGTTGTGGTGTGTGGGCTTCTCATTGTGGTGGCTTCTCTTGTTGCGGAGCATGGGCTCTCCTCTTGTGGGCTTCAGTAGTTGCTGCATGTGGGCTCAGAAGTTGTGGCTCACAGGCTCAGTAGTCATGGCTTGTGGGCTCTAGAGTGCAGGCTCAGTAGTTTTGGTGCATGGGTTTAACTGCTCCATGGCATGTGGGATCTTCCTGGACCAGGGCTTGAACCCGTGTCCCCTGCATTGGCAAGAGGATTCTTAGCCACTTTACAACCAGGGAAGTCCCTCTTTGTAGACTTTTTGATGATGGCCATACTGAATGGTGTGAGGTGATACTTTATTGTAGTTTTCATTTGCATTTCTCTAATAATTAGTGATATTAAGTATCTTTTCATCTGCCTGTTGGCCATCTGTATATCTTCTTTGGAGAAATGCCTATTTAGATCTGCCCATTTTTTGATTGAGTTATTTGTTTTTTTTTGATATTGAGCTGCATGAGCTGTTTGTATATTTTGGAAATGAAACTCTTTTTGGTTGCAAATATTTTCTCCATTCTGTAGGCTGTATTTTGTTGTACTTATAGTTTCCTTTGGTGTACAAAAGCTTTTACATTTAATTAGATCTCATTTGTTTATTTTTGTTTTTATTTCCATTACTCTAGGAGACTGATCTGAAAAGATATTGCTGAGATTTATGTCAAAGAGTGTTCTGCCTATGATTTACTCTAGGAGTTTTATAGTATCTGGCCTTACGTTTAGGTCTTTAATCCATTTTGAGTTTGTTTTTTTATATGGTGTTAGAGAATGTTCTATCTCACTCTTTTACATGTAGCTGTCCAGATTTCTCAGCACCATTTGTTAAAGAGATTGTCTTTTCTCCATTGTATATTCTTGTCTCCTATGTCATAGATTAATTGACCATAGGTGGGTTTATTTCTGGGCTTTTTATCCTGTTACATTGATCTGTATGTCTGTTTTTGTGCCAGGACCATGCTGTTTTGACTACTGTAGCTTTGTAGTATAGAATGAGTTCTGAAGTGTTCCTTACTCTGCAGTGTTTTTGGAAGTTTCAGCAGTATAGATGTTTTCTCTATATGTTTGGTATAATTTGCCTGTGAAGCCATCTGGTCTGGGACTTTTGTTTGTTGGGAGTTGTTCTGTTGTAATTTTTGAATTTTAATTAATTAATTTATTTATACAGCAGGTTCTTATTAGTCATCAGTTTTATACACATCAGTGTATACATGTCAATCCCAATCGCCCAATTCATCACACCACCACCCTGACCCCCCGCCGCTTTCCCCTCTTGGTGTCCATAAGTTTGTTCTCTACATCTGTGTCTCAATTTCTGCCCTGCAAACCGGTTCATCTGTACCATTTTTCTAGGTTCCACATATATGTGTTAATATACTATATTTGTTTTTCTCTTTCTGACTTACTTCACTCTCTATGACAGTATCTAGATCCATCCATGTCTCAACAAATGACCCAATTCGTTCCTTTTTATGGCTGAATAATATTCCACTGTATATATGTAACACATCTTCTTTATCCATTTGTCTGTCGATGGGAATTTAGGTTGCTTCCATGACCTGGCTATTGTAAATAGCGCTGCAATGAACATTGGGGTACATGTGTCTTTTTGAATTATGGTTTTCTCTGGGTATAAGCCCAGTAGTGGGATTGCAGGATCATATGGTAATTCTATTTTTAGTTTTTTAAGGAACCCCCATACTGTTCTCCATAGTGGCTGTATCAATTTACATTCCCACCAACAGTGCAAGAGTGTTCCCTTTTCTCCACACCCTCTCCAGCATTTATTGTTTCTAGATTTTTTGATGATGGGCATTCTAACTGGTGTGAGATGACATCTCATTGTAGTTTTGATTTGCATTTCTCTAATGATTAATGATGTTGAGCATTCTTTCATGTGTTTGTTGGCAGTCTGTATATCTTCTTCGGAGAAATGTCTATTTAGGTCTTCCGCCCATCTTTGGATTGGGTTGCTTGTTTTTTTGATATTGAGCTGCATGAGCTACTTGTAAACTTTGGAGATTAATCCTTTGTCAGTTGCTTCATTTGCAAATATTTTCTCCCATTCTGAGGGTTGTCTTTTGGTCTTGTTTATGGTTTCCTTTGCTGTGCAAAAGCTTTGAAGTTTCATTCGGTCCCATTTGTTTATTTTTGTTTTTATTTCCATTTCTCTAGGAGGTGGGTCTAAAACGATCTTGCTGTGATTTATGTCACAGAGTGTTCTTCCTATGTTTTCCTCTAAGAGTTTTATAGTGTCCAGTCTTACATTTAGGTCTCAAATCCATTTTGAGTTTGTTTTTGTGTATGGTGTTAGGGAGTGTTCTAATTTCATTCTTTTCCATATAGCTGTCCAGTTTTCGCAGCACCACTTATTGAAGAGACTGTCTTTTCTCCATTGTATATCCTTCCCTATTTTGTCACAGATTAGTTGACCATAGGTGTGTGGGTTTATCTCTGGGCTTTCTGTCTTGTTCCATTGATCTATCTTTCTGCTTTTGTGCCAGTACCATATTGTCTTGATTACTGTAGCTTTGTAGTATAGTCTGAAGGCAGGGAGTCTGATTCTTCCAGCTCCACTTTTTTCCCTCAAGACTGCTTTGGCTATTTGGAGTCTTTTGTGTCTCCATACAAATTTTAAGATTTTTTGTTCTGGTTCTGTAAAAAAATGCCATTGGTAATATGATAGGGATTGCACTGAATGTGTAGATTGCTTGGGGTAGTATAGTCATTTTCAAAATATTGATTCTTCCAATCAAAGAACATGGTATATCTCTCCATCTGTTGGTATCATCTTTAATTTCTTTCATCAGTGTCTTATAGTTTTCTACATAAAGTTCTTTTTTCTCCCTAGGTAGGTTTATTCCTAGGTATTTTATTCTTTTTCTTGCAGTGGTAAATGGGAGTGTTTCCTTCATTTCTCTTTCAGATTTTTCATCATTAGTGTATAGGAATGCAAGAGATTTCTGTGCATTAATTTTGTATCCTGCAACTTTACCAAATTCATTGATTAGCTCTAGTAGTTTTCTGGTGGCATCTTTAGTATTCTCTATGTATAGTATCATGTCATCTGCAAACAGTGACAGTTTTACTTCTTCTTTTCCAATTTGTATTCCTTTTATTTCTTTTTCTTCTCTGACTGCCGTGGCTAGGACTTCCAAAACTATCTTGAATAATAGTGGTGAGAGTGGACATCCTTGTCTTGTTACTGATCTTAGAGGAAATGCTTTCAGTTTTTCACCATTGAGAATGATGTTTGCTGTGGATTTGTCATATATGGCCTTTATTATGTTCAGGTAGGTTCCCTCTATGCCCACTTTCTGGAGAGTTTTTATCATAAATGAGTATTGAAGTTTGTCGGAAGCTTTTTCTGCATCTATTGAGATGATCATATGGTTTTTATTCTTCAATTTGTTAATATGATGTATCACATTGATTGATTTGCATATATCGAGGAATCCTTGCATCCCTGGGATAAATCCCACTTGATCATGGTGTATGACCCGTTTAATGTGTTGTTGTATTCTGTTTGCTAGTATTTTGTTGAGGATTTTTGCATCTATATTCATCAGTGATATTGGTCTGTAATTTTCTTTTTTTGTAGTATTTTTGTCTGGTTTTGGTATCAGGGTGATGGTGGCCTAATAGAATGAGTTTGGGAGTGTTCCTTCCTTGGCAGTTTTTTGGAAGAGTTTGAGAAGGATGGGTGCTAACTCTTCTCTAAATGTATGATAGAATTCACCTGTGAAGCCATCTGGTCCTGGACTTTCGTTTGTTGGAAGATTTTTATTCACGGTTTCAATTTCATGACTTGTGATTTGTCTGTTCATATTTTCTATTTCTTACTGGTTCAGTCTTTGCAGTTTGTACCTTTCTAAGAGTTTGTCCCTTTCTTCTAGGTTGTCCATTTTATTGGCATACAGTTGCTTGTAGTAATGTCTTATGGTCCTTTGTATTTCTGTGGTGTCTGTTATACCTTCTCCTTTTTCATTTCTAATTTTATTGATTTGGACCCTCTAGTTTTTCTTCTTGGTGAGGCGGCTAAAGGTTTATCACTTTTAAAAATGTTTTCAGATAATGAGCTTTTATTTTCATTAATCTTTTCTACTGCTTCCTTGGTCTCTATTTCATTTATATCTGCTCTGAACTTTATGATTTCTTTCCACCTACTAACTTTGGGTTTGGTTTGTTTTTCTTTCTCTAGTTGCTTTAGGTGTAAGGTTAGGTTGTTCATTTGAGATTTTTCTTGTTTTCTGAAGTAAGCTTGTATCGCTACAGACTTCCCTGTTAGAACTCCTTTTGCTGCATCCCATAGATTTTGGATCGTTGTTTTCATTTTTATCTGTCTCTAGGTATTTTTTGATTTCCTCTTTGATTTCTTCAGTGATCTATTTGTTGTTTAGTAGCATATTGTTTAGCATCCATGTGTTTGTGTTTTTTACAGTGTTTTCTTATAGTTGATTTCTAATCTCATAGAATTGTGGGTGGAATAAATGCTTGATATGATTTCAGTTTTCTTAAATTTACTCAGGCTTGCTTTGTGGCTAGCATGTGATCTATCCTGGAGAATATTCCATGTAAACTTGAAAAGAATGTGTATTCTACTTCTTTCAGATGGAATGCTCTTTAAATGTCAATTAAGTCCATCTGGTCTAATCAGTCATTTAACACTATTATTGTGTTACTGTTAATTTCTCCTTTTTTGTCTGATAATGTTTGCCTTGTACATTGAGGTGCTCCTATGTTGGGGGCATAAAAATTTACAATTGTTGTTTCTTCTTCTTGGGTTGATCCCTTGATCATTATGTAGTGTCCTTCCTTGTCTCTGGTAACAGTCTTTATATTAAAGTCTATTTTGTCTGATATGAGTATTGCTACTCCCACTCTCTTTTGATTTCCATTTGCATGGAATATCTTTTTCCATCCCCTCACTTTCAGTCTTTATGTGTCCCTAGATCTGAAGTGGGTATCTTGTAGGCAACGTATATATGAGTCTTATTTTTGTATCCATTCAGCCAGTCTGCGTCATTTGGTTGGAGCATTTAACCCATCTACATTTAAGGTAATTATTGATATGGATGTTCTTATTGCCATTTTGTTAATTGTTTTGAATTTGTTTTCTGTAGGTCTTTTTTCTTTCCCTTTCCTCTTTTGTTCTCTTCTCTTGTGATTTGATGACTATCCTTAGTGTTGTGTTTGGATTCCTTTTTCTTTTTTGTGTTTATATCCATTATAGATTTTTGTTTTGCAGTTACCATGAGGTTTTGGTATAGTAGTCTCTCTCTATATATATATACACACACATGATTGTTTTACGTTGCTGATATCTTAATTTCAAATGCATTTAAAATATCTTGCATTTGTACTCTCCTCCTCTCATGATTACTGATTTTGAGATCATATTTGTGTGTGGATAATTTCCTACATTTACTGTAAGTTTGCCTTTACAGGTGAGCTACCACTCTCATAATTTTCTTGTTTCTAGTTGTGGCCTTTTCTTTTCCACTTAGAGCAGTTCCTTTAGCATTTATTGTAAAGCTCGTTTGGTGGTGCTGAGTTCTTTTAGCTTTTGCTTGTCTGTAAAGCTTTTGATTTCTCTATTGAATCTGAACGAGAGCCTTGCTGGGTAGGGTATTCTTGGTTGTAGGTTTTTCCCTTTCATCACTTTAAATATATCATGCCACCCACTTCTGGCCTGCAGAGTTTCTGCTGACAAATCAGCTGATTCCCTTGTATGTTATTTTTTTGCTTTTCCCTTGTTGCTTTTAATGTTTTCTCTGTCTTTAATTTTTGTCCATTTGATTACTATGTGTTTAGGTGTGTTCTTCCTTGAGTTAATCCTTTATGGGATTCTCTGTGCTTCCTGAACTTGGGTGATTGTTTCCTTTCCCATGTAAGGGAAGTTTTCAGCTATTATCTCTTCAAATATTTTCTCAGGCCATTTCTCTCCCCCTTTATTTCTGGGACCTCTATAATGTGAATGTTGGTGCCTATGACCTTGTCCCAGAGGTCTCTTAAACTGTCTCCATTTACTTTCATTCTATTTTCTTTATTCTGCTCTGAAGCGGTGATTTCCACCACTCTCTCTTCCAGCTCACTGATTCATTCTTCTGCCTCATTTATTCTGCTATTAATTCCTTCTAGTGTATTTTTCATTTCAGTTATTGTATTCTTATTTTCTAACTCTCTGATGAAAAGTTCTTGTAATTTCTTGCTCTGTGCATCCATTCTTTTCCTGAGTTCTTGGATCATCTTTAAGTTCATTACTCTGAACTCTTTCTTGGGTAGATTGCCTATCTCCATTTCACTTAGTTGTTCTTCTGGGGTTTTATCTTGTTCATTTTGTCTGGAATATATTCCTTTGCCATCTCTTTTTTTTTAAATTTCTATTTGTATTTAATTTCTGTAGTAGCTTAGTTATGTTTCTCAACCTTGAAGAAGTGGCCCTCAGTAGGGGATGTCCTTTGTGTCACAGCAATACACTTTCCTCTTATCACCAAATGGCCAGGGACTAGCGGGTCCCAGGGTAGGTTCTGACCTGTGTTTGCACACTCAGTTCTGCAGCCTGTGGGATCATAATTTTCTTGCTTCTGGTGCCTGCCCCTTGGTGGGTGAGGCTGGTTTAGAGGCTTGTGCAGGCTTCCTGGTGAGAGGATCCAGTGCCTGCCTTCTGGTTGGTGGACCTGGGTCTTGGTCCTCTTGTGGGCAGGGCCATGTCAAGGGGTGTGTCTATTCGTGGCTATGGGCTCAGGAAGTCTTTAGACAGCATGTTTGCTGATGGGTGTGGCTGTGTTCCCACCTTGTTGGTTGTTTGGCCTGAGGAATCCCAACACTGGAGCCCACAGGCTGTTGGGTGAGGCCAGATCTCAGTGCCAAGGACCCAAGCAAGATATCTTCCTCCAGCCAGAGTTCACATAGATGAACACTCCCTGATATGTCCACCACCAGCTTTTATGACCCCAGAGAGAGCCACAGCTGCTCCCTGCCTTCCCAGGAGACCCTCCAAGACCAGCAGGTAAGTCTGGCCCAGGCTTCTATGAAATCACTGTTTTGCCCTGGGTCCCAGTATGCACAAGAACTTGTGTGTGCCAAGACTGGAGTCTCTGTTTCCCCCAGTCCTATGGAGCTCCTGCAGTCAAGCTCCATTGGCCTTCAAAGCCAAATACTCAGGGAGCTCCACCTCCTGATTCTGAGGAGACTGCCATGGAGCTCAGAGCTCTCACTCCTGTGGGAGAACTTATGTGATATGATTATTCTCCAGTTTGTGGGTCGCCCACCTGGATGGTATGGGATTTGGTTATATCACTATTGTGCCCCTTGTACCATCTCATTGTGGTTTCTTCTTTGTGTCTTTGGATGTAGAATATCTTTTTTAAAATAGATCTTTATTGGAGTATAATTGCTTCACAATACTGTGTTAGTTTCTGTTGCACAAGAAAGCGAATCAGCCATATGCATACACATGTCCCCATATCCCCTCCCTCTTGAGCCTCCCTCCCACCCTCCCTATCCCATCCCTCTAGGTCATCACAAAGCACTGAGCCGATTTCCCTGTGCTATGTGGCTGCTTCCCACTAGCCAACTGTTTTACGTTCGGTAGTGTATATATGTCGATGCTACTCTCACTTTGCCCCAGCTTCGCCCTCCCACCCCATGTCCTCAAGTCCATTTTCTATGTCTACCTCTTTATTCCTGCCTTGCAATATCTTTTTTGGTAGGCTCCCGTCTTTTTTGTCAGTTGTTGTTCAGCAGTTGTGATTTTGGTGTACTTGTGAGAGGAGGTGAACTCGGGTCTTTCTACTCCACCATCTTGTCTTCAATCCCTCTTCATGTTTGAATAAGGAGAGTTTTAGCTAGACCTGGAATTTTTCTCAAACCAATGGTTGTATATTCAACATCAAATTTAACCTACCCAGATCACCTCACTTCTTATTTTGAAAGTACTTCTCAGAGACCATAAGCTGAAAAGTTGTTTGATGTAAATTTACATTCCATTGCAATTGCCTCGTATACAATTGAATTATCTGTGTCCAACCCTCTACTCTAAACAAACAAAATGAAGTGTTTATTGTAAAACATTCATCCCACAAAATATGCTCCAAGGTAAACATGAAATGGGAGAAATAAACCAGTGATCTTCTCCAGAGTTCTCTTAACTATTGGGTTTCGAGCTTTTTCTTCTCATCCTCTTCCTCCTACTTTAAATGCAGCATGCCCCTAAAACAAGCCAGCTATGTTACTGTATGCTCAATTGTAGAAATGATGATTTCCTTCAGTCCTCAAGGAAAGACGTGCTGTGTTAGATTTATTTAGAAATAGTAAGCCCACAAACTATACTTGCAATTTAGGAGATTTTCAGGATAATTTTAATGCAATTTTTCATTATAACTGACTTTAGAATCCAACCCTGTTTAAGCCAAGAATCCAGTGTATTCAGTAGTTCAATTGTTTGTGGGAGCTGGGGTGGGGAAATAAGTTGCTGAACCCCATTTTTGTTCAGTTTATTTCTCCATGTTTAATGATTTCATTGTAGCACAGGCTAGGTTTCCACATCTAGTTTTCCAATTGGCTTCTTGTCTTCTCTAGGACCTGATATGGTTTTACCTAGCCTCCTTTTCTCACTGCATGAGAGAAGAACTTTTATTTTGTTAAAGAAATAACTGCTGCCCTCCAGCTTTCCCCTTGGTCTGCATGCCTTTTGGAATGCTCCTGTCTGTAGAAGCATGAGAGTTTGTAAGAAGCATTATTTCCCCTTTCCTGCTCTCTGAGTTTGAGTGCAAGCACTCAGTTTATCTACAATCACATAACACTGCTATGTCAGGAGAGGGAACTGGGAGTTCAGCCCTTATGTCTCCATCAGGGCTGGTTTCATGGGCATGTGACCTATGCTTTTGCACAAGGTCCCACATTCAGAAGGTCCTTCACTTTGTTTAAACCTCTGCTGTCGTCATATTGAAATTTTTAATAAGTTCTTCCTTGAGTTTGTGTTTTATAAGTGAAGTCCCATGGGACAATGGAGCCTGTGTGTGTGTGTGTGGCAGTATGAGAGTCAGCTACAGTTCCTGCAGCCTCATTCAGAGGCAGCATTCACAATTCCCTAAGAACACAGAATTCCAGTAGACCCATGATGTGCAGGGGTTAAGTGGGAAATCAAAGCAGGTATAAGATAAACATCTATTGATGCCTCAACCACTTAGGCTGAAAATGATGACATAGAAGGAAAGAGAAAGATGTGGCAATCCATAAATTCTTTTCCTTTCAATCTTTCCTTACTCACGAACAAAATGAAGATAGTGTTAATAGAATGTGTGAATGACAAGGAGTGAAATAAAGACAATTAAGGTAGTTTTGTGTAGTGTTTACCACTCTTCTGGTAATAGTAAAATACATATGCATGCATGAAATATGAATTGTAGTATTTTGTTAAGTTGTGTGCTCTTATATTTGCAGCTATGATTGGCATTGCACAATAGAAAGATGGATGGCAAAATGCATGCTAATATTATAAAATTTTAGTTTTTTTTTAACTTAGAAAATAACAACACCATGACAAATTGAGAGAGAGAGATATGTTTCTACATCTAATATTTTTCTACATCTAATAGTAGTTTTTTTCTATGTTTTGAATAAGAAGCCCCACATTTCAGTTTGCACTGGGCCCCACAAATTATGTGGCCAGCCCTACAGCTAGCTGAGGGTTCTTAAAACTTTCCTTAATGGTTACACAGGGGATTTCAATTACAGTTACACAGGGGATTTCAATTACAGTTGTACTATTTTATTGTTGTTAAAGCATTTCTTTAAAATTTGAAGCAAGTATAGCAAAATGTACAATTTGGTGTGATTGGTGAGTGAATGTTCATTACATTATTTTGAAACTTTTCTGTATGCTTGAAATATTTCACACAAAAGCCTCATTTTATTGAAGTGACATAATGAACAATGGCAAGAAATATATATGAAAAGAAGTAGGCATATAACAAAGACAGTAAGAGCCCATTAGAGAATACATTCTGCACTCCCCTGCTCATTGTCAAGTATCTTACCATGGTGACCTTATGGGCATAATATTCCAGAGTCAGTTTCAGTATGGTTGCTGCCTCGGATGCAGTTGTTTGATCAGGTGCAGAGAGTTTCATCAGGAGACTCCACACAAAGTCAGTTAGCAAGCGTGGCAATAAGGTTTGTCCTACACTCTGAAACCAAAAAGGAGAGTCATGATCTCAGGCCTTACTTATATCAAGAGAAGCAAGACAGCTGAACCCAGACATCCTGAGGGAAGCTTCAGGGCCAGGCAGGGCCATATGATTTTTGTGGGCCCTAGGCACCTTTGCTGCTGTGGGCCTTTTCCTCCATTAAAAAATATTAAAAATTATATTTTACAATTGTGTTGCTATTAAGATGACTGTAATTCAAGTTGAATTATATATTTTTTTCATCTGATTTTTAAAGCAATTAAAACATTTTTATCTGAATAAGTAAGCTCTGGGGGCAAGCCAGGGAGAAGTGGAAAATCATGGCATTGCAATTCAGAAGAACCATAAAATATTGATTTTATCCCATTTCAGCTATTCAAATACTAGAAATTATTGTGAACTTCAGCTTTGGAAATGAATTTGCTCAGATCAGAAACAAGCATGATTTGTAGAAGATGAAGGAAAGGATGGGGTAAGAAAGGCAGGGTCATTCAGAGGTGTGGACTTTTTCTCAGAGAAGTATCAAGAAGTGGGAAGAGAAAAAAAGGCCCATATGTCCACGATTGAGGTAGAACAACTACAATTCAAACAATCTCTTTTTGAAGTTAGAGGAATATCCATGGGCCATAAAATGTGAAAAAAATCACAATATTATGGATCTCTCAATTAAGAAAGATGAATGAACCACATTTCCTCCTTTTGTATATGTGTGTGTGTGTATATATATATATATATTTTCAAAAAATATACATTCAAAATTTTCCTTTATGTGTGTGTGTGTGTGTGTGTGTGTGTGTGTGTGTGTGCCATTCTCTAAAATACAGAAAGTACTCAATATTGTTAATAAAAGCTTTTCTCCATCCCGATTAAAGGAATTGAGCATAGCTCTTTCTGGTCAATAGGGAAGGACTGAGGTCTGAGTGAAAATTGATGACCACCAGGCTCCCTCCTACTGGACAGAGGGGTGAGGGATAGTATTTTTGGAAAGCTATGAAAGATGGATAAAGGAGGATCACTAAGGCTTGGTGAGGTGAACTGAATATTATAAATAGTTTGCTCTACTTTGAGAAAGCCAGATTTAATTATATAAGATGTTGAATTTTAAAAAATCATTGGAAGAGGGAATATTCTCTTTTGCATATTTTTTTATTCAACAAAATATTTTAGTTTGGTGTCTATTAAAATGTTGTAGAAGGAGCAATTCCTAGTGAAACGTAGAGATAGTGTTAGAGGTTTCTGGTATGTCAAGGTTGAACAAAGAAGAACAAACCTGACTCCATATTGGATCTATTCCTTCAGCTCTAGCCTTTGTGCTCCATTGCCTGTGCTTAGTCATGCTAGCTTTGCACCTTTGTCTCAAACAGTAAGAGAATGTGGCCTATAGCCTGGAATATACATACTAACCCTTTCTCAATATTCTGCCTCCCAGGCTTGACCTTTAAATGTATAACACGTTTCCATTCATATAGAGATAAAAAGTGCAGAATAGAAAATTATAGTTGTCTTGTTGGAGGTTTACGGGAACATTGTTACCAGACCTATCTGGACAGCTGCAAGAACAAAGGATTTCAGCACCAGTTAGTTTGTAGCAACCAGTCACACCTCCCCTCCCCTTTTAATGTAAAAGAAGCCTGAATTCTAACTCGGGTAAGATGGTTCTTTGGGACACTAGTCCACCATCTTCTTGGTCTGCTGGCTTTTCAAATAAAGTCACTATTTCTTGCCCTAACACCTTGTCTTTTGATTTATTGGTCTATTGTGCAGCGAACAGTATGAGTTTGGACTCAGTAACAAAGGTATAGATATGACAGTAGAGTATTAAATGATAGGGCTCCCTTTATAAAATGTGATCTAGCTCTCTTGGCTAAAAACCTTGATGCTTTTCCTCCTATTTGCATCCTTAGGACTTTGTCTTTGGATATGGTCCTCTTGGTTTCCTTACTACAACCTTAGATTCTCTCACCCATTTGTCCCAATCTACCTCTGAAAGTACCTACCTCAGGATTTTCCAGCTACCACTCTTGCACACAGTGCTAGTACTAGGCCTGCTTTGATCTCACAATTGAGAACTGAATCACAGGTCATGAACACAGGACCCAGGACACCCTCCCCCAAATCCAAGGATTTCTAAATCTGATGGACATTAAACTCAGAAAAGAGAGGATGCTAAACTGGAAGTGGAGATAGTAAGACCCATGAATCACTTGGAAGAGACCCTGAGGAAGCTGCTAGTCTTAGGCTAACTAGCCTAGTTGTGGGGCTCAGGAGTTCAGTTCCAGGGCTCTGGAGTGAAGCATGGAAGGATGTAAAAGGATTTTCTAGTAAACCTCTACAGATGCCTGGTTTCTTCACTTAAATAGACAACTTTGTAGTCAGCCAGGTTTGTGACTTTTGAGGGGAGGTGGATTATGAATAATGCTTGATTTTGGAAAGATGCATCATCATGAAGATGCATATATAGGATATCTATGTGGTATTTTTGATTGTATTATTTGAGGTATATTGTTTTCATATCTCCTCAGCCTCCCACAATTCTATCTACCTCAGCCATGGGAGGGCAAGGCACTGCTTTATGCATGTACCTTTAGGAGGAGCCATAAGACCCTCCCAACTCAAGAGATGAGCTAGCCTGAAGAGCCTCCCCAGCAGACTTTGCTGAACTGTTGACTCAATGTGTGTACCTAGACAGCCATCTGTTGGACAGCACAACTTAGGCGCCAGTGACCTCTCAAGCATATGAATAAGCCCATATACTTTGAAGAAGGTGAGGGAATGTATACAGTTATAGAGCCTCATGATTTTCCCCAAAGGTTGGGTCAGTGTAAAAATTATTTACTTGGTCCTGAGGTTTATCACTTGAACTTTTAAAAAAATTTAAATTTAAGAGGTTTTTAAAATGTAAATCGCATTATTTTGATGTTTGCTGAATAAATTATAGTAACATTGAAAAGGCTGTTAATTGTTGACTTCATTAATTTTGCTAGAAAATCAGAAGTTTCCCATCTTTAATAACTTATTAGCCAAACAATAAGAAGCATAACAACTAGGAAACACCTATCTCATTTGCATTCTGTAAGGATTAGGTAAAATAATATAAATTGTTATATTCTGGAATAATAGGCATAATTCTCATTAATAGAGATGAAAATCAGGAAGCCAAATACTCTATCATTTACTCTTTGCTTTACTGAATTTAAATAAAACAGAAAAAATCTATTAAAAATATAAATTTTGTTGAAATAAGTTACCACTAAAAGTAATAATACACATGAAACAAAAGCCATAGGATAAAGTGGGGGCTAAGTTACCTGAGCAATTTTACTTTTGTCTCTTTGCAAGATCTTGGGTAGAAATTCTATATCAGAGGGAGAAGGCAGGAAGCAATGACTTCCAGGCTTATCATACTTTGTACTTTTATTTTTTGCAATATCCGCTGTATTAAGGAAAAGAGTTTAAGGTTTTTATTTGATCACTGGTTCCTCTATAACATTGCTATTTCCAATTTCCTCTTCCTGCCCAATTCTGGAAGTCTAAAGTTTCTGAATGTTTAACTCTCTGCTAACAGTTTAGTCACATAAAATACTATGACTACATTGACCCAGAGTTTAAAAAGTGTTTAAGAGAGGCCTCTTTGAAATATGAATAAAGGACATAGATAATTTTAATAAGTTGACCAAATATCAAGTACATTTAGGCCATCAAATGCATTGTTCAGTGCAATGGAAGAGCTACTGCTAAGTTGGGGTGTCTATTGGTAAAAGAGCAGACTTGGAGGCATTTTGCAAAGAGCTAGGGGAGTGATACAGCAAGAAAGAGAAAAGCCCTCAACATAAGCTTCAGGTGCAGATGTCTTTTGTTCTAGAGAAGGTAGGTTTTAAATGACTTTGCTTGTTTGCTAACAGCTTTATAGAGATATAACCAATATGCAACATAGTTAAAGTGTCTAATTTGGTAAGTTAATATATATGTATGTGCCCATAAACATCACTGCAATAAAAAAAGATTTATTCCCTCCAAAAGTTTCCTCATGTCCTTTTGTAATTGATCAAACCTGCTCCCAGATCCCACTCCCCGATTCAAAGGCAGGCACTGATCTACATTCTGTCAAGTTTGTATTTTCCAGTTTTATATAAGTGGAACCATTTAGTATATACTCTTTTGTTGTTTGGAATCTTTCATTTAGCAAAATTATTTGCAATCCATCCATGTTTTTTCTTGTATCAGTAGTCGTAGTGATGGATACTATTCCACTGTACATATACACCATCATCTGCTTATTCATTCACCTTTTGGTAGACATTTGGGTTGTTTCCAGTTTTGGGCTATTACAAATAAAGGTGCTATCAACATTCATGTACAAGTCTTTGAATGGATATTTGCTTTCATTTCTCTTAGGTAAACACTAAGCTGTGGAATGACTGGATCATATGGTAGATGTGTGTTTGACTTTTTAGGATACTGCCAAATTATTTTCCAAAGCTGTTGTATCACTTCACATTCCCTCTAGCAATGTATGAGAGTTCCAGTTGCTTCACACCTTTAATAACGCATTGTATGGTCAGTCTTTTCAATTTTAGACATTTTAACTGGAGTACAGTGGTGTCTCATTGCAGTTTTAATTTACCTTTCTTTTATGACTGTATATTGATCATCCTTTGATGTGCATCCTTGCCATCTGTGCTGCTTTAGTGAAATGACTACTCAAATCTACTATTATTATTTTAATTTGGTTGCTTGCTTTTTTTTTTTACTGAGTTTTGAGTGTTCCTTTAAAATAATGAATGCAATTCTTCTATCAGATATGTAATTTGCAAATATTTTCTCACTGTCTGTGGCTTATCTCTTAAGTGTCTTTCAAAGAGCAGAGGTACTTAATTTATCATTTTTTTTCATTTATGGGTCATGCTTTTCGTGTTATATTTAAGAAATCTTTGCCTAATCCAAGGTACAAAGATTTTTTCTAGTTTCATAGTTTTAGGTTTTACGTGTAGTCCTATGATCCATTTTGAATTAGCTTTTATGCATTTATGAGATATATATCAAAGTTCTTTCTTTGCATACAAATCACCAATTTTTCCAACAATGTTTATTGAAGTTTATCCCTTCTCCACTGAATTGCCTTTGAACCTTTGTCGAAAATCAGTTGACCATACGTGTGTGGATCTATTTCTGGACTCTTTATTCTATCCAAAGCATTGTTGAACAGAACTAATGAGAGTGCACATCCTTGTCTTTTTCCAGGTCTTTTGGGGAAATCATTCAGTATTCCACCATTAAGTATGATGTTAGGTGTAGATTTTTCATAGATGTATTTTAGCAGATAGAAGAAGTTTCCTTTCTATTCCTAATTTTCTGAGAGTTTTTATTAGGAATGGATGTTGAATTTTGTCAAGTACTTTTTCTGTATCTACTGAAATAATCATATGGTTATTTTTTTCATCTGTTGATGTGGTATGTTACATTGGTTGATTTTCAAAAGGTTAAATTGACATTGCACTTCTGGATAAATTCCACATAGCCATGGTATATTATTCTTTTTATTTAGTGTACTGTTTGATTTGCTGAGCTTGATTAAATTTTTTCATCAGTGTTCTTGAGGGACATTGGTCTGTAGTTTTTTGTTTTTATTTTTCTTGTAATATCTTTGTGTGATTTTGGTTTTGGAATAATGCCAGCCTCATAGAATGAGTTGGCAAGTATTCCCTCATCCTCACATTTCTGGAAGAATTTGTATAGAATTAGTATAATTTCTTTCATAAATGTTTGATAGGTCATTTCAGTCTGGAGTTTTCTCTGTGGATCTGGACTTTTCTTTGCAGAAGATTTAAACTACAAACTCAACTTCTTTGCTAGATACAGAATATTCAGATTATTTCTTTTTGAGTGAGCTTTGGTAATTTGTGTCTTTCAATAAATTTGTCTGCTTAACTTGTCAAATTTATTGGCCTAAAGTTGTTCATAATGTCACTTTTTATTCTGTTAATACCCATAGAATCTTTAGTGATATTATTTCTCTCATTCCTTATATTGGTAATTTGTGTCTTTTCTCTTATTTCTCCCCTGATCTTCTCAGAGAATTTGCTTTTGGCTTCATTGCTTTCCCTTAAGGTTTTTCCGCTTTCTAGTTTTATTGGTTTTTGTTCTGGTCTTTATTATTTCCTCTCATCTTCTTACTTCTGGTTTTATTTGCTTTTCTTTCTCTACTTTCTTAAGGCAGAAGCTAAGGTCATTGATTTAAGAACTTTTCTCTATTCTAATGTAGGCATATGGTGCTAAGAATTTCCCCTCTGGAATCTTGTTTAGCTGTATTCCATAAATTTTGAAATTTTATATTTCCATTTTCATGTAGTTCAAAATGCTTTAAATATCCCTTATTTCTTTTTTTGACACATTTGTTATTTAGAAACAGGTTATCTAGCTTCCAGATATTTTGAACTTTCAGATATCTTTTAAAATTTAAAAATTTATCTCCAGAGTTTCCATTTATTAAAAAGTTGATAAAAGTTTAACTTGAATAAATCCTTTCCCCACTTCTATTTATTTTTAACTTGTTTAAAATCTAAAAAAATTTTATTTTACATTGGCGTACAGTTGATTTACGATCTTTTGTTAGTTTCAGGTGTACAGGAAAGTGATTCAATTATACATATACAAGTATCTATTCTTTTTCAAGTTCTTTTCCCATTTAGTTTATTACAGAATATTGAACAGAGCTCCCTGTGCTATGCAGTAGGTCCTTGTTGACTATTTTAAATATAGCAATGTGTATATGTCAATCCCAAACTCCCAATCTATCCTTCCTCCCCACCCTTCCCCACTGGTAACCATAAGTTCATTCTCTAAGTCTGTGAATCTGTTTCTGTTTTGTAAATAAGTTCATTTGTGTATCATTTTTTTCTTAGATTCTGCATACAAGTGATATCATATGATATTTGTCTTTCTCTGTCTTACTTCACTTAGTATGACAATCTCTATGTCCATCCATGTTGCTGCAAATGGCATTATTTCATTCTTTTTAATGGACGATATTCCATTGTATATATGTACCACATCTTCTTTATCCATTCATCTGTTGATGGACATTTAGGTTGCTTCCATGTCTTGACTATTATAAACAGCACTGAAATGAACATTGGGATGCATGTATCCTTTCAAATCATGGTTTTCTCCAGATACGTGCCCAGGAGTGGGATTGCTGGATCATATGGTAGCTCTATTTTTAGTTTTTTAAGGAACCTCCATATTGTTCTCCACAGTGGCTGTACCGATCTACATTCCCAGCAACAGTGTAGGAGGGTTCCCTATTCTTCACACTCTCTCCAGCATTTATTATTTGTAGATTTTTTGATGATGGCCATTCTGACTGGTGTGAGGTGATATCTCATTGTAGTTTTGATTTCCATTTCTCTAATAATTAGTGATGTTGAGCATCTTTTCATATGCCTGTTGGCCATCTGTATTGTCTTTTGCCTATTTTTTGATTGGGTCGTTTGTTTTCTTTGATATTGAGCTGCATGAGCTGTTTATAAATTTTGAGATTAATCCCTTGTCATTCGCATTGTTTGCAAATATTTTCTTCCATTCTGTGAGTTGTCTTTTTGTTTTGTTTATGGTTTCCTTTGCTGTACAAAAGATTTTAAGTTTAATTAGGTCCCATTTGTTTATTTTTGTTTTTATATCTATTACTATAGGAGACAGATTATAAAAGATATTGCTGCGATTTATGTCAAAGGGTATTCTGCCTATGTTTTCCTCTAAGAGCTTTATAGTATCTGGTCTTACATTTAGGTCTTTAATCTGTTTTGAGTTTATTTTTCTGTATGGTGTTAATTCTGTTTTTGATTTCTAATTTAACTCTGTTTTCGTCATATTTTGTATGACTTAACTACCTGTTGATTTCTTGAAGCTTGTCTTATGGTCTATAATATGGTTTATTTTGGTAAATTTTCTGTTTTTTTCTTGAACAGAATGTTTATTTTTCCATTTTTGGTAGAGTGTTCTATAAATGTCAGTTAGATCTAGCTGGTTCAGGTCTGTATCCTTATTGATTTTTTGTGTAATAGTTTATTGAAAAAGTGGTATTGAATTCTCTGATTGTAATTGTAGACCTATTTCTCATAGTAGTCCTATCAGCTTTTGTTTAATGTATTTTGATTATTTTAATATGTTTTGTTTTCAAGTACATAAATGTTTTGGATTATGTCTTCTTAATTAATTGACCCCTTTAGCATTATGAAATGACCCTCTTTTTCCCTGGAAACATTCTTTGCTCTGAAATGTGTGTATTTTTTTTATATTGATATAGTCATTTCAGCTTTCTTTTGACTAGTGTTAGCATGTTATATCATTTTCCAACTTTTAACTTGTATTCTATTTGTGTCTTTACATTTAAGGTAGATTTCTCATAGGCAGTATATAGTTGAGTCTTGCTCTTTATCCAGTGTGATAATCTCTGCCTTTTCATTGGAGATATTTAGAGCATTTATATATATTATGAGTGGATTTAAGTCTTCATTTTACTTTTTGCTTTCCATCTGTTTTTCTTTATATTTTTCTTCTTTTTTTGTCTTTTTTTTATTAAGTATTTTTTATGATTCTATTTTATCTCCATTTTGGCTTATTATATAAAACTCTTCGTTATATTAGCTAAGTAGTTCCTTTAGGATTTATATTATACATCTTTAACTTATCACAGTTTACTTTGAAGTGATATTTTATGAATTTATGGATAAGAACCTCATATTTCATGCTCTTTCAAGACTCTGTGATATTGTTGTCACATATTTAGCTCTTACATTGTTTTTGTTTGTTTGTTTGCTTTAAATAGTTGATTCTCATTTAAAGAGATTTAAAAAGTAGGGAAGAAAATTTTAATATTTTCCTTCATAGTTGCAATCCAATGCTCCTTATTCCTTTATGTAGACCTAGATTATCATCTGACATCATTTTTTTCTTGAATAATTTCATAAAATATTTTTCATACTGCAGATATGCTAGTGATAAATTCTACCAGCTCTTGTATATCTAAAAAGTCTTTATTTCACTTTTGCTTTTGAAAGAGTACCACTTCTGCTGGTTAAAGAATTCTAGATTGACAGCTTTTTCTTTCAGTACATTATGAGGTTGCTTCATTGCCTATAGCTTGCATTGTCTCATGAGAAATTTGCTATAATCCTTACCTTACCTTTACTCTGAATGAAATGTTCCCCCCTCCCAGCCCCAGCTCCTTTTAAGATTACACTGTTGCACATGAAAAGATTCTCAGCATCACTAATTATTAGAGAAATACAAGTCAAAAAAACAATAAGATATCACCTCACACCTGTCAGAATGGCTATCATGAAAATGTCTACAAATAACAAATGTTGGCGAGAGTATGGAGAAAAGGAAACCTTTGCACAGTGTTGGTGGGAATGTAAATTGGTGCATCCACTATGGAAAACATGTGGATGTTCCTCAAAAAACTAAAAATAGAACTACCATATGATCCAGCAATTCCACTCCTGGGTATATAGCCAGTAAAGTAAAATGAAGAAAAAATGAAAACACTAATTTGAAAAAATACATGCATTCCTATGTTTATAGCAGCACTGTTCACAATAGCCAAGAGAAATGGAAGCAACCCAAGTGCCCATAAACAGTTGAATGTATAAAGAAGATGTGATATATCTTCTATCTATCTATCTAGATATATAAAAACTCATCCATAAAAAAGAATGAAATTCTGCCATTTTCAGCAACATGGATGGACCTAGAGAATATTAATGCTTAATGAAATAAGTCAGACAGACAGAGGGAGACAAATACCATATGATATCACTTATATGTGGAATCTAAAAAATTAAAAAATGCAAATGAATGTATATGCAAAATGGAAACAGACTCACAGATATAGAAAATAAACTAGTGGTTACCAAAGTGGAGAAGGAAGAGGGGATGGGCAAATTAGGCATATGGGATTAAGAGATACAAACTACTATGTATAAAAGAGATAAACAACAAGGAAATATTAACAGCACAAGGAATTATAGCCATTATCTTGTAATAACTTTTAATGGAGTAAAACCTGTATAAATACTGAATCATTATGCTGTACACCTATTGTAAATGTAT
The DNA here is from genome assembly GCF_039906515.1 of Pseudorca crassidens. NCBI lineage: Eukaryota > Metazoa > Chordata > Mammalia > Artiodactyla > Delphinidae > Pseudorca > Pseudorca crassidens. The sequence continues at coordinate 126,682,688 of NC_090297.1, read as the reverse complement.
ATTGTGTATATTGTAAATCAACTATACCTCAATAAAAAAGATTATACCATTAATCCCTGCCAGAGTGTTTTTCAGCTCAGATATTGTAGTTTTCATCTCCTGAGGTTTAATTTGGGTCTTTTAGAGACTTTTCTTTGTCTCTCATTAACATGTTCATCTTTTTCTCTAACTCCTTAACTAAATGGAATATGTTATAATAATTGTTTTAATGTCTCTACTAATTCTATCATCTGTGTTATTTCTGGGTCAGTTTTTATTCATTCTGCTTTTTATTGTGGGTTGTATTTTGTTTCTTTGCATGCCTAGTAATTTTTTATTGCATGTCAGACATTGTTAATTTTAACTTGTCCAAACTGTTCATTTTAACTTGTTAAGTGATGGAATTTTTGTATTCCTAGAAGTAAGCTTGAGCTTTTTCTGATAAACAATTAAAGTATTTGGAGATCAGTTGATAATTTTAGGTCTTGTTTTTAACTTGTGTTAGGTGGCACTAAAATAATTCAGGGATAATTTTTTCCTCTTGATGAGATAAAATCTCTTTGTACTCTGCTTCATTACTTATGAATTATGAAGTTTTAAATTCTAGCTTATAGGCATAGGCACCATTTCCAGTCTTTTGGGATTCAGTGGATCCTTTAACCATTTTGGGTGTTACCCCCACCCTCTCCCCTGCAAGCCTCAGGTAGTTTCCTCACATGTGTGCTCTGATCCTTACATAGCCAAATAGTTAAAGGGCTCTCTGCACATCTCTGGAGCTCTCTCTTTGTGCACTCCTTTCTGGCGCTTTGCCCTGTGAACTCTAAATATCTTGATCTATCTGGATTCCCAATTCTGTCTCTTCAGCTTGGTGAGACTCTTGGGTTACTCCTTTCTGGGCTGCAGCCTAGAAACTTACTCTAGGTTGTAAACTCAGTCAGTTGTAGACTCTGCCTTATTTGTTCATTTGTTCCCATCTCATTAGGAATCATTGTCCTTTGTTATCTGATGTCCAGTGACTTGAGGACAATTAGTATATATAATCTTTAAATAGTTGTTTATTATGGGACAGTAAATCTATTCTCTGTTAAAGTATTTGGAAATAGTTTGATACCATAAGGTCTTGCTCTTATGCTTTGTTAGGCAGACCAGAGCAGCATTTATTTAGGTCTTGGGCTAATTTTTCCCCACCATTGAAGCAAGAATCTGAGTATTCTATTTGATACTCCATTACAGAGAAAAACTAAGCCTCTTTTTAGAAAGTCCCATTGGTAATTTTTCTTCCTCTCTTCCCTGCCTCCACCCAGCATTCCTGTTCCCACCATTAACACCCAACACTAATCTAAATATAGTATGTTATAGACATTGAAGAACCAACTATAACATTATAAAAATAATTCTAAAAAAGATTTAAAAATACATTTTAAAAAGTGAAGCTATAGATCTTGGGGCAGGATTTTGAAATCTACAGACGTAGAGCCCCCTTGGGACCCACAAGTATAATAATTAGGAACAGATTATTAGTAATCCTTAGAAAAGATGAACCTTTCTTACCATTCTGACACTTTGCAATGCAGAGGAGGTGATACATTCCCAAGGATGCTTGTTGTGTGATCGAGGGATCAGCATGGGAACACAAAAGAGACAGTTCTGCTGCCAGGACACCCAAACATGGAACATCAACACTTGTCTAGTGAAAAAACAAAGTAAAAAAATGTATTTGCTATGCACGGTCAACATTAAGTGTTTGTGTCTGATGTATATATCAGACTACGGTTAGAGTTGAGCTTCAGAGTTCGCAAAATCTGTATTAAAATCCTCACTCCGTTACTGAGCCTCAATTTTCTCATCTATGAAATGCATATAACAAATGTTACCTTGTAACAGTTATTGTAGGAACTAAGGGGGTAGGATTTATGACAAAAAAGAAAGTTCCTAGCAAAGTGCTTGGCAATAATAGAGACTCAACTAACGTTAGTTTCTAGTCTATATTTTAGGGAGCTATTTGTAGGTATCAAATTCTTAGGATACTGGGGTGGGGGAGTCAATATCCAGAAACTTTCATGCTTTCTTCTCCATGTATGAAACACTTTACATGACTCTGTAAGTCACTGGAGAACACTTCAGATGACTCTGTAAGTCACTGAAGAAAACTTTTCTTCTGAGAATTGCTCTGATTCTTTCCAGGGAAATTAATTTTTTAAAGAACTCAAAGCATTTGCTTCTGGTATCAAACCTACTGCCAGAACATTTATATATTCCCCCCCTACACACACACAACTTCCTTGACACATAGGCTTCTCAAATATTTAGGCTTTTATCTTGACTGATTTGTTTAGCCAGATAAAATGCAAATAGAGAGGAGTAGACACATAAAAGAAGAAAGGAGAGATGGAAGAGATATTTTGCTTTTGTGAAGATATGAGAATTATTACCAATTTTCTTTAAACAAAAAGGACTCTTCCCACATGTAGGTTTGCTAAACTAGTAGGCCTGCAGAATCTTCTTATCTCTAAGACAAATGATTACTTTTCCTAGATAGATGCTTTGGTGGTAAAAGTAAGAGTTCAAGTCAACCTTCCAGGGAGATCCCAAGACCTGTTTCTCCTTCTTTGTATTACTCTTATATACCCTTATCCTTGCGTCTCTTGTTGCTTGACCCACTCACGTCTCTCTGTCTGCCTGTCTCAGTCTTACACACACACACACACACACACACACACACACACACACACACACACACACACACACACACACACACACACGGAATCATTCCTGAAGAAGAATGTGAGGTGAACTAGGTCATGGGCCAAGGATACGACTGAATTAGGATGTTGGGAGTGATAGTCTTAGTAAACGAAGGGAAGATAATCTGCTTCTGTGGATGTCTTCCTTGGATTCTTTCTGCCTGTATTTCTTTGTAAGGGTACCTGCGGCTCCCCCTATTTTAGGAGTCCTATGACTTAGAAGAATCTAGAAGCAGACAGTAGGGGTTGCTATTTATTCTAGGCCCTAGGAAGAAGTATTTTATTTTCCCCTGGCTATTCTCTTCTTTTGGTTTGCATTCCAAATTTCTTTTTCTATCAAATGGCAAGATTTTAAGAACCACCTTTGCATTATGGGTTTAAGAAAAAAGGGGAGGGTGTTCTGTTTCTCTGTTGGGCATGATGGAGGAGTATGAGTATGTGTCCAGTATTTTGTCACAAGCTTCTCTGCCATAAACATCTTTGCCACGAGCATTTTTGCCTCAAACCCTTTTAATACATGACTAATTGTCTGTAAGGCAATTTTGCTGTGAAAGATAAAATAACTAGTAGACTGCTTGGTTTGACACTTTGGTTTCAACTGGTTGAAATGAGTTAGACTTTCTTTCAGTTAGCCATTTTATTGGTGGCTTTATTGAGCTGAGAGATGACAATGATTTGCCCCAAGAGTTGGTTTCTTATTTTGAAGCACACTACATTGGAGGAGAAAGAGGCTAAGGGTCTCAGAGGTGCAGAGTTGAACCCACATTTTCCATAGAGCTTTGGAACATCTATGAACAGACATGTGGCAAGATGCCAAGAACAAAAAACAGTGCAGAGGTTTTTATAATGCAATACAAAGCTCAGTTAGAAATATGCATCCTCATACTTGGAATGAAGGATGAAATGAAGGAAGAAATTTTAGCAAAAAAGAAAAACTATCATGCTGAATGAGGAGATGAATCAAAAAGCAAAACACGTACTATGAATGAGAGACTTCAAAGACAAGTGCTTAAGTACAACCCACAAAATAAAATCAGTTATTTGGCAGGATTGCCACGAATTTACACACAATTTAAATATATTTAAATTGTATGTAAATATTTAAATTGTATTTCTCAAGAAAGCCTTTTAAATTTTGTTATTAATTTTTCATGTTTCATTATGACCTTTATAACGTCCCTCTTTTATTTTTCGTTATTTTATCTTTTATGAAAAAATTGCCTTATGGCCAATTCGTTATGCTACAAAGATGTCTATGGCAAAGACCTTTATAGCGAAAGTACCTAGAACCAGGGTAGTACTTCTCACAGCTTAGCTCACTGAACCTGGGGACCATTTACAGAGGATTGGTTTTAAAGTTTTATTGTGTTATAGTTTTTGCCTTGCGCGTTCTCTCTGATTATTCCTTCTCATGAACTTGTGGATGTGTAACTCTTAGCAGGTGTCTTTGTAAAGGAAGCTGCTAATGATGCCAGATATGGTCTGTCTAGATGTGTGTCTCTAGCAGAGTAGGTGTGGCCATGTCTAGATTGCATAGCGTGTTTGAGGAGGAGGGGAGACCTGACCTAGGACAGGCCAAGAGAGGAATAAAGCTGTGTGAACCATGGGGCACACTGATGATGCCCTGCACAGTCCCTTCAGAAGTGTGCCAACCAAGTCACACCCCCTCAAACACAAGACTTTGGGAACATTAATACAGTATAGTCCTGCTTTTTTAGAAAATCTATCTAAAGTGCTGAAAGAAGGCAAGAGTTAAGACCTGGAGAAAAGTAACTTCTCTGTATTTGTTCCTAAGTCTAAGTGCCTGCTTAGTTTTCTGGCCCTTTCTTACTGGATTCCTTCTTCTGTGTACATCTGGCCTCTCCAGTTCCTTATCTTAACAATTATGACAGTTTTAGGTGCTAAATTCCAGAAGCAACCACTTCTAAGTTTTTTAGCTGCTGCTTTTGGAAATCAACTATACATCTCTAAACAATGGACTTCTACTTCAGTTCTAAAATCACTTCGGGACATTGCCTATCTATTCCTGCTGTGATGAATCAGTGCATAGGCCATACTCATTTTTAGTTATATTTCCTTTTGGCATATAAATATGTCCTCTCTACTCCTTTTGAGACTAAATTCTCATCTGTACTCAGAATTATCTATTTTTGATAATCATTTTTGTTCTCTTTATTTACCTGGGGCTATCTCTTGTATTTGGAGGGTTTTGGGGCTATCTCTTTTGTGTTTGTATTTGGAGGGTTTTCTCAAATGTCTGGCAAATTCTTGGTTGTCTAGTCGTATGTAAGAACATGATTCCACTGGTGGGATTTTGACCAAGGCTTGTCAACTGGTGGGCTTGGCTTTAGAGTAGTTGGGTGGGTAGGCTGGGATCATGCTGAAGTGTATCTAAACAACAGAACCAAGATGATCGTTTCAGGGAATTTACAATTGTTTTGAGAAAAATGTCCTCAAATTTTACCTACCAATGGACTCATGTCCCTGTGGAATATAGAGTGTGTGTGTAAACGGGGATGGGAGGCACTATAGATCCTTCTGTATAAACTTTCTATGAGTCTTTTCGGTGCATGTGTATGTCTTCAGCTTTCCTTTGCCTCCCACTCTTCATCGTTACTTGGGCTTCCATAGCTCCAGACTCTTCAGGGTTCCATAGGGATACTCCCTCCCTTTGCAGCTGTCCTCCATTCTAATGTTCACATGCCCCTGCCTTTCAGCTTCCCCTGCCAGACTTTATCAGTTACCATCTTCTATCTGTTCTGTCATGCAGAAGTTTGCTGACATCACTAGCCCACTGAGAACCTGTTACTAATTCTCTTTGTTGCAATGGCAACATTTAACAAATTTTATTACTGTCATTTTGTGGAGGGGGAGGAGATAGACATGTGGACAATCTGTTAGCTTTGACTGGAAACCTTCCACCTGTCTTTTTTTTTTTTTTTTTTTTTTTTTTTTTGTAGTACGTGGGCCTCTCACTATTGTGGTCTCTCCCGTTGTGGAGCACAGGCTCCGGACGCACAGGCTCAGCGGCCATGGCTCACGGGCCCAGCCGCTCCGTGGCATGTGGGATCTTCCACGGACCAGGGCACGAACCCATGTCCCCTGCATCTGCAGGCGGACTCTCAACCACTGCGCCACCAGGGAAGCCCCCACCTGTCTTTTAAATGCTGATGTGCCAAAGGAACAAACCTAGGAAAAATCTGTTAATGAGATAATATGACATGTTTAGCTCACATTTCTTCACCCGTTTGGAAATTAACAGTTTAATTGAAAGGACAAATATTCTTTGAGTGTAGCAGTTTCTTCATTCTGATAGGCACACAGGTCATATAAGAGGAATACCACTTTAAATTCTGGTAGAATACAAATGAAAGTATTGTTCAATAGGACAAGGGCCTCTGAGAGTCTGGGAGACATAGGCTAGGGTAATTTATGAAGAAAATAGTTTTTATCCAGTGAATGGCCAGAACCTGAGAACAGAATAGGTAGCTACGTTTAGTTAGAGAATGGCAGAACAAATCTTCATTTATTATTTACAATGTGTCAGATATAGAGATACACAGACCTTGCCTGTGGGTAGTTTAGCTTTTAATTTATTAATAATATTTTTGATTGTTTTATGTATTTGTTCCCCCATCTCCATTAATTTCACTGACTTAATTATCTTCAGAAGATAATTATCTTATCTTTATCTTTATAAGATAATTATCTTATTTTAAAGAGAAAATTAACTTAGTAAAGGTTTATGCTTCCATGACTGTGATATAAGCCCGTTGAGGCTATCTTAGTTCCCACCTTCTGGAAAATGCTGGTGTGCTTCCACCTGGTGGCATTCAGCAAGCATTGCAGAACAGAGGAATACGTTAACCACTTGGCTTCTCAAAGGTCTCAGTTAAAGCTTAGGAGCCCTCAACGATTTATGAGAGCCTTCTGCTGTACATATGAATTTACACATTTATTGTTTCACAGTTGAAGGGTGGGCTATGTGCTGGGGAGAATGAACTTTACAACTGTAATTGAAAGAGAGTAGAGGTGATAGCAGAAGATGAAACCCCCAGATGTCATACCTGCTACCTGAGTGGAACTCACTAGTAGATATATATATATTTATACACACATATAGTATATATCTAGTATATAAATATACACTAGATATATAAATAGAAAATGTATATGTGTATTGAAGTGCAAAGAGAAGCGTGTGAATAGTCTCCATCAAATGCTTGCTGAATATATAAAACATGTTAGGAACTATACAGAAAACAGACTGGAGTGTTGAACTACACTTAATCTCTAGCCTCACTTGCAAAATTTTGTGTCCATTTGAATGGACATTCCAAACCATCTCAGAAATAGAGGGAGACTGACTTCCCAGGCCAAAGAATCAGAATATTTAAAACAAGCCACTCAGACTCTCTTTTGGACACTGAGATGGGGAATTAGCATGATGCAAAGAACATCATGGACTGTATTTTCCATGTAAGTAAATTGTATTATGTTCCAAAGCTTATTTTATTTATGTAGTTTTTGGCTTTTTCTCACTTTCTTTTTTTAAATTTTTATTGGAGTGTAGTTGTTTTACAATATTGTGTTAGTTTATGCTGTACAGCAAAGTGAATCAGCTATATGTATACAATTATCCCCTCTTTTTTGGATTTCCTTCTCATTTAGGTCACCACAGAGCACTGAGTAGAGTTCCCTGTGCTATGTAGTAGGTTCTCATTAGTTATGTATTTTATACATAGTATAAATAGTGTATATATGTCAATCTCAGTCTCCCAATTCATCCCACCCCCCTTTCCCCTTTGGAATCCATACATTTGTTCTCTACATCTGTGTCTCTATTTCTGCTTTTTTTTTTTCAGATTCCACATATACGTGTTAATATATGATATTTGTTTTTCTCTTTCTGACTTACTTCACTCTGTATGACAGTCTCTAGGTCCATCCATGTCTCTACAAATGACACAAATTCAATCCTTTTTATGGCTGAGTAACATTCCATTGTATATATATATACCACATCTTCTTTATCCATTCCTCCGTTGATGGACATTTAGGTTGCTTCCATGTCCTGGCTATTGTAAATAGTGCTGCAGTGAACATTGGGGTGCATGTGACTTTTTGAATTATGGTTTTCTCTGGGTAAATGCCCAGTAGTGGGATTGCTGGATCATACGGTAGTTCTATTTTTAATTTTTTAAGGAATCTCCATACTGTTCTCCATAGTGGCTGTATCAATTTACATTCCCTCCAGCAGTGCCTGAGGTTTCTCTTTTCTCCACACCCTCTCCAGCATTTATTGTTTCTAGATTTTTTTGATCATGGCCATTGTAATCTGTGTGAGGTGATACCTCATTGTAGTTTTGATCTGCATTTTTCTAATGATTAGTGATGTTGAGCATTTTTTCATGTGTTTGTTGGCCATCTGTATGTCTTTGGAGAAATGTCTATTTAGGTCTTATGCCCATTTTTTGATTGAGTTGTTTGTTTTTTTTGATATTGAGCTGCATGAGCTGTTTGTATATTTTGGAGATTAATCCTTTGTCAGTTGCTTCGTTGGCAAATATTTTCTCCCATTCTGTGGGTTGTCTTCTAATCTTGTTTATGGTTTCCTTTGCTGTGCAAAAGCTTTTAGGTTTAATTAGGTCCCATTTGTTTATTTTGGTTTTTATTCTCATTACTCTAGGAGGTGGGTCAAAAAAGATCTTGCTGCGATTTATGTCATAGAGTGTTCTGCCTATGTTTTCCTCTAAGAGTTTTATAGTGTCTGGCCTTACATTTAGGTCTTTAATCAATTTTGAGTTTATTTTTGTGTGTGGTGTTAGGGAGTGTTCTCATTTCATTCTTTTACATGTGGCTGTCCAGTTTTCCCAGAACCACTTATTGAAGAGGGTATCTTTGCTCCATTGTATATTTTGGCTTCCTTTGTCATAGATTAGGTGACCATAAGTGCATGGGTTTATCTCCCAAAGTTTATTTTAAATAAAATAATAAAAATTCAACTATGTTATAAGGCTGATTTAGGCTTTTCGTCTCAATATGTCTAGAGACTGTACAAGTATTAGAAATGGATACATGAAGATAGTGTCACAAATGCATGTTTCTGACCCCCTTCATACTGAACTCCTGAACTGATTTAAACAATCAGATATACAATTAGTAGAGTATGTTTAAAAATCACAGTAAAGGGTGAGTTATGGAACAGAGACTGAAAACACAGTATCCATAAGAGAGAAAAATGTTCAGAGATAGTCTGAGGCTTCGTAGAAGGCAGGCAATAATGTTATTCAAAATATAGAAAACCTCAGTAAATATTGGCAATTATGAGATACCTATTCTCCATCTGAAAGGCAACAATTAAAAAGTCTGATAATATCCAGGTGTTTGTGAAGGTTGAGGAAATGGGCGCTCTAATATTCACAGGAATGCAGAATGAAGGATGATTGTGCATTACTAAGTTTTAACCTATTCATACTTTTTGGCCTATTATTTTTCTTAGCATTTCTAAGTACATACTCACATACATGCAAAAGGATGACCATTTTTGTATTGTTTGAAGTAGAAAAACCCACAATATACCTCAATGTTCATCAACTGAAGAATAGTTAAGTAGATCATAATACATCAACACTATAAGATATAAGCTGTAGTGAAAATAATGAAGCAAATCTATTAAAGTATCTGTTGGGCATACTGTTCAGTGAAAAAATCAAATTGCAGAACCATATGTAAATATGATGTAACTTTAGTAAAGAAAAACTAAGTAACAAAGCTATGTATATCCGTGTGCATGTATATTTGTATGTGTACGTAGCTGTTTGGCAGGACACACATCACACAGACGTGGCTAGGGACGAGATTGGGATGGAGAGGATAGTAAAGAAGGACTTCTGCTATGTCTTTAGCATGTCTTACAATGAAAGTACTCAAGAATTACTTGTTATACATTTAAAATAAATGGTGGTTTAAAAATATTCTAGGAAAAAGAGAAATAAGAAGGAAAGTAAGGATGAAAGAATTTATAAGTTTACAAATAACATTGATTGTGGTCCAAAGAGGAGAATCCAGAGAGTCATCAAAAGCCTGGTTTTGACACACTCATACTGTTTGTGGAAAGCATGAGGCATCTTAATCAATTGAGAAACTCTGCTCTAACTGACATAAAGTCATGTAGGATATTAATTCCTTTCCCAGTATCCCAAACCTACTAGTATGATAATACAAAGCAGGCATCTAACACTCTCTAGACCCAAGACTTGGAAAGCAGCACTGCAGAAATGCAGTCTTCAGAAGCACGTGGCATGATTACTCTGTGACTTACACATCCCTTGACTTTCCTGGATGCAAAGCTTAGCACTCTGCTGATGATCACCATGGCTCTCTCCTGCATGTACAAATTATCTTCACTCATCCACACAGCCATTTCCTGTTGAAAACACAAGAACTATCCTAGAGCCATGGTGTTTCCATTTCCACAGGTCCCTTTCTTCTGATCACCACCTTCACCAAGTCAAGGTTCCCCATGTCCTCCCAATGGTTTCACACCTATCCTATATTTATTTTAAAAATATGACAATAAGCTGGTATATTACTGTCTATTTAGGTCTTATGCCCATAAGACATATAATAGACATATGCCCATAAGACATATGCCCAATAGACATATGCCCAATAAGACATATGCCCATAAGACATATAATATTCATCTGCCATATAGCTACACCTGGGTTTTATTTTATTTAATTCTATCCAACAAGTATTTACTAATATCCACTATAACAGTCACTTTGCCAGGCATCATGAAAAGTTTAACATGAGGCTGTGAGGCTGATTATCACCAGCTGCTTCTCCTTCTCTTTTTCTTTCAAAATACATATTCTCTCTTTTTTTAAAGCCATAAGATCTGATTTGCAGTTTTAAAAAAGAATCAAATGTTATTTGATCCTGAAATGTCATTTTATCCCAGAATTGCCTCTGTAAATTTACCATCCAGATATCTTCTGACTCATGGTTTAGAGTATATTCCTGGAGCCAGCTCGATGAGAAAGTTCTTGCTAATTTTGATTCATTGCTAAATATGGTCTCTCTTGCTGTAGCTTCTACCTATTTGTTCTAAATCCTCAGATGCAGGGACATATTTACAACCTTGGGGAAGGAAGAAGACTGCATATGGCTTACATGTTAACCACCATTAGTAGACTTCTTAAGACAGATTGTTGGAGTCCTTAGTATTTATGCCAATGGTTGGCCAAATCTCATCCCCTTCTCTTGCTCCCATTGTGTAAAACTGTTCTGAAGTTTGTTTCCTAGGGCAGAAGAGTCTCTAAATCTCAGGGGGCTCAGCCTATTCCTTTTCCAGGAGTGAGGGTCAACACTTTTTGAGGATCAGGGGAGTTTCTAGATGTGGTAGGTATAAGAACAAGGTGGTTAAGTAACAGGCTCCCTAGTTAGAGTAGGTCCTCTACTCATTAGATGCACACATATTATTTCTCCTCTCTCTGCTTCCATTTCCTTATCTGCAAATGAGAGAAATAATTTTAACTTTCTCATAGGGTTATTTTAAGGATTAAATTAAAAAACCCATATATTAAGTATGCAGCTTAGTGCCTGACATAGAGTAAATCCTCAATAAGCAGCCTAGGGTGGTAGAAAGAGCACACATGGGGAGAGGGTTGTAATAATGGGGTAATAACCAATTTACAGGATTGTGAGGTTAAAATGTTTTAAATGCATGGAAAATATTTGGCTAAAATTAGGCACAAGTTACCTCAGTATATTTTATTATCCCCCCCCATTTCTCCTAATCTTCATATATACCAGTTCTGCTTCTTTCCTTGAATGTATTTTACGATTTGCAAATCCCATGATTCTCATGGTACAGTAAGTAAATCTAGTTTCTCAGTATTTTCAGACAGCTTCCTCCTGATGCCATCTTGTTAAAAACGCAAAATTAAAGGTCATAAAATGTCCAGATCAGTCTCTGTCTCTGCCTGGCACATTAAAAACACAGTGAAATCTTGGATGTGAAAAGTAGGGTTATGGCTGGTTATTAGAACTTCCTTTGATACTATGGTGTCCATGAAGATAGGATGCTCATGGGATTCCCTAGCCCAGGGTTGTTAGGGAAGAACATGCATATAGCTATTATCAAAATATGGCTCATTGTTAGGTGGACCTGAAGGTGGTTTAGGCCAGTCATCGTATGTTCTGCTACCCCGTATTGTGTTTCCTCTTACATTGCTACATAACCCTTGGCTTCTTAAGTGTCTGTTGCCATTCTCCCAAAATTGGCTTCTTAAAATTGTGTCTCTGTAATTCAAATAAAAGAAAGTAATTTTATTTGGGAGATAATGGCACATTCTGAAAGGTAAAGAAAAATTTTCAGCTGCCAAATACTTGAAGGAGATCTAAGTATGGCAAATGGTAAATAATAAGTAAAATATAGTATACCCTTTAGATTTATGACAAGAAAATGAGACTACTTATTTTCCCTTTACCTTTAAGATTTGCAGTTTGTAGAGGTCTTTAGACACTAAGATCAGAAGAGTGTCCTCAAATATGTTTAAAATAGTTCGGTATAAATTCTGAAAAACAAGAAATTTGCACAACCAGCCAGCCAGCCTTAGATAAAATTTCACCAACGCCTATAGTTTTGCATCCTGGGGTCCTGAGTTCTCCCCATAAACTGAAGGTAAGAAAGGAGAGAGGTAGCTCTGGAGATGAGACCTCATTCAATACTGTATGCCATGAATTGCTTTAATACCTTGCGGGGCAAGTGAACTGTGTAGCTATGCTGAGAAATAAAAACCACAGATGTTGCTGATCTTACTACAGGATTCTTTCTACCTCCACTTTTCTTAGCTCCTGTTTCCTTCTTTGCAACACTTGCCAGTAAACTTGCTGTTTTTGTCAAACAAATTAACCAAAATCTCTTCACCCATTTGTTCCTATAGATCCTATACAATCCTTTAAATCCCATGGGTTATAGAATTCACAAGGAGTCCAGGGATAGAGATTAGTGCTAGAATATGCTGTTTATCTATTATATCTAAAGAGAATGAAGGAGAAAACAAAGATTACAACTTTTGGACAGACTTTCTGTGGGATTGCTGTGGTGCATGATGATGTCTCATTATGACTAAAGGAAGCAAGTCTTACCTCCAGGTCCTCTTGGTCATCCTCATTCTTCCCAATTTCTTTAACTTTGTCAAGACTTGGTATAGCAAATGCCATTTTGAAGGACAACTCTACTATCTTCAGCTGAGTTTCATATTGCAATAAGGGATCCACGAAGCTGACAAGAAAAAGGTATAATTATTAAATTGAGGAAAGAACAGATACAACCTAACTTTAGTGGTTTTTTCTTAGTTTAAGAGACAGTGTACTAGAAAATGAGGCCCAACTTTCGACTTTATATAACATGGGTTTTAAATATTAGTGTAAAAATAACAATGGTGCTTTAACTATAAAGGAATCATATTTTTTGGTAAAAATCATTTATAATCTGTTATTTAGAGTTCATAATATATTTCTGCATAGACATAATAATGTAAAGGGTGGTTACCTACCCAGCCAAGCCCGTAAAGCCATGCTGAGATTTAGGTAGTTGAAATATATTACTGCCACATTTTCTCTAGTCCATGATACTATGTTTCTTACATTTAATGTTTCTGATATTGGGATACATCTTCCAATTTATGGCAAAAGAAACCTTCCCATCAGCAGCTAAAAAGATAAGTTGTGACACAGTTATTGTTCCTTCAATAAGTGTGACCTCTGGATACCAGTGCCTCCTGATTTTTTTGTGTTAAAAATAATTTTTTTAAAAAAGATGGTAATATAGTTGTTAAGGTAGGAAATCTTGTGCTGAACTCAGAATCTTTTTCCTCTACTGGAGAAGAAGACCTAAATATCTGATATCCATTGTTTGAAACGGCATTTCTCGTATTATATTAGATAATTTTCAAATCTTGAGAAGATTGATTTGACTTATTCATGGGCTCCAATGGATTTTCAGACTCTGAACAGCTACCTATCAAAAGCTTCCAGTAGTATTTTCAGTTGTAGGTTTCTAGAGATATATGATTTTGTTTAGAAAAATGCAAAATTAATATTTTGATAAAATAGAAAATAGTGTCTTTTAATGTACTTTGAAATCATATTGCCAGTCCTAAAAATGCTAAAATGGTCCATGTCATGAACAAGGATTAGGAAAGTAGTGTGATACTCTGATGCCATTCATAACTGCTGATGGACAAAAGAATCTTCACATTTTAAGTGTGAAGAACACTGAGAGTCAGATATTGGTGATAGTAAAGAAAGTCCGATATAAATATATAGGTCAACATCGGCAATTATCAGCAAGTATACATTGTTTTTTGGGCTACATGTAATTGGTTTTCAAAAGAACAAGTATTAAATTACTAATGTGTTTTACAAAAAATGACATCTTGGAAATAAGAATGGCAGTGTAAAACCTTTCTTATATTCCAAGATATATAACCAGGTGGTATAGAAAGAAACTTGAGAAGAAAGAATAAGCATCCCTCACAAATTACTGTATGCTTTTGTTAAATTTTTGAGTGAAATGTTTTTTCAGATATTAGAGTGAAGTGAGAAGTAGAGGTAAGCCAAATGTACTAAAATATTTCTTGAAAATGTTTTATTTCTTCCTATTATGAAGCAATAAGTATTATATAAGATCAGTAAGCAAAATTTTTACAAGTATAATTTCAAGAATCACAATTGAATAAAGGAAAGTCGATGCCTCCTAATAAAAGCATGGGAAAATTATATTAAACATGATCAAAAATAAATCAGGAGGGCTATATCAATATGATACAAGTCTAATACAAATGAAAGAGTATTAAGAGAGATATATGCAATTATTATAAAATAATAAAAGACATAGTTATTAATACAAAAGTTCTCAAACCACGTAGAAACAAAATTGAAAAATTATTAAACAGAATTATTTATATAATAATTTTATGAAAAATTATTATATTATTAAAGATATAAGGAGAAATAGACACACAGATATAGGAGATGATTAAGCATTCAATTATTAGTATGTGGTAGATAAAAATAAAAATTCTGCAAAAGGAGAGACCTTTAATAGAATTAATAAGGAGGTATAAATTGTATTAATTGAGATAACAAGGATTATCTTTTCAGATAATCATGGAATGCTGACAAATATTTACCATATACTTAGCCATAGAAAGTTTCAAAATATAAAAGGATATATATTTCGTTCTCAAATCACAATGAGAAGTCTATTTTAAAAATTAGAAAATTCAAAGTACTTAAATACTGTCAAGACTTTTTTTATTTAAAATGAGGGAAAATAATAAACTAAACATATAATTTAAGATTTTAAAAGGACTAAAAATACAACCAAAGACATGAAGGACATAAGCAAAATAAATGCATTATGGAAAAAAAAAAGGAAAAGGAGAAATAATAGTATAATGGCAAGTTTAAAAAAAGATTTAAAAGATAAGAAATCATAGGAGACTACTACAAGCAACTATACGCCAATAAAATGGACAACCTAGAAGAAATGGACAAATTCTTAGAAAGGTACAACCTTCCAAGACTGAACCAGGAAGAAATAGAAAATATGAATAGACCAAGCACAAATCTAGGAGCAGATGGCTTCACAGGCAAATTCTATCAAATATTTAGAGAAGAGTTAACACCTATCCTTCTGAAACTCCTCCAAAAAATTACAGAGGAATGAACACTCCCAAGCTCATTCTATGACACCATCATCACCTTGACACCAAAACCAGATAAAGATATCACAAAAAAGAAAATGACAGGCCAATATCACTGATGAACATAGATAGATGCAAAAATCCTCAACAAAATACTAGCATACCGAATCCAACAACACATTAAAAGGATCACACACCATGATCAAGTAAGTGGGATTTATCCCAGGGATGCAAGGATTCTTCAATATCTGCAAATCAATCAGTGTGAGACATGACATCAATAAATTGAAGAATAAAAATGATATAATATCTCAATAGATGCAGAAAATGTTTTTGACAAAATTCAACACCCACTTATGATAAAAACTCTCCAGTAAGTGAGCATAGAGGGAACCTACCTCAACATAATAAAGGCCATACATGACAAACACACAGCAAACATCATTCTCAATGGTGAGATTCTCAAAGCATTTCTTCTAAGATCAGGAACAAGACAAGGATGTCCACTGTCACCACTATTATTCAACATAGTTTTGGAAGTCCTAGCCGTGGCAATCAGAGAAGAAAAAGAAATAAAAGGAATCCAAATTGGAAAAGAAGAAGTAAAACTGTCACTGTTTGCAGATGACATGATACTATACATAGAGAATCCTAAAGATGTTACCAGAAAACTACTAGAGCTCATCAAGGAATCTGGTAATGTTGCAGGATACAAAATTAATGCACAGAAATCCCTTGCATTCCTATGCACTAACAATGAAAGATCAGAAAGAGAAATCAAAGAAATAATCTCATTTACTATCACATCAAAAAGAATAAAATACCAAGGAATAAATCTACCTAAGGAGGTAAAAGACGTGTACTCAGAAAACTATAAGATACTAATGAAAGAAATCAAAGATGACACAAACAGATGGAGAGATATAACATGTTCTCAGATTGGAAGAATCAATATTGTGAAAATTACTACACTACCCAAAGCAATCTACAGATTCAATGCAATCCTTATCAAATTACCAATGGCATTTTTCACAGAATTAGAACAAAAAATTTTACAATTTGTATGGAAACATAAAGACCACAAAAGCCAAAGCAATCCTGAGAAGAACGGAGCTGGAGGAATCAGGCTCCCTGACTTCAGACTATACTACAAAGCTACAGTCATCAAAGCAGTATGATACTGGCACAAACAGAAATATAGATCAATGGAACAGGATAGAAAGTCCAGAGAGAAAACCATGCACCCATGGTCACCTAATCTGTGACAAAGGGGGCAAGAATATACAATGGAGAAAAGACAGTCTCTTCAATAAGTCGTCCTGGGAAAACTGGACAGCTCCATGTAAAAGAATGAAATTAGAACACTCCCTAACACCACACACGAAAATAAACTCAAAATGGATTAAAGGCCTAAATGGATACTATAAGCCTAAAAGGCTGGATACTATAAAACTCTTAGAGGAAAACATAGAAAACTCTTTGACATAAATCATAGCAAGATCTTTTTCAATATACCTCCTAGAGTAATGAAAATAAAAACAAAAATAAGCAAATGGGACCTAATTAAACTTAGCTTTTCCACAGCAAAGGAAACCATAAACAAAATGAAAAGACAACCCTCATAAAGGGAGAAAATATTTGCAAAAGAAGCAAATGACATGGGATTAATCTCCAAAATATACAAACATCTCATGCAGCTCAATATCAGAAAAACAAACAACCCAATCAAAAAAATAGGCAGAAGATCTAAATAGACATCTCTCCAAAGAAGACATACAGATAGCTAAAAAGCACATGAAAAGCTGCTCAACATCACTAATTATTAGAGAAATGCAAATCAAAACTCCAATGAAGTATCACCTCACACCAATCAGAATAGCCATCATCAAAAAATCTAGAAACAATATGTGCTGGAGAGGGTGTGGGGAAAAGGGAACCCTCCTACACTGTTGGTAGGAATGTAAATTGATACAGCAACTATGGAGAACAGTGTGGACGTGCCTTAAAAAACTAAAAGTAGAGCTACCATATGATCCATCAATCCCACTCCTGGGCATATATCTGGAGAAAAAACATGGTTCAAAAGGATATATGGACCCCAATGTTCATTGCAGCACTATTTAAAATAGCCAGGACACGGAAGCAACCTGAATGTCCATTGACAGATGAATGGATAAAGAAGGTGTGGTATGTATATACAATGGAATATTACTCAGCCATAAAAAAGAATGAAATAATGCCATTTGCAGTGACATCAATGGACCTAGAGGTTGTCATACTGAGTGAAGTAAGTCAGACAAAGAGAGACAAATATTATGTGATATTGTTTACATGTGGAATCTAAAAAAAGTGTACAAATGAATTTATCTACAAAACAGAAATAGAGTTACAGATGTAGAGAACAAACTTATGGTTACCGGGGTGTAGGGGGGAAGGGATAAATTGGAAGATTGGGATTGACAGATACACACTACTATATATAAAATAGATAACTAATAAGGACCTACTGTATAGCACAGGGAAATCTACTCAGTAATCTCTAGTGGCCTATATAGGAAAAGAATCTAAAAAAGAGTAGATATATGTGTAACTGATTCACTTTACTATACACCTGAAACTAACACAACATTGTAAATCGACTATACTCCAATAACAGCAACAAAAAAAAGACAAGCAAAAGAGTAAGCAGAAACTAAATAATAATTAATAAAGACTAAATTAGTCAAAAAAATAAGTAAGCTATTATATGAGTTTAATAGTAACAAAATTTATTTATATTATTAAATTATACAAGTATATATGAAGGTATAACACACGTAAATCTTTATGTACCAAATTATACTTGGTCGAAATATGAAAACCAAAATCTATAACAAATTTTAAAGAATAAAGGAAAAACTATTGGGGGGGGGGCATTTTTAGGGCATTTAAGTAGACCAAAAAATTAAATTAAAATATGGAGAAGGGGATTCTAATCCAGGGTCTGCCTTTCCATGAACCCTGTAAAATAATATAATACAGTATGCCAAATTTTGTTTATATGGATCTATGTATACATGTATGAGTATCTTCTAGGTGACTAGGCTTTGACAAAACACTTATTAATAAGTGCAGTTCTTCTGGAAAACAAGTTGACACAATCAAAAGCTCTTAGAAGGTTCATCTCATCTGCATTACTTTGGGTTCAGGGGAAGCAGATGCCAAAACAGGATTAGAAGTACAAGAGATTTCCAAGAGAAGGAAGGAAGGAGGAATAGGGTAGGAAGAGTCTTGGACTGCAGCAAGTTCCAAGGAGGGTTCAGCTTGGCTGATGGCGATCCCTCAAGCTGAAGTCACCCATTGGAGTTATTTGTCCTACCATTCTGGGTCATTGGTGAGATCAGCCTACAGGAAGTGACACCTCACAGACCGTGCTGGTGAATCTATACAGGCAGGACTGGAGTTGTTGACCAATGAGGATTCCCCCACAGCAGGGCATTTTCATGGTTGCCTATCACCTAAATCAGGAACCTCACTTTCAGAATGGTATTTCAAGGAAGTAGTTCAGAGCAGATACAATCTTTTACGTACTAGGATGATTATCATAATGTTGGTAAAATATAATATAATTTAGAAAATGTCAAAATTTTGGAATATTCCATTGCCATTAAAATGAAAATATGATTTTACGGAGAAATTAAAAATTAAGACAAAGCAAAAATGAAAAGTAGGATAGAAAATTGAATGTGCAACCTGCTTATGATTCTGCAGTAGTTAAATAATCTGCCTATTCCTGCAATACAGAAAGATTTGAAAGAACATGAGAAAGAAAGAGCTAATAGTTGCTGAATTAGGGTGGTGGAATTTGGAGTAACTTTTTATTTCTCATATTTTTGATATGTATTTATTACATTTTTAAAAAGGTATTCAATCAGTGATATGAAAGCATTAAAGCTTATTATACCTGGAGTTCATGGCCAGGATCATGGCTTGATTACTTAACAGGCCTGAGTATGCATCCCATAGGCTGGCAGCTGTTTGCACCTGTAAGTACCAGGAGAGAGAAAAGAATCAATGATGACAGACCTGTGGGGCTCATAACATCATGTGTAATTCTGTCTTTTACAGAAACCAAAGGGACCAAATTGGACTTGAAATATAAGCCCAAGGGTTTATAGAAGTGATGAGACCAGACAAACTGTAATTTAAACCTATGCATGATATTAAATGCTGGCCTTTTACGGCCAACCACTGTGCTTATATAATTAGCATTTCCAGACAAAAATTTATTAGGAATGCTCTTTACCGGGTGCCCTCCTATACAACACTCTAACCATTAAGTGCAGTCTGCTCAGTGTGGAATCTATCTATAAACATATCAGCAAGGTGATTTAAATCAGGCCTTACTGAAAAATGTCCAAACTCACACTACTATAGAGTGGGAACCATGTACAGGTCAGTGTATAGCTGTCTAATATAACTATTTAAATTTATAAATGATTATAAATGGGATTCCATTAAGAATCTCCATTTCTTTTTTTTTTTTTTTTTTTTTTTTTTGCGGTACGCGGGCCTCTCACTGTTGTGGCCTCTCCCATTGCGGAGCACAGGCTCCAGACACGCAGGCTCAGCGGCCATGGCCCACGGGTCCAGCCGCTCCGCGGCATGTGGGATCTTCCCGGACCCGGGCACGAACCCGTGTCCCCTGCATCGGCAGGCGGACTCTCAACCACTGCACCACCAGGGAAGCCCAAGAATCTCCACTTCTTTATTCAAGAAGTTGGAGAACTGGAGAAGACCTAATGGAATAGCACCTCTTTTCTTCTGCACATCCCACTCTTGTTCATGCAAGCCTCTGTTGCAATGTCACTTTCTTGTATCAGACCCATTAGTGCTGTTTATAGAAATTCTCAGTCTCTATTTCTGAAATAGCTCAAAGTTCTCTTTTAGGTACTGCTGTATAATAATGGTATTTCAAAGGGAATTTATTCCTCTAGTGCATGGCAAATGACTGCCCCTGAATACTTCGCACATTAAAAAAAAGCCCTTCTCTGTTTGCTAAGTGCTGCTTTGCTGACTCCAGCATTGAGTGCCCTGTGGGATCTGTGTTTTGCCTCTGTGGAGTGTAAGAGCAATCTTGATGGATAGAGCTATATGCCTGTCTATTAAGATCGTGTTGTGGACTGCGTGTTTGAATTTTGAGAAATTTCGATGTTGAAACCCTAACCCCCAGTGTGATGATATTAGGAAGTGGGGCCTTTGGGAGGTGATTAGGTTTAGAGGAGGTCATGAGAGATAACCCCTATGATGGGATTAGAGCCTTTATAAGAAGAGACATAAGAGAGCTTGCTTGCGATTTCTGTCTCCACCATGTGAGGATGCAAGGAAAGGATGGCTGTCTGAAACCCAGGAAGAAGAATCTCACCAGATACTGAATCTACCATTCTTTGATCTTGGACTTCCCAGCATCCAGAACTGTGAGAAATAAATTTCTGTTGTTTAAGCCACCCATTCTCTGGTACCATGGTAAACCAGCCCAAACAGATGAGAAAGTCAGAGAAACTTCCTGATTGGGGATCTGAATTAAAAAATGGCATCTCCCCACTAGGGATAAAGCATCCTGCCATGACCTTCCTGGGAGTCACCACACTGATCATTGTCTAACACCTCTTCTCTGGGCTGTGCTCAGACTGAGTGCTTCAGAGGACTTATTCTCCTTTCTCTAAAATATTTATATTCATATCTAGCATTGATTCCTAACAATGCCAAACATGATTTTACTTAATCTTGAGAGAATAATTCTTTGCTATGTTATTTATTAACATACTGCACATTATTATTACTTAGAGAGCATGGAATCTTCTATATGGCAGACAACTCTCACTGTAACATGGAAGAATAATGGTGATTGGTCTATTTTGGAAAGACATTTTTGTCCTTGTCACCACTTCCATTTAATTTGGCCAGAAATCTACTAGTTGTGTTTCTCTGGGCAGTGACTAACTGAACATTTTGTTTGATATAAGCAATGATCCTTTGGCAGTATTGTTTCAATGGGAACTTTTCTTATACAATATGTTCTAACTGGGCTTGAGTCCTTAGAAATTAATTTGTAACACTTTAAATTTAAAGCACTGATTCTTAACATTGGCAGTACATTAAGGGGTTAAAAAATATTGATTTTGATCCCTGGGCCACACCTCCAGAGATATGGATTTAATAGGTCTGTATTCAAGACCAGGCATCAACATTAAAAAAAAAAAAGCCTTCCAGAAAATTTTGATGTACAGCCAGAATTGAGAAGCCATTTTTAAGCCTGTAGCTTGCTTGTACAGTAATAATCGTCATTACGTTGATCTCTAATAACATGGACCTCTGCTTCCCCTCTGTTAGCTAGGATCTCTCTTTTTCAAATTTGTTACCACAAATCTATCACCAGTTTATTGTTCTGCCCATATTACTTTAGCGTCACATCTTTTGTTGATTCACTGATTTACAGCAATATCCCTTCCTTGTTATAAGCATGCTTTCACCTGTGCCATATATACTGCTAATGTTTATCTAATTCCAAAAGCCAGTGCACACATTGATAAGCAGTAAGGATTGTCTAACATGTACAGACTGATTCTCCAGTGGTGTCGGTATAGGGAGTTATAGGATTTAGCCAGGAATTTCACCTGCTTTTCCCAATTAGGCTTTTTGTTATTGTTTCAAATATATAACATGCTCACCAGTGTTCCCAGAAATTCTTCAGTGCCTCCTCTGGGGAGATGTGATTATCATTCTGGCTTTAACTTCTATTATATGGATAAGTTCTCTTTTATATCATTTTCAATGACTCCTTAATCACTCTGGGTCTTCACTGGAAACCCACAGTAACTGATAAAACGGTCACAATCCTGGGACTTCCCTGGTGGCGCAGTGGTTAAATATCTGCCTACCAATGCAGGGGACACGGGTTTGAGCCGTCATCCAGGAAGATCCCACATGCCTCAGAGCAACTAAGCCATGCGTTACAACTACTGAGCCTGCGCTCTAGAGCCCACGAGCCACAGCTACTGAGCCTGCGTGCCACAACTACTGAAGCCCGTGCGCCTAGAGCCTGTGCTCCACAACGAGAAGCCACTGCAATGAGAAGCCCGCGCACCGCAACGAAGAGTAGCCCCCACTCACCACAACTAGAGAAAACCCGTGCACAGCCATGAAGACCCAATGCAGCCAAAAATAAATTAATTAATTAATTTAAAAAAATGCTCACAATCCTGGAAATCTGTACTTTGTAATATATTTCATAACACTGGATTCTAGGGCCAGTCTGGTGGGCCTTAAGCTTCCATATTTATTATTTTGGCTTTGTTCTCTAAACTATCCATGTGCTTTTTATATATATCTTATATCATTGACATTTTTTGTTCAATATCGCTTGTCATTCTTGGCCAGAAGAATTGGAGTTGTGCCAACTTGACTAGTTTCTTAAATCTCAGATGTTTCAAATCACATATGGATAATGTGTGTTTTCTTATGCCACCTTAGCCAGGGAGAAAATGGTATTATCATAATAATCATTATTCTGAGGGAATTTGAATTCCCTCTGGTAATTCCCAAACTATCCTGGGAATGTTCAAAGGGAGCCATGGACTTGATCTTCTAGAATACTATGTGAGTCTGAACTTTTCCCTTAATCTTAGCTCACTAGAATGTCTCCTTTCTCTGATAATAGCAAAATGTCAAAAGTTCAGAGAGATGGGGCATCTGAATTGAGGGCATGAATATCCAATGCCCTTACCTCTTAGGCTTTCTGTCTTGTGCTGGTGCCTTACTGAAGGTAGTGATTGCTGTTGCTGATGCTCTTGTGTCCCTACCAACACTGCCAAGGCCAGATACCGAGATAGGTGAAGGCTACACCCAGAATAAATTCACTGCCTACTCCCAAATCCAGTTAAATTATTTTCTACTACTGCAAAAAGAACCAGAACCAGTGTAACTACACTGTGCACTCTCAGTTTTGTAGTTCTTAACAGATTTTACTTGTTCTTATATTCATTCCTTGCTTGACTTAAACTCTGGGGAAGATTGATGGGACAAATCCCTGAAAGAAAGTTACTGTGCTGTTATATTATGTAGAATTGCCCTACTCCTTTTTTTTTTTTTTCTAATGAATCATTCTCTTTAAACTAGTTTTGTGCCTCCACTGTCTTTTCTTAGAAAGTTCTTTTCCAGGGAGATGTGGGGCCCTCATCTCTGCACACTACTGGAAGGCCTACTTCACCAAATCTCCAGACATTTTAGGGTCTTAGCATCAACATATCTTGGCTCATGAGGGTACCCCAAATACACACTTCCCTCATCAAAAATCCTTTGCCATCCTTACAAATCTCCCCTCAACCAAGAATCTTGTTATGGAAAGATGAAGAACTAAATATAATATCTCTGCAAGATTGAATCCCCAGGATACAAACATTTTCAGTTGATCATCAGATAGTTGTTTAGTGTCTACTGTGTACTAGGTGCTGTGTTAAGCAGTGGGGTTAGAACGGGGCAAGACAGATAAGTTCTGCCAGTAATCTCATGGGAAAGCAAATTTGAAACACAGGAAATCGGTAAGTATTCAACAAAAGAGGATTTATAGGGATGATTAAGGGAAGCTAAACTAGCAGAGGGTATCAAGGAAAATTTGTTTTCTGAAGAAGTTTTAAGCTCAAACTTAGAGATTATGGGGGTCAGGAGAGCAGAGGAAGAGTTTTTCAGAGAAACACTATGGGTTAAGGACTTGACTTGAGAAAGGGTTTGTTGCATTACAGACACCGTTCTCAACCCTCACTGAGCCTTAAAATCATTTGGATCCCTTCCAAAAATACAAATGCCTAGACGTCACCCCACACAAGTGAATCAAAATATCTGAAGGTGTGGCCCTAGCAACAGTATTTTTTAAAAAAATCTCCACACATGATCCTAATATGAAGCCAGGATTGAGAACCATTATATCAGAGGACATGAAAGGAAACCACATGGATGGTGCAAAGAGAGTAAGGACAGTGGAAAATCATGGGGCCAGAAAGGTTGAATCACAGCTGGTCCTTTTGTGAGCTCTTTTGTGAGTAATAAAGATTACTACTCATCTCTGAGGACCATGGGAGGCATTTAATAGAAGGAGGGACAAGATCACAGGGCTGCTTTGTAGAGATTTGATTGAATATGATAAAATTGTTGCCAAGAGAATGTTACCGAGGCGAGAGATTGTAACAGAGTAGGATTAGAATACTGGCAGTGGAAAAAGAGAGATAAGTAGTGACTGGTAGCAATATCAAATGCTGCTTAAAGGTCACACAAGAAAAAGAAAATTATTATTTGGATTTGAGACATGAAAGCCACTAGGGACCTAGATGGGAGTAGCTCAGTAGAGGGTTTCTGTAGATGCTCAGTCTGGCAGGTCATCATGCTGACTAATCAGCTCAGGTCTCACATTTGGATGTGAGGTCCTCAGTTATCTGCAGACACAAATGAACAAAGAGAAAGACTCTACTAGCCAAAACTTGCTTCCTTTTTACATGACCAAAGTCAACAAGTGAGACTGTCAAAAAAAAGTGAGATTGTATAATTGAGGCAAAACCATTTGTTTCCATTTCAGAACCATGTGTGCTGGGTACAATACTTGTCATTTTACTGATTCTGGTGTGACATATTAATACTCATTGAAACTTGATATTCTATGCCTAGAGACCTATACCTTTCTCCTTATCAGTTTTCTCTGCTGGATTTCTGCCCCTTGTGCTTTCTTTGATTTCTCTACCCCAAACAGAGAAGTGAGCACTTCTGTTGAGCTGCATTATTATTGATGGCCACTAGAGTATACTCTCTTGAGATAACTCAAAATTTATAGCATGACAGTAAAAGCAGAGAACCTCTACAAACACAGAGACCCAAATATCTCTCACTTCCTTAATGGGGAAGTTTTCCACTTTTTTTTCATTGGGAACAGCAAAGAGAGGAACTTTTTTAAAGCTTAGGTATACATGGACATCATAACCAGGTAGTATGTCCAATATCACTGCCTAGTAATATCAACCTAGTAGTGTGTTGTTGTTTTTTTATTTTATTTTTAAATTGAAGTAAAGTTGATTTACAGTGTTGTGTCAATCTCTGCTGTACAAAAAAGTGACTCAGTTGTACACATATAGACATTCTTTTTTTTAATATTCTTTTCCATTTATGGTTTATCACAGGGTATTGAATATAGTTCCCTGTGCTGTATAGTAGTATCTTGTTGTTTATCCATCCTATATACAATAGTTTACATCTGCTAATCCCAGGCTCCCAGTGCTTCCTTTCTCCACCCTCCCTCCCCTATGGCAACCTTGTGGAATCTAGAGTGTTGTTTTAAGTCCAAGTCTCAATGTGACTTCATTCAAAAACTTGTTGGTGACTGCCTACTTTGGAACCTTATATTCATAAATATCCATTTCAATATCTGATAGAATTCTGCTGATAAAACTTACTGGTTTCTTTCCCTCTCATCTTTTTAATATAATTATATAAACCCTCAGAACTAGTAATACATGGTATTATTAGTATGTAAATATAATTTCAAAAACCCTGAGCAGAATAAGTGATGAAAATCCTCATGTTCACATCAACTTCAGTGGTCCAAGAGGATGAGGATTCCTAGTTACTCTCTTCCTTTTCCAAGCCTACTTAAAACTCATTTCTCTAATATATCCCTAGTTTAGACCTGGATTAGACCTCTGAGTTAGGTCATAATGGATTACTGTAATAACATAAACATTCTTCACAACTCTTCTATGATATCCATTGAAGCCCCAAATTTTTATTCCTAATAATAAGGTTTAGCCAGCTGGTGATACAGACATTGTTTCCTAATCCCCACATTTTAGAAAGGCCTATAGAACAGGCCCTTATTTTGGAACAATTTCAAGTCAGCTTTACCCAGTCCATCTAGGACTTTAATTTGCCATCTGTTATGCCTTTTATTATCCACTTTGACAATATTAATGTTATCTAGGGACACTAATAATTCTGGATAGGTCATATTAACAAACTGCTTCTCTATTCAGTATCGAAAGGTTCCCCTTTAAATGAATAGATCTCTAATGGGCAGAAAAAGTCTTTATTTTTATCCTCATTAGTCAATGTTATCTGGTTGTTGGAAGTGATAACACTGACTTAGTAAGTCTAACCCACGGAGAACCACAAACATTTCAGTAGGTAGTCTAGTGACCCTTGAAGGCAAAATAGAGAGTATTAGCTCAGTGATTATGTTAATATGCACACATTAAAAAAACTTCCACATTTCTTTTTACTATTACTATTGGGTAGACATTTAACAAAGCAGTTAGAATGAACCACAAAAGTACATTTTAATTATATGAATACCTAAGGGATTAATCTCTCCTCAAACCATCCTTCTAGAGCATTATTTAAACTGTCTTGTCAGTGAACATTCTGATGTGCCAGATCACTAATACACACACAACAATCCATCCACAAGGAGAAACTCTTTGGTTCTGTCCTGAGTTGATTCTTCAGTATGTTTTCATGTGTCTCAGATCAAAGCCATGAGATCTTGGGATTTCTTAAAATGTCACAATACAATGTCTAACTAATAGTAATCTCAGAAGGAAAGAATGAAGAAAACACAAGGAAGAAAATTTTCCAATAAATAACGCAAGATCTTCTCAAAGATAAATGGCTGGAATCTTTAGACTGAAACATGAGTAAGTGCTTAACATATTTGAATAAAAAATACACCTAAAACTATTTTTATGAAATTTCAGTCTAGCCAAGATGAAGAAAAATCTTAAAGCCTTCCAGAAAGAGAAAACAGGTGACAAAAGCTAGAGAATCAGATCATGATCAGATTCTTCATTGGTTATACTGGATACCAGAAAAAATGTAAGTTATGCCTCAGATTTTATTTTTTAGAGAAAATGATCTGCAACCTAGGGAAATGGCTGGAATCATAATTTATGATAGCTGTTCTTATGGTGGTATTTTAAAAAACTCATCTATGTTGCATCATTTTAAAAAATGGAAACATAGCACTTTTGTAAAACTAAAAAAGCATTTAAAATTGATCATATATCCACTTCAGAAACAAAAAATCTCTAAGTTCCCAGAGACAGAAATTGTGCAGGTCACATTCTGCGCAATAATGGTATGAGATTATATGTTAAAAATAAAAGAATGGAATAATGGATATCTATATGCAAAAAGATGAATTCATATTTCTACCTCACACCTACACAAAAATCACTCAAAATAGATAATAGATCTAAATCTAAAAGCTAAAACTATAAATCCTTTAGAAGAAAACATAGGAAAAAATCTTTGTCACTTTTGGTTTAGGCAAAATTTCCTTAGATGTAGTCCCCAAAGCACAGTCAAAAGAAAAAAAAGATAAATTGGACTTGATCAATACTAAAACTTTTTGCTCTTCAAAAGACACAATTAAGGAAAGGAAAAAAAAATCAATGTACTGGGAGAAAATATTTGCAAATCATATATTCTACACTCAATAACTGTAAATCTATAAAATACACCTAGATAAATGATTAAGAAATATTTAAGGTATACATGAAGAAAAAACTTTACTGAAGATTCAAGTAAGTGAGAGAAAAAAACATGTTCCTGATGACAAGACAATAATTTAAATAAATTGTCCATAAACTAATCTATAAATTTATACAATTCTAATCAAATGCCAAAAGAAATTCTGGGAGAAATTTCACAAGCACAGTCCGAAATTCTTCTGAAAGTGTAAATGAGTAAAATTAGCCAATACATTTTTTTCTTTTCATTTTGAATTTTATTTTATTTTTACACAGCAGGTTCTTATTAGTTATCTATTTTATACATATTAGTGTATATATGTCAATCCCAATCTCCCAATTCATATGTTTGTTCTCTACATCTGTGTCTGTCTTTCTGCCTTGCAAACCAGTTCATCTGTACCATTTTTCTAGATTCCTAGATTTCTAGATTAACGCATTAACATATGCGTTAATATACAATATTTGTTTTTCTTTTTCTGACTTCACACTGTATGACAGTCTCTAGGTCCATCCACGTCTCTACAAATGACCCAATTTCGTTCCTTTTTATGGCTAATATTCCATTGTATATATGCACCACATCTTCTTTATCCAGTCATCTGTTGATGGGCATTTAGGTTGCTTCCATGACCTTAGCCAAGACATTTTTGAAAAAGAGGAATAACTGTATAGATTCACCAAATTAGATGCAGAAAGAGTTTGTGTTATATAGCCGAGCTATCTATAATAGTTTAAAAGTGTGACAGTTTCTTTATTGCTGTGATTTGGTAAGATAACTTTGACTATTCTGGCTGAAACCAAAAGATTCTGCTGAAGCTGCTGCTGCCACCTGTCAAAGGCATTGATAATATTGCTAGTGCTTGCTGATGGAGTCCCATGACTGCTGATACCCATTATCAAGTTAACTGGCTTATTTCACTTAGCATAATACCCTCCAGGTCTATCAATGTTGTTGCAAATGGCAAGATTTCATTCTTTTTTAGGACTAATATTCCATTGTATATATGTACCACATATTCTTTATCCATTTATTTGTGAGTGGACAATTAGGTTGCTCACATATCTTGACTACTGTAAATAATGCTGCAATAAACATGAGGGACATATATATTTTCAAATTAGTGTTTTTGTTTTCTTCAAATAAATACAAAGGATTTGAGTTGCTGGGTCGTACTAATATAATATTGTAATTCAACTATATTTCAATTTAAAAAGATAGAGAAAACTAGGATTGCACAAAAGATGCTCTCACTTCATAGCAAAAGCCACAGGTGACCTCATTCCCTCTCACCATTTTAGCCACTCATTGTTTCTCTCTTTTTTACAGCAGCCCCATCTTTCTGGGACTCAGAAGCTGGGGCTGTGCTATTGCGAGATTCTTCCCCCTCTTCTACCAGCCTATTGTCCTTGAATCACACTATGCACCTTGATAATATCTTCACACAAGATATGTTCTTCCCTTGCAGGCTCTTCCTTCCTGGTAGTTCTGTCTCATCTGGAGTGGTCCAGACATGCCCGAATTCTAGAGAATTCAATTTAGGCTCAAATTGTGACCTCTACACGAAACAAGTTTGCTTTTTGTCCCATGAACCATTTGACCATCTCCTTTCTGTTGACAACTATATGCAGCCTAAGTCTATGTCATTCTCTTGAATATAATTTGGTTTTTGGACTTGATCTTGTCCATAGCTAAGTGAAATATAAACCCTGATTCTGAAAAACAAATTAAGAACTGAAATTGTAGTGCAGTTTTAACCTTCTTAGGACCATATTCTTACTTTACAGGCTTAGCAGCTGTCTTACTGATTCCTGCTATGCCTCCAGAGATAAATTGGTGTCTAATAAACTTTTTTCTGTAATATAAATGGCATAAATTAGCTCTTTATGTTTTCTAGATTTTCTGTTCACTTCATATTGTCAGTAAAACTCTTCATCACTCTATTGGCAATGACTGTGTTTAGACTACTCTATTTCTCTAACAGTGTATATATTTCACTAGGTCAAAACAAAGTATATTTATTGCTCACTGATGGCAAATCTCCACTTTGCAATCCCTACTAGGAACGAAACAAAATAAAACAAAAAAGAATTTCAAATTCACACAGTAAGATACTTTGCTCTCTATTAACTTACTTTATTAATTAAAATCCCTCTTCCCCAGAGAAATAAAAAGTGATTGGGGGTGGCTTAGAGGCAAAGACAAAAATCCAATGATATAAAATTAAAATAAAGATAAAATTGATGATTTGAGGATGAGGGACATTCACAGACATACATAGTAAACAGCACCTTTACAAGAGCAAGAGATGGATTTCAAATTTAGATACAAATGAATAGATTGATCCAGTGATGAAACTTAGATTATCTATAGAAACATCTTTTTGAATAAACTTTTAAAGCATTATACCCATTTTGTTTAAACATTTTAAAAAATAATGCACAGCTCTGGAACGAAAAACCACATTCACAGAAAGATAGACAAGATGAAAAGTCAGAGGTCTATGTACCAGATGAAGGAACAAGATAAAACACCAGAAAAACAACTAAATGAAGTGGAGATAGGCAAACTTCCAGAAAAACAATTCAGAATAATGATAGTGAAGATGATCCAGGACCTCAGAAGAAGAATGGAGGCAAAGATCAAGAAGATGCAAGAAATATTTAACAAAGACCTAGAAGAATTAAAGAACAAACAAACAGAGATGAACAATATATTAATTGAAATGAAAACTACACTAGAAGGAATAAGTAGCAGAATAACTGAGACAGAAGAACGGATAACTCAACTGGAAGACAGAATGGTGGAATTCACTGCTGTGGAACAGAATAAAGAAAAAAGAATGAAAAGAAATGAAGACAGGGGCTTCCCTGATGGAGCAGTGGTTGGGAGCCTGCCTGCTGATGCAGGGGACACGGGTTTGTGCCCCGGTCTGGGAGGATCTCACGTGCTGTGGAGCGGCTGGGCCTGTGAGCCATGGCCACTGAGCCTGGGCGTCCAGAGCCTGTGCTCTGCAATGGGAGAGGCTGTGACAGTGAGAGGCCCGCGTACCGCAAAAAAAAAAAAAAAAAAAAAAAAAAAATGAAGACAGCCCAAGAGACCTCTGGAACAACATTAAACACAACAACATTCACATTATAGGGTTCCCAGAAGCAGAAGAGAGAAAGAACCTGAGAAAATATTTGAGAGATTATAGTCGAAAAATTCCCTAACATGGGAAAGGAAATAGCCACCAAAGTCCAGGAAGTTCAGCGAGTCCCATACGGGATAAATCCAAGGATAAACATGCTAAGACACATAGTAATCAAATTGGCAAATATTAAAGACAAAGAAAAATTATTGAAATCAACAAGGGAAAAACAACAAATAACATACAAGGGAACTCCCATAAGGTTAACAGCTGATTTCTCAGCAGAAACTCTACAAGCCAGAAGGGAGTGGCATGATATACTTAAAGTGATGAAAGGGAAGAAACTACAACCAAGATTACCCTATCCAGCAAGGATCTCATTCAGATTCGATGGGGAAATCAAAAGCTTTACGGTCAAACAAAAGCTAAGAGAATTCAGCACCACCAAACCAGCTCTACAACAAATGCTAAAGGAACTTCTCTAAGTGGGAAACACAAGGGAAGAAAAGGACCTACAAAATCAAACCCAAAACAATTAAGAAAATGGTCAAAGGAACATACATATCGATAATTACCTGAAACGTGAATGTATTAAAAGCTCCAACCAAAAGACACAGGCTTGCTGAATGGATACAAAAACAAGACCCATTTATATGCTGTCTTCAAGAGACCCACTTCAGACCTAGGGACACATACAGACTGAAAGTGAGGGGATGGAAAAAGATATTTCATGCAAATGGAAATCAAAAGAAAGCTGGAGTAGCAATATTCATATCAGACAAAATAGACTTTAAGGAATGTTATAAGAGACAAGGAAGGACACTACATAATGATCAAGGGATCAATCCAAGAAGAAGATATAACAATTATAAATATATATGCACCCAACATAGGAGCACCTCAATACATAAGGCAACTGCTAACAGCTGTAAAAGAGGAAATCGACAGTAATACAATAATAGTGAGGGACGTTAACACCTCACTTACACCAATGGAGAGATCATCCAAAATGAAAATAAATAAGGAAACAGAAGCTTTAAATGACACAATAGACCAGATAGATTTAATTGATATTTATAGGACATTCCATCTAAAAACAGCAGATTACACTTTCTTCTCAAGTGCGCACGGAGTATTCTCCAGGGTAGATCACATCTTGGGTCACAAATCAAGCCTCAGTAAATTTAAGAAAATTGAAATTATATCAAGCATCTTTTCTGACCACAACGCTATGAGATTAGAAATGAATTACAGGGGGAAAGATGTAAAAAATACAAACACGTGGAGGCTAAACACTACATTACTAAATAACCAAAAGATCACTGAAGAAATCAAGAGAAAATCAAAAAATACCTAGAGACAAATGACAATTGAAAAACGACAATCAAAAACCTATGGGATGCAGCAAAAGCAGTTCTAAGAGGGAAGTTTATAGCTATACAAGCCTACCTCAAGAAACAAGAAAAATCTCAAATAAATAATCTAACCTGACACCTAAAGGAATTAGAGAAAGAAGAACAAACAAAACCCAAAGTTGGCAGAAAGAAAGAAATCATAAAGATCAGAGCAGAAATAAATGAAATAGAAACAAAGAAAACATTAGCAAAGATCAATAAAACTAAAAGCTGGTTCTTTGAGAAGATAAACTAAATTGATAAACCATTAGGCAGACTCATCAAGAAAAAGAGGGAGAGGACTCAAATCAAAATTACAAATGAAAAAGAAGAAGTTACAAAAGACACTGCAGAAATACAAAGCATCCTAAGAGACTACTACAGGCAACTCTATGCCAATAAAATGGACAACATGGAAGAAATGGACAAATACTTAGAGAGGTATAAGCTTCCAAGACTGAACCTGGAAGAAATAGAAAATATGAACAGATCAATCACAAATAATGAAATTAAAACTGTGATTAAAAATCTTCCAACAGGGACTTCCCTGGTGGTGCAGTTGTTGGGAATCTGCCTGCCAGTGTAGGGGATGCCATTTCGAGTCCTGGTCCTGGAAGGCCCCACATGCCACAGAGCAACTGGGCCCGTGCACCACAACTGCTGAGCCTGTGCTCTAGAGTCCACAAGCTACAACTACTGAAGCCTGTGCACCTGGAGCCTGTGCAGCAAGGGAAGGCACCACAATGAGAGGCCCGTTAACCACAACGAAGTGTAGACCCCGCTCACCACAACTACAGGAAGCCCACGCGCAGCGGCAAAGACCCATTGCAGCCAAAAATAAATAAATAAATTTATTTAAAAAAAAAAATCTTCCAACAAACAAAAGTCCAGGACCAGATGGTTTCACAGGTGAATTCTGTCAAACATTTAGAGTAGAGCTAACACCCATCCTTCTCAAACTCTTCCAAAAAATTGCAAAGGAAGGAACACTCCCAAACTCATTCTATGAGGCCACCATCACCCTGATACCAAAACCAGACAAAGATACTACAAAAAAAAGAAAATCACAGACCAATATCACTGATGAATATAGATGCAAAAATCCTCCACAAAATACTAGCAAACAGAATCCAACAACACATGAAAAGGATCTTACACCATGATCAAGTGGGATTTGTCCCAGGGATACAAGGATTCTTCAATATATGCAAATCAATCAATGTGATACACAATATTAACAAATTGAAGAATAAAAACCATATGATCATCTCAATAGATGCAGAAAAAGCTTTTGACAAAATTCAACACACATTTAGGATAAACACTCTCCAGAAAGTGGGCATAGAGGGGACCTACCTCAACATAATAAAGCCCATATACGGCAAACCCACAGCAAACATCATTCTCAATGGTGAAAAACTGAAAGCATTTCCTCTAAGATCAGTAACAAGACAAGGATGTCCACTCTCACCACTCTTATTCAACATAGTTTTGGAAGTCCTAGCCTTGGCAATCAGAGAAGAAAAAGAAATAAAAGGAATACAAATTGGAAAAGAAGAAGTAAAACTGTCACTGTTTGCAGATGACATGATACTATACATAGAGAATCCTAAAGATGCCACCAGAAAACTACTAGAGCTAATCAATGAATTTGGTAAAGTTGCAGGATACAAAATTAATACACAGAAATCTCTTGCATCCCTATACACTGATGCTGAAAAATCTGCAAGAGAAATTAAGGAAACACTCCCATTTACCATTACAACAAAAAGAATAAAATACCTAGGAATAAACCTATCTAGGGAGACAAAAGAACTGTATGCAGAAAAGTATAAGACACTGATGAAAGAAATTAAAGATGATGTGAAGAGATAGATATACCATGTTCTTGGATTGGAAGAATCAATATTGTGAAAATGACTATATTACCCAAAGCAATCTACAGATTCAATGCAACCCCTATCAAATTACCAATGGCACTTTTTACAGAACTATAACAAAAATATCTTAAAATTTGTATGGAGACACAAAAGACCCCGAATAGCCAAAGCAGTCTTGAGGGAAAAAACGGAGGTGGAGGAATCAGACTCCCTGACTTCAGACTATACTACAAAGCTACAGTAATCAAGACAATATGGTACTGGCACAAAAACAGAAACATAGTTCAATGGAACAAGATAGAAAGCCCAGAGATAAACCCACGTACTCATGGTCATCTAGTCTATGACAAAGGAGGTAAGAATATACAATGGAGAAAAGACAGTCTCTTCAATAAGTGGTGCTGGGAAAACTGGACAGCTACATTTAAAAGAATGAAATTAGAACAATTCCTAACACCATACACAAAAATAAACTCAAAATGGATTAGACACCTAAATGTAAGACCAGACACTATAAAACTCTTAGAGGAAAACATAGGAAGAACACTGTTTGACATAAAGCACAGCAAGATCTTTTTTGATCCACCTTCTAGAGTAATGGACATAAAACCAAAAATAAACAAATGGGACCTAATGAAACCTAAAAGCTTTTGCACAGCAAAGGAAACCATAAAGAAGACGAAAAGACAACCCTCAGAATGGGAGAAAATATTTGCAAACGAATCAACGGATTAATTAAATTAATTACATCAAGGATTAATCTCCAAAATATATAACCAGCTCATGGAGCTCAATATTAAAAGAACAAACAACCCACTCCAAAAGTGGGCAGAAGACCTAAATAGATATTTCTCCAAAGACATACAGACGGCCAAGAAGCACATGAAAAGCTGCTCAACATCACTAATTATTAGAGAAATGCAAATCAAAACTACAATGAGGTATCACCTTACACCAGTTAGAATGGGCTTCATCAGAAAATCTGCAAACAACAAATGCTGGAGAGGGTGTGGAGAAAAGGGAACCCTCTTGCACTGTTGGTGGGAATGTAAACTGATACAGTCACTATGGAGAACAGTATGGAGGTTCCTTAAAAAACTAAAAATAGAATTACCATATGATCCAGCAATCCCACTACTGGGCATATACCCAGAGAAAACCACAATTCAAAAAGACACATGCACCCCAATGTTCATTGCAGCAGTATTTACAATAGCCAGTCATGGAAGCAACCTAAATGCCCATCGACAGATGAATGGATAAAGAAGATGTGGTACATGTATACAATGGAATATTACTCAGCCATAAAAAGGAACGAAATTGGGTCTTTTGTTGAGACATGGATGGATGTAGAGACTGTCATACAGAGTGAAGTAAGTCAGAAAGAGAAAAACAAATATCATATATTAACGCATATATGTGGAACCTAGAAAAATGGCACAGATGAACCGGTTTGCAGGGCAGAGATTGAGACACAGATGTAGAGGACAAACGTATGGATACCAAGGGGGATAGCTGCGGGGGGGTGGTGGTGGTGGTGTGATGAATTCGGCAGTTGGGATTGACATGTGTATAAAATTGATGACTAATAAGAACCTGCTGTATAAAAAAAGAAAAAAAATAATAATGCACACACATGTACAGTACAGCACAAAAGAGTAAATAGCAGACAAAGATTCCAAGTTTTTATCTATCTAGAGGTAGAATACGCAGATATGGGTGCGCTAATAACATTTTTTCAGCTGAGACAAGTAGGAAATTGTTCTGTTTTTTCCTGTAAGTCTTCCACTGTCCTCTATTCCCTTTCTTCTCACTGATCCCCTACCCTCGATTCCCTCCTAGATCGTTGTCTCCCTTATTGACTTCTAAGTCTGATTTCCATGAATTTTCCATCTCTTTATTAAAACAGCTTCACCATTATTAGTAATACTGAATCCTGTTTATTTAAAATCTTCAACCTCATAATTTATTCACAGGTCTTCCTTGATCCCAAGAGCAGGCAAGATTCTCGGTTTTAGGGTTGACACATTACAGCTTGATGCTTAGACCAGGGACTCTGGAACCAGATTCCATGAATTTGCACCCTGGCTCTGCCACTTGTAAATTATGTGCCAACGGGCAGGTCACCTCTTGCCTCAGTTTCCTCATTTGTCAAGCAGGGATAGTAGTAGCACTTACTCTGTAGGACTTTTGTGAGGATTAAATGAGTTTTTCATGTAAAGCACTCAGAGCATGGCTTACACGTTATAAATGCTACTTAAGTGTTAGCTATTTTTACTATTATTGGAGTGGGTAATGGGGTTTCCTTCTCTCACAGCTCCCCTTGTCTCCCCTGTCTTTATTTCTCTGAGGTTGTGGCTGTGACCTGGGAAAATATTTTTCTTTTCTCATCTGCCATGACATGACTTGTTGTCCTCTTCCGAGTGGTGATTACTTCTGACCCATTTTGGTGGGAAGGATTTCCACAGTGAAGAAGGAGGAAGGATAATAGGCTGTTGTGGCAGAGCAATCAGGAGATGAGGGTGGATGGGGAAATAGTGGGATGGGTCAAAACTTCCTTCCTTTTGAATTAGTGTTGAAGGTCATTGCAGGGG
Organism: Pseudorca crassidens; assembly: GCF_039906515.1. Lineage (NCBI taxonomy): Eukaryota > Metazoa > Chordata > Mammalia > Artiodactyla > Delphinidae > Pseudorca > Pseudorca crassidens. Next base: position 126,645,696 of record NC_090297.1, on the reverse strand, counting down.
CACAGACGGGTGAGCACGATGGATGACTCTGCCGGGAAGAAAAAGCTAAAAACAGTTTTCAATCAAACTGCCCTTTTCCCCGTTCCACCTACTCACCTATGTTAAAATATATTTTAAACATTAATTATGACAGGCTTGTAATGGAGACAGTGAACAAATTTGTTTGTTTTTTCCCCCCAAGAGATTTCAGTTACATTACTTCCTCATAGAATATCACTTACCATGCGATGCCATTTGACACTGGGCTGCAGAATCTGGAGATTACTTGCTAGTCAGGGAGAAGAGGGAGAGTAGTTAAAAGGAAATGAACTTTTACCACCTGTTGGAACATATCCCCAAATCTGAAGTTTTATATGACCTTAATGGCAAAGCCCAGTGAAGACAGTATGTGCGTGCGCATGCGTGCGTGCACGCACGCGCACACACACACAACTTCAGACAAATTCATTACAAATATTACTAAACAACACTTAACTAAAAGATTAACAAACAGAATACACAGCCACATTAAAAGAATAATGAACCCTAACCAAGAGGTATTTATTCCAAACTTACAAGGATGGTTAGATAAAGGAGGACCCATAATATAATTCTCAATATTAATTGCTAAAAATGTTACATGATCATTTATATTGAGGCAGAAAATTCTGATAAAATTTTAAATCTATTCTTGATAGCAGTTCTTAATAAAACAGGTAGTCATTTTCTTAATGTGACATATAAACACAAAAGCCAGAGCCAGATGTAATAAGGATATAATTAGAAGCATTCTCATTAAAGTAGAGAACAAGACAATGATGACCATTATACCACTATCGTTTGCCATTTCTGGACATTCCAGCTAGTATTGTTAGAAAATAGAAATAAAAAAGTGTATTAAAATTGGAAAGAAAAAAACTATATTATTTTTAAATTATTTACTTCATGGGAAAGAATATGAGTGCCTTTTAAATTTGTCTATGATATGAGAATGATTTAACTAGAATTGGAGTTATCAATGACTGAATGTTTGGTAAAATTTCCTTAGAAAACCTTTAGAACCTGATATGTCTTTCTTTGACGGTGTAGCCCTTTGATAATTATTTTTATTTCTTTCATTTTAATTGTTCTGTTTCAATTTTCTAGGTCTTCTGTAATTCTTTTTTTTTAAATAATGTCTTTATTTTGGGATAATTTTAGATTTACAGAAAAGTTGCAAAGATAGTTTAGAGTTCTCATATACCCCTCACCTTGTTTCCATAGTGTTATCATCTTACATAACCATGGACCATTTGTCAAAACTGAAAAAGTTATATTGGTACAATTTTAACAACTAAACTGTAGGCTCTATTTTTCCACTAATGTCCTTTTCCTGTTCCAGGATCCAAACCAGGACCCCACATTGCATTTAGTCATCATTTCTCCTTTGTTTCCTGTGTTCTGTAATTATTTTGTAATCTTTCCTTGTTTGTGAATTTGACTATTTTGAAAAGGGTACCTGGTTAGATATTTTGGCATGCCCCTCAGGTTGCATTTATCTGATGTTTTTCTCAAGATTTGATTGGAAATATAAGTTTTGGGAAAAATATCACAGAAGTGAAGTGTCCTTCTCATCATGAGAAAGTATCAGATTTTGAATTTATTCAATAGTTCTACTATTTTTCTCTTATCAGATTCAGGGATGCAGCTTCATCTTTGTGTACTCCTTCTTTCCTTCTGCCTTCCTTGGATTTATTTTGAGGTTCTTTTTCTAAATTCTTGTTGTGGATACTTGATTCAGTTATTTCTATCCTTTCTGGTTTATAATTCTAAGTGTTCAAAGCTATGGATTTTTCTCTGTGTACTCTTTCAGCTATATGCTGTAGGTTCCAATATGTAGTGCTATCAACATTCTGTAATTTGTGTATTAATTTTCTCTTTAACCTAAGAATTAATAGAATACCTTATATGATACATGGTAAGGATTTTTGTTCATTTCATAAGTTTACTATTGACTGCTAATTTTTTTTTTTTGCATTGTGATTAGAGACTATTTCTGCTATTTCTACATTTTGGAATTTATACAGAAATTTCTAGCCTAACATATGGTTATCTTTTGTGAGTACACCTTTCTGTGGGCATTAGAAAAAAAGATATGTTCTTTGTATTCAGGGCTAGAGATTGATATATGGGTTTCTCTCACTCTCCCACGCACAAATACACACAGTTACCTTTGTCTGAAGTACATCCTAAATTCATACTTGCTTTAATACTCCTTGACGACTTGCTGACAAAGGTGAATTAAAGACTGCTACTACTAATGCTGCAAAAGAGTATTTTGTATTAGTACATAAACCAGTAACTTTCCTATAGCTTTTTTTTTGCTTTATGAATTTTGATGCTACTATATTATATGGTAAGTAGATCATATTAATTTTCGATCGCTGTGTAACAAGTTACCACAAATGTAATGGCTTAAAAAAAAACACCCATTTATTATTATTTGACAGTTTCTGTGGGTCAAGAAGGTCAGGCTCTCCTTAGGGTCTCACATGGCTGAAATGAAGGTGTCAGTATGAACTGCCATCTCACTTGAGGCTCAGAATCTTCTTCCAAGGTCATTTAAGTTGGTGGCAGAATTCAATTCCTTGAGACTGAAAGACTGAGGATCCTGCTCTTTTGCTGGCTGAGTCTGAGGGCATCTGTCAGCTTGTAGAAACTGTCTGAGTTCCTTGCTCTGTGGCCCCTTCACAAGGCCTTCTCACACTACCAATATGACTTCTGTCTCCAACGTCTAGACCCAGACTCAAAGGGATCACGTGATTACATCAGGCCCATTCATAATATTCCTTTTGATTAACTCGCAGCCAACTCTCTAGTAACCTAATTACATCTATAAAATCCCTTTTGCTGTATTGTGTAACATAATCATATCCCATCATATCAGAGCTCCAGCCTTTATCCTTCCTTAACTTTTCAGCTTCAAGAGGAGGGATTTATACAAGGCATGTATACCAAGAGACAGGAATATTGGAGGACATCTTAAAATTCTTACCACATGAATTTTTATAATTATTTTATCTTTATTATGATTTATAGACTTTCTCATTATGTGATGATTTTAAAAAATCACATTTAATTCTTTAAGTCTTAATTCAAGCCTAAAAGTCAAAGTTGTCTGAATTAAGATCCTGACTCCTAATTTGTTGTTATTGTTGTTGTTTACATTTTCTTGGTGTACATTTTCCCATCTTTTTATTCACAACCTTTTTTTTTTTAACATCTTTATTGGAGTCTAATTGCTTTACAATGGAGTATTTTGTTTTATAAATGTCTCTAGTAGGTAGCATATTGCTGGGTTTTATTTGTAATTTAACCAGACTCCTTTCTCATTATAGATGAGTTCAATCCATTTTGATTTATTTATGGAACATATTTTGGTCTTAATTTTGTTCTATATTTTATGCTTTTTCTGTAGCTGTGGCTACTTTTAAGTCCTTTATTACTTGGTATTTTTTCCTTGACTTTCTTTGTGTGTGAAGTGGTGTGTTTTGTGTGTTTCTTTTATATGAAAGGTTTATATTCCTGTTGTGATTATGGTTAAGATGACTCTAACTTTTTGTAATATATTTATTCCTCAAAACTGTAGACCAAACTTTAGACCAAATCTGATTCCCAATTGTGAGCAAAGATGAAATTTGTTCATCTCTGTTTCCTCCCCTTCCTTAACCCCTATAGATTTTAGTTGATTAAATTACTTAGTGAAACCTTTATGCCTTTTTGTTTATATTACTTGATGACTTATTAATCCCCAAGTTTTAATAATAAAGAATCAATGTCCTTACATTACCTTCCTCCTTATTTCTTAATTTTCCTAGTTTTTTATTTACTAATTATTTCCTAATTTTCCTAATTTTTATTAGTTATATAATTTTCATACTTACAAAGTTTATATTTATATTCAGTTCTGTAACAATAATCCCCACTTTCTTTTAAATAGATTCAGTGCACACTGCATTGGCTTCTCTAGTCATCTCCTGTTGAGCTGAAGTTCATTTTCTATTAGTCTCTTGAAGGGAAACACATTCCGTGAGTTCTTTCATGTTACAAAACATTTCTCACACTCACTCTGAGTTAAAGTTAGCCTGAGTATAACATTCTTGGGCCACCATGTTTTCCTCAAGGATTTTATGTGTTCTGTTCCACTGTCATCCAGTATTGCTGTGGAAAATGCTATGGTGAGCTGGATTTTTTCTTCTCCTAGAAAGGTTAATTGAATACTTTTCCTTTTCCTGGATTTCCAAAGCATTCTTTATCTTTGGAAATCAGCAACTTTACTGGGATACTGCTCCTTTGATTGTATAGAGTTAATTTTTCTAGGGACATAGTCTGCTTTTCGACCTATATCTTCATGAAAATTTATATTAAAAATTTTATTTAAATATTTTCTTCTTTTATTTTGGTTCTCTTCTTTGGTGACACCAATTATGCTTATATTGGTCTCTCTTTTTTTTTTTTTTTTTTTTTTTGTGGTACACGGGCCTCTCACTGTTGTGGCCTCTCCTGTTGCAGAGCACAGGCTCCGGACACACAGGCTCAGCAGCCATGGCTCACGGACCTAGCCGCTCTGCGGCATGTGGGATCTTCCTGGGCCGGGGCACGAACCCGTGTCCCCTGCATCGGCAGGCAGACTCAACCACTGCGCCACCAGGGAAACCCTGGTCTCTTTTTTAATGTCTTTCTAGCTTATCTCAGTTTTGTCCTTCATGCTCCTTACCATATTTTCAGCAATGCTTATTTTCTTTGCACCGTTTCCAACATGACCTTTGTTTTTGTGAGAATATCCTTTCCCCTCCACTTCTGTCCTAAACGGCACTGTTTTCCCCTAAATTCTTATATCTCTATTTCAAGTTTACGTTTTACAGATAAAATTGCCTCATTAAATTATAAAGTCTTTTTTATCTGCTCTGTGATATTTTCCTAGAATTATTTAACTGTCATTATTTTTATATTACATTTCTGCCTTTTTCTTGTAAAATCTTTCTTTTTTTTTTTTACATCCTCTATTGATTCCATTTTGATGATTACTCAGTATTGAATGTGATGAGCTACTCTCAGATCAAATGTTTGCTGGACTTTCAGATAGAGAAATTCTCCTCTTGACCCAGAACTGTGTGTGTAAATTTGCTCTTTCAGATTTATTCTACTCTTGCTATTTGATCTTGGCAGCTTCAGAATTTACCTCCTCTATCATGACTTACCTGCAACAGTAGATTCTTGGTTGAAAACCAGAACGAAAGAAAGGTGTTCAGTTGCATATTCCATTTCCGTTTTTCTGTCTAAGCTGCTCACCTTGCTTTTCCTCGTGCCTCCATCCCCACCAAAAAGCATCATTCATCTTCCCAGGGAGTACCTCTGGATCCAAATATCTGAACAAAAGCTTCATTCCAGAGATGTCATAGTTATTCACAATTTAGCTATTTCACCACTGGAGTGTTTTCATTGTTATTTTCAAAGATTCCATATTTACTAAATGTTTATTTAGCTTTAGCAAATGTTTCCCCTTTAAAATTCTCACAGGATTGAATACATATGTGAAGAAATTTTGGAACAGATCTAGAATTTTCCCAAGTTTTGCTAGTCTGTGTTTTTATGTGTGCATGGTTTATTAATAAAAAATTGATGTGTAAACTATTTAGTCTCATGAGCTTTTCACCACCTGATGAATTTTTCTATTTCCTGACTCCTTGAAATCCAGCTTCATTGAGAAAAATAAAATGTTTTCTGGAGGGGGGTTCAATTTTTGAGCTTGAGTGCTTGAGGTGAGACCAAAATTTGATGGTGTAGACTGCCATAGGTTAAGATAAGTGCTCCAGATGCCTTCGAGGCAGGAGAGTTGTGGTCAGATGGTGGAAAAGAAGGTAGACATGGAGTTAGGAGATTCATTAACAAAGATGAACTCTTTTAATTGGCAAATTTGGAAAGAACTTTAGAGGAGGGCCATAGTGAAGTAAATTCTAATATACCCATAGTTCTTTCTTTTAACAGAACAAAAACTAAGAAAAGTAGTCAAAGTTAGAAAGAAGACAGACTTTTGACTGACTGAAGGATTGATAGAATAAAAATCACTTACTCGTGTGTGACTTCTCTGCAATTGATAGGAGGCAAGGTAGTGAAGATAAACTCAAGTGTCTTACCTCTTAGCCAAAGGTAAAATATTCTAACAACGAAAGGAATCCTTTGAGATGTTGTCATTCGTCATGACAACCATATATTTCAAAGATTCCATTCTGGAATGGATGTACTTGCCTAGAAAGTACTGATATGCTCAAGTGGCTGGTAATGCTCACTGTCACTCCTGAGGAGGGAAGCTTCTGGTTCTTGTGTTATCTGCACTGAAAGGTAGCTCTGCAAACCAACAAGCTTGCTAGAAGTTGGGTGAAGGATATGAATAGAAAACTCACAGAAGAGGAAAACTGAATGGTCAATAAATATTACAAGATGCTTAATCATCCTCAAAGTCACGAAAATGCAAACCAATAAAATACCATTTCACAACAAATAAGTAAAAAAATAACTACAAATAAGTAAAAATTTTTAAATTGATTATCTAAATATTGGCAAAGATAAAAGAAACTGGAACTTTCTCACACTGCTGGAGGAAGTACAAATGATATAGCTACTTTGTAGAGCAATTTGTCACATTTTAGTAAAATTGAAAAATTGTGACCCAGAATTTCCACCTGTAGGTCCATAGACATAGAAACATTTATAGAATTTGTGTACTGGGAGGCACGGGGAAGTGTGTTCATTGCAGCATTTTTTCGTAACAAATTTAAGATATAACTTGTATTCCATATAATTCACCCTTTTAAAGTGTACAACTCCGTAGTTTTAAATATAGTTACAGACGGGTACAACCATCAACACTATCTATGCACCTATATTTATAAGAGATATTGGTCTGTAGTTTTCTTGAGATGTCTTTGTCTGGTTTTGGTATCAGGGGTAATGCTGGCCTCGTAAATAAGTTGGATAATGTTCAATCCGCTTCTATTTTTTAGAAGAGTTTATAAAGATAGTTGTCAATTTTTTGTTAAATACTTGGTAGAATTTACCACTAATGTCATTTGGTTCTGACATTTTCTTTGTAGGAAGGTTTTTGACTACTAATTTAATCTCTTATTATAGTTCTATTCAATTTTTTCTACTTCTTGAGCAAGTTTTGATAGTTTGTGTCTCTCTAGAAATCTCTCCACTTCATATGTTATGTAATTTGTTGGCATACAATTATTCAGAGCATTCCCTTATAATCTTTTCAATTTCTGTAAGGTTTTTCTTAATTTTTGAAGCATTGTTTTGCCAGATATAGAAATCTTGGTTGACAATTTTTTCCTCCCAGCCCTTTGCATATGTCACCCTGCTACATTCTGCCATCCATGTTTCTGATGACAAACCAGCTGTTAATCTTATGACAATATCTTATACATGATGAGCTGCTTTTCACTTGTTGCTTTTAAGATTTTCTCTTTGTTTTTGGCTTTACACGTGCTACTTGACATTCTTTGAGCTTTGTGTGTGCAGGTTAATGGGATTCTTGGGTTAAATTTGGGAAGTTTTTGGCCATTATTTCTACAAATATTATTTCTGCTCCTTTCTCTCCTCTCCATCTATTACTCATATTAGGCATATTTTGATATACTTGATGATGTACTACAAGTCACTGAGTCTTTGTTTATTTTTCCTCTTTCTTTTAAATTTCTGCTCTTTAGACTGGATAACATCGATTGACCTATTGGCAAGTTTGGTGATTTTGCCATCTGCTATTCAAATCTGCTGTTGAGCCCCTCTAAGTAGATTTTTCATTTCAGTTATACTTTTCACTCCAGAATTTCTATTTGGCTGTGTTGTATAATTTCTGTTTCCTTTTTGATATTCTCTATTTGGTAAGAGACATTGTTTTTATACTTTGTTTAAAAACATGGTTTACTTTAGTTCTTTCACTGCATTTATAACAGTTTGTTAAAAGTCGTTGTTTAGTAGGTACAACATCTGGTTTCCTTAGTGACAGTTTCTATTGTTTCTTATTCCTGTATATGGGCCATAATTTCCTTTTTCTTTGCATGTGTCATAATTTTTATTAAAATCTGGATATTTAAAAAAATTTAATATAGCAGCTCTAGAAATCATATTGCTCTCCCCTCAGAGTTTGTTGTTATGCTCATTATTGTTATTGATGGTGGTTTTATTTTGCGAATGTAGTGACTTTCCTGGACTAATACTGTAAAGCCTGTAGTTTTTCTTTTTTGTCATATATGGCCACTGAATTCTCTGTTCAGTTAGCTAATGATTGGATAGAGGTTTTTTTAAAGTGTTTTGAACCAGTAAGTCTCCCAACCTTTGCCAAGGAGCTCCCTGTGTTTGTACGTGTGTGTGTGTATATTGTTGTTGTTATTGAATGCTTTCCATACTTCCAGCAGTTTACAACACTGCCTTAGTCTTTGCTTCCTGATTGCAGAGCCTTAATGTTGCCCAGAAGGAAGAGATTAGAACCTTCTTATATCTTTCCTTGGTGTGTACAGAGCTCTGAACATGATTTCCAGAAATAGATCAGAGCTTTCAAAGCGTCCTATGGGCACCTTATGTCTCTATTTTTCCTTTTTTGGTCAGGCTCTTATTTGCTCCAACTGTTGTTGCCACCTCTGGGAGCTACAGTGTTAGACAACTGCCACTGATTGGTTTTGGCAAATGCTCTGAGAATAGGACTGTTTGCACTGAAGGACCTCTGAGTCAGGTAAAATAATGACAGGCCCTATGAATGGTACTTTTTCAAGGAGATAACAAAAAGGTCAAATAATGATGGTTCCCTGGAGGATTTGTGGGATCTATGAACATATTCTGCCCTCTCTAGCAGTGGCTAGGCTACTGATTTTCACAGCTACTGTGGTTTTGGGGTTTTGGGTTTTCACCCATTTTTAAAAATAAACACTTCTTAGATGATTGCAAGCATTCAGTTAATTCTCCAAGTTCTAAAAATGTTGATTTTGCCAGTGTCCTCATTGCTTTTATGGAGGAATAGATTTTGAGAGGTTCTTACTCCACCATTATAAAAGTACTTGCACAACCTTATTTTTAGTAGGAAAAAAATTGGAAACAATATGTTATAGTAAGAGAATGGACAAGTAAATTGTGATCTCTTTATACAATGGAACTCAGCAGTTAAAATAATGGACTAAGATTATATATCTATAGATGGCTAGCTATAAAAACAAGTTGTAGAATGATACCTACAGAGCAATAATATTTACATAATTACAACATATAAAACACACCAACTAATATTTTTGATATGTGCATATATTGAAAGCAAATTATTTTTACAAAACATGAGCTGAGAGGATAAACATCTTATGCATGATAGTGATGGGAATTTGGAATGAAATAAGAAAATAAGTAACTTTTCCCATAATATTTTTATTTATTTTATTAAAGAAAATATGGACACATGAGTGTATACTATATTATTTTTGTGTTTTTATCTATTTAAAACTTAGGAAGAAAGAAGAAAGTCATAATGGGTTGGATTCTTCTGTTCCCTGGGGACTCACTTGACTCTGCTCAATTTTTTATAATCTATGGGTGGATAGAAAACAAAAGACAAGAGTAGGATAAATAACTGCTGAATCACAATTGGGTCTGTTATAAAATGATTTTGAAATGGCTTTCAAATATGGACTGTCATATTCTGCTCTTTATTTTGCTTTTAAAAAAATTACAAGTTCAAACCAGACAGAAAAATGTGAGTCATTGGCTTCTTCCTCCCTAAAAATCTCCATACTATGTCTCTGCTGCAGTCAGGGAAGTGAAACAATTGACATTATCTGTCTTCTTTCCTCCACACTCTTGGTCAGTAGCACCTCCATAGATTCCAGCAGAGAGAGAGAAAGAGAGTTGCTTTACCATTTATAACAACTTGAAAGAACATAGCACCTCTCTTCCAGAAATTTCTGACATCCCATTGATGATATGGGAGCACAAATATCAATTCTGTTTTACAGACAGGAATGGGAGAATCTGATCTACTATGATACAAAGTAATTTTTCTCACAGACTATTTGACAAGGGTAAAAATGAGAAACAAACCCAAGCCTAGCCCCTCTTGGCCTGTTACGCAGCCAGAGAAAGCATCAAAGCAAGTGTTCTCATTACCACATGGAACCACTAGGTGTCACTAAATATAAAACTTGTATTCATTAGCGATTACAACTAGGAAAGCAGAAAAGGCAAGTGAAATTCGTCATGTTAATGGAGAAAACTGAAAATTCCACCTACAGTTGACACAATGGAAAGTGGCTTCTCTCTAACCCAATACCCCCAGGAAATGGTTTCAGACCCTGTCATATCTGTGTGTGGACCCATTTGAACTGGCAAAAGCATTTAGCAGAAAAGTAACTAAATGATCTCATAAAACTCAAGAAATATGTTATAGAATGACTCTGTTAATAAAATGGGGTTAAAATTCCAAGCCTCAAGTGCTGGAGTCCTCCTGGGACTTGTGTCTAAAGTTTCAACAGCTGCCCCCAGGTGGCAGTGAGTCAGATAAATTGAATTCTCTTTAGACAGGGAAAATTGAGATATGATTTTTTTCAAATTAATTTCTACTTTTCTCAATGATTTCCCCCCTTTTATGTCTTTATTCTGAAAAACATAACTGGCAAATAGTATGAATTCAACACATATTTGTTGGATGAATAGTATGAAACAAGGGAAGGAAACCAACATTTATTTAGTTGCTTTTTATACCTTGTTCTCTACTGCTTTCTTGCATTCCTTTTTTTGAACATACTCTTCACCAAAAATCCTATGAGGTAATTATTGTCATCATGGCTGCGTACAAGCAATACTCATGAGATATAATGACAAATAATCTTTACTTTTATTTCTCATTTTTCCTTTAAACTTTATTCAGTAGGAAAACTCTTTCCCTGCTCCTGGATAAAATCTTCAAGCACACATATAACACTTCTGATCTCCTGTTGCTACTCAAATGTCCTATGATCACTTTAAGTAATAGAACTATCACAATTTAGTAATAAAAACTGTCCAATTTTATGTAATAACACTACTTATTTCACTCAAAATCACAACTTCTCCTCCCCAAGCTAGAGCTGGTGGTGGTCTGGCAGTTTCCAGAAGGGGCTAAAGTACGTTTCTTTTTCATACTCAACTCCTCCCCAACTCCCTAACATACTTTGGAGAGTGTGGGAAAGAAGAAGAGATGAAGAGGGAAGTAAATTATCTTTCTTTGAATGGTGCTTTTGAGATATTCAGATGTCCCCACTAGAAACATTTGATGGCCCTTCCAAAGATGCAAGCTAAGCATTTTCTTCTGGCTGGCCATTCTCTCTCAGGTTTTCATATACTTTTATTTTCTTTATTGTACGTTAAAATTTTTCTTTCATACACTTTTCTGTATTAAATACTGAGGCATTCCCTCCTTCTTCTATAATAATAGAATTCCCAAGTTTAAGCTGAATCCATGGCGACTTGGAATAGGACTGCTTTTCCCAGCCTCCCTTATCATGGTCCATGTACGAATTCTTGAAGCATCCTTAAATGGAGACGCTTGCTTTGTTTTTCCTTTCTTCTTTCCTATCGGCTGCAGAAAGGACATGGTCACTGCAGACTGGACGATGAGGTGGAAGCCCTGTGCTAAGGGCCTTGACAATCATGAAGCTGACTTGGCAGCTTTGTATATTGATATATAGGCTTTTTTCATAAAGATAAACTTCTAGTCTCCTGCTTTCAGTTTTTATCACTTGCAGACAAACAAAATCCCAACTGATAGAAATACACAAGCAAATAATATTTAATTTTAGGAAAGCTTTGTTAATGAATAAAGTCAAGATTAGAAAAATAGCCTTTACTCATGCATCCTGACTTTATCACCTTACGTACATGACACTGTGTGTGGTTCTGGAAGAAGAGTGTACAAAGGTGAAATAAGGGAGGTTCTGCCCACAAGAGATCACGCTCATCCCCTTCTTGTCCTTCCTGTACCAGACATTGGATCAACACCCTGAGGCTGATTTCTTCTCCAGCATTTCATAGCTGCTGCTTCTCTGTTCTCTGAGGCAGCAAGCCTTTGTTTTATTCTTATTAAATTCCAAGAATATCTTTGACATCTGGGGAAATAAATAAATAAATAGATAAATAATGTTACCATAGTTTTTTCATGCTTAACTTCCTATAATTCTATTTCTCTTAGATAAATTGTATATTGTAATGTGTTATAATAGGAAATTAGGGTTTTTTTCCTAAACTGGTGAATTACCTGTCAGAGTCTGAGAATATTTCCCTCTGTGACTTCCAGGGTAAGGACATGCTTCATGAAAACAAGCCTCTATAGTCACTGCCTCCTTTTGCAAATTCGTATTGCACTTTCACATATTAAATGGCAGAGTACCCCTGAGATACTCTCAGAAATGTATTTAACTTTTTTTAACCTCGGGTTTTCCAATCTCATTTGATTATGGGACGCTTTTTTTTTTTTTTTTTTTTTTTTCGGTACGCGGGCCTCTCACTGTTGTGGCCTCTCCCGTTGCGGAGCACAGGCTCCGGACGCGCAGGCTCCGCGGCCATGGCTCACGGGCCCAGCCGCTCCGCGGCATCTGGGATCTCCCCGGGCCAGGGCACGAACCCGTGTCCCCTGCATCAGCAGGCAGACTCTCAACCACTGAGCCACCAGGAGAGCCCTGGGACGCTTTTATCCTATAGCATCTATTAACACGTATTAGCATAGCACCCTCTGCATCCGAGGCTGTTACAGTGAGCTCCTTGTGCTTTCTGCGGCAATGATCCATGGGTCTTATCACTGATTGAATCAAAACAGTCTTTCCTAATTTGCAGATAAAAGTTAGGCTCATGGAGAGCATTGCCTTAGTTTGAAATAATTTTCTCATAAATTTTTGCTTAAATCTGCGGTATCAATTATTGATTTTCTGCTTGACAGAATAAGTGAACATACACATACATACCACACCTTCTTTATCTAGTCCTCTGTCAGTGAACATTTAGGTTGCTTCCATGTCTTGGCTATTGTAAATAGTGCTGCTGTGAACATAGAGGTGCATGTATCTTTTTGAATTAGAGGTTTCTCTGGATCTATGCCCAGGAGTGGGATGGCTGTATCATATAACTCTATTTTTAGTTTTTTTAAGGAACTTCCATACTGTTTTCCACAGTGACTGCACCAATTTACATTCCCAGCAACAGAGTAGGAGAATTTCCTTTTCTCTACATCCTCTCCAGGATTTATCATTTGTAGACTTTTTAATGATGGCTATTTGAGGCCAATGAGATGATACCTCATTTTAGTTTTGATTTGCATTTTTTCTAATAAATTAGAGATGTTGAGCATCTTATGTGCCTGTTGGTCATCTGTATGTCTTCTTTAGATAAATGTCTGTTTAGGTCTTCTGTCAGTTTTTGATTAGGTTTTTTTTTTTTTTTTGATTTTGAGTTGTGTGAGCTGTCTGTATATTTTGGAAATTAAGCCCTTGTTGTTGCATTATTTGCAATATTTTCTCCCATTCCGTAGGCTTTTTCATTTTATGATTTCCTTTGCTGTGCAAAATCTTATGAGTTCGATTAGGTCCCATTTGTTTATTTTTGCTTTTATTTCTTTGCCTTGGGAGACTGACCTAAGAAAATATTACTAAGATTTATGTCTGTGAATATTTTGCCTATGTTCTCTTCTAGGAATTTTATGGTGTCATGTCTTATATTTAAGACTTTAAGCCATTTTGAGTTTATTTTTGTGCATTATGTGAGGGAATGTTCTAACTTCATTGATTTACATGAGGCTGTACAGCTTTCCCAACACCTTTTGCTGAAGAGACTGTCTTTTCTCCACTGTATATTCTTGCCTCCTTTGCTGAAGACTGACCATAAGTGTATGGGTTTATTTCTGGGCTCTCTCTTCTGTTCCATTGATTCATATGTCTGTTTTTGTGCCAATACCATGGTATTTTGATCACTGTAGCTTTGTAGTATTGTCTGAAGTCTGGGAGGGTTACACCTCCAGCTTTGGTCTTTTTCCTCAGGATTGCTTTGGCAATTCTGGGTCTTTTATGATTCCATATTAATGTTAGGATTATTAGTTCTGTGAAAAATGTCATGGGTAATTTAGTAGGGATTGCATTAAATCTGTAGATCACTTTGAGTAGTGTGGCAATTTTAACAATATTAGTTCTTCCAGTCCCAGAGCATGGGATATCTTTCCATTTCTCTGAATCACCTTCAGTTTCCTTTATCATTGTTTGATAGTTCTCAGCATATAAGTCTTTCACCTCCTTGGTTATGTTTATTCCTAAGTACTTTTTTTTTTTTTTGGATGCAATTTTAAAAGTGATTTTTTTTTTTTTTTTTTTACTTTCCCTTTGTGATACTAAATTTTTTTCTTACGTAACACTCAGCAAAACTCTTGAGGTTTTATAGGGAAGGAGTAATTCACAGAAGTGTGCTCTAGGGTTTCAATGCACATTGAGTATACCTGCTTAAAAAAAAAATCTGATGAGTGGAAGTCAGAATTATGAACACAACAATAATGGAGAGTTATGGAATAATCATGTGACAGATGGTATAATACATAGGCATTAAAATTGTGCTCAAAACATTTTAAAGACAAAAGAAAAACGCTTAGATAATATTAACTTTTCCATATGGAGAAAGAGCAAGCAAGAAGAACAAAAACACAAGAAAGTACTTTAGCAATGACCATAGTTGGGGAAAAGTGGAAAATAGTGAAGGAGTGAAGCTGTAGAGAATACCCTCTCCAGTCAACTTCAAGTTTTGTTCACCTGGCTGGACCTGGGGGGCAGGAGGTTCTGAAGTGCACACTGGCTGTGAGACTAAAATGGAAAAACTTTGTGTCTTCTGTATATCAATGTGAGATAGAAAATAAAGCTGTTCCCTAGCTTAGTTGAAGGCAATGATGAGGAAAAAAAAATACAAAACTCTTTCATGCTTTGTATTCCTACTGAGTTCATAATATTTAATTAGTTAGTTTAACAAGAGAGGGAGCATTTTAACAGTGGTTACCACTTTTTTATTATTCCTATTTTCTTATGTCAACTTTTATTTGTATATTTCCTTTTTTTTTTTTTTTTACAGTGAATGTGTATTTTTCTCTTAAAAAGACCCAAAATATACAAAGTAGAAATCTGGCCTTAGGAGAAGTTTTCTATTGTCTTTCCCCCCTTTGTTTCTTTCCTTTTTTCTACTAGAAAAAAAAAATGTAAAACACATTCTACATACAAGGAAAAGACTTTACTTTTGTACTCAGAAAAGACAACTGTAAAAGTTTTAAACAATAGGAAGTGATTACCTGCTTGGGAAAAGTTCACCTGAGAAATCTTTTCAAAACCAAGTTTTCTTGATAAATATTTAATGTGTCAATGTGCAAAAATGTACTTTGCAGTTGATCCACACACCTATTTTATCAAAGTAGGTACATTTGCACTAAAATTGGCTTTATATCTTACATTACTCTGTGGGTAAATTTTCCCCAAATGCTGAGGTTAGTTGCTATCTAATACTGATAAGTCGAAGCAGATTTACATTTCTTTGAAACATTAAAGTGCAATTGTAGAAAACGGAATTCTCATTCTTGTATACTCTACAAGAACTTTCCTAAATTTGCCCAGTGAAGTATTGTCTAATCAAGATTATTCCCATGGTAGTAAGGAAGTAATAACAGGGAGAATCCAAATGTATTTTTCACATTTCAAATGCAAAATGCTTTTATCATTTAATTTAGTTTCTTATTTTGTATTAGATTTTTATTCATTCGATGCCTTCATTAACTGCAGTGATAAGGTTTATAGCCTGCCCCTAAGATACTCTCCTTTAAGTATCTTCCATTCAAGGTTACTTTGAACATAAACCAAATAGGAATTAAGCTCTCCTTTTCAGAGCCTAAGCTTTTCCTTCCTTGCCACTCTCCCGTAATCTTTACTTCAAATCATACTCTATCAGAATTAATATACTATAGGGCAGGAGTTTTCAAAGCATCATCAGCAATCGGCAGAGTCTTGGAGGCCCCTGAGATCCTATCAGGAGTCCATGAGGTCAAAAGTATTTTCATGATAATGCACTTATGGTACAAAAGCATTGATGGGTAAAACTGCCAGTCCTTTAGCATGAATCAATGCAGTGGCACCAAACTGTATTAGTAGTCACAGTAAATAAAACAAACAACAGGCAAAGCTAGTACAAGTCTTTTAAATATTCTGTGTAATGAAATGGGAAGGACGCATAAACCACTTCCGTACAAAGTGAAATGCAATGACTTCTTATTTTTGAGGAAAAGCACTTGTGCGGTTATCTGAGTTGTGAGTTGAACTCAATGTTTTATTCATGAAACACATTTTCTTTTTTAACTTGAAAGAAGGAATGACACACTATGGTTATTCAGACTTGGGTATTTGGCAGACATTTTCTCAAAAACGAGTGAAGTGAGTATGTCACTTTGGGGAAAACAAGTATCTGGTGCCAATGATAAAATTAAAGTTTTAAAGAGAATATTCGAATCTTGGAAAATTTTATCCACCACCATGAGTTTGACAGCTTCCCAATATTTAAAGACTTTTCTGATGAAGTTGGTGCTTGGCGGTGATATTAATAAATGTGACCTTGTGTCAGCATTTGGAAGATCTGCATAACTAAGTAAATCAGTATGTTCCAAATTACCAATCTATGATGTTACAAAATTGGACATGAGTGAAAAGTCTCCTCAAAGGAAGATAGACCAATGGATTTTAATGTAATAGAGTGTGAAAAGTTTGATAGGATTTCAAGTTCCACACTGTAACTAACCTTTAATAAATCACTGCTTATCAAATTTTAGTATAGTAGCAAAGAATAACCACAAATATGTGAAAAGGTATAAGGAAAGACATGATGTTAAGGGGACTACAAGTAGTTCAATAATTACTAGAACAGTGGTCCTTTTTTTTTTTTTTTTTTTGGCGGTACGTGGGCCTCTCACTGTTGTGGCCTCTCCCGTTGCGGAACACAGGCTCCGGACGCGCAGGCTCAGCGGCCATGGCTCACGGGCCCCAGCCGCTCTGCGGTATGTGGGATCCTCCCGGACCGGGGCACGAACCCGTGTCCCCTGCATCGGCAGGAGGACTCTCAAACACTGCGCCACCAGGGAAGCCCGAACAGTGGTCCTTTTGTAGGCATATTTGCTATTGAAAAATTTGTCTTAAAGACACTAAACTACTTTGTTGAAATTACTGCTTAGTTTACAAAATGCTTCCTTCTCTGCAAATGGTAGCTAAGAGTAGTAACTGCTTCATGGTTTTCTTCCCCATCAACAATTTACACGATGAGGGGACATAAAAAACATTGACTGACTTTTGTAAAGGCCCATTTTGATTAACAGTGCATTTAAAAGGCAAAATTTTGAATAACAACTTCAATTTTTAATTTCCTTGTGAACATTTCTTCAATTCAGCCACTGAAATTTCTCAAGAATAATTGACCTATTAGGACATAGGTTTAATATGTCTTTGAAATACACTTTAGCTCTCAAGTTCCTCACAGATGAAAGCTTTGTTCTTGGCAGTGCAAGAAATATACACCCTTCTTGAAAACTGTTTTTGGGAAAGAATATGCTTACTTTGGATGTTCCCTGTGAACTGTTAGGACACTCTCAAATAAAATAAATATTTCCTTTATTTCAAGGCAAATAAATGATATTTTCAGATGTCTCTGAATAGACCTCAAAAATGATCCACACCACTGTCATTTTTAAGTTTTTGGAGGGGTCTCATCAGCCATGAAGAAAACCGGAGACCTGAAGTAGGACCTTTGGGCACTACTGCCTAAGGTTTGACCTATAAAATCCTTTGGAAACTTGATCCTGTAAAACAAAGAATTGAATGGCAGGGAATGATTTGGTTTCCTGAAAACCCAGAAATGATGGTCTGGTGGTTCTAGATCTATTCAACCCTACCACACTTATTCCTTTCTCTGTTTCCCAATATTAAGGGAACTCCCCAAATAAGGTACTTTACAGCTCTAGTCATAATTGATTTCATGGATAAATGGACTTTCCCACACATGCCATGCTGGGATATAAGAAACATATAACTTGTCTTACTGGAATCTTGAGATCTGGATTCTAGGGACTGTTTAATTGCCAGTTGTGTGATTTTTAACAAATTACTTGACCTCTCTGGTCCCCAGTTATCACCTCAGTAAAAGAAAAGGATAAAGTAGATTCCAGTAACAAAATTCTGTAATTTTATGGAAACTGTCCTGTCATTGGTTCTTGGGCTTCACAGAAGAGAGATGGTAAATACCTCCACATGCATCCACTTTCCCCACCCTTGCAGACCGAAGTCTAAGTTATCTTTTGCTGTGCCCACATTTGGTCTCAAAATCATACTCATTTCAAGACTTCAGGAAGCTACTACCAAATGATTAGTGTTGGAACGTTTTCCAGCTGAGCTTCAAAATTAATTCCTTGTTATTAGGATGACTTCTCATTAAATAGCTAACATGTATTAGCATATATAGGTATGTGTCACTGTTTTAAGTGCTTTATGTGTATTGATTCACTGACTCTCAGCAACTTTGTTAGACAAGTACCATTATTACCCATTGAACAGATGAGGAAACTGAGGCACAAGAAAATTTAGTACTTGCTCCGGTCACTCAGCTAATAAGTAGGAGAGCTGGAATTCAATCTCAGGCAGTCGATTAGAGAGGTGCATTCTTAACCACAACCTTAGACTGTTTCCGTTATTCTTTTCTGCCTGTTTTCTCCCTCTTTTTACATTGTTTATTATGGAAATATTAAAACATACATGAAAGTAGTGAGAACATTATAATAAATCTACATATACCTATTACCCAGCCTCAGTAATTATCAAACACGACCAAATATGGTTTATCTATATATGGTTTACGTTTTTCAACTAGATTATTTTGAAACAAATCCCATGGATCATATCCTTTATTTGTAAATACTTCAATATGTATCTCTAAAAGGTTTCTACCAATACCATTGTCATGCCTAAAAGAACTAACAATAATTCTTTAATATGATCAAATTCTTAGTATTCAAACTTTCCTAATTGTCTCACAATTTTAAAAATTTTTTACATTTTTTTCAAATCAGAACCCCAAAGTGTTTGTACATTGCATTTTGTTGATATGTCTTTTAAATCTCTTACAAATCACAGGTTTCTCTTCCCTCTTTTTTTCTCCCTTGCCATATATTTGTGGAGCTAAATGAGATGTTTATTTGGTAGAATTTCCTATAGTCTGGATTTGCTTATTGCATTCTGTGGTGTCATTAGCATGTTCCTCTGTCCCCTGTAGTTCCTACACACTGGAAATTTGATCTAGAAGCTTGATGAGATGCAGATTTGATTTTTGTTTGTTTGGGTTTTTTTTTTTTTTTTTTTTTTTTTTGTGGTACACGGGCCTCTCACTGTTGTGGCCTCTCCCGTTGCAGAGCACAGGCTCCAGATGCTCAGGCTCAGCGGCCGTGGCTCACGGGCCCAGCCGCTCCGCGGCATGTGGGATCTTCCCGGACCGGGGCATGAACCCGTGTCCCCTGCATCGGCAGGCGGACTCTCAACCACTGCACCACCAGGGAAGCCCAGATTTGATTTTTGGCAAGAATACAGGCATACCCGCGGAGCAACTAAGCCAGTGTGCCACAACTACTGAGCCTGCGCTCTAGAGCCTGTGAGCCACAACTACTGAAGCCCACACACCTAGAGCCCATGCTCTGCAACAAGAGAAACCACCGCAATGAGAAGTCCGCGCACCGCAACAAAGAGTAGCCTCCACTCGCTGCAACTAGAGAAAGCCCCCATGCAGCAACGAAGACTCAACACAGCCAAAAATAAATAAATAAATTCAAAAAGAAAAGGTTTAAGATTTTCTCTCTTAACTGTCTTATAGATTTGTTTTCCCTTCGGTATATTTTTATAGTTAATATTAAGGTAATATGTATGCTTTATTGCTATGGTATATGTATTTTTTTCTAAATTACATTTTCTGGTTTTTCTAGTATTCAAAATTATACAATTAATCATGCTTTAAAACTTTTATCCTGAAATAATTATAGACTCCAGAACTTATAAAAGTAGTGCAGAAAGGTCCCATGTACCCATCACTTAGTGTCCCTCAGTGGTAACATCTTAGATTACTATAGTACATACATGATCAAAACCAGGAAATTGACATTGATTAAATACAATTAATTATCCTACAGACTTTTTTCCAATTTTACCAGTTTTTGCACAAATTCCTTTTTTGGTATGTCTTTGTGTATAGCTTTATGTATTTTTATCATGTTTAGATTCATATAACCACCATCCTAATCAAGATATAGAACTGTTAATGTCACCACAAAGGAAGTCCCTGGAGATACCATTTTAAAGTCACACCTCCCTCCTTGCCTAACCGCTGATCTGTTCTCCATTTCTTTAACTTGTCTTTTCAAGAATGATGCATAAATTGAAATATACATTATGCAACTTTTTGAGATTGTTTTTTTTTTCTCACTCACCATAATGCCCTGAGATCCATCCAAGTTGTTACATGTATCAGTAGTTTGTTCTTTTTAAATTTTATTTTTTAGCTGAACAATATTCCATTGTAGGGGCATACTACAGTTTATTTAACCATTTACTTGTTGAAGGACATCTGGGCTGTTTCCAAATTTGGGCTATTACAGTTAAAGCTGCTATGAGCAATGAAAAAAAAAAAAAGAACTGAGGAAAACAAAGCAAATCAGAGGAAAACAAAACAACACATGTGAGAGAGAACTAAGAAATGCACCCTGCTTTTAAGTACTATGTTTTATTCCATTTAGGATGGAATCAACTGACCTATGAGTCAAGCTGACTCCACTGATCAAGAAGTAAACACATGTACTATCACAATTGGTAAATAATATCAATGAAATAATGTACTCATTATAATGTATGATTTTCAATACTAGGAGTTTTATTTAAAATTTGATAACTGAATTTTAAATTGATATAAAATTTATGATTGTGTGAACTGAATGTTCAACAAAGAGCCTGCAGAAACGTTGCTTTAGATTGTACCACTGTGATGAAAAATAAAATCCATGAAGACTAGCCTAAGGATAAGGATACTGAGTGAAGGAAAGGGAGAAGAAGAAAGAGGTAGAAGGGGAAGAATACAAGTTTCTCCTTGAGGTCTAGAGTAGAACTACTTAACCTGGTTTTCCTTGAGGCTCACAGGGTAGAAGACCTCTGAAGCAGGAAGTAAATTCCATGAAGGTAGGAACTACACAGTTATAATCACCAATGGCTTTCCCAGTGCTTTAAGCACAAGTAAAAATTACTGAAGGAACAATGAGTGTTGTAAGTGTTTGACTGCTCAGGAATGAGACCCCGTGGCCTTATGAGAAATGAGGAAAGAAAAGTCATGAGCTACCCTACAGAGACTGAGATGTAGAGGTTAAAAATGTGCGCTATCCAATAAAGCCAAGTATATTTGCATGGGAAAATAGTGTATTAATTCACCTTCTAGAGCCAAGGCAACATTTTACAGAGAACTCCAATGCCTTTCAGGTCTTTGGGCACTGTAACTACATCAATCAGTACACATGTACCTTTGAGAATAACTTGTCCAATATGGTAGCCCCTAGCCACAGATGGCTACTTAAATTTAAATTGATAAAACTAAATAAAATTTAAAATCTAGTTTCTTAGTCATTCAAGCCACAGTTCAGGTGCTGAGTAGCCAAATGTGGCTAGTGGCTACCAAATTGGACAGCTCAGCTCTAGAATATTTTTATCATTACAGAAAGTTCTATTGGACAATGCTTTTATGAGGAATAAACAGAAAATAACTGTTATATTGAAAGAGTAGATCTTGATAAAGTGCAAAACAAACAAGTCAACTATCACCATCAATACTAACACCAATATTAACAACAGTCTTTATCCTTTACCTACACTACTAGGTAAAATTGTCTTTCTGGGGTTTGCTGTTCCCCAGTTCTTGGATGAAACCTAGAGCAGGTCCCACGACTTCTCTGGTTACTCTCAAATGTGATTTTACTCACGAAACTTATTTCAGTAATTATTTTGTCTAATTTCATTTAATAATCAAAACTCGAATTTTTATTATCAAGAGTTCCCTTAATGTAGTCAGCATTTCCTCTGGCTGGCCAAGTACATCTCTGGTTTACAGCCCCTGTCAGATTGGTTTCTTTGAAGATGATTCTAGGCTGATCCCTGGGAAAAAATTATTGCTGTATTTCCAGGACACATAACAATGCCTGGCGTGGGTACTAAATGCATACTTGTGGTTAAATAAAGAGGGCCACAAACTTTGTAAGTAAATAAAATTTAATTTTATACTCAAGTACTCATCAAGAGTGAAAAAATATGGGGTAGGCATATATGGAGAGATGAGATCAAAGAGCAAAATTATAGTATGAATTTTTTCATTATAAATTTTTCTTAAAGTTAAAGTATAATTTATATCAATGAAATGGACAGATTTAAGGATTGATGAGTTTGTCCAAATGTATATACCCATGTAACTGTTATCCTCTCCAAGATGTAGAACATTTTAATCACACCAGAGATGTCTTTCCTTGACCCTTCACAGTCCATTCCTGCTAACCACCCATTGCCACACCCCAGGG
Organism: Pseudorca crassidens; assembly: GCF_039906515.1. Taxonomy (NCBI): domain Eukaryota; kingdom Metazoa; phylum Chordata; class Mammalia; order Artiodactyla; family Delphinidae; genus Pseudorca; species Pseudorca crassidens. The sequence continues at coordinate 126,623,021 of NC_090297.1, read as the reverse complement.
AACTGTAGATTTGTTTTCACTATTACAGAACAGTTGAATGAAAATCACACTATTAAATGAAATCAAACTATACTCATTTGTATCTGGCTTCTTTAACTCAGCATAATTGTTTTTTTGAGGTCCAGCCGTGTTGTATGTAGTATTCCACTGCATGGATATACCTCAGTTTGTTCATTCATCGGTTAACGGATATTTGCATTATTTTCAGCTTTTTAATTATTATGAATAAAGTTGCTTTGAACATTCACTTTTTTTAATAAATAAATTTATTTATTTATTTATTTATATTTTTGGCTGCGTTAGGTCTTCGTTGCTGCGCGGGCTTTCTCTAGTTGCTGCGAGCAGGAGCTACTCTTTGTTGTGGTGCACGGGCTTCTCATTGCGGTAGCTTCTCTTGTTGTGGAGCACGGGCTCTAGGCGTGCAGGTTGTAGTAGTTGTGGCATGTGGGCTCTGCAGCGCAAGTTCAGTAGTTGTGGTGCACGGGCTTAGTTACTCGGCAACCCTTGGGATCTTCCTGGACCAGGGCTCAAACCTGTGTCCCCTGCATTGGCAGGTGGTTTCTTAACCACTGTGCCACCAGGGAAGCCTCTGAACGTTCCCTTTTTAAAACTTATCCTTTCATTTATATTGGGTAAGTAGCTAAAAGTGACATAGTTGGATCATAGATAGGTATATATTTAACTTTATGAAAGACTGCCAGAATGTTTCCAAAGTGGTTTTACCATATAATATTCCCACTAGCATTGTATAAAAGGTTAAATTATTTCATGTGCTCCTCAACAATTGGCGTTATCAGTCTTTAAGTGTTAACCATTCTAGTGAGTATCAATTAGTATTTAATTGAGGTTTTAGTTCGCTTTTCTCTGATGATTGATGGTGTAGAGTACATTGTACTTTTTCATATACAAATTGGTCACTTGCATATTGTCCTTGTAAACTGCCTGTTCAAATCTTTTGTTTTTTTAAAGTTATATATATACGTATATATATACATGTATATATATACGTATATATATATACATATATACACGTATATATATACACACACACATATATATATACACACACAATATTTTCTCCCAATTTGTGGTTTGTCTTTAGATTATCTTAACAGAATCTTCCAAAAGTTTTAATTTTGATAAAGTTGATTTCACATTTTTTCTTTTATGGTTAGTGAAAATTATTGCCTGCACCAACATCATGGAAGTGTTTTCCTTTGTTTTCTTCTTGAAACTATATATACTTGATTTTTATATTTGAGTCTGTGGTCCATTTCAAAATAATCACTTGTGTGATCCATTTCAAAATAATCACTTGTGTGATCGTGTAAGGTGTAGGTTGAGTGAGGCTCACTTATTTTCATATAGGTAGCTAGTTGACCCAGCACCATTTGTTGAAAAGACTTTCTTTCCCTCATTGAATTGCTTTGGATTCTTAGTTGAAAAATCAGGTGATTGTAAAAGTATGGGTTTATTTCTGGATTGGTATCATAACACTATCGAGTCTTTCATTCTATGAACATAGCACATCTCTCCATTTATTTAACTCTAATTTTAGCAGTATTTATAGTTTTGCATGCATAGGTCTCACATATATACCACTATATTTGTCTTTAAGTATATTATATTCTTCAAAGCTATTGTAAATATTGTTTTCCTAATTTTATTTTCCACATTTTGTTGTTAGTATTTAGACTTAAAGTTAAGTTTTTGTATATTGGCCTTATATTCTGTGGCCTTGCTGAATTTACATATTAGTTATACTACATTGAGGAGTTATGATTTTTCTATGCACATGATTATATCATCTGGAAATAAAGACTGTTTTATAGCTTCCTTTCCAACATGCATATCTTTATTTTTCTTGCCTTATTTAATTGGCTGAGATCTCCAGTAAAATGTTAAATAGAAGTGTCAAAGTGGGTATCTTTTTTATCAGCTCCAGAAATCTATCTTGAAACTTTAGTTAGCCAAATCATAAGCTGTGCATGCTTAGGGCAAGTCTACAATGCTGGGCAAAGTACAGTCGTTCTTCTGGGGGAAGAACGACTATCAAGAAGCTGTGAGCTAAAAAACCATCTCAGCTCACACAGGAGTGGAAAATGTTCAAGGTTTGACAGAAAGAATAGAAAGACCTTATAGAACAGCTTGAGAATCCAATAAAGGCTGAGCCTAATTATTGATAGTTGGTGAATGGCTCTCTCAACTATAATGAAGAGTTGGAACTGTCCCAGTTCAGTCATCCACCAAGCTATCTTTTGATGTTTTATTTTCCTTTCAATATAACATGCAATGATTACCTTAAACAGATGTCATATCTTGGGGGTTAAGAGGTCCTCACTGAGATTCTGTAACACTCCACTCCCTTATATGTACCTATCCCCACTCTCAGTACATTAACTGAGGAAATGCTTAAATGCCTTTCTTAATATGAAGGCTGTAACCCCATGTTATGATTACTGAATAATATACATGTAGCTCAGAGAAATATGAGTAGAAAATTTGGAAACCAGAATCAGAAATAAATATCTAATACATAATAATAATCCTTAGATTTGGGAGACGTGTCCCAGAGAAAGTAGTGAAAACATTACCATAATTTAAGGTTAGTTTAGTTCATAGAAGTCCTAGAATACACACCATAGGAAGTAATTCTTTGGCCAGAGCAATAGAGAGGATGACTTAATGCTTTTTCTCAGTTTTGCATTACCACAGTTTAAAAAATAATAAAGTAAGGAAAAAAACACCAAAGGCAAAATTTGAGTTTTTGCCTTGCCAAGAATAGCAGGAAGATACTTATGCTGTCACTCAAAGCATAAAAATACAGCAAACTGTAGTTCAAATCCATCATCTGCCCTTGATGCCAACTTTTTACCAGCCATATAGAGCCTGTCTGCCTTCTTTATCTCTTTGAACTATTTGGAAAGTTATTTATTTTTAGAACTTTGGACTGATGCTGGGCCTCATATATGCACCTGCCTCTCCCAATGCGTTTGGGAATTGCATTGGCACACATAAAAAGAGTTCTAGGTTGGGTTAGCCTTTTGGGCTCTATCCAGTTAGGGGAAGCTACAGGTATAAAGAATCAAGGACAAAGAAGCACAGAGGTGAACAAGTTGAGGCATCATTGTCTTTTTAGTTCACAATATACATGGTCTTTCTTTGCCATTTTATGTCTCACTGCACAGTAGTGCATTATAAATTTGTGGGGAGGTCAACGTATAGTCTCATAGTCTGGTGACTTTTTTTAGAACTAGTCTTTAACCAAGTGTCTCTTATTTTGACTTGCAAAGTCATCAAACTTGAACGGATCATAAGAAGTCAACAGACTAAAATTAATAGGACACAGAAACTGGTCCAAATAAGTTGTCAAAATAAAGAGAGATCTAAAGCAGGTAATAGGATCAGGGCCACAAAGCCAAAAGATCAAAGATTCAGAAGATGAGAAATGGAAAAAGCTAGTCAAGTGAGTAAAGGGGAATTGGGAAGGTGGCTAGAACAAACACTGGCAACAGAGAGCTATTATCTGGGGCTGGATTTTTACTTTCTCATACTAATATGAAAGTGGACCAAGATTAGAGCAAGCAGTTGTATTCAATTAAATTTAAGTGAGCTGATCTGACCTGGACTGAATTGGTATAAACGAATTGAACTAGATTAAAATAAATTATATTGGATTGTACAATTTCCCTTTATAGAAACAGATAATTTTATACATAGACACATACATACAACTGTAAAATTCAGATAACACAATGCTTTGTTTAAGTTGTTTTTACTCAGGCCTTGGAATGGACGTGAAAAAATTTTAAGTCTATCCTCTTTACCTGTAGGACCACATGTAAACTATATTAATAATGTAACAATTTATCTTCATTAAACACACACAACATATGTATTATTTATAGTTTTGGCCTTTTCAAAATATTTTTGTTCATTTAGGTATTTTGAGAGGGAAAACCTGTACCCCTGCTTCTCCTTTCCATCTTAACCTGGTATAATGCTACACCGTGCTTCATGGTTAAAAAAAGTGATAATGTCATGAAGCACATCTTCTGATAACTTTTTCAGTGAGAGACTGTGTATGATAAACTGTGTTTCCCCCCTCGGCTCTTAAATAATAGTTAAGCAGACTGAAAAATTCTAGGTTTACTGACTTTCCTTTAACACTTTAAATATATTATGCCATTGTCTTCTGATATCTATTGTCCTGATTAAAACTCTGCATTTAACCTCATTCTCATTTCTTTATATATAATCCTCAATTTCACTACATGTCTCAGTTTGAATGATAGTCATTATATGTTAGCCCTGGTTTGGGGGGATTTTTTTTGTTTTGTTTTGTTTTGTTTTTTGTATGCGGACCTCTCACTGTTGTGGCCTCTCCCGTCGCGGAGCACAGGCTCCGGAGGCTCAGGCCCAGCGGCCATGGCTCACGGGCCCAGCCGCTCCGCGGCATGTGGGATCTTCCTGGACCGGGGCACGAACCCGTGTCCCCTGCATCGGCAGTTGGACTCTCAACCACTGCGCCACCAGGGAAGCCCTAGCCCTGGTTTTTTAATAGGCAGTGGCTTCATCAATCCATGGACGCTTAATACCAGGAATGACCTTAGAAGTCATTTTTGGAGGAGAGAGATTCTTCTTCTCTTCTTCTTCTTTTCCATCCCCTACTTCTGCCTTGGTCCATTCAGAAGAGAAAGTTCACCCACACTTTGACCTAATGTTTCCTTGCACTTGGATGGCTGAGACAAGTTGTCTGTTATTACCCATGAGGTTAGTTATTTATGTAAATTTGGAATATGCTACCCAGATCCAGTCATGCTAGATGGGAGTAGGGAAAGGAAGGCCCAATATAGTCTCAAAGCCCAAGATGCTCTAGAATGACTTAATCAAGGAGCTCCACTCTTGAAATGCTGGCATATTATTTCCCATTTGGTTATTTAGCCTTGCTGAAATATCTCCTTCAACAGAGAACCCTGAGGTTGGAGTAGGGTGAGATTTGGGTACCAAAACTTCCCGCTGAAATCTTTAACAGCATTAAATTCATCTCCTTAATTTGATAGAATACATGATAAAACTAAAGCCCAGAGAGGTGAAGTGACTTCACCCAAGTAGAAAGTTAATTAGTGAAGCAGCAGAAAATAGAACTTTAATTTCCAGTTCAGGAATATTTCCAGGATCCAACGGTAAGTTTTTAACTTCTCTATTTTCTCAATCTCCTTCCATAACAGAACAAAATTTACTTTTTTTAAAAAACACAACATGATTCTATTTTAGTACACAACCAAAATACAAAACACCATAGTAAATTGATGGCAATAAAATATGGTATTTCATCTGCATTGCATGGCAAATGGTTAACATCCTTAGTCATAAATGAGTTCTTAGTAACCAGTAACAAAGACATTGGTATACCAAGGGAAATGAAAAAAACAGAAAAAAATGAAATAGCACAAGTGACTAGTAAGGATTAAGCATATATGAAGATGACTGAGCTTAACAGTAACAGAAGAAAAGCAATTTCTTTGTAATATCATATTACCAAAGATTAAATTTTTAACATTTGTACAGTTTTAGGAAACATACCCACATAAACACTGGGGGACAAGATTGATGAGGTCCTGTCTATATAGTAGGGGAAAATCTAGTGTGGACTCTAAACTATAAATTTTTGATATCCTTAGTCCTAGCAGTTCCAATTCATTGGAATTATTTCAAAAAATTAGTTGGATAAATTTACAATTTATATATAAACCATGTTTACTGCATAGAAAATTTGTAGCTAATATATAGAGCCCCCAAAATGACTTGCATATTAATTTGGCGATAATGATTATGATGACTGAATAGGAAAACTGATGCCATTGCTTCTGCCGCCATCTTCAGTAAAACCAAAAGACAGTCTTAGTAATGTTTGGAGATTCCTCATTGATGTGTTACAATGGACACTCCCTGTAGGTCAGTAAAACAAGCTGACAAGGCTCAAGTTTAAAGTGACCTAAAGGGTGATATTGGAGAGAATCGTAACCAGGCATGTTGACTGTTTTCATTGTTGCCATTGGACTAAATCTCAGGAGCTTGAACGATGGAGGCATGATTACATAGGAAAGCTCAGGATGGTGCAATTTCAATGCTTCATTTCATTGCTCTCATAAGTATTAAGTGCATATATTTAAAATTTCCACTTATCACAGGAAAATTTAAAATTGATTCTTAAAAATTAATCTTTTTCAAGACTTTAAAGGACATGGAAATTTGTGAAGTATAAGATTTTATTTCTTAAATGCCTTTTTTCCTTCTCTAATTCTGCCACCTCCATCTATGTTATCCACTATGAATGAAATTTTGAGAACAAAATTTTCTGTGCCACATTCTCTACTAATGATCCTTTAGACAAACTGCATTAATATGGAAAGAGCAGAGGTTTTGGAGTCAGGAAGAGCTGGTTTGAATTCTGCTTCTATCGTTTACTAGCTCTGGAACCTAATGTTAGTCTCTTTGAGTCTCAATTTTCTCATTTGTAAAATAGGGATAAGAATATTCATCTCAAAGGGGTTCTTATAAAGTTACTATGAAACTTCTAGCGTTGTGCCTGGCACACAGTAGAAACTAAATAAATATTAATTTTGTTATTGTTATTATTAGCTTTTTCATTTTAACACACTGACTTTTGCCCTATCCTGATATTCTTTTTTTAAATTTATTTCTTTTTAATGCAGTATAGTTGATTTACAATGTCATGTTAGTTTCAGGTGTACAGCACAGTGATTCAGATATAAATAGATAGGTTCTTTTTCAGATTCTTTTTCTTTATATGTTATTATAAAATATTGAGTAAGTTCTTTGTGCTATACAGTAGGTCCTTACTGGTTATCTGTTTTATACATAGTAGTATGTATATGTTAATTCCATCCTCCTAATTTATCCTTCCCCCACCTTTCCCTTTGGTAACCATAAGTTTGTTTTCTATGCCTGTGGATCTATTTCTGTTTTGTAAATAAGTTCATTTGTATCTTTTTTTTCATATTCCACATATAAGCAATATCATATGATATTTGTCTTTGGCTTACTTCACTTAGTATGATAATCTGTATGTCTGTCCATGTTGTGGCATATGGCATTATTTCACTCTTTTTGATGGCTGAGTGATATTCCATTGTGTGTATATATATATATATATATCCATTCATCTACTGATGGACATTTAGGTTGCTTCCATGTCTTGGCTGTTGTAAATAGTGCTGCAGTGAACACTGGGGTGCATCTCTGGATATATGTCCAGGAGTGGGGTTGCTGGTAACTCCATCATATGGTAGTTCTATTTTTAGTTTTTTAAGGACCCGCCATACTGTTTTCCGTAGTGGCTGCACCAATTTGTATTCCCACCAACAATGTAGGAGGGTTCCCTTTTCTCCACACCGTCTCCAGCATTTTTTATTTGTAGACTATTGATGATAGCCGTTCCGACTGGAGTGAGGTGATACCTCATTGTAGTTTTGATTTATATTTCTCTAGTAATTTGTGATGTTAAGCATTTTTTCATGTGTCTGTTGCCCATCTGTATGTCTTCTTTGGAGAAATGTCTACTTAGGTCTTCTGCCCATTTTTTGATTGGGTTGTTTGATATTGAGTTTTATGAATTGTTTGTATATTTTGGAAATTAAGCCCTTGTCAGTTGCATCATTTGCAAATATTTTCTCCCAATCTGTGGGTTGTCTTTTTGTTTTGTTTGTGGTTTCCTTTGCTGTGCGAAAGCTTTTAAGTTTAATTAGATCCCATTTGTTTATTTTTGTTTTTATTTCCATTACTCTAGGAGATGAATCCAAAAAGATGTTGCTGAAATTTATGTCGACGTGTGTTTTGCCTATGCTTTCCTCTAGGAGTTTTATAGTATCTGGTCTGATATTTAGGTCTTTAATTCATTTCAAGTTTATTTTTGTATATGGTGTTAGAGAGTATTCTAATTTCATACTTTTACATGTGACTGTCCAGTTTTCCCAGCACCACTTATTGAAGAGACTGTCTTTTCTCCATTGTATACTCTTGCCTCCTTTATCATAGATTAAACAACAATAAGTGCATGGGTCTATTTCTGGGCTTTCTATCCTGTTCCATTGATCTATATGTCCCTTTTTGTGCCAGTACCATAGTGTTTTGATTACTGTAGCTTTGTAGTATAGTCTGAAGTCAGGGAGCCTGATTCCTTCAGCTCTATTTTTCTTTCTCAGGATTGCTTTGGCTATTCAGGGCCTTTTGTGTTTCCATACAAATTGTAAAATTGTTTGTTCCAATTCTGTGAAAAATGCCATTGGTAATTTGGTAGAGATTGCATTGAATCTGTAGATTGCCTTGGGTAGTATAGTCATTTTAACAATATTGATTCTTCCAATCTAATAAAATGGCATATCTTTCCTTCTCTTTGTGTCATCTTCAGTTTCTTTTATCAGGGGATAAACCTGCCTAAGGAGGCAAAAGACCTGTACTCTGACATTCTTACTTTCTTTGAGGGAGCTCTTATCTTCATCCCATATTTATGTATGTGTGTGTTTAATGAACTTAAATGGGACATTTCTGAATAAAGATACATCTCACTTGCTGCTAGGGTAACATCTAGTACACTGTGCATGAAGACTGAGAAGTGGTGATTGATATTATTAAGTGATAAATGAACAGTTGACAAATAGATCATAGCAACTCTAATATAGAGGTAGTGCTAGTAGTTTGTTCATAACTTGTTAGTCTGCTACAGACCCAGCATGAGTCATAGCTCCTGAATGTCAGGCTCGAGAACATGGAGGCCAGCTTCCTCCTTGACCACACAGTATCAGAAGCCACTCATTAGCGTGACTATGTGAAGATGCTCAGCCCCTGCATAATTAGGGTGTCTCTGTTCTCTTTCCCAACTTTCCATCACGTCCCTCCACATTTCCCATTGTTGCATCATCCTGTACTGCCTCTCATTGGACAGTCCCACAGGAATTCTGATGGCTTTCTGAAAAGTTGGGGATGGGATTAAATTATGAAGGTTTAAGGGATTTTGTTACACTTCCATTTAAATCATCAGAGGAAGAGAGCGTGGGATAGATGGGTGGTTTTTTTAATTCAAGCCTGCCAAGTTCATCCAACGTGACAGGATAACATTTCAATTCCAAACAGAAAAAAATATATTACTTACCCTCATGATTCTTGGGAAACAAGGAAAATATCTTCTTGGATGGAGCCCATAAGATCCAAAAGCTACAGATGCTCAGGAAGCTAAAGTTGAAGGATGTTGTTATTAGGAGGTCCAGTCAATGTACAACTCCAGAAACTTCAAGGGAGAAATGGGAATGGAAATTGTTGTTTCCCAAATGATAACATGGTTTCAGATTTTTAAAATATGTGACCATGAAATCCCTAAGCTTTGGTGTGTTAGAAGGAGGCCTTCCTGGACACTTTGAGCTTTGCATGTGAGAAAATAGAGAGCTCATATGAATATCGACTTTCAACTAAGATGGACCTGAATTCTTAATCTCAGATTAGCATTTACTAACTGCTCAATCTCACTAAGTTACTGACCATACATAAGCTTCAGCTCTGCATCTGAACATTGGAAATAGTTTATATCTATTTCACAGGGTGTCTATTTGTTTGTTTTGAGGATCATAGGAGCTCCTGTGTATAAAACATTCATCACAGTGAATGCAACTTATTAAAGGCTCAGTAAATGGTAGCTTTTTTAGGTGTTGGCCAAGACACATATGCTTGCTGAGCTAAATTAACCAAATATTTAATAAACACCAACTCTGACCAAGACCCTTTGCATCAGATACCTTCTAGGCACAGAGATGATCTTGCTGTTCTATCTTTAAGATGCTCATGGTCAATATGTCTTGTCTTTGACCCTTTTGTTTTCATCTCCAAGACATCATAAGAGCAGAGATTTTATACGTCTTATATTAACATATTGTTATGGTCTAGAAGAGGGAATAAATTTAACAAATATTCACTGAGGATCTATTTGTCCCAGGTACTGTTTGTTGTGGGTATTTGGGATATATCAGTGGACAAATCAGTCAAAGTTCTCTGATGGACAAATGAAGCTATTTAATAATAACATCCAAAAACATGCCATGAACCATTTTTTTGACCTGTGGATTGAAAATTTCCCTGAAGAACAGAGCAATTTAGAAATAACTCTTCCCTAGGTAGTGTGATGCCACTTATAAGCCACCACCACAGATGCTGCATTTTGCAAGGTCACCAAGCTTTCTTACAGCTTGTATGAGAATGACATGTGAGTGTGTGGTCTAAGAGAATGTCTGGCTCCTTTGGGGAGATGGGCTTCATCCTGATGCAACTTAGGAGTCCTGGTCTCCCACCTATCAAATCACTTCATTGGTCCCCACCCTAGAAGACAACATGGAGTCAAGCATGGAACCCTGGAGGTTAAGCAAACTTTCTCTGACCAGTAGGTGTGTATCTGCTGCTTTTCTAGATCTGCTCCCCTTGGGGACTCTGTGCCTCCTTCATCAAGAAATCTGCCAGCATTCACAATTGGAAAATAAACAGGCCAGCAGGTTCTGATTAACCCAAATTGGAACTATTCAAACAGTCACAAAAAGGGATCTTTTCCCCTGAAGGAATTTACATGTGAAGAGAGACTAAGATGGGAAATAAACATTTCTATAATGATTAAAGTTAATTGGCTTGAAAGGATGCCTCTGAAAGAAATGCTTTCTGGTTTTAGTTCCAATCTATTTCGGGACAAGCCTGTTTTTCATAAGATTGGTAACTGCAAACAGATACTGCCGTTTCATTGGAAACAGATGGTACAGGACATAATTAAAGAAGTATGCACTGGCATCTCAAATAACTGCTTTCAATTACAGCATTTCAAGAGTATTAAGGGGAAATATTTTAAACAAGACCACTGCAAAAATAGATTTTGTCATTAACTTTGAAATAATATTTGACTTAAGGCTGAAATTTCCATGTGCCAGGTCTGGATCTCACGGCTGATGCCGATTGGTGCAAAAGAAATTGAATCATTATGGTCCTATCATTCAGGGGGAAAATAAAAAAGACTTCTCATTTTTTTAATGCAGAGAAAAACTGCTTTTTTCCCCTTCTGGTAAGACTTGTATTTTATTTTGCACTTGAATCTCAGTTCTATATTACAACTTTGAGGAGCTTTCATAGTGAAACCATCTCAATGTTAACTCCAAGCTTATCTGTCCCTCATGTGGTTGTCTGTCCGTGTGTAGGCAGTGGATACAGGCCTGCCCCCCACCATGAAGCATGTGTATATGCCCTGTAGCCCATGTTGTCATGTATACACTGAATACATTCATGTTGAGATCTATACATAAAACCCCCAAATTAGAAAATATGCAAACTCATCAGATTGCCTGGGCTGGTACATTCATAATTTGGGGTTTGCTTATTGTAATTTTTCTCATTAGGTAATTTTAGTGGAGATTATAACAATTATAAGAAGTTATATAACTTTGGCAAGTTACAAAATGCTTCACTTGTCCTTTTTTAATATATTGGAATGGTGTTTATTTCTCTGAATAAATACTTTCTTATTTATTGAGCATCTAACACATGACAGGTACTGTACCAGGAGATAAAACGATGAACAGATACAATTGTTTACTTGCCCTCCTAGAGCTTATGATCAAATGGTGGATAGAAAGACAAGGGAACAATTGCAATATAGGATGGTAAATGCTATGATGAAGGGTAGTCAGGGTGGCATAGAAACACTGAGTAGGGGTACTTCACCCAAGAAGAGGCTTCTACCCTATTACCTTAAACTTGGGTTTAGAAAGAGAAGAGTAAAGCAACTGTACAATACATCACCTTAGTGACTCAAACACATATACTTTTGGATGTACTAATAGTTCCTAATGATGAGAGCAGCAATCTGGCAGATATGATACAATTTATTGATCATCGATTGGTATTAATTAATCAACAAGCACGGCATAAGTTTACTTTTTATTATATGTACACACACGTGTGCACATATGGGGAGAGAGACACAGAGGACACTCATGAACCGTACCACTGACCACCACCGCCCGAAAGTTGCATGGGCTCTAAGCTCTGTCTAGTTGTGGCGATGGGTTAGGTGTGAGCTATCCCTACTCTCACTCACTTGCCTTTACCCTAATAGTCTGTGTTGTTGAGAAGGCTGGACAAAGGCTTGTGATGAATAACAAGTACAAGAGCAAAATACTCATCAGTCCACACATCTATTTCCTCATCACATGGACAGTGAGTGCAATTGGAATTTTGGACTATTAAAAAAATTTTTTTTGAGTAATTAAGCCCTTAAGAAGCTTGGTAATTTCCTTCAAAACTATACTCAGTATTCAAATTCTCCATGAAGTCATTCAGATTAACCCCACCCAATAATTAACTTTTCCTCTTTTTGACTACTCTCTGTAGTTTGTGGGTGTGGGTGTGTGCGTGCATGTGTGTGCACACACCCTATAATCTTTATTATTTATGGGGAGTAAACAGGCAGTACCACAAATATTAATATTATTTGTTCAATAAAATGCTACACAGATTGGTTCCCAAAGAATTATGAAGAAAATACAGCACAAAAAGTGATCATACTTTGATAAGCAATAAGGGGAGAAAGTTTCCAATTTGAGGCAGGAAATGAAGAGAAGAGAGAATTCTGGACTCTGGCCAAGGGAGAAGTGGAAGGGATTTAGAACCTTGATAATAATGTAAAGAGTGAGGAAGAAAAATCATTTTAATAAAGAAAGTTCAAATTCTTCATGTAAAGCACCTTTTTTTAGGGTTGGGGTGATTCCGGTTTGTAGACTAAATGACCACAATCCTTCCATTTTCCCTGCATCTATATACACTTGCCACAAGCTCATTGTGGGTGGAGCGTATTTCCCTGCTTCTTAGACTTTGGGCTTGGCCACATGACTTGCTTTGACCACATGGGTAGGAGTGATAGGGGCCAGTTCCACAGCTAGGTTTTCAGAGGCCTCACATGCTTCTTCTTGCTTCCTTTTGCTTCTGCTCCTTCTATGAGAGAAGCATGGCTTGGCTAGCTCTCTACTCCAGGACGACGAGAGACATATGGAGCAGAGCCACCCCAGCTTGCCCACAGACCTGCAGTAAGAAGCAGGCGCACCCAGCTGAGCCCAGTCTCACTCCCAGCTCAGCCAACCCACAGACCCATGAAAAACAAAAAGATTGTTCCTTTAAGCCACTGAGTCTTGGGGTCGTTTCTTGTTCAGAAATATTGTGTCAAAGATAATTAAGCCATTGCAAAAGAAATGGTGGTGTCTAGAGGGAGGAAGAGAGTGGAGCTGGAAATGGGCATCCTTTTCTGGCTGTCTTTCCCTGGTTCTCCATAATCTATGGAGAGACAGCTATCAGGCAATGGCTGGTCTGCCCAGTGGTTGACTGCCTTCCTTGACTAGGTGAAGTTCATGTCTTGCTTGCTTAGCTAAAAACTCTGCTCTTTAAAATTCAGAGCAAGTTCACCCAGTTTGAGGGGTGGGAGGCTATTATTTCTGGTCCATATATCTTCACTAGTTTGCTGAAAGGTATTAAGCCCAGGACATTGTTTTTCTACGTGTCTTTTCCACAGGTGGAGAGTAGTCTTACCCTTACTTTGCTCCAACTTTCTCTTGATTGAACTCCCAAAACACTTAACAGCTTCTAAATGTAGCAGTGGGTGACTCCTGCTCTTTTCCTATTTAAATTCCCTCTTCCAGTTCAATTCAAGGGCCACCACACTGAAGCCTTCAAGCAGGATGGGTTTATGGAAGAAATGTAGAAAGATCTAATTTGTTGCCGAGAACTTCATATGGCAACATACATAAGAACCAGTGTGGCCTTACCCAAATGAGCTCCTTACCTCTATTGAGTTTTATCATAAACATTATTTTTTAAAATAAATCTCACCCATTATTTTGATATTTTCTTCTTTCTGAAAATACTAAACTATTCCCAAGAGATTACCTGGGGCTAAGGAGGGCAAATCTCTGTCTCAGTCACACCAAAGGCTTGTAGAAAGTTTACTCAAAAGTTTTCATGTGGCAAGCTATCTAGGTCCTACTGGTGAAGCAAGTCATACAAGTTGAAAAAAAAAAAAAAGAAAAGGAAAAAAACCTTTTTTTAAAGACTATGAGAAAAACATTACTTTGTGCTATTTAGAGAAGCTTGGGAGATTTGTTTTTCCTTTGGTAAATGCCACAAAGGAGACGTTTCTCATGAAAACGTAACTGATAGACAGACAGTAGCATGGTGAGGGATGGCCTCTGGGAATAGTTATGGGAGAGAGCTTGGAGCCAGGACCAGCAATTATGAGACACCAAGGAAAAAAGCAGAGGTTGTGTAGACATAAAATATTCCAAAAGCAATCATGGAAGTGGAGTGAGAGGAAGAAAGAGAGTAAATGCTTTAAATAAAAGTAGTTCTCACCATACAAAACCCAACAGCATTCGCATCTGGTATAGCAGAATTATACTTGACTAGGACATATCCTTGAAAATATATTAAAAACTTGGATATATGCATAAAACTATACTGGACAGAGAGAACTGGAATTTGAATCCTGCACTTATTTACAATTTGAGTGATCTTGAACAATTTTTCTACAGCTTTGAATTTATTATTTGCAAAATGGAAGTCATGAAACAACATGTGTGGAACTGCCTAGCATATATAGTAAATGTTTAAAATGTATTTGTTGAATCTAAATAATACAACCAATTCTACACTAGAAGCAGGAGTTCATATAATGGCCAACTGAACTTGAAACATAATGCTCAGACTTCAGATTTCTCAAGATCAGTCATTTGACAGCATCAGGAGAAGATGATAGAGTTCTATTACAGAGCTGGAAACACGTGATATGAATTCACTGAGTCCCTAAGTGAACTTAGCACTTTGGTAGGCACTCAGTGCAGCGGGGAATGAGAGTTAGGTGGTAGGAGAGGAGAATAAAAAAGAAGACCTATTGGATGTTGCTTCTCTCAATCAAGTTTAGACTTCAGATATGTGTGGCTGAGAACACAAGCTCTGGGGTCAGACTTGCTCTCAAATCTTGACTTTGCTTGTATGACCTGGGTCTAGTTGTTCAAAGCCTCAGATTCCCCATCCATAGAATGGGAACAAAAATACTTATATTGCAATGCCATTTAAGGATTACAGATAGTTTATGAAAAATGCCTAGCAGTTAGTAGACATATGATACAGGGCAGCTATTGTTACATAAAAGGCCATAGCTCTTTCAGAGCAGAAACTAGATCTCATGAATCTTTGTATTCTTCATTGTGTTTAGCACAATGCCTGTCATATATTAGGTATAATAAATCTTCATCGAATGGATGAATTACCAAAACATCTTGTTTAATGTTCTTGCCTTTTGCCCTAATTGCCATCAGATGGAGCTTTTGCCTGGTTTGAGGGGGGTTTTTTGCCCTTACAAGACCAACATCACCACCTTTGACTTCAGAGCATATCTCCAAGACAGAAGAACTGCAATAGACATAAATTGGCTGTCTGGGGTGCTTGCCTATTAATGGCACATTCAGATTCCACCTAAACATTGGTCATACCTCTCTGGTTTTGGACTCAGTCCTGCATTCATTTCCCAGCGCCATTATGTCTGACAAGTCACTTTGGGACAGTTAGTTACCTCTTTGAACTTAATTTCCTCATTCATAAATAATGACCTTAACGGTTGATGCGAAGATTAAATGAGACAGCATATGTATAATGCCAGACATATAATAGGCAGCACAAGATTTGAAACTGAATATATGACAACAAAGCTCAAGTTCCTTATATTACATTTGATTTCCAAAGGATTTTAGGTTTCTTAAAGAAAGGAGTCATATCTTGTTCAGAATCACTTTGCATATACCTTGGTGCCTAGCGTAATGCAGGGCAAAGAGTAGTATGTAATCAAGACTTGTGGAGCTGAATTGCTTCCAACTGTTAACCATACTCTTAAGTGAATCAAGAACATTTCTTTAGGAAAATGTGCCTTTGGACACAAGGAACCATAATTGATTCACAAAAACAAGGAATACCAAAGAAACTTTCTTTCCCTTCTTAAAATTATTAGACTGGTTGTTTGGAGAAAAAAACAGACATCACACCCTTTCATTTTAATAAGTCTTTAGGCAGTTAAACACTTAAGATGCTTTTACATGCAAGTAACAGAAAACCCAAATCAAACTGGCTTCAAAAGTAAGCACATTTATTGGCTCACATGCTTGGAAGTGTATGTCAGAATTGGTTGATCTAGCAGTTCAACAACGTGATCAAGGATCCAGGTTTCTTTTTGTCTCTCTATTTTGATAACAGTGTCAGCTTCATTACGGATGTAAGTTGTTCAGTAGTAGAAAATAGGCTACATGTTTCCTTATTCATTTCTGGAAAGAGAAAATGAAAGAGAGCCTGCCACTCATGAGCTTTGAACTTAATTTTTCCCTTCATAACGTTCCCACTTCTTAAACAGTAATTGTCATCCATGAAATGCTATGCACTGATAGGCTTAGCTTAGGAATCCTGGCAAGGGATATGGTATTAAGACTGGAGTTAAGGTCAACTCTTCATGCACCATCCAGGTGGTGGGAAGGTGCTAGAGTCAACGGTCTGAATCATGAAAATTCAAACCTTCTTTTCAGGGCCATAGCCTCTACGAAAGGAGCACATTCCATTCTCCATGCCAGCTGTGATGACCAGTTCTTGCCGATTGTCACCTGCTATGGGTTTGGCATTCTCTGCCTGCTTACAGTCAGATGGCAAAAAAATAAGAAACATAACTGAAGGAAGCTCATGAGCCAATATCGTACCAGAGGTGGGGGAGGAATTTCTTAACAGCTGGAATAATCTTTAGCTCAAACAATCTTTAAGAAAGAGTAAACAAAAGCAGAACTCGGGCTTCCCTGATGGCGCAGTGGTTGAGAGTCCGCCTGCCGATGCAGGGGACACGGGTTCGTGCCCTGGTCGGGAGGATCCCACATGCCGCGGAGCAGCTGTGCCCGTGAGCCATGGCCGCTGAGCCTGTGCTCCGCAACGGGAGAGGCCACAACAGTGAGAGGCCCCTGTACTGAAAAAAAAAAAAAAAGCAGAACTCAATATGGCAGACATTCATTGTTTACCTAGCACTGGGGACTGGGCAGGCCCTCTGGTGGTTAGGAGAATAATAAATACGTGGAGACAAGGTTCTGGCCTACAATAAACTTTAGAGTTTAGAGTGGAATATTTGCAACACACACACATGTGCACACACACGGTACTTGAGAAATGTTCAGAACAACATCCAAAACAGTAAAGGGGGTGACTGGACAATATGACATCCAGAAATGTATTACACACAGTCTACCCTCCCACTCACCCTCCTAGCCTGTCCTAACCTCTCAATTCACTTCAACACTGATACTCTCTCTGCCCTATTAGAATTGACTTTCTTAAGTCAATTGACTCTCCTAAATATTCCATGTAACCTTAGCTTGCTGTCTGTTGAAGTCATCTTTATCACAATTTTATTCGTATTAAACTTATGCATCACTCTTAATCCTACCACTCAGATATAACCACCATTAGCATAGTGATGTGTATTCTCTCAGTTTTTTCTATATGTATTCTTTTTTTTTTTTTTTTTTTTTTGCGGTACGCGGGCCTCTCGCTGCTGTGGCCTCTCCCGTTGCGGAGCACAGGCTCCAGATGCGCAGGCTCAGCTGCCATGGCTCACGGGCCCAGCCCCTCCACGGCATGTGGGATCTTCCCGGACCGGGGCATGAACCCGTGTCCCCAGCATCGGCAGGCGGACTCTCAACCACTGCACCACCAGGGAAGCCCTATATGTATTCTTTTCTTTCACAAATTTACAGGGTTTTCACTTGCCACTCCTAGAACGCTAATTTATATATGTAAAGATCTGGAAGGATATATGAAAAATTGGTAACTGTGGTCTTCTCTGGAAAAGGAAGGGTGTTGGCACTTTTTTTTTTATTCTGTGCACTTCTATGTTATTATTTTAAACAACAAAGACATATTTAGGTAAATTAGTAAAATTTCTAAAAGGGAAAAGTAAAATCTCTACTTCCTATGCAGTTACCAATAAAAAGTACCTGTTCTTTCACTCTGATTTATTGCAGTAGTCCTCATCCTTGGGGGCATCGCAAGAAATGAAAGTATTCAGTCTTGATCCTAAACTTTTTTTTCTAGAGAGGAATAAGAAAAGAAAAATGAGAAAGAGGAGCCTTGATTTTCTCCTACAGCCCCAGAGTGCTTAATAATCAAAAGAGCAAGTATCAGGGGATGAAGAACACTCCACGTCGGGAAAGGGATTTTCTCGACAGCTTCTCAGAGGAAGGAGTTTTTGTGTAGAGAAAGCAGAACTGGCTGGAAGTGAGGATACATGAGTTTTAGTTCCAGTTCTGTGAACACACAGATCTGTGAAACTGCAGGAGTCATGGTGTCCCTCTTGGCTTCAGTTTCTTACCTTACAAAAGAACTCATTTTAGAATATTTTAAAATTGAAAATTATTGAGGATGCTAAATTTTTTAACCTTGCCAAACAAGGACAATGAAAAGGAAAAAGGAAACCAAAAAACTGCAAACCAAAAACTGTCATCAAACTCCATCATCATTTCACAAATGAAAGGACACATTAGCACCAAAAGTGTAAGGACACAATCTCACATTTTAAAAATTAGCTTTATGTTAAAAACTCTCAAAATTTGCCCTTCTTTGTCTCTTTCCTCCATGCACAAGTACACATTCGCCATGGACTGCATTTGGGAACCTCAGCAGTAAGCTCTCTCACATTCCCTTCTGGTGCTATCATGCTGGCATGCTGTGATCGTGAGCCTGACCCCCGATAGCATACTGGATGTTGAATGGCAAATTCAAGGACTCAGAGGGAAAGTAGAAGCCACACTGAAGAGCAGAGATATTCAGCACTGGGAAACTAATTATTATTGAACAACTGCTACATGCCAGGAACTCCTCTGTGTGATAGAATTCCATAGAGAACAAAACAAACACAAGAGCTGCCTCCAGGGAACTTATGTTGTTAAGAGAACCAGATATTAACAAAGACACAGCAAATACATAGTGTATCACATGGCCTTAAATACTATAGAGAAAAATAAAGCACGGTAAGTCTGATAGGTAGAGTCACTCAAGCATGAAAAGCTATCAGAGAAGGTCTCCCAGAGCAGACACTAGAAGGAAAGGCAGGAAGTGTGCCATGTAGACGTCTAAGGGAAGAACAGCTTTCATAGAGGTAATGGTAACTACAGATGCCCTTAGGCAAGAGTGTGCTTGATAGTGTTGAGGAAAAGCTATGCACAGGGCAAGAGGAAAGAAAAGGAAATCACAAGTAGTTGAGGACAAGAGCATACAGGACCTTACAAGCTCCAGCAAGGACTGCCTTTTCTCTGAGTGCATGGTGAGCTATCAAAGGGCGTTATGTAGAGGAGCGACATAGTTGACTCGTGTTTTCATAAACTTGCTCTGCTATTGTATAAAGAGACTCTATGGACAAAAGTAGAAGCAGGGGATCCACTTGATGCTATAATTTCAGTCTGGGCAGTGAAGAAGAATATTTTATAACAGAAAAAAGAGATACCCCCGTGGTGGTGGTGTTTTTGTTGTTGCTGCTGCTATTTTAAGGGTGAGGGAAATAGGGAAACAATATGGTACTCAGTGGGAGGAAGGCTAAGATTTGGAAATACATATCTAAACCAGTATATGTCTATATATCCTCTCTCTATATAAATCTCTGTGTATATATATATACATATACATATATATATATATACAGATTGTGTGTATATATAGAGTTATCTATCTATCTATCTTCTGTCTACAGGTTACTAAATAAATTCTTGTCCTTTAGTTCCCTCCAAACTAATGCTTTCTAATTTTAGGCTCTTTAAGTTTTTTTTTTCTTAGCTAATTATTATATATATTCCATGGGAACCCTGTGTATTAGTCCAGAAGGGCTAGGTGATGGGTCAGTGACAAATAAACCTCAAAATTTTAACAATTTAACACCATAAAAGTATATATCCAGTGTGGATTAGCAGGCGACTGATGCTCTTCGTTATCCAGAGACCAGACTGAGAGAAGCTTCATCTCAACATTTGGATCTATAATTGCTGAGGTAGGAAAGGATTCATGAAAAATGCTGTACTGGATTTGAAAGCTTCTGCCCAGAAATAACACACACTGTTTTCCCTCATATGTCACTGGTGTAAGTCACATGGCCATGCCTCACTTCATTGAGGCAGGAAAATGCAGTTGTACCGTGTTCCTGAAAGACTGGGAAGTGGAAAAATAATTGAACCGTCCTAATGACTCCCATAATCTGGCTTGCTGTTTCTGATTGGATCTCAGAGTTTCCTTGCTTTCACCATTCCATTTGCATAGGTCTTCCCTGTTTATCTTAATTGGAATATTTATGACCTATAAACTCCCCAATCACTTATGCCACTCATACGACATTGCACATTACCTTATATTGTCATCATTTTTGTACAGACACACAAGTGGCATGTGCTGTTCTCAGTGCCACCTGTCTTTTCCTTTACCCCACTAGGTTGGTCTTTGCAGCAGGGAAATCAATCCAACTAGGTCCTAGGGTAATTATCCTGCCTGAAGATAAAAAAAAACAGAGATGCCTGTTTCCTTTAGACTCCTTCTGTTCTTTGATAATATGCCTCTTATTTCCCACCTGCCATGCCCACTAGGCTTTTCAATAAGTGTGACAATGGCAGCAGATTTTCTCTGCTGCTGAGGCCAAACCAAAAGTTAACTTCATGTGCTTGCTAGCAATGGAAAAGCAATAGCATTGAGTGTTTCATTGTTAGATTAATGCATTAGTGAGTGACAAGGTGCCATCTTGAGCAGTAGTGATAGGTTTCCAACTCTGAGGACGTTCTGAAACTGTTTTTAGAAAGAAATTGTTTTGAGTTTCCAGGTCAGGGAATAAGGTCCACATGTCATCTCACTATCAGAATATCAAACTCTGATTTTTCTTTCTTGACATTTCAGAGATTATGA
The DNA here is from genome assembly GCF_039906515.1 of Pseudorca crassidens. Taxonomy (NCBI): domain Eukaryota; kingdom Metazoa; phylum Chordata; class Mammalia; order Artiodactyla; family Delphinidae; genus Pseudorca; species Pseudorca crassidens. The sequence continues at coordinate 126,601,970 of NC_090297.1, read as the reverse complement.
CTATATAGAAATGACAAGGACAGGACAGTGTATAGCTGCTGAAGCCCCACAAATGGAACCACCTTTGTTAACTTTTTAAAGCAATTAATCTGGTTTATTAAAAATAATGTCTCCTCTTAATTAAGTGACAGATATTAGAGATTGCTATTTTTTTCTTTCAGCAGTCCCATAAAAGGAGAATGAAGGAACGTGAAGGAGCAATAGAGCAAATGCCAAGATAGAGAATAATCAGATCAGGTTTTAAAATAGAAACCCATCTGTTAGCTACGAGTGGAAACAACCTTTCATTTGCTTTACTAAACAGGAGGCTTATTGAAAGTTGGGATTGGTTTTTATTTTTCTTTCTTTCTCATACTGCAGTCCAACATGGTGCATTGCCTAGAGGAGGCAGAAATAAACACTTGTCTAGTGAACAACAAAAAATTGTATCGGGCTTGCTTCTTCTATCCAACAGGTGGCATTGTTGATTTATAAATGGCCTTAGGACCAGCACAGGGGCTAAGCAACCACCAACGTTGGTTTTGTCATTGCTGTTTTTGTTTTTGTTTTGTTTTTTAATTACACCTGTTGTTAAAGAATAGGACAGATGTGAGGAGCACAGATATCCCTCTTTTCAGAACCACTTTGTTTTTGAGAAGCCATATATGACTGATGAGTCATTTTAATTATATAGGATTAGTAAATGATAAGAAATATCTAACGTTCCCCCTTTTGATTCCGCTGGATGAACCGAGGAGGAATTCCTCTGTCTTCTCTTCATTCCTGTTAGTGCCAATTTAACCATGACTCATACCACTTGAATTTACACATTAATTCACTAAATCACTTATGTATTGAAACAGTGGCATTTACAGACTTTGAGTTTTGTGCTTATTATACAAAGCTAGAAAAGGACAGAGCTACAAAAGAAAAATGAGACCCTATCTTTATTGTCTAAGATATTTGAAATCTAATTAGGAAAATAATATATATATATATAAATCCAACTAGTAATAATTCAGGCAAGATGCTCTTATGTTGGGTACTAATAGTCAAAAATAAAAACTAACATTTAGTGGGAATTTACTGTGTGCTAGATGCTGTTCTAAACATTTATTTGATCCTCTTAAGAATCCCTATAGAGTAGGTACTATTAGTATCCTCATTTTATCAGTGAGGAGACTGAAACCTGGGGGATTTAAGTGGCCAGGTCATGGCAGGTAGTGTGACCCCACTTATAATAGCAGCTGACACTGAGTACTCACGTACTTGACACACGTCAAGTAAGTGTTTATGCCCTTTGCGTGCACTATGTTAGTTAATTTTCATGCTAACAATTTCAACTAAGTACTAACCACTATCTTTATGTTACTTTTATTTCCTGTAGGAGTTTACTAGTCTTTCTTAACAAAATACAAATGCATTTACCTCTCTATTGCTTGAAGTAAACACAGACATTTATGCAAATACGGATTTATTAATTTAACTTCAGACCTGACTAGGCTCCAGAATGCAAGTAATTTACTAAACATCATGAGAGTGTGCATTTTTTCTCATAAGGTATATCAGTTCCATTTCATCCAGCATTTTAGTAGAAATTAAAAATATATATTTGTAATCTTTGTTGCCTTCTCTTCAGATAAAAAAAAAATCTGTTTTCAGCTGTGGGAAGAGTGGCCAAATGACTGATTAGGACTACTGAAATTTCATGCATTTTGATTCACTAATATACCACAAAGCCTTTAAAGTAGGAAAATTACATATATACATATGCTAATCTTTTTCTATCTTCCAGAAACAAACAAAACCCCATAAATTCCAACAATCTATAGCCTTTCCTTCGATCCAAAAAAAAAAAAAATAGGAATGAGGAGTGGGGGGGTTGAGGGGAAACAGCAAAAAATAAGGGAGATACATTTCTAATCACGGTATAGGTTAGCAAGGACCTGTAAATATAATGATCTTATTTAGAAATTTACCAAATCATTTTTTTTTTCTTTTTAAAATAACAGCTTTGGGACTTCCCTCGTGGTCCATGGTTAAGACTCCGTGCTTCCATTTGCAGGGGGCCCAGGTTCAGTCCCTGGTCAGGGAACTAGGATCCCTCACGCTGTGCAGCATGGCCAAAAGAATAAAAAATAAAAATGAAATAAAAAAACAGCTTTATTGAGATATAATTCACATATCGTAAAATTCCCCCATTTTAAATTTTGCAGTTTTAACAGCTCATTTTCTGAACTTACAAGAGTTTTTCTCAATGTTGAGTAATGGGAAATTCTGGTTAATACTTCCCACAGATACTTATTAACTCAGTACAGCTGAATTTCAGGATTCCTAATTAGGCATCTGGCCACTTTACATGCAGGCCAAAAATATTTTATTTTTAAAGGGAGGTGAATAAGTGTTGCATGTATACGTTTTACATTTCTACTAAAATACTGGTAGAAATATTACTGATATCCCTTATTGCAAATTAGACCTATAATGAATTGACAGAATTCTGTAGTTTGTCTGAAATTAAATTAATACATAAATGTTTGTCCAAACTCAAATCAGAGTTCAAAGAATGAAACTTTTTTGTGTGTGATTCCCAGGCTTATTTTCAAAGGGTTGAGAGACAATGCTTTTATATTTGTTCTTTAAAAAAAGGAAGGAGAAAAAACTTGCATATAATTTTAGACTCACATGAGGGAAAATCCGTGGCTCCCTAGATTGCATCATGTTATATAAAACCTATTCCCAACTAAGTGCAGCACTTAAATAAATTGCAGAGTTAAAACGGTAGCATTAACTAAAGAAAATTTTTTTAAATGTCAGAGCAATTTCCTCACCATGTTGGATAAAGATATTTTATGTACATTAAATATATGGGAAGGGGGAAAAAAAGATTTATTTTTGCATGTTTGTTAAGCATCTCCATAAGTTTAATTGCTCTATTTTCCAATCAGAGGGTACTAGTTTTCAGGGTATAAAACATATAAAATATTGCCTTGTTGGTTTTCTCTGTTCTCTGGAAGAACCCTAAAACCAAATCGAGTTTTATTTCTTACTGCTAGGAATATCCTCCAGAAGAGTTTCCAGATACATCTTATGACAAATTGTATATTCATGAGGCAATATGTAATGAGAAAGAGGAGATTTTGAGTGTGCATTTCAACAATGTCCTTCTGAAAAGTTAGAAAGAAGGCTCATGCCCCAAGTGGCAAATTATAGGGGATATAGGCATTCTTACACTCTGTTGATTGGAAGGAGATATTCCACAAACTTCCTGGAAGTCACTTGTGTAATTTGTGTTAAAAGAAACTTTAACCAAGTGCAAACTCTTTGACCTTGAAATTCTACCTCAGAGTTTATCTTAAAGAAACAAATGAACATTTGTACAGGGATATATGTACAAGGATATTCAACACAATGTTGTTTATAGTAACTAAAAATTCAAAATAACCCAGTGTCCGTCAATAGAGGATTGATTAAATAAGTTATTTCTATCCATACAACATAATACTATAAAACAACTAAAGGGGAATATATTTGTTAACATGGAGAATGTTCATGGCATGGTTTTGAGTGATGAAGGAAGGTTACAAATGTTGATACCTTTGCAGAAAGAAATATGAATTTATACATGTGTACATATATGAATAGAAATAACCAAAATGGTTACAATACTAAAGTGCTAACCATAGTTTTGTTTTAGATAGAATTATAGATTATTTTCTTCTTAATGGTTTATTATGCTTTCAGAATATACATTAGTATATTTATGTATATATGTGTGTTTATATATCTTCAGAAAAATAAAAGAAAGCTATTTTTATTTTACACACAGCAAACAAAACAAAACACAACACAAAAAACTGAGTTCTTGGAAATAATAAGCAAGCCCTGGTAACCTAACTGTTCAACCAATGGCTTTAACTCTTAATTTAACACACAGTATTGAGTAAATATTATGTACAAGGCACTATATTCCTAATTCTTTCTTTAGCTCTTCAGCATTCTGCCTCCCTTCCCATCCCATTCTTCTTCCCTTTCCTCTCATCTCCTTTCTATATCTACCTTTCCTACCCTTTTCTCCTCTGATTTCTTCCCCTTGGCTTGTTTCAAATCCCCTAATTCTACATCTTTTCATATAAGAACATATGCAGTTTTCTTCTGTACACCACCAACAGCTGACGGATCAGTCTACCCTCATGGTTTTCATTTCCTTCTACTCTCCCTTTTTAATTCCATTCACTCTTCACCCTTATTCAACCTGGGTTTTGCCTTTACCTCTCAAAGGAAATTGATCTGGCAAAATCAGTAGTAAACTTCCAACTGAGAAATCCAATGGTCTCACATGAAAACTTATTTTTGTATTTTCTTCTGGTCTTTCCCCATATGTTTCACATAGCTATACCTATAGTATAGAAACATTTTTTTTGTATTTTATTTCCCTTTTAACATAATACTATTACCTTCATTACTTCTACTCCCTACCCATTATAATCACTTTCAACATTTGCATGCCATTGAATGGTTTTAATTATGGTCAAGAACCTGGGCTTTAGAGTTACCAAAAAAAAAAAGTGGATAAAAAGTGGTATAAAATCTTATCTTTGCTACTTATTGGCCTGTGATAGAAGTTACTTAAAATATAACTTATAGTGTAATGGGGATAGTATAGAATCTATGCCATAAGGTTATTATGAAGATAAAATGAGTAATGTAAATTAATCCTTAGAACAGTGGCAAAGCACATAGTAAACAATCAATAGATGTTAGCTACTTTTACTGCATTCTACTTAAATGCATCTTATATACTCTCCTTTCCTAGACATTTAAGTTGTACCTATATTTTATTACTATAAAAAAGTTGCAGTCAGTATTTGGTGCAAATAAAACTTTTTCTTTATGATTATTTGGTTTAATTTTTAAATATAATTCCTTAAGAATAAAAGTCCCAAAGAGCTTCAAGATGGCAGAAGAGTAAGACACGGAGATCACCTTCCTCCCCACAAATACATCAGAAATACATCTACATGTGGAACAACTCCTACAGAACACCTACTGAACGCTGGCAGAAGGTCTCAGACCTCCCAAAAGGCAAGAAACTCCCCCACGTACCTGGGTGGGGCAAAAGAAAAAAGAAAAAACAGAGACAAAGAACAGGGATGGGACCTACACCAGTGGGAGGGAGCTGTGAAGGAGGAAAGTTTTCCACACACTAGGAAGCCCCTTCGCGGGCGGAGACTGTGGGTGGTGGAGGGGGGAAGCTTCGGAGCCGCGGAGGAGAGCACAGCAACAGGGGTGCGGAGGGCAAAGTGGGGAGATTCGCGCACAGAGGATCAGGGCCGACCGGCACTCACCAGCGCGAGAGGCTTGTCTGCTCACTCGCCGGGGCGGGCGGGGCTGGGAGCTGAGGCTTGGGCTTTGGTCGGATCACAGGGAGAGGACTGGGGTTGGCGGCGGGAACACAGCCTGAAGGGGGCTAGTGCGCCACGGCTAGCCGGGAGGGAGTCTGGGGAAAACTCTGGAGCTGCCAAAGAGGCAAGAGACTTTCACTCGCCTCTTTGTTTCCTGCTGCGCCGCTTAAAGGAGCTCCAGAGACGGGCACGAGCCACGGCTAAAAGCGCGGACCCCAGAGACGGCCATGAGACACTAAGGCTGCTGCTGCCGCCACCAAGAAGCCTGTGTGCGAGCATAGGTCACTATCCCCACCTCCCCTCCCGGGAGCTTATACAGCCCACCACTGCCAGGGTCCCGTAATCCAGGGACAATGTCCCTGGAAGAAAGCACGGTGCGCCTCAGGCTGGTGCAACGTCATGCTGGCCTCTGCTGCCGCAGGCTCACCCCGCACTCTGTGCCCCTCCCTCCCCCCGGCCTGAGTGAGCCACAGCCCCCTAATCAGCGCCTCCTTTAACCTCGTCCTGTCTGAGTGAACAACAGATGCCTTCAAGAGACCTACATGCAGAGACGGGGCCAAATCCAAAGCTGAACTTGGGGAGCTGTGCGAACAAAGAAGACAAAGGGAAATTTCTCCTGGCAGCCTCAGGAGCAGAGGATTAAATCTCCACAATCAACTTGATGTACCCTGCATCTGTGGAATACCTGAATAGACAACGAATCATCCCAAATTGAGGAGGTGGACTTCGAGAGCAAGATTTATGATTTTTTCCCCGTTTCCTCTTTTTGTGAGTGTGTGTGTGTATGCTTCTGTGTGTGATTTTTGTATGTATAGCTTTGCTTTTACCATTTGTCCTAGGGTTCTGTCCATTTTTTTTTTAACTTAAAATTTGTTTTTCTTAATATTTTTTATTTTAATAACTTTATTTTATTTTACTGTATTTTATTTTATTTTATCTTCTTCTTTCTTTCTTTCTTTCTTTTCTCCCTTTTATTCTGAGCCATTTGATGACAGACTCTTGGTGCTCCAGCCAGGTGTCAGGGCTGTGCCTCTGAGGTGGGAGAGCCAACTTCAGGACACTGGTCCACAAGAGGCCTCCCAGCTCCATGTAATATCAAATGGTGAAAATCTCTCACAGATCTCCATCTCAACCCCAACACCCAGCTTCACTCAACGACGAGCAAGCTACAGTGCTGGACGCTCTATGCAAATAACTAGTAAGACAGGAACACAACCCCATCCATTAGCAAAGAGGTTGCCTAAAATCATAATAAGGACACAGACACCCCAAAACACACCAACAGACGTGGACCTGCCCACCAGAAAGACAAGATCCAGCCTCATCCACCAGAACACAGGCACTAGTCCCCTCCACCAGGAAGCCTACACAACCCACTGAACCAACCTTAGCCACTGGGGAAAGACACCAAAAACAACGGGAACTACGAACCTGCAGTCTGTGAAAAGGAGACCCCAAACACAGTACGATAAGCAAAATGAGAAGACAGAAAAACACACAGCAGTTGAAGGAGCAAGGCAAAAACCCACCAGACCTAACAAATGAAGAGGAAATAGGCAGTCTACCTGTAAAAGAATTCAGAATAATGATAGTAAAGATGGTCCAAAATCTTGGAAATAGAATGAAGAAAATACAAGAAACGTTTAACAAGGACCTTGAAGAACCAAAGATGAAACAAACAGTAATGAACAACACAATAAATGAAATTAAAAATTCCCTAGAAGGGATGAATAGCAGAATAACTGAGGCAGAAGAACGGATATGTGACTGGGAAGATAAAATAGTGGAAATAACTACTGCAGAGAAGAAAAATGAATGAAAAGAATTGAGGACAGCCTCAGAGACCTCTGGGACAACATGAAACACGTGAAAATTCGAATATGGGGGTCCCAGAAGAAGAAGAGAAAAAGAAAGGGACTGAGAAAATATTTGAAGAGATTATAGTTGAAAACTTCCCTAATATGGGAAAGGAAATAGTTAATCAAGTCCAGGAAGCACAGAGAGTCCCATACAGGATAAATCCAAGGAGAAACACGCCAAGACACATATTAATCAAACTATCAAAAATTAAATACAAAGAAAAAATATTAAAAGCAGCAAGGGAAAAACAATGAATAACACACGAAGGAATCCCCATAAGGTTAACAGCTGATCTTTCAGCAGAAACTCTGCAAGGCAGAAGGGAGTGGCAGGACATATTTAAAGTGATGAAGGAGAAAAACCTACAACCAAGATTACACAGCAAGCATCTCATTCAGATTTGACAGAGAATTTAAAATCTTTAGAGACAAGCAAAGGCTAAGAGAATTCAGCACCAAACCAAACCAGCTTTACAACAAATGCTAAAGGCACTTCTCTAGGCAGGAAACACAAGAGAAGGAAAAGACCTACAAAAACAAACCCAAAACAATTAAGAAAATGGTAATAGAAACATACATATTGATAATTACCTTAAGTGTAAATGGATTAAATGCTCCAACCAAACGACATAGACTGGCTGAATAGATACAAAAACAAGACCCGTATATATGCTGTCTACAAGAGACCCACTTCAGACCTAGGGACATGTACAGACTGAAAGTGAGGGGATGGAAAAAGATATTCCATGCAAATAGAAATCAAAAGAAAGCTGGAGTAGCAATTCTCATATCAGACAAAACAGACTTTAAAACAAAGACTATTAAAAGAGACAAAGAAGGACACTACATAATGATCAAGGGATCGATCCAAGAAGATATAACAATTGTAAATATTTATGCACCCAACATAGGAGCACCTCAATACATAAGGCAAATACAGGCATAAAAGGGGAAATCGACAGTAACACATTCATAGTAGGGGACATTAACACCCTACTTTCAGCAATGGACAGATCATCCAAAATGAAAATAATTAAGGAAACACAAGCTTTAAATGATACATTAAACAAGATGGACTTAATTGATATTTATAGGACATTCCATCCAAAAACAACAGAATACACATTCTTCTCAAGTGCTCATGGAACATTCTCCAGGATAGATCATATCTTGGGTCACAAATCAAGCCTTGGTAAATTTAAGAAAACTGAAATTGTATCAAGTATCTTTTCCGACCACAATGCTATGAGAATACATATCAATTACAGGAAAAAATCTGTAAAAAATACAAAAACATGGAAGCTAAACAACACACTACTTAATAACTAAGACATCACTGAAGAAATCAAAGAGGAAATCAAAAAATACCTAGAAACAAATGACAGTGAAAACACGATGACCCAAAACCTATGGGATGCAGCAAAAGCAGTTCTAAGAGGGAAGTTTACAGCATACAGTCCTACCTTAAGAAACAAGAAACATCTCAAATAAACAACCTAACCTTACACCTAAAGCATATAGAGAAAGAAGAACAAAAAACCCCAAAGTTAGCAGAAGGAAACAAATCATAAACATCAGATCAGAAATAAAAAGAAATGAAGGAAACGATAGCAAAGATCAATAAAACTAAAAGCTGGTTCTTTGAGAAGATAGACAAAATTGATAAACCATTAGCCAGACTCATCAAGAATAAAAAGGGGAAAGACTCAAATCAATAGAATTAGAAATGAAAAAGGAGAAGTAACAACTGACACTGCAGAAATACAAAGGATCATAAGAGATTACTACAAGCAACTATATGCCAATAAAATGGACAACCTGGAAGAATTGGACACTTCCTTAGAAATGCACAACCTTCCGAGACTGAACCAGGAAGAAATAGAAAGTATGAACAGACCAAACACAAGCACTGAAATTGAAACTGTGATTAAAAATCTTCTGACAAAAGTCCAGGACCAGATGGCTTCACAGGTAAACTCTATCAAACATTTAGAGAAGAGCTAACACCTATCCTTCTCAAACTCTTCCAAAATATAGCAGAGGGAGGAACACTCCCAAACTCATTCTACAAGGCCACCATCACCCTAATACCAAAACCAGGCAAAGATGTCACAAAGAAAGAAAACTACCGGCCAATATCACTGATGCACATAGATAAAAAAATCCTCAACAAAATACTAGCAAACAGAATCCAACAGCACATTAAAAGGATCATACACCATGATCAAGTGGGGTTTATCCCAGGAATACAAGAATTCTTCAATATACGCAAATCAATCAACGTGATAAACTATATTAACAAATTGAATGAGAAAAACATACAGTCATCTCAATAGATGAAGAGAAATTGTTGGACAAAATTCAACATCCATTTATGATAAAAACCCTCCAGAAAGTAGGCATAGAGGGAACTTTCTTCAACATAATAAAGGCCATATATGACAAGCCCACAGCAAACATCATCCTCAATGGTAAAACTGAAACGATTTCCACTAAGATCAGGAAAAAGACAAAGTTGCCCACTCTCACCACTATTATTCAACATAGTTTTGGAAGTTTTTTCTACAGCAGTCAGAGAGGAAAAGGAAATATAAGGAATCCAAATCGTAAAAGAAGAAGTAAAGCTGTCACTGTTTGCAGATGACATGATACTATACATAGAGAATCCTAAGGATGCCACCAGAAAACTACTAGAGCAATCAATGAATTTGGTAAAGTAGCAGGATACAAAATTAATGCACAGAAACCTCTTACATCCCTGTACACTAATGATGAAAAATCTGAAAGTGAATTAAGAAAACCCTCCCATTTACAATTGCAACAAAAAGAACAAAATATCTAGGAATAAACATACCTAAGGAGACAAAAGACCTGTATGTAGAAAATTATAAGACACTGATGAACCAATTAAAGGTGATACAAATAGATGGAGAGACATACCATGTTTTTGGATTGGAAGAATCTACATTGTAAAAATGACTCTACTACCCAAAGCCATCTACAGATTCAATGCAATCCCTATCAAACTACCACTGGCACTTTTCACAGAACTAGAACAAAAAATTTCACAATTTGTTTGGAAACACAAAAGACCCTGAATAGCCAAAGCAATCTTGAGAAAGGAAAACAGAGCTGGAGGAATCAGGCTCCCTGACTACAGACAATACTACAAAGCTACAGTAGTCAAGACAGTATGGTACTGGCACATAAACAAATATTGATCAATGGAACAGGATAGAAAGCCCAGAGATAAACCCACGCACATATGGTCACCTTATCTTTAATAAAGGAGGCAATAATATACAGTGGAGAAAAGATAGCCTGTTCAATAACTGGTGCTGGGAAAACTGGACAGCTACATATAAAAGAATGAAACTAGAACACTCTCTAACACCATACACAAAAATAAGCTCAAAATGGATTAAAGACCTAAATGTAAGACCAGACACTATCAAACTCATAGAGGAAAACATAGGCAGAACACTCTGTGACATAAATCACAGCAAGATCCTTTTTGACCCACCTCCTAGAGAAATGGAAATAAAAACAAAAATAAACAAATGGGACCTAATGAAACTTCAAAGCTTTTGCACAGCAAAGGAAACCATAAACAAGACCAAAAGACAACCCTCAGAATGGGAGAAAATACTTGCAAATGAAGCAACTGACAAAGGATTAATCTCCAATACTTATAAGCAGCTCATGCAGCTCAATAACAAAAAACAAACAACCCAATCCAAAAATGGGCAGAAGATCTAAATAGACATTTCTCCAAAGAAGATATACAGACTGCCAACAAACACATGAAAGAATGCTCAACATCATTAATCATTAGAGAAATGAAAATCAAAACTACAATGAGATATCATCTCACACCAGTTAGAATGCCCATCATCAAAAAATCTAGAAACAATAAATGCTGGAGAGGGTGTGGAGAAAAGGGAACACTCTTGCACTGTTGGTGGGAATGTATTATGATACAACCACTATGGAGAACAGTATGGAGGTTCCTTAAAAAACTAAAAATAGAACTACCATACGACCCAGCAATCCCACTACTGGGCATATACCCTGAGAAAACCATAATTCAAAAAGAGTCATGTACCAAAATGTTCATTGCAGCTGTATTTACAATAGCCAGGACATGGAAGCAACCTAAGTGTCCATCAACAGATGAATGGATAAAGAAGATGTGGCACATATATGCAATGGAATATTACTCAGCCATAAAAAGAAACGAAACTGAGTTATTTGTAGTGAGGTGGATGGACCTAGAGTCTGTTATACAGAGTGAAGTAAGTCAGAAAGAGAAAAACAAATACCACATGCTAACACATATATATGGAATCTAAAAAAGTTCTCATGAAGAACCTAAGGTCAAGACAGGAATAAAGATGCAGACCTACTAGAGAATGGACTTGAGGATATGGGGAGCGGGAAGGGTAAGCTGGGACAAAGTGAGAGAGTGGCATGGACATATATACACTGCCAAACGTAAAATAGATAGCTAGTGGGAAGCAGCTGCATAGCACAGGGAGATCAGCTCGGTGCTTTGTGACCACCTAGAGGGGTGGGATAGGGAGGGTGGGAGGGAGGGAGATGCAAGAGGGAAGAGATATGGCGACATATGTATATGTATAACAGATTCACTTTGTTGTAAAGCAGAAGCTAACACTCCATTGTAAGTCAATTATACTCCAATAAAGATGTTTAAAAAAAAAGTATAAAGTCCCAGAACTGGAATGAGAGCATTAAAGAGGCATGGACATTTCATATCTCTGGTCCATTTTTCTTCAAATGACAGTTATTATCTGCATTGCCACCTGCAGTTGCTGCATGTGCAAGTTCTCCCAACACAACCAGTACTGGAGAGCATCATCTCTTTCAATGACTGATAACAGGTGTAAAATTGCACCCCATTGTTATTTCAGTAAGAATCTTCTTTTTTATTGTGACCCGTCTACTAAATGCTTATCCACTTATTAAATTTTGTCTTGCATAAATTAACTCTTCCTTAATGTTCAAAACTAATCTATTGATTTTACCCACAAAACTGCTCTGCCTCCCAACATCTCTATCAAATAGTGGCCTTTCAATGCACCCAGTTTCTCAGGGCAAAAGCTTGGAGGCATCCTTGTTTCACCTACCCCATACTTTACACCCAATCCTTCAGCAAGTCTGTGCCTTTTTCTTCAATAGAATTTGGAATACGATTCGAACAAAGATAACCCATACTCCAAAGGGTCTTAAGTGAATTTTGGGGTTGATGTAACTCCTCTATATCTTAATTATGGTCTGATCACTTGACTGTATATATTTGTCAAAGCTTACTGAACTGTCCACTTATAATGGATGAATTCTCTATAGGTAACTTATACTCCTGCAAAGGTGATTTAACATTTTACTCTTGCGTGGAAATTTTGCATTCAGTTTACACTGTTTTGCCTTTTGTGTTTTATTTATTTATTTTTAAATTTTATTTATTTTATTTTTGGCTGTGTTGGGTCTTCGTTGCAAGTGGGTTTCTCATTGTGGTGGCTTCTCTTGTTGTGGAGCACAGGCTCTAGGCACAAAGGCTTCAGTAGTTATGGCTCAAAAGCTCTAGAGCCTGTGCTCAGTAGTTGTAGCACACGGGCTTAGCTGCTCCATGACATGTGGGATCTTCCTGGACCAGAGCTCGAACCCATGTCTACTGCATTGGCAGGTGGATTTCTACCACTGAGCCACTAGGGAAGCCCACCTTTTGTGCTTTAAAAGAAATTCATTTTCCAGTGCATTTTATTTTATTTTATTTTATTTTTTGCAGTACGCAGGCCTCTCACTGTTGTGGCCTCTCCCGTTGCAGAGCACAGGCTCTGGATGTGCAGGCTCAGCGACCATGGCTCACGGGCCTAGCCGCTCTGCCACATGTGGGATCCTCCCTTACCGGAGCACGAACCCGTGTCCCCTGCATCAGCAGGCGGACTCTCAACCACTGCGCCAACAGGGAAGCCCCTTCCAGTACATTTTAGTACCATATTGTTTTGATTACTGTAGCTTTGTAGTATAGTCTGAAGTCAGGGAATGTGATACCTCCAGTCCTGCTCTTCTTTCCCAAGATTGCTTTGGCTATTTAGGGTCTTTTATATTGATTAGATTTGTTCCTAGGTGTTTCGTTCTTTCTGATGCAATTGTAAATTTGACTGTTTTCATAATTTCTCTTTCTGGACGCTTGTTATTAGTGCATATAAATGCAATAGATTTCTGTATATTAATTTTGTATCCTGCAAATTTACTGAATTTATTTATTATTTTTAATAGTTTTTTAGTGGCATCTATAAGATATTCTATGTAAAGTATTATGTCATCTGCAAATAGTGGCAGTTTTACTTCTTCCTTTTGAATTTGGATTCCTTTTATTTCTTTTTTCTGATTGCTATGGCTAAGACTTTCAACACTGTGTTGAATAAAAGTGGTGAGAGTGGGCACCCTTGTTTTGTTCCTGATCTTAGAGGAAATGATTGTAGCTTTTCACCATTGAGAATGATGTTAGCAATGGGCTTGTCATATATGGCCTTTATTATGTTGAGGTATGTTCTCTCTTTGCCCACTTTGTTGACAGTTTTTATCATAAATGGATGTTGAATTTTGTCAGAAGCTTTTTCTGCATCTATTGAGATGATCATATGATTTTTACTCTTCAATTTGTTAATGTAGTGAGCCACATTGATTGATTTGCAGATATTGAACCATTCTTGTATCCCTGGGATAAATCCCACTTGATCATGGTATATGATTTTTTTTTTAACATCTTTATTGGAGTATAATTGCTTTACAATGGTGTGTTCGTTTCTGCTTTATAACAAAGTGAATCAGTAATACATATACATATGTTCCCATATCTCTTCCCTCTTGCATCTCTCTCCCTCCCACCCTCCCTATCCCACCCCTCCAGGAGGTCACAAAGCACCGAGTTGATCCCCCTGTGCTATGAGGCTGCTTCCCACTAGCTATCTACCTTATGTTTGGTAGTGTATATACGTCCATGCCTCTCTCTCACTTTGTCACAGCTTACCCCTCCCGCTCCCCATATCCTCAAGTCCATTCTCTAGTAGGTCTGTGTCTTTATTCCTGTCTTACCCCTAGGTTCTTCATGACATTTTTTTTTCTTAAATTTCATATATATCTGTTAGCATATGGTATTTGTCTTTCTCTTTCTGACTTCCTTCACTCTGTATGACAGACTCTAGGTCTATCCACCTCATCACAAATAGCTCAATTTCATTTCTTTTTATGGCTGAGTAATATTCTATTGTATATATGAGCCACATCTTCTTTATCCATTCATCCGATGATGGACACTTAGTTTGTTTCCACCTACGGGCTATGGTAAATAGAGCTGCAATGAACATTTTGGTATATGAGTCTTTTTGAATTATGGTTTTCTCAGGGTATATGCCCAGTAGTGGGATTGCTGGGTCATATGGTAGTTCTATTTGTAGTTTATTAAGGAACCTCCATACTGTTCTCCATAGTGGCCGTACCAATTCACATTCCCACCAGCAGTGCAAGAGTGTTCCCTTTTCTCCACACCGTCTCCAGCATTTATTATTTCTAGATTTTTTGATGATGGCCATTCTGACTGGAATGAGATGATATCTCATTGTAGTTTTGATTTTCATTTCTCTAATGATTAATGATGTTGAGCATTCTTTCATGTGTTTGTTGGCAGTCTGTATATCTTCTTTGGAGAAATGTCTATTTAGATCTTCTGCCCATTTTTGGATTGGGTTGTTTGTTTTTTGTTATTGAGCTGCATGAGCTGCTTATAAGTATTGGAGATTAATCCTTTGTCAGTTGCTTCATTTGCAAGTATTTTCTCCCATTCTGAGGGTTGTCTTTTGGTCTTGTTTATGGTTTCCTTTGCTGTGCAAAAGCTTTGAAGTTTCATTAGGTTCCATTTGTTTATTTTTGTTTTTATTTCCGTTTCTCTAGGAAGTGGGTCAAAAAGGATCTTGCTGTGATTTATGTCATAGAGTGTTCTGCCTATGTTTTCCTCTAAGAGTTTGATAGTTTCTGGCCTTACATTTAGGTCTGTAATACATTTTGAGCTTATTTTTGTGTATGGTATTAGGGAGTGATCTAATCTCATACTTTTACATGTACCTGTCCAGTTTTCCCAGCACCACTTATTGAAGAGGCTGTCCTTTCTCCACTATACATTCGTCCCTCCTTTATCAAAGATAAGGTGACCATATGTGCGTGGGTTTATCTCTGGGCTTTGTATCCTGTTCCATTGATCTGTCTTTCTGTTTTTGTGCCAGTACCATACTGTCTTGATTACTGTAGCTTTGTAGTATAGTCTGAAGTCTGGGAGCCTGATTCCTCCAGCTCCGTTTTTCATTCTCTAGATTGCTTTGGCTATTCAGGGTCTTTTGTGTTTCCATACAAATTGTGAAATTTTTTGTTCTAGTTCTGTGAAAAGTGCCAGTGGTAGTTTGATAGGGATTGCATTGAATCTATAGATGGCTTTGGGTAGTAGAGTCATTTTCACAATGTTGATTCTTCCAATCCAAGAACATGGTATGTCTCTCCATCTATTTGTATCACCTTTAGTTTCTTTCATCAGTGTCTTATAATTTTCTACATACAGGTCTTTTGTCTCCTTAGGTAAGTTTATTCCTAGATATTTTATTCTTTTTGTTGCAGTGGTAAATGGGAGTGTTTTCTTGATTTCACTTTCAGATTTTTCATCATTAGTGTATAAGAATACCAGAGATTTCTGTGCATTAATTTTGTATCCTGCTACTTTACCAAATTCATTGATTAGCTCTAGTAGTTTTCTGGTAGCATCTTTAGGATTCTCTATGTATAGTATCATGTCATCTGCAAACAGTGACAGCTTTACTTCTTCTTTTCTGATTTGGATTCCTTTTATTTCCTTTTCTT
Organism: Pseudorca crassidens; assembly: GCF_039906515.1. Taxonomy (NCBI): domain Eukaryota; kingdom Metazoa; phylum Chordata; class Mammalia; order Artiodactyla; family Delphinidae; genus Pseudorca; species Pseudorca crassidens. Next base: position 126,585,799 of record NC_090297.1, on the reverse strand, counting down.
CTCTGATTGCTGTGCTTAAAACTTCCAAAACTATGTTGAATAAGAGTGGTGAGAGTGGGCAGCCTTGTCTTGTTCCTGATCTTAGTGGAAATGCCTTCAGTTTTTCACCATTGAGGATGATGTTGCCTGTGGGTTTGTCATATATGGCCTTTATTATGTTGAGGAAAGTTCCCTCTATGCCTACTTTCTGGAGGGTTTTTATCATAAATGGGTGTTGAATTTTGTCAAAAGCTTTGTCTGCATCTATTGAGATGATCATATTGTTTTTCTCCTTCAATTTGTTAATATGGTGTATCACGTTGATTGATTTGCGTATATTGAAGAATCCTTGCATTCCTGGAATAAACCTCACTTTATCATGGTGTATGATCCTTTTAATGTGCTGTTGGATTCTGTTTGCTAGTATTTTGTTGAGGATTTTTGCATCTATGTTCATCAGTGATATTGGCCTGTAGTTTTCTTTCTTTGTGACATCCTTGTCTGATTTTGGTATTAGGGTGATGGTGGCCTCGTAGAATGAATTTGGGAGTGTTCCTCCCTCTGCTATATTTTGGAAGAGTTTGAGAAGGATAGGTGTTAGCTCTTCTCTAAGTGTTTGATAGAATTCGCCTGTGAAGCCATCTGGTCCTGGGCTTTTGTTTGTTGGAAGATTTTTAATCACAGTTTCAATTTCAGTGCTTCTGATAGGTCTGTTCATATTTTCTACTTCTTCCTGATTCAGTCTTGGCAGGTTGTGCATTTCTAAGAATTTGTCCATTTCTTCTGGGTTGTCCATTTTATTGGCATAGAGTTGCTTGTAGTAATCTCTCATGATCTTTTGTATTTCTGCAGTGTCAGTTGTTACTTCTCCTTTTTTACTTCTAATTCTATTGATTTGAGTCTTCTTCCTTTTTTTAATTGATGAGTCTGACTAATAGTTTATCAATTTTGTTTATCTTCTCAAAGAACCAGCTTTTAGTTTTATTGATCTTTGCTATCGTTTCCTTCACTTCTTTTTCATTTATTTCTGACCTGATTTCTATGATTTCTGCTAACTTTGGGGTTTTTTTGTTCTTCTTTCTCTAATTGCTTTAGGTGTAAGGTTAGGTTGTTTATTCGAGATGTTTCCTGTTTCTTAAGGTAAGACTGTATTGCTATAAACTTCCCTCTTAGAACTCCTTTTGCTGCATTCCATAGGTTTTGGGTCGTCGTGTCTCCATTGTCATTTGTTCCAGGTATTTTTAAATTTCCTCTTTGATATCTTCAGTGATCACTTCATTATTAAGTAGTGTATTGTTTAGCCTCCATGTATTTGTATTTTTTACAGGTCTTTTCCTGTAAGTGATATCTAGTCTCATAGTGTTGTGGTCAGAAAAGATACTTGATACAATTTCAGTTTTCTTAAATTTACCAAGGCTTGATTTGTGATCCAAGATATGGTCTATCCTGGAGAATGTTCCATGAGCACTTGAGAAGAATGTGTATTCTGTTGTTTTTGGATGGAATGTCCTATCAGTATCAATTAAGTACATCTTGTTTAATGTATCATATAAAGCTTGTGTTTCTTTATTTATTTTCATTTTGGATGGTTTGTCCATTGCTGAAAGTGGGGTGTTAAAGTCCCCTACTATGAATGTGTTACTGTCAATTTCTTCTTTTATGGCTGTTAGTATTTGCCTTATGTATTGAGTTGCTCCTATGTTGGGTGCATAAATATTTACAATTGTTATATCTTCTTGGATCGATCCCTTGATCATTATGTAGTGTCCTTCTTTGTCTCTTGTAATAGTCTTTATTTTAAAGTCTATTTTGTCTGATATGAGAATTGCTACTCCAGCTTGCTTTTGGTTTCCATTTGCATGGAATATCTTTTTCCATCCCCTTACTTTCAGTCTATATGTGTCTCTAGGTCTGAAGTGGGTCTCTTGTAGACAGCATATATATGGGTCTTGTTTTTGTATCCATTCAGCCAATCTGTGTCTTTTGGTGGGAGCATTTAGTCCATTTACATTTAAGGTAATTATCAATATGTATGTTCCTATTCCCATTTTCTTAATTGTTTTGTGTTCGTTATTGTAGGTCTTTTCCTTCTTTTGTGTTTCTTGTCTAGAGAAGTTTCTTTAGCATTTGTTGTAAAGCTGGTTTGGTGGTGCTGAACTCTCTCAGCTTTTGCTTGTCTGTAAAGGTTTTAATTTCTCCATCAAATCTGAATGAGATCCTTGCTGGGTAGAATAATCTTGGTTGCAGGTTTTTCTCCTTCATCACTTTAAATATGTCCTGCCAGTCCCTTCTGCCTTGCAGAGTTTCTGCTGAAAGATCAGCTGTTAACCTTATGGGGATTCCCTTGTGTGTTATTTGTTGTTTTTCCCTTGCTGCTTTTAATATGTTTTCTTTGTATTTAATTTTTGACAGTTTGATTAATATGTGTCTTGGCGTATTTCTCCTTGGATTTATCCTGTATGGGACTCTCTGTGCTTCCTGGACTTGATTAACTATTTCCTTTCCCATATTAGGGAAGTTTTCAACTATAATCTCTTTAAATATTTTCTCAGTCCCTTTCTTTTTCTCTTCTTCTTCTGGAACCCCTATAATTCGCGTGTTGGTGCGTTTTGTGTTGTCCCAGAGGTCTCTGAGACTGTCCTCAGTTCTTTTCATTCTTTTTTCTTTATTCTGCTCTGCAGTAGTTATTTCCACTATTTTATCTTTCAGGTCACTTATCCGTTCTTCTGCCTCAGTTATTCTGTTATTGATCCCATGTAGAGTATTTTTAATTTCATTTATTGTGTTGTTCATTACTGTTTGTTTCATCTTTAGTTCTTCTAGGTCCTTGTTAAATGTTTCTTGCATTTTGTCTATTCTATTTCCAAGATTTTGGATCATCTTTACTATCATTATTCTGAATTCTTTTACAGGTAGACTGCCTATTTCCTCTTCATTTGTTAGGTGTGGTGGGTTCTTATCTTGCTCCTTCAACTGCTGTGTGTTTTTCTGTCTTCTCATTTTGCTTATCGTACTGTGTTTGGGGTCTCCTTTTCGCAGGCTGCAGGTTCGTAGTTCCCGTTGTTTTTGGTGTCTTTCCCCAGTGGCTAAGGTTGGTTCAGTGGGTTGTGTAGGCTTCCTGGTGGAGGGGACTAGTGCCTGTGTTCTGGTGGATGAGGCTGGATCTTGTCTTTCTGGTGGGCAGGTCCACGTCTGTTGGTGTGTTTTGGGGTGTCTGTGGACTAATTATGATTTCAGGCAGCCTCTCTGCTAATGGGTGGAGTTGTGTTCCTGTCTTGCTAGTTGTTTGGCATAGGATGTCCAGCACTGTATCTTGCTGGTTGTTGAGTGAAGCTGGGTGCTGGTGTTGAGATGGCGATCTCTGGGAGATTTTCGCCATTTGATATTATGTGGAGCTGAGAGGTCTCTTGTGGACCTGTGTCCTGAAGTTGGCTCTCCCACCTCAGAGGTGCAGCACTGACTCCTGGCTGCAGCACCAAGAGCCTTTCATCCACACGACTCAGAATAAAAGGGAGAAAAAGTAGAAAGAAAGAATTAGTAGAAGTAGAAAGAAAGAAAGAGGGGGGGAGGGAGGGAGGGAGTAAGGAAGGAAGGAGGGAAGGAAGGAAAAAAGAAAGAAAGAAGATAAAGTAAAATAAAATAAAGTAAGGTAAAATAAAATAAAGTTATTAAAATAAAAAATAATTATTAAGAAAAATTTTCTTAAAAAAACGGACAGATAGAACCCTAGGACAAATGGTGGAAACAAAGCTATACAGACAAAATCTCACACAGAAGCATACACATACACAGTCACAAAAAGAGGAAAAGGGGAAAAAAATCATAAATCTTGCTCTAAAAGTCCACCTTCTCAATTTGGGATGATTCGTTGTCTATTCAGGTATTCCACAGATGCAGGGTACATCAAGTTGATTGTGAAGCTTTAATCTGATGCTTCTCAGGCTGCTGGGAGAGATTTCCTTTTCTCTTCTTTGTTCTCACAGCTCCCGGATTTGGCTCCGCTTCTGCGTGTAGGTCGCAGGAGGGCATCTGTTCTTTGCTCAAACAGGAAGGGGTTAAAGGAGCCGCTGATGCGGGGGCTCTGGCTCACTCAGGCCGGGGTGGGGGGGGGGAGGGAGGGGCACAGAGTGTGGGGCGGGCCTGTGGCAGCAAGAGGCCGGCGTGACGTTGCCCCAGCCTGAGGCATGCCGTGAGTTCTCCCGGGGAAGTTGTCCCTGGATCCCGGGACCCTGGCAGTGGCAGGCTGCACAGGCTCCCCGGAAGGGGGCTGTGGATAGTGACCTGTGCTCGCACAGAGGCTTCTTGGTGGTGGCAGCAGCAGCCTTAGCGTCTCATGCCCGTCTCTGGGGTCCGCACTTTTAGCCGCGGCTCGCGCCCGTCTTTGGAGCTCCTTTAAGCGGCGCTCTTAATCCCCTCTCCTCGCACACCAGGAAACAAAGAGGGAAGAAAAAGTCTCTTGCTTCTTCGGCAGGTCCAGACTTTTCCCCGGACTCCCTCCCGGCTAGCCGTGGCGCACTAACCCCTGCAAGCTGTGTTCACGCCGCCAACCCCAGTCCTCTCCCTGTGATCCGACCAAAGCCCAAGCCTCAGCTCCCAGCCCCGCCCGCCCCGGCGGGTGAGCAGACAAGCCTCTCAGTCTGGTGAGTGCCGGTCGGCACCGAACCTCTGTGCGCGAATCTCTCCGCTTTTCCCTCCGCACCCTGTTGCAGTGCTCTCGTCCGCGGCTCCGAAGCTTTCCCCCTCCGCCACCCGCAGTCTCCGCCTGCGAAGGGGCTTCCTAGTGTGTGGAAACCTTTCCTCCTTCACAGCTCCCTCCCACTGGTGCAGGTCCCATCCCTATTCTTTTGTCTCTGTTTATTCTTTTTTCTTTTGCCCTACCCAGATACGTGGGGAGTTTCTTGCCTTTTGGGAGGTCTGAGGTCTTCTGCCAGTGTTCAGTAGGTGTTCTGTAGGAGTTGTTCCACGTGTAGATGTATTTCTGGTGTATCTGTGGGGAGGAAGGTGATCTCCGCGTCTTACTCTTCCGCCATCTTCCCGGAAGCCCTTACTATATGATCTTTTTAATGTATTGTTAAATTTAGCTTGATAATATTTTGTTGAGGATTTTTGCATTTATGTTCATCAGTGATATTGGCCTATAATTTTCTTTTTTTGAGGTGTCTTAGGTTTTGGTATCAAAGTGATACTTACCTCATAGAATAAGTTTGGAGATATTTTTTCCTTTGCAATAATTTGGTATAGTTTGAAAAAAATAGATGTTAACTCTTCTCTAAATGTTCGGTAGAATTCACATGTGAAACCATCAGGTGCTGGACTTTGTTTGTTGGGAATTTTTTAAATTACTGATTCAAATTTATTACTGATAATTGTTCTATTTATATTTTCTATTTCTTCCTGGTTCAGTCTTGGGAGATTTTACATTTTTAGGATTTTTTTCCATTTCTTCTAGTTTGTCCATTTTATTGGCATATAGTTGTTTGTAGTAATAGCTTATGATCCTTTGTGTTTCTGTGGTGTTGGTTGTAATTTCTCCCTTTAATTTTTAATGTTATATATTTGAATCCTCTCTCTGTTTTCTTGTTGAGTCTGGCTAAAGGTTTATCAATTTTGTTTATCTTTTTAAAGAACCAGCTCTTAGTTTCATTGATCTTTTTTATTGTTTTTGTTTTTTAGTCTGTATTTCATTTATTTCTGCTCTGATGTTTATGATATCTTTTCTTCTACTAAATTTGGATTTGGTTTCTTCTTCTTTTTCTAGTACTTCAGGTGTGAGCTTGGGTTGTTTGAGCTTTTTCTTGTTTCCTGAGGTAGGCATGTTTCTCTGTAAACTTCCCTCTTAGAACTGTTTTTGGTGCATCCCATAGATTTTAGATTGTGTTTTCTCATTTTCATTTGTCTCTGGGTGTTTTTAAATTTCCTCTTTGATTTCAGTGACCCATTGATTGTTTAGTAGCATATTGGTTAGTCTTCACATGTTTGGTTTTCTGGAGTTTATTTTTCTTGGACTTGATTTTTAGTTTCATAATGTTGTGACTGGAAAAGATGCTTGATATTTCAATCTTCTTCATTTTACTGAGAAGCCTAACATTTATGGCCTAGCGTGTGATCTATCCTGGGGAATGTTCCATGTGCACTTGAAAAGAATGTGTTTTCTGCTGCTTTTGGATGGAATGTTCTCTCTATATATCTGTTAAATCCCATATGGTCTAATGTGTCATTTAAAGCTAGTGTTTCCTTATTGATTTGCTGTCTGGATGATCTCTCTTTTGATGCAAGTGGGGTGTTAAAGTCCCCTAATATTATTGAGTTACTGTCAATTTTTCCCTTTATGTCTATTAATATTTGTTTTACGTATTTAGATGCTCTTATGTGGGCGCATATATATTTACAATTGTTATATCTTCTTGTTGAATTAATCCTTTTATCATTACATAATGTCCTTCTTTGTCTCTTGTTACAGTCTTTGTTTTAACATCTATTTTTTTCTGATATAAGTATTGCTACCCCAGCTTTCTTTTGATTTCTATTTGTATGGAATACCATTTTTTTACCCCCTCCCCTTTCAGTCTGTGTGTGTCATTAGACCTGAAGTGAGTCTCTTATAGGCAGCATATATACTGGTCTTGTTTTTGTATCCATTCAACCCCTCTATGTGTTTTGATTGCAGCATTTAGTCCATTTACATTTAAAGTCATTATTGATAAGTATGTACTTATTGCCATTTTGTTAATTGTTTTTATAGTCCTTTTTTGTTCCGTTGTTTTTCTTTTGCTCTTTTCCCTTGTGATTTGAAGAATATCTTTAGTACTATGTTTAGATTCCTTTCTCTTTTTGTTTGTATACCTATTACAGATTTTTGGTTTGTAGTTACCATGATAGATAGATAGATAGATAGGTAGATAGATATAGTGAGATATGATGATGTTGCTGATCTTTTAAGCTTGAATGCATTTCAACAACCCTACATTTTTACTCTACTCCTCCCCCTATGTTTACTGTTTTTGACGTCATATATTGTATCTTTTTGTTTTGTGTATACTCTAATGACTTATTGTGGATATAGTGACTTTACTACTGTTGTTTTTTAACCTTCCTACTAGCTTTATACATGGTTGATTTACTACCTTTACTGTATAAGATTTACTGCATACCTTTGCTGATAATATTTTTTCCTTTAATACTTTTTATATTTCTAGTTGTGGTATAATATTTCTTATAAAGCTGGTTTAGTGATTCTGATCTCTTAGCTTTTGTTTGCCAGTAAAACTTTTGCTCTCGTCATCAAATCTGAATGAAAGCCTTGTCAGGTAGAATATTCTTGGTTGTAATTTCATCCCTTTCTTCATTTTAAATATATCATGTCACTCCCTTCTGCAAAGTTTCTGCTGAAATGTCACCTAATAACCTCATGGGTGTTTCCTTGAATGTAACTTGCTGCTTTTCCCTTGCTGCTTTTAACATTTTCTCTTCATCTTTAAATTTTGCCATTTTAATTGCAATGTGTCTTGGTGTGGTCCTCTTTGGGTTTATCTTGTCTGGGACTCTGTGCTTCCTGGACCTGGATGTCTGTTTTCTTTCACAGGTTAGAGAAGTTTTCAACTATTATGTCTTCAAATATGTTCTCTGCCCCCTCCCCCTTCTTCTGGGATCCCTATAATATGAATATAGTACACATGATATTGTCTCTTAAACTGTCCTCAATTCTTTTTATTCTTTTATCTATTTTCTGTTCAGCTTAGGTGATTTTCACTACTCTGTCTTTCAGCTTGCTGATCCATTCCTCTGTATCATCTAATCTACTGTTGATACCTTCTAGTGTATTTTTCATTTCAGTTATTGTATTCTTCACCTCTGTTTGGTTCTTCTTTATATTTTCTCTTTGTTAAAAAATTTCTATTTTCTCACTCTGTTCAACCATTCTTCTCCCAAGTTCTTTGAGCATTTTTATGACCATTATCTTGAACTCTTTATCAGGTAGATTGCTTATCCCCACTTCACTTAGCTCTTGGGTTTCATCTTGTTTCTTTGTTTCAAACATAGTCTTCTATCACCTCATTTTGCCTAATTCACTGTTTTTAATTCTATGTATTTTGTGGGTTGGCTATGTTTTCTGATCAAAGGAGAAGTGGCCTTTTGAAGGAGATGTCCTATGCATCCCAGCAGTGCACGCCCCTCTGGTCACCAGAGCTATATGCTCTAGGGGTGCCCCTGTGTGGGCTGCATGAACCTTCCTTTTGTAGTGGGTGACTTCAGTGGAAGGTCTGGTATGTGTGGCTGGACCCTGGTCTTGTTGGTTGCCAAGCCCTGCCTTTTGCAGAAGCTGCTGACCTGCTGGTGGATGAGGCCAGGGCCCAGGGGGTCACAGAGCTAGGGCCAGCTGAGCAAAGCCAGGTCCTTGGGTCTGGTTAGAGAGCCGTGGGTGTCCCAGAGCCTGTATTGGCCTGCTGGTGGGAGGGGCTGGTTCCTGACATGGCTGGCTACAGGTTCTGGGGTATCCTGAAGCTGGTGTAGGCCCACTGATCGGTGGGGCTGGATCCCAGGGTGGCTGGCTGGGCAGGATTGGGGTCTAGGGTAGGTGCCAGCCAGCTGGTTGGCGGGCTGTGTCCTGGAAGTAGTGCCGACACACTGATGGGCAGACCTGGGTCCCAGGATCTCTGGCTGCAGGACCCTGGGGGTCCCGTAGTTGGTGTTGACCCACTGGTGGGCAGGGCCAAGGCCTAGGAGGTCCTGGGACTGGCGCTTGCCCACTGATGAGTGCGGCTGGTCCTGGGGCCAGTGCTGTCCCACTGGCATGAAGAGCTGGGTGTTGGCACCTCTGGCCGTGGGACCCTAGGTGTCCCAGAATTGGTGTCTGTCTGCTGGTAGTCAGGTCTCTGTCTGGCCCCTCTGGGGGATGGAGCTATGTCCCGGGGTGCCTGGGAGCTCAGGATGTCCTGAGGCAGCCAGCCTGCTGATGGGTGGGGTTGTGTCCTTGCCTGACTAGCTACTTGGCCTGAGGTGTCCCAGTACTGGTGCACATAGGCTAGTGGGCAGGACCAGGCCCCAATGCTAATAAGCTAGAGGAAAGATACCAAAATGGCTCTTCCCAGCACCACTGTCTTTGTGGTAGAACAAGCGGCCAAAAGTGACTGCCCACCAACATCTCTGTCCCCAGGGTGAGCTCCAGTTGCCTCCTACCTCTCTAGGGGGCTCTCCAAGACCAGCAGTTGGGTCTGACCCAGGCTCCTTTCAAATTACTGCTTCTGCCCTGGGCCCTGGAGCATGTGAGATTTTGTGCGCACCCTTTAAGAGTGGAGTCTGTATTTCTGTTTTTTTTTTTTTTTTGGCCACACTGTGCGGCATGTGGGATCTTAGGTCCCCAACCAGGGATTAAACCTGCATCCCCTGCATTGGAAGTGCAGAGTCTTAACCATTTGACTGCCAGGGGTATCCGAGGAGTCTCTATTTCTTACAGCCTTCTGGCTCTACCCAAAGTTAGCCCTACTGGCCTTCAAAGCTAAACGTTCTGGGGGCTCGTCTTCTCCTACGACCACCTTCTGAGATATTATTCAATCTGTTTCACAGATGAGGAAACTAAACTCAAAGAACTGGGAATCTAATAACCAACAGCCCCTGTGCCAACGAGTTCACAATTGAGTACAGAAGAAAGACATCAAAAAGGTAATTTCACCTCTCTACAGTTTTATCAGGTGGTTCCCAGTGTGCCTTTGCTCACTACAGTTAAAATCTGATTGCATTGTAATCATGATGGTCTCATGTGGGGCAGGACAGGAAAAGGTGGAGGTTTTTCTTGCTATCTGTAATGTTTCTTCTTATTCATTTTGGCATATTTCACAGGTCCCATATGTACTCTTTACACTAACTGCCCTTGTATCCTAGAGCTATCTACATCAGAGACTTTTATTCTTGGTTTTATTATCCAGTGTTTACTATACACACACTGCAACTTATCACAATTTAGCAACCCTAGAAAATATATTTGTTGTGAGAGCCAGGAATTAATGCAGATAGAGTGATGAATGACACAATAGTCCTTTCAAAAGAGAACTGCAGTGGGGAGTAATTTGTATTCCTTGTGGAGGGGAAGTATCAGGCTTAATATCTGATTGCTTGAGGTGGATTTCTTTCTCCCACATTGGGATTCAATTTTCAGGAATCCTATTCAGCCCTTCTCTTTCCTTGATGCTGAAATGGATACAATTGTGTTTCCCCAGGACCTGGTCAGCAGAGATTTGGATTGGCTAATTGTGTTCATTCCAGCAGACCGCCAGCATGGGCACAATTTGAATCTGCGTGTAATTCTATTCTGTAGTGTTGTTGTCACAAATGATACATATAAGGAATTGAAAAATCTGTCCCATGACTTTCTAGTCATTCAAAACAAGCCTGGTTTTCCAGCACCACTATTCCTGCCTTGGCACCCATCTCCCCTCCTTTATTTGTGGTTAGCCAGCAGTGAAAGGGGGCAGGGGAACAGGCTTAATGGTGGCAACTTTGGTCACTGTGTTAATGACCTACTCACTTACTAGCTGCCTGAGCTTGGACACATTGCCTGATTTTGCAAAATCTCCCTATCTCTTAGGTAAAATACATATAATAATAGTGCCCAAATTGTAGGTTTTTGTGATTGATTAAATACAGTGCTAAGCACAGCACATGTCATATAGTCAGTGCTTAATAAATACTAGCAAATATTATTATTATTCTATCATGATATCACCATCCAATAGACAGCTGAGACTGAAGGCAAGACCTGGAGCAGGAAAAAGCCTAGGAGTAGATTTGAAGCAGAGCAAGCCAAGAACAACACCATGACAACAGACTGTTGTTCCTCCACATTTCTTGCCAATCCTGATGCTGAAATGCATACAAATCTTGGTTTATGAATAAAACTTCACTTATCCATAATTCACAATCAAGGTGTAGGCATGAAAAAAATAGAGGATCTTTTCATCTGCCTTTCTATGTATGGACAGACAAAAAGCAGGGTACAGAGAGGCAGGTAGAAGTGTTGAGTGGATCCTTCACTTGTGCACCAAGAACATGCAGACATTGCTACCAGCAGTTCAAAGGACTAGCAGCTCTCCTTTCCTTCAGCCTGGGACACTGACCTATCGCTGCCTACCACGTGATCAGGAAAGATTAGAAGTAAGTTTGATTTTCAAAAGGGAGCAGTGTAAACTTGGGGGAAAATATAGTTTTCATGTAACAGGTAATTGTGTTAGAAGAAAGTATATCAGATAAATTGTACAGCCTATTTGCAGAGAAGTATGTCATTACCTGGTGGCAATAAATATAGGTGCCATGTGGTACAAGTATCATTTGGCACACTCAACCTGAGGCTCATGGACCTGATGTCCATGGTAGGCTTGGTCATAGGTGAGCTGCTTCTCTCTCGGGGAGACAACATGTTTGGGTCCCTACATATTCCTTTCCATTTCTTACCAGGAGTCCAGTTATGAGCTAATACAGCCCTTGGATCTATATCAGGATAATAAAGAATTACTGTCTGTAATGGCACCTTTGTATCACAGCAGCAGCCACGTCACAGTATGTTTGTACTTCTCCCTCCCCAGAACTGCTCTCTCCTCTTTTACAGGAAGAGAGACAGTATGAGGCAGGGTCACAGTAACACGTCAGTGAAGCTTAGCCAGAATACATGGAAAGAGAACTTTGCAGCAGGTATTATAGAACACTCAGGCTCCTTGACTAACTGTGTGTTTGAAAGTAAGTGGGAGGGTAAAGATGGGAAGAGGAAGAAAACTCACTGCCTATTTGCACCTCATCACTATTTCCCCAAAGAGCCCTAAACCTATACTTTACCTAGCCTTCTAGGATTGAGCACCGATCCATTGATTAGCGCATTCAACAACTATTGATTAATTATGCTCTACATGCAAAACAATGGGAATTCAGCAGGAACAAAACAGAAAAATATCTCTGCCTGAGAAAAGTAGTAGATAGGATTAGAGATTTAATGTGAGTGTGGGATGTGGAGTGAGGCAGGCAGGAAGACTGGACATATAGGCCACAATAAGGACTTTGGATTTTACTTTGAATGGTATGGGAAAGTATGGAAGGTTCTAAGCAGAGGAATGACATCATCTGACTTACATTTTAATAGGATCACTCTGGCTACCATGGTGATTTTAGCCTAAGGAGCCACAAGGGCAGAAGGAGGAGAGGGGTTATGAAGTTACTGAAGTCATCCACATAGGACTGATGACAGTTTCTACCAGAGATGGAAGTTAGGGGGTAATAATTTGGGTGTCTTCATTATATAAATGGCATCTGAAGCCTTTAGAAATAATGAGATCACTTGGGGAGTGACTTCAGCCAACAACTGAAGACTGGGGCACTCCAATGTCTAGAGGACAGAGAGATGAGGAAGAAACAGCAAAAGAAACTGAGGAGGAATAGCTATAAGGATCAAAGCTATTCTAAAAGCCCAATTTAAAAATTTATGTCAAATATTTCTGCTTAATCAAATAGGATGAGAACTGAGATATAATCTTTGGTTTTATCATCTTGTAGGTCATTTGAGACCTTGATAAGGCAGTTTTAGTGGAGTGGTGGGAGGAGAGTGTTAAGATCATTGTTTAGGAGACCAGGAGGGGGAATGGAAAAGGGAAATAAAATATGGTTGTTGGGCAGCATTAAGGACCCACTCGACCTGGTGGCAATGACTTTAACAAAGACAGGTCAGTGTGGCTTGTGTCTTTCTCCAGCCACACTTAGCTGCATGGGTGCTGGTGAAGAGGGGCCAGAGTGTTAGGTAGAACCAAGGTTGTGGTTTGCCAAGCAAGTATGATGAAGTAAGAGAGGGGCAGGGGATTTGAGAGTGTGTGAAAGGGACTCATTATAGTGATAGATCATGGAATTAAGGCTACACAAAGGAAAGTGGAGGGGAGTGAGAATAATGAGAAGTTCATAGCATCAATAAACTAAAGGAACAATGACATTGAAGGATGGTTGACTTGGGTACTAAAGGAAAAGAGTAGGAATTTAGGTTAAAGCATGGTATGTTTGAGATTGAAATTTCAGAGGATTGCATTTGCTGATAATGAAGAGTTCTGGAGTATGGAATGATTGGCTGGCACGGATAAGATAGGTCAGCATTTGTGCTAAAAAATAAAACTTTATTAAAACTCATTAACCCACAGAATTGTCATTGGCCCTCTTAATACTTAAAATTGTCTTGTTACCATATGTTCCTATTCCCATTGACTGATATAGGCTAGCCTAATAGCACAATTATCAGACCTTTTTGAAATCCATCTTCAAACTATTGATAGAGCACATAGGAAAGTAGTTGCCTGGCAACTACTTTAATATGGCTTTATTCAAACCATGTGGTACACAAAATAAGCACTCAGTGAATAGTAGTTATGGTTATTGTTGCTGTTCTTATTACTTTTATTCATTGACATACACAGCCCTCCCTGGACTAACATGAAACCATCATAATCAGAATTTCAGTTCTTCTCTCCTTGTGACTTTTCATAATTTTACATTCCAGAAACCAGTTAGATAAAAATCCCAGTGGTCCTTTGCTTAAGCAATTAATTCAGGCTTAAAAAGTATGTGGAATATCAGAATGTAAGTGAAAAGATAGTACAGTTTAAGTAATTGACTCCTGGGTCAATCTGCTCAAAGTAAACGAAGTCAGACAATTTGGGCAATTTCTGCCTTTAACTGTAATTGAGGCAAAAATAGGTAACTACAAGTTAGTGAGCCCAGGATTCTCAGGCAGCAGAGGAAGGTGCCCAGGCAGAGAGAGTAGGCCTGTCCTCCACGGCAGCTCCTGGACTCATCTGCAGAAATCAAACCCAGAAGGGAACTTGCCAGTCGTGTTCCCTGTCCACCTCCGTATGTACCCTGGCCACTGCCCTGAGAAGGTCTGACAAAAGAATCAGGAAGGGATTACTGACTTTTGCAGCTGCAAGGAAATTGGTCCATGCAAGAGAAGGGTGCTTACCAATATAGCGAGTCAAATTGGTAGAGCCATTAATAATTTCATATGTTGGGATTTGGTCCAAAGGAGAACAGTGTAGTTGGTATCAGGTAGAATATAGATGAAGGCCTGGGAATAGTAATGAGGCACATCTGGAAACCTGAGGTGGGTGGGGCTCAGCCTTTCTTTTCTGTTGTTCACTGTGTTTGGGGTTAGAACACTCTGCCAGGAAAAGTCAGGTCTGAGAGGATGACAGACTGTTGATGTTGGGGGGAAGGACAGGGAAACAGGAAACTCTCTAAACATCCATCATCTCATGCAATCATCACAGCCATCTCATGAAGTTGATATTGATATTATCTCTATTTTACAGCTGAAGAAACTGAAAAATAACTTGCTCAAGGTTACCCAGCTAGTTCAGTGGCAGAACAGAGCTTTGAACTCATGTATGCCTGACTCCAAAGTCTGTAACTTTTACAACACTACTTTGAGTCCCCTCCGTGACGAACTCCTAAGAGCTTACAATGGGTGGGGACAGTGTGTTAGGCCATGTGTCTATTTAATATAATCTCCTCAATTCACTGAGAAGGAAGAAGAGGCTTACAAAGTGACATGCCTAAGCTTACACAACTGGTACATACTGAGGTCAGCACCAGAACGCCCTATTTTTCTTGAGCCCCAACCTTCCTGGAGTGATAGTCAAACAGGAAGAAAGGAGAACAGTTAGCCCCCTTGCCCTGGGCTTACATGATGACATCAACATTTGCACAACTCTTTATAATTACAGCATTTCCACATACAATTATTTCATTTAAGCCTCTTACAACTCATGCAGGCATTCAGTCGTATTATTTCCATTTTTCACGTGAAAAAGAAGTTCAGAAAGGCTACCTGACTCTGCCTATAATACTTAACTAGTTAGCCATGAAGGAGAGCCACATTTTTGATCTTTTAACTGTAGATCAAATTCAACATTTGTTGAGCAGTTCCTATATGTCGAGCACTGTGATAGGACTGGGGTAGAGGTTGATGAGGCCCAGATTTGGTTCTCAAGGAGCTCATAGCCTAATAGGGGATTCAGCCAAATACACCAGAAAATTACAGTGGGAGGTACCAAGCCCTTATTCCTCTTAGCTATCACAACCATAGCATTCTGATAGGGAATTTGGAAATGAAGTCTCCCTTAACAGAACGATTAAGGTATAGGTCGTAGGACTTCTTATTATATCCCAGGCTTTGTCAACAGCAATGTTTTTTTTTTGTATGTGTGAAAAGTAAAGTATAACCAAGTTCCCATTGAAGCAAAGAGGGAGTTGATTGCTGGATAGACGGACAATTTTTTTCAGGGTTTTAATATCTTCCTATCGTTACCTCAAATATCTTGACATCTTTATGATCAAGGCATCATGCTTCTCTACTGCCCAATTTTCTCTCAGAAACTATTAGGCCTAGAGAAGGAAGCTTGTATCCTTGATAAAAAAAGAAAGTAAAAAAAGAAAGACTTTAGAACTGTGAAAGAATGGTAAAGAGGGGAAGGATACAGCTTTGCATGGGTTACAATTTTTTTTAAAGTCTCTGATGAGAAAAAAAAAACAAAGTAACATTTTCATAAAAATCTTTTTTGGAAGGCAGCCAGACAGGCCGGGTCAACTCTAGACTTGGAGGCCAGCCTCCATGACTATTTTGGGATTTCCAAGAGGGAAAGCTGCAGGGATGAAGCGCAGCTGAATAAGAGGAAGCCAAGAGTTTCATCGGCAAAGACTTCATCTTGACTTGTTTTGCAGGGGAAACAAAGGTGGGGAGGCCCTTTGCTCTCCCCCAGGGATGTGCTGAATATTCAAAAATATTAATTTTGGAACAACAGTGTCTACAATTTTGAAAACAAGCTAACTAAGCCAGAGCTATTTTTGATTAGATTGGCAGAAAATCCCTCTGAACCCCCTGAGGATGCCCATTCCAAGTCCCCACAGCCTTTCAACAGAAAATCAAAATGACATAACATACAGACTAGGAAATACTCAGCCAAATGGATTGCAACCTCTAGGCACCCCCAAATATCTAACACAAACCATAATTTATTTAGCATTTGGAGGTAGCCCAGACTTTTTAGTAACTACAAAGGAAGTAAAAGCTTTATTTGACTGTCCACAAACCCTTTGCTACAAGTTTAGGTATCATGTTTTCATTCTTGCAGATGGTCCTTCCAGAATACAGAGCCAACTCCACACTACAGTGTCCTCAGCACTTACATGAACTTTGATACCTTGTTTCCCCACCCCCACAATGCCAGGTTTAATCCTACTGCCCAGCACCCCACTCTGACTCACCAGGGCTAGGCCAAGCTTTCTTTGTATCCTCCCAATTTAAAGCTTGCCTGCCCAACTCCCTTGACCCCTTCTGCTTAGTAGCTGCTCATTTGAATGTATAAGTGTGTAGATAGCAAGAGTGGCTTAATGTGTTTTTTTTCTCCTAGAAGTAGTCATATTTTTAACTCTAAAATTAATGCATTAACTCAAAGGAATGACTACTTATTAGTGTAACTTTGAGGAAACAGGGAAGATTACAGAGGGTGTCTGAATGCAGAAGGTATCTTCGTCATTCCCTTATATTAGAACACAGAGATAGTTACTTGATCTCTTTCTGGATAAATTCAATTCTACTTCCATAAGTACATTTAAGAAAATATTTTGGGGTCTTCCCTGGTGGCGCAGTGGTTAAGAGTCTGCTTGCTAATGCGGGGGACATGGGTTTGAGCCCTGGTCCGGGGGGATCCCGCGTGCCATGGAGCAACTAGGCCTGTGCGCCACAGCTGCTGAGCCTGAGCTCTGGAGCCCGTGAGCCACAACTACTGAGCCCATGTGCCACGGCTGCTGAGGCCTGCATGCCTGGAGCCCGTGCTCTGCAACGGGAGAGGCCACTGCAATGAGAGGCCTGCACGCTATGGCGGGGAGTGGCCACGGCTCACCACAGCTGGAGGGGGCCTGCGCGCAGTGGCAAGGACACAGTGCAGCCAAAAATAAAATAAATAGGGCTTCCCTGGTGGCACAGTGGTTGAGAATCTGCCTGCTAATGCAGGGGACACGGGTTCGAGCCCTGGTCTGGGAGGATCCCACATGTCGCGGAGCAACTGGGCCCGCGAGCCACAACTGCTGAGCCTGCGCGTCTGTAGCCTGTGCTCCGCAACAAGAGAGGCCGCGATAGTGAGAGGCTCGCGCACCGCGATGAAGAGTGGCCCCCGCTTGAGGAAGCCCTCGCACAGAAACGAAGACCCAACACAGCCAAAAATAAATAAATAAATAATTTTTTCAAAAAAATAAATAAAAATTAAAGAATTTCCTTCCTTTAAAAAAAAAGAAAGTAGTTTGGTCACCTATGATAGGATTTATAAACTTGTGGAATCCTATTACACAGGAAGAAAAAAAAAATCTGTTAGAGTTTCAAAATATTTCCTCCAGTCCTGAATGGTAGGACTCAATATTGTAAAAAATGTCAAATTTCCACATATTGACTTTTAACTTCAAAGGATAGTGGGATAGATAAATATATGATAAATCAAAAAAGAAAATTTCATTGGTAGAATTAAAGTGATGGGTATGAATGTATTCACTGAGACTGTTAGGATAGCATTTTAAAAAAGTATGAACAACTTTAATGTTATAATTTACAAATAGTGAAATTCACAGATTTTAAATACACAGTTCAGTGAGTTTGTATAAATGTGTGCACCTGTGTAACCAACACCCCAAACAAGATGCAGAACATTTCCATCACCTCAGAGAATTCCCTCATGCTCCTTACCAGCTGCCCCCTGTCCCCCTCACCTCAGGCAACCACTATGCTAATTTCTTTTGACAGAGATTAGACTTGTCTTTTCTAGAGTTTCTTCTGAGTTTTTTTGCTCAGCATGTTTTAAAGATTCACTTATGTTGTTAAAGCAGTTTGTTCCTTTCTATTGCTGAGTAGTATTTCATTATAAAGATAAACCATAAATCTGTTTATTAATTCTCTTGTTAATGGACATCAGATAGCATTATAAGTTAAAAAATTACAATTCAATGTATCCTCATACTATTTGTATGAGAAAGGAACTTGTACACATTCAACCCAGGTCTTTTGAAGTCAATGTGCACAAATAAGAGATGCGTAGTGGGTGTTTTAGGTATCTGTTTCACGTCAGTTGAAAGATACTTGCAGGAAAGTGAAACTTCAGGTCACTTGGAGATTGGACCAGTTTAGGACACAGAAACAGCAATTAAAAATTGTCTTTATCCATAATTTATTTCTCTTAAAAAGATACAAGTGATCTATAAGAAAAGACTCAGTGTTCTATGGCCAACTTCTAATTTCCTTTTTTGAACAGTGTATGAGAATTTTTATAAGAAAAAGTTTATTTTGTCTTCTCTAAACATGTTCACTACAATTTAATTAATTGGCAATTAATTCTATTTTTAATTCTCATGGAATTAGGTTCAGATAAGAAATGAAAGGCATCCAGTCAAAAATCACAAAACAGTATCACAGAATTTGAGGGCTGGAAGGGACTCTTACAGTCATCTAGCTCAAATTCCTTATTTTGCACATAAAGAAAGTGAGGTCCAGATATTACATGATTTTTCTGGTTGTACCAGATCTGGGTCCAGAACTTTGGCCTCCTGAGGCCCAGCCCATTTTCTATTGTACTCCACTACCTTGCCCTTCTATGGGCTGAGGCCTGGTGGCGGTATATAACTTTGGTCCTATGGACCATGAACTTTCTTCTAGTGTACAGGGGATTCATCAAGACCAAAGTGGGAATGTGTTCCCTTGATGCTCTTACTGTGCAGCCCACTTATCTTCCAGCCACTAATCTATGAAGCCCCAAGTCTCCCTGTACTTGTTTTATGTGCGTGTCTCAAAGTTGGGTTATTCCAACGTCTAACCTCAAACTTAAATAGCATAGCATAAGGTGTCAAGCTCATTTTGAAATTTTCCATTTTTATTTTTATTTTATTTTTTTAAAATAAACCTCCATTTTTAAAATTTATTTCTGGCTGCTTTGTGGGGCATGTGGGATCTTAGTTCCCCGTCCAGGGATCGAACCTATGGGCCCTGCAGTGGAAGCATGGAGTCTTAACCACTGGACCGCCAGGGAAGTCCCCATTTTTATTTTTGAAAATTTTTATGTTTTTATATCAGCTGCAATTATTCAGAATGTTTACACAGAGTAATAAACCTCTAATTTAGCAAAGGCAACAAAAAAAGAGACCTTTAGTAAATACTCAGCTCAAAGTCATAAATTCAAACTTAAAGACGTTGTCAGAAATAACTTTCCAAATGAAAACAGGAGTGAGAGAACTGGTGAAAGGCAAAGGCAGGTCTTTATACTAGACAACCATTAAGTAGGATGGTAAATGATAGTGTTCACATGAAGCTTTGGTACAGTCTCTAATTATCAGGTGAAGCAAGTTTACTGCTAATGGAAAAATCCTGGGTGCAAGGTTGCATTAGCATAATGAGGCACAGAGCTGTCTCCGGCTCTGTACTTTGCAATATTCTTGGATAAGAGCTTAGCTACACCACTTTGGTAGAAGAGGTGGGTGTGATGCAAACTCACAGCCAGCTATCCGTTAGATTCTTAAGTAGAGTAGTGATCCTCAAACCTGTTCAGGGAAATACCTAGAAACCATGATGCTCTGTGTAAAGAAAGCACCAGCGTACACTGATCTATCTCATTCCATCAAACATATATGAACATTTTTGCTATCAGAAGAAATGACTCTGTTATATATAAGCAATGTGAAGTCATAGCCACAACACACTGTCCACCGAAAAACAAGGTATTATGCTAAGCACCTGTGGTTTTTTATAGGTACTTTCTGTTTTTCCAAGAGAGCAAAAGCTTAAGGCAAATTAAAAAGGAAAACATTCTATTCACTCTTTTTTTTTTTTCAGTGAACTGTGAGAACAGAGCCATTATTTTAGGAGCTGAACACTTCTCAATACTCTGTTGGGATTCAGTTTGGGAACCACTATTTTAGAAGAAAATCTTCTTCCCAAAGGGCCCTGAATTATTCTTTTTTTTAGGTGTAGTTTTTAATTTTTATTTTATATTGGAGTATAGTTGATTTAAATATTGTGTTAGTTTCAGGTGTATAGCAAAGTGATTCTGTTATATATATACCTATATCAATTCCTTTTCAGATTCTTTTCCCATATAGGTTATTACAGAGTATTGAGTAGAATTCCCTGTGCTATACACTAGGTCCTTGTTGATTATCTATTTTATATATAGTAGTGTGTATACGTTAATCCCAGTTTCCTAATTTATGCTTCCCTTCCATCTTTCCCTTTTGGTAACCATAAATTTGTTTTCTAAGTGTGAGTCTCTTTCTGCTTTGTAAATAAGTTCATTTGTATAACTTTTTTAGATACCACACATAAGTGATATCATATGATATTTGCCTTTCTCTGGCTGACTTACTTCACTTAGTATGATAATCTCCAGGTCCATCCATGTTGCTGCAAATGTCATTATTTCATTCCTTTTAATGGCTGAGTAATATTACAGTGCATATACGTACCACATCTTCTTTATCCATTCCTCTGTCTATGACATTTAGGTTGTTTCCATGTCTTGGCTGTTGTAAATAGTGCTGCAATGAACATTGGGGTTCATGTATCTTTTTGAATTATGGTTTTCTCTGGATATGTGCCCAGGAGTGGGATTGCTGGGTCATATGGTAGTTCTATTTTTAGTTTTTTAAGGAACCTCCATACTGTTCTCCACAGTGGCTGTATCAATTTACATTCTCACCAACAGTGTAGGAGGGTTCCCATTTCTCCACATCCTCTTCAGCAGTTATTACTTGTAGACTTTTTGATGATGGCCATTCTGACTGGTGTGAGGTGATACCTCACTGTAGTTTTGATTTGTATTTCTCTAATAATTAGCGATGTCGAACATCTTTTCATGTGCCTGTTGGCCATCTATATGTCTTCTTTGGAGAAATGTCTATTTAGATCTTCTGCCCATTTTTGGATTGGGTTGTTTGATTTTTGATATTGAACTGTATGAGCTGCTTGTATATTTTGGAGATTAATCCCTTGTTGGTAACATCATCTGCAAATATTTTCTCCCATTCCACGTGTTGTTTTTTCATTTTGTTTATGGTTTCCTTTGCTGTGCAAAAGCTTTTAAGTTTAATTAGGTCCCATTAGTTTATTTTTGTTTTTATTTTCATTATTGTATGAGATGGATCCAAAAAGATATTGCTGCGATTTGTGTCAAAGTGTGTTCTGCCTGTGTTTTCCTCTAAGAGTTTTATAGCACCCAGTCTTACCTTTAGATCTTTAATCCATTTTCAGTTTATTTTTGTGTATGGGTTAGAGAATGTTCTAATTTCATTCTTTTACATGTGGCTGTCCAGTTTTCCCAGCACCACTTATTGAAGAGATTGTCTTTTCTCCATTGTATATTATTGCCTCCTTTTTTGTAGATTAATTAACCATAGTTGTGTGGGTTTACTTATGGGCTTTCTATACTGTTCCATTGATCTAAACGTCTGTCTTTGTGCCAGTACTATACTGTTTTGATGACTGTAGCTTTGTAGTGTAGTCTGAAGTCAGGGAGCCTGATTCCTCCAGCTTTGTTTTTCTTTCTCAAGATTGCTTTGCCTATTCAGGGTCTTTTGTGTTTCCATATAAATTAAAACTTTTTTTGTTCTAGTTTTGTGAAAAATTCCATTGGTAATTTGATAGGGATTGCATTGAATCTGTAGATTGCTTTGGGTAGTATAGTCATTTTCACAATATTAATTCTTCTAATCCAAGACCATGGTATATCTTTCCATCTGTTTGTGTCATCTTTGATTTCTTTCATCAGTGTCTTATAGTTTTTGGAGTACAGGTCTTTTGCCTCCTTAGGTAGGTTCCTAGGTATTTTATTCTTTTCGATGTGATGGTAAATGGGATTGTTTTCTTAATTTCTCTTTCTGATCTTTCATTGTTAATGTATAGAAGTGCAACAGATTTTTGTGTATGAATTTTGTATCCTGCAAATTTACCAAATTCATTGATGAGCTCTAGTACTTTTCTGGTAGAATCTTTAGGATTTTCTATATATAGTATCATGTTATATGCAAAGAGTGACAGTTTTGCTTCTTCTTTTCCAATTTGGTTTCCTTTTATTTCTTTTTCTTCTCTGCCATGGCTAATACTTCCAAAAGTAAGTTGAATAAAGGTGACAATAGTGGACATCCTTGTCTTGTTCCTGATCTTAGGGGACGTGTTCTCAACTTTTCACCATTGAGTATGAGGTTAGCTGTGGGTTTGTCATATATGGCCTTTATTATGTTGAGGTAGGTTCCCTCTATGCCCACTTTCTAGAGAGTTTTTATCATAAATGGGTGTTGAATTTTGTCAAAAGCTTTTTCTGCATCTACTGAGATGATCATATGGTTTTTATTCTTCTATTTGTTAATGTGGTGTATCACACTGATTGATTTGCAGATATTGAAAAATTCTTGCATACCTGGGATAAATCTCACTTGATCATGTATATGATTCTTTTAATGTATGGTTGGATTTGGTTTGCTAGTATTTTGTTGAGGACTTTTGCATTTAAGTTTATCAGTGATACTGGCCTGTAATTTTCCTTTTGTGTGTGTGTGGTATCTTTGTCTGGTTTTGGTATCAGGGTAATGATGGCATCATAGAATGAGTTTGGGAGTATTCCTCCCTCTGCAACTTTTTGGAATAGTTTCAGAATGATAGGTGTTAGCTCTTCTGTAAATGTTTGATAGAATTCACCTGTGAAGCCATCTGGTCCTCGACTTCTATTTGTTGGAAGATTTTTAATCACAGTTTCAATTTCAGTACTTGTGATTGGTCTGTGCATATTTTCTGTTTCTTCCTGGTTCACTCTTGGGAGATTGTACCTTTCTAAGGAGTTGTCCATTTCTTCTAGGTTGTCCATTTTATTGGCATATGGTGGCTTTTAGTAATCTCATGATCCTTTGTATTTCTGTGGTGTCTGTTTTAATTTCTCCTTTTTCATTTCTAATTTTATTGATTTGAGCCCTCTCACTTTTTTTTCTTGATGTGCCCAGCTAAAATTGTTTATGTTTTCAAAGAAACAGCTTTTAGTTTAACTGATCTTTTCTATTGTTTTCTTCATCTCTATTTCATTTATTTCTGCTCTGATCCTTATGAGTTCTTTCCTTCTGCTAACTTTAGGTTTTGTTTGTTCTTCTTTCTCTAGTTGCTTTGGGTGTAAGGCTTGGTTGTTTACTTGAGATTTTTCTTGTTTCCTGAGGTATGATTATATTGCTAAAAACTTCCCTCTTCTTTTGTTGTGTCCCATAGGTTTTGGATCATCATGTTTTTGTTTTCATTTGTCTCTAGGTATTTTCTGGTTTCCTCTTTGATTTCTTCAGTGATCCATTGGTTGTTTAGTAGCATATTGTTTAGCCTCCACGTGTTTGTGTTTTTTACAGTTTTTTTCTTATCGTTGATTTCTAATCTCATAGTGTCGTGGTTGGAAAAGATGCTTGATATGATTTCAATGTTGGTAAATTTACCAAGGCTCATGTCACCAGCATGTGATCTAACCTGGAGGATGTTTCATGAACACTTGAAAAGAATGTTTATCCTGTTGTTTGCAGATGGAATGCTCTATAAATATCAGTTAAGTCCATCTATCTAATGTGTTATTTAAGACCTGTGTTTCCTTATTGACTTTCTCTCTGGATGATCTGTCCATTGATGAAAGTGGGGTGTTAAAGTCCCCCACTGTTATTGTGTGACTGTAGATTTCTCACTTTATGTCTGATAATATTTGCCTTATATATTGAGATGCTCCTATATTGGGTGCATATATATTTACAATTGTTACATCTTCTTGAATTGATCCCTTGATCATTATGTCATGTCCTTCTTTTTCTCTTTTTTTTTTTTTTTTTAACGAGGAAGGGTCTTTTTTTTTTTAATACATTTATTTATTTTTGGCTGCTACTCTTCATTGCAGTGTGTGGGCTTCTCATTGTGGTGGCTTCTGTTGCAGAGCACGGGCTCTAGGTGTGCAGGCTTCAGTAGTTGCAGCACGTGGGCTCAGTAGTTGTGGTGCACGGGCTTAGTTGCTCGGCAGCATGTGGGATCTTCCCAGACCAGGGCTCGAACCAGTATCTCCTGTGTTGGCAGGCAGATTCTTAACCACTGTTCCACCAGGGAAGTCCCCTTCTTTTTCTCTTGTAACAGTCTTTATTTTAAAGTCTATTTTCTCTGATATGAGTATTGATACTAGAGCTTTCTTTTGTTTTCCATTTCCATGGAATTCCTCTTTCCATCCCTTCCCTTTCATCTGTATGTGTCCCTAGATCTGAAGTGGGTCTCTTGTAGACAGCATATATATGGGTCCTGTTTTTATCCATTCAGCCAGTCTGTGTCTTTTGGTTGGAGCATTTAATCATTTACGTTTAAGGTATTTACCAATATGTATGTTCTTATCGCCATTTCATTAATTGTTTTGGATTTGTTTTTGTAGGTCTTTTTTCTTACCTTCCTCTTTTATTTTCTTCTCCTGTGACTTGATGGCTGTCTTTAATGTTGTGTTTGGATTCTTTTTTCTTTTTTGTGTGTATATCTATTGTAGATTTTTGGTTTGCAGTTACCATGAGGTTTTTAATATAGCAGTCTGTGTATATACAAGATTGTTTTAAGTTGCTGGTCTCTTAATTTCAAATTCATTTCCAATATCCTGCATTTGTGTTCTCCTCACAATTGCTGGTATTGATATTATATTTGTGTGTGGATGATTTCCTGCATTTACTGGTGAGCTTTCCCATTTGTCATTTTCTTGTTTCTAGTTGTGGCCTTTTCTTTTCTGCTTAGAAAAGTTCCTTTAGCATTTTTTGTAAAGCTGGTTTGGTGGTGATGAATTCCCTTAGCTTTTGCTTGTCTGTAAAACTTCTTATTTCTCCATTGAATCTGAACGAGAGCCTTGCTGGGTAGAATATTCTTGGTTGTAGGTTTTTCCCTTTCATCACTTTAAATATATCAAGCCACTCCCTTCTGACCTGCAGAGTTTCTGCTGAAAAATCAGCTGATAACATTTTGGAGATTCTCCCATATGTTATTTGTTGCTTTTCCCTTGTTGTGTCTTTAATTTTTGTCAATTTGGTTAATATGTGTCTCAGCATGTTCCTCCTTGGATTTATCCTGTATGGACCTCTGTGTTTCTTGGACTTGGGTAACTGTTTCCTTTCCTATGTTAGGAACATTTTCAGCTATTATCTCTTCAAATATTTTCTCAGGCCCTTTCTCTCTCTCTTCTCCTTCTGGGACCCCTATAATGCGAATGTCCATGCATTTAATGTTGTCTCAGAGGTTTCTTAAACTGTCATTTATTTTTATTCCTTTTTCTTTATTCTTTTCTGCAGCTGTGATTTCCACCATTCTGTCTTCCAGCTCACTTATCCATTCTTCTGCCTCATTTATTCTGCTGTTCCTTCTAGTGTATTTTCCATTTCAGTTATTGTATTATTCAACTCTCTTTGTTGGTTCCTTATATAATCTAACTCTTTGTGAAACATTTCTTGTACCTTCTTGGTCTGTGCTTCCATTCTTTTTCTGAGATCTTGGGTCGTCTTTGCTATCATTACTCTGAATTCTTTTTTGGGTAGATTGCCCATCTCCATTTCACTTAGTTGTTCTTCTGGGGGTTTATCTTGTTCCTTCATCTGGAACATATTCCTCTGCCATCTCAGTTTTCTAACTTTCTGTGTTTGCTGTCTTCATTCCTCAGGCTGCAGGATTGTAGTTCCTCCTACTTCTGGTCTGCACTCTGGTGGGTGAGGCTGGTCTAAGAGGCTTGTGCAGGCTTCATGGTGGGAGAGACTGGTCCCTGCCCACTGGTAGGTGGAGCTGGATCTTGACCTTCTGGTGGACAGGGCCATGTCAGTGGGTGTGTTTAGAGGTGGCTGTGGGCTCAGGAAGAATTTAGGTGCCTGTCAGCCAATGGGTGGAGCTGTGTTCCCATCTTGTTGGTTGTTTGGCCTGAGATGTCCCAGCACTGGGGCCTACATGCTGTTTGGTGGGGCCAGGTCTTGATGTCAAGATGGCAGCTTCCTGAAGAGC
Organism: Pseudorca crassidens; assembly: GCF_039906515.1. Classification (NCBI taxonomy): domain Eukaryota; kingdom Metazoa; phylum Chordata; class Mammalia; order Artiodactyla; family Delphinidae; genus Pseudorca; species Pseudorca crassidens. The sequence continues at coordinate 126,559,755 of NC_090297.1, read as the reverse complement.
TCACGCCAATGAGTACTCCCTGGTACATCCACCACCAGTGTCCTTGTCCCCATAGTGAGCCACAGCCACACCCCCGCATCCCCAGGAGACACACCAAGACCAGCAGGTAGGTCTGGCCCAGGCTTCTATGAAGTCACTGCACTGCTTTTTGCCTGGGTCCTGGTGTGCACAAGACCTTGTGTGTGCCCTCCAAGAGTGGAGTTTCTGTTTTCCCCAATCCTGTGGAGTTTCTGTGATCAAGCCCTGCTGGTCTTCAAAGCCAAATGCTCTGGGGGCTCCTCTTCCTGATGCCAGACCCCCAGACTGGGGAGCCTGATGTCGGGCTCAGCACTCTCACTCCTGTGGGAGAACCTCTGCAATATAATTTTTTCCAGTTTGTGGTTCAGCCACCCGGCAGGTATAGGATTTGATTGTATCGCAAATTCGCCCCTCTTACCATCTCATTGTGGCTTTTTCTTTGTCTTTGGATGTAGACTGTACCTTTTTTGGTAGGTTCTGTCTTTTTTTTGTCAGTAGTTTTTCAGCAGTTACTTGTGATTTTGGTGTTTTCCTGAGAGGAGGTGAGCTCGAGTCCTTCTACTCTGTGGATTTGGCATTGACAGAGGCTGTGATTGATGAGATGTGGGAAAATAAAGACAGATGATGATACTATTGACATTTGGGGCCAGATAATCCTTTGTTGTTGGGGGCTGTCCTATGCACCATAAGATATTTAACAGCATCTCTTACTTCTACCCACTAGGTACCATTAGCACCACAGTCACAGTCATAACAATCAAAACTGACTCCAGACATGACCATTTGTCCCCTTGGGGGCAAAAAACTCCAGGTTGAGAAACACTGATATTAGAAGAATTTCAGCACGTATAAATAAGGCATTCACATGGTAGTCCCCTGGCCTTAAGGCTTGTTTCAGGAATGAGTATAACACATAAAATTCACATTAAGAAATAACAAAAAATGTTTCCTAGGAGTTTCTAGGAAATCATTCTGTGCTCCAAAAGAGAGATGCAAGAAGAGATGGCTTTTCCTCTTCTGAATATCATTGTGTGTTGATGTGAAGTCCAGATCTACTGCAGCCATTTTGCACCCAGCTAATTCATGTGGGAGTATAGACCTGGAGCCACTGACCATTGTTCTACTCCTGGTTTCCCAATTACATGAGTCTCAAATCTCCCTTGTGATTTAACCCAGTTTGCGTTGGATTTTCTGTTACCTGCATCCAGAGACTTCTAACCTACACAGTGACTTTGGCAGGATCAGTTCCAGAGGAGTTTTTAGGGGCAGAAGTCAGACTGGGGTGGTGTGAGGATTGAATGAGAGGTGAAGCATAGAAGACAGTGAGAGAGCCTCTTTCAAAAAGCTTAGCAGAAAAAGAAGGACATAGATAAGGCAGTAGATGGGGATAGAGTTTGACAGTAGTATAATTGTTTAGTCAAATATGTGGATGACTTGAGCTTGTTAAAATGCTAATGGGAAGGGGCCAGTAAAAAGAAGAGGCTGCAAATAGAGCCAGGAGAGAAACTTTTTCATAGAGTGAAGTATCTCAGGAAAGAGAAGGGGAAAAATAATGAGATTCTGGAATAGGTGGAGGAGGAAGAAGAGTTCTCCCATCCTGACATCTGGGATGGAAAAGGAGATGCAGATAAATTTGTACTGTGGAGGCAAGATGTCAGGAAGGTTCTTTTTTGATCATCTCAATTTTCCTGTGAAGTATCAGGGAGAGAGGAGAAGATGTGGATAAAATTCTAAGGAGCTATCCAGCTATAAGGCACCATTTTGTACTTATGTAAGTTGGGGCTATAATCAGCTCATTGGGATCGCATCTCTTTGGCAAAATGAGTACTTTTCACTCTCCACCTTGTAGAAGATGCCCTAGAGACAGACTTAAGAAAGATATCTGAGAGTGGCAGCAAGCCTGTGATTCATGTAATGAAAATTGCAAAGGTCAAAAAAGACTCCCCAAATTCTGGGCTTCTTCTCCTTGGTGACCTATGTTGTCCATTCTAGACCCTTTTTCTGAGATGGAGTTCAGAGTTTGGGGAGTCATTATGGCTATTGGTCGCTGAACAAATGTGATAAACAGCTGGGTAGAGTCCATCTTAACATGGCTTTTCTCTCAAACCTCTTGTCTGAACTTTAATAATCGAATGTTTGGAAATCATTAGGTAGCTGCCTTGACTTGTTTAACTCGATGGCTTGAGACATTTCATCAAGCTGACACAGTATTTATGTCTTAATAGCACAATAACATTTAGTGAGCACCGTGGTTTCTGAAGGATTTATGCCTGATCTGCAATTGGAGGATGATTTATGTGCAAGTGAGGGGTAGAGTTATGAGAGACACCCTGTATCCTGCTGCTGGATTGCTTTCCATGGGGGTGGAGAGAAGATGGCAATGTTCACTCCCTGACGTTTTTCCTTGATAGTTTTTTCATTATAATAAAATGAGAAGTCTGAAATAGTTCCCTTTTCTCTGCAAAATGTTTCCAATCACTCTGGTTCCCATTAAATTCTGGATCCGTCTTGGACAAGACAAGGGTGAAAGCAGTCATAGGAACTCAACACCAGACAAGATTCTTCAGTTTTCCCATCACTGATTTGACCTTGCTGAAGGGCATGTGCAATAGGCATGCTGTGTGCATCTAGGTGCAGAAAGCCTCAGTGTGAAGGTCACTAGATACTTTTCTCAAGTCTGTGCTGATACACACAACAAATCAGCTAGTGGGTCCCCAGGATGCCAGGGAGGTCACAGTCAACACTGAGAGGTGGCTCCCTAGAGACATCAATGTGGAGGAGTCCCCAGTGGTTCAGAGCATGGGCATTGGAGTCAGCATGCCTGAAACTGCGTCCTGGCTGCACTGTTATCTAGCTGTGCAACGTTGGGCCCATTATTTAATCTTTGTGCCTCAACTGCCTCACTTAAAAGTTGGGGCAATAATACCTAACTCAGGGAGTTGTTCTGAGAAAATTTCACTCTAAGAATTTCCAAAATTCCAGTAGTAGAATAATCAAAAGGGGAAAAAAGAAGTAGAAGAAGAGGTGAACAAGCTTGTTTTTAGCCTCAGAAAACCTTGGAAGAGCAAAAAGAGAATTGGACTTAGAGTTTGAAGTCCTGGTTTAACTTCTAGCTCTTCTTTGCTCGCTATGGAAATGATAAACATGCATTCCATGTGGCTGTTGTGAGAAATACATGAGAAATCATTTATGAAAGCACCTAATACTTGGCAGATGCTAAATATATGTGTATTTTCTTCCTTCTTTCCAAGCAAGCAGAAAAAAAATAGAGTTTAAATCTTGATTATCACAGTGTCCATCACAAGGGTGGTGTCAGTTTTGCAGAGTAAGTCTATTCTTGCATAAATTTGTGAAGCAGGCATAGATTTCCTTTGGCTTCCTCCCACGTTGCCTCTTAGCCTCCTTTCTCCATCCAGCCACATCTACTTCCAGCCTCCACACAGACTTGCCTTTTTGAATTGTTGTCACAGGTAAAAAGCAACACTTGGTTAAGTTGTAACTCATAATGGCTGAAAAGGTTATGAAAACCGAGGGTACTGGAATTTTAAAACCCCAAGGAGGAAAGGAAAGTCTTAAAGACTTATGGGCACTATAATGATAATGAAGAATTTTAGAAAGACTTTTTATATGCAGACCCTTTCTAGCCTTTCCATCTTTTCCACAATATCAACTAGCCAGATAGCCCGAGGGCTCTAAATTTTCCAGATCCTCCGTTTTTGCTCAAGCCAGTTGTCACCAACCTGCTCTGCCCTCATGTGGCCCCACCGACCCTAGTCCCTTTACTAACAGATTCCGTCCTTCACTACATTTGTCACTAAGCTGTTCTGGGAGCTCGTGCACCAGGCTGGAAGGATGATAAGTCCATGTTGTCATAGCTCTTTTTTATCCTTTTCCTTCTGTCACACACTCATTACTATGAAATAAATGCCCAGAGTAGCCCAAATTTCTCATAATGCAAAGCTTCCATAGTGCTTTCTATTTCTAATTTAAGAAAAATCTGCACATGTTATCAAATTTAAATTTCATTCAGGTATTTATTTCTTAAGCAATAAGGAAAGAAGGAAACACACGTGGTTTCCAAAAATGCCTCAGAGTTACCCATTTTTTCTCAAAATATTTCATTTCCTTTGGATCTGAGGGAAAGTAAATAAAATGATAATTCATTTACTTCAAGCAAACTTTTTGAAGGTAAGAAACATGGATTAGTACCTAGACCTAGAATGGCAATATTTCTTTTATTCAGTTCTGTAAGTATTTACCACACATCTGCAACATGGCTAGGGGTTGCCCAGGACACAGCTTAGACCTGGCTTCTGCTCTCTGAGAGAGCATACCCTCTGCATATGGAGTATATGAATATTACCAGGTTGATTCAAATTACTTGTTTAGGTTGTCCATCTCCCATCACTAGACAGTGATTTACTCCAAGGCAGGAAAGTGGCTTAGTTAACTTTCTGATTCAGATGTCTCCTGTCCTCAGTTGAAACTTTGAGTTCATTTTGATGCAAATTTTAATACTACTTTGTATTCCCCAGAGGAAAGGAATCCCCAGCACCAACAGTGTTATTGAACAATAGAGACTTTCCTGAAGTTTTTGCAGGAGAGGTTGATATGGGGGTTTAAATCTTAAAGCCCACAAGTGAACTTCTTAAAGTTATTCATGAGACAGGGGTTTTCTCCAAATTCCTTTCATCTCCCCAGACAGTGAATGCAGTTCTCAGGTCTGAGCAGTTGTGCTAGTTCAGCAGTGGGGTAAGCAAAGCCTGAAATCCAGCCCTGAAATCCTCTCAAAGCTGAGGGCTGTAGCCACCAAAAGGAATGAGCTCCTTTCTATTTGCACATAGGCACCATCCACTTTGCAAACCATGCCTGGCAGCTACATCTAACCTGAACAGGAACCTTTTCCTACTTCCCACAAAAGGGCTAATGATTTAGAGGCCCTGGTACTTCTTTGCCCTCTCAGTACACGTGTGCTGAACCTCATTTAGAATAAAAGTTTTACAAGTAAGAACAAGTATAAGACATTATCAGACGATACTAAAAGAATATTAGAGACGAGATGCAAAGTAGTCTTATAGTAGAAAGTGGTATGTTTTTGAGTGCTCCTATATTATACCAGTAAGAAATTATGTGCGCTGGCAAAATTTGCTGCAGCATCAACAGAATTCTTACTAAACTCGGGTTTATCATGTGAACAACATTTTTTCAAAGCAAAGTCTGCAAGAATATTTTATACATCTCTTTTTAACTCAAAATTTAATTCAGAGCAATAGGAAAATGAGGAAAGTTTGTTCTCCATGAGTGAAAGTTAGAATTATAAAATGTCTTTAAAGAAATAATTTTTTTCTCCCAATTACTCAATAACTTCTAATTAGGACAACAAAATGTTGCCAAGTGGAGGAACTTCAGCAAACTACTTTAGTAAAAACATAAAAGTTTGTAATCAAAATACAGATTTATGTATTGCGAATAAGTCTTTCCAAAATTTGGAAATTTCCTCTCTCATAAGTAAATTAAGCATATCTCTTTGCATTTTTATTGAGTTACATTTGTTTAGTAAACTACTTGTAACTCTTTAAAAGTAAATTTTATCTTTATTTCTGTGAAAATAAAGATAATAAACCCAAATAATAATCATCAGGGTTCATTCTACTTTTTTTTCCCCAGTGCAACTGTATATGTGGGATTACTACCCCTCCCGCTACACCCTCCTTCCCATGCCTCTCCACCCCCAGCATCCACAGACACATAGACACTATTAAGTCCCCAGGGAAGGGAATATAGAAGTGCCACTATTGGATGTGGTCGAGGCTCATAAATAAAAGAGTTAAATTTCAGTTACCTGGAAATACCTACATCAGGCCAAGGCTGCAATCATTCTCTCACTTATAAATTCTGAGTTTAAATTAAACCAAATCCAAGTCTTTCTTGGTTCCAGCTCTTCTCTTTTGGCGAAGCTTGCATTCTTGGTTCAAAGAAAAGAAAGACTTGCTTTTTTTTTTCAAGGGGCTCATGGCTTCTTGGACATTGAATGGCTTTTACAAAGTACCATTTTGTTGAGGGCAAAAGAATAAGAAACAGCTGGGTTACATTTCCTTTGAAATGTACATTTACTTAAAAATTAAACACAAAAAACTAAAAAGCACTAGGAAAAAACACTTTTTGGTTTTGCCAAGACCCAAACTATTTAAGAAAAAGAGAGAATAAGAGTGGAGAGAAAAGAATAGTCTAAAATGTTTTGCCAAACCAGGTTTCCCTTCTGTGGTCCTAAAGTTTGTTAAGCCCAAAATAAAACAGTGCAAGACACAGAATTAGTTTGAACTGGTTCTGGAAACAGTTATGGGTCTGTTAAGCATGAAGGGATTCAATCAATACTTCTTCTCTCTGTTCTCCTCTATCCCAAGAATAGTTGCAGTCATTTTTTTCTTACTAGTTTCTGAATTTTGCCAAACTCTCCCTGATAGATAGAAGGTTTCTAAACAGAGGGATTGAATTTAAATAGAAAACTACATTTTAGTTGCTTAAGTTCCTGGAAACATGTTTGTGCTACAAATAGTAAATAAATAATAAAAGTGATTCCATGGAATGAAAGGCTGCTAGCTCTCTGCCAACTGGCTTTCATCACACAACAGAAAAACAAAAAGTCAGTCTTGCCCTAGGATTATAGGTAAAATGGGTCCATATGTAGTCATGTTGTCTTCAATTCATTTTAACAAGCATTATTCTGCACCTACCAAGTTTTAATCATAGAACTAGGTGCTCTAAGGGGATTTGTAAAATGAGCATTCAGCTCAGAAGTGGATAGCAGACAAGAAAAAGTAAAAGACAAAGTATAGACTAGAACCCAGAAACAAACAGCTCCCATTTCCCAAGATAGAACTTGTACTATTCCATTCCAGAGTTCTCAAGATGCAAACCTTCATGAAATTATCTCTCTTCTTAAAGTAGTTTACAATTTAGGGTACGGAAATGTATATCAAAAAACTTTCATAGAAGATATTACCTGACTCTTCCATTGTTTCAGAAATACTTTAAGTGTTTCAGGATGGCTGAATTGGGAGTGATTAATTGTGCTTATTTGAAAGTCTCCCTTTAGAATTTCCAGCACTAAGTTAACTGACAAGAAAAGTATTTTTATGGTTTAATACATTTATTAGGCAGAAATTTAACTCCCTCATGCCAGTGTTGGCAAAATTGAGAAAAGTCAATCTTCTATACTTGCAATTTTTCATCTTTTCAGATTTCTTTCCATCCCTCAACACAAACATAAACCCAGGTTTCTTATTACACTTCAATGCTGCCTGTAATTTTCCAGTGAAAATAATTTATGTCGGTTAACACTAAAGTAACCCTATTTTATATTTTCCTGAAAGTCTGTGTATTTTTAAGAAGACATTTGAGAGAGGATTTTAATAACCCATAAAGATTATTTTCCATCAGGATTTCTAAGTAAACAAGTAAGATAGGAGCTATAAGGAGAAGGGTCCAGGGCTGGCAGTAGACAGATGATGGTATGCCACTGTCAGGGACTAAAAGGGGTGTTTTATCATGACTAAAATAGGGGAGGGAAAAATTATTTTGATCTTCAGTGAAGTTTCAGACATATGGTTGGCACCAAGGACCCAACATGATAATGCAGCACCATGTAGGACCCAACAGCTGGGAATCCTGGCCACATGTGACACTCAGATCCTGTAATACAGACCAACTTGCAGACAGTTGTCAGGGGCTGAGTACTTGGGTACCCAGGCACTAGCCCCTGGCCTGGGTTCAGGGGAAGAACTCCTTTGTCTGGAGAAGGAAAAGGCAGGATCTGAAGAAAGGACCTGGGAAACTAGTTCCTCAGTAGGAGGCTCAGAACAGAAGCTCCAGAGTGAACTGGGACAGCTGGTAGGTTTCCGAGAGGGTATAATAGCTGGGAGGGTGTGTTTAAAGTGCTGATACAGACTCAGACTCAAAAACAAGAACCTCAGTCTCCCAAAGCTCCATCATCAGCATGAAGTCACTGTTGGAAGGAGCTGGGAGTCCTGAACTCAGGTGGGAACTCTTTCGGTCAACACTGGAGCTGATTAAGTCAGCTCAAGAATGTAGCCGGCCCATGGGAGGAGGAAAAGCAGAAGGCAAAAGCACGGAAGAGGGGTCAGGAGATGGCAGACATGGATTTCTTTATGTGGAAGAAATATACCAAGTATGACGAAGGCAGACTTTCTTTGGTGTTCAAAGGATGCGCCTATTTCTCCTTCTGCTTAGACATTTATCTCAGGAATATGCTGCTTTTTGTGGCGGTGGGGGAGGGTTACTGCACAGCTTGTGGGATCCTAGTTCCCCGACTAGGGATTGAACCCCGGCCCCTTGCGGTGGAAGCGAGGAGTCTTAACCACTGGACCACCAGGGAATTCCCTGGAATATGCTGGTTTTGAAGTCTGATATAGTACTGCCTTTTCTCCTTTCAGCAAATGTCTCTGCTCTCCACCTCTCAAAAGGGCAATAGAGAACCCAAGATTCAACTTTAAATGTTTGATAGAGTAGGATTTACATGTTTCCAAATGAGGGTATTGAAAATACTTAAAATAGAAAGAGACTTCTAAAAATTCCAGTAAGATAATTTCATTTTTTTTCAAAAGCTAATGAAACTTGATGATACAGTCATAGGAAATAAGAAATTTCTGGGTCAACTTAGGATGGTAAAAACTTTGAGATCAGGAACCATGTCTCTCATTCTATTAGTATCCTCTTAAAACTCCAGAAGCTCTGGCTTGTCTTAATAAAGACTCCATTCTACTCTGCCCCCCTCTCTCAGGTTCCTGATCTGCCCATCCAACTCTCACTTCTGTTTTTCCTTCCTAACTTGCCCTCCTAGTAGTGACCTGCCTCCCAGCCTCTGCCACAGCCAGTGGCATTCCAGCCACCCCACTAATTGCATCCCAGAGTTTCCTAAATCCAGTATCTCTCTCTCTGTTCTTGATTAAACCTAAATAACTTCAACAGTACCTAATAGCACTTGGCACTTAAAAAGTTGGCTGAAAACACTTAATGAATTTACTTCAACTCTTCTCTTCACTAATAGTGAATAAAAATGGGATTTACCAAGGTATCCTATATGTGGTATATTGAAAAGACTTCTAAACTACACCTGGGATCAGAAGACCAGAGCCATGGAAGGCAAACACGAGGTGTTCTGCCTGTGTCGTGGGGGCAAGGCAGGCTACAAGTGGGATAATAGAGCCTCCCATGCCTTATTTTATGGGTTGTTGTAAGGACCGGAATAAAATAGGGAGGACAAAAAAAAAAAACCACCAAAAACACTTTTACAAACTTTATTAAATCATGACACAGACTTAAATATTATCTGAAAAAATGCATTTCTGTGGAATGGCCTTATTCAGTTCCCTGTGGGGCTGGATAAGTGAGATATCTCTATATTTGATTCTGTTTAAAAAGAACACAAACAGTTTGGGACTTTTAAGAAAACTCTGTGCTTCTCTAGCAATGTTGAAACTGACCACAAGCCACTCCTGCTGCAGACCGGAATACTAAAAACCCTCTGATGGCAAAAGTTCTGTTTTAGAACAGAAACGTAGGTCAGTCCCCTGCAGGATGGTTTATCGTTGTTGCTGCTGCTGCTGGCTAACATAAAAGTTTCTCCAAAGGAACTTCCTGGGAACGCCTCTGCCTCTCTTCCCCTCTGGCTCTTCAGCCTCTCCTTCCCGCCATGGGTACCCCATCAACAGGGATGTGCCACTCTAAGTGTCCAATAAAGAAAGCAGCATGTGCTCTGAAAGAGCAGGTTTGCCAACATGAAACAGTAAAATGCAGACGAGGAAGGCCTCCTCTTCAGGTGTAAACTAAATGTTTGCCTATTTTTCAAAAAACCAGAAGGAGCCATGGTTCTTCCAGGACTGATTTCTTCCGAACACTGTGCTTTGATAGGCTGGTTCTTGTCTCCTGTGGACACTGCCTCTAGTCATGGGAACCTGTGCCACCCCCGACATACCCACAAGTAACAGGTTGTCAAAATGAAATGATTCCAGTCTTAGTCTTACCCATGGCTCCGAGAAAATAGGCTCCAACTCCTCCCATACCCCAGTGTAAGATTATACAAACAGGGTTTGCAAGAAGATGCCTAATTACAGGCTTCAATACCGTCGCCTGGCACCCACTTGTTTGCATAAAACATTTGAAGTTAAAGTGCCTGAGGAGTGTAAAATCAGAAAGGATTTTTGAAAGTGCTATTAGTGTACTGTGTATTCCGTCCTCACCACGTCTCCAACAGTAATTCTAGGGAAACGGGCATTTTGGAGAGTTTGATATGTGTTTATGTGTTCTCTGGTGCTCAGCACATAGAGTGGCATCTGGCTCGCACCTGAGAAATCTGAAAGACGAGACTGCAGCTGACTAGGTGGTCTGCCAGCAGAGCAGAGATGGGGCATTGGGGACAACCTGCATTTCCAGGGTGTAACAGTGGGATACATAGTTTCGTTTTCATGGGGGAGGGGGGGAGAGAGAGGGATGCCATTGCATAGCAGTACTAAGCTTTTACAAGTAAAAGTATTTCCCCCTTTTAGAGTACTTGAAGGAGGGAGGAATGAACATGGAGTATCAATCCTGCTGCAGGTGCTGAAAGAAGATGAAATCAGGGTGGGAATCAGGCTGAACACACAACCTGCTGTAATGATTCCCCCACCACCACCAATATGCACCACCACACACACACACACACACACACACACACACACACACACACACACACACACACACACACACACACACACCCCATATGATCTAATCCAGCCTCTGGGAACTCCCTACTTCTCGTCCAACATCTAGGCATCTTTGTCTGGTGAACACCCCTTAGGAAAATTTTCTAAATCTTGCTTAGCTTAAAGATTGGATGGAGGTTAAAATTTTTTTAAAAAATGCCTCTGGGAGAAGTAACATTTAAACTCCTGTCTTTCATTTGCACTTCCGTGTTAATAAGTTTCAAATCTTTGCTTTACAGATGATTTCATTGAAGAGAGTTTGAGAATTAAAGAGCATTGAGACAAGAAACTTTGCTAAGAGAGGAAAAGGGAGTTTGGAGGGTGGAGTGTAAAATTATTAATTTTTCCTGTTCCTCATTTTTGTTTTGGATCCACACTAAGCTGAATATCTAAAACTTAGCACAGAAAAAAAGCTTTCCTGACAGGAAACACTTGAGTTATTTCTGAGAGTGTTTTTGGATGGTGTGGCAGGCTGCCATGCCTTTGGCATAGACTACCACTAACTGAAACTTGTGTGTTTATAGTGTTGATGTGTGCCTGATGAGTAAAAGATTAAACCACTGTGCCCTACCCCTGAGGGTTGCCCTTCTTAAGATGTAGAATGGATGTAGCTCACTCCCAAGGTTGCAGTTCTCAGCAGATCAGCAACAGATTTTGATATGCAAGCCAGTCAAACCAGACAGCCTGACTTTTTCTTACCCAACAGAAACTTGAATTTCTAAAATGTATTCACATCTCATCATTTAGGGATTTATGCCTGCAAGTCCACTATCATTAAAGAGTTATATGTGAACATTCCCCTTTCCATAATAGGGATTACAAACCCCTAATGATAGTAAATTATTCTCTCCTGCACTGTATACTACGATTACACCGTGGAATTTTCTAGGCTGTTTTGTAAGACACTACAGCACTGATGAAGTGTTATTTATACTGAATACTGACTTTCTGTTTTGCTTTTCTTGAAGTTTCTCCTTGTTCCATCTTTTTTGATTTATCCTACATTTAGCAGACCTAAGTCTGAAAGCCATTTTTCTGTCACTCTTCAAACTTTAAATGAACAAGAGTTTTTATGAAGTGTAATTTTCAATAACAAGGAAATATTAGAAGCCCCTCTTGGAGTTCTTGTACCATTCCTGCCTGTGATTTTTCTGATTTTCTTTTTTTTTTTTTTTCTTGGTTCCCTACCAGTGCTGTCTATGGTTGTCATAGCTTCTGATACATGGTAATAAGGATCCAGTGGAGGGTCAGAAAAATCTCCTCTTCCTTACTTATCCAATACCAAGAAATACAACATAGACAACAGCACGGCAGGCCATGAATATAAGTAATGAACTAGTGACTTAGCTTAATTTGCGGTTTTGAGAGATTTGAAGGTTCCAAGAGGCATTAGACTAGTTTTCCAGGAAAAGATGGCAGTTTTCCTTTGATATTAGTCTCCTTTATACTTGAATCTAAAGTGAATAACTTCTAATCAATCTCCCCTAAGAGCAAAAGAGCATGTACTTTCTAATCAATCAGTTTGGATTAAAATGATCATTCCTCCATTTGGGGCAGTGCGATTTATAGAGCTTCTAGAAAATGGGTACAATAAAAGTACCATAGAAAGAATGTATGGTGAAGTATGCGAAAGGGGCTAACATAATTTATACAATAAATGCTCAGTAAGTGTTACCTCCCTTTCCTTCCCCCTCCTTGCCTTTTCTTTCCTTTCCTCCTCTCTCCTCCATTTCCATCACTCGTATTAGAGCTAAATTAGTTTCTAGAACAAGAATTTTTTTGTAGTATCTGTGGCAGAGAAATTTTCTTGCCTTCCCAACTGCCGTCACCACCACCCATTTCCCTATGCACCCCCTTCTTTTGCTTGCTAAGGGAAACTGACCCCTATAACAGTCTCAGGCAGTGAATCATGATTGATCTAAGCCAATAATAGTAATTCCATGATCTTGGAAGGCGACTGGATTTAGGCGTAGACATGTGACTTAATACTAGTCAATAGTATATGTGGAGAAACTTACTGGAGACATTGGCAGGGGGAGATTTTCTCACTAATAAAAAAGAGATTTATGGAGGACATCCCCCCCTCGTCTTTTTTTTTTTTTTTTTTTTTTGCGGTACGCGGGCCTCTCACTGTTGTGGCCTCTCCCATTGCGGAGCACAGGCTCCGGACGCGCAGGCTCAGCGGCCGTGGCTCACGGGCCCAGCCGCTCTGCGGCATGTGGGATCTTCCCGGACCGGGGCACGAACCCGTGTCCCCTGCATCGGCAGGCGGACTCTCAACCACTGCGCCACCAGAGGAGACCCCCCCTCCTCTTTTTAAACACATGTGGTCATGTCTTCATGGGATGCCTAAACTGCTACATACTGTTCATGCTCTTAGACATGAGATAGCACCAACACATACAGCAGAGTAGAAAGATAGAAACTTCAGTCCTTGAAGACATCACTGTACTGCTGAACAGTCTGCCCTCCAGATCCCCTGCTATGTTGAACAACATATGCCTTAGGATTTTAGGGGTCAGTATTTTTCATCTGCAGCAGAAATCAGCTAAACTGCTGAAGTGTTCCACAGACCTAAGTTAAAGTCCCAGCTTTCTTTTTGTGTGAACTTGGGCACATTATCTAAACCCACTAGCTTCCACCTCCTCTTCTGTATAATGGAGACTAATTTTATTCACCCCATAGACTGATATGTGGATTTAATGAATGCACATAGAATAATGCTTGATGTGAAGTCCTCAGTAAATGATAGTTAAAATGATTTTAACAATTCCCCCAATTCACATAGAGAAAAATCCTGATTATATCTCTTGTTGCAGACTCAGCTTATGGTGGAGGATCTGTATAAAAACAGCACTGATCTGGGATTGACATGTACACACTGCTATATTTAAAATAAAATGCATTTTCATGAAAAAACAAACAAAAAAACCCCAGCACTGAACTCTAATGTTAAATTATGCTACTTTGAGCAGTTAGATAGTTATTCTCTTCCCTGTCCATTGTCTGTGTGTCTGTCCCTGAAGCTATGGGCTCAGAGAGAGGTTGGACGCCCCACCTTACACACTCACACATCAAAGAAAATATGAAAGGATTTAGTGTTCACGTGACCCAGTTAGGAATCTGTGATCTTGCTGGAAAATGTGAGGCCCAAACAGCCTTTTAGTTTTGTGGAGGAGGGGGGAGGGGAACTGGAACTCTTAATTTCCTTTTAGAATAACGCTTTCTGACACAGTACCCCAAACGTCTCTTCCTTTGGCCCCCTCTAAGCTCTTCCTGTATTTAGCCTGGTTGTTTCTATTTTGATCTCTAAATCAGGATCTCCCATATTATTAGATATTGATTCTCTGTTTCTTTTCTTATTCACAAACTATATAAAACTAGTCTTGTTTTCTTAATCCTCATTAGGATCTTTTCCTAGACTTAATATTTGTGTTTATGTTTCCTTGTTTTCCTCATTTTGCCTTATGCTTGAACTTTTCCTCGATTCTTTCATGGCAACTAGAATCCCAGCCCCCTTCTCCTCTTTGTGCTTGTTCTGTATCATCTCAGTTCCCAGAAGCCTACAAAGAAATACCCAACACTTGAAACCTGAATCTTTCCTCTCTGCACTTATGCTGGTAGGTTGGCTTGGAATCCAGGTGCAGCCAAGCAGAACAGATAAAGCCAGCATCACCATTTCCTAGATTTAAAGTGTATTTATTGTTTTGGATAAAACCACAGCATTGTCAAGAAGAAGCAGGGACTGTTATATTCTGCTTTGGTGTCCCAGACTGAGGGCCATGGTAGCATACTAAACAGGCTGTGTTTCTGGACATTCAACTTCCCTTCTCAGACCTTGCCCTCCAGCCGTCCCATTAATCTGAGAGCTACCAGATAACCTTCCAATCATTTCCTTTTGGCTTAAATAAGTCAATCTCCATTTCTGTTGTTTGTAACCCAAAACCCCAGAGTGACACATTTTCCTTCTCTTATTTCATTATGTTATGGAAATGGCAGGGTCTTTATGGTGAGAGGAACATGGAATTAATTCTCCCATTTACTTGCTATCAACCTGAAGTTAACATCTCTGAGCCTCAGCCTTCAGATCTGAAACAAGAGAAAAATAATATTGGGACTTCCCTGGTGGCACAGTGGTTAAGAATCCACCTGCCAATGCAGGGAACACGGGTTCGAGCCCCAGTCCAGGAAGATCCCACATGCTGCGGAGCAACTAAGCCCGTGCGCCACGACAACTGAGCCTGTGCTCTAGAGCCCGCGAGCCACAACTACTGAGCCCATGTGCCACAACTACTGAAGCCCACACACCTGGAGCCCACATTCCGCAACAAGAGAAGCCACCGCAATGAGAAGCCCGTGCACTGCAATGAAGAGTAGCCCCCACTCACCACAACTAGAGAAAACCCGCACAGCAACGAAGACCCAACACAGCCAAAAATAAATAATATAAATTAAAAAATAAATTAAAAAAAAATTTTAAAAAAGAAAAATAATATCAAACTCGGAATTATTGAAGGAATTAAATAAAATTTTATGTGGAATACTCTTAGCCTTTTTTGATAAAAACTTGGTTTCGCCTTCCAGGAACTTATAATTTAGCTTGGAAACTATGGCATGCACATATATTAGTAATAGGTAACATTTATTCTGGGTGCTTAACAATAGTGATGCACTGTTCTAAAGAAATGAACTGTTGCATTTATGAGCTCGCTTAACCTTTGCAATAATAACCCTATAAAGTAGATATTATTACTCATATTTTATAGATGTTGAAACTGAAGTCTCTAAAGAGGATAATAAGTAGTGAAATATCACATAGTCAGAATTCAAACCCAGAGCAAACCTAGGGACTCTTATCCCAGAGCCTGTGATCCTAAGTGGATCACCCATATGAAAAGTTATTCTGCTTTCTGGTAGCATAGAAGTGCCAAAAATAGATGCAGGCAACACATTCTGCTGCATTCACAGGACAGAAGATGCTGTGTTTCAGAGAAGCAAGGGAAGGCTTCGCAGGAGAATCAAGTCATGTTTCTGAGATGTCAGGTTACAATGGTACCAGAATTCCAGGACTGTTGGACCTAACGTTGTCACGTTTTTCTTCTGTCAATCCATTTCCATCATTCTTGGCCTATTTAACTCTTATTTATTCTGAAAACTCAGACAAGAGTCATTCCCTCCAGGAAACCATCTCTGACTTCCAGTGACTTGGTCAGGCACCTCTTCTATGTGCATCCATAACTTACATTTCCTTACACATAGGTCCTGCAAATACTGGCTCATTTGTCTGCTTACAGTCACTAGACTGTAGACCCCATGAACGCAGTGACCATGTCTGTTTTATTCATCACTTTACTGACAACATCTAACATTGTACCTGGCACATGGTAAGTTGTCAATCAGTGTGTATTGAATGAATGTGGAATGGGCATCTCCAGCAGAGAAAACCACATAGAGACAAGTCTGGCTGAATATAGAATGTTTGGAGTAAAAATATTTTACAACTTCACCAATGTCAAAATATTCTGGCCCCTTTCAGCACTTGATTGCAAAAACATAGCTGATCAAAATAATTAAATTACAAGAGAGGCCAAAGCAAACGTGCTGGAGGTTGTGTAAAAGAGATATGAAAATGAAATTTTATGAGTGTGTTCAATCTAAAAAAAAATAAAAATACTATCACCCCACCTCGCTATGACCACAACCAGTCATTTTGAATGGATAATGATAATTGTATTCTTAATGTAGATGAGTGTGTGTGTGCACATGTATGCATGTTGGTTATGGTATGTATATTCTTCAATGAAATTTTGTAATTAATCATTTTGTAGACAATCAGAATTAGGTATTTTGTCCTAAGCTATCCTCCCAAAAGTCTCACACTCATAGAGTTAATATTGGCTCTTTCTTCGACATAACGTTTTGATTACTGTGGCTCCAGCAAGTCTGAGGTTTATCCTCTATCTCCATGCTTTTTGAAGAAAAAGACTTTTGGTTATGACAGATCAATATATGCACCTGAGACATTTTTTGAATAATACAAGTGTTAGAATATGTGCCAAGAAGAAGGATACAGAAAGAGTTATAGGAGTCAAAACATGACATGGCAGAGTGAGCCAGAATTATTAAGGAAGTCCATGTGGGCAGAGGAATAGGGATTTTGAGTGCCTTTAGGGAGCAGTTTTAGTGAGACAGAGAACAGTATGCTGAATAATATGGGGTAGGTAGAAGAAGTGGATGTGGATCACTTTTTTCTGAGTGTATGTGCATTTTTATTTAGCTAGATATTGCCATATTTCAATACAGCAGTGTATAAGAGGACATATTTTCCTATACTCTCCCCAACCGAGTATCATCAAATTTTTTATAATTTTCTTTTTTTTTAGGCAATAATTTTTTTATTGAAGTATAGTTGATTTACAGTGTTGTGCCAATCTCTGCTATACAGCAAAGTGACTCAGCTATACACATATAGACATGATTTTTTTAATATTCTTTTCCATTATGGTTTATCACAGGATATAGAATACAGGTCCCTTTGCGACACAGTAGGACCTTGTTTATCCATTCTAAATGTAATAGTTTGCATCTACCAACCGCAAACTCCCAGGCCATCCCTCTCCCTCCTCCCCTCCCCCTCAGCAACCACAAGTCTGTTCTCTGTGTCTATGAGTCAGTTTCTCTTTTGTGGATAGGTACATTTGTGCTCTGTTTTAGATTGGCGTAGATCACTTTTGAAAAGGATGGTCATGTGGCAACAGAATGCAAGACAGCATTTGGTGACACAGAGAGCTTGGGAAGGTGCTGCCCCTAATGATTCTTTTTATTATTAACATATGGTAAAATTGACTTTTTAGGTACAGTTCTATGAACTTTAACACGTGTAGAGATTCATGTAGCCATCACCACAGTCAGGATACAGAACTGTTCCCTCATCCTAAATAACTGCTGATGATGCCCCTCTGTAGCTACTCCACTTCCCATCCCTAGCTCCCGGCATCCACTGATCTGTTTGTCACTGTAAGTTTGTCTTTTCAAGAATACCATATTCATAGAATCATACAGTATATAACATTTTAAGACTGGCTTCTTTCAGTCAGCATAGTATCTTTGAGACATCCAATTAATACATCAATAGTTCACTCCTTTTCATTGCTGAGTAGTATGCCATTGTGTGGATGGATCTCAGTTTGTTTATCCATTCAGCTGCTAAAGGACAGTTGGACTATTTCCAGTTTGGAGTGATTATGAATAGAGCTGCTATAAACATTCATGCTCAGTTTTTTGTGTGAATATATGTTTTCATTTCACTAAAGTAAATACCTAAGAGTGGAATTGTTGGGTCATATGTTAAGTGTATATTTAACTTTATAACAACTGCTAAACTGTTTTCCAGAGTGGCTATACCATTTTGCATTACCAACAGCAATGAATGAGAGTTTCAGTTGTTCTGTATCTTTGCCAGGTATCTAGTGTTATCTCATCATAGTTTTAATTTGCATTAACCCAATGGCTAAAGATGTGAGTCTTTTTTTCATGTGTTTATTTGATATCAATGTGTCCTCTTTGATGAAGTATCTGCTCAAATCATTTGCCATTTCTGAACAAGGTTGTTTGTGTTTTGACGCTTGAGTTTTGAGACTTCTTCATATATTCTGGATACAAGTACTTTGTCAAATATGTGATTTGCAAGTATTTTCTTCCAGACTTTAGTTTGTCTTTTCATTCTCTTAACATTCTTTCACAGACAAATGTTTTGAATTTTGATGAAGTCCATTAATTTTTTTTTCTCATAGGAATGATCAGTGGTTTTATTTTTACTTATTTAATTCATTTTATTTTTGTCTGCATTGTGTCTTCATTGCTGCACGGGCTTTCTCTAGTTGTGGCGAACGGGGGCTACTCTTGCAGTGCATGGGCTTCTCATTGCGGTGGTTTCTCTTGTTGTGGAGCACAGGCTCTAGGCATGTGGGCTTCAGTAGTTGTGGCACTCGGGCTGAGTAGTTGTGGCAAGCAGGTTCAGTAGTTGTGGCTCAGGGGCTTAGTTGCTCCATGGTATGTGGGATCCTCCCAGACCAGGGATCGAACATGTGTCCCCTGCATTGGCAGGCGATTCTTTTTCTTTTTTGTATTCCACATAAAACTACTCATAATTTTTTTTTATACAGCAGGTTCTTATCAGTCATCAATTTTATACACATCAGTGTATACATGTCAATCCCAATTGCCCAATTCATCACACCACCACCAGCACCCCCTTGCAGCTTTCCCCCTTTGGTGTCCATATGTTTGTTCTCTACATCTGTGTCTCAGTTTCTGCCCTGCAAACTGGTTCATTTGTACCATTTTTCTAGGTACCACATATATGCATTAATATACGATATTTGTTTTTCTCTTTCTGACTTACTTCACTCTGTATAACAGTCTCTAGATCCATCCACATCTCAACAAATGACCCAATTTCATTCCTTTTTATGGCTGAGTAATATTCCATTGTATATATGTACCACATCTTCTTTATCCATTCGTCTGTTGATGGACATTTAGGTTGCTTCCATGACCTGGCTACTGTAAATAGTGCTGCAATGAATATTGGGGTGCATGTCTCTTTTTGAATTATGGTTTTCTCTGGGTATATGTCCAGTAGTGGGATTGCTGGATCATATGGTAATTCTATTTTTAGTTTTTTAAGGAACCTCCATACTGTTCTCCATAGTGGCTGTATCCATTTACATTACCCCCAACACTGCAAGAGGGTTCCCTTTTCTCCACACCCTCTCCAGCATTTGTTGTTTGTAGATTTTCTGATTATAACTGGTGTGAGGTGATACCTCATTGTAGGTTTGATTTGCATTTCTCTAATAATTAGTGATGTTGAGCAGCTTTGCATGTGCCTCTTGGCCATCTGTATGTCTTCTTTGGAGAAATGTATATTTAGGTCTTCTGCCCATTTTTTGATTGTGTTGCTTGTTTTTTTTTTTAATATTGAGCTGTTTATATATTTTGGAGATTAATCCTTTGTCCATTGATTCGTTTGCAAATATTTTCTCCCATTCTGAGGGTTGTCTTTTTGTCTTGTTTATCGTCTCCTTTGCTGTGCAAAAGCTTGAAGTTTCATTAGGTCCCATTTGTTTATTTTTGTTTTTATTTCCATTACTCTAGGAGGTGGATCAAAAAAGATCTTGCTGTGATTTATGTCAAAGAGTGTTCTTCCTATGTTTTCCTCTAAGAGTTTTATAGTATTGGGCCTCACATTTAGGTCTCTAATCCATTTTGAGTTTATTTTTGTGTATGGTGTTAGGGAGTGTTCTAATTTTATTCTTTTACATGTAGCTATCCAGTTTTCCCAGCACCACTTATTGAAGAGACTGCCTTTTCTCCATTGTATATCTTTGCCTCTTTTTTCATAGGTTAGTTGACCATAGCTGCCTGGGTTTATCTCTGGGCTTTCTATCTTGTTCCATTGATCTATGTTTCTGTTTTTGTGCCAGTACCATATTGTCTTAATTACTGTAGCTTTGTAGTATAGTCTGAAGTCAGGGAGTCTGATTCCTCCATCTCCGTTTTTTTCCCTCAAAGTGGCCTGGCTATTCGGGGTCTTTTGTGTCTCCATACAAATTTTAAGATTTTTTGTTCTAGTTACGTAAAATATGCCATTGGTAATTTCATAGGGATTGCATAAAAAATGTAGATTGCTTTGGGTAGTATTGTCATTTTCACAATATTGATTCTTCCAACCCAAGAACATGGTATATCTCTTCATCTGTTGGTATCATCTTTAATTTCTTTCATCAGTGTCTTACAGTTTTCTGCTTACAGGTCTTTTGTCTCCCTAGGTAGGTTTATTCCTAGGCATTTTATTCTTTTTCTTGCAGTGGTAAATGGGAGTGTTTCCTTCATTTCTCTTTCAGATTTTTCATCATTAGTGTATAGGAATGCAGGAGATTTCTGTGCACTAATTTTGTATCCTGCAAATTTACTTAATTCATTGATTAGCTCTAGTAGTTTTCTGGTGGCATCTTTAGGATTCTCTATGTGTAGTATCATGTCATCTGCAAACAGTGACAGTTTTACTTCTTCTTTTCCAATTTGTATTTCTTTTTCTTCTGTGATTGCCAAGGCTAGAACTTCCAAAACTATGTTGAATAATAGTGGTGAGAGTGGACATCCTTGTCTTGTTCCTGATCTCAGAGGAAACGCTTTCAGTTTTTCACCATTGAGAATGATATTTACTGTGGGTTTGTCATATATGGCCTTTATTATGTTGAGGTAGTTTCCCTCTATGCCCACTTTCTGCAGAGTTTTTATCGTAAATCAGTGTTGAATTTTGTCACAAGCTTTCTCTGCATCTTTTGAAATGGTCATATGGATTTTATTCTTCAACTTGTTAATATGGTATATCACATTGATTGATTTGCATATATTGAAGAATCCTTGCATCCCTGGGATAAATCCCACTTGATCATGGTGTATGATCCTTTTAGTGTGTTGTTAGATTCTGTTTGCTAGTATTTTGTGGAGGATTTTTGCATCGTATTCATCAGTGATATTGGTCTGTAATTTTCCTTTTTTGTAGTATCTTTGTCTGGTTTTGGTATCAGGGTGATGGTGGCCTCATAAAATGAGTTTGGGAGTGTTCCTTCTTTTGCAATTTTCTGGAAGAGTTTCAGAAGGATGGGTGTTAGCTCTTCTCTAAATGTATGATAGAATTCACCTGTGAAGCCATCTGGTCCTAGACTTTTGTTTGTTAGAAGATTTTTAATCACAGTTTCAATTTCATTACTTGTGATTGCTCTGTTCATATTTTCTATCTCTTCCTGGTTTAGTCTTGGAAGGTTATACCTTCCTAAGAATTTGTCCATTTCTTCCAGGTTGTCCATTTTATTGGCATAGAGTTGCTTTTAATAGTCTCTCAGGATACTTTGTATTTCTGTGGTGTCTATTGTAACTTCTCCTTTTTTGTTTCTAATATTATTGATTTGAGTCCTTTCCCTCTTTTCTTGATGAGTCTGGCTAATGGTTTATCAATATTATCTTCTCAAAGTACCAGCTTTTAGTTTTATTGATCTTTGCTATTGTTTTCTTTGTTTCTATTTCATTTATTTCTGCTCTGATCTTTATGATTTCTTTCCTTCTGCTAATTTTTTGTTTTGTTTGTTCTTCTCTCTCTAGTTCCTTTAGGTGTAAGGTTAGATTGTTTATTTGAGGTTTTTCTTGTTTCTTGAGGTAGTCTTCTATAGCTATAAACTTCCCTCTTACAACTACTTTTGCTGCATCCCATAGGTTTTGGATCATCATGTTTTCTTGTCATTTGTCTCTAGGTTTTTTTTTTATTTCCTCTTTGATTTCTTCAGTGATATCTTGGTTATTTAGTAATGTATTGTTTAGCCCCCATGTGTTTGTGTTACTTACGTTTTTTTCCCTGTAATTCATTTCTAATCTCATAGCCTGGTGGTCAGAAAAGATGCTTGATATGATTTCAATTTTCTTAAATTTACTGAGGCTTGATTTGTGACCCAAGATATGATCTATCCTGGAGAATGTTCCGTGCGCACTTGAGAAGAAAGTATAATCTGCTGTTTTTGGATGAATATCCTATAAATATTAATTAAATCTATCTGATCTATTGTGTCATTTAAAGCTTTTGTTTCCTTACTTATTTTCATTTTTGGATGATCTGCTCTTTGGTGTAAGTGAGGTGTTAAAGTCCCCCACTATTTTTGTGTTACTGTCGATTTCCTCTTTTAGAGCTGTTAGCAGTGGCCTTATGTATTGGGTGCTCCTATGTTGGGTGCCTATATATTTATAATTGTTATATCTTCTTCTTGGATTGATCCCTTGATCATTATGTAGTGTCCTTCCTTGTGTCTTGTAACATTCTTTAAAGTCTATTTTATCTGATATGAGTATTGCTACTCCAGCTTTCTTTTGATATCCCTTTGCATGGAATATCTTTTTCCATCCCCTCACTTTCAGTCTGTATGTGTCCCTAGGTCTGAAGTGGGTCTCTTGTAGACAGCATATATATGGTTCTTCTTTTCGTATCCATTCTGCAAGCCTGTGTCTTTTGGGTGGAGCATTTAATTCATTCACGTTTAAGGTAATTATCAATGTATATGTTCCTATGACTATTTTCTTAATTGTTTTGGGTTTGGTTTTGTAGGTTCTTTTCTTCTCTTGTGTTTCCCACTTAGAGAAATTCCTTTAGCATTTGTTGTAGAGCTGGTTTGGTGGTGCTGAATTCTCTTAGCTTTTGCTTGTCTGTAAAGCTTTTGATTTCTCCAATGAATCTGAATGAGATCCTTGCTGGGTAGAGTAATCTTGGTTGTAAGTTCTTCCGTTTCATCACTTTAAGTATATCATGCCACTCCCTTCTGGCTTATAGAGTTTCTGCTGAGAAATCAGCTGTTAACCTTATGAGAGTTCCCTTGTATGTTATTGGTTGTTTTTCCCTGGCTGCTTTCAATAATTTTTCTTTGTCTTTAATTTTTGCCATTTTGATTACTATGTGTCTTGGAGTGTTTCTCCTTGGATTTATCCTGTATGGGACTCTCTGCCCTTCCTGGACTTGGGTGGCTATATCCTTTTCCATGTTAAGGAAGTTTATGACTATAATCTCTTCAAATATTTTCTCGGGTCCTTTCTCTTTCTCTTATCCTTCTGGTACCCCTGTAATGCAAATGTTGTTGCATGTAATGTTGTCCCAGAGGTCTCTTAGGCTGTCTTCATTTCTTTTCATTCTTTTTTCTTTATTCTGTTCCTCAGCAGTGAATTCCACCATTCTGTCGTCTAGGTCATTTCTCTGTTCTTCTGCCTCAGTTATTCTGCTATTGATTCCTTCTAGTGTATTTTTCATTTCAGTTATTGTATTGTTCATCTCTGTTTGTTTGTTCTTTAATTCTTCTAGGTCTTTGTTAAACATTACTTGCATCTTCTCAATCTTTGCCTCCATTCTTTTTCTTAGGTCCTTGATCATCTTCACCATCATTATTCTGAATTCTTTTTCTGGAAGGTTGCCTATCTCCACTTCATTTAGTTGTTTTTCTAGGGTTTTCTCTCGTTCCTTCATCTGGTACAGAGCCCTCTGCCTTTTCATCTTGTCTATCTTTCTGTAAATGTGGTTTTTGTTCCACAGTCTGCAGGTTGTAGTTTTTCTTGCTTCTGCTGTCTGCCCTCTGGTGGATGTCCATTAATCATTTTTTAAATGGATCATACATTTGGTATAATGTCTAAGAATTATTTGCCTATTCCCAGGTCATGAAGATTTTCTTCTACATTTTCTTTTGAAAGTTTTAAAGCTTTACCCTTTACATTTAGATCTATGAACCAATTTGAGTTCATTTTTGTAAGAGTTATGAGGCTGAAGTTGAAGTTTATTATTTTTTGCCTATGGATGTCCAATTGTACCATTTATTGAAAAGACTGTTCTTTCCTCCATTCAATTGCCATTGCACTTATGTCAAAAATCCTAAGAATCAGGAATGCCAATATCTGAGGGCAGGCGAAGATGGATATCTCAGCTCAACCAGAGAGATGGCAAATTCACACATCCTCCACTTTTTTGCTGTATTTGGGTCCTCATGAGATTGTATAATGCCCACCTATATTGGGGCAGGCCATCTGCTCTATTCTGTTTACCAGTTCAAATGCTAATCTCTTCTGGAGACACTCTCACAGATCCATCCAGAAATACTTTCACCAGTGATCTGGCATCCCTTAGCCCAACCAAGGTGACACATAAATTGCATTTTCTTCTGGTGCCGCCAGTGCTTCCTATGCTTTTGACAAAATTTTCTAAAAGTTCCAAGTTTCCAAACTTTTGAGATGGTCTGTTGCAAAGTAAGAGAGATGTTTTTCCTATGTTTCCCTCTGTCAGAGGAATCCCAAAGCAATTTTTCTTCTTCTACATAGTGCTATAAATAATTTAGTAAACAGTTCTTTCTGTTTTTATGCTCTACTTGGCTTTTGGTCTAAAGTTCAATGTAGACTATGTTGGGAGACAATTTTTACTGATGGACGCCAAACTCTATTTAGAATTCTTCCTCCTTTACAGTATTAAGATTTTATAATTTGATAAAGTTTATTACTCCTGGATCCTTCTTCCCTAAGGATGAATTTTCTTCCTGAAGGCTCCTCATTTTCCTGTAAAAGGACGTATGTTGAGGTCATCCCACCGTTTCCCCAGACATGCCAGAAAGTTCCCAAGTACCCTGAGAGTAGGTTTTTGGAAGGTAAATCCCTCCATCAGTTTGCCAATTATTTTGAATTTCCTGTTAAACTCAAGCTTAGATATTCCCATCCTCAGTATAATTTCATGTAACATAATACCTGAAACATCTCTGGGGAAAAATATTAATAATATTAACTCTACAGGCAAGAAGGCTAAGGCTCAAGCTCATTAAGTAACTTGCCCAAGAGATTCCCAGATTTAGGATTTAAATGCAAGTCTTGTGACTCCAAATACTATTACTCTTCCCATCAAACCATAAACAAAGGCTTAGCAAACATCCCCAGTGATCAGCTGCCAAACTGCCTACCAATGCCAGTGTACTCCATCAATTATTCAAGCTCCCCTTGCATGGTGATACATAGTAAAGGCACAGCAGATTCTGAATACAATTTGGCTTGAACGCAATATCAATGAATTTTTACATAGCAAAGAAATTAAGGCCAGAGACATTGTAGCCATAAAGAACCCTATTTGAGTTCTACTTCATCCACTTAGTTACATTTCTTTCTCTGTATAAAATAGGGGTAATAAGAACTACCTCATAGAATTGTTAAGACTAAGTCAGCATGTAAAGTTTTTAATCCTGTCCCTAGAATGTAACACTTCCTCAATAAATGCCGATTGTTATTGATTTATTATTTTGAATATATTATGTAATATAGTAAATATATATTTGAGCATATTAGATAAATTGTAGTCAATATATCTTATTCTTTATGAGTAACAACAAATTATCATGGGTAATGTTTCCACAGTTCAAGCAATCTCCAACATTTGCAATTAGATCAATCTGAAAACAGCACTTGGGATAACATCAAACTGGAATGCAGAGTAGGGTTCAGGAAATGAGACATAAAGAAGAAAATTTCCTCAAAGAAATGAATTAAAACCTGGTTAGGATTTATGCTATTCAGAGGGTATTGAAAATAGTAGAGGATTAAATTTCAGCCATCTTTACTCCAAAGAAATATATAAAGCAAAAGTTAATTTGAGCTACATTTTCATTTCAAGGTATTATTTTTAAAATTTCATTATTAACATCCTCACTCTGTTGCTGGGAAGTAAAATAAAACCATCAGCCTTGTCCCTTGTATCAGTTGCTGATTCTGTTTTGGTAAATGCTATAAGTAAAGGTTTATCCCAAGCACATTTTCTTTTTCTTTTCTATGTTTTGGAAAGAAAACAGATTAGGGAAAAAATACTCCTTGTCCCAATAGTCATATTTAGAGACACTAATCATCAGAAGAAGATAATGTTGAAACATCAACCTAAAAAGAAATTATTAAGTACACTTATGTTGAATGGTAATGTGAATGTAGATAAATATATAAATAACACAGAGCATCGATTGTCTAGTTAAGACAGAACTGATAGATAGCCTCAGCCACCAGAGGGAAGACAGCAGAAGCAAGGAGAACTATAATCCTACAGCCTGTGGAATGAAAACCACATTCACAGAAAGACAAAATAAAAAGGCAAAGGAGACCTTCAGTATGGCGGAGGAGTAAGATGTGGAGATCACCTTCCTCCCCACAAATACATCAGAAATACATCTACATGTGGAACAACTCCTACAGAGCACCTACTGAACGCTGGCAGAAGACCTCAGACGTCCCAAAAGGCAAGAAACTCCCCACGTACCTGCGTAGGGCAAAAGAAAAAAGGAAAAACAGAGACAAAAGAATAGGGACAGGCCTGCACTTCAGCGAGGGAGCTGTGAAGGAGGAAAAGTTTCCACACACTAGAAGCCCCTTCAATGGCAGAGAGGGGTGGTGGTGGAGGGGAAGCTTCGGAGCCACGGAGGAGAGTGCAGCAACAGGGGTGCAGAGGGCAAAGCAGAGAGATTCCTGCACAGAGGATCAGTGCTGACCAGCACTAACCAGCCTGAGAGGCTTGTCTGCTCAACCACCAGGGCAGGTGGGTTTGAGAGCTGAGGCTTCAGCTTTGGCGTTCCGATTCCAGGGAGAGGACTGGGGTTGGCTGCGTGAACACAGCTTGAAGGGGGCTAGTGCACCACAGCTAGCTGGGAAGGAGTCCGGGAAAAAGTCTGGAACTGCCTAAGAGGCAAGAGACCATTGTTTCGGGGTGCGCGAGGAGAGGGGATTCAGAACACCTAAACAGATTAGGGAAAAAATAAATTAGGAAAAGCCTAAACAAGCTCCAGAGATGGGCGCGAGCCACGGCTATCAGCAGGGACACCAGAGACGGGCATGAAACATTAAGGCTGCTGCTGCAGCCACCAAGAAACCTGTGTGAAAGCACAGGTTACTATCCACACCTCCCCTCCAGGGAGCCTGTGCAGCCCTCCACTGCTAGGGTTCCATGATCCAGGGACAACTTCTCCGGAAGAACACGCAGCACGCCTCAGGCCGTTGCAACATCGCACTGGCCTCTGCCGCTGCAGGTGCACCCCACATTCTGTAACCCTCCTTCCCCCTGACCTGAGTGATCCAGAGCCCCCTAATCAGCTGCTCCTTTAACCCTGTCCTCTCTGGGCACAGAACAGATGTCCTCAGGGAACCTACATGAAAAGGCAGGGCCAATTCCAAAGTTGAACCCCAGGAGCTGTGCAAAAAAAGAAAAAACAGGGAAATTTCTCCCAGCAGCCTCAGGAACAGCAAATTAAATCTCCACAATCAAATTAATGTACACTGCATCTGTGGAATACCTGAATAGACAACAAATCATCCCAATATTGAGGCAGTGCACTTTCGGAGCAAATATAGACTTGGGGTTTGCTTTCTGCATTTAATCTCTTTCTGGTTGTATGTTTACCTTAGTTTAGTATTTAGACTTTATTATCATTGGTAGATTTGTTTATTGATTTGGTTGCTCTGTTTTTAGATAGATAGATATTTTTTTCTTTTGCTCTTTTTGTGAGTGTGTATGTGTATGCTTCTTTGTGTGATATTGTCTGTATAGCTTTGCTTTCACCATGGGTTCTAGGGTTGTGTCAGTCTTTTATTTTTTATTTTTTGGTAGCATTCTAAGCACTTGTTATCATTGGTTGATTAGTTCTTTGGTTTGGTTGCTCTATTCCTTCTTTCTTTCTTTTGTTCTTCTAGTCTTTCTTTTTTATTTTATTACTTTTTCATTTTTAATACTTTTTTATTTTAATAACTTTTTAATTTAATTTTATTTTTTGTTTTTTTATTTTATTTTTCCTTTTGTTCTTTCTTTTTTTCTCCCTTTTCTCCTGAAAGTGTGGCTAAGGGGTCTTGGTGCTCTGGCCAGGTGTCAGGCCTGTGCCTCTGAGGTGGGAGAGCCGAGTACAGGATATTGGTCCATTAGAGACCTCCCGGCTCCATGTAATATAAAACAGCAAAAGGTCTCCCAGAGATCTCCATCTCAATGCTAAGACACAGCTCCACTCAAGGACCAGCAAGCTACAGTGCTTGACAGCATATGCCAAACAAAAAGCAAGACAGGAATACAATCCCACCCATTAGCACAGAGGCAGCCTAAAATCATAATAAGGTCACAGACACCCCAAAACACTCCACCAGATGTGGTCCTGCCCATCAGGAAGACAATATCCAGCCTAATACACCAGAACACAGGCACCAGTCCCCTCCACCAGGAAGCCTACACAACACACTGAACCAAACTTAGCCACTGGGAGCAGACACCAAAAATAATGGGAACTGTGAACCCGCAGCCTGCAAAAAGGAGACCCAAAACACAGTAAGTTAAGCAAAATGAGAAAACAGAGAAACACACAGCAGATGAAGGAGCAAGGTAAAAACCCACCAGACAAAACAAATGAAGAGAAAATAGGTGATCTACTTGAAAAAGAATTCAGAGTAATGATAGTAAAGATGACCCAAAATCTTGGAGATACAATGGAGAAAATACAAGAAACTTTTAACAAGGACCTAGAAGAGCTAAAGAGCAAACAAACAGTGATGAACAACACAATAAATGAAATTAAAAATTCTCTAGAAGGAATTAATAGCTGAATAACTGAGGCAGAAGAACAGATAAGTGACTGGGAAGATAAAAGAGTGGAAATAAATACCACAGAGCAGAATAAAGAAAAAAGAATGAAAACAATTCAGGACAGTCTCAGAGACATCTAGGACAATATTAAAGTCACGAACATTCAAATTATAGGGGTCCCAGAAAAGAGAAAAAAAAAGGGACTGAGAAAATATTTGAAGAGATTATAGTTGAAAACTTCCAAAATAGGAAAGGAAATAATCAAGCCCAGGAAGCGCAGAGAGTCCCATACAGGATAAATCCAAGGAGAAACACGTCAAGACACATATTAATCAAACTATGAAAAATTAAATAAAAAAAATATTAAAAGCAGTATGGGAAAACCAACAAATAACATACAAGGGAATTCCCATAAGGTTAACAGCTGATCTTTCAGCAGAAACTCTGCAAGTCAGAAGGGACTGGCAGGACATATACAAAAGCAAAGTGATGAAAGGGAGAACCCCACAACCAAGATTACTCTACCCAGAACGATCTTATTCAGATTCGACAGAGAAATTAAAACCACCTCAGACAAACAAAAGCTGAGAATTCAGCACCACAAAATCAGCTTTACAACAGATGCTAAAGGAACTTCTCTAGGCAGGAAACACAAGAAAAGGAAAAGACCTACAAAAACAAATCCAAAACAATTAAGAAACTGGTAATAGGAACATTACCAAACTGGTAATTACCTTAAATGTAAATGGATTAAATGCTCCAACCAAAAGACATAGACTGGATGAATGGATATAAAAATAAGACCCATATATATGCAGTCTACAAGAGACCCACTTCAGACCTAGGGACACATACAGACTGAAGGTGAGGGAATGGAAAAAGATATTCCATGCAAATGGAAATCAAAAGAAATTTGGAGTAGCAATTCTCATATCAGACAAAATAGACTTTAACATAAAGACTCTTATAAGAGACAAAGAAGGACACTACATAATGATCAAGGGATCAATCCAAGAAGAAGATACAACAATTGTAAATATTTATACAGCCAATGTAAGAGCAACTCAATACATAAGGCAAATGCTAACAACCATAAAAGGGGAAATCGACAGTAACAAAATCATAGTAGGGAATTTTAACACCCACTTTCACCAATGGACAGTTCATCCAAAATGAAAATAAATAAGGAAATAAAGCTTTAAATGATATATTAAGCAAGATGACTTAATTGATATTTATAGGACATTCCATCCAAAAACAACAGAATGCACTTTCTTCTCCAGTGCTCATGGAATATTCTCCAGGATACATCATATCTTGGGTCACAAATCAAGCCTTTATAAATTTAAGAAAATTGAAATCATATCAAGTATCTTTTCCAAGCACAATGCTAAGAGACTAGATACCAATTACAGGAAGGAATCTGTAAAAAATACAAGCACATGGAGGCTAAACAATACAACACTAAATAACCGAGAGATCACTGAAGAAATCAAAGAGGGAATTAAAAAATACCTAGAAACAACTGACAATGAAAACATGATGATCCAAAACCTATGAGATGCAGCAAAAGCAGTTCAAAGAGGGAAGTTTATAGCAATGCAATTCTACCTCAATAAACAAGAAACGTCTCAAATAAACAACCTAACTTTACACCTATAGCAATTAGAGAAAGAAGAACAAAAACCACCCCAAAGTTAACAGAAGGAAAGAAATCATAAACATCAGAACAGAAATAAATGAAAAAGAAATGAAGGAAACAATAGCAAAGATCAATGAAACTAAAAACTGGTTCTTTGAAAAGATAAACAAAATTGATAAATCATTAGCTGGACTCATCAAGAAATAAAGGGAGAAGACTCAAATCAATAGAATTAGAATTGAAAAATGAGAAGTAACAACTGACACTGGAGAAATACAAAGGATCATGAGCGATTACTACAAGCAACTATATGTCAATAAAAAGGACAACCTGGAAGAAATGGACAAATTCTTAGAAACACAACCTTCAGAGAATGAATCAGGAAGAAATAGAAAATATGAACAGACTAATCACAAGCACTGTACTTGAGACTATGATGAAAAATCTTCCAAAAAAAAGCCCAGGACCAGATGGCTTCACAGGCAAAGTCTATTAAACATTTAGAGAAGAACTAACACCTGTCCTTCTCAAACTCTTCCAAAATATGACAGAGGGAGGAACACTCCCTAACTCATTCTATGAGGCCACCATCACCCAATTATCAAAACCAGACAAAGATGTCACAAAGAAAGAAAACTACAGGCCAATATCACTGATGAACATACGTTCAAATATCCTCAACAAAATAGTAGCACATAGAATCCAACAACACATTAAAAGGATCATACACCATGATCAAGTGGGGTTTATCACACAAATGCAAGGATTCTTCAATATACGCAAATCAATGTAGTAAGCCATATTAACAAATTGAAGGAGAAAAAACATATGATCATCTCAATAGATGCAGAAAAAGCTTTCAAAAAATTTAAAACCTATTATGATAAAAAACCCCAGAAAATAGGCAGAGAGGGAACTTTTCTCAACATAATAAAGGCCATATATGACAAAGCCAAAGCCAACATTGTTTTCAATGGTGAAAAACAGAACATTTCCTCTAAGATTAGGAACAAAACAAAGTTACGCACTCTCCCCACTAGTATTCAATATACTTTTAGAAGTTTTAGCCACAGCAATCAGAGAAGAAAAAAAATCCAAATTGGAAAAGAAGAAGTAAAACTGTCACTGTTGCAGATGACATGATACTATAGATAGAGAATCCTAAAGATGCTACCAGAAAACTACTAGAGCTAATCAATGAATTTGGTAAAGTAGAAATATACAAAATTAATGCACAGAAATCTCTTGCATTCCTTTACACTAATGGTAAAAATCTGAACGAGAAATTAAGGAAACACTCCCATTTACCAATGCCAAAAAAGAACAATATACCTAGGAATAAACCTACCTAGGGAGACAAAAGACCTGTATGCAGAAAACTATAAGGCACTGATGAAAGAAATTAAAGGTGATACAAACAGCTGGAGAAATATACCATGTTCTTGGATTGGAAGAATCAATATTGTGAAAATGACTGTACTACCCACAGCAATCTACAGATGCAATGCAGACCCTATCAAACTACCAATTGCATTTTTCACAGAACTAGAACAAAAAATTCCACAATTTGGGGACTTCCCTGATGCACAGTGGTTAACGACCCGCCTGCCAATGCAGGGGACATGGATTCAAACCCTGATCCGGGAAGATCCAACATGCGGAAGAGCAAATAAGCCCATGCGCCACAACTACTGAACCTGTGCTCTACAGCCCACAAGCCACAAATACTGAAGCCCACATGCCTAGAGCCCATGCTGTGCAACAAGAGAAGCCACTGCAATGAGAAGCCCGCACACCGAAACGAAGAGTAGCCTCTGCTCACCGCAACCTGTGAAATCCCACGCACAGCAACAAAGAGAAAACACAGAGGCAAAAATAAATAAATTTTATTTTTCACAATTTTTATGGAAACACAAAAGACCCGGAATAGCCAAAGCAAACCTGAGAAAAAGAAATGGAGCTGGAGGAATCAGGCTCCCTGACTTCAGACTATACTACAATCCTATACTAATCAAGACAATATGGTATTGGCACAAAAATAGAAATATAGATCAATGGAACATGATAGAAACCCCAGAGGTAAACCCACACACATATGGTCACCTTATTTTTGATAAAGGAGGTAAGAATATACAATGGAGAAAAGACAGCCTCTTCAATAAGTGGTACTGGGAAAACTGGACAGCTACATGTAAAAGAATGAAATTAGAACACTCCCTAACACCATACACAAAAATGAACTCAAAATGGATTAAACATCTAAATGTAAGGCCAGACCATATAAAATTCTTAGGGAAAAACATAGGCAGACACTCTATGACATAAATCACAGCAAGATCCTTTTTGACTCACCTCCTAGAGAAATGGAAATAATAACAAAAATAAATAAATGGGACCTAATGAAACTTAACAGCTTCTGCACAGCAAAGGAAGCCATAAACTAGATGGAAAGGTAACACTCAGAATGGGAGAAACTATTTGCAAATGAAGGAACTGACAAAGGGTTAATCTCCACAATTAACAAGCAGCTCATGCAGCTCAATATCAAAAACATAAACAACCCCATCCAAAAATGGGCAGAAACCTAAATAGACTTTTCTCCAAAGAAGATATACAGAGAGCCAACAAACACATGAAAGAATGCTCAACATCACTAATCATTAGAAAAATGCAAATCAAAACTACAGTGAGGTATCACCTCACACCGGTCAGAATGACCATCATCAAAAAATCTGCAAACAATAAATTCTGGAGTGGGTGTGGAGAAAAGGGAACCCTCTTACACTGTCGGTGGGAATGTAAATTGATACAGCCCTTCTGGTGAACAGTATGGAGTCCCTTAAAAAACTAAAACCACAATACAATGCAGCAATCCCACTACTGGGCATATTCCCTGAGGAAACCATAATTCAAAAAAGTCATGTACCACAATGTTCACTGCAACTCTATTTACAATAGCCAGGGCATAGAATCAACTTAAGTGTCCATCGACAGATGAATTGAAAAAGAAAATGTGGCACATATATAAATGGAATATTACTCAGCCATAAAAAGAAATGAAATTGAATTATTTTTAATGAGGTGGATGGACCTAGAGTCTGTCATACAGAGTGAAGCAAGTCAGAAAGAGAAAAACAAATACCATATGCTAACACATATATATGGAATCTAAAAAAACAGAAACAAAAAAAAACCCTGTTCTGAAGAACCTAGGGGCAGGACAGGAATAAAAATGCAGATGTAGAGAATTAACTTGAGGTCATGGGGAGGGGGAAGGGTAAGCTCAGATGAAGTGAGAGAGTGGCATGTACATATATATACACTACCAAAAGTAAAATAGATAGCTAGTGGGAAGCAGCCGCATAGCACAGGGAGATTAGCTTGGTGCTTCGTTACCACCTAGAGGGGTTGGATAGGAAGGATTGGAGGGAAATGCAAAAGGCAGGAGATGTGGGGATATATGTATATGTATAGCTGATTCACTTTGTTATAAAGCAGAAAATAACACACCATTGTAAACAATTATACTCCAATAAAGATGTTAAAAAGAAAAGAAAAGGCAGAGGACTATGTACCAGATGAAGGAACAAGATTACACCCCAGAAAAACAACTAAATGAAATGGAGATAATCAACTTTCCAGAAAAAGAACTCAGAATAATGATAGTGAAGATGAAGCAGGACCTTGGAAAAGAATGGAGGCAAAGATGCAAGAAATGTTTAACAAAGTCCTAGAAGAATTAAAGAACAATCACCTAGAAGAATTAAAGAACAAAGAGAGATGAACAATACAACAACTGAAATGAAAAATACACTAGACGCAATCAATAGCAGAATAATGGAGGGAAGAACGGATAAGTGACCTGGAAGATAGAATGGTGGAATTCACTGCTGCAGAACAAAATAAAGAAAAAAGAATGAAAAGAAATGAAGACAGCTTAAGAGACTTCTGGGAAAACATTAAGCACACCAACATTTGCATTATACGGGTCCGAGAAGGAGAAGAGAGAGAGAAGACACCTGAGAAAATATTTCAAGAGATTATAGTCAAAAACTTCCCTAACATGGGAAAGAAAATAGCCATCCAAATCCAGGAAGCACAGAGAGTCCCAGGCAGGATAAATCCAAGGAGAAACATGATGAGACACATAGTAATCAAATTGACAAAAATTAAAGAGAAAAATTATTAGAAGCAACAAGGGGAAAACAACCAGTAACATACAAGGGAACTCTGATAAGGTTAACAGCTAATTTCTCAGAAGAAATTCTATAAGTAAGAAGGGAGTGATGAAAGTGAAGAACCTACAACCAGGATTACTCTACCCAGCAAGGATCTCATTCAGATTCATTGGAGAAATCAAAAGCTTTACAGACAAGCAAAAGCTAAGAGAATTCAGCACTACCATACCAGCTCTACAACAAATGGTAAAGGAACTTCTCTAATTGGGAAACACTAGAGAAGAAAAGGACCTACAGAAACAAACCCAAAACAATATTAAAAATTGTAATAGGAACATACATATGGATAATTACCTTAAAGGTGACTGGATTAAATGCTCCAACCAAAAGACACAGGCTCATTGAATGGATACAAAAACAAGACTCATATATATGTTGTCTACAAGAGACCCACTTCAGACCTAGGGACACATACAGACTGAAAGTGAGGGAATGGAAAAAGATATTCCATGCAAATGGAAATCTAAAGAAAGCTGGAGTAACAATACTCGTATCAGATAAAATAGGCTTTAAAATAAAGAGTGTTACAAGAGACAAGGACGGACACTATATAATGATCAAGGGATCAATCCAAGAAGAAGATATAACAATTATAAATATATAGGCACCCAACATAGGAGCACCTCAATACATAAGGCAAGTGTTAACAGCTATAAAAGAGGAAATCAACAGTAACACAATAATACTGGGGGACATTAACACCTCACTTACACCAATGGACAGATCATCCTGACAGAAATTTAATAAGGAAACAGTAGCTTTTAATGACACAATAGACCTCATAGAATTAATTGATATTTATTTATAGGACATTCCACCCAAAAACAGCACATTACACTTTTTTCTCAAGTGCACACACAGAACATTCTCCAGGATGGCTCACATCTTGGGTCACAAATCAAGCCTTGATAAATATAAGAAAATTGAAATTATATCAGGCATCTTTTCTGACCACAACGCTATGAGATTAGAAATCAATTACAGGAAAAAATATGTAAAAAACAAAAGCATATGGATGTTAAACAACAAGTTACTAAATAACCAAGATATCACTGAAGAAATAAAAGAGGACATCAAAAAAATACCTAGAGACAAATGACAACAAAAACATGATGATCCAAAACCTATGGGATGCAACAAAAGCAGTTCTAAGAGAGAAGTTTCCAGCAATACAATCCTACCTCAAGAAACAAGAAAAATCTCAAATAAATAATCTAACCTTACACCTAAAGGAACTAGAGAAAGAACAAAAAAAAAAAAAAACCCAAATTTAGTAGAAGGAAAGAAATTATAAAGATCAGAGCAGAAATAAATGAAATAGAAACAAAGAAAAAAATAGCAAAGATCAATAAAACTAAAAGCTGGTTCTTTGAGAAGATAAACAAAATTGATAAACCTTTAGCCAGACTCATCAAGAAAAAGAGGGTGAGCACTCAAATCAATAGAATTAGAAATGAAAAAGGAGAAGTTACAACAGACACTGCAAGAATACCAAGCATCCTAAGAGGCTACTACAAGCAACTCTATGCCAATAAAATGGCAACCTGGAAGAAATGGACAAGTTCCTAGAAAGGTATAACCTTCTAAGACTGAAACAGGAAGAAATAAAAAATATGAACAGACAAATCACAATGAAATTGAAACTGTGATTTAAAATGTTTCAACAAACAAAAGTTCAGGACCAGAGGGCTTCACAGGTGAATTCTATCAAATATTTAGAGAAGAGCTAACACCCATACTTCTCAAACTCTTCCAAAAAACTGCAGAGGAAGGAACACTCCTAAACTCATTCTACGAGGCCACCATCACCCTGATACCAAAACCAGACAAAGATACTACAGAAAAAGGAAATTACATACCAGTATCACTGATGAATACGATGCAAAAATCCTCAACAAAATACTAGCAAAAAGAATCCAACAGCACATTAAAAGGATCATACATAATAGTGGGAGTTATCCCAGGCATGCAAGGATTTTTCAGTATATGCAAATCCATCAGTGTGATACACCATATTAACAAATTAAAGAATAAAAACCATATGATCATCTCAATAGATGCAGAAAAAGCTTTCAACAAAATTCAACATCCATTTATGATAAAAACTCTCCAGAAAATTGGCATAGAGCAAAGCTACCTCAACATAATAAAGGCCATATATTAGAAACCCACAGCAAACATCATTTTAAATGGTGAAAAACTGAAAGCATTTTCTCTAAGATCAGGAACCAGACAAGGATGTCCACTCTCACCACTTTTATTCAACATAGATTTGGAAGTCCTAGCCACAGCAATCAGAGAAGAAAAAGAAATAAAAAGAATACAAATTGGAAAAGAAGAAGCAAATTGTCACTGTTTGCAGATGACATGATACTATACATAGAAAATCCTAAAGATGTCACCAGAAAACTACTAGACCTAATCAATAAATTTGTCAAGGTTGCAGGGTATAAAATTAATGCACAGAAATCTCTTAATTCCTATACACTAACAACAAAAGATTAGAAAGAGAAATTAAGGAAACAATCCCACTTACCATCACAAGAAAAAGAATAAAATACCTAGAAATGAACCAACCTAAGGAGGTAAAAACCTGTACTCAGAAAATTATAAGACACTGATGAAAGAAAACAAATATGACACAAACAGGGGGCAGAGTCAAGATGGCAGTGTGGGAAGACACCAAGTTAGCATCTCCCCACAGCTAGGGCACCTGGTGGATGCTGGGGTGGGACCCTGATGCCCAAGGAGAAGGGAGGAACACCCAAGTGAACTGGTAGGATGTGGGGAAACGGAGGAGGAGAAGTGGAGGCCAAAGAAGATTGGTGTCCCTCAGGCTGGGAGGATCAGGAGAAGCAGGCAGGAGGGACCATCCAGGAGGAGAGGGAGAGAATCGGAGGGCATTTGCCCTGCCTGCTAAGGCCCAGGGAGCCTGCTGAACTCCCAGGCCACTCCCCTGCCCTCCAAGGGCCCCCCTCTCTCCCCACCACATTGGTCCTGGGGGCATAAGAGGCAGACCGGGGAGATCAGTAGAGGCAGGTGGGAGGGGCCCTCCAGGACCAGAGGAGCAAGAGAGGAGAGGAGGTTTGGCCTGGCCATTAGAGCCCAGGAAGCCTGCTGGGCTCCCAGATGAGGTTCCCCGCCCTCTGAGACCAGGGGTGGGGGGCATGCCTGGGCCCCTTCTGTTCCTTGAGTCTAAGCTGCCCCGCAGAGCCCCCAGGGCCTTTTCCAGCCCTCTGGGTCCTAAGCATAGGCCCAGCCCACTGCCCAAACCTCACCTTTGCTTATGCAGTGCCCTCCACAGCCAAGACCTTTCCCACCCTTTTTTTCTTCTGGTTTTTGTTTTTTTGGTTTTGTTTTGTTTTGTTTTGTTTTGGCCCTCCTCCTCTTTTTTACTATTGTGGTA
The DNA here is from genome assembly GCF_039906515.1 of Pseudorca crassidens. Classification (NCBI taxonomy): domain Eukaryota; kingdom Metazoa; phylum Chordata; class Mammalia; order Artiodactyla; family Delphinidae; genus Pseudorca; species Pseudorca crassidens. Next base: position 126,521,525 of record NC_090297.1, on the reverse strand, counting down.
CTCTTATACCTTCTGATTCTTGATTCATCTATATTTTTATTTTTATATTCTTTCTAACATATCTGTTAGTTTCCTAGTCTAATTTTATTTTCTTATTCTCTCTTTTTTGTTTGTTTTATGCCACCCCATGTGGCTTGCAGGATCTTGCTTCACAGGCTGGGGATTGGGCCGAAGCTCCTGCAGTAGGAGCTCCATGTCACAAACACTTGACTAACAGAGAAGCTCAGACCCCAGGGAATATTTATCAGAGTGAGGTCTCATGGAGGTCCTCATCTCAACACCAAAACCCAGCTCTACCCAATAGCCTACAAATTCCAGTGTTGGAAGCCTCAGGCCAAACGACCAGTAAGACATGTACAGAATCCCACTCATTAAAAAATATATATATAAAATAAAATGAGACAGCAAAAAAAAAAGTGTCACAGATGAAGGAGCAAGGTAAAAATCTACAAGACCAAATAAATGAAGAGGAAATAGGCAATCTACCTAAAAAAATAATTCAGGGTAATGATAGTAAAGATGATCCAGAGTCTCAGAAATAGAATGGAGGCACGAAAAAATACAAGAACTGTTTTTAAAAGATCTAGAAGAACTAAAGAACAAACAAACACAGGTGAACAACACCATAACTGAAGTGAAAAATACACTAGAAGGAATCAATGACAGAATAACTGAGGCAGAAAAATAAATAAGTGAGCTGAAAGACAAAATGGTGGAAATAACTTCCAAGGAGAAGAATAAAGAAAAAAGACTGAAACAATTGAAGACAATCTCAGAGACCTCTGGGACAACACTAAATGCACCAATATTCTAACTATTGGGGTCTCAGAAGAAGAAGAGAAAAAGGGACTGAAAAAATATTAGAAGAGATTATAGTCGAAAACTTTCCTAACATGGGGAAGGAAATAGTCACCCACGTCCAGCAAGCACAAAGAGTCCCATACAGGGTAACCCTAGGAAAAACACACCAAGACACACATTAATCAAACTAACAAAAATTAAATTCAAAGAAAAAATATTAAAATCAACAAGGGAAAAACAAAAAATAACATACAAAGGAATCCCCATAAGGTTATCAGCTGATTTTTCAACAGAAACTCTGCAAGCCAGGAGAGAGTGGCATGATATACTTAAAGTGATGAAAGAGAAAAACCTACAACCAAGATTACTCTACCCAGCAAGGATCTTATTCAGATTCAATGGAGAAAAACTTTTCAGACAAGCAAAAGCTAAGAGAATTCAGCACCACCAAACCAGCTTTACAAAAATGCTAAAGAAACTTCACTAGGCAGGAAACACAAGAGAAGAAAAAGACCCACAAAAACAAACCAAAAACAATTAAGAAAATGGTAATAGGAACATACATATTGATAATAACCTCGAATGTAAATGGATTAAATGTCCCAACCAAAAGATACAGACTGGCTGAATGGATACAAAAACAAGACCCATATATATGCAGTCTACAAGAGACCCACTTCATTTCGAGGGACACATACAGACTGAAAGGGAGGGGATGGATAAAAGATATTCCATGCAAATGGAAATCAAAAGAAAGCTGGAGTAACAATACTCATATTAGGGAAAAAAATAGACTTTAAAATAAAGACTGTTACAAGAGATAAGGAGGGACACTACATAATGATCAAAGAATCAACCCAAAAAGAAGATATAACAATTATAAATGTTTATGCATCCAACATAGGAGCACCTCAATAAATCAGATAAATGCTAACAACCATGAAAGGAGAAATCAACAGTAACACAATAATTTTAGGCATCTTTAACATACCACTTACACCAATTGACAGATCATCCAAACAGAAAATAAATAAGAAAACACAAGCTTAAATTATACAATAGACCATATAGATCTAATTGATATTTAAAGAACATTCCACCCAAAAGTTGCAGAATAAACTTTCTTCTCAAGTGCACATGGAACATTCTTCAGAATAGATCACATCTTGGGTCACAAAATCAAGCCTCAGAAAATTTAAGAAAATTGAAATTGTATCAAGCATTTTTTCTGACAAAAATTCTGTGAGATTGGAAACCAATTATGGGAAAGAAACTGTAAAAAAACATAAATACATGAAGGCTAAACAGCGCTACTAAATAATCAAGAGGTCACTGAAGAAATCTAAGAAGAAATAAAAAATACATAGAAACAAATGATAAAGAACCACAACAACCCAAAAGCAATGGGACGCAACAAAAGCAGTTCTAAGAGGGAAGTTTATAGCAATTCAATCTCACCTCAAGAAAAATCTCAAATAAATAATCTAACACTACACTTAAAACAACTAGAGAAAGAAAAACAAAGAAAACCCAAAATCAGTAGAAGGAAAGAAATCATGAAAATCAGAGCAGAAATAAATGAAACAGAAATGAAGAAAACAATAGCAGTGATCAATAAAACTAAAAGCTGGTTCTTTGAGAAGATAAACAAAATTGATAAACCCTTAGCCAGACTCATCAAGAAAAAAGGGGAGAGGATGCAAATCAGTAAAATTAGAAATGAAAAAGGAGAAATTAAAACTGACACTGCAGAAATACAAAGGATTATAAGAGACTACTACAAACAACTATACACCGATAAAATGGACAACCATGAAGAAATAGACAAATTCTTGGAAAGGTACAATTTTTCAAGACTGAACCAGGAAGAATTAAAAATATAAATGGATGTATCAAAAGTTATGGAATTAAAACCATAATTAAAAATCTCCCAACAACAAAAGCCCAGGACCAGATGGCTTCACGGGTGAAATCTATCAAATATTCAGAGAATAGCTAACACTGAATTTTCTCAATCTCCTCCAAAATATTGCAGAGGGAGAAACACTCCCAAATTTAATCTACAAAGCCACAAGCACATTGATACCAAAACCAGAAAAAGATATAACAAAAAAAAGTATAGACCAATATCACTGATGAATACAGATGCAAAAATCCTCAACAAAGTGCTAGCAAACAGAATCCAACAACATATTAAAAGGATCATACACCATGATAAAGTGGGATTTATCCAAGGGATGCAAGGATTCTTCAACATATGCAAATCAAGGAATGTGGTACACCACAATAACAAATTAAAGAATAAAAATCATATGATCATCTCAATAGATCCAGAAAAACCTTCTGACAAAATTTAACACCCATTTATGATAAAAACTCTCCAGAAAATGGGCATAGAGGGAACCTACCTCAACATAATACAGGTCATATATGACAAACCCACAGCAAGCATCATGCTTATGGTGAAAAATTGAAAGCATTTCCAGTAGGATCACGAAAAAGACAAGGATGTCCACTCTCCCCATTCTTACTCAACATAGTTTTGGCCACGGCAATCAGAGGAGAAAAAGAAATAAAAGTGGAAAAAAAGAAGTAGTACTGTCACTGTTTGCAAATGACATGATACTATGCATAGAAAATCCTAAAAATGCCACCAGAAAACTACTAGAACAAATCAATGAATTTGGTAAGGTTGCAGGAAACAAAATTGATACACAGAAATCGCTTACATTCCTATACACCAACAATGAAAAATCAGAAACAGAAATTAAGGAAACAATTCCATTTACCACTACAACAAAAAGAATAAAATATCTAGGAATAAACCTGTCTAAGAGAGTGAAAGACGGTACTCAGAAAACTATAAAACACTGATAAAAGAAATCAAAGATGACATAAACAGATGGAGAAATATACTATGTTCTTGGATTGGAAGAATGAATATTGTGAAAATAACTATACTACCTAGAGCAATCTACAGATTCAATGCAATCCCTATCAAACAACCAATGGCATTCTTCACAGAATTAGAATAAAAAGTTCACAATTCGTATGGAAACAAAAAAGACCCTGAATAGCCAAAACAATCTTGAGAAAGAAAAATGGAGTTGGAGGAATCAGGCTTCCTGACTTCAGACTATACCACAAATCTAGAGTAATGAAGACAATATGGTACTGGCCCAAAAAAAGAAATATAGATAAATGGAACAGGATAGAAAACCCAGAGATAAACCAATGCACCATGGTCAACTAATCTAAGAAAAAGCAGGTAAAGATATACAATGGAGAAAAGACAGCCCCTTCAATAAGTGGTGCTGGGAAAACTGGACAGCTATATGGAAAAGAATGAAATTAGAACACTCCCTAACACCATACACAAAAATAAACTCAAAATGGATTAAAGACCTAAATGTAAGGCCAAACACTAAAACTCTTAGAGGAAATCATAGGAAAAACACTCTTTGATATAAACCACAGCAAGATCTTTATTGATCCACCTCCTAGAGTAACAGAAATAAAAATAAGCAAATGGGACTTAATTAAACTTAAAAGCTTTTGCACAGCAAAGGAAACCATAAGTAAGACAAAAAGACAACCCTTAGAATGGGAGAAAATATTTGCAAATGAAACAAAAGACAAAGGATTAATCTCCAAAATATACAAACAACTCATGGAGCGCAATATAAAAAAAGCAAACAATCCAATCCCAAAATGGGCAGAAGACCTAAATAGACTTTTCACCAAGGAAGACATACAGATAGCCAAGAGGCACATGGAAGATGCTCAACATCACTAATTATTAGAGAAATGCAAATCAACACTACAATGAGGAATCATCTCACACTGGTCAGAATAGCTATTTCCAAAATATCTAGAAGGGACTTCCGTGGTGGCACAGTGGTTAAGAATCTGCCTGCCAATGCAGGGAACATGGGTTCGAGCCCTGGCCTGGGAAGATCGTACATGCCGCAGAACAACTAAGCCTGTGCACCACAACTACTGACCCTGCACTCTAGAGCCGTGAGCCACAACTACTGAAGCCCGTGCGCCTTGAGCCCATGCTCCACAACTAGAGAAGCCACCGCAACGAGAAGCCCGCACACCACAACGAAGAGTAGCCCCCGCTCGCCGCAACTAGAGAAAGCCTGTGCATAGCAATGAAGATCCAATGCAGCCCCCCCTCCAAAAAAAAAATCTAGAAACAATAAATGCTGGAATGGATGTGGTGAAAAGGGAACACTCCTGCACTGTTGGTGGGAATGTAAATTGATACAACCACTATGGAAAACAGTATGGAGGTTCCTTAAGAAACAAAAATAGAACTAGCATATGACCAAGCAATCCCATTGCTGGGCATATACCCTGAGAAAACCATAATTCAAAAAGAGACATGTACCACAATGTTCATTGCAGCACTATTTACAATAGCCAGGACATGGAACAAACCTAAATGTCCATTGACACATGAATGGATAAAGAAGATGTGGTACATATATACAAGGGAATATTATTCAGCCATAAAAAGAAATGAAATTGAGTTATTTGTAGTGAGGTGGATGGACCTAGAGTCTGTCATACAGAGTGAAGTAAGTCAGAAAGAGAAAAACAAATACCGTATTCTAAAGCATATATAAGGAATTTAAAAGAATAAAAAGGTACTGATGAACACAGTTGCAGGGCAGGAATGAAGATGTAGGCATAGAGAATGGACTTGAGGACACGAGATGGGAGGAAGAAGCTGGGACGAAATGAGAGTAGCATCGACATATATACATTACCAAATGTAAAACAGTTAGCTAGTGGGAAGAAGCCACATAGCACAGGGAGATAAGCTGGGTGCTTTGCAATGACCTAGAGGGGTGGGATAGGGAGGATGGGAAGGAGGCTCAAGAGTGAGGGGATGTGGGGACATGTGTATGCATATGGCTGATTCACTTTGGTTTACAACAGAAAGTAACACAGTATTGTGAAGCAATTATAATTCAATAAAAATCTATTTTAAAAAAAAGGCACAAATAGATGGAGAGATATGCGATGTTCTTGGATTGGAAGAATTAATATTGTGAAAATGACTCTACTATCCAAAATGATCTACAGATTCAATGCAATCCCTATCAAACTACCAATGGCATTTTTTACAGAACTGGAACAAAAAGTCTTAAAATTTATATGGAGACACAAAAGACTCCGAATAGCCAAAGCAATCTTCAGGGAAATAAATGGAGCTGGAGGAATCGGACTCCCTGATTTCAGAGCTACAGTAATCAAGACAATATGGTACCGACACAAAAACAGAAATATAGATCAATGGAACAGGATAGGAAGCCCAGAGATAAACCCACGCACCTATGGTCAACTAATCTAAGAGAAAGGAGGCAAGAATATACAATGGAGAAAAGACAGTCTCTTCAATAAGTGGTGCTGGGAAAACTGGACAGCTATATGGAAAAGAATGAAATTAGAACACTCCCTAACACCATACACAAAAACAAACTCAAAATGGATTTGAGACCTAAATGTAAGGCCAGACACTATAAAACTCTTAGAGGAAAACGTAGAAAGAAAACTTTTTGACATAAATCATAGCAAGATCTTTTTTGACCCACCTACTAGAGTAATGGAAATGAAAACAAAAATTTAAAAATAAGACCTAATGAAACTTAAAAGCTTTTGCACAGCAAAGGAAAGTATAAACAAGACGAAAAGACAATCCACAGAATAGGAGAAAATATTTGCAAATGAATCAACGGACAAAGGGTTAATCTCCAAAATATATAAACTGCTCATGCAGCTCAATATTAAAAAACAAGCAACCCAATCAAAAATGGACAGAAGACCTAAATAGACATTTCTCCAAAGAATACATACAGGTGGCCAAGAGGCACATTAAAAGCTGCTCAACATCACTAATTATTAGAGAAATGCAAATCAAAACTACAATGAGGTATCACCTCACACTAGTTAGAATGGGCATCATCAGAAAATCCACAAACAACAAATGCTGGAGAGGGTGTGGAGAAAAGGGAACCCTCTTGCAGTGTTGGTGGGAATGTAAATGGATACATCCACTATGGAGAACAGTATGGAGGTTCCTTAAGAAACTGAAAATAGAGCTACCATGTGACCCAGCGATCCCACTCCTGGGCATATATTTGGAGAAAAACATGGTTCAAAAGGATACGTGCACCCCAATATTCATTGCAGCACTGTTTACAGTAGCCAAGACATGGAAGCAACCTAAATGTCCATCAACAGATGAATGTATAAAGAAGATGTGGTACATATATACAATCATTTGAATATTGCTCAGCCATTACAAAGAATGAAATAATGCCGTTTACAGCAACATGGGTGGACCTGGAGATTATCATACTAAGTGAAGTAAGTCAGACAGAGAAAGACAAATATATGATATCACGTATATGTGGAATCTAAAAAAATGATACAAATGAACTTATTTACAAAACAGAAACAGACTCACAGACTTAGAGAATGAGCTTATGGTTACCGGAGGGGGGTGGGATTGATTGGAAGTTTGGGATTCACATGTGCATACCGCTATATTTAAAATAGATAACCAACAAGGACCAACTGTATAGCAGACGGAAGTCATTGTAATAAATATGATGGTAAAATCAGAAGAGTGAAAAAGTATAAAGGGACAAGAGGAAAAAGTGAGATCTTAAGAATAATTTTACACCATTTAATAAAGAATCTTATTTTTCACTTAAAGCTAAAGTTTCATTTCTCTAGTAGATGAAGGCTGCAGCTGTGTAAGTCAGGGGTGCCAAACTGATCATGAAAAGTAACCTGTCATTTGTTGCCTTGTCACTCCCTTGTCCTAGTCTAAGAGGCAGTAGGATCACATCATTCCCCAGTTTACATCAAAGATGTCATGTATCCAATCCCCTTCCAAGAGACATTTAGGTCTTTAATGTCTAGGTTTGTATTCTACTCATCTTTACATGCTCTGAATTTTCTTTTCCAGAGCCTTGCATATATTAGCAAACAAGAAACATTTGTTGACTTAAACGGACACAGTCTATTTAAAACGTGTTGACTTCTCTTTACATTACGAGTATACCTCTTTCTCCATACCACAGGACAAGAAGACTACATATCTCCTATTTCCCTACTTCCCCAATTTCCCGACTTCCCCAAAGCACTCCCCACTCTTAGTATGGATAGTTCTCACTCTGGGTATTATTGCAAACCTAGGCTATTTTTGACCTGATTTTCATGGCTGGCTAAAGGGAACCTTATGAGGAAACATATGAGATTGTTATGGGGATTCTGAGTAGTTGGGCCCGGACAATACAGAAAAAGAATTAAAGGTTTGTCCTCCTAAAGAAGATCCCAAGAGAAGGTAAGAAAAATATCATGCTAAAACAAGCAATACTGGCAACCTAAGATTCTTACACAAAAGAAATCAAGAAAAAGTCAAAGAAGCTACAAATATAACAGTGAATGCAAAATCTGAGTGACTCTAAAGACTTGGGTTTACACTTGTGGCTTGGGTTTGTAACTACCACTAGGGACAAATAAATCCAAGAAATATTCATAAACCTGTCCACTGCTACTTGGGAGTGCCATCTGATAAGCATATCTAAAAATAAGGCACTAACAAGAGACATCCAATATCCCCATGAAATTTAGAGATGCAGGGGCCAAATGGAAGTGGCCAGCAAAATGTCACCCCAAAGCACAAGAATTCAAAAGCCTTAGGCTCCAAGAAAGCTATTTTTATCTTATGGATTCCTTCTACATTCACACACATTTATTCCTAGCTTATGCCTCCCTTGGGAACCTTCCCATGATGCAGCAGAGATGAACCTACTTCTTCCTCTTTACAGACGTGGCCTCAGTTAGAAAGTTGTACAGTTACCTTACCTCCTCCTAAACCCAATAACACCCAGGAATTCAAGTGAAGATCAGCCCAACAGTAAATGTGGGCTTCATAGTCACATGCCCGCCATTAGATCATGTGTTAGACACTACACTCATAAAATGTGTTTCACTTAGCTGGTGTTTGTCTTAACCTTCCCCATTTCCTCACTCTAGGAGCAGTTTATCTCCCAAATAAAACAAATAATACTGTCAGAAAGTTTATCCTAATAATTAGCTTGAATTTATGACTCTAAAAGCACTAAATCTTTCCCCTCATAGTCACTTGGAACTTTGAAACATTCGTGCATCATTACCCACATCCCTCCTGAATTATGGTTTAACCAGGCAGAGTTGAATCTCTCATTTCCTCAACCTTAGTCCCAATCCTTCAAAGTACTCTTGTTTTTCTATACATTCTCCATCAGTCACCAGCATCTCTGTTGCATTGAGGGCCTCAGTGTTTAAAGCTCTCAGATGTAGTGCTTTATTGGAAGGCCCTTATTTCTTTCCTAAAACTCAGCAGTGCCCTTATTGATATATGTTAATTTTCTGTCTAATGTCATCCTTGTCTGGGTCCCATAACTCAAATTTCTTGCTGGATAAAGGGAAATCTGCTACACTTTAATGCCTGGGAGAATGAACTTCTTCTGATATGCTTATTTACCTCTTTTTCAACTCTTCTTTGTTCATTTATTCAGTGAGTTCACATCTATTTGCATTTGTAGCTTTGAAATGTTCCTAATACACTTCCCTGAGAAATGTAATTAATGTACTTTGTTCACTTCTTTAATCCAACTTCAGGCTGTGTCAGTTGTCTTCAAGACTAAGCCATGCTACAAAAATGCTGAAGGGAGCCATGGGATAACAGGCTGAGCTCTAACAGTATCTGATATAGAGCTCTAAAGCCTCATGATTAAAACTGGTAAAACAGATCCAAAATCAATCGAGTGAGCAGGATTGGAGAGTGAGACATGAGATGCTCTGTGGCTTTGTCTGGGCCACACTGGACGTCTTTGGGAGGCAACCAATCTGAACACTTCCCTGAGGTGCTACAACATGGACCTGAGAGAGAGACCCTTTGCCCTCAGTAGTGGAGTTGTGATTAAGCCCTGTGGCTGACAGGGTCTTGGTGTTCTAGCCGGGTGTCAGGCCTGAGCCTCTGAGGTGGGAGAGCCAAGTTCAGGATATTGGGCCACAAGAGACCTCCTGGCCCCACATAACAGCAAACGACGAAAGCTCTCCCATATATCTCCATCTCAACACAAAGACCCAGCTCCACTCAAAGACCAGCAAGCAACAGTGCTAGAAACACTATGCCAAACAACTAGCAAGACAGGAACACAAGCTATTAGCAGAGAGACTGCCTAAAATCATAATAAGGTCACAGACACCCCAAAACACACCACTGGTTGCAGTCCTGCTCACCAGAAAGACAAGATCCAGCCCCACCCACCAGAACACAGGCACCAGTCCCCTCCACCAGGAAGCCTACACAACCCACTGAATGAACCATACCCACTGGGAGCAGACACCAAAAACAACGGGAACTACAAACATGCAGGCTGTGAAATGGAGCCCCCAAACAAAGTAAGTTAAGCAAAATGAGAAGACAGAGGAATAAACACCAGATGAAGGAGCAAGGTAAAAACCCACTAGACAATACAAATGAAGAGGAAATAAGCGGTTTACCTGAAAAAGAATTCAAAGTAATGATAGTAAAGATGATCCAAAATCTTGGATATAGAATGGAGAAAATACAAGAAACGTTTAACAAGGACCTAGAAGAACTAAAGAGCAAACAAACAATGATGAATAACACAATAAATGAAATTAAAAATTCTCTAGATGGAATCAATAGCAGAATAACTGAGGCAGAAGAACACATAAGTGACCTGGAAGATAAAATAGTGGAAATAACCACCACAGAGCAAAATAAAGAATGAAAAGAATTCAGGACAGTCTCAGAGACCTCTGGGACAACATTAAATGCACCAACGTTAGAATTGTAGAGGTCCCAGAAGAAGAAGAGAAAGGGAGTGAGAAAATATTTGAAGGGATTATAGATGAAAACTTCCCTAATATGGGAAAGGAAATAGTCAATCAAGTCCAGGAAGAGCAGAGAGTCCCACACAGGATAAATCCAAGGAGAAACACGCCAAGACACATATTAATCAAACTATCAAAAATTAAATACAAGGAAAAAATATTAAAAGCAGCAAGGGAAAAGCAACAATTAATATACAAGGGAATCCCCATAAGGTTAAAGCTGATCTTTCAGCAGAAACTCTGCAAGCCAGAAGGGACTGGCAGGACATATTTAAAGTAATGAGAGGGAAACACCTGTGACCAAGATTACTCTACCCAGCAAGGATATCATTCAGATTCGATGGAGAAATTAAAACCTTTACAGATAAGCGAAAGATAAGAGAACTCAGCACCACAAAACCGTCTCTACAACAAATGCTAAAGGAACTTCTCCAGGCAGGGAACACAAGAGAAGTAAAAAAAGACTTACTATAACAAACTCAAAACAATTAAGAAAGTGGTAATAGGAATATACTTAACGATAACTACCTTAAATGTAAATGGATTAAATGATCAAACCAAAAGGCATACACTGGCTGAATAGATTCAAAACCACAACCCGTACATTTGCTGTCTAAAAAAGACCCACTTCAGACCTAGGGACACATAGAGACTGAAAGTAAGGGGATGGAAAAAGGTATTCCATGCAAATGGAAATCAAAAGAAAGCTGGAGCAGCAATTCTCATATCACACAAAATAGAATTTAACATAAAGTCTATTATAAGAGACAAAGAAGGACACTACATGATGATCAAGGGATCTATCCAAGAAGAAGATATAACAATTGTAAATACTTATGCACACAAAATAGGAACACCTCACTACATAAGGCAAATGCTAATAGCTATAAAAGGGGAAATTGACAGCAACACAATAATAGTAGGGGACTTCAACACCCCACTTTCACCAATGGACAGATCATCCAAAATGAAAATAAATAAGGAAATACAAGTTTTAAATGATACATATAAAAAAGATGGCTTAATTGATATTTATAGGAAATTCAATCTAAAACCAGCACATTACACTTTCTTCTCAAGTGCTCATGGAACGTTCTCCAGGACAGATCATATCTTGGGTCACAAATCAAGCCTTAGTAAATTTAAGAAAATTGAAATTGTATCAAGTATCTTTTCCGACCACAATGCTATGAGACTAGATGTCAGTTACATGAAAAAAAAACATAAAAAATACAAACACATTGAGGTTAAACAATACACTGAAAAAAAATCGAAGAGGAATTTTAAAAAAAAACCTAGAAAAACATGACAATGAAAACACGACAACTCAAAAACTATGGGATGCAGCAAAAGCAGTTCTGAGAGGGAAGTCTATAGCAATAAAATCCTACCTCCAGAAACAAGAAACATCTCACATAAACAACCTAACCTTACACCTAAAGCCGTCAGAGAAAGAAGAACATAAAATCCCCAAAGTTAGCAGAAGGAAAGAAATCAAAAATCAGATCAGAATTAAATGAAAAAGAAATGAAGGAAACAATAGCAAAGATCAATAAAACTACAAGGTGGTTCTTTGAGAAGATAAAATTAATATACCATTAACCAGACTCATCAAGAAAAAAAGGGAAAAGACTCAAATCAATAGAATTAGAAATGAAAAAGTAGAAGTAACAACTGACACTGCAGAAATACAAAGGATTATGAGAGATATTACAGGCAGCTATATGACAACAAAATGGACAACCTGGAAGAAATGGACAAATTCTTAGAAAAGCGCAACCTTCTGAGACTGAACCAGGAAGAAATAGAAAATATAAACAGACCAATCACAAGCACTGAAATTGAAACTCTGATTAAAAATCTTCCAACAAACAAAAGCCCAGGACCAGATGGCTTCACTGGTGAATTCTATCAAACATTTAGAGAAGAATTAACACCTATCCTTCTCAAACTCTGGCAAAATATAGCAGAGAGAGGAACAATCCCAAACTCATTCTATAAGGACACTATCACCCTTATACCAAAACCAGACAAAGATGTCACAAAGAAAGAAAATTACAGGCCAATATCACTGGTGAAAAGAGATGCAAAAATCCTCAACAAAATACTAGCAAACAGAATCCAACAGCAGATTAAAAGGATCATACACCATGATCAAATGGGGTTTATCCCAGGAATGCAAGAATTCTTCAATATATGCAAATCAATCAATGTGATACACCATATTAACAAATTGAAGAATAAAAACCATAGGATCATCTAAAAAAATGTAGAAAAAGCTTTCAACAAAATTCAACACCCATTTATGATAAAAATCCTCCAGAAAGTAGGCATAGAGTGAACTTACCTCAACATAATAAAGGCCATGTATGACAAACCCACAGCAAACATCATTCTCAATGGTAAAAAACTACAACCATTTTCACTAAGATCAGGAGCAAAACAAGGTTGCCCGCTCTCACCACTATTATTCCACATAGTTTTGGAAGTTTTAGCCACAGCAATCAGAGAAGAAAAAGAAATAAAAGGAATCCAAATCAGTAAAGGAGTACAAATGTCGCTGTTTGCAGATGACATGATACTATAGATAGAGAATTCTAAAGGTGCTACCAGAAGACTACTAGAGCTGATCAATTAATTTGGTAAAGTAGCAGGATACAAAGTTAATGCACAGAAATCTCTTGCATTCCTATACATTAATGATGAAAAATCTGAATGAGAAATTAAAGAAAGACTCTCATTTACCATTTCAACAAAAAGAATAAAATACCTAGGAGTAAAACTACCTAAGGAGACAAAAGACCTGTATGCAGAAAACTATAAGACACTGATGAAAGAAATTAAAGATGATACAAACAGATGGAGAGGTATACAATGTTCTTGGATTGGCAGAATCAACATTGTGAAAATGACTGTACTACCCAAAGCATTCTACAGATTGAAAGCAATCCCTATCAAACTACCAATGGCATTTTTCACAGAACTAGAACAAAAAATTTCACAATTTGTATGGAAACAGAAAAGACCCTGAATAGCTAAAGCAATCTTGAGAAAGAAAAACAGAGCTGGAGGAGTCAGACTCCCTGGCTTTGTAGTATAGCTCCCAGGCTATACTACAAAGCTACAGTAATCAAGAAAGTGTGGTACTGCCACAAAAGCAGAAAAATAGATCAATGGAACAGAACAGAAAGCCCAGAGATAAACCCACGCACATGTGGTTACCTTATCTTTGATAAAGGAGGCAAGAATATACAATGGAGAAAAGACTCCCTCTTCAATAAGTGGTGCTGGGAAAACTGCACAGCTACATGTAAAAGAATGAAATTAGAACACTCCATAACACCATACACAAATATAAATTCAAAATGGATTAAACCTAAATGTGAGGCACAACTCTATAAGACTCTTAGAGGAAAACATAGGCAGAACACTCCATGACATAAATCACAGCAAGATCCTTTTGACCCACCTCCTAGAGAAAGGGAAATATAAACAAAAATAAACAAATGAGACCTAATGAAACTTACAAGCTTTGCACAGCAAAGGAAACCATAAAGAAGACAAAAAGACAGCCCTCAGAATGGGAGAAAATATTTGCATACAAAGCAACTGACAAAGGATTAATCTCCAAAATTTACAAGCAGCTCATGCAGCTCAATATCAAAAAAAACCAATCCAATCCAAAAAAGCACAGAAGACCAAAATAGACATTTCTCCAAAGAAGATATACAGATTGCCAACAAACACATGAAATGATGCTCCAACATCACTAATCATTAGAAAAATGCAAATCAAAACCTCACACCACTCAGAATGGCCATCATCAAAAAATGTGCAAACAATAAATACTGGAGAGGGTTTGGAGAAAAGGGCACCCTCTTGAACTGTTGGTGGGTATGTAAATTGTTACAGTCACTATGCAGAACACTATGGAGGTCTGAAAAAAACTAAAAATAGAACTACCATACGACCCAGCAATCCCACTACTGGGCATATATCCTGTGAAAACCATAATTCAAAAAGAGTCATGTACCACAATGTTCATTGCAGCTCTATTTACAGTAGCCAGGACATGGAAGCAACCTAAGTGTCCATCGACAGGTGAATGGATAAAGAAGATGTGGCACATATATACAATGGAATATTACTCAGCCATAAAAATAAAACGAAATTGAGTTATTTGTAGCAAGGTGGATGGACCTAGAGTCTGTCATACAGAGTGAAGTAAGTCAGAAAGAGAAAAAGAAACACCATATGCTAATACATATATACGGAATCTAAAAAAAGAAAAAAATGGTTCTGAATAATCTAGGGGCAGGACAGGAATAGAGATGCAGACATAGAAAATGGACTGGAAGACACGGGGAGGGGTAAGGGTAAGCTGGGATGAAGTGAGAGAGTAGCATGGACATATATACACCCCCAAATGTAAAATAGATAGCTAGTAGGAAGCAGCCACATAGCTCAGGGAGATCAGCTCAGTGCTTTGTGTCCACCTAGAGTGGTGGGATAGGGAGGGTGCGAGGGAGACGCAAGAGGGAGGATATATGGGGATGTATGTGTATGTATAGCTGATTCACTTTGTTATACAGCAGAAGCTAACACACCATTGTAAAGCAATTATACTCCAATAAAGATGTTAAAAAAAAAAAAAAAGACTAAGCCATACTGATAGGGACGGACACTTAACAGTTCATCAATACACCAATATTCTCTGTATTCTACCAACTGTGACTTTTCCCACTTTACATGTATCCCTTTTTGCTCAGAACTCATTCAATTGACTGGTAACACTCCCCACTGTGACATTATCCCTTAGTTTTGTTTTGCTTGGCTGAAGCTCTCACATTAGTTGACATTATATAGTCACTAATTTAAAAATTACAGTCAGAGATGACACACAAGGATATGAATTCTGTAGCAGCAATTATAGTCGTTAGCTTAGATCTTTGTTTCTCTTGGAATTCATCTAGTTCTAAATATTCTGACCAAAGACTGAAAAGCAAGGAAAAAATATTCTCTGTGGTCTTCTTTGCTTACCAATAGATAAATGTTCATTTTAAAAGTGCAAGTTGAATAATAGCTTCCAAGCCAACAGTGGAATACAATCTAAACAATCAAAGAAAATAAAAACCGAGTATGACCAGCTTGTTATTTGAGACTGTGAGAACCTAGATTGTGCCAAATGTAAGATTCTTACTAACCCTTACCACATAACCTGACATCAGACTTATTCACTCAGAAGGAGTGTAGCCAGTACCATGACTTTCTCTAAACATTTCCTCTAAGCATCCTTTAGTGGAAGTTTAAATTTCACATCTTCAAGCTAAAATGAAATTCCTTAAATCTTTCCTTGCATGACTTGTTTTGAAACACAATAAGCTCTCTCCTGATTGACCAAAATAATTATGCCTGTGTGCTGTGTCCAAGATTTAAATTGGGAATAAATCTTGGCAGAATAAAATGTCTGGCACTGATCTTTGTTGGGTATAAAGAAGTGGGGGTGGGAATGTTCTCTTGGGAGACTTTACAGGGAATTTAATGTTTTGGATGCTGGGTATCTCACCACCTCCTAAATACCTCCACCATCACTAACTTAAAATCACTAAAATTTGTGCAGTGCCTGAGCCGTCCTGGCCCCAGCTAGCAGGGAAATTTCATTGCCTTAGCCTTTTTCTGTTCCCAGATATTTCCCATATTTTCTTCAAAGTTTTGTTTTCTCATGGTTCTTTCTTTTTAAAACAAAACAAAGCTTTTCAGTGTATCTGGCTTTTGTTTTGCTGTCTGATGTAAGGTGAGAATCTAATTTTTTTTTAATAGCCAATTTGAACACCATTCTATCTCTAAGTGAGTAGTATTTTTACTTTATAGGTACAGAGGTTAAAAAAATCAGTATTTCCTAAGTGACCTACTTAACTTGTGTCAGTCAAAGCCTTTACTAATAAAATAATCTAAACAATTACCTATTGGCACAAGAATGGTTGAGGAAATAGTAATTTAAGCCCCTTATAAAGTGTTACGTTACTGTGAAATAGTTTTAAAAATAGGAAAGCTCTATTCCTCCTCCTCTCTCCATTAAATAAATTCTCATCCCCTGCTCTTATATCTACAGTCCTAAACTTTCCACCCTCTGCTTTCCATAGCCTAAAACTCTCCTCTGATCTCCTTTTTCATGTCCCAAAACTTTGTTTCCTGTTAAAATTCTCCAAGGAGAACATTTATTTCATGTTGTTCTAAGCCTTTTGTGATGGAAAGAAAAGAGATGGTTTTAGAGTTGGACAAACCTGGATTCAGACCTTGGCTTGATTACTTAAGTCATTCATTGGTGGCTTTGAATAAATTACATGGTCACTCTGGATCTCACATTCCATATCTGTCCTTTGGGGATATCTGAGACATAAGAAGATTAGCACTAATGTAAATGCACTGCTCTATAACTGAAGACCACAATTATTCTTTGTTGTGTGATTTTGCTTGACCCATACACTACAGACTTAGATTGATAACAAAGTTAGAGAACAAAACCACATATTATTCAGAGCTCCTGGACTTGGAGGTGGATGCAGTTTGGGGTTATTCATCTTTGGAAAGAAGATGAATGTATTTTCATTGTGGAATATTTGCATTATGTTATGTTCAATAATGACAAAGCATAATTGAAAGTTTATGTATAGAAATAAAACTATTTGAATAGCCAAAGCATGGGGTACATATAAATTTGTAGTTTTCTCCAGGTAGCAACTACCCTCCATCCTTTTCCCAACAACACTCTTCCACAATTTGATGGAACCATGGATAAAGATGCTCTGCACTCTAGCTGGAAGATAAGCAAAGAATCTAAATTAGGCTATCTGGAACTAAACTTTCCAAAATTTGAATCATGAGGACAATGAAAAAGGCTGAAAGCTGAATATAATGCATCGAGGGTACAGGATGCTAGAAGAAATATCCATTCTTTCCTCTTACATGCATATTTGAAGCTATCCCAGTTTCTGTTCTTCTAAGCCTGATTCTGCAGCTTTCCCTTTGATTCACGGGCTCTCCATATTCTCCCAATGAGTTCAAGTTAGCCAGAGTCAGGTTCTATGCCTTGTAACAAAGAACCTAAGTAAATAGTATCCTTATTTGATAGAAGTGGTAACTGAAGCTTCAGAAGCTAAGTCATTTGCTCAAAGTTTTCACAACTGGTATGTGGCAATGTCGAGATATGAACCCAGACAGTTTAATTTTAAGGCTAGCCTCCTCCTGCTGCTGGGTCTTGCCACACATGCCATTTTTCATCTCCTGAAATCACTGGGATGTAAGAAGATCCCCTACCCTTCAAGAGTGTACTGGTGCCAGGTTTAGCAAAGCAACAAGAAGAAACAAGCAAGCAAATGCACTACTTAGAGAATTCTCTCTTTGTGTCTGGTTACAGTACATATTTTTCATATCTAAATACTGTTCTCCATGCCCTTTGAGTTTGAGAAGTTTATGTTTGGTTTTTAGCCACAGTGAGCTCTTTCCTCCTGCTTTAAGGTCTATTTCTGAAGCCTGAAGTAAAAAATCATAACCCAGGCAAACATTGGTAGCTGCATCCGTTAACTCCACTTTCACATCTGTCAATGAAAAAAGACTACCTCCTTTGTGAGCCAATTTCTGTACGTTCCATCTAAGCTAATTCCTTCTCTTTTACTAGTTAATCCATTCATTCAATAATTACAGAACACCTGCTGTGTGCTAGCCCTCTTGCTTATTTTCCAATTGCCGTCTACTTTCTTAAGGATACTCCTCTTTTTTATACCTCCCTCTTTACTGAATGCTTTTCTGAAGTTCAAGTTTCTCCTATCTTTAAAACCAAAAAAAAAAAAAAACTCTCAACCTAATGTTCTTCTACAGCTAGTGACTTTTCTTTCTTCCCCTTCACAAAAAATTTTCAACATTTCGGTTCTTACTCTATTTGAGATTGATTCTTGTGTATGGTTTGACATACGGCTACAATTTCATTTTTCTCTTAAAACAACTTATATCTGTTCCAGCTCCATTTATTAAATTGTCTCTCCTTTCTCATGTAATTTGTCATGCCACTTCTATCATATATTAAAATTCCATATTTGTATACCCTAATCTGTGAACTGTCTAATTTGTTCAGTCAGTCAATTAGTCCATCCCTACACCATATTTTTTAAAAATTTTATTGAAATATAGTTGATTTACAGTATTGTGTAAGTTTCAGCTGTACAGCACATCGATTCAGTTTTGTATATATTCTTTTTCAGATATTTTTCACTTATAGGTTATTACATAATATGGAGTATAGTGTCCTGTGCAATACAGTAGGTCCTGTTGGATATCTATTTTATATATAGTCTTACATGTATGTTAATCCCAGCCTCTTAGTTTATCTCTCCCTCCTCCCCCTGTCTGCTTTGGTAACCGTAAGTTTGTTTCTGTGTCTGTGAATCTCTATTTTGGAAATAAGTTCATTTGTGTCTTTTTTTTTTTTAAGATTCCACATATAAGCGACATCATATGATATTTGTCTATCGCTGTCTGGCTTACTTCACTTAGTGTGATCTCCATGTCCATCCATGTTGTTGCAAATGGCATGATTTCATTCTTTTTTATGGCAGAGTAATATTCCATTGTACATATGTACCACATCTTCTTAATCCATTTCTCTGTTGATGGACATTTAGGTTGCTTCCATGTTTTGGCTATTGTATAAATAATGTTGCAATGAACATTGGGGTGCATGTATCTTTTTGAATTGCAGTTTTCTCTGCATATATATATACCCAGAGTGGGATTGCAGGATCATATGGTAGCAATCTACATAGGATTTAGTGCAATCTCTATCAAATTACAGATGGCATTTTTCACAGAACTAGAACAAAAAATTTCACAGTTTGTATGGAAACACAAAAGATACTGAATAGCCAAAGCAATCTTGAGAAAGAAACATGGAGCTGGAAGAATCAGGCTCCCTGACTTCAGACTATCCTACAAAGCTACAGTCACCAAAACAGAATGGTACTGGCACAAAAAACAGAAATATAGATCAATGGAACAGGATAGAAAGCCCAGAAATAAACCCATGCACTTATGGTCAATTAATCTATGACAAAGGAGGTAAGAATATATAACAGAGAAAAGATAGTATCTTTGATGAGTGATGCTGGGAAAACTTGACAGCCACATGTAAAAGAATGAAATTAGAACATTCTCCAGTACCATATACAAAAATAAACTCAAAGTGGATTAAAGACCTAAATATAAGACCAGATACTATAAAACTCCTACAGGAAAACATATGCAGAAAACTCTTTGACATAAGTTGCAGCAATATTTTTTTGGACCTGTCTCCTAAGACAAAGGAAACAAAAGCAAAAGTAAACAAATGGGACTTTATTAAACTTAAAAACTTTTGCACAACAAAGGAAACTATAAACTAAGTGAAAAGACAACCTACAGGATGGGAGAAAATATTTGCAATTATGAGACAACAAGGGTTAATTTCCAAAATATATAAACAGCTCATACAGCTCACTATCAAGAAAAAAAAAAAAACAATAAAAAAACGGGAAGAAGATCTAAATAGACATTTCTCCAAAGAAGACATACAAATGGCCAACAGGCACATGAAAATATGCTCAACATCTCTAATTATCAAAGAAATGCAAGGCAAAACTACAATGAGGTATCACAGAATGACCATCATCAAAAAGTCTCAAGTAAAATATGCTGGAGAGGGTGTGGAGAAAAAGGAACCCTCCTATACTATTGGTGGGAAAGTAAATTGGTGCAGCCACTATGGAGAACAGTATGAAGTTTCCTTAAAAACTACACCATATCTTTTTAACTTTCAAATAGCTTTCTAATCTTTTTATTCAGAACCACAAGAATTTTCTCCCCGTCTAGAAACAAATTGACTATTCTTTGCCCTTTGCTGCTCTACATAAATTTTAGAATCAATCTGCCAAAAACATCCTGTTGAGTTTAATTTTTTCTTTGAGAATACAGACCTTATTTATCTAGATTTATAATTCTTATACACTTACATTATTTCAACAAGAACATTCTGATGTAACTTTTGTCACTATTCATCACTAATTCCTTAGGACAATTTTCTAGACAATAAATTGTTCAGTAGAATATGTTCTCTCATTCACAATATTTTATGTTATAAAAAATTTTAATGTATAGAACAAGTTGAAAGAATGATAAAATACATTTCATGTATCAAAAATCTAGATGGAACAACTGTGAATATTTTGTCATTTCAGAGTAAGATGCAGAGATTGTGACACTCTTAAACAATGATATCCCCATGTCTCTTAAAAATAAAGAAATTTTCCTTCATTATTATAATACTATTAATGCCCAGGATAAAATTAACCATAACTCCCTAATGTAACATAAAATCACTCATGCTTAAGTATTTGCCAATTGTCCACAAAATACCTCAATTAACTATTTTTTAATGAACAAAATTCCAACTGAAATCTACCCATAATATTTGGTTGTATATCTTTTTAGTCTTTCTTAATTGAGAACAGTCCCAATACCGTTTTTCTTTTTAATAACATTGAATTTTGAAGAGACTGGGCCAGTTGTCTTGTAAAACTTCTACAATCTGAATTTGCTTCACTGATTACTTCCATCTGGATGTCAATTATCTTGCTTCTTTTATCTCCTATATTTCTATAAACTGGAAGTTCGGTTTAAAGGAATAATTAGCTTCAAGTTAAACACGTTCAATAAGAATGCTTTATAGGGAATGCTGTGTACTTCATATTATATTACATCAAGTGACACATAAAATCAAATTGCTTTACTATTGGCGATGCCAAGTTTGAGCACTTAAGTTGATAGAAGTAAAATCTTTCCGTGGTAAAGTTGTGTATTTTTATCCTTATGATTAGAAAGTTAAATGTAGGGAGATAGTTTGGCTCCTTGTGAATATATCTTTTTTTTTCAGCTTTATTGAGGTATAATTGTCAAATAAAATTGTAAAATATTTAAAGTGTGTAATTTGATATAATCACATTGTGAAAGTATTCCCAGCATCAAGTCACTTATATCTACCAACTCACATATTTTCTTTCCTTCTTTCTTTCTTTTTTTTTTTTTTTTTTTTGGTGAAAACACAAGTCTATTCTCTTAGCAAATTTGAATTAAACCCACAGTATTATCAACTATAGTCATCACGTTATACATTAGATCCTCATACCTTATTCATCTTATAACTGAAAATTTGTATTCTTTCCCAGCTTCTTCCTATTTCCCCCACCTCCCAGTCCCTAGCAACAACCATTCTACTCTCTTTTCTTTTCTTTTTTTTAATTAATTTTTATTGGAGTATAGTTGCTTTACAATGTTGTGTTAGTTTCCTCTGTACAGCGAAGTTAATCAGCTAAACGTACACATATATCCCCTCTTTCTTGGATTTCCTTCCCATTTAGGTCACCACAGAGCATTGAGTAGAGTTCCCTGTGCTATACGGTATGTTCTCATTAGCTATCTATTTTATACATAGTATCTATTGTGTGTATATGTCAATCACAGGCTCCCAATTCATCCCACCCACACCTTTCCCCCTTGGTATCCATACATTTGTTCTCTACGTCTGTATCTGTATTTCTGCTTTGCAAATAAGATCATCTATACCATTTTTCTAGATTTCACATATATGTGTTAATATATGATATTTGTTTTGCACTTTCTGACTTCCTTCACTCTGTATGACAGTCTCTAGTCCCATCCACGTCTCTACAAATGAACCAATTTCATTCCCTTTTATAGCCGAGTAATAGTCCATTGTATATATGTACCACATCTTCTTTATCCACTCCTCTGTTAATGGATATTTAGGTTGCTTCCATGTCTTGGCTATTGTAAATAGTGCTGCAATGAACACTGGGGTGCGTGTGTCTTTTTGAATTATTGTTTTCTCTGGGTATATGCCCAGGATTGGGATTGCCAGGTCATATGATAGTTCTGTTTTTAGTTTTTTGGTTTGTTTTTTTGTTTTTGGTTTTATTGCGGTACGTGGGCCTCTCACTGTTTTGGCCTCTCCCGTTGCGGGAGCACAGGCTCCGGATGCGCAGGCTCAGCAGCCATGGCTTACAGGCCCAGCCGCTCCACGGCATGTGGGATCTTTCTGGACTGGGGCACGAAGCCATGTCCCCTTCATCGGCAGGCGGACTCTCAACCACTGCGCCACCAGGGAAGCCCTGTTTTTAGTTTTTTAAGGAACTTCCATAATGTTCTCCATAGTGGCTGTACCAATTTACATTCCCACCAACAATGTAGGAGGGTTCCCTTTTCTCCACAACCTCTCCAGCATTTATTGTTCGTAGACTTGATGATGGCCTTTCTGACTGGTGTTAGGTGATATCTCATTGTAATTTTGATTTGCATGTTTCTCTAATAATTAGCAATGTTGGACATCTTTTCATGTGCCTCGTGGCCATCTGTATGTCTTCTTTGGAGAAATGTCTAAGTCTTCTGCCCATTTTTTGATCGGGTTGTTTGTTTTGATGATATTAAGCCTCATGAGCTGTTTGTAAATTTTGGAGACTAATCCCTTGTCAGTCACATCATTTGTAAATATTTTCTCCCAATCTGTGGGTTGTCTTTTCGTTTTGTTTATGGTTTCCTTTGCTGTGGAAGAGCTTTTGAGTTTAATTAGGTACCACTTGTTTACTTTTGTTTTTATTCTGGGAGACAGATCGAAAAAGTTATTGCTGTGATTTATGTCAGAGAGTGTTCTGCCTATGTTTTCCTCTAGAAATGTTACAGTGTCCAGTCTCACATTTAGGTCTTTAATCCATTTTGAGCTTATTTTTGTGTATGGTGTTAAAGAATGATCTGATTTCAGTTTTTTACATGTATCTGTCCAGTTTTCCCAGCACCATTTGTTGAAGAGACTGTCTTTCCACCATTGTGTAGTCTTGCCTCCTTTGTTGTAGATTAATTGGCCGTAGGTGTGTGGGTTTACTTCTGGGTTTTCAATCCTGTTCCATTGATCTATATTTCTATTTTTGTGCCTGTATCATACTGCTTTGATGACTATAGCTTTGTAGTATAATCTGAAGTCAGGGAACTTGTTTCCTCCAGCTCTTTTTTTCTTTCTCAAGATTGCTTTGGCTATTCGGGGTCTTTTACGTCTCCACACAATTTTTAAGATTTTTTGTCTTGCTCTGTGAAAAATGCCATTGATAATTTGATAGGGATTGCATTGAATCTGTAGATTGCCTTGGGTAGTATAGTCATTTTGACAATATTGATTCTTCTAATCCAAACCACGGTATATCTTTCCATCTGTTAGTGTCTTCTTCAATTTCTTTCATCGGTGTCTTATAGTTTTCAGAGTACAGGTCTTTTGTCTCCTTAGATAGGTTTATTCCTAGGTATTTTATTCTTTTTGATGCAGTGGTAAATGGGATTGTTTCTTGAATTTCTCTTTCTGATCTTTTGTTGTTAGTGTGTGGAAATGCAACAGATTTCTGTGCATTAATTTTGTGACCTGTGATTTTACCAAATTCATTGATGAGCTCTAGTAGTTTTCTGGTGACATCTTTAGGACCTTCTATGTATAGTATCATGTCATCTGCAAACAGTGACTGTTTAACTTAGTCTTTTTCAATTTGGATTCCTTTTGTATCTTTTTCTTCTCTGATTGCTGTAGCTAAGACTCCCAAAACTATATTGAATAAAAGTGGTGGGAGTGGACATCCTTGTCTTGTTCCTGATCTTAGAAGAAATGCTTTCAGCTTTTCACCATTGAATATGATGTTGGCTGTAGGTTTGTCATATATGGCCTTTATTATGTTGTGGTATGTTCCCTCTATGCCCACTTTCTGGAGTGTTTTTATCATAAGTGGGTGCTGAATTCTGTGAAATATTTTTTTGCCTCTATTTAGATGATCATATGGCTTTTATTCTTCAATTTGTTGATGTGGTGTATCACACTGATTTATTTGTAGGCATTGAAAAATCCTTGCATCCCTGGGATAAATCCCAACTTGATCATGGTGTATGATCTTTTTAATGTATGATTGGATTCAGATTGCTAGTATTTTGTTGAGGATTTTTGCATCTATGTTCATCAGTGATATTGCCCTGTAATTTTCTTTTCTGTGTGATATCTTTGTCTGGTTTTGGTATCAGGGCGATGGTGGCCTCATAGAATGAGATTGGGAGTTTTCCTTCCTCAACAATTGTTTGGAACAATTTCAGAAGGATTGGTGTTAGCTCTTCTCTAAATGTTTGATAGAATTCGCCTGTGAAGCTGTCAGGTCTTGGACTTTTGTTTGTTGGGAGTTTTTAAATCACAGTTTCAATTTTACTACTTGTGACTGTTCTGTTCATATTTTCTATTTCTTCCTGGTTCAGTATTGGGAGACTGTACCTCTCTAAGAATTTTTCCATTTCTTTCATGTTGTCCATTTTCTTGGTATACAGTTGCTTGTAGTAGTCTCTTATGATCCTTTGTATTTCTCTGGTGTCAATTGTAACATCTTTTTCATTTCTAATTTTATTGATTTGAGTCATCTCCCTTTTTTTCTTGTTTAGTCTGGCTAAAGGCTTATTGATTTTGTTTATCTTCTCAAAGAACCACTTTTAGTTTTATTGATATTTACTATTGTTTTCTGTCTCTATTTCATTTATTTCTGCTCTGATCTTTACGATTTCTTTCCTTCTACTAACTTTAGATTTTGTTTGTTCTTCTTTCTCTAGTTGCTTTACGTGTCAAGTTAGGTTGTTTATTTGAGATTTTTCCTTCCTGAGGTAAGATTGTATTGCTATAAACTTTCCTCTTACTACAGCTTTTGCTGCATCCCATAGGTTTTGGATTGTTGTGCTTCATTTTCATTCTTCTCTAGGTGTTTTTTGTTTTCCTCTTTAATTTCGTCAGTGATCCATTGGTTGTTTAGTAGTATATTGTTTAACCTCCATGTTTTTGTGTTTTTATAGGTTTTTTTATGTAGTTTATTTCTAATCTCATAACATTGTGATCAGAAAAGATGCTTGATGTGTATTCAATTATCTTAAATTTCC
This sequence comes from Pseudorca crassidens, assembly GCF_039906515.1. NCBI lineage: Eukaryota > Metazoa > Chordata > Mammalia > Artiodactyla > Delphinidae > Pseudorca > Pseudorca crassidens. Next base: position 126,495,746 of record NC_090297.1, on the reverse strand, counting down.
TGAGGGACACCTTGTGGCCCAGAATGTGATCAGTCCTGGAGAATGTATGGTGTGCACTTGAGAAGAATGTGTATTCTGCTGCTTTCAGATGGAATGCTCTATAAATATCAATTAAGTCCATCTAGTCTAACGTGTCATTTAAGTACTATTTTTCTTATTGATTTTCTGTCTGGATGATCTGTCCATTGACGAAAGTTAGGTGTTAAAGTCCCCCCCTATTATTTTTCTTTTTACATCTTTATTGGTGTATAATTGCTTTACAATGGTGTGGTTAGTTTCTGCTTTATAACAAAGTGAATCAGTTATACATATACATATGTTCCCATATCTCTCCCCTCCTCCATCTTCCTCCCTCCCACCACTTATTGAAGAGGCTGTCCTTTCTCCACTGTACATTCCTGCCTCCTTTATCAAAGATAAGGTGACCATATGTGCGTGGGTTTATCTCTGGGCTCTCTATCCTGTTCCGTTGATGTATCTTTCTGTTTTTGTGCCAGTACCATACTGTCTTGATTACTGTAGCTTTATAGTATAGTCTGAAGTCAGGGCGCCTGCTTCCTCCAGCTCCGTTTTTCCTTCTCAATATTGCTTTGGCTATTCCTGTTCTTTTGTGTTTCCATACAAATTGTGAAATTTTATGTTCTAGTTCTGTGAAAAATGCCAGTGGTAGTTTGATAGGGATTGCATTGAATCTGTAGATTGCTTTGGGTAGTAGAGTCATTTTCACAATGTTGATTCTTCCAATCCAAGAACATGGGATATCTCTCCATCTATTTGTATCATCTTTAATTTCTTTCATCAGTGTCTTATAATTTTCTGTATACAGGTCCTTTGTCTCCTTAGGTAAGTTTATTCCTAGATATTTTATTCTTTTTGTTGCAATGGTAAATGGGAGTGTTTTCTTGATTTCACTTTCAGATTTTTCATCATTAGTGTATAAGAATGCCAGAGATTTCTGTGCATTAACTTTGTATCCTGCTACTTTACCAAATTCATTGATTAGCTCTAGTAGTTTTCTGGTAGCACCTTTAGGATTCTGTATGTATAGTATCATGTCATCTGCAAACAGTGACAGCTTCTTCTTTTCTGATTTGGATTCCTTTTATTTCCTTTTCTTCTCTGATTGCTGTGGCTAAAACTTCCAAAACTATGTTGAATAAGAGTGGTGAGAGTGGGCAACCTTGTCTTGTTCCTGATCTTAGTGGAAGTGCTTTCAGGTTTTCACGATTGAGGACGATGTTGGCCGTGGGTTTGTCATATATGGCCTTTATTATGTTGAGGAAAGTTCCCTCTATGCCTACTTTCTGCAGGGTTTTTATCATAAATGGGTGTTGAATTTTGTTGAAAGCTTTCTCTGCAACTATTTTGCTGATCATATGGTTTTTCTCCTTCAGTTTGTTAATATGGTGTATCACGTTGATTGATTTGTGTATGTTGAAGAATCCTTGCATTCCTGGAATAAACCCCACTTGATCATGGTGTATGATCCTTTAATGTGCTGTTGGATTCTGTTTGCTAGTATTTTGTTGAGGATTTTTGCATCTATGTTGATCAGTGATATTGGCCTGTAGTTTTCTTTCTTTGTGACATCGTTGTCTGGTTTTGGTATCAGGGTGATGGTGGCCTCGTAGAATGAGTCCCCACTATTATTGTCTCACTCTCAATTTCTCCCTTTATGGCTGTTTGTACTTGCCTTATATATTGAGGTGGTCCATGTTGGGTGCATAAATATTTATAATTGTTATATCTTCTTCTTGGATTGATCTGTTGACCATTATGTAGTGTCCTTTATTTCTTATAACAGTATTTTAAAGTCTGTTTTTTCTGATATGAGTATTGCTACTCCAGCTTTCTTTTGATTTCCATTTACAAGGAGTACCTTCTTCCATCCCCTCACTTTCAGTCTGTACGTGTCCCTATGTCTGAGGTGGGTCTTTGTAGACAGCATATATACAGGTCTTGTTGTTGTATCCACTCAGCCAGTCTATGTCTTTTGGTTCATGCATTTAATCCATTTATATTTAAGGTAATTATTGATATGTATGTTACTATTACCATTTTCTTAATTGTTTTCAGTTTGCTCTTGTAGGCCTTTTTCTTCTCTTGTGTTTCCCACCAGAGAAGTTCCTTTAGTATTTGTTGGAAAGCTGGTCTGGTGATGCTGAATTCTTTTAGCTTTTGCTTGTCTGTAAAGCTTTTGATTTCTACATCAAGTCTGAATGAGACCCTTTCTGGGTATAGTATTCTTGGTTGTAAGTTCTTCCCTTTCATCACTTTAAATATATTGTGCCACCCCCTTCTTGCTTGCAGAGTTTCTGCTGAGAAATCAGCCATTAACCTTATGGGAGTTCCCTTGTATGTTATTTGTCATTTTTCCCTTTTTGCTTTTAATATTTTTTCTTTGTCTTTACTTTTTGTCTCTTTGATTACTCTTGTCTCCATATGTTCCTCCTTGGTTTTATCCTGCCTGGGACTCTCTGCACTTCCTGTACTTGATTGACTGTTTTCATTCCCATGTTAGGGAAATTTTCAGCTATTATCTCTTCAAATATTTTCTCAGGTCCTTTCTCTCTCTCTTATTCTGGGACCCCTATAATGCAAATGTTGGTGCATTTAATCTTGTCTCAGATGTTTCTTAAACTGTCTTCATTTCTTTTCATTCTTTTTTTCTTTATCCTGTTCCACAGTAGCAATTTCCACCGTCTGTTTTCCAGGTCACTTATCTGTTCTTCTGCCTCAGTTATTCTGCTATTGATTCCTTCTAGTGTATTTTTTATTTTAATTATTGTATTGCTCATCTCCGTTTGTTTGTTCTTTAATTAAACCTTTCTTGTATCTTCTCAATCTTTGCCTCAGTTCTTTTTGCTGAGATCCTAGGTCATCTTCACTATCATTATTCTGAATTATTTTTCGGGACGGTTGCCTGTTTCCTCTTCATTTAGCTGTTTTTCTAGGGTTTTATCTTGTTCCTTCATCTGGGACATAATCCTTTGTCTTTTCTTTTTGTCTAGCTTTCTGTGATTGTGGTTTTCATTCTGCAGGTTGCAGGATTGTAGTTCTTCTTGCTTCTGCTCTCTGCCCTCTGGTGGATGAGACTATCCAAGAGGATCATGCAAGCTTCCTGGTGGGAGGGACTGGTGGTCAGTAGAACTGGGTCTTGCTGTGGTTGGCAGGGCTGTGCTCAGGAAAACTTTAATCTGCTTGTCTGCTGATGGGTGGGGTTGTTTTCCCTCCCTGTTTGTTGTTTTGTCTGAGGCTACCCAGCATTGGAGCCTACAGACTATATGGTAGGGCCAGTGTTGGCCTCTGGGAGGGCTCACACAAATAGGTACTTCCCAGAACTGCTGCTGCCAGTGCCCTTGTCGCCATGGAGAGCCACAGCTGGCCCCCACCTCTGTAGGAGACCCTCCAACACTAGCAGGTATGTTTGGTTCAGTCTCCTATCTGGTCACTGCTCCTTTGCTTGGGTCCTGGCGTGCACAAGATTTTGTGTGTGTCCTCTAAGAGTGGAGTCTCTGTTTCCCCCAGTCCTGTGGAAGTCCTGCAATCAAATCCCACTGGCCTTCAAAGTCAGATTCCCTGGGGATTCTTAGTCCCATTGCTGGACCCTCAGACTGGGAAGCCTGACATGGGGCTCAGAACCTGCACTCCAGTGGGAGGAGTTCTGTGGTATAATTTTTCTCGTTTGTGGGCTGCCCACCCAGCAGGTATGGCATTTGATTTTATCATGATCACGCCCCTCCAAACATCTCATTGCAGCTTCTCCTTTGTCTTTGGATGTGGGGTATCTTTTTTGGTGGGTTCCAGCATCTTCCTGTTGATGGTTGTTCAGCTGTTACTTGTGATTTTGGTGCTCTCACAAGAGGTGCTGAGCACAAGTCCCTTCTACTCCACCATCTTGAACCAATCTCTGGATCAGTGTTTCTTATTGATTTTCTGTGTGGATGATATGTTCACTGATGTAAGTGAGGTGTTAAAGTCTACTACTATTAATGTCAGTTTCTTCCTTTTTCAATATTTTCTCCCATGTGGGTGCATATATATTTACAATCGTTATGTCTTCTGGTTGTATTGATCTCTTTATCATTATATAATGCTCTTTGTCTCTTGTTACAGTCTTTGTTTTAAAGTCTATTTTGTCTAATATAAGTATTGCTATCTCAGCTTGCTCTTCACTTCCATTTTCATAAAATACTTTTTTCATCCTCTCACTTTCAGTGTAGATGTGTGTCTTTAGATCTGAAGTGAGTCTTTTGAAGGCAGAATATATATGGGTCTTATTTTTGTATCCATTCAGGTACTCTAATTCTTTTGATTGGAACACTTAGCCCACCTTCTAATCTGAATGATAACCTTTCCGGGTAGAGTATTCTTGGTTTCAGGGTTTTTTCTTTTATCACTTTGAGTATATTGTTTCCTTCTGTTCTGCCTGAAAAGTTTCTGCTGAAGAGTTATCTTATAGTCTTATGGGATTTCCTTGTGTGTAACTAGTTGCTTTTCTCTTACTGCTTTTAAGATTTTCTCTTCCTTTTGAAATTTTGCCTTTTAATTATAATGTTTCTTGGTGTGGACCTCTTTGGGTTGATCTTGTAAGGGACTCTCTGTAATTCCTAGACCTAGGTGTGTGTTTCCTTCCCCAGTTAAGAAAAGTTTTTAGCTATTTTTCTTTAAATAAGTTCTCTGTCACTTTCTCTCTCTCTTCTTTTTATGGAACCCCTATAATGCAAACATTAGTATACTTGATGTTGTCCCAGAGGTCTCTTAAACTATTCTAATTTTTTAAAATTATTTTTTCTGTTCAGCTTGGATGATTTTCACTACTCTCTCTTCCACTTTGCTGATCCATTTGTCTATATCATCTAAGCTACTGTTGATTCCTTCTAGTGTACTTTTTATTTCAGTTATTGTATTCTTCATCTCTGTTTGGTTTGTCTTTATATTTTCTAACTCTCTGTTGAAATTATCACCATGTTCATTCATTCTTCTCCCAGTTCAGTGAGCATCTTTATGTTTATTACTTTGAACGCTTTATCAGGTAGATTGCTTATCTACAGTTCATTTAGCTGTATTCCCACTAGGCTGACTAGAAAATCTCATGATTAAGGGACATTGCATAAGGCATTTGGAAGGGACCAGTCTCAGTACTGATGGATAATTAGCCTTGGATTGAGTACTTCTCTAGTCCAGTCTAACAAATATGAAAAGCAATACCCCAAAAGATCAAAAAAAGTTATGTAACTTAACTGCATTCCAGAATAAACTTCAAGACTAGTTATAGGAAAACAAGTTTTTCCAGCCCCCAACAAGTTAAAAACCACAATATCTGGAATCTCATAATAATAATAAAACTCTCAGGCATGTAGAGAAGCAAGAAATAAGTTTAAAGAGAAATTTAAATCAACCAAAAGTGACATAGAAGAGACACAGATATTGAAATTTCAAAAAAGTCATTAAAACAGTTATTATAGATGCATTTCATATATCCAAACTGTTAAGTAGATATATGGAATATATAATATTAAAAAAAAGTCAAACTTCTGAAATGAAAACTATACTACCTGAGATGAAAAATACACTGAATGGGAATAATGGCAGATTAGACATCACAGAAGAAAAATTAGTCAGTTTGATTACAAAATAATAGAAACTCTCCAAAATGAAACACAAACAGAAAAAAAAAAAAAAGATCATCAGCACATTGTGGGACAACTTTTACATGGCCTTTTATATGTATAATTGGAGCCCTAAGAAGAGAAAGGTCACAGGAAAAGTACTTAAAGATATAATGGCCAAAGTGTTGCCAAATTTGAAAAATACTATAAATCCCCAGATCTTAGAAGCTCAAAAAAACTCTAGCACAATAGTCTTGATTAAAAGTACACCAATGCACGTTATAATCCATTTGCTCATAATTGGTGATCAAAAGGAAAACCTAAAAGCACCTGAAAAACAAAGACACATTACAAATATAGAAACAAAGATAAGGATGGCTACAGATTTATTGTCAGAAACAGTGTATGTGGGAAGGCTTTGGAGCAATTTCTCTAAAGTACTAAGAGAAAAAATATTGTCAATATAGAATTGTATACCTAGTTAAATCATCCTTCAAAAACAAAGAGGATTTCTTTAAAAAAAAGAAAGAGATGGAATACTACTCAGCCATAAAAAAGAATAAAATAATGCCATTTGCAGCAACATGGATGCAACTAGAGATTATCATACTAAGTGAAGTAAGCCAGAAAGAGAAAGACAAATACCATATGATATCACTTACATGTGGAATCTAAAATATGACAGAAATGAGCCTATCTATGAAACAGAAACAGAATCAGGGACATAGAGAATAGACTGGTGGTTGCCAAGGGGAAGGGTGTGGGAGAGGGATGGATTGGGAGTTTGGGAATAGCAGATGCAAGCTGGTATATATAGAATGGATAAACAACAAGGTCATACTATATAGCACAGGGAACTATATTCAATATCCTCTGATAAACTATAATGGAAAACAATATGAAAAAGAATATATATATGTATAACTGAATCACTTTGCTGTACAGCAGTAATTAACACAACATTATAAATCAACTATACTTCAATAAAAAATTTTGAAAAGAAAGATATTCTCAGACATATAAAACCTGAGAGAATGCATCAGCAGAAGACCCACACTAAAGAAATGTTAGAGGAGTTCCATCAGGCAGAAGGGAAATGGTTGACTGTGATAAGTTAAAGATGTATACTCTAAACCTTAAAGCAACTACTAAAATAAGAAAGCAAAGAGTTATAGCTAACAAGTCAGCAAAAGAGATGAAATGGAATCTATAAAAAGTCCAAAAGAAGAGAAAAAAATAGAACACAGAATAGACAAATAGAAAATAAATAGTAAGATAATTCAGTAAAACACTTAGCTTTAAATTCTTTGTGTTTTACCTCTACCACCGAGCTTTCAAAGGAATCTCCAGCTCCCAAAATGTCTCCCTCCCTTCCAAATCCTCTTTCTGCACATTTTTCAAGTTTGTTCCTTTTGACTCCCAATAATCCAGTGCTTTGACTCATGGAATCTTCTGATCTGCCTTCAGTATTTCCAAAGTGGGTCCCTTTCCTTGGGTGGATCTTAGTTGATGTAAACTGTGTTCCATCACTGCAAAGACCCTACTACATTGTATTCTCTTCTGTTTAGTCCCTAACTGACTCTCAGCTCTATTGTGAGTTCTGGAACCAACTTTACTAATCTTGAGTATTCATTTCTCCACTTACATGTTAATTGGACTTTGCATTTTCTCTGTTTCCTTATTATGTGGTTGGCATAGGCCATGGGTGATTTTATTTTCTATCTTTAAAATTTCCATTGTTCTCAGTAGAATGTATGAATAGATTCCACTGTAAGCAGCCACCAATATCTACAGGAATTCTTCCTGTCTTCTTCCTCACTTTATATTCATTCTTCAGAGATATATAAGGTAGCTTTCAACTTCACTGCAGCTTTCTTTCCAAGATCAGCAGGGAGCGCCCTTGTGTAGATGTTAGTGGATATGTCTCAATCTTTACCTTACTTGATATGTTGGTACATTTTGGTTACTCTCCACTTCTTAAAATACTTTCTTTTGTTTATTACATTCTTTGATACAACACTCTCCTGGTTTTTATTCTGTCATCTTGTCTGCTTCTTGGTGTTGTAAATTCTTTTTCTTCTATCTGCCTTTGTTTGACCCAGGGTTCTTTCTTAATTCCTAATCTCGTCTCACTCTAAACATGTTCCCTTCCTTGCATAGCTTCACTTTTCAGCTCTATGCTAATGATTTTCAAATAGTTGCCTAAGCCAAAATCTCTTACCCAAATCTCAAACTACATGTTTAACCACCTGTTGAACATTTCTATTTTATGTTTCGAGGACACCTCAAACTCATCCTGTCCCAAATTAAATGAATTACTATCTAAGCCTTCACCCTTCCCAATCCTACTCATCCTCTTAAGCACTGCTATCAATGATTTATCACCAACCATAAAATTCCCCAAGCTCAAAACTTTGTGATCACTCCTGCCTCTTCCCCTCTCTCTTCTGTAATGTCCTAATGATTCTATCTCTTTGTTATCTGTTGACTGTGTCCATTTATTACAACTACTATTCCCATTACCTTAGTTCAAGTCTTTATCATCTCTCACCTGGATTATATCACAGCCTTCTATCTACCTGCCAACAATAATTTTCCCCTTCCAATCTATTACTTATACAATAGTCAGTAGATTTTCTAAACTGTAACTTAATCATGTCACTCAACTGCTTAAAATTTTAACGGCTCAACATGCCTCAGGATAAGGTCTAAACTTAACAAGCCTTACAAAGTTAGTAGTTTAGCCCGTCTCTAATTCAGCCTCTTATCTCACTACTCTTCTACCTTACACTCTACGTTCTAGTCATACTAAACCTTGTGTAATTTTTATGAACAATTCTAGGACTTTGCTTATGCTTCTCCTCATCTTTCACATAGTTAACTCCCCATGACCTTTTAGGTCTCATCTTAGATATTCTTTCCTATTTGAAGCCCTTCCTGACCCCCTACTGCCTCAAGAATGAATTAGGAACACTTCTCTTTGATTCCATTATACCTGTTACTTATCCCTCTTGTAGATCTTTTCATACTCTAGTTGTAATTTTTTGAATGCAGGTCTGTATCTTCTGTTAGATGATGAGTTATTTGAGAGAAGTGACATTTTCGTCAACTTATCAGTAGTATCTGACCCAGAACCTAGCATATAAAAAACACTCAATGATTAACTGTTAAATACACACATACATACATACATACATATACAAATGAATGACTCACACTTAAATGTTTATTCCCAGTTATTAAGCTAGCTATTGCTACTTCCCTTTGTACATTAAAAAGTATGAACATTATTCTCAGGTGAGTATGACTTATAAATCTCACAGTGTCAATAAATTTAAAGTTATTTTTATTATTTTTCAATGAAAGATTTTCAAGTCCCTTGAAGTAGCAGGTACATATTATTTCCAAATGAAAGTGAAACGTGGCTAAGTTTACTGTGGAGATAATAATAAGTAATACTTTTGAGAACTCACTCTGTGTCAATCAGTGTTCTTAGCACTTTACATGTAATAAGTTATTGACTCCCCACAATAACCCAATGAGATTGCAACTATCCCATTTCATAGATGGTAATCTGATTTAGCAAGTTCCCCAAAGTTGCACAGCTGGTAAGCAGAGCTGGGATTTGAACCCAGGCACTCTAGCTAAAAATACTTTTGGTTTGAGAGCTTTTGTATATGAATGTTCTTGCCACCCTTCGGTTTATCTTCTAAACTTTGCTATGTTTATATATGTAAATATGGAATCTATTCCACTTAGACTCCACAAAACCAACTCAGAATTAACTTTATCTTTTGAAACCAAGCACATAAATGCTAATGTCTCATCTTACTTTGAGGTAGAGTAATTCCTCCACGTGTTCATTCTTTTTCATAAATTTGAGCAAGCATGCATATAGCATTGAATTTCCTTCCTAAGTCTCAGGACTTACTCTGTAATTTGCAGGGACCAGTGCAAAATGAGAATGCGGGGCCCCTGTTAAAAAATTGTTAAGAATTTCAAGGTGTCGACAGCAGAGCATTAAACCAAGCATGAACCCCTTCTAAGCACAGGGCCCTTTGCAACTGCGCAGGAAGAACACCCATGAAGTCAGCCTTGCTAATTCTCCTTCCTCAGAGGCAATAGACAACCAATACCTTGTCTACAGTTGACAATCACTTGACAGGCAGGCTACTTCACTTTTCTGTATATAAGACTAAAAATTCTATTCTTAACTTTAAAACAACACATTTAAGTTGTTTAAAATAGCAATCCTCACTACCATTATCATAGCACAGAACTTGGGGATCTAGCACATATAAGGTATCTATGTGTTTTACTCAACAAAACACCTACTTCACAACTCTGTGCGATAGAAATGTGTTCCTATTTTACAGATGAATAAACAGACCAAGAGAGATAAAGTAACTTGTTTAAGGTCACCTAGGTAGTAAATTTGAGGGGCTACTATTTAAGCCCAGAGCCACCTGCCTCCAAAACCCACAGGTTTTTCATTATACCATGTTACTTCTTTTGTGACAATGAAGTAAAAACACAACTAATCATGGACTAAGAAGTTGAATTGTGACGTACTTAGCTTTTGCCCTAAGCAAATAAAACCTTAATCTTGCTTTCTCTGTGTGTCTCCACTGTTGATCCCAGATTCTTCAATCATAGGCATGTGTGCACAAGACAATATATGATTTTTTAAAAGAACAAGGCTGTCTTCTGAGGCTTGGCGAGATCCCTACTGAGAGTGCTGTCATGGTCACTCTCAAATATCAGAGGTAGATACAGTCTATTAGAAATTACGAGGTCAGCTGTTGTTTTATATCATTAGACTTCTGAAACCAACTGGGAAAAATCTACTTCTGCCAAGAGGGAAGTCTCCAGGCTCTGCAGCAAATATCAATTCCAATTTGGTTGAAATTGTGCAGCGTTATTTTTTTCTGTGTTTCTCAAGGTTCCAGAAATGATTCTCTGCACATTGGTTGGAGCTTAACCTGAAATATGTCATATTCCCCATCTAGATTGAAGAAGATGTGCATGTACTCATTCCTGCCCTCTTAAGTAGAGGTAGGGCACACAGCTCCATCTAGATGGAAGAAGATGTGCATTTATGCATGCCGTCTAAACCAGAACTGAGACATAAAGCTTGGGACTTTGAGCTGAGAACAGTGCATAACTTGCAGACTCAGTCATCTTGCCTTAGATAATGGGGGAAAAAAAGAATTATAATTTGTTATTCTCTCTTGTGAACAGTTATATTGTTCACTAAAGGTTACTAGCCACCTAGAAATTCATAAGTGGCTCTCCTTGGCAAAACTTGATTTTGACAGCAATCTGATGATTTCATAGCATTTTAGAATAATGAAGTGTTAATATTGGAAAGGACCTAGGAGGTCACATAATCTAAATACCTCATTTTCAGATGAGGACATTGATGTTCAGAGATGTTTTAAGGTGGCTGAAGTCATGAAGCTAGCATATGAGCTGGTATTGGAAATCAAAGCTTCTGATCCCAGTTTAGTTCTCTTTCCATTACTGCACAGCTGCCTTGTCTTACTTAGTTGACATGTCAGACTCCATTTAGTCTTACTCTGTCAGCAGTTTCCAGTTCAGCAGGGAAGTTCTTTGAAATTGGAACACTTAAATGAATCAAGTTTTATTGAGCATATACTTATTTTTCCTTTTTTAAATATTCAACACAGCATTCGGCATGGTCCTTTGTAAGTAGGAGGCTTTCAATCATTCTAACATTCATATATTCAGTCAACAAATATTTATTGAGCATAAAAAAACATAATAGGTGCTTATGAGTATGGAATTCATGCTCATTTCTACTGAGATAAATAAGGTATGAGCCCTGCCCTAAAGGAGCTTACAGGACAGTGGGACAGATACATAAGCAATTAATAATTCTTTGATTAATAATTACATGAATATACATATATTCAATAATAAAGATACAAAAAGGAAAGAAAGATTAACTTTGGTAAAAGGCTTTATTTGAGTAGGTGGCATATGGAATCAAAGAGAATCAGATGTGAGGAATAGCATGAAGCGTGAAGAGTCATGTGGTATTCTGAAATCCTGGAGGAGATTAGACTGCAAAAAAGATGAGCAGGCTACGGAGGCAGAAAGGCAAACTTACATCAGATCTTGGAGGCTATTGAATACCAGGCAAAGGAATGTAGATGTTATCATGTAAACAGTGAGAGTATTAAGGTGATATTAAAAAACCGAGATGATCCAATCTGTATGTTCAGGGATAGTATAAAACGTTTACAAGAAAAGTATAAGAAGAGAGATAATTAGTAAATAATTATAAATTTATCCCTATCCAGTGTAAAAGAGATAATCCTACCAGTTGTGTTTGACTATGTTGCTTTCCTACTTAGGATCCTAAAATAGTTCTCTATTATTAATCCTTTAAAATCTAAAATCTTCAGCGCTTCACCAAATTTCTGCCCCATACCATGTAGTCATGAATAAAAACAAATGTAACAAAGTGTTCATGATTGTACATTGGTGCATTATTTACAAAGCACTTCCTGATATATTGTCCCATTTGATCCTCACAATTGTCCTCTAAAGTAGGCAGGAAGAGGTTAAAATCTTCATTTTATAGATGATGAAATAAAGGCTCAGAAAGATTAAGATCAATTTATTGGGGGCCTCTTAAGCATGTTATTCTACTCCTCAACTTCTCTAAGCTCACACATCTAGTAAATGACAATGACCTCTCAGGTCCTTGACTTCTCTTTTCCAATGATTGTATCCTCCATGACCTCAGCCACACCCTCCCATGATCATTCCCTGGACTTTGTCACAACCAATAACTGCAATATCTCCAATTTTTTTCATTCTTATTCTATTTTTCCCACTCACTCCCTTTGTCAATCTAATCCCAAGAATCAATCTTTCAACCTCACCACAATTATTAACCGTACCACTTTCTCACTGGATCTCTCTCCTTTGATGTTCTTTTTCCCTTTCCTTACACAGTTAAATTGATAGCCAATCATTCAAATCACACCATTGTTTATACTCTCAATAACCTTGCCCTTTCTCACTTTGTCAGAACTACAGCCTATAAACCCAACTATCCCATCTATTCCATGCCTCCCTCTATTCCATGCCTGTACTCATGTAGCTGAACATAGCTGCAAAAAATCTTAACTCTATAACCACAGACCTCACATTGGGCTTAATGATGTCAGTAAATCAAGGTATCCACACCTAGTTTATTTACTTTCCTACTGTCCTAGATGAATATTTAACACCTTTTCTTTTCTCCTCAAATATTCAACATCTCCTCCCTCATCCCAACTTTCAGCTGATGACCTTGCTCCCTGCTTTACTGAGAAAACTGAAGCAACAGAAGAGAATTTTTAGATTCCCATCATCACATCAACTTTCCTATAAGCATATGCAGACATATACTCTGCCTTAATGCTTATTATTAAGTATTAATAATAAACCTGTTTTCGCCTCCTACATAAGGCCATGTTATCTACTTACACAGACAGAATCCCTTCTCATCTGTTAAGGACATTGCTCCAGTTCTCCCTCTTACCTCCTACAACATCAATTTTTCCCTTTGTACTGGAAAACTCCAATCAGCATACAAATATCTTCTTATTTTGTCCATCTTAAGGCCAAAAACAAAAATATTGCTTCACCTATCAACACTAGCCCCTTTGCTGCCCTCTGCAGCAAGGAGTTGTCTATAATTGTTGTTTCTGATTCCTCTTGTTTCTTAAAGTCATTTCAGTCAAGCTATTACCTCCACCGTGATCAAAACTACGCTTGACATGGTCACTAATAGCTTCCCCATTGCTAAACCCAAATGGTCAATTCTCAGACTTTATCTTACTTGAACCATTAGCAATATTTGAGACTATTGATAACTTCTCCTTGACATATCTTCTTTTGGCTTTCACAACATCAACTTTCTTATGTGTTCTCCTGTTATTGCTCTTTCTCAGCTGCCTTTTGTTGGTTTCTCCTGGTTTCCTTACCTCTCAGTGTTGTAGTGTTCCCTGTCCCAAACTAAACTCTTGATTTTCTTTGCTGTTCTCCCTAAACCTGTTTCTCCCATAGCCTTACATATCTCTGTTAATGGCAATTCCATCCTTCCATTTGTGCAGGCCAAACTTTTGAGTCATTCTCAAAAATGCCTCTTCTCTCTTTTGACTCTTCTCTTCTTCTCACATCATACATCCAACCTATCAGTAATTCTATTTGTCTTTATCTTCAAAATCTATCCAGAATCTAACCACTACTTAGCACGTCTTCTGCTACCATCCTGCTCGGAGCTACCATGATCTCTAGGCTGGATTATTATAGTAGCCCCATGAGAGATTTTCCTATTTCTATTTTTACCCCTCATTAATCTATTCAAGTGGCTTGCACCTGAGGGCAATTTTGTGCCGCCACAAGGGACATTTGGTAATATCTGAAGACCATTTCTGATGGTCACAACTGGGGAGGTGGTGTCACTGGCATCTAGTGGGTAGAAGTCAAAGATGCTCTAAATACTGTAAATGCACAGGACAGCACCCACAACAAATAAATCATCTGACTTGAAATGTTAGTAGTGCTGAGGTTGAGAAATCCTTGTTTATCTTCATCACAACTGCTAGAGTAATCCTTTTTAAAAACAAAGTTAAATCTGGGCAATCCTCTGTTAAAAACCCTACAAAGTTTCTCCATGTCACTTATACTAAAACCAAACTTTCTACCATGACCTATGGGGCTTGTATGATCTGGCTCCCCATTAGCTCCCTGATATCATCTTCTAACAGCCTATATAATGCTTATTCTGTTCCAGAGGCAAGCACCACATTAGCATTACAACCTGCTTCCTCCCCTGGCATTTCTGACACTCTTTACTCTGATTTCTATTTCCTGTAGCAATTATTACCTTTTAATATATTATGAAATTTATATTATTATATACACTGTTTACTGTCTGTCTCTGGAACATAAGCTCCATCAAGGAACCAAGCATCAGAAGCAAAAAGAACTACAGTCCTGCAACCTGTGGAACAAAAACCACATTCACAGAAAGACAGACAAGATGAAAAGGCAGAGGGCTCTGTACCAGATGAAGGAACAAGATAAAACCACAGAAAAACAACTAAATGAAGTGGAGATAGGCAACCTTCCAGAAAAAGAAATCAGAATAATGATAATGAAGATGACCCAGGAACTCAGAAAGAGGATGGAGGAAAAGATTAAGAAGATGCAAGAAATGTTTTAAAAAGACCTAGAAGAATTAAAGAACAAACAAACAGAGATGAACAATACAATAACTGAAATGAAAAATACACTAGAAGAAAAAAATAGCAGAATAACTGAGGCAGAACAGAGAAGTGACATAGAAGATGGAATGGTGGAATTCAATGCTGCAGAACAGAATAAAGAATGAAAACAAATGAAGACAGCCTAAGAGACCTCTGAGACAACATTTAACACAACAACATTCCCATTATAGGGGTCCCAGAAGGAGAAGAGAGAGAGAAAGGACCAGAGAAAATATTTGAAGAGATTATAGTCGAAAACTTCCCTAACATGTGAAAGGAAATAGCCACCCAAGTCCAGGAAGCACAGAGAGTCCCATACAGGTTAAACCCAAGGATAAACATGCTAAGATACATAGTAATCAAATTGGCAAATATTAAAGACAAAGAAAAATTATTGAAATCAACAAGGGAAAAACAACATATAACATACAAGGTAACTCCCATAAGGTTAACAGCTGATTTCTCAGCAGAAACTCTACAAGCCAGAAAGGAGTGGTATGACATGTTTAAAGTGACGAAAGGGAAGAACCTACAACCATGATTACTCTATCTGGCAAGGATCTCATTCGGATTCGAAGGAGAAATCAAAATCCTTTCAGACAAGCAAAAGTTAAAAGAATTCATCTCCACCAAACCAGCTCTACAGCAAATGCTAAAGGAACTTCTCTAAGTGGGAAACACAAAAAAAGGAAAGGACCTACAAAAACAAACCCAAAACAAGTAAGAATATGATAATAGGAACATACATATCGATAATTACCTTAAACGTGAAAGGATAAAATGCTCCAACCAAAAGACACAGGCTTGCTGAATGGATACAAAAACAAGACCCATCTATATGCTGTCTACAAGAGACCCACTTCAGACCTAGGGACACATACAGACTGAAAGTGAGGGGATGGAAAAAGATATTCCATGCAAATGGAAATCAAAAGAAAGCTGAAGTAGCAATACTCATATCAGATAAAATAGACTTTAAAATAAAGAATGTACAAGAGACAAGGAAGGACACTACATAATGATCAAGGGATCAATCCAAGAAGAAGAAATAACAATTAAAAATATATATGCACCCAACATAAGAGCACATCAATACATAAAGCAACTGCTAACAGCTATAAAAGAGGAAATCAACAGTAACACAATAATAGTGGGGGATTTTAATACCTCACTTACACCAATGGACCAATCATCCAAACAGAAACTTAATAAGGAAACACAAGTTTTAAATGAAACAATAGTCCAGATAGATTTGATATTTATAGGATATTCATCCAAAAACAGCAGATTATACTTTCTTCTCAAGTGCGCACGGAACATTCTCCAGGATAGATCACATCTTGGGTCACAAATCAAGCCTCGGTAAATTTAAGAAAACTGAAATCATATCAAGCATCTTTTCTGACCACAATGATATGAGATCAGAAATAATTACAGGGAAAAAAAACTTAAAAAAAAACCATAAAGGCTAAACAATACATTACTAAATAACCAAGAGATCACTGAAGAAATCAAAGAGGAAATCAAAAAATACCTAGAAACAAATGACAATGAAAACACAATGATCCAAAACCTGTGGGATGCAGCAAAAGCAGTTCTAAGAGGGAAGTTTATAGCAATACAAGCCTACCTCAAGATACAAGAAACATCTGAAATAAACAATCTAACCTTACACCTATAGGGACTAGAGAAAGAACAACAAACAAAACCCAAAGTTAGCAGAAGGAAAGAAATCATGAAGATCAGAACATAAATAAATGAAATAGAAACCAAAAAAGCAATAGCAAAGATCAATAAAGCTAAAAGCTGGTTATTTGAGAAGATAAACAAGATTGATAAACGATTAGCCAGACTCATCAAGAGGGAGAGGACTCAAATCAATAAAATTAGAAATGAAAAAGAAGTTACAACAGACACTGCAGAAATACAAAGCATCCTAAGAGACTACTACAAGCAACTCTATGTCAATAAAATAGACCACCTGGAAGAAATGGTCAAATTGTTAGAAAGGTATAACCTTCCAAGACTGAACCAGGAAGAAATAGAAAATATGAACAGACCAATGACAAGTAATGAAATTGAAACTGTGATTAAAATCTTCCAAAAAACAAAACTCCAGGACCAGATGGCTTCACAGATGAATTCTTTCAAACATTTAGAGAAGAGTTAACAGCCATCCTTCTCAAACTCTTCCAAAAAATTGCAGAAGGACCACTCCCAAATTCATTCTATGAGGCCACCATCACCCTGAATGCAAAACCAGACAATGATACTACAAAAAAAAAAAGAAAATTACAGACCAATATCACTGATGAATATAGATGCAAAAATCATCCACAAAATACTAGCAAACAGAATCCAACAACACATTAAAAGGATCATACACCATGATCAAGTGGGATTTATCCCAGGGATGCAAGGATTCTTCAATATATGCAAATCACTCAATGTGATACACCGTATTAACATATTGAAGAATAAAAACCATATGATCATCTCAGTAGATGCAGAAAAAGCTTTTGACAAAATTCAACACCAATTTTTGATAAAAATTCTCCAGAAAGTGGGCATAGAGGGAAACTACCTCAACAAAATAAGGGTCATATACGACAAAACCACAGCAAACCTCATTCTCAATGGTGAAAAATTGAAAGCATTTGCTCTAAGATCAGGAAAAAGACAAGGATGTCCACTCTCACCACTATTATTCAACAAAGTTTTGGAAGTCCTAGCCACAGCAATCAGAGAAGAAAAACAAATAAAAGGAATACAAATTGGAAAAGAAGAAGTAAAACTGTCACTGTTTTCAGATGACATTATACTATACATAGAGAATCCTAAAGATGCCACCAGAAAACTACTAGAGCTAATCCATGAATTTGGTCAAGTTGCAGGATACAAAATTAATGCACAGAAATCTCTGGCATTCCTATACACTAATGATGAAAAATCTGAAAGAGAATTTAAGGAAACAGTCTCATTTACCATTGCAACAAAAAGAATAAAATACCTAGGAATAAACCTACCTAGGGAGACAAAAGACCTATATGCAGAAAACCATAAGACACTGATGAAAGAAATTAAGGATGATGCAAAGAAATGGAGAGATATACCATGTTCTTTGATTGGAAGAATTAATATTGTGAAAATGACTATACTACCCAAAGCAATCTACAGATTCAATGCAATCCCTATTAATTACCAATGGCATTTTTTACAGAACTAGAACAAAAAATCTTAAAATTGGTATGGAGACACAAAAGACCCTGAATTGCCAAAGCAGTCTTGAGGGAAAAAAACGGAGCTGGAGGAATCAGACACCCTGACTTCAGACTATACTACAAAGCTACAGTAATCAAGACAATATGGTACTGGCATAAAAACAGAAATATAGATCAATGGAACAGGATAGAAAGCCCAGAGATAAACCCTCGCACCTATGGTCCACTAATCTATGACAAAGGAACCAAGGATATACAATGGAGAAAAGGCAGTCTCTTCAATAAGTGGTGCTGGGAAAACTGGACAGCTACATGTAAAAGAATGAAATTAGAACACTCCCTACACAAAAATAAACTCAAAATGGCTGAGAGACCTAAATGTAAGACCAGACACTATAAAACTCTTTGAGGAAAACATAGGAACAACACTCTGACATAAATCACAGCAAGATCTCTTTTGATCTACCTCCTAGAGTAATGGAAATAAGATCAAAAATAAACAAATGGGACCTAATGAAACTTAAAAAGGTTTTGCACAGCAAAGGAAACCATAAACAAGACCAAAAGACAACCCTCAGAATGGGAGAAAATATTTGCAAACGAATCAACGGACAAAGGATTAATCTCCAAAATATATAAACAGCTCATGCATCTCAATATTAGAAAAAAACAAACAATCCAATCCAAAAGTGGGCAGAAGACCTAAACAGACATTTCTCCAAAGAAGACATACAGATGGCCAAGAAGCACATGAAAAACTGCTCAACATCACTAATTGTTAGAGAAATGCAAAACAAAACTACAGTGAGGTAACACCTCACACCAGTTAGAATGGGCTTCATCAGAAAATCTACAAACAGCAAATGCTGGAGAGGGTGTGGAGAAAAGGGAACCCTCTTGCACTGTTGGTGGGAATGTAAATTGATACAGCCACTATGGAGAACAGGATGGAGGTTCCTTAAAAAACTAAAAATAGAATTACCATACATATGACCCAGCAATCCCACTACTTGGCATATACCCAGAGAAAAACCATAATTCAAAAAGACACATACACCGCAATGTTCATTGTAGCACTGTTTACAATAGCAGGTAATGGAAGCAACCTAAATGCCCATCAACAGACGAATGGATAAAGATGTGGTACATATATACAATGGAATATTACTCAGCCATAAAAAGGAACGAAATTGGGTCATTTGTAGAGACGTGGATGAATCTAGAGACTGTCATACAGAGTGAAGTAATTCAGAAAGTGAAAAACAAATATCGTATATTAACGCATATATGTGGAACCTAGAAAAATGGTACAGATGAACCAGTTTGCAGGGCAGAAATTGACACACAGATGTAGAGAACAAACGTATGGACACCAAGGGGGGAAAGTGGAGGGTGGGGGGTTGGGTGGGTGGTGGTGTGATTAATTGGGAGATTGGGGTTGCCATATATACACTAATATGTATAAAATGGATAACTAATAAGAACCTGCTGTATAAAAAATAAATAAAATAAAATTCAAAGAAAAAGAAAAATGGTACCCAAGCATCTAGAAGCATGCTTGCATACAGGAAGCACTGAATAAATATTCTTTGGCTGAAAGAAGAAAGTTGCTTTGAAGAAAAGAAGCTCAATAAGAAAAAGCTGGTTATGCTGGCATAAGTATTCAGATCAAGTCATTCTCACAACAAATTTAAAAGGAAGACATTCTTAACCGTATTCTCCAGGTGGATAAGAAGTTTAAGTGACTTGCCCAACGTCACACAATAAGTAGAAGAGCCAGGATTCAAACCCAGGTCTACCTGACTCCAAAGCCTCTGCTCTTTAAATAGTGTTAAACTGAACCTCAGTAATCAATATGAGATTAACATAACCTGGAGGAGGCGAATCTTATGTGACTTTATTATTCAATAAGCTGAGCAAAATAAAGGTGGCAAAATAAAAGAACAGATAAATAAACAAGGTTGGCAAAATTCTTATCTGAAAGAATAGAAGTAATGAGAGTAGAAGAGAGAATAACAAGAAAAGTCTAGTAATTTCAGAGGATCACAGAGCTGGTGGGAACTTAGGGGTTGTACAGCCTTCATTTAACAGATGAGGATGCTGAAGTCCACGGGGCAGGATGATTTAATCTAGTTCAAAAATAGTTCTGCTATGACAGAGTCAGGATGGAAATTTGG
Organism: Pseudorca crassidens; assembly: GCF_039906515.1. Classification (NCBI taxonomy): domain Eukaryota; kingdom Metazoa; phylum Chordata; class Mammalia; order Artiodactyla; family Delphinidae; genus Pseudorca; species Pseudorca crassidens. The sequence continues at coordinate 126,475,446 of NC_090297.1, read as the reverse complement.
ACATCCTATTCTAATCTAGTGCCCCATTTTTTAAAATCATATCTGTCTCATCTTTTTGTAGAAAATAGAGCTACTCTTCAAAAATAAAAATAGCCACTGTGATAAGACACAGTAAAAATTTGAACAATTTGATTTAACTCGAGTGAAGGAAGTGACTACTCAAAACAACAAACATTTTTAACAGATTGTTTTCTAATTCAGATGATAACAAAAATTAAGTCTAAAAAATGTTGTTAAATACTGATGCTTCAGTTGTGTATTTTAAATAGCACACTACTGTTAACGTGCATTGTTAATATGCAAATACATAAACAACATATTTTTAATATATAACTATTCTTTCTAAAGTAACTAAAAACTGTTTTCTCTCTTAAATTCCAATACATTTCCACAGGCTATAATCCACCCCTCTAATCTAGCAGATAGACATTTATGTATGTATGTACATGTATTATGTATGTGTAAGTCCCTTCCCTCTTAGCATGACAGGAATCTGTACTTATTTCCCAGATTATGGCACTATCCTACCCACATGCATTTATAGCTATCAGAGCTGTGTAGAGGATGGGCAGGCTCCCCAAGCCTCAGCACGAAGCAGCTTTCCTGGAACACCAGATTCTCTAGCATTAGGGATTCCATTCTGGCTGAGTGACAGCCATGATAGCTACAAAACAGAAGTAAGGCGGTAAGAACTGGATTCCACAGGACCTTCCCCTGGAGTCAAGGCTGCTGGGTTAAGCTGTAACAAACTACTAAGAAATATTAGTCTTTCTTCAATTAATTTTCTATATAGTAAATCAGAAATTGCTTTCTTCTGCTTAAATTAAAATGCTAATGTACTGTAAAAGGTCACCCTTATTCTACAGCTATAAGGAATGTTTCATGACCCCAAAAGTAATTCTACCAGAATATTTGCTTCCCTGGAATTGGACTTCTGGCCACTTATATACCACATGAATATCTTCAGACTCATTTGGAATTATATAGTGATGTAGTTGTATCACAATTATATAGTGATGTAACTTTCCTGTATTTTGCGCCTACTTGCTCATGGGAGACCTCTGGCTTCCGTTCTCTCCCAATTATGTCTAAGAATCTCCAATCAGTGTTGGATAGGCTCACAAGTCAGTCTCTCCACTACAGCCACTGTCACACAGCTGCTGGGTTTTTCCTGCCTAACTCCTTTCCTTCCCCCTGGCTCCTCCCCTATCAGTGGATGTCTTCTCACAAAGCCATGGATGGGACAGTTCTCCTTAGCTGCTCCCCCGGCTATCCATGGTGCTGTCACCTCATGCTCCTCAATCTGTGCGTCTTCAGGGTTTCAGGGCTGGTGTGTTCTAAGTAAGCATGAGTAGAACATCTTTCTCCTCTGAGTCTAGCTAGCATATGAAAGTCTACTATCCTAAAAGCTGGCACCAGATTTTCTCTTACAGAAAGAATTTTCTTTGTTTAAGAAAGTACTCTAATAAGCAACCTGGAGTCCAAGGTAACACTTTACAGTCATGGGGGTTGATGGGACAGAAGCCTGGAAACAAAGTGGCTAACTTCTGCATGAGACTGTTTCATTCTGGAGAAAAATAATATTGACATGATTGATATTTGGGGTCAGATAATTCTTTGTTGTGTGGGAATGTTCTATACATTGTAAGATGTGTAGCACAATCTCTGACCTCTACACTCTAGATGCCAGTAGCATTCCACCAATTGTGACAACAAACAGTGTCTCCAGACTTCGCCAAATGTCTCCTGGTGGCAAAATCATTCCCAGTTAAGAACAACTGTCCTAGAGGAAGTTAAAAGAAAGATAAATTACTATTAAAATATAATTTGGGAAAGGCTAAGGAAGTACCAACAAACAATTGTCCTTATTGCCATTCTAGAACTTTATTTGTAAGAAATGAGCACATGTAATAACAGTATATGTTCTCTGAAAAATATAGCTCTTGCTTAGTTTTCCAGAATCCTCACCTTCTACTGCACCATATATATCCTACAGGGCTAATTTGCCTGGAACCATCTTCCCACCATTGTTCTTATTCATCTTTAGGATTCTACTCAAAGGTCTATTCTCTGTATCAATATCATTCTTTCATCAACTCCAACAGTAATCAAATGCCTACTCCTTATCCACTCCAACCTAGTCACTCCATTCTAGGTTTTCCAAAAAACTTTTATACTGGCTCTTTTGGCACTCATTTCTCTATTTCTAAATTATCTTGCATAGGTCTTCCTTCACAAGTAGACAGTAGGGTCTTCCAGAGCAGGATATTTTTCTAACTCATCTTGTGTCCCTGATAACAGTAATAAGAGCAATAATTCTTAATATGAGTACAACACTTCACAATTTTCAAAGAACTTTCATAGACCCTGTCTCACTTTATTCTCACCACTTGGTTAAGTATATATATTTAGAAGTTGAGGTCCAAAGGCCTTGAAGGAGACTCACTTTATAGCATAAAACTAATAAACTGTGGCTTTGCATCTAAAACATAGAATTTTTACTCTTAAAAAGGGAATTTGTTAAGAAATTGTTATAATAATAAGATTTTAAAGTCCATAAATTTAATGATTACAAAGTCATTGGAGATGTTCAAGAATATATTTGCTTTCTGTAGCATAGATGGTAATAAGCCAGTTTTGAAAGTTCATAGTATGTCTTCACAGAGAAGCATTAGAAGGAGAAAGTTAACTTGACAATTTTAATAGTAAAGTGGAGAAAGATAAAAGATTAGGTTGATGGAGTTGCAGGTCAAGGGAATATTTTCAAGTCATAAATCTATTAACATATTGATATGTATTAGGAGAGATTAAAGGGACAGGCTGAAAAAATTATATAAGCACAATGCAAGGTGTATCTTCCTGAAGAGGTGATATGACAGAAGATCAAAAGAAAGAATAGGAAGCATATACAAAGAGAAAGTTTTAATACTTTTTTAAAAATTGCATTTATGAAAAAATACTGAAGATACGGGTTTCAAAATGGAAAATACAATAGCAGATGTTTTACAGATGCATCTTATATTCATTCAACAGATATCGATGAAGTATCTGCTATATACTGGGCAGTGTTCACCCATGAACTTATCTTCCTGGCAATGACTCTTTGAAGTAGTTATTTTGATCTTCACTTTTTCAATTAGGAAACTAAGTCTAGTAAGTGTATAATATTCTGAAGGTCACACAGTTAACCCTGGAACAGGCTGGTGTCTCAGAGAAACTCTCTCCACTATACTAGCCTGCCTTTCAGAGATGAAAGACACTGCCCTGTCCTCAAGGGATTTACCATCTCCTGGGTGAGAAAGACAAGTAAAGTAGGTGATTATCACACACCCAGTGCTGTGAGGCTCCTACCCATGTGGGGACTATCAGAGAAGTTTTCATAAAATAAAATAGTTTAAAATACTTCTTTGAAATATTTAGGAAGCAATTTCTGATATTCAGCAAATTTCCTATTTTTAATTGCATCTGTTTTGTGAAATTCTCACAATGCCTTGGAGAAAGAGGCTGCTGGGGGGAAAACTGGTTGTAGCCATTTTGTCTTCTCAGTGCAGTTCTTTCCGGAGCCACCATGTGGTATCGTTGTGCAGTTAAAACAACTGCTGCCTTTAGCAATCTGGCCTTTCCCTGGACTAGTTCTAATCGAAAGAGTATGTTTCCTGAATCTTATCTGTCAGTTCTGTAATAAGCATTTATATTCTCCCCGTGATGTAGGACTTCTCAAATATCTATGTTCTGAAATTCCTCTAGAAGCTGAGGGAAATGGGTGGCCAAATGTGTTTGTTCAGAAAAACCTGCCAGGCACATTTGCTCATGTCATTGCTTCTAGGAGGAGCGGCAATTCTATATTTGTTGGCTGCCACCTTTTATCACAGCACCACACGGAATAGCAGTGCTTGGCCCCCATTGTGAGCGACCCCCATGGCCTGTGCACAGATAGCACCACTTGGACATACTGGATAGAACTAGTTCTTTGACACTCTGCAGCTCTTCCATCATGAGAGCCACATAAAAGCACATGAAAAATTAGGTCTCACTTTATAACTCCCTAAGGGAGAACTATGGCTGGGGGAGGACAGTACAGTAGAAGGAGCACACTGAGCTTTGGAATTTGCATCAGAAGTCATGGAATCTCTTTGGAAACTTCTGGAAAATTCCAAGCCTTGAATTTCCCATCTGTGCTTAAAAGATTATCCGTCCTACCCATCACAATCACTATCATTACTGTTTATTACGCTTCATTTGACTTTTTTTTTTTTGCTGCTGTATCTAGACACCCTCAAGGACCAATGCTCAGACACCATCTAAGCTTGTTTTTGAAGAGACAAAAACCTCAAATCAAATAGAAAGGTGCACTTAAGGCAACGAATAATAACCCTGAATACTTTTATATTACTTGGGAATTTTCAAAGTGCTTTCTCATACATTATTTTATTCACCCTCACAGCAGCTCTCTAAGGCAGGTATTACTAACTACAAATCAGGAAACTGAACTTCTGAGAGGTTCAGTGATTTTCCTCAAATCCCCAAATGACAGAGGCAAGGTAAAAGTCGGGCTTCTGATTCTTAATATGTTGCGTTTCCACTGTACCTCGTCTATCCACGCTAAGAGGCAGAATATAACAAACAAATGCATGCTCAATTATTAGAGTTTGGGATAAAAGACAAGGACAAGGGCATAACAAAGGGCAGGGAATTGGGGAAACAGAGGACTTCCATGACATGAGCGTGATTTTAAAAATCAAAACGTAGTACGTGCTCTGAATCCTTTAGGCAGAATTTTTATAAAATAGCTTGGTAGGCGGCAGGAAAGCTGTTTCTGTGGCTTAAAAAAAACCCTCTCATCAGCTAATGTTTGTCATGATGTCTTTCATTTGAAAATGTGCTCTGCACATGCGACTGCCTAATAAATGCTAGCTGCTAATGACAATGAGGACTGATGAACTGAAATCACTTTGGCACCGAACTTGTCAGCTTTCACGTGAGTAGCACATGATGAAGAATGCTGCATCCCATTAATAGCTTGCTGAGCATTTGTATCTGTAATAGTAACTTTTTGAACCCACTGTGGTGGGAGTACAAGGGCTGATAACACAAGGCCCTATATACACAATGCCAATCATTCCAATGAAAATGGAAAAGTTCAGTCAATCGTCTGGGGATTTATCCGTATGACACCTAACATCTGGATGACTGAATGTTTCCAGTCTTCACCAGGATGGTGCCATGTAGATGCTCAAGTCTACTCTTAGAGACCAGTAATGCTCCAAGATAAACAAACTTTCACATAGCATGGCACATTTGGGGGCCACAAGAGTATATTTCATTCATTCATTCTCTCAGTAAATATGTTTGTAAGAGAGAGTACTGTGTGTCACTAGTTCCTCTTTTGGTACAGAGACCAAACATGGACAAAGCACTCACAGGCCAGTGGAGGAAGATAGTGATTACAATGCAAGATAATAAAGGCCATCATAGAGGCACAAATAAAATGTCAAGGGACCACAAAGCAGAAATGAACTATCCGTGCCTAATGGTGTTTGCAGAGCTTCAAAGATGAGGTGGCATATGAACAAGTTCTTATGATACTCAACAGAGTGGGTGTGGGTATTGTAGGTGAAAAAGAAAGGCAGAGTGGTATGTATAAAGACAAAGAGATACTTAAAAACACTTTTTAGGGAAAAGGAGAAATTAGGCAGTGGGTAGCACATAGGGTATATTGGCTGTACCTTCCTGAGGTTCTGTGTATTGCAGGACCAGGCTTCAGCCCTCCTCAACTACAAACCTTCCATGAAACAAGAAGACCATGAGCAAGAAGATATGCTCACCCAGAGCCCATGCCCACCCCGTATAACCCTCCTTCCCACCCCTGCCCTTTGTAGACCCCACTCTGGTTTCCTGGAATCCAGAATTCCTTGCCCAAATGGCCCCAAACCTGCTTGAGGGCCTGCACAGACTTTTTCCCAAATTCGTCTTCGCAAGGCAGATCATGCTACTGATGTGAACTCACCTACACTGAAGTGAGGACAACAGGCAGGTATCTGGGGGGAGGTGTGGATGAGCCTAGGTGTATGAGCTAGAGGCCACATGGTATGTATGAGGCCCCTCACATTGTGGGCTGGAAATGGGATACAGTAACAGAAGGGGAGTAGGCTGCAAGCCTGAGGCTAGGAGCCAGCTATTCCCACCCCACCAAGCTCAAGAGTGAAACTCCCAGGAGTCCAGGAAACCTAAATTAGAACCTAGCCTTCCAGATTGCCATAAAGATAGGATAATCAGTGCAGGATACTATGACAGGTATTATTTAACAGTTTACTACTTCGGCTTATAAATTTTAAACATCTGAATACATGGTATGTGAGCCTTCATTAATACTTTTGACCTGGGTTTTTTTAAGTTTTAGGGACAGATCTGTATTTGGGGAAACAGGTTAGAGAAGAAGCTGGAAAGAAAGGTTGGGACTAGACTGTAGAGGATTTTACATGACAGTTTAGCATAGACATTTCTAAAACTAGATATTTGAGATGATAAGTGGCTCAAATCTTTCCCTTTCACATCTTCTCCAACTGTTCCTACTTTGAGATATCTTTCTTTTCTAAACTACTATTACAGTTATACACAATATTCAACTTAGCTCTTCATTATGGAGTAGCTAATTGATTAATGAATATCATCTTAACTCCCCAACCTGACTACAAGCTCTACTATAAGGTAACAAATATCTTGCTTCTTTTAAAAATCTTCCATGGATGTCTTGCATAATTTTAGGGTGAATAACTACTTAATGATTGATTGCAAAAAGTTGTTAATGAAAAACATTATGAATGAAATTAATGAAATTTCAATGTCACATTTGAGCTATGTTCTGATGCCAATCCTTTTTTATTCCTCTCTCCCTTTGGGACTGACTATATAAATTGCAGCACGTGGTACAAACTGAAAATGTGGGTCTTCTTGTTTAAATATTATTCAGAGGAGACTTCTCTGGTGGCACAGTAGTTAAGAATCTGCCTGCTAATGCAGGGGGACACGGGTTTCAGCCCTGGTCTGGGAAGATCCCCCTTGCCGCGGAAAAACTAAGCCCGTGCGCCACAACTACCAAGCCTGTGCTCTACAGCCCGCGAGCCACAACTACTGAGCCCACGTGCTGCAACTACTGAGCCTGTGCCTAGGACCCATGCTGTGCAACAAGAGAAGCCACCGCAGTGAGAAGCCCTCACACTGCAATGAAGAGTAGCCCCCGTTAGCCACAACTAGAGAAAGCCCACGTGCAGCAACGAAGGCCCAAAACAGCCAAAAATAAATAAATAAATAAATATTTTTTAAAAAATTATTAAGAATTTTAGGAGGGTGACAGCAGAGTATTAAACCAAACATGAGACCCTTCTGAGCGTGGGGTCCTGTGTGACTTCACAGGCCTGTTTCCATTTACTCATTTAAGACAAAATGCCTTTCCTTAGGCTTTGTTAGTAAACTTAGTGAAAATGGTCTGTAGAACTCTTTCCCAAATTGCGGTCCAGTGGTAGGCAGTATGATTTGAAATGGTACACAGATGGACATTTGTTTACCATAACAGTTATGTACCAATGTGTTATGATATATGTAATAGTTATGCAAATGTGTTTTAGGGAAATAACATTTGCACATCAATCAATAATTTCATGTTTATTATTGTTTGGGACAAGACTAAGTTAAAAATGGACCAAATTAAAGAAAAATATTAAAGAAATGAGTACGGATGGTATGCAGATGTTGTAGAAAGTATAATATAGTACTTAAATGATTGAAGTTGGAAACAGTGGAAAAACTGGTTGATTAAGGTGTCCTAATGACCTTAAATATTTGGGTAGCATTCTTGGGTCACATTTTTTTTCTTTATTTTTAAACGTTATTACAGAATACAGAGTTCCCTGTGCTCTACAGTAGGTCCCTATTGGTTATCTATTTTAAATATAGCAGTGTGTACCTGTCAGTCTCTTGGGTCACATTTGATCTTTGATATTTTTGTTCTGGCTGATTCCTTTTTTTGTGTTTTTCCCATTAGACTTTTTCTAGTATTGAAAAAGGAAGGACACTGAATCTGGAGCCTTGCTGGAGGCAGTCAGCAGAAATCCCCAGTATCTCAAAATCCATCAGCCGTTCACCACACCCATTCCTGATCCTATTTTGCAGGTAGGGAAAATTATTAGGAGCAGAATACTTGGAACTAGCCACAAAGCTCTTTCTACCAATTTCCCAGTCAGTCTTGCAGTCCAGTTTTGGGTCTTCCCAATTTTATAGGGAGCACGCAAATTTTGGCAAGATTATTTGAGATAATTGCCTGAATTTATCTGAAGTGCGTAAAAGGGTACAAAGTGAAATTCTTAATCTTATTTGAGCTCATCAACGACCCAGTAAAGTGTTAGTATTTCCATATTGCCAGTGGCTTGCCCAAGGCTGTCTAGTGGACAAGTCTCTGAAAGACGGTTTTTAATCTAGCTCTTCTAATTCCCAAGTTCAAAACATTCTCACCACTCTTTGCTAAGGCACTGAATACTGGAATTCGGTATTCTATTCACGAATGATGTTTCCTCCTAGGTTCACCAAGGACTAGTGCTTCAAATTCCCGGCTAGTATTAATCTTAGGATTTGGGAACAAGAAATTAGAATTCCTGGGAATTCTTGAGACTTGGCAAAGTCATAAGTTATTCTTAAAACACTTTCAGTACTCTGTACGCTCTTTACTTCTTATTATGGATATCTAAAACACATTTGTTTATAAATACATTAATTATTAATTATGACTTTATTAATCTTCATTATTAATAAATCATAGATATTAAGTTTAACAGTACTAAAATAAACTACAGTCTATAACAAATATGCAAACACTGGAAAACACCAGAAAATATTATCGGGTGGGATTTAAATAATGTAACATTTACATCTTCTAACAAGGTTAATGGCAGTATACAAAATCACATGTCAACGTTATCAATTTAAGGACTTATTTTGTTTCTAAAACCTGTTATTTCCAGAAACACTACTCATAGCAGTTGTATAAAATATTCCATGTGATTAAACTTACTATATTTATTTTATTTACAAGAAAGACTCACTCTTAGCAGCACACAGGGCCACGGTAACAGCTACAAGGGGGACTGATTAGACTGTGATCTCTCCTACGTGTTACTGTCCTGGTACCCAAAATGCTGACCTTCAATTCCACTCTGCATGTCACAATCTCCTGAGATTCCTTTGATTCAGCAACTTCTCTATGTTGTTTATTCAGTGTAATTCTCTCAGGAGATAATATTTTTCTTCCAATTTCCCAGATTGTGCTTGGGATACAGAATTTAGAAAAGAATATAAAGGTAAAAGAGAGGCTGGAAAGAAACATCCACTTGGAAACACTACCTAGGACACAGGGATCGGGATCATGAGCATTAGGGTGGAAGAGTTAGGTCAAATTATTTGTGTTGCGAGAAAGAGAAGGGCAAAAATGAAGTAAGATTTATAACAGAACTTCCTCCTTTTTGAAATAAAGAGCCTTTTAAACCTTAAATTAGGTACTGAGTGTTCTTCATGGATTTAAAATCCACTATCTTCCCAGAAAGAACTATTATTTAGGAGTTAATTGCTAGTTGCTTGTTTAGTCTTTCTGTGGCTGTCAGATTATTGCTGAGTGGGGGCCTCGTAAACAAGAAGCTCCTAGCTTGTCCTCTCCAGACCAAATGGACATGTGTTTCCCATTTAAACATTTCATTGCCCCAACTAAAAACAAATCAGCTGTGCCTTTGGGATGTTAAGGGGAGAAAATTGGGATTTATTCCTGGACAAGCCTGAGAAAAACATTAACCTAATGGATGAAATATGTTTGTACTAAAGACTTCTTAAAAGTGTTGAATTGGACTTTCCCAACTTGATCTCCTCCTCCTTGAAAGGAAAGAAAAGTCCATCAGTATTATCCTAGCTTTGTCATTAAATGAGGAGTAATGGATAAACCTTGCTTTGGCTTAGATAAGCATCAAAAGGAATAGTCACTGCCTCTAGAGATTATTCACACACCTTTGACAATGTGGTCTAGAAGTCCTTCTATCTTGGCCTTATACAGTAATAGAAACCCACTTCCTGTTTTCTAAAGCCAAATTCCTTCTTCAATTCAATTTTTCCCAAGAAGGCACTCACTGATTTCTCAATGCTCAGTGTGGTCAGCAAGAAAATTGGTTCTGGAAAAAATATTTGACTTTCTGCGTTGAAAATAACGGTCTCCTTAAGACTGCAAGCCTACTGTGGAGAAATTTTGGCTTATTCTGTGTTTTGTACCCTGATGGAGCACGGGAAATAGGAAAATAGATTATTTTCCTTGGCAAACCTGGGGCGTGTTTGGTTTAGCAACTGAACAATTTTTAGAGTTCAAGCTAGACAGTGCAACATGAAGCAACTCTCAAAACTGTGTGTTAAGTTCTCAAGCATAACTAGGAAAATTCATCAACACTAATGATCTTATTCTGAATCTATGTGATAGGACTGCCCAGCAAGCAAAATATGTGAGGGTTGTTTTTTCTCCTTTTTGAGTCTAACTTTGCCACAAAAGGTTTGGAAACTCAAACAAACGAGAGCTGGCATACTCCACAGTGTACCCAAAGAACAGCTAGCTAACCAGAAGCTGGCATCTTACTCATATTTGTGCCATGCCACTCAGGCATTGAAAATACATCATAATACTATTAAAAAGTGTATTTTAATATTATCATCATATAGATACCTAATTCAAAATTGGAATGAAATGTAGAAGTCACTTTTCCATTACCCAAATTGGTAAGCCTCCATCTGGAGAGAGTACAATATATAATTCTTGATTTAGGCTTTTGATCCTAGAACCAACCTGACTGTGTCTCAGCAGAGAAAATTTTAGCATTAAGGATCAGTCTGTGGTTTTACCTAAGTTACTGTCAGGGCTTCATATTCATAGTTTGATGTTCATCTTTGAATTTTGATTTTTTAAAGTAACACCTTAAGTTTTCCTTATCGTCCTTCTGTGAGTTACAAAATGATTTACATTCATGTGAAATGGAAGCACACTATCTCATATTGGAAAATCATGTTCAGTTTGTATTTGGTACCAACATTATTATCTTCCAACAGTAGATTGTGTTTAAGTTTCAGGAAAGTTTCATGTGAATGTATAGATATATTATTCACCAAGGGAAGTACAAATATAATCAAAAATAATAATTAAGGGGCTTCCCTGGTGGCGCAGTGGTTGAGAGTCTGCCTGCCGATGCAGGGGATACGGGTTCGTGCCCCGGTCCGGGAAGATCCCACATGCCGCAGAGCGGCTGGGCCCGTGAGCCATGGCCACTGAGCCTGCGCGTCCGGAGCCTGTGCTCCACAATGGGAGAGGCCACAACGGTGAGAGGCCCGTGTACTGCAAATAATAATGATAATAATAATTAAGATCATATGATAGTTGTCATTGCTTGTTTGCAGACCCTAGTTCTTTATGGCTTCAGAGCAATTCTGAATACATAATATTCTCTGAAGTCACAATGGGAATTTTTTTTTTGGTATGGATGCCCAATTAATTGAATTAAGTAACACATACCAAAAGTTTGTTCATTGCTCTGCAGCTCAAGCCATTGATTAACAACTGTTCTTAGATCCCCCTTCCTGCAACTTAAACTTTTCATCACACAGTCATTCAAGGAGCTTCTACTGCTGCATGATTTATTGATATCTCCAACATTTTCTTAGAGTTCTACAATCATACTATTTTTTAATCTTTTTTGAAGCATAATTTACATACAAATACATAGTTTATGACTATGGTTTGATGAGTTTTAACAAATGTGTGCCGTCATGGAGCCATCACCCCAGTCAGGGTAAAGGACTGTTCCATCCCTCAGGAAGATCCCTTGTAACCTTTGCAATCAGTCCTCCCAAACCCAGCCCTAGGCAACCCACTGAATTTCTATTCCTATAGATTAGATTTGTCTTTTCTAGAGTGTCATTTAATGAATTCATACATATATACTTTGTCTCCATCTTCTTTTACTCAACGTAATGTTTTTGGTATTCATCCATGTTGTTGCATGAATCAATAGTTTGTTTCTTGTCATCACTGAGTAGTACTTAATTTTATAAATATACCACACATATGTTTGTTCATCCATTTATTGTGAGCATTTAAGTTATTTCCATTTGGGGCTACTATGAACAAAACAGTTATAAACATTTGTGTATAGGTCTTTACATATATTTCTTTTCTCCTGGATAAATATCTAGGAGTGGAATTTTTTGGTCTTATGGTAATTATATTTTCATCTTGATAAGAAACTGACAAACTGTTCTCTAAAGTGATTATATCATTTTTCACTTCCACCAGCAAAATGTGTAAGATTTCCAGTTGCTCCACATCCTCACGAACAGTTGATATTGACAATCTCTTTAATTTCAGCCATTCTAAGGGGTGTGTAGTGGAAATCAGACTAAAGAAAGACATTGCTTTAGGTAGGGTTTTTTTTCTTGAAATTAGGAGCCTACTAATCCATTATCTAATATTGAAATGAATCCATCTTGAAATTAATCCTGTGACTCAAGTGTATTAGCTATTCTTTCAAGGCTTAGGTCATTTGAAATTTTGATCAGCATAACATTTTTCTTGCCTTTATACTAGCAATTGTTTAATATATTGAGCAAAGGTGAACCCACAACAAATTTCTGAAGTGTGCTAATGAAAAAAACACAATCTTTGGATACAATTATTCAGCCAGTCAAAAATTATATCCAACTGTACTATATCATTATCTATCTCTTATTTCTTTATATTTTTTCTGTTGAAAAATGAGAAACTTACTCAAAAATTCTCTGGGACATTTTCAACTTTCTAGCTACCAGTCTGAGGATAAAGTCATTAGGTGAAAGGTATAGAAGCCCTGCCATAATAAGTTTCCTAATTTTTAAAAGGCTTCCAGAAATGAAGATGAACAAGTACTTTGGAATATCCCAAACTACCAGTCTACAAATCCTGCCTATTTAAAGAAGCATAAAGTACATGATTACATCCTGTCCTCTTGTGGCCATACTCTCTCTTTTTATCTTTTTCTCAAAAAGCATTCACTCAGTAGTTTTCTGGGAAGCAAAGTCAAACAGGACTTAATAAGTCTTATTAGGGGGCTTAAACTGACAAAATATCAAACACAGACATTGCTCTAGGAAATCAAGCTGGATTCATTTTTCTAAAGGATCCTTAAGGAAGTTAGCGATGTCAGGATACACAGCACATTTTCCAGGACAGATGGAAGGGCAAATTTCTACACCCTAGCATCCTGCAGTTATGGATTATAATGTCTAAGTGAATGAGGGTAATATCACTGTTCAGGAAACCCAGCATTCTGTCTTATACAGGCCAGAGGAAGTCTGAGCGTAGGCTAGTCGGAATATATGCCTGAGATCATCAAACTTATTGTTATATAATATATAATATTATTACTGACAGCAGTTCAATATAGTACATTCAAGCATCTCCCTCAACCCCTGTAGGCCAACATGAGTTTAGTCCAGGTATGTCCCTGAACTCAGTACAGTGGGATCAGTACAAGGATCAATTGCTCTGATGTCTCCAGGAGCCCAACTAACAGGACCTTTGACTGGTTGTAGGGCTTATCCCCTATACCCATATAGGTATAATGCCTGTTATCTCCCTTCCTTAAAATGTTGAAATATCTTCCTGAGCCTACTCTTCTGGAATACTGTCTGCTGTCTATGAATTTCAAAAATGGCCTATAATGTTTTCCCCATTATATTTCTTTTGCTAATGATATAGCATTTAATTAATATACAATAAAAAGGTAGTTTAGATGAGTTCTTTGATATTTAAAATCTATCTTATATTATCAATATGTATAAAGATGAAGCTTGTTCTTGTTCAACTCTTCTATAAGCTTTCTAATTTTCAGTCTTTATCATTTACTGAGAGAAGTATGTTAAAATTTCCAATTGGTATCGTGAATTTCTAAATTACTTTTTGTAATTCTGTCAATGTATAGATTATAAATTTTAAGGCTGTGTCATTAAGTGTTGTTAAGTGTTATTTTACATTGTTAAAGTTTCATGTTGTTCTTTTACCATGATGTGATGATTCTCCCTATCCCTAATAGTGCTCTTGGCCTCAAAGTCTGTATTATCTGTCATTAATATGTATACACCAGGTTTCTTTGGCCTAGTATTCAACTGATTTATATTTTCTTCAAAATTCCATCCTTGTGTTTTGTGCATCTCTTGTCAACAGCATATTTGCAGTATATTTTTAATCCCACCTGACCATCAGCAATTTATATTGTGTTGGGGTGAGGGAAGGAGTTTCATTCTTTCCCTAGAAGGGCAGGGGCTGAGTTAGGTACCTAGCGACAGAGACAGCAGGGGCACTTGGGAGAAAGCTCCAGACTTCATTTTTTTGAAGCTTGAAGAAGGACAATTTTGTAATCATTCTTAGGCATCCACGGTGACTGCTGTTTTCCTCACTGACACAAAAATAGTTAACTTCAAGAAAACTCTTTGAAAACTCACCTGGAAACAAGAATGGAAAGTTTGGGGGTCAGGAGGAATAGGGAGTGCTGTCCAGGATGAGACAAGTTGTTCACAGCTAACCGGCATCAAACACTCCAGTCCTGACAAAAAGGGGCATTGCACAGACAAGCAGCAGTAGGGAAAGGGGATGGAAGCAAAATACTTTGGGGACTTTGTCTTCACTCAAAAATTAGCTCTGTGCACTACTACTTTGGAGCTGCACTATTTTGTGTTACAAAAGACAAAAAAGAAATTCATCAGAACTCTCCTCACTCACTGTTCTGTAGAATTTCCAAAGGGGTGGGGAAAAGAGGCTTCTAAACTTTCCTTTTTCTTTTTCTTTTTTTTTTTTTGAGGCTTCTAAACTTTTAGTTTCATTTTTGTATCCAAAGGAGGTGGGGGAAGCCCACTTCAATTTTAAGAGTAGCTAGACAACAGGAGAAACGTCTTGCATATACTTCTGGGAAAAGTAGGGCAGTCACACACATTCTGTACACTCCCTCCTTTCCTCTCCATGTTTTTCCTTCTCTCATTGGTTACCACACTTCTCTCATCTTTGAATTCCTTCTGCTATGTTGCCACACAGAGAGTCTGGGCCTCCTAGCCTACAAATCATGACTCTCTCCATTGAATCTGAGCTGTCCCTTGGAAGTATGGAAGAAAAAGGAAATCTATAATGTGATTCAAGTAGTATGTTAATCCTTCATGTGTGTTGCCTTGTTTAATCCCTCCACCAACCAATGGTGTAGATATCACTTTACAAACAAAGAGAAAAGGCTTATAGGGGATAAATAACTTTCCAAGATTACACTGAAAATAAGTTAGTAGAGACTGGAAACAAGGTTCATGCTTTTCCCATTACATCATGTTATCCCCTAAAATTCCCCTCTGTAGAGTTCCCATCAATGTTTGCTATTCTGCAACAGGATTCCCATACCCCACACACATACTTCTCCACTGCCCCCATCACATACATCAAAACTATGCCCTATGCTTTCAACACCATGCAGGAGTTATAATGGCTAATAATAACTTCAAGGTATGGGTTACTTCATACAGCCCAGATAATGGGAGACTCCTGGAAACCCAAACAATAAAGGCAGAAATTTAGGTTTACAGTAAAAAACCAAGGAAAATATTTTTGATATAAATCTTTAAGGGGCATTGCCTCTTCCATGCTTAGAAGCTTGATTGGGTGAGATAAGTTCTATGTAGGATTTTTTTAAAAGTCTTCTTTAAAATGTATTATAGCATCTTTCCTCCCCTCTTGGCTAGAGCAAAGTCTAGGATTACACAAACACACCCACCACAATCTTGCATGTCCCCCTGCTGAGGTTGTAAGATATACATGCCCATTATTTTTTCCCACATTTAACAAATTTTGAAATATTATAAGCACAGAAAACTACAGAGATCAGTATCTTGAACATACTGTGCTTGCCACCCAGCTTTTGTCAAACTTTAATATTTGTCATATTTGCATCTCATATTTTTTTCAACATCTTTGTTGGAGTATAATTGCTCTACAATGGTGCATTAGCTTCTGCTGTATTACAAAGTGAATCAGCCACACGTATACACATATCCCATATCCCCTCCCTCTTGCGTCTCCCTCTCACCCTCCCTAACCCACCCATCTAGGTGGTCACAAAGCACAGAGCTGAGAGCACACACAGCATGCCTCAGGCTATTGCAACGTCACACCGGCCTCTGCTGCCACAGGCTCGCTCTGCATTCGGTATTCCACCTGGCCCCCCGGCCTGAGTGAGCCAGAGCCCCCAAATCAGCTGCTCCTTTAACCCTGTCATGTCTGGGCGAAGAACAGAAGCCCTCAGGCAACCTACACACAGAGGCAGGGCCAAATCCAAAGCTGAACCCCAGGAGCTGTGCAAACAAGGAAGAGAAAGGGAAATTTCTCCCAGCAGCCTAAGGAGCCGCGGATTGAATCTCCACAATAAACGCTGCATCAGTGGAATACCTGAATAGACAACAAATCATCCCAAAATTGAGGAAGTGGACTTTGAGAGCAATGAAATATACATATTTTTTTCTTTTTTCTTTTTTGTGAGTGTGTATGTGTATGCTTCTTTGTGTGATTTTGTCTGTATAGTTTTGTTTTAACCATTTGTCCTTGGGTTCTGTCTGTCCGTTTCTTTTGTTGTTTTTTGTTTGTTTGTTTGTTTTAGTATAGTTTTTAGCACTTGTTATCATTCATGGATTGGTTTTTTGGTTTGGTTGCTCTCTTCCTTTTTCTTTTTTCTATTTCTAATTTTTTTTCTTTTCAATAATTACATTTTATTATTTTATTTTAATAACTTTATTTTATTTATTTTATTTATTTATTTTTCTCCTTTTCTTCTGAACCATGTGGCTGATAGGGTCTTGGTGCTCCGGCCAGGTGTCAGTCCTGTGTCTTTGAGGTGGGAAAGCTGAGTTCAGGACATTGATTTACCAGAGACCTCAGAGCTCCACGTAGTGTCAAATGGCAAAAGCACTCCTAGAGATCTCCATCTAAACGTCAAGACCCAGCTCCACTCAATGACCAGCAAGCAACAGTGATGGACACCCTATGCCAAACAACTAGCAAGACAGGAACACAACCACACCCATTAGCAGAGAGGCTGCCTGAAATCATATTAAGGTCACAGACACCCCAAAACACACCACCAGACACTGTCCTGCCCACCAGAAAGACAAGTTCCAGCCTCATCCACCAGAACACAGGCACCAGTCCCCTCCACCAGGAAGCCTATGCCACCCACAGAACCAACCTTAGCCACTAGAGGCAGACACAAAAAACAACAGGAACTAAGAACCTGCAGCCTGCTAAAAGGAGACCCCAAACACAGTAAGTTAAGCAAAATGAGACGACAGAGAAACACACAGCAGATGAAGGAGCAAGGTAAAAACCCACCAGACCAAACAAATGAAGAGGAAATAGGCAGTCTACCTGGAAAAGAATTCAGAGTAATGACAGTAAAGATGATCCAAAATCTTGGAAATAGAATGGAGAAAACACAAGAAACGTTTAAAAGGACCTAGAAGAACTAAACTGCAAACAAACAATGATGAACAACACAATAAATGAAATTAAAAATTCTCTAGAAGGAATCAATAGCACAATAACTGAGGCAGAAGAACGGATAAGTGACGTGGAAGATAAAATACTGGAAATAACTACCACAGAGCAGAAAAAAGAATGAAAAGAATTGAGGACAGTCTCAGAGACCTCTGGGACAACATTAAAGGCACCAACATTCGAATTAGAGGGGTCCCAAAAGAAGAATAGAAAAAGAAAGGGACTGAGAAAATATTTGAAGAGATTATACTTGAAAACTTACCTATTACGGAAAAGGAAATAATCAAGTCCAGAAAGCACAGAGAGTCCCATACAGGATAAATCCAAGGAGAAACACGCCAAGACACATATTAATCAAACTATCAAAAATTAAATTCAAAGAAAAATATTAAAAGCAGCAAGGGAAAAGCAACAAAAAACATACAAGGGAATCCCCGTAAGGTTAACAGCTAATCTTTCAGCAGAAACTCTGCAAGACAGAAGGGAATGGCAGGACATATTTAAAGTGATGAAAGGGAAAAACCTAAAACCAAGATTACTATACCCAGCAAGGATCCCATTCATATTAGACGGAGAAATTATTATCTTTACAGACAAGCGAAAGCTAACAGAATTCAGCACCACAAAGCCAGCTTTAGAAAAAATGCTAAAAAATTTCTATAGGTGGGAAACACGAGAAGAAAAAGACTCACAAAACAAACCCATAACAATTAAGAAAACGGTAATAGGAACATACATATTGATAATTACCTTAAATGTAAATGGATTAAATGCTCCAACCAAAAGACATAGACTGGCTGAATGGATACAAAAACAAGTCCCATATATATGTTGTCTACAAGACCCCACTTCAGAGCTAGGGACACATACAGACTGAAAGTGAGGGGATAGAAAAAAATATTCCATGCAAATGGAAATCAAAAGAAAGCTGGAGTAGCAATTCTCATATGAGACAAAATAGACTTTAAAATAAAGAATATTACAAGAGACAAACCAGGACACTACATAATGATCAAGGGATCAATCCCAAAAGAAGATATAACAATTCTAAATATTTATGCACCCAACATAGGAGCACCTCAGTAAATAAAGTACATGCTAACGGCTATAAAAGGGGAAACTGACAGTAACAAAATCATAGTAGGGGACTTTAAAACACCACTTTCACCAATGGACAGATCATCCAAACAGAACATTAATAAGGAAACACAAGGTTAAATGACACATTAAACAAGATGACTTAATTGATAGTTAAAGGACATTCCATCCAAAAACAACAGAATACACTTTCTTCTCAAGTGCTCATGGAACATTCTCCAGGATAGATCATATCGTGGTTAAAAAACCAAGCCTTGGTAAATTTAAGAAAATTGAAATTGTATCAAATATTTTTTTCTGACCACAACGCTAGACTACATATCAATTGCAGGAAAGTAATCTGTAAAAATACAAACACATGGAAGCTAAACAACACACTATTTAATAACCAAACATCACTGAGGAAATCAAAGAGGAAATCAAAAAATACCTAGAAACAAAAGACAATGAAAACACGACGACCCAAAACCTATGGGACACAGCAAAAGCAGTTCTAAGAGGGAAGTTTATAGCAATACAATCCTACCTCAAGAAACAAGAAACACCTCAAATAAATAACAGAATGTTACACCTAAAGCAATTAC
The DNA here is from genome assembly GCF_039906515.1 of Pseudorca crassidens. NCBI lineage: Eukaryota > Metazoa > Chordata > Mammalia > Artiodactyla > Delphinidae > Pseudorca > Pseudorca crassidens. Next base: position 126,456,138 of record NC_090297.1, on the reverse strand, counting down.
AGAAAGAAGAACAAAAAAAAAACCCAAAGTAAGAAGAAGGAAAAAAAATGATAAAGATCAGAGCAGAAATAAATGGAAAAAAGAATGAAGGAAACAAGAGCAAAGATCAATAAAAGTAAAAGCTGGTTCTTTGAGAAGATAAACAAAATTGATAAAACATTAGCCAGACTCATGAGAAAAAAAGGGAGAAGACTCAAATCAATAGAATTAGAGGTGAAAAAAGAGAAATAACAACTGACCCTGCAGAAACACAAAGGATCAGAGAACTACTACAAGCAACCATATGCCAATATTATGGAAAGCCTGGAAGAAATGGACAAATTCTTAGAAAAGCACAACTTTCGGAGACTGAATCAGGAAGAAATAGAAAATAATAAACAGACCAAAAACAAGCACTGAAATTGAATCTGTGTTTAAAAATTTTCCAACAAACAAAAGCCCGGGACTATATGGCTTCACAGGCGAATTGTAAAAAACATTAAGAGAAGAGTTAACACCTACCCTTCTCAAACTGTTCCAAAATATAGCAGAGGGAGGAACATTCCCAATCTCATTCTACGAGGACACCATCACCCGATACCAAAACCAGACAAGGATGTCACAAAGAGAGAAAACTAGAGGTCAATATCACTGATGAACATATGCAAAAATCCTCAACAAAATACTAGCAAACAGAATCCAACAGCGCATTAAAAGGATCATACACCATGATCAAATGGGGTTTATCCCAGGAATGCAAGGATTCTTCAATATATATAAATCAATCAATGTGATACACCATATTAACAAATTGAAGAATAAAAAACAAATGATCATCTAAAAAAGATGCAGAAAAAGCCTTCAACAAAATTCAACACCCATTTATGATAAAAACCCTAGAGAAAGTAGGCATAGAGGGAACTTACCTCAACATAATAAAGGCCATATATTACAAACCCATAGCCAACATCGTTCTCAATGGTGAAAAACTGAAATCATTTCCACTAAGTTCAGGAACAAGACAAGGTTGCCTACTCTCACCACTATTATTCAACATAATTTTGGAAGTTTTAAGCACAGCAATCAGAGAAGAAAACGAAATAAAAGGAATCTAAATCAGAAAAGAAGAAGTTAAGCTATCACTGTTTGCAGATGACTTGATACTATACATAGAGAATCCTAAAGACACTACCAGAAAACTACTAGAGTTAATCAGTGAATTTAGTAAAGTGGCTGGATACAAAATTAATGCACAGAAATCTCTGGCATTCCTATACACTAATGATGAAAAATCTGAAAGAGAAATTGAGGAAACACTCCCATTTACCAATGCAACAAAGAGAATAAAACACCTAGGAATAAAACTACATAAGGAAACAAAAGACCTGTATGCAGAAAATTATAAGACACTGATGAAAGAAATTAAAGACGATACAAACAGATGGAGAGATATACTATGTTCTTGGATTGCAAGAATCAACATTATGAAAATGACTATACTACCCAAAGCAATCTACAGATTCAATGCAATCCCTATCAAACTACCAATGGCATTTTCACAGAAGTAGGACAAAAGTTTTCACAATTTGTGTAGAAACACAAAAGACCCCAAATGGCCAAAGCAATCTTGAGAAAGAAAAACGGAGCTGGAGGAATCGGGATCCATGACTTCATACAATGCTACAAAGCTACAGTAATCAAGACAGTATGGTACAGGCACAAAAACAGAAATATAGATCAATGGAACAGAATAGATAAACCCAGGGATAAACCCACACACATATGGTCACCTTATTTTTGACAAAGGAGGCAAGAATATACAATGGAGAAAAGACAGCCTCTTCAATAAGTGGTACGGGGAAAACTGGACAGCTAAACATCAAAGAATGAAATTAGAACACTGTACACAAAAATAAACTCAAAATGGATTAAAGACCTAAATGTAAGGCCAGACACTATAAAACTCTTAAAGGAAAACATAGGCAGAACACTCTATGACATAAATCACAGCAACATCCTTTTTGACCCACCTCCTAGAAAAAGGGAAATAAAAACAAAGATAAACAAATGGGACCTAATGAAACTTAAAAGCTTTTGCACAGCGAAGGAAGCCATAAACAAGAGTAAAAGACAGCCCTCAGAATGGGAGAAAATATTTGCTGATGAAGCAACTGACAAAGGATTAATCTCCAAAATATACAAGCAGCTCATGCAGCTCAATATCAAAAAAACAAACAGCCCAAACCAAAAACAGGCAGAAGACCTAAATAGACATTTCTCCGAAGAAGATATACAGATTGTCAACAAACACATGAAAGGATGATCAACTTCACAAATCATTAGAGAAATGCAAATCAAAACTACAATGAGCTATCACCACACACCAGACACAATGGCCATGATCAAAAAATCTACAAACAATAAATGCTGGAGAGGGTGTGGAGGAAAGGGAACCCTCTTGCACTGTTGGTGGGAATGTAAATTGATACAACCACTATGGAGAACAGTATGGAGGTTACTTAAAAACTAAAAATAGAACTACTATAGGACCCAGCAATCCAACTATTGGGCATATACACTGAGAAAACCATAATTCAAAAAGAGTCATGTACCACAATGTTCATTGCAGCTCTGTTTACAATAGCCAGGACATGGAAGCAACCTAAGTGTCCATCGACAGATGAATGGACAAAGAAGATATGGCACATATATACAATTATATACAAATTACTCAGCCATAAAAAGAAAAGAAATTGAATTATTTGTAGTGAGTTGGGTGGACATAGAGTCTGTCATACAGAGTGAAGTCAGAAAGAGAAAAACAAATACTATATGCTAACATATACATATGGAATTAAAAAAAAAAAAGCTTACGAAGAGCCTAAGGTCAGGACAGGAATAAAGTTGGAGATGTAGAGAATGGACTTGAGGACTGGGGTTAGGGGGGCAAGGGTAAGCTGGGATGAAGTGAGAGAGTGGCCTGGACTTATATATGCTACCAGATGTAAAATATATAGCTAGTGGGAAGCAGCCGCATAGCACAGGGAAATCAGCTTGGTGTTTTGTGACCACCTAGAGAGGCGGGATAGGGAGGGTGGGAGGGAGACACAAGAGGAAGGAGACATGGGGATATACCTTTATTCATAGCTGATTCACTTTGTTATAAAGCAGAAACTAACACACCACTGTAAAGTAATTATACTTCAATAAAGATGTTAAAAAAAAAAATCAGCCAGCTGATCTCCCTGTGCTATGCAGCTGCTTCCCACCTGCGATCCATTCTATATTTGGTAGTGTATATATGTCCATGCGACTCTCTCACCTCATCCCAGCCCAACCCTCTCCCTCCCTGTGTCCTCAAGTCCACTCTCCACCTGTGCATCTTTATTCCTGTCTTGCCCCTAGGTTCTTCAGAACCTTTTTGTTTTTTTTTTTAGATACCATATACATGGGTTAGCACACAATATTTGTTTTTGTTTTTCTCACTTCACTCTGTATGACACATGCTAGGTCCATCCGCCTCACTACAAATAACTCAATTTCGTTTCTTTCTATGGCTGAGTAATATTCCATTGTATATATGTGCCACATCTTCTTTACCCATTCATCTGTTGATGGACACTTAGGTTACTTCCATGTCCTGCCTATTGTAAATAGTGCTGCAATGAGCATTGTGGTATATGTCTTTTTTTTTTTTTTTTTTTTTTTGCTGTACCCGGGCCTCTCACTGTTGTGGCCTCTCCCGTTGCGGAGCACAGGCTCCGGACGCGCAGGCTCAGCGGCCATGGCTCACGGGCACAGCCGCTCTGCGGCATGTGGGCTCTTCCCGGACTGGGGCACAAACCCGTGTCCCCTGCATCGGCAGGCGGACTCTCAACCACTGCGCCACCAGGGAAGCCCCATGTCTCTTTTTGAATTATGGTTTTCTCAGGATATATGCCCAGTTGTGGGATTGCTGGGTCCTATGGTAGTTTTATTTTTAGTTTTTAAGTAACCTCCATACTGTTCTCCATAGTGGCTGTATCAATTTACATTCCCACCAACAGTGCAAGAGTGTTCCCTTTTCTCCACACCCTCTCCAGCATTTATTGTTTGTAGATTTTTTGATGATGGCCATTGTGACTGGTGTGAGTTGATACCTCATTTTAGTTTTGATTTGCATTTCTCTAATGATTAGTTATGTGGAGCATCCTTTCATGTGTTTGTTGGCAATCTGTATGTCTCCTTTGGAGAAATGTCTATTTAGGTCTTCTGCCCATTTTTGGATTGGAATGTTTGTTATTTTTATATTGAGCTCCATGTGTTTGTATATTTTGGAGATGAATCCTTTGTCTTTTTTTTCATTTGCAAATATTTTCTCCCATTTTGAGGGTTGTCTTTTAGTCTCTTTATGGTTTCCTTTGCTGTGCAAAAGCTTTTAAGCTTCATTAGGTACCATTGGTTTATTTTTGTTTTTATTTCCCTTTCTCTAGGAGGTGGGTCAAAGAGTATCTTGCTGTGATTTATGTCATAGAGTGTTCTGCTTATGTTTTCCTCTAAGAGTTTTATAGTGTCTGGCCTTACATTTAGGTCTTTCACCCATTTTGAGTTTATTTTTGGGTATGATGTTAGGGAGTGTTCTAATTTCATTCTTTTACATGTAGCTGTCCAGTTTTCCCAGCACCACTTACTGAAGAGGCTGACTTTTCTCCATTGTATATTCTTGCCTCCTTTTTCAAAAATAAGGTGACCATATGTGTGTGGGTTTATCCCTGTGCTTTCTTCCTTGTTCCATTGATCTATATTTCTGTACCATACTTCTTGATTACTGTAGCTTTGTAGTATAGTCTGAAGTCAGGGAGCCTGATTCCTCCAGCTCTGTTTTTCTTCTCACGATTGCTTTGGCCATTCGAGGTCTGTTGTGTTTCTATATATATTGTTAAATTTTTGCTTCTAGTTCTGTGAAAAATGCCATTGGTAGTTTGATAGGGATTGCATTGAAACTGTAGATTGCTTTGGGTAGTATAGTCATTTTCACAATGTTGATTCTTCCAATCAAGGAACATGGTATATCTCTCCATCTGTTTGTATCATCTTTAATTTCTTTCATCAGTGTCTTATAGTTTTCTGCATGCAGGTGTTTTGTCTCCTTAGGTAGGTTTATTCCTTGGTATTTTATTCTTTTTGTTGCAACGGTACATATGAGTGTGTCCTGAATTTCTCTTTCAGATTTTTCATCATTAGTGTATAGGAATGCCAGAGATTTCTGTGCATTAATTTTGTATCCTGCTACTTTACCAAATTCATTGATTAGCTCTAGTAGTTTTCTGATGGCATCTTTAGGATTCTCTATGTATAGTATCATGTCATCTGCAAACAGTGATAGCTTAACTTCTTCTTTTCTGATTTGGATTCCTTTTATTTCTTTTTCTTCTCTGATTGCTGTGGCTAAAACTTCCAAAACTATGTTGAATAATAGTAATGAGAGTGGGCAACCTTGTCTTGTTCCTGATCTCAGTGGGAATGGTTTCAGTTTTTTGCCATTGAGAATGATGTTGGCTGTGGGTTTTTCATATATGGTCTTTATCATGTTGAGGTAAGTTCCCTCTATGCCTACTTTCTCTAGGGTTTTTATAATAAATGGGTGTTGAATTTTGTCAAAATTTTTTCTGCATCTATTGAGATGATCATATGGTTTTTATCCTTCAATTTGTTAATTTGGTGTATCACATTGATTGAATTGCATATATTCAAGAATCCATGTATTCCTGGGATAAACCCCACTTGATCATGGTGTATGATCCTTTTAATGTGCTGTTGGATTCTGTTTGCTAGTATTTTGTTGAGGATTTTTGTGTCAATGTTCATCGGTGATAGTGACCTCTAGGTTTTTTTTGTGACATCTTTTTCTGGTTTTAGTATCAGGGTGCTGGTGTCCTCGTAGAATGAAATTGGGAGTGTTCCTCCCTCTGCTATATTTTGGAAGAGTTTGAGAAGGATAGGTGTTAATTCTTCTCTAAATGTTTGATAGAATTCACCTGCGAAGGTATCTGGTCCTGGGCTTTCGTTTCTTGGAAGACTTTTAATCACAATTTCCATTTCAGTGCCTGTGATTTGTCTGGTTATATTTTCTATTTCTTCAGTTCAGTCTCGGTAAGTTGTGCTTTTCTAAGAATTTTTCCATTTCCTCCAGGGTGTCCATTTTATTGGCATATAGTTGCTTGTAGTAATCTCTCATGATCCTTTGTATTTCTTCAGTGTCAGTTGTTACTTCTCCTTTTACATTTCTATTTCTATTGATTTGAATCTTCTCCCTTTATTTCTTGATGAGTCTGGCTAAAGGTTTATCAATTTTGTTTATCTTCCCAAAGAACTAGCTTTTAATTTTCTTGATCTTTGCTATCATTTCCTTCTTTTCTTTTTCATTGATTTCTGATCTGATCTTCATGATTTCTTCTGTTCTACTAACTTTGGGGTTTTTTTGTTCTTCCTTCCCTAATTGCTTAGGTGTAAGTTTAGGTTGTTCATTTGAGATTTTTCTTGTTTCTTGAGGTAGGATTTTATTGCTATAAACTTCCGTCTTAGAATGGATTTTGCTGCATCCCATAGGTTTTGGGTCATCATGTTTTCATTGTCATTTGTCTCTAGGTATTTTTTGATTGCCTCTTTGATTTCTTCAGTAATCTCTTTGTTATTAATAGTGTATTGTTTAGCCTCCATGTGTTTGTATTTTTTACAGATTTTTTCCTGTAATTGATATCTAGTCTTATAGCGTTGTGGTCAGAAAAGATACTTGATACTATTTCAACTTTCTTAAATTTACCAAGGCTTGATTTGTGACCCAAGATATGATCTATCCTGGAGAATGTTCCATGAACACTTGAGAAGAAAGTGTATTCTGTTGTTTTGGATGGAATATTCTATAAATATCAATTAAGTCCGTCTTGTTTAATGTGTCAATTAAAGCTTATGTTTCCTTATGTATTTTCATTTTGGATGATCTGTCCATTGCTGAAAGTGGAAAGTCCCCTACTATAATTGTGTTACTGTTGATTTCCCCTTTTTTGGCTGTTAGCATTTGCCTTATATATTGAGGTGCTCCTGTTTTGGGTGCCTATATGTTTACAATTGTTATATCTTCTTCTTGGATTGATCCCTTGATCATTATGTAGTGTCCTTCTTTGTTTCTTGTAATAGTCTTTGTGTTAAGGTCTATTTTGTCCAATATGAGAATTGCTGCTCCAGCTTTCTTTTGATTTCCTTTTGCATGGAATATCTGTTTTCATCCCCTCACTTTCAGTCTGTATATGTCCCTAGGTCTGAAGTTGGTCTCTCGTAGACAGCATATATACGGTCTTGTTTTTGTCGACATTCAGCCAGGCTATGTGTTGTGGTTGGAGCATTTAATCTATTTACATTTAATGTAATTTTCTATATGTACGTTCCTATTACCATTTTCTTAATTTTTGGGTTTGTTATTGTAGGTCTTTTCCTTGTCTTGTGTTTCCTGCCTAGAGAAGTTCCTTTAGCATTTGTTGTAAACCCGGTTTGGTGGTGCTGAATTCTCTTAGCTTTCGCTTGTCTGTGAAAATTGTAATTTCTCCGTCGAATCTGAATGAGATCATTGCTGGGTAGGGTAATCTTGGTTGTAGGTTTTTCCCTTTCATCACTTTAAATATGTCCTACCACTCCCTTCTGGCTTGCAGAGTTTATGCTGAAAGATCAACTGTTAACCTTATGGGAATTCCCTTGTATGTTATTTGTTGTTTTTCCCTTGCTGCTTTTAATGTTTTTTCTTTTTATTTAATTTTTGATAGTTTGATTAATATGTGTCTTGGTGTGTTTCTCCTCAGATATATCCTGTATGGGACTTTCTCTGCTTCCTGAACTTGAATGACTATTTCTTTTCCCATATTAAATAAGTTTTCAAGTATAATCTCTTCAAATATTTTCTCAGTCCCTTTCTTTTTCTCTTCTTCTTCTGGGACCTCTGTAATTTGAATGTTGGTGTGTTTAATGTTGTCCCAGAGGTTTCTGAGGCTGTCCTCAATTCTTTTCATTCTTTTTTCTTTATTCTGGTCTGTGGTAGTGATTTCCATTATTTTATCTTCTAGGTCACTTATCCATTCTTCTGCCTCAGTTATTCTGCTATTGATTCCTTCTAGAGAATTTTTAATTTCATTTATTGTGTTGTTCATCATTGTTTGTTTGCACTTTAGTTCTTCTAGGTCCTTGTTAAACATATCTTTTATTTTCTCTATTCTATTTCCAGGATTTGGGATTATCTTTGCTATCATTACTCTGAATTCTTTTTCAGGTAGACTACCTATTTCCTCTTCATTTGTTTGGTCTGGTGAGTTTTTCCTTGTTCCTTCATCTGCTGTGTATTTCTCTGTCTTCTCATTTTGCTTAACTTACTGTGTTTGGTGTCTCCTTTTTGCAGGCTGCTAGTTCATGGCTCCCATTGTTTTTCGTGTCTGCCCCCAGTGGGTAAGTTTGATTCAGTGGGTTTTGTAGGCTTCCTGGTCAAGGTTACTGGTGCCTGTGTTCTGGTGGATGAGGCTGGATCTTGTCTTTCTGGTGGGCAGGACCACTTCTTGTGGTGTGTTTTGGGGTGTCTATGAACTTAGTATGATTTTAGGCAGCCTCTCTGCTAATGGGTGGGTTTGTGTTCCTGTCGTGCTAGTTATTTGGCATGGGATGTCCAGCACTGGAGCTTGCTGGTCATTGAGTGGAGCTGGGTCTTAGCGTTGAGACAGAGATCTCTGGGAGAGCTCTCTCCCATTGATATTATGTGGGGCTTGGAGGTCTGTGGTGGATAATGTCCTTATTTCAGCTCTCCCACCTCAGAGGCTCAGGCCTGACAGCCAGCCAGAGCACCAAGACCCTGACAGCCACATGGCTGGAGAAGGTGGGCTATGAGTTGGGTGTCAGCCCTTGCCCTGTTGTAGCTCTGTCCCAGATGTCTCCAAACGTCACCCAGATACATTGGGTTATTCTACCATTCCTCAGAACTTGTACATGCCAGTCTAGGATTTGCAGATGTCCTCCTGATACTCTTCATTGAAATACCTTGCATTCTTGGTGGTGAGAGATATGCTAATAGTGTTGGTTCTCTTCAGTTCAGAGACTGGGACAGTCTGAGCCTTCATGTGGCCAAGACAGGAGCAGCAGGCCAACGATCCCAAAGTGATAACATGTCAGATTCCAAGAAGGCTTTCTGCAGTGCCTGAACAGTATTCCCAAGCAGCCGCTCTCCTCAGCTACAACACTCTGACCGGGGAACTCAGTGGGACCCTCAAACGAGATTTTCTGTCGGCCCTAGAGCCTGAATGCCAACCCAGGCAAGAAGGTGAGCAGAGCGTCTCCCGGCCCCATCTCACCAGAAGAGCAGACACCTTCATATTTTTTAAGAAATGAAGTAGTTCTGATTTACTTGAAGCACTCAGTGTGCCCCTTCCAATCCTATGCCTTACCTCCTTACTCAGAAATTGCCTTTTCTGAAATAGTATTCTGAAATTGTTTTTCATTTCATCTTTTTATTTATTTATATGTATGTGTATTTTTACCACATGCATCTGTGTTTATAAACAATATATGATTTTAGTGTGCATTTTTAAACTTTATATAAAGTATCATATATCCTTCTGCAACTTTTATTTTTTCTTCTCACAGTTATGTTTCTGAGAGGTCCCCAAGTAGATATGTGGTAGCCATTTCTCATTTATTCATTTTTTATTTCTGAATAATATTCCATTGTCTGAATATATCACAGTTTTGTTTATTCTCTCTTTGATGGACATTTTATTTGTTTCCAATATTTTATTATTGCAAACCGTGCTATAATGGACATTTCTGTTCACATCTTTCTGTGCACATGTGTGAGTTTCTCTAGCTGTCCAGGATCGCTAGCCTTATTTTACCTCTGAGTAACTGAGTGACACTAAGCAAATAAATATGTGACTCTAAGAAATAGTTTTCAGATGTCTTCAATTTGTAGATGACCTGGCTATCTTACTTTCAAGAATGCTGCCTTTTTATAACTAGAATAACATTTTGAGATATTTTCCAGGAACTCCAGAGTGTCCGGCACTAATTTATTGAAAGTGATATTTAGTGTACTCATTTACTACAATATTCAATTAATTAGGTATTATCCAAAGGGCACAAGATGCTATAAAACTATATATTATAATATTCAAATATGCAGTATGGGAGAATAAGAATGTGTGCTCATGGAAAACAGTAAGTCAGTGAGTTACAAGGATCTTGAAATGCATGTGATATTGAAGGAAGGAAGAATGGAAAGGGAGGAGAAAGGGGGAAGAGGTATTAGGTTGGGCTGAGTTGCAGTTAACAAATAAACCTTGTCATGTAATAGATTGACAGAACAAAACTTTATTTCCCCACCATATAACACTCCAGAATGTTTCCAGGTCAGCGAGAGTTGCAGCGTTGCTTCCTGAAGTCACTTTTCCAAGTTCCAGGTTGACTGTTGCTTTACCATCCTTAAAATGTGGTTCCCCATGTTGATCAGAGGCTGTCATATCAGGCAGCCAGAGGGAGGAAGAGCAAAGGAAAGCATAGATGGGAGCTATGAGCCAGGACTGAAGTTGTCAAATACCACTTCTCTCATTCCATTGTCTGAAAATTAGTCACAAGACCACACCTTACTGCAAGGGATGCTGGGGCATGAGACCTACCCATGTGCACAGAAAGAAGAGTAAATGGCTTTGTTGAAATGCTAGCTGTCTCTTCTACAAGAATGAGGAAAGGAATTGGTATGATTTTAACTGAAGTATTTGCAGCAAACATTTGCCAACATTAGTGAGAAGAAAGAGTTAATACCAATTGAGATGGAAAGCAATTTACAGTCAAAAATGTTTCTCTCTCCTTCCTTGCTCGGGACAACCTGTCTGTGTTATCTTTATCTGCCTACATTTCATTTCCTTCTCTTTCATCTGGTAACAGCAGGTCCCCAATACTCAATCCACATAGTTTTGGGGAGGATGCCCCTAGCAAAAGAGAATAGAGCTTCGTATTAGTCAGAGCCCTCCCCCACCCCACCCCCGAAAAAGCTCAGATGGAGGTAATGGCTGACATGCAGGTATTTTATTTGGAAAATGATCCCAGGTAGCAGGATTGAGGAGCTTAGGGAATAAAAAGGAAAAAAGGGAAACCAACACAAGGATCCATTATCAAGGTGGCCACCACTGCTATGGGGACTGATGTCCAATAATTGTATGCCTGAAAATGAAAGTGGGGAGCATTTGTACATTGGCTTAGTTTATGTTCTGTCTACGAGACTCTGGAAATATGCTGGGGACTGAGTGTTTCAGTAGTGACTAGAGGTAGAAGTGAGGACAAGAGGAGTTGCCCTGATGCTCAAGTGGTGCCTGAAAAAGGCAGACACCCCTGGTCTGGAGGCTCAGTACACCTCCACCCCCAGGGCACAATGATTGGGTCATGAGTGTGCGTAAATCAAGCCAGGACACTAAAGTCCTCTCCCAGGACATTTATAACAGGAGCTGGTTTCTCAGATCTTTCTGCTAAAGCTGAAGGGATGTAAGTCTGCCTCTGCCAGCAGTCAGTTTCCTTACTCCATGGAGAAAATTTGCCTCCAGAGATGAGAGACAGAGGGTTCTGGTGATGTCAAGTCTCTTCTGGTAGCTGAGCTTCTCAGAGCTACCCTGATTCTCATGGCTCCTCTTTTCTTCCTCTGGCCTACCTCCCATCCATCTAATAAACACCCTAATTAAACTGCCTCAACCTCATTTCAGTTGGGTTTCTGCCACTTGCAACAGAAATGTACCTAACAATATAGAAATGGGTAAGTGAAAGAGGAGTGTCATTTATTAGAGGCCCTCAAATCTAGAACTACATGACCTGAGGTATTCTGTACAACCAGGAGGATCTCAACCCATTGCCAGATCTCCAAGACTCCCGAGGGTCAGACCATAGCAAACTCTGTGAACTGTAACAGAAATGTCCCCTTTTTAAGCAAAGTCAGGAAGTTTGAAACACAGTGGAAAGTACATGGGCTTAAGAGGAGCTAAAGCGATAACTGAAATCTCCCTTCTCGGCCCTTTCTCAAAGCTCTCTGCTGTTTTCTCTCCCCATAGACCTGATGTAAGGTATCAAACCCCAACCCATGTAAATCACAATAAATTGGGATGTTGGTTGATAGGGGGCAGATTAGCTCTGTTCAGAACTCTCCTGTGACCCTGTCCCAAGGAAGATTTGAAAGAAGACTTCAAACTGAAGTCCTACAGATGCATAGAACTCTGAGTCCTATTTCTAAGAGAAAAAAAAAAGTGGGGTCAGGATGGGTTCAGATTCAAAATTTATGACGCAAAAAGCTTTCTGGCACTGATTTCTAGTTAATGGAGTCTCCAGAAATTAAATCAAAAGGCAGCCAAGCCAGGTCTCTCATCCATGGGGGTGCTAGAGCCATACCCAGGCAAGAGTACAAATGAAGGTCCGCATAGTTACGTCCACACGCTTATATTATAAATCAGGCTAACAAACCGCTAAACAATTATGCTCCACTCTCCTCCATTAATGAATCCCTCCATAATGACCAGAAAAGCCAGGTTCACATCCAGAATTCTCAGACTGTTTGCTTTGTAATTTCTTTCAGAGCATGGCAGTGTAGGGAAGGGCCAGGACCTAGCCCCCAGCCTGTGGCCTACCCACTTCCCTTCTCACCTCAGCCCCATCCCACAGCAAAAGTAGACATGCGCACACAGGTGGCAACTGCAGCACACATATCCTAGGACAACATACAAACCCCATCTCCCAAAAACAGTGGTCCTAGGAAAAGAGGCCTATGGAAACCCTGAAAGCAGGTTCCAGGTCATTCTGACAGGAAATTCCAAATCCCAAGTGCCCGAAGGATGGTCTACAATGAATGGTGCAGATTCCAGGTGGGCACATCCATCTGGCCCCCTAGACTATTTGCACAGTCAGAGGAGTGCTAGTGAGACCCAACGCAGGGTGTGTGGACTTTGCCAGGTCTAAGGGTATGGGCCTCATTACAGTGTCTGGGATCCCAAGGGCTACTCTGGCTCCAGCTGTGTTTTTCTGGGTTCAGTGGGCAACCCTAGTGTCCTTTAAGTAAAGCTCTTTGTAATTTGAACTAGTGCGATAGGTTTCTGCCACCTGCCACTGAAAGGATCCTTATTAATACACTTTCAATGCCAAAAGTCTCAAGCAAGTGGTCTATAGCCACTGCTTCCATTTTTTAAAGCACTTCTTCTTACCGTAACTTGTCAAAATGTACCTTCTTCTTTCAGCACTCTAGTACACTGTACTCTAGAAAATCACTAATCCAATGGCCTTTTCCCCACCCCCAGTTAGCTGGTCTGCTCTACAGCATTTGAGTATATTAAGCATTCCCTTCTTTTTGAAAACTTCTCTTTCCTTAACTCTGGGATAACAAACAAGCTGACCTCTCTCCTATTTCTCAAAAAGCTCCTTGTAAATTGCTTTCAGTAACTCTCTCCCTAATTGGAGATGTTCTTCAAAGTCCTGTCTTTCTCCCTGGGCTAAACTACTTCCAAAAGCCACTTATTAAAATATTTATTTGAGTCACGACACTTTCTCTTCTCGAAGAACTTATTCACACTTGTACCTCAAGGTGTCACCTCCTTAAAGATGAATCCCAAACGTCTATCATCCTTGACCTTGGTTCCAAGCCTTACTTCTTCACTTACTGGACACTTATATTTCAGTTTTTTGTTTTGTATTTTTGTCCATGCCACTCAGCATGTGGGATCTTAGTTCCCTGAGTAGGGACCAAACCCATGCCCGCTGCAGTGAAAGCGTGGAGTCTTAACCACCGGACTGCCAGGGAAGTCCCTACATTTCAGTTTTCAAATGGTACAATAATATAATACATCTAAAACTGCAATTATCTTCTCCTGTAATTGGGTCTCTCCCATTTTTGTTGCTTTTTGTCAGTTTTGTCAGTGATTCATCCCCCTAGTCCCCAGGTTTCAAATCAGGGTTGTCTTTGATTTGTCCATTCTCTTTCTCCCATCATAAAGTCCTATTGATTCTTTCCTTGCAAGATATTTCCTATCCATCCTTTGTTTTTTGTTCCCCTTCTCTCTGTTCTGCTTCCGGTTTCTGTTCAGCGCTAGTTTACCTTTATTCTTTTACCACAACAATCCTGCTAAAGAAGTACTTTTTGCATGGCATTTTTTTTTCCTGCTTTATAATTTTCAATGAATCTCTATGGCCTGAGGAAAAGTCCACAGTCCTTTGTCTGACACATAATACCTTGCAAGATGAAGACTCAGCTTCAATCTTCAGTGTTTTCTTCTACTCCACTTGAAAATAAACTCTCCATCCCATCTAGGCCCATCTTTTTTTTTTTTTTAACATCTTTATTGGGGTATAATTGCTTTACAATGGTGTGTTAGTTTCTGCTTTATAACAAAGTGAATCAGTTATACATATACATATGTTCCCATAGCTCTTCCCTCTTGCGTCTCCCTCCCACCCTTCCTATCCCACCCCTCCAGGCGGTCACAAGGCCCATCTTGCCGTGCCCTCCTGAAACAAATTCCTCATTCCCGTATCCCTACCTTCATCCTTTCTTACGCATGCCATTCCCCCTACCTGAAAGCCATCACTTTCCCTTCTCCTGACCAAATCCTTGCTGATGAAACTCAAGCCCCAGTTCCTCCGTGAAACCCTCTCCCATTCCAGTTCACAGTGTTTTCTTGCTTCCTCTTCTGAACTCCCATCTGCTCTATTTCTTTGACACATTAATTTATTGTCTTGAACTACTGCATAAATTTGTTCATGCTGTAGTTGCCTTTTAAATCATATTTTAATTTGTATGAAAAAACTCGATTCCTATTTAGTTTTTCTATATCACGCCTCCACCAGTTACCACACACAATGCTATAACAATAGGTGCTTAAGAAATGTTACTTTGTTACTTCTTTTTTCTAAAAGAAAAGGCTGTGCTTTATATAAAATCTGTTTTGTCTAATGATATCTGTTATTGTGGATACTAAAGATGTGGATGAAAAATAGCAAAACTCTCCTAAAAGATCCGCTTGATACTTATCCATTATACTAAAAAAAAGTCCCCTCTTTCTCCCACCATTTGTCTTTGTTTGTGAGAACAATAGATTATTTCCCTTTTTTAGAAAATATTATTACACTCTGATAAAAGTTCTCTTGTTCATAAATCCCTCTTACCTTCACTCTTTTCTGAGTGCAATCTTAGATCTTAGCAGATGTGTTTTTGAAGGTCAAAGAGAAAAGAACCAGCAGACTCAGCAGACATAGTAGTATCCTTCTTTCTTTTTATTGAAAAGGAATCATTTCTATTCTAGCGCAAACAATGTATATTTTACATCATAAAGCAAGATATAATTTACATATTACATTTCTTATGAGATCTTTATACCCTAAATGTCATTCCCTTTTTTATCCGGTCACTTCTTCCTGCTTGATTTAAACTGCCAAGTACCCTACAAATCAGCGCCTTATTTTGGTGGTGGCGGGGACTGGGGACACAGACAGATAGTTTGTATGTATTCATCTGTTATCTGGGTATAGATGATAAGGAACAGGGATATGCCTTTGAATTTTGTGTCCCTGAGGCCCTCTGTTGACACCTGGTTTAGGAGCCAGAAGGCTACTCCTCCAAATCACATATCAAACTTCTATTTTTTTAATCAATAACGAATGAACAAAATTGAGTGCTTGTACCCTGTGTACATGTCTCCATCAGATGCTTACATAATAGGTGTCTGTGGTATTGATTCACTAGCAATAAAAGCTCCTGTGGCAGACAGCATTGGTTACTCTATGATATTCCTGGACAGCACTTGCCCAGGTGTTGGGTAAAATTGCCTAATTTCATCCAGCACTGGGGTTATGGGTTCAGGCTTTTCTCTTCACCACTGGAAATGAATGTCAGGATGCAAGTTTCAAATGACCTTGTTTTACATGATCCTCTATCTCTTTACTCCCTCTTCTAAGATTTCCCCCTTTTTAGCAAAATCTTTTCACCTATGATGTCTCTTCCCTGCACTATATAACCCAAATCCTTTTTTAGCTGTTCTCCCCAAACTCCAAAAGTTCACCAATTTCTTGGACTGCACTCATTTCACAAAGAACGTTTTAATCTGTTAGGATACACTGTTCCTTTGAAACTTGATAATCTGCAGCAACTAGTGGGATAAAAGAATTAGTTGAAGAATACTTTAGGAAGCAAGTAATGTGTGTTGTTCAGCCAGCCTACATAAACCATTCAGTAAGAAATGTTTTAATAGTATGTTAAGAGAGAATCAGCTGATGAAAGCAAAATGCATAAGATGGGCTTCCTTCTTAATAAAAGAAGTTCAAAATCAACATAGGAAATACATTTTCAGATTGGTGGCTGTTTGACTGAAAAAATACCACCATTAGCTTAATCTGATATGCCAGGGAAAATAAAAAATCTGTACTAAAAGTGCATCTTAAATCCCAAATCCTTGCCTGTCACTCAGAGTTGGCATATTTGGCCAAAATCAATCTAAACCTTTTCAAATTACTGATAAAAATTATTAGAAATCCAAGTTGGTCAGGATGAAAACGTAAGTCAAAGATATGTCTGTTCTGTGTGTCTTAAATTATTCTTTGGTCAAATGATGTGATTTTTTGAGAGGTCTGCAAATATAAACCTATTTCTCATTTCCAAATACAAGGTTATAAGTATTTACAGCAAGGTAGCATTTCCTTGCTAGAAAACAAGGCTTCTGGGTACAGCAGCCTTCTATTAACATGGTATACTTTTATATTCCCTTTCCTCCCATGGCTACAAAGCGCTGGACGTACAGAGAATACAGGAAAGAATGAAAAAGCAAATGATTAGAGCCTCACAACACCCCTGTGAGGTAGGTAAGTACTGTTAAACCCATTTTACAAAAAAGGTAAACCAAGGCACAGCATGGTAACATGGTTTGGTCAAGTTTACCTGACAAGTTACAAAAGCACGGGTGGAAACAAAGAGAAAGAAACAAAGAAAAGGTCAGTCCTGGCTCCCAGCCCTAGACACGAAACTTTATTTCAATATATTAGAAGATAAAAATAGCCCACAATTGCCTTTTAAATTTTTAGAATTTAGATAAACCTTTAAGTATTCCACTTAAAGGCGTATCTTTCAGATTTCTGTTGAGTGGAAAAAGGACAGATGACGAAACGGCTTTCCCTCTTCTAAGTGTAATTCGCGTGATAGATCAGAATGTATCAGCATTCCACCAGAGTTCAGGGGCCAAACTCAAGGACATTTTCATAGCCTCAAATAGCTTCTAATTTATTTAAAACCCTAATGTGAAAATTAGACCTGTTTTCAAACAGCGGCCCTATCAATTGCTCTGTGGCCGTAATGAGAATTTTGTGTAGAGAAAGAAAGGAAATGAGATCCCTAATAAAAAGTCTTATCACCGTAGAAATAAAGACACTGGTGATGATGTGAAATTTGCTCTTTGTAGTGTTTGAGAAACTGCAAACTCAAGCTTGCAAGAATATTTTATATATATATAATATATAAATATATACAGTATATATATAAGTGTGCATCTGACTACCCTTAAGGCACCAAAGAGATATAGGCCATGCCTTTCACAACTTAGTCTTTGTTTTCCTAGAGAAATGTCTCTCCCTCTCTCAAGTGAAAAATGTATCTTCTATCAAATAGCCTATGACAGCAAATCATTCAAGAAACAACAAATATCTTTAACTTAGGATGGCTGATTGATTGGATAGGGGTGAGGGGTGGTAGTGATGGTAATATTATCCTCTATAGTTTAGAACTTAAATCTAGAGCTTAGATCTAGAACTTAGAGCTTAGAATTAGCCAGACATAGCCAATCACACTGGATCAGACAGGCCAGTGACCAGATGTTGTATACAATTGCTTTTTCTTTCCAGTAGCTGACGGAACAAGCTTACCATGACCAACAGAGATGGAGACAATGAGAAAGGGAATTATGTCTGGCACAGATTCTTCAGAAAGACTTTGGCTTTTCAGAAGTTCCTAGAGCTTCTGTACAGAGAACTAGGAAGAAGGATAGTGTAAGACACTGAGGTTCAAACAGGTCAATGAGGAGACTATAGGCAATTATTCTGAATATATATACATATATGGTTTCTTTGGCTGCTGTAGATTCTTTTAAAACCCATACAATCATGGGGGTGGGTGGGCTGAACTTAACTGAAGAAGCTCAGAGTATATCAAGCAAAGCATATGAATAGAAGGAAAAACAAAATTAACACACACAGAAACAAGTGGTGGTGGTATCCCAGAGGGAGGAGGAACATTTGTTAACTAATTTTCATTTTGCTCCTCTCCTGCTTTTCTCTGCCATGGTCCCAATAGTTTATTTCTGTGTTTGTTTGTTTGTTTTTATTTTTTTCCAGCAGATGTAGAAATGACAGAGCAGGATAGGTGTCTTATGGTTTTTGATTTCTTCTTAGGCCTGTTTAATTATTTTTTTCCTCAGTTGACTGTTGGCACCTGGTTCCTCTGTAAACTATATTCCTTGGCCTTCAGTCTCAGGTTGGCAATGCTGTTGGCCATGTTGATGCCCTGTGCAGGGCTACTGTTGGCACATGTGGCAGAATAAGTAGCCATGGCGCTGTAGGGACAAAGGAGAGAGCAGGGAGAATAACAGGCATTAGTTTCATAAAGCTGCAAGTCTGTGCCCCAGATGGGTACAAGTCTCAGGATGGGGGCAGGTAGGGGCAGGTGGGTTGGACTACATGACCTCTGAGGTCCCTTACAGCCCCAGATTCCATTAGTCTAAGGCCCTTGGAAAAGGGTGGCAGTGTTTTGAAGGGCAGGGAAAAGCAGTGGAGCGTGGAACAAGACGAGGGGGAAAGTATTTTCTGTGTTGGATACAGTGAGTAATGATTTATTTCTGGGGTGAGAGAAGAAAGCTGCTTATGGTGGATAACAGGTGTTTCATCAGTTGACCAGTTAAAACAGTGTTTAATCTTGTCCTGCCTACATCACCAGCTTGTGGGAGTGAGGAGGAAGAGAAGGAGGCATTTGAAAAGAAACTACGGGGCATTTTTCATTCCTCATTCTAGGTAGCTGACATTAATCCTAACATATTTTAGATAATCACTGAATACCATATTAAATAGTGTACTTGGGGAACCAGTTAAATAATCTAAGATGACTTCTCTGCCTTTGTTGATCCACTGGTTGATAGTACCAAGCACTGCCAAATCAGGAGGTTTCCACTCCAATTGGCCTTGATTTTATAACTTATTCAAAAGTTGAGCAGCTTACACTGTCTTTTGGGTCAGTTATTTTGGAAATGTTTAAATCTCTTAGATAAACTAGCAAATGCTCCAGTTTCAGTATTCCTGACCTCAGAGGTAACTGTTTCTGACTGTTCTTATTGCTGAGAAAAACCCAAAGTTGTTTTTCATTGTCAGAGACTGTAATTAAGACCTAGGAATACCACTGGGCAGAAATTTGTAATTGGTGGTTTTCTGTTAATTGTATCCATGAATTTCTTTTACAGGAAAAATAAAGGTTTCTTAGACTTGGATGCAAATTATCCATTACTTGATACTAAACAGCTATAAGGGAACTCATTTTAATTCAATGAAAATGTTCCTAGTTGTTTCTAAGATTAACAAAATACCTTTCAACTGAGGGCTGAAATGAGATAGACTTATAAATGGAATGACATGTGCTCTTCTGGTGCCTGCATTCCTATGCAATTTTGTCAGCCACACAGGAGTCTGTGGTTCTGGGGATCAAGTGACAGACCAGAAAGAAAGAACTAAAGCTACTCTACAAATAGAGAGACTGTATCATTAATACTTATTTGGGACACCACATAGTCAAGATTTACAGTCAAGACTTAGAGTCAAGACCCACAATAGCCTATATCAGCTCAGTTACTAGCAATTAACCCAGGAAAATTGGGTTAAAAAGTATAATTAGGTCTTTCCAGAAATATAATCCTTAATTTAAGACCCTTATAACACTGGTATGTGTATGAGTGTGAGTGTCTATGGTTGTGTCCTATGGCAGGGGGAAGACTCAGAAGCGTTCCAAAATAACCCTACACTCTTCTGTTTCATTGTTGTGTGTTTCACTCTTACTCATCTCTGGGTGCACGATCTTAACTGTCTACACAAAGTTAGATTTATCTATAGCACCCTGTACTTTTCCTTTTAGGACTTATTTTAATTCCTCATACTATAAGCCCCATAGATGAGATACCACATCTGCCTTGTTCACCACCGTGTCCCCAGATAGAACTACCACCATATCTAGCACATATTTGGCATTCAAGAAAGTATTTAATGAATAGATAAGTAACTGACAAATATCTAGATATTGTATGATTAAACTGATTACTGCTCAATATCAGTGATCTCTGTCATCCTGCTGTGAGTAATGATTTCTAAAAATATTTTACCAACATGCTTTTATTTTAAGGAACCAGTCCTTCCCGTTAATTTTGCTATCTTAATCGAATGTGCCAAATCAAAAGGGACATGACAAAGGCAAGACTGATGATTGCATATTCTTAATCCACCATAAATAGCTTTTAACAGTAAAAAGTGAACAAATATTGGTGCAGGTTAGACTTATAGAATAGACTATTACTTCTACTACTGTCTACCAAAAGACAAAGACAGAAAGAGCCCCAATTCATGTAGGTTTCAATTAGGAGTGAGATAAATAGTCAGAACAACCTGTTAAAATGGGACAAGTTTTTTTCTTTGTTACAATATACCAAGAAGTCTCATTTGTTTTCAAAACCCATATACATATTATCATTTAAGTTCTGTATGAATTACATGCTTCCATTCAAGACCCTACCAGAAATATATGCAAATCCATAAATCCCATACTCAAGAAATTTCTAGGATATACTGAAATCTAAGATTTCAAAGAAATAAAAGATCTAAGTAGCTGAGAAAAAAGATAATTGGATTTGGAAAATGTACCTAAGTTATAGATTATGACATCAACCAAATCAGCCTTTCTCAGCCAGATTTCTGTGAGAGAATTAAGTCCTAAAGATGGTACATAGTATGATTTTAAATGCATAGGAAAGAAGCTGAGATTTTGAGTTATCTGTATTATTTAAGTACTGAGAATAAAATTAAATGGCTTCTGAAAACAGGAGGCTAAAACTTCATGAGAGAGCAGAAAGAAAACAAAAATTCTCTGATGGCAAACTGTAGATTGTCATAGAGTATTGTGCTTTTACGTATTTGGCCCAATTTCTCGGGGGATATGTTTTGCCTCCTTTGAGATCCTGGACAAGCAAAGTCCTATTTAATAGAGATTCTCTCTTTTTGTGATGATCAAAGGTGTGGCCACTTTCCTTAGCAGACAAAGGGAATTAGAACCATGGAGAATTAGTTTACTGAAGATGCTGTTACTGTTTTCTAGAAATGTCTACTGTATTTGCGATTTCAGTTTTATCTATTATATAACCATTTTGCTGCAGTTACTTCATAATTCGCTAGTATCATCTGGTTTTCTAGTCTGAAGACTTAGTATGGTAACACATATCTTGGAAACACTGAGATTTTCTAACGCAGGCCAGATGTTAATATCCCAGATGAGATGAATGTTGATCCACTTCCCATCTCAAAACCAAATTAATGGAATTAGAGTTATATTTTACACAGGAGATTGGATTTTCACTGAGACATTTTTCCTTAAATAGCAACCTGTGTTTGCAGAGTTGAGAACACCACCCTTGTCTAATTGTACTGTGGTGCTGTTAAAGGACACCACTGTGTTAGTGAGACCATGACAATGACTTATATGTAGCTCTCAAGTTAGAGGGATGTGAGAATAAAAAAGCAGTTGATATTAATGAATGAGTTTTGCAATATCCTATACACTTGATAAGTGATAAGCTTTTCACTCTATAAACGTTTAGGAAAGCTATAAACTTTCAAAAATCGGTCTAACTTATTTCAGCATCGCATAGCCATAAGAAATAGGATAAAAGAACAGAGACCATCTTAATTCACAGCCTCTAAACAAACATTTAGAGTACATAACTTCATAGGTAGAGGCTAAAGTGATATTGTGTGCACACACTAAAGAAAACGAGTATGTTTTCCCTCCAGTAGTTTGACATGAATCTAGTTTCTCAACTTAAACTAAAACTACCATTTAGGCAAGTAGGGACCAGTCCTTTGACATACCAGTAATAAGCAAGACGTGTTACAGGTCAGAAAAGACAAAATTAATCCAAGAGCAGCTTAGTCATGCTTTAAAAAGGCATTAGAAGTATGATGGAGAGGACCCACTTCCAAAAGTGACAACAGATGCAAGAGAGCCTTGAGTGGCTGTCAATCTGGAAGATTGTTCATGACCACCTGTTTTCCATGTCACCAAAACTTCTAAAGCTCTGTGTTAGGAAAAGAACGAGAACCCTGAAATGTTTTCTCACAAGACAGAAACCAGTGAGGTTAATAAGCTGTTTTCAACCAAATTAATGGGGCCATTCGCACCATGTAAAATGACCTCTCCTTCCTAAACAGGATTAAGCTTCCTGGGCTAAAAAGATGAGGTTGAAACTAGGTAATTTATTAAGCACATGATAACACCAAGAGCCTGCTTTCCAACACGTAGAGATCCTGCCCATTGGTCTTGCCTTCTGCCTATTCCTCTAACAGGATGCAGACATGAGATGAGTACTAAGACTGGGCTTATAGGGTTTGGCCAAAGCAATATTTCTATTTAGTTTTGAAGAATGTAAAATTCTCTGTGTCTGTGACCAAGAAACAACATTGCCGTGTACAGGGCATTGAGGAATTAGAGATGAAAAAGAAATACTTGTATCCTATCTGTTGATTCAGCAAATCTGCTCTGGGACTTGCTCAGAGCTGACACATTTAAGTAAGCTTGAAATTTTTCCCTCTCCTTATTTGGAGATTCCTAACAGTTGGAGCCCAGCCACAGACAGCAGAATGCTAACCACCAGCAGGGTTAGAGTTCTGTTTTCACTGGGGACAAATCATTTTTGATAATTTCAACCTACCTTGAGAGGTTGTCGTGAGGGATAGTGTGTTAAAATGACTGCCAAACACCAAGGAAGTATGGAAAATACTATACATGGTATGGTTTTAAAGCCAGGAAACTTATGACCGTCTCCCCCTCTGCTTTCTAATCACCTGGAGTGTAAATCCCACAAATCACGAAACAATTGAGGAGAGCTGGGGGAAAAATACTACCTGACTCAGTTTTCAACTCTAACTTTGTTTTCTATTTGGCCCTTTTGGAAAAATGATGACAAGCTATGGAAAATTTCACCCCAAAGACAGATCTGTCAGCCCAAGAAGTCTATGTGTCTTCCTGAGATCCTAAGGCTTCCCAGCTTGGGATTTTTCGAAAGGCTGTAGAGCTTGAGGTTTTCATGACTCTGTCAGTGACGTGTAGAGGTTGGAGATCATCTCTTTGGTTTGTTCTTTTGTCAATGCAAGAACAGCAGAGGTATACTCGCTTCATCTAAGAAAATTCAATATGAGTTTTCCTAGGGAAAATTTACTTTTAAAGAGAGACCCGATAAATCCTTTTGGAAATGATCTTTTCGTGATTTAAATAATCATTTCCAACTTCTGTTTTTAAAACTCAGAAGTTGATTTTTTTAAATGTACATTTAGCTCTTAAAGTGGACACATTTGGGCCATATTTCATTACTAAGCCTTCAGTTTGCACTGCATGTTCAGTGATGCTTCCACCATTTTAAACTTTTCTTTCTAGAAATGTTTTATATATGAAGACTTGCATCTTTCTGTTGTCTCAATGATTTTTGTTTCTCTTTTTGAAATGCACATTGCTTAACGTAGGTTCCAAATGCCCCTGTGTGATATATAAGAGGGAAACTATTACTAGCTCAAGCTTAGATACAAGGTTACGTAGATTCACGACCCAACTGGCCTGAAGAACAACAAGAGCCAGGACAAGAACATAGTTCTTCTGACCTCTGTCCCATCTCCTCTAAAACCTCACTGTTCAAAGTATGTACCAAGTGTCAACAGCATGGGCATCACATGGGAGCAAGTTAGAGGTACATTTCCCAGGTCCTGCCCCAGACTTACTGAATCTCATTCTGCATCGTACCGTGATTCCAGGTGATTCATACGCCCAGTAATCTTTGCAGAGCCGTGCTCTAGGCTATCAGACTACCCTTAACTCTATGGATGTCTTTTCTTGCAGTTTTGGTTTCCAATGGTGTTCCCCACTTGAGGACCTCACTGCTTTCATTTCTAGGACTGGTAAGCCCCACTTTCTTGAATATACTTAATTCCCATTTAAACCCTACCCCCAGCAGCCGCCCTCTTCCCCCTCTGACAAGTTACCTTTTCAGTGTCTTCCGTTAGAATCCGTTATGAAGCCCCTCGTGTAAACAACATCTTGGGAGGGACGAGGATCTATTTTTGAAAGTGTGAAAGGGAGAAATGAGCCAAATGCGTTCAGCAGATGTCAGGCAGCACCGTGACCACGATCAAATGAGGGGAGGAGGAGAAGGTGGGGGGAGGGAAATTGTGGATAAGGATCGCTGGCCTCTCTTTCACTTGTCATTAGTTTTCTTTGAAGCCCAGCCCTCCCTCTGGAAATGGCACTCCAGACCAACACTGCAGAGCTAGGCCATTCTTTATCTATCTTTCATAGGAAGGGACGTCTCGCAGAAAGGTTTCTTAACTACTTCATCTAAAACAACAGTCAAAAGTCCAGGACTTGGTAAATCACTGCCACCCGAAAGGCAAAGCAGTACAAGCTAATGAGTCTTGAATAACTCTAGCGCTTGTGTGTGCTTTCATTTGCATAAGGAAACAGTTCTTAGCTAAGCAGTGAGCACGTGTGCCAAAGACAAGCTTCTTTCAACTGTCTAGGCGTAGATAAAGAAGACACCTCCCAGGACAGTAGTGTCCTGTTAAGGAATGCTTTGTTCCTTCTGGTGACTCAGTTTCCTACCTGATATCATCACCTCTAACACCCTCGAGGGAATGAAGGAGGTCATGACATGCTATAAATAGAGTGAACCATAAGTCTCAGTTTGCCAGGGACAATCCCAGTTTATGCCTGTTGTCCTAGTGTCATTATGAATAGCACTCCCCTTTTACTTGAAAAGTGTCCCAGTTTGGATGATAAATTATACAGCCACCACTCTAGATATAAAAGACACCCAGAAAAAAATATGTTGGCTGTTTCCCATCCCATAATTCTGACCATACGCATGCTCTCTGCTTTGAGTCTTGCTTTCCTCCTGTCTTCCACAGTTTGCTGTGGAAGTGAGCAAACTGTCCTCTTTGGCAAAACTGTCTGCTCCGCTGTCCCTGGGTTGCATGACCAAGCTGCCTCACTCATCCCAGGGGTTACCCACACACCCCAGAAGGTGGACCTCAGTCGCAGGCATGCTTCACAGATCTGAGACAAACCCTGAATCAAACAGGCATGTTTACGTAGTTTCCTAGTCTTATACTATTTACTATTTTCAGTATCGTGTAAGATTTAATTTGAATGAAAATATGGTTATGTGGCCTAATACTTTGGACAGAAACAGGGATCATGAGCCCTCGCTCTAATTCTGCTTGCTGAAGGCTTAAACTTGGGCAGGTGTTGGGTCTGTTCTTTGGAACCAGATCAAGGACAGAGCTGCCACACAGGTGCGTCCAAGGATTAACCAAGAGAAATGCCTTTTAATGAATGTCACATGTGAGATAACTAATTTGACATAATAGTACCAACAGAAATAGCAAGTTAATTTTCCATAACACAAAAGGTCTATCATTTCCTCTGCTTTTCATCACTTGGTTTTCTTTTATATTTCCTTAACAAGACTTATATTTCCTACCAAGCTTCAAAATGTGAAATCATAATGTATTTTGGTTCTAAACATAGCAGAAAAATCTCTAAGAAACAAAATAGCTTTGTGCCACTTTTAGAAACTAATCAAAATATAAACACTTCAGTCAACATTGGGTCAAAAAACATTACTATTGCTTAAATTACTGCTTAAACCATCATTTTTCTACTTAAATCTGGAGATTAATTAATTCTTCATACAGAATATGAACAATCAGATTCTATGAAATTTTTAATTATTTTTTACAAACTCTGTGTCTAAGAGAGAAATGATATAAAAGTATACCATGAATTGAGTAAGAAGTACTAGGTTATATGATTTTTAAGTGAAAGGAGCAGAATACAAAATAGTATTTATACTAAGTCTATACTATATGAAATACTGAACTCTAATTGCAAAAATAAACACTAATTATCTCAAGATGGTGGAATTATGAGTGTTTTTTTAAAGTGTATCTAGTATTTCTACATACTCATTCAAAATAAAATAGAACACTTCCCCAAATAGCACACATAAATTGCATAATAATTTCAATTAGATGCCCATATACATAGTATGTATAATGCAGGCACAGGATTTGAACTTCTGCTGAGGTCCAGGTGATCTAGCCATTAATTCAGGGAAGATTTCATCCCCACTCATGCAGTGTACTGCCCTCCGCCTCTCACTGGTAAGGACCACGTGACAGCCATCTGGGTTATTACAGCTGGTATGAAAACTTCCTCACTAGGATCCAGGAAGAAAAAGGAGCTGAACTCCCTGGTTGTGACCAAATTCAAACCAGAGACCTTGAAACATCAAGCTCTGATCCACATCCATTTCCCAAGCCATTTAATGAGTCTATGAACTATCAATATTTATCTGAAAAACAAAGCAGTCTTCCACTTTTTTAAAATATTAAAGAATATATGATTTCACGATGGTCTTCAAAATATGTTTTTAGTAAATCCTATGGGAGAGGAGTCTAAATTTTAAATAGGACACACAGATAGGACTCATCTTTTGAAATCAGCAAAGCATACTATGTCTGAGAGCAATAGAAATTTCCAGTTTCCTATGCATAGAATCTCCATGTACTAAGACCAAAGCAATTCAGGCTAATTTCACAATGGGGAATTTAAAAGAAATTTTCAAATCCATTTATGCTGTTTCTTTCAAGGAACTGATTTGGAACAGAGAGAATATTTAGTTGAGGTTTTTTGCTTTGATTAGAGTGATCAACTTTTGAAAGTATTTGCATTTCACTAATGTTGCGTTTCACATCAGTAGCTCAGCATCAACTGGGAGATAATCTTATAATTAGTTTAAAACCTCTCTTTAAACTTTTAATTAACCTTAGCAATAAAAAGGTAAACAGAAGCATAATAAATGAATTTGTAAATACTTCCTCCTCCACTGCAATCAGCCAGAGAACACATAGCCTTGATCTGGTTTCTAAGAATACTCAAGTTTAGGTTCAAATAAAGACACTTTAGACTGATGACAATGCATTAGGCACATGTGTCTCAGCTTCCCTCTGGCGTTAATCTGTATCTTCTGGACAGCATAATAAATGGAGGTTAAAAGCCTTTCCAAGCCATTGAAATAATACTCTGTTATTTGCTTTCTTAATATTTTTCACCTTTTAAATATAAAAATTTAGTGTAAATTATACATTGTTTTTATATATTTTTAAAAAACACACACACACAAACTAACCCCTCAAAGAACTTCAGATAAGTAGACAAGAATTAGCAATAGATTAGGAAGGCATCTTGGATCATACGACATCCCCACCTACTAACAAAGAACTATGGCCATGAAAGTTATCTGAATGATCTTGGGTTTTTTCCCCTTCTCTCTCTCTCTGTCTTTCTCTGTCTCTCTCCTTCTTTTTTCCCTTCCTTACTTCTTTTCTTTTCATTCAAAATCAGTTTTATTGTGAAGTTTGCCTTTGGTCCTACACTTAAGAGCCTTACATGTTAAATTCCTACTTGCATATAATCAAACCAATCTATCAGATTTGGAAATGGAGTGAAGTTTTGTTTCAGAATGATTACAAGAGGGACTCTGGGCATAGCTTAATGATCTTTTCTTTGAGATTCTTCCCCATCTTTGAAACCTTTGCAAGAGTTCCTGAGTCCAAGAGGAGATTGCTGATGGCCTGCCCCTCTCTCTTCTGCCCCAAACCCTGCTCCTGGGGCAACTAGTAATCTCCTGTGAAAATCTGGGGATGTCAGCAAGTTGAATGTCTCTGAAGAGGTTAACCCAGTAAGAAATGTCAGCCAGCTGCACAAGCAGCTTTAAACGTGACCAACCGCTGAGAAACGTGTGGAAGCGGAGCAAGGGAGAGTGGGCCAGTCATTCACCTGTACGGAGAGGCCGTCCCCCAGGAGAGATAATCAGTGGGTCTTGGGGCAGGACGAGGTACGATGGGCTGCTCCACAGCAGTCACATCTCCTGAGTAGGATTTGAGGAGGGAAGCGTTTTTATTGGCCAGCATGGCTCTCTCATTCCTGCGGAATTTGGCTCTTCGGTTCTGAAACCACACCTGGAAGATTGTCGGGAGGAGAGAAGAGCATGAGGAGGGAGAGAAAAAAACAAAGAAGAGGTTCCATGAATAAAGTCCTGGTTGATTTTTACCATGCAATACCTTCCCATGGAAGACCTAGGCTAAGTATGGAATTCTTCCCAGAACAACAGAAAACATGCCATAATCCTTCCCTGGTGGGCCATGTTCCAGGGCTCTTAAGCACAAAGACTATTAGAACAGGACCATGAGGTACTTCCAATAATCAAGCCACCGGAGATGCGGTCCATGACTAACCCACGTGACAGCAAAATATGGATTATATTCCTTGTTGTAATTGTAATTAAAAAAGAAAAATCTCATTAGACTTCTGCACAGATACAATGGCATCTTAAAAGTTTTTTCAAAAACAGAAAAATCTCGTTAGATTTCTGCACAGATACAATGGCATTTTAAAAGTTTTTTCAAAGTTCTTCAAAAGGCAAAAACTTCAACTGCTTTCATAATACTTATTGGATATGGAAGGAAAACTCTCCATCTTCCCAAAAGTAGACCCTGCGACAAGGATTTAAGAAGCAAATAGTTTATCTGGGAGGTGCAAGGAATATCAATAAGAGAGGGAGGAAGTAACAGAAGAAAAGCAACCTCTAACTGTGCTACTGAACCAGCTTCCTCTGTGGGAGCTCAGTCCTTAAGGGGCTCTAAGGACTGATGCAGGGCACACACCTCCCACTGGAGGGGTGAGAGAACTGTGGATTTGTACACTGGCTCCTGTCAGTCATTGATCATAAACGTTCCAACACTTCTGGCGTGTCTCCCGAAGTTCTAGAAAGAAACTTGTGAAACAGAAATGCAGATACTGAAAATCGGAAGTTGGCTGGAGTATATTTAATTGTAGGGTTCCAAGGAAATGGGCAGTACTGATATCATCGACTACAGCTAATAATAAACCTACCACTTATTAAGTGCTATTAGGGCCAGGAACTTATATAAGCACATTACCTACATTATTTCTAGTTATCATGACAATTCCACAATTAGGTGTTATTATTTCTATTTCAGAGTTGAGGAAACCGTTTCAATGAGATTAAGTAATCTGTTAAAGTTCTCACAAGTAATAAATGGCTGAGTTTTTGAGCTTAAGAACATCTGACTCATGATACTACAACTCTTCCAGACTGCCGTGGTATTTTATTCATTCATTTACTCATTCAAGAAGTCTTTATGGCGACTGTGTTCTAGACCCTGGCCTAAATACCGGGAATGGAGAGGTGAGACTTATTCTCTGCTCATAAGCAGCTCACAATCTATTAAAAGAAGATAGACATGTAAATTTGAAAAATTACAAGAATTTTAAGTGCAATTATGGAAACGCATGACCAGGTGTGGGAGAAAGAAATCCTATGGTGAGGAGTGGGACAATTTCACAGTTCTAGTTGGTAACATTCACATAAAATACCATGTGATTGGTGCCCCATGGAAGACCAGGGTGCAAATCAGTAGAGGCAGAATCTTTTCTGGCTTCACCTCTTTTGTTTCTAATGTGTCCTTCATATTGCTATTAGAGTTATCGTTTTAAATGCAAATATAATTGTATCAGGGCTTCGCTTTAGCTTTATATCATCCTCTGACTCTCCATCACCCACAGATTAAAATCAAAATGTATTACCATAGAACAAAGACTGTTCAAGAATTAGCACACTGTCCACCAAGTCAGCCACATCCTGTATCACTTGAATCTCATGCACTGGCCCTTCATCATTTCCAATCCTACCTGGGCTTAAGGCTCCCAAATATATTTGGTTATTTTCCCACCTATGTGTATTCACACTGAATGTTCTCTCTGCCTGTGATATTCTTCCCTTTTGTCCACATGCCAAGGACATGTTTTTTAAGATTTAACTTTAATATCACCTTCTTTGTGAAATGTTGTAGTAGAAAGAACATAACTTTAAAGTCTAACAGAGTTGGATAAAAACACTGGCTCCATGACTTTAAAGGTTTGTCCTTGGATAGTTATTTAATTTCTCTGATTCCTTGTCCCCCAATCAAATGAAGATAATTATACCTACTCACAGGTTGTTGTGAGACTTGGCTCAGAATGGCTGCTTAATGTTCATGTATTCTCTTTTTCCCCAGGAAGATTTAATCATTCCCTCCTCTGGTCTATCACTCATTCTTGAACATTCCTGTAGTGTAGGAATCATCTTACTCTATGATAATAGTATGATATGCACATCTGTCTTCTCTGCCCCCAGTCTGTAACAACTTTAAGGAGAGAGGCCAGTGTATTATTTATGCCCTGCAAACCAAAACCAGTTCCAAGCGAATAACAGATGCTCGATAAATATTTGAGGGAAAAAAGTGAATTTTGCAAAGATGATAAGATATGGCTTCCATCCAAGAGGGCTTCACAGTCTAGTTGGGGAAGTTGGCCCACATACAACTCAATATAATACATGTCATGTTGCGATAAAAGCCATAAATATAAAGAAGGCCAGAGTCAGAGGGAGTGGTTCACACTGGCAAAAGGTAAGACTTCACGGAGGAAGAATAAAGTCACGGAGGGAGAATTCTGTCCTGCTCACGTGGGAAATGTTCACAGCTCTAAAAGACATTAGAACGTAGTAGGATGGAAAAGGTGGAAGATAAAATAGTTTCAGCATATAAGAACGTCATTTGCTCATTGTTGTGATGGGGCCAAAATAGCTCTCAACCCAAAATCATTCTTTCACATTTTTTTAAAAATTTCCAGCATTGCCGTGTCCAGGTTTCCTTATTTAAAATTCAGATCGCCATGGCAAAAATGGTACTTTCAGGAATTGTGGGTTATTGGCCTAAAATTATTTATTAGGCCACTGCAGGCCAAGCCTGGGGTATAAAACATATGGGGTTTTTGAAGGAGAGGAAGAGATTTAAGAGTAGAAACAGAGAACGTGTTTGGAGAACTGTGGTGAGCAGCATGGGGGAAGAGGATGTTGGAAGGCAGACCTCCGAGTTCCGCTTTGGACTGCAGGACGGAGAGAGCAGAACTGAGTTTGTGCCCGTGGACCACTCTCATCTGAGCCCTGAGAGACTGCCACGCAGTAACATACGCATCCTCACGTATGCCTTCTCCTCACCTATCCTCGGGGGCACCACAGTGCCCAGGCAACTTTCCCCTTTTGTCAATGACATTTTTTTTTCTCCTGGGGAACACTTCTAGGTGAAGTCCCTGTTTCCCATGGGGAAAACTCTTGCACACTCTCTTCAGGTTGAAGGGACCTCTAGGACCCTCTCCCTCAACTCAACGAATGTCTCTCATAGCATAGGGTACTAGATACAGTTCCTACCCTCCACACTCTTTGAGTCTAGCTCTAGTCCCCATCAAGAGGGTTATTATTTGCAGAAAGAAACCCTTTAAGCCCAGACTGAACACAGATATGCAAACAATAACTCATTCGGGAAGACAAGACAGATTTGGCCCACAACCCCTCTTTATCAAAAGAGCAGCCTACTTGGGCTTCCCTGGTGGCGCAGTGGTTGAGGGTCCACCTGCCGATGCAGGGGACACGGGTTCGTGCCCCGGTCCGGGAAGATCCCACATGCCACGGAGCGGCTGGGCCCATGAGCCATGGCCGCTGAGCCTGCGCGTCCGGAGCCTGTGCTCCGCAATGGGAGAGGCCACAACAGTGAGAGGCCCGCGTACCACCAAAAAAAAAAAAAAAAAGAGCAGCCTACCACTGGCAATATGGAAAATAATAAAATCTTGACTCTCAGCAAAGACAGCAAAGCACTGCTTGAAAAAGCATTTAGCCAGAAGACTCTTACTTATTTAAAATTTACTGTAGTGCTTAAAATCATGAACTCTGAATCTGCATATCTGTCTTCAAATCCTAGTTCAGCCACTTCCTAGCTGTGTGACACTGGGGAAACTACTTTAACCTCTGAGTCTCAGTTTCCTCATCTGCAAGATGAATAATGTTATCCACCTCAGTGAATTGTTGCGAGGATTAGACAGATTAGTTCATGTAACTACAAACACTAGTTGGCATGTAAGGGCTCAACTAGTGTTAGTTATGATTATCATCATTATTATTCCTAATCACAGGTGGTATTATTTCTAGATGTCTGGCTTGTAGGTGATGTCTCATGGCATTCATATTAGAAACACATGTGATTCTCTTTCCCCTGTCTTACATGCCCTTATCCTTCTTTACTTCATAGAAACACAAAATCATCTATTTGAATGTGCTGTTAATGCAGTTCCTATGGGCAAGGTCTTTGGTGTGTTCATTTCTCACTCCCATCCATGTCCATAATTGTGTGTATTTATAATACCTTTCCTGAAGATTTAGATATTCCCAAAGTCTGGGGAGGAAAACTGAGATGGAGGACAGAGAGTTCATCTCTCCGGCCACCCTACAACTCAAGTTGAAATCTGGGATGTGGATGAGGGAGGGTGCAGAGTCAAATCCTCCAATGGACAATGTTTATAACATGGATCTGGAAGGGTGAGAAACGTTGGGAGGAATGAGACCTCCAGCAAGGCATTTTCTGCCCTACTGAAAGGCATTCACTTCAATTTTTAAAAATACTCTGCTGCCAAAAGAAACACAATTAGAAACGGATTCTGTTCTCATGCTGTCCATTTATAATTCTTTTTAGCATCGGCTCTGGTCTGAAACCTACAAGTTGTGTTTTTCAACAGTCTTCAGAGATGTGCCTCTAAGGAGGGGAATACTCCGGTTACCTGCACTCTGGCCTCGGTGAGGTTCACCCGGCGGGCGAGGTCTTCTCGCACAAAAGCATCCGGGTAGTGTGTCCGCTCAAAGACACGCTCCAAAGCCTGCAGCTGGCTGCTGTTGAAGGTTGTCCTGTTCCTCCGCTGCTTTCTCTTTTTCTTTTCCTCTGAGTTCAGTTGATCATCTGGAATAGAAGAAATTGATGATAAGGAGCTAAAAAGTCACGTTGGAGGTCCCGGTTTACACTTCTTTACGGTGTACCTACAGTGAGACTGTTTCCTTGGCTCACACGCTTATCAAAGTGCTATAGCCAAATGCCACTTTCAGTGTGCACATGCAGGCGTTGGTGCAATCAGGTTCATATGCCAAGAGCCCGCAGCAGTCCTCATGCTTGGTTGTTGCTTCTAAATCTGGGACCAGACCTGAACTGTCAGAGGGATATTTTTTGTATGCTGAAAAAAAAAATTTTTTTGAAGCCTGTTTTGTCAAAGAGGGCTAAAGGAAAATTTAACTCCTCTCCATATTCTCTGGAGATGGGGGAAGGAGAGTAGATTGCTTTGTACCTCACTTGTCTTAGGCAATATTAGAAGGATCTCTGTTTTACCATGCATTTTCCTGGAAACGGCAAGTAACTCATAACTGTATTCGCTCAAGGCTCCATGCTGTTGCTGAGGCAGGCTTCAGGGGCCTCAGCCTAGATCAGAGCTAGTGCTATAACACCATCAAAAGCTGACACTGACCTGAGACTCACCCTCTAAGAACTCAAGAACAGTCCTGAAACATCTCTGAAACAGTTTCACTCCAAATTTGAGTTCTAAGGCTTTGAGCTCTTGGGAACCTTTGGAGAATCATTTCCCCATGTTTTCACCTGTCAAGATTCCTCCTTGGTTTTCTCTGAGTGCCCCCAAAGGCACCCTGGCAAGCTGATCATCCAGGTTGCCCATGGCAGTCAGAGAGTAGTGTGCTCCTGTCCTGCCACCCTCCTTCAGCCCAGACAGGAATGATGGATGTGTGAAGCTGCGCGGAATACCAGTTGTGCTAACACCACCATCAAGCCCTCACCCTGACGCCCAAGCCACTGCAGAGCCCGTGTAGCACTCAGAGACTTACAGCTCAAGCTGCTCAGGCCCAAGTCACATGCTCAGCCTGATGAACTGAACTCACACTTCCAATCACTTTCCCCACTCAGCTCAAAGAAAAATATGAGTGAGAGTGAGGATGGAGAGAAAGAGGAGCGTGGCTGCTAGCTCCACATTCAACAGAAAGTAGCTCTCAGCCATTTTTTCCAACATGTAAAGTCTCCTGATCCTCTCTGACTATAAACACACAAAATACTCAAAAAATTACTAACATGAATTCTAATGCCCCGAGGAGAGTGACCCACCCCTGAGCTATAGTAGTAGTATTACAAACTGAGGGCATGTTCCAGATTTGGGCGGGGATTCAAAGTGCAGCTTAAATCTAGGAGTTCCTAGCTCAGATCTCTCAGTGCCTAACTAAGGCCTCCAAGACTTTTTGATGAGAGACCCCTTCTTCATGAGTGCTGCTTCATCAGTGGAGGATGAAGCCCTTGGAGCTCAGAAGAGAGACTGCTCATTCCTTCCTGATAGTTAAAGCACCTAGATATAGTAAGTGCTTGTTGAATTTGTGTCCAGGGAAAATGTGAAACTTTTCCTGTCTTTAGAAAATTGTTTCTGTAGGAAAAAAAAAAAAAAGCCGTATGATCTCAACCACATTCCCCCAGCTAAGAAGCTGCTGACACCCATTCTCTCAGCTTTATGGCTGTGTTCAGAGTTGACCACCTCTCTAGTTTCTTCCACTGTGGTACCTCAACAAGGAGCCCTGCTTTGAAGGCAGTTTTGTGACACTCTCAATAAGAAGGTCAGATCAGTGGCATCTTGAGAATGGAGCCAGTTTAATTATCATGATTTCTGGGATCTATCAACGCCTGGAATATTCCATCCAACAACCCTCATTTTACCACTATTTAGCTATTAGCAAAATTAGTTTATAATAATGTCAACACTAGAGTTCAAACACCTAGGATCATACATCTTTCAGCTGTTGCCTTGCGTTTGTATGCTCCTTCCTATTTGAATATTTGAAGGCATTCCTGTTGCTCCCATTCTCTTTCTAAATCTTTTTACAGTTCTATGTCTTGCACTTCAGGTCTCTCTCAGTCATTCAGGCCTTTTGACAGCACCACACCTGTATTTCATGCTCCTATTAAACAGAAGTCTGCAAAAAATATTTAGCTTCCATACCAACCCTAGACTGAGATCAATTAGACCCTAGGCTATTTTAATCATATAAAGGAAATCCCTTGTTAAGCCAATCCCATGATTTGCTTTCTTTCCTCAAAGAAAATGCTTTCTCAGGTATAACCACAAATTATAAATCCTTTACGCTGTTTGGTAAGCCCATTTCTTCTTGTACTGCCAAACTATGATGGAGAACAAGAATTTTTTATGTTTTGTTGTTAGTACTACAACCTGCTCCATAGCCTTTCAGTAGTTCTTTGAAATCTTCCACTCTTCACTCAAATTCCACTGCCTGTCCACCATAAACCACCAACTCCCCTGACATGGGAGCAAGGGAAATGGAGAATTATAGTTTATGACAGAGAATAAATAGCTATGATGACCTGAAATGATTCCAGCAAAAGTTTCCCAGTGAATGTTCTTGTTGTTTTTAACAAATGAAAACACCAGTCCAGATCACGTTGAAGGTGAGAAAAGACACACAAATAACAGGGGTCCAAGGAGTGTATCTGGCAAACGTCCTTCAGAGCACAAGTATAACAGAAAGAGACAGTGAGGGGGCAACAGAGACAGCTTGAGCGGCAGCCCTTCGGCTCGTCTGTCTTTGCTCACTAATCACCAACTATGAGCTCCCTGTTTTCCCCCAAGAACACAGAACAGGATCAGTACAATCTCATCAGCAGCATGAGAGAAAATGTGAACATCGTACGGGTTTCCAAATGTGGGGTATTTGCAACACCTGGGATAAGGACTGTTGTCAGATTCTGAACTCTGGTTGAATACAGGGTAGAGACAGTAGTGTATTTTTATCATTGCCGGAATATCATCTTTCTTATAAAAACAGCTACTGTAAAGGTTGATTTTGAAAGATGCTGTCCAAGGATGCTGACAGCCAATTGGCCATCAGGAAATAGCTAATTCTTTGGAATTCTGAAATGGGTAGGATTCACCAAACTGCAGGATAACCACAGGGTACACGGATACATTTTTATCAAAATCATGTTTCAAATCCAAGGTGTTTACAGATTTTATGGATGATTATGTATGTTATGAATGATTGAGTAAATTGTAAGTATGCAGTTACTTCCATGCTTTCTAAGAAAAATAAGAAAAATGATCTTATTAGCAGGTTAATTTTCACTTGGATTCATGAGTCATAAAATATTGGCACCACATGAAACCAGAGAAATTATCTAATTCAACCCTTTTATTTTACAGATGAGGTAAATGAGGCTTAGAAGAATGAAGTGATTTGCCTCAAATCACAATACAAGCTGTGACTGAGCCAGAGCTAGAAGCCAGGACTTCTTTTTTTTTTAATTTAAGGTATAGTTGATTTATAATGTGTTAGTTTCAGGTGAACGGTGAAGTGATTCAGATATATATTTTATATATATATATATAAAATATATAAAAGAATATATATTTATTCTTTTTCAGATTCTTTTGCCTTATAGGTTATTACAAAATATTGAGTATAGTTCCCTGTGCTATACAGTAGGTCCTTGTTTGTTACCTATTTTATATATAGTAGTGTGGAAGCCAGGACTTCTAATTCCACTCTACTTTTAAGTGCCAATGACAATATACACCCTGTGCAGGAGAGGGGCAATGACTCACCACAGATATAAATAAAAAACCACTACCCCAGGAAAAAATTTTATGGGAAAGGTAGCTTTAACCAAACTAGCTGTATAAAGAGGGTCTCAGGAAGAGAGTCCACGTGTATCACAAGCTGTTATTCCTGCCAGAAGAGCCATTACAAAAATGCAACCATTCTCATCTAGGACAGCAACTTTGATCCAGACGTCCTTGGATTTCACTTTTCAAAGGCCTCTGTAAGTGCTTGCTTCATCAGTTAAGTGTGTGCAGGGTTACGTTAGCACAGGAGTAAACCCTCACCTTCCATCTTCTCCTCACATTCATATTAGTCCTTCCCTTTCTTTCATTTTAGGACACAGTTCAAAATCTCTGTTTCCTATGACACATCTTAATCCTACTTTCTCTATATAACTTTGCTGATAATGCCAGTCCATATTGATTTCTCCATATCTAAATTCCTAAACATATTTTAGTACATAATCAAATACTTTTTTAAAATTATGGTTCATGTCTTTTTATGTAAATGCTTTGTCACCTCGCTGTGCTCAAGTATTCCTATATAAAAGACATAAGGTCTTTTGATACATTAAATGACAATAAAATTTGAAAGAGTTATAGTAGTATTGTGGTACAGAAGTAGTCCCAGAAAATTAGAACCTTGGTGATTTACATAAGGTTTTGGAGGGCTGAATAACTTCTGATTCCAATTATTATTTTTAACAGTGCATAGTAAATAATTAGATTAACATTATCTTTTGTCCCTGGATAATTTTACCTGTGGAGGAAAAAAATCTTTTTACCATGTTTCTTTTTCAAACAGGTTCACCACCAGATTTAGAGAGATGGGAGAAAGCTGGGTGGGTCTGACTCTTCCGTAAATGAAGGAGCTGGTCCTTCTTTTTTATTCCCTACAAGAAAAGCAGATCTAAGATAAATGAATGATTTCAGCAAACAGGAACACGCAGGGGGAAGAGCTGCTAAAGAGAATGGTGTTTCCTATGGAACAGGATGTTAGAATACTTATCAAGCACTTCTTTAGGAAAGAAAGCCGTAAATTTTAGGGAGGAGACCCCTCACGCTTTCAAGTAGAAGTTAAAGAGAACAATAGCTCTGTCCTTGGCTCTAGCTTGAAATTCACTGTGAACTTCACTCGCGGCTGCTGAAGTTGCACTGAAGGGAGGGTGGAGAAGACAGGGAGGAGCGCCATCCTCAAGCGTGAGGAGAACGCAGCACACCGCGGTTCCTCCTCACTAAGGTTTGCACTCACTGTGCAGGCTCCAGTTAACTCCCAAAGGCCCTTACGCTCTCCTGCTCTGTACCTTGTGGGACACTTGAGATTCCAAAATCAGTCAGCCAAATGTAATTTAAAGGTACAGCAAAAACATATTTTAGGAATAAAATCTGAAGAAAAAAATGTGTTTCGTATGCCTGAGTCACATCAATTTGAGAAGAAATCTGATGCAAGAAGATAAAACGCCAGCTTCAGTAGCAGAAACCAACCATCACATCAAAGCTTGTCATCTGCCTTTTGGCTGAAAACATGGCAGGCAAACGGATCTAAAGAGCAGCCGGCTGATCATTTTATGGGCATTGAAGAATGTTTTCAAAGGAACTTATATTGCACAACTACTTACTTTAATGGGATTTGTGTGGTTCAGGCCCTGTAACCTTTGGAAAATTGAAGGGAAGTATAATTGTAAAAGCCACTAAAAACTGTTTAGCTTTTATTGCAAGGCTTATGAAAAGCAGTGAAATACAGCTATGGCATTCATTTGAGTTTCTTTGGTTACACTAAGCTCCAATTGTAATTAGGACAGCATCTTTTCAATAAGTGCTCCGATCAATGGCACATAGGTCCTCACCGGGATGAGTGTAGACTGAGTTTAGCACATCCCACTGACCAAAGCCAAGTTCAGCAGCACATCCGCATCTTCTCTGCAGCATACCTGGTATCCTCCACTGCTGAATCCCAGCAACTGTCAAGAGTGACCAGGTTTCAGCCAATACAAATGCCCAACTGTACAGCTCCTTCCTCACCTTAGGGTCATGGCTGCCAGAACCTGAACTTTGCGTCATGGTCTTTGATGATTTTTTCCCTTACTGTCAACTTGGCATAGACATGGTTTATTTTTGGTCAAGTATGAGTCTTAAACCTTAGAAAATAGCATTAAAACACCTTAAACATTTGGGGGAATATATGTTCTTTGGAGAATAAAATGCTCTAAAAAGTTTGAAATAATGTTATTTTGAATGGTTTTCACCCAAAAGATGGATCAATGGCTCTGTGTAAAGCTACAGTGGTTTCAAGCAGATACAGCTCAAAGTTGAGCTCTCTGAATATAACCAACTGTCATTTGAAATGGAAAATACTGGAGAATATGAGATATCATAATACAGTTTGTACTGCTTTTCACTTCTTCATCTCACATATTTGCTTTCACCTCTGTAGGACCAATACATTTCCATACAGTCAAAAATATCAACACAATCCATATCATCTTATCTACTTTAACCCTCTTAAGACATTTTTCTGAAAGGATTCCTGACCAGAACCTTGAGGATATCCGAGACAAAGCAAGCCTTCCGATGCAGCCCTATATTGGAACCCTAGCTTTCTTCTGGGACTATATTGACAATTTTCCCCATGCTATCATTTTTCCATGTGACTCTGGGTCTATTTTAGACTATAACTTCAGAATACAAAGTTTACATGTGTATTTAATTGAAGCTCTTATCAATGCTCAGTGAATACAAATTAACAGTCAGACATAAAATATTCATATATTGGAATTATTATCATAGGAGTTCAGTTACTGCACAAAATACCTTCTCTTCGATAAAGACATAAAATTCCAGCTTCAGATATGTAACCTACTCCCAATTCTCTACGGATGAATCACTTATTTACTGATTTTTCAATTCATTTCTGGATGTCGAAAATAGTGGAAAATGAGAATGTTTTACTCAGAGCCAACTACACTATAATCAGGAGGGAGTGCAGTGGAGTAGAGAGGAAAGTTCACTGGCTTGGCAATCAGAATGACCTGTGTTCTCCTATAGGCCCTGCTACTTTAGTAGCTGTGTGGCCTTGAGTAAGACACTTCACTTCTCTGAGCCTCAATTTTCAAAACAATAAAATGGAAGTAGACTACCTACTTCCTAGGGTCACTTGAAAATATAATGAACACAGAGCAGGCAGATAGTCTGGCACATAGCAGTTGTTTTGTAAGTGGTGGATTTTAACAGCTACCACTGCTGCTGCAATTTCTCCTTGGAGGTGGATTGTCAAAACCACTGCTGTTCTTCCTTTTTTCTTCTGCTTACTGTTTGTTGGTATCTAACTATTCACTAAGATCTCTATCACAGCATAACTAGGGAGATAGTGAGAAAAAACATTCAAATATGTTGATCTGGCTTAGTTAGGTTTGATGGAGGGCATAGTTGAGATCTAGGGAGCATGAAAAATGAGTAAAAACTTTATAAATTAAAAAAGAACTGAAACATGACAATAGACCCAAAATTGCACATGGAAATCAGTGCAGTTTGGGTCACTTTTCTACTGCTCGTCAATTCCTAGCTTTCTAACAAGGCAATCAATTTTCCTCTCTCAATTAAAATTTTGAAAAGAAACTTTCAGAAAGCAGGCAGATTCTAAGACTCAAAGACAGCAACCTTCTCCTTTAACAAGTAATCTCACTAGAAACAAGTTTAAAAAAAAAAATACAGGAGAAAGGAAGAAGACAACCAAGGGCTAAACCCAGGCTATGAAAATTCAATGATTTCGCAGCCTGTTTGCCTCGGGTTGACTAATTTGGTTGCCACATGTCTAAAAACACAAGAGTTGGGTCATACTACTCCATATTTATTCAGTGACTTTTTTTTTTCTAAATGTCTGAGCATTTTGGTGAATTCCAAAGGGATAAAAAGAAACCAAGGAAAGCGAATTCTGGGAAAAGAGTGAGTTCTGATGGAGATTTTAAAAGCTTTCTAAACTTGCAGTATTCCAGGTGTGTGGTCCCCTTGGAAGTGCCGTGTATTTCAGTAGGATTACAAACAAAGCTCTAGAGGAGTTATAAGCTCCTGTCTTCTTTGGGTAGCATTTTCCCTTTGTAGTAAGACTTGTTGTTATTTTGTAAAAGACACAACATCAGTCTTAACGTTAGCAGTGGAAATTGGTGTCTCCATGGGAGGCAACCGCTATAAGTCATTTTTTTTTTAATGATTCATTTTTCGGGTAATAAATTTTAATGTCCTCAAGAAAAATACGGTAAAAAATACATTTTTTAAAAAAGCAAACAAACAAACATAGCTGGCAGCAGATAGTAATGAAGGAGATGTACATGATTAATGAGTCAGCTCAGCTCTTGAAAGGACAGTAGTGGTGGAACA
This sequence comes from Pseudorca crassidens, assembly GCF_039906515.1. Lineage (NCBI taxonomy): Eukaryota > Metazoa > Chordata > Mammalia > Artiodactyla > Delphinidae > Pseudorca > Pseudorca crassidens. The sequence goes on along the minus strand of NC_090297.1, from coordinate 126,414,821 downwards.
AGGCTCTTTTACTTGGATAAAAAGACAATTATGAGGCTTGAACACTTGAGAATAGAAGCATGACTAGTCTTTCCTTATGCTTTTTCATCTCAAGTTAAAAGGACAGATGCCTATAGCAGAGAAAGCCACAGAGAACAGAGAATTAGCTTTTCATCACAATAAAGATGGAGCCAAGGATAACTCTGTTAACACTGTATAGAGTAAATGAAGAGGGCTAAAGAGGAGATTAAAGCCCCTCTCAGGTGTTACTCTGGCCTCTGACATCAAACTAATATAAAGACTAAAATATGCCAAAATGGTCAACATAAGAAGCCTGGTATCTTTAAACAATGTTTAAGTGAAAGGAAATTAAAATTCTCTTTCAAGAATTAGAAAAGCCAAAGTGTAAACAGTGGTTTAAAGCTTGACATATTCTGAGAAATGTATCACACTGTAACATCTCTGGATTTCAACTTTCTTATCTGTGAAATGGGGTTGCTTTAAGACATAAACAATACATGTTTTTTAAAAATTATAACAACTAGGTATATACACATTTCCTTCTATTTTGCTTTAAATTCTGTTACGGAGCAGTTGTGGAAATTGGCAATTAGGGTGTTAGATTGGCAATCAGGAGGTTCAGATCCTAATTCAGCAGGATTGCTGACCAAATATGTGATGTTTGGCCTTAGTGTTCTTACTGGAAAAATTATAGGTTGGACTAGGCAACTAAGATCTCTTTCAAATCCAGCACTGTGGGTTTTTCGGATTGTTTTTATATTTTCGGTATCTAGCCCAATAGAAAACTTTTAATAATTGTTTGTTTAAGGCAATGACTGAATCATGTCCTTTGGTTTTTGTTGTTATGTGTTTGGTTTTGCTTTGTTTCGTTCTTGTCTATGTTTTGGAAAACCTTTGGCTAGATGACATATTGGATGAAGACTATTCTGTAATTACTCATGCCTGGAGGAAGCTGAAGTGATTGACCCATTCCTCTATGTCCAGAGTACTCTGCACATATGTCTCCAAACTGAAATTTATGTGAATCTTTATTCTAAAAGAAATTAGTTCACCCATAATCGCAGTCAAGAAAAAAGAGGCAACCTGAGAGGTTTCTAAGAAACAGTTATTCTAACATTTAAATTTACTTAACAGAAATGAGAATAACTGCTATTTCTATTATTACTTCTACTAGCTTTGACAACCTAACTGTGGGTTGGGTGACAGTACACTTGCTGAAAACACTGTCTGTGTCAACCACTTTAGACTAATCCCAAAACTGGTGCCACTAACAATGGTCACGCTTATTCTTGACCTTCACATCCTGTCTCTATCACCTTATTCATTCATTTGAACAAATATTAAGTGTGCATCTACTACACACCAGGCAAGTAGGTGCTCTGAGAAATAGACAAATATTACATGTAGTCCACCTTCAAGGCACTTTATAATCGATTTGGGAAATGAAGCCATGAGCACTTGAAAAGTAAAGTAAAAACAGAGAAAAGAGATTCCAGTAGATGTGGTGGCCATCAGAGCCAGTAATGGGCGAGGGAGGAGGACAGAGACACCAAAGTGGCTGGCAAGTAAGAAGACACAGTCAGCATGAGCCTCCCTCTGTCACATGTGAAGTTCAGCATCCTTTTTTCAGCTGCATTATGACTTGTCATTCCATTCACCCCATTCTGGTTGTTCAGCTGATGATGGTGACAAATCATGCCTTCCTCATGTGTCATTCATACTCTTCTTTGACCTCGTCTGTCTTTGCCTAACCACACATACTAGGCCTTTCCCCTATCCACTGACTATGCTGATGGTACCTTCTCCTCCTCCAAGTCTCAGTCAACCTCCATAGTTAACCTCCTCCTGTCAGCTCTCCATAGGGACCCTCTTTGATCACCAAGCAGAAGTAGCCTTCCTATAACTATTCCCCTTCCAGAATCGGAATGAACCATCGGCTTTGCAACTTATGACAAACTAATAATTATGACAAATAATTATTGCTGTTGATTGGCTCACACACTAGAATATGAGTTGCGTGGGGGCAGGAACCTTTTCTGACTTGTTAACTGTAGTATCCCAGCCTCTAGCATTAGTGCCTGGCATACTTTAGGCTCTTTTCTTTGAATGACTAATGAATATGTTAACTGTGCTTGGTGAAAACGCCTATTCTGTACACCTGGTTGATTCACACTCAGCCAAAAACCTGACAGCCCTTTCAGGGCTGAGTTTCTATAAAGTCTTGGCACAGAGACTTTCCTGTTATGAAAGGTTACTGCAATCTCTACAAGGCACATAAATTCCAGGAGCATGCGTTACCCAGGTCTCTCATGCACTTTCTTTGCACATGACTTTGCATCAGTAATTATCACCCCAGTTAGAAGAGAGCCTTGAGGCAGGTGAATAAGTGTGTAGAACAGAGCCCTATATATCTCAGTAACACTCATGAAATCTTTGACTTTGGTAATGATGACACATTATGGAATTATTGAACATGTTAGTGGTGACTTGATACAGTTATTTCTGTTCCAAAAATATATATTTTTAGCTTTAGGTTGTATTCTCTTCTAGTTAGTTATTTCTGTGTTTTCTGTTCCTTTTCACTGGTAAAGGAGCTTGGGCAAAAGCATGACTAATTCATTTGCCAACATACAAGAACATTACTGTCAACCACACCTAAACCTTAATTATATGGCGATTTCCTCTCCAGGGATATGTGACTTTTAACCGGTAAGAAAGCTGATGCACTAAGGTCATATGAGAGAAAAAAGGTTTTGGGCAAAGCACTCAAAAATCCATGTGGGATAATCTTATTCCACTGAATCATGTCCCCTGCTGTTGAACAGCCCTAAAGAACTCCTTGTGAGTAGGTGATTCTGTTTGCCTAGAGTGGAAACCTATGAGTAATCTATGTGTCACTGTGAGTCATGTCATGGCCACCACTTCCAACTCCGCATCATCTGAAAGTTGGCAAGAAGACTTTATACTGCTCAGCTCATAACAGGAAGAAGCCAGGATGGAGGAAAGACCTAATAACAAGTTTTACTGATTAAAAAGAAGGTAACTAGAAAAGGAGGATAACCAAGGGTAAGAACAATGGCTCTTTAGTCACCACCTAAATCTTTCTCTTCTTTGACACCTGTTCCCAATGTGCATGCATTGCCAATACAGCCATTCTTCCTTCCACATCCTTGCGTCTTTTTACAGATTTTCCCTACCTTTAGATCTTTTTCCAACCTTTAAGTCATTTTCAAGAAAGGACTCTGATAGCAATATGTTGAACCAAGAGGAAGGATAAACCAGGACAAACTAGTGTTTAATTCCACTACAAAACTAGTGCTTAATTCCACTACAAAACCATTCTTCAACTTTCATTTGCTGGCTTTCTTCTTATTTCTTCTCTATTCCTCTGCAATGTTGATAAAATGGCACAGGGTTTGACGATGTGGTTAGCTTACTGGGAAGGCAGCACCTTTAAAATAAAGCATCTTAGGAATAAACTGGAAGATTTTATGAACTCAGGTGACTCACAAAAAAAACATATATGGATTAGGTGTATAGATGGGAGAAGAGATTTTAGAAAATAAGATTTTAGAAACATAATGTTTGCCATAAATTGGTTGAAGGACGTGTGCATACAGTAACTGATCTGGGAAAGTGAGACCATCCTAAGCTGCAGTTTTATACTTTTTTATCTAGCCAAAGAGGGAGTTACCTACAAGGAAATCAACTTCCTTCTTGCTCTTCAGTTGTGTTTTGCAGACCCCTGCTGGGCTCCTTCACTTTGTTCTGTTTGGTTGTTTTCATACTAAGGTTTTCCAGTAGTGGTCATACCTCCCTTGAGAGCATAATTAAACTTCCTTCTTTACTACAGGTCTGTCAGTTTGGAAGTAAAGCTCCTTGGCTAGAGGATTATCATGATTTTCTTTCCTGGAGACTTCTAGTTTTAGCACCAGTCTCAGATCTTCCCAAAAGCCAAAAGGGCACTAACTTTGTTTGCCACTAAGCCTAGGTGGTCACCGAATGACATCAGTATAATTAACTTCTTGACTTGAGAGAGTCTAGTTTTATATCAAACTTTATCTCTAATTAGTCATAGCCCCAGATCAGATTTTCACAATAGTGATTTTATACCTTTCCCCAGAAATCCAATATTTATGTCTTCATAGAATTTTATTATAAAGACAGTTTTATATAATTGGTGGGGGCAGGGGTGGGGGAGGTACTCCAGTGGATTAAAAGTCAGACAACCTGGGTTCTTGACCTGTCTGGTACTAAAAATCATGTGATTTTTTTCCCAGTCATGTAATCTTAAGCATGTAACTTTGCCAAGCTGGGTTTCCATTTCTATTGTTATCAAATGTGGCATGTTATTAGATTTTTTAATATCTTTTCCTGATTTTAAATTATAAATTCTTCTTCAAATACTTGACCAATGAATAAATCTGTGCCCTCAAAGAGGTATATAGTAAAGAATAATATATTTACTTACTAATTATCTCCAATTTTGGAATCTATGACTAACTAGATATTACATAACTCCGCGGATACACATTTTTGCAGTCAAATCTGCAGTGTTCTTGATGTTTTAAATAACATTACTGATGACCTTTGTGGATATCAGGGTTATTTCAGCATTGCGTAGATGCTTATTTTCTTTTAGATAAACTTTAAAGAAAATGTTCAGATTTAGCAAGTATTCAAACAGTTGAGAAGAGAGCAAAGATGAAAAACCATTTTATAAAGTTCTGGAATTTTAAAATAATCTGACATTTAGAGGTGGGGGACATATTTTTTATAAAAAGTCTGTGTGCATGTGCATGTGCGTGGGTGTGTGTGTCTGCGTGAGTGTGTGTGTGACTCAGCTCAGAGAATCCTGGGTTGAACTGCAACAGTGCTATAAACATGAGAACCAGAAGCAGATCCAACTGCCCACAGTGGAAAGGACCAACCTTTGGCATTGTGAAAGATTTTACTTGTTTGGGCTTTCTGTGTAGCCCACTAAAACTGTTAAGACCTATCATCATTACCTAGTCTCATGTCAGCTATATCTGGTAACTCACTTTGACATATTAGTTTCTAGGTAGGAGCTCCCCGACAATGGCTCATGTGATATCAGTGCCAGCTGGACTCAGCTGTAAACAAAAAAAAATCTTAAATAGATATTTCAGATGTTTAAATTTTAAAATTTAAATAAACCAAGGCAGAGTGTGTAAGGTTCCAAGTAAGTCAATTGCCAAGTTGTGCTGGTTGGTACAACCAAGTGCTATATCAATGGGGTCTTAAATTGTTGCATAATGCAGACATAGAGGAGGGGAAGTGACACAAAAGGAGTAGGAGTGCATTAAAGATGAATCACTAAGGATGCTCTTCCATTAAACTGTGAGTGTTTATACATTAACACCATCCCACTAGGACCCAAGTAATACGCAAGCCTTTGGAACCATTTGCAGTATATGTTTCAAAATCCAGACCAAAGCCACTAGGTAGATTTTATGGGTCCCTCTAGAAAAGCAGTTTCTTGTCAGGGCTGGAAAAATAATGTTGCAAAGGATCCAGTAACAACAGAATTTAGGCCTGTTAGTTAGATTCCAAGTTGATGCCTCTTCCAAAAGGAGAGCATTCAGAAAAACAATTTACTTCCCAGGCTGAGAGAAAAACTCTGACATTTAGGATTAAGAAGAGTTTGGTGTATAGTCTATTATACACAGGGTGCAGATCTGTTGGGGCAAATCTGTCTACCGTTTTATTTGTTTCAACAAAGACTATCATGATGGCGAGTTCCTCCAAGATCACCCCTTGTGGGAGCTCAGGACAGGAGACAGGAAGATGTATGTCACTGGCTTTCCCAAGTCTAGCTTGCTTCTCAAGGTGCCTTTAAGAATATAGTACAGCTAAGAAGGCAAGTTTGCATACAGTCCTATACAATGACTCCAGTGACCAATGGCCAATAAATCAATTACATCTTTGTACCCTACTTAACCTTTGGATATGACAAATATTTGGAGTGTGTTTTTTGTGGTCTCAAGCCAAAAGTTAACCACAGCCTAGAGATTTTTAAACCTCAGGAATAGAACTAGAAATCTATGTTCCCCACTTTATTCTCAGTGCAGTTGGAGAGAACAGAATTCCATTAGAGAGAGACAATGTAATTGTATTCATAACTTCTGAGGGTTGAGAGGTTGCATTTTTATGATGCCTTTCTTCCAAAGATCATAAAACACCTCACATATGCTATTTCATTTATATTCCAAATGTGTTTACAGTATAAGAAAAGAGCACTTAAATACAATTTTAAGGAAAAATATATTAATAATTTAATAAATTTAGCAAAACTAAGTAAAGTAACGTTTACTTAATTTAATGTACAAGAGAAACCAATGTTCAGTAACATTCAGAATTAAAAATGGTTAGTGGGTGAGTTCACTGTTTTTATTTCTAATTAAAAATTTTATTTTACTTTTCCCGACTTCTCAAGATCACATGAGTTATTCTCTTTTCTTAACTCTAATTGCACTAAGTGCTTGATTCACACAATTTAGCACATTGTTATACACTGTTACATTGTCTTCTTTGTTTTCTATGTATTTTAGTCTCAATAGCTACTCAAAGGGAGAGACTGGTGTGTATTGGAAATGACACTAACTCAAGACAAGAGCCTTGAGTGCCCGACCTGTGTCTGCCCCTCACTGTCATTCAACAAACTCGCAGCCTTACTATGCTCCAGTTTCTTTACTAACAAATGAAAAAAAATCTTAAAGGATTGTTGTGAGGTTCAGATAAGATTTTTTTCCTAAAAACTACTATGCATACAAATAAGACATTATTATTGTAAACTCTGTGAAGGCAGACACAATATTTTGTAACTGTCTTACCTACTTTCCAGGATCTAATGTGATGTTGTGTTAATATGATTTCCCAAGTAAGTACTTAATTAATATTTCTTAATAACGAACAATTACTGAGTACTTACTATTTTCCAAGAATCACTGTTAAGTACTTTACATGGAATATTTTATATTTCATTACCTTAATAGGTCATGTTATATGCTCATGTTGCAAATGAAGAAGCCAAGGCTGAGAGGGATTGAGCAGCCTGACCAGGGGCACATAGCTGACACTTGACTCTTAGTAGTTTGGCTACAGAGCCCAAGTTCTGAAACTCTTTACTCTGTTTGTCTTTCATAGAACCAGCATTCTTTCCTGAAAGAATGCAGAGGTTATAAAATGTCCTTCCTAAAACTATCAAAAAATGAAAGAACTTTTAAGAAGTGCATAGGAATTGGTGAGCGTATGTTGGATATAATTTTAACTCAGAATTTGAAATAAATAAATACACCAACTTCTTGATATATATATGATTGGGTTGCAATCATATGATTTGTATAAGAGGTGTTTCTTTCAGAGAAACACTTCTGAGCATTTGACTTGGCAAAATGTTAAACACTGAAGTTACAGCCTACAAGATGTTTCTATTCTTCTCCTGATCAACTCGTTACAAATTCTTCCCAGAATCATGGGAGCATAAATCCGATTATGCACAAGGCCAGTGGGAACAAGATAATTGCACAGACCTAGTACCCATCCGTTACACTCAGCATCATCAATCACTGAAGTGCCGCGACCTCAGCTTTCTGGAATCCCCACGTTGTTTGAAATACTCTACTATTGCCATTTATGGAAGAACCATATTATACTGTCTTTGCCTTAAGTGCTATCAAAATAAAATTAAAAATTTAAGTGTTTATCCTTCAGAGGGTGCTCATGAGATAGAACAACGGAAAACATGAGAAAAACCAGCAAAATTCAATATCGTCTGATGTGAACGTAGATAAGCACCTCAATTTAAGGATCCGGTGAGCCCCACTAAGAAATTAAGTTGGGTAGTTCTCTTTTTAGTTCTTTTGTGATGGAAACTACATTTGTTAGCAGAAATGTGCCTCTGCTTTTCCCTCACACGCACCTCACACACAGACCAACTCCACAGGGGGAGTCTGACAAATGAGCGATTCTTGAACAAAGCAAGCAAAGCATTTGGCCTGAGTAGAGATGGAATGATCAGTAGCCCACAAATTAAACTGAGTTCATGCCCAAGGTGTATACGAGCCTTTAAACCATGGAATTAAAATAAAGTTGCAATGATGAATCAGTTCAGGTTTCCTATCTTGTGTTTTCTTTCTTTTCAATGTGACATATGTTTACTGAACACCTAGGGGCTGGTGAGTATGCAAGGTCAATGGCCTTCACCCCCACAAGGAGCTCACAGGTTAGTGAGAAAAACAGATCTATAAATAGGTAACTTCAAAAAAAATGAGCTAAGTAAAATAACAGAGGCATACACTGCAAAGCTGTGGAACAAAGGAGGGATCAACTGCATCTTAACAGATGAAAAAAAAGAGTCACAGGGCTTCCCTGGTGGCGCAGTGGTCGAGAGTCTGCCTGCAGATGCAGGGGACACGGGTTTGTGCCCCGGTCCGGGAGGATCCCACATGCCGCGGAGCGGCTGGGCCCGTGAGCCATGGCGCTGAGCCTGCGTGTCCGGAGCCTGTGCTCCGCAACGGGAGAGGCCACAGCAGTGAGAGGCCCGCGTACCGCAAAAAAAAAGAGTCACAGAAAAGGAGAAACAAATTGCACTGGATTTTCAAGGAAAAAAATTACACTTTGACCGGGGGGGGGATGACTGCTTGTAATGGATGGAGCAAAGTTATAGAAAGCAGTATTACTCATTCCTAATAGAGGATTTTCACTTCATTTATTCCTCATTCCAGCCCCATGAAGGAGCATGTCATTGTCCTAATTTCAGAGTTTCGGAAAAGTAGACATCTCAAGAAGGCAGGGCTGGCAAGTGATATGATCTTGACCTTCCTGTGTTGCTGAAGCTGAGCATTGGGATCTTTGAGAAGAGGAGAAAGATGGAGCTGTAGGGAAAGCAGGGCCAGATGGTGGAGGGCCTCCTAAAACATGCATTTGGACTTCATCCTTTAGCGCAGGGGAGTCAGTAATGAATTTTTCAGCAGGGGAGTGGGTGACAGGAGCAGTTCTGCCTTTCAGATAGCATCCTGCTAATTGCATAGAGTGTGGTTTTGGCTCGGCGTGAGGCAAACATCGACACTTTATATATTCAAAAAGTCAGTACTAATAATGTGGCCCATCCTGCTGCTTTTAATGCTCAGGATGCTTTAGGCATCTCTGATTCTTAAACTTCCACCATAATATCTCTGTCCATCATCTCTCACTATCTCTCTGATATGTACCTGTTTTTAACTTCCCTGCTGATCTTTCTTTCAATCTATTAAGTATATGTGTATCTGAGTTACAAAAGATTCAAAGTACAAATTCAGGACATGAAGAAGTGAAATTTTTTACTGTATGGCAGAGCTTTGAGGACTTTCCAAATGGTCCAAATGTATATCCAAAAAGTCCACGCACCCCTCCACTAGGAACCTGCAGTAACTCAACCCATCAAAGGCTCTATACTACCTGCTATTGCCTCCACCCTCCAACATTCCACCTGAGACCTACTGAACTTCCCAGGCTCCTGAGGAGTCTCACTTTAAGCAACTTGATTTATTAAAGAAAAGAAAGAAAATTTCTAAAAATATAATATCAGATATGACAAAATATTGACCACAGGGTATTTTAAAATTGCTAACTCTATTGGTATATTTTAAGTATAATTATATATATATGAAACCCCCAGAAGTGCATGCATTTGTACTTTGAGGCAAACTGGCACTTCTCATCGTATTTTTGTGTTGCTTTGTGCAATTCAAATCCAAGCAAGCCTGTCTCCTTCTGAGCCCACGGGAACCCTTATTTCTCTTCTCTTTGCCATTCTCCAGCCCTTTTTACTCTAACTTTTCCTTCAGTCTTGGAATGGGCAGACCCCCTCAAGATCCTCACCCCCAACCCCATTGCTCATAGTTCAGTTTTCTGTGAATTGAGAAAGTTGCCTTCTTGCCATTTATCTGGCGGAGCTATGTGCGCACCACGGCTCCAGAATGGGACAGAGAAAGAAGTGAGACACATTCAGAAACTCAAAGAATCCCTCTCTTTTCAAGGAACTAAACATGTAGCCCTCTGAAAGTGTTTTATACAAGAATAAAAATCAGAAGTAAAAAAAAATAAAAATAAACAAGCCTTATTAATGTTTGCTGGAGAAACAGAAAAAGCTTTTTCCACAAGAAAAGTCCTTTCTGTACTGAAATTGGCAGCCAGACGGCCTGAGCATTTATCTCCTGCATAGAAAGTGCTCTGTCAGGCAAGCTGTGATTAACAATAAGCTGAAAAACACGCCCCAGACTTCCACTATATTTTATTTGGCAGAGAGAAATTATTCCTCAGCACAAAGTATTTGCAACTGGCATCAGTTAAACAAGAAATTATAACCTTTAAAAGCCCTATTTATCATTAGCTGCAAAAGTGCAGACTTCACCATCAATTACTCTGACAAAGGATTACAGACCATCAACACTGAACACAGGATAACACCAGCCTTGGCGGCCAGTGGGCCACTCTGAAGGGAGGATTAGAACATTAAACACCAAGAGCCCCTTCCCCAGAGACCCCCCTCGACCCTTCCTCGCCCACCCTCTTCACTTTTAAAGGCTGACTCTCCCATCTCTTGCACTCTCTCCCTTCACCAGCAAGCTTTCAGCAAAAAGATGCAATGGTTGTGAAAGGCCTTACTTAAGAACCTTTGGCCAAATCAAGTCAGCAGCAACTTTGCTCCAATTCTGCTCTGAATGAGCTCTGTTGATAAAAATGGAAATGACAAGATTGGTTTCTGAAAACTAAAGAAATAATATGGTCTTATTCCTCTCAGCTGCTTCATTTAGAGGCTAACTGGTCAGAAAAATAGTGAATTTTAATAAGCAAAAGGCCTCTACTGTGATTCTAAAACACCCTCCCAAACCCTGAATGGTGCCTATGTATTCTCGGAAGAAGCCTTTTTGCATTTCACTGAGGCATTAAACCATCTTTAAATGATTTCATTCCTTAGGAACAGAAAAACAAAGAGATGCTTTGTTTTCCAGACTTTAAAATTAGAAAAAAATTTAGTCTCAAGTGCATATATGTGGTACGACATCTCTTTTTCAAGAAACATATGTGTATATCTTTATTTAGATTTAACTTTCCAGAGAAGTATGAGGTCATTGTCAGTATTACTATCACCTTGTTGCCAGTTAATTTAATTTCAATGGTCCTGGAGTTTCTCTCAGAGGCTTACAGATTAATATTATTATTCCCTCCAATATTTTGCTTTTATTGACTATATTTGTCTCAGTATACAAACATCGGTATTCTATCAGAAGGAAGTAAAATAACAGAATATATGTAAACCACTTATTTTTTGTTTAGTATATAGTGATCAGTAAACGAAGATAATGATGCTGTTGGCAATAATGCTGATAAAGATGAGGAGGGGAAATATGCAGTATTAAGATTTGCATTTATAAAGCCTTTTTAATGTTACGAAAGAACGCTTGTGAACACATATATCCATATATATACGAATGAAAGTTATACATCTGGTATATTCTTAACTGTGTGAAACACTATTCAGCAAAAAAAGACTGGAAGGAGATAAATCAAAGTGTTAAGAGTATTTACCCCTGAGTGATGCAATAATAGATATTTTTCTCATATTGTTTTTTTCTATACTCTTCTTTAATTTTCTATGATGAGCTTGTCTTACATTTATTATGAGAAAAAAACAGAAAAGGTACAGGCAAGGAAAAAAATCAAAACTAAAATATTAGGCTTGCAAGGTGATTGTGAATGTATATACTTTTCACATCCAATATGATAACCTTTTGACTGTTCCCATTTTTACAATAAAGTAACTGAGTCTTAAAGAGATTAAGTGATTTGCCCAATGGAAACCGGGTAGGTACCACAGCCAAAGCTGAGACACGGTTTATTCTACTTCTAGGCCTATGTGCTTTCCCTTTCTCCTTGCTGCCTCCTGCACTGATATGTGTGTGTGTGTGTGTGTGTGTGCGTGCACACTCAGGCACACTTGCACATTCACATTCCATATCTTTCCCAGTTAATGTGGGTTTAAGAAGCGGGTCTATTCATATATGAGGCTCCTAATCGCTCCAGATTAGAGCATGTTCCTTCACATTTGGTCTGCTATGTTCATAAAAACTATCACAGGGCTATCACTTGTGGGTGACCTCCTCCAAAAATCACAGGAGTTTGGATGGCTTTATTTAGCTCTATTAGGTTCAAAGAATGTACCAGGCAGATTCTCAGTCCAAAAATAATCTCCTTTTATTAGTGCTCTAAATTAACTCATGGAGGAGTGAGCCGAGCTAAATTAAAGCTTTCATACAGCGAGGCCCCAGGATTTTTACTGAGTGGTAAACGTTTTCTCTCCCTGTGAGAACTTTACTATTTCCTTCCTCTAAGAGAGGCTGTGCTTAGATGCAAAGAAAGTTGCTCAAAGCAGATCTCAGAGAATTCATTTTATTTGACAAAGACTCTTAGTTTGAGTCCCTGGTGTGGAATATTTAAGATTTTATAGGTTTTCCTAGTTTTTAAAGTAATTTGCATGTAAATAAAGAGATACTAATCTCTAGCACAAATGGCAAAATGTGTTCTTTGCCCTTTTTTAACTGGAAAATTGAATCATAAGAGCAGCTCAATATCAAAAAAACAAACAACCCAATCCAAAAATGGGCAGAAGACTTAAACAGACATTTCTCCAAAGAAGATATACAGACTGTCAACAAACACATGAAAGAATACTCAACATCATTAATCATTAGAGAAATGCAAATCAAAACTACAATGAGGTATCATCTCACACCAGTCAGAATGGCCATCATCAAAAAATCTAGAAACAATAAATGCTGGAGAGGGTGTGGAGAAAAGGGAACACTCTTGCACTGTTGGTGGGAATGTAAATTGATACAGCCACTATGGAGAACAGTATGGAGGTTCCTTAAAAAACTAAAAATAGAACTATCACATGACCCAGAAATCCCACTACTGGGCATAGACCCTGAGAAAACCAGAATTCAAAAAGAGTCATGTACCAAAATGTTCATTGCAGCTGTATTTACAATAGCCAGGACATGGAAGCAACCTAAGTGTCCATCAACAGATGAATGGATAAAGAAGATGTGGCACATATATACAATGGAATATTACTCAGCCATAAAAAGAAATAAAATTGAGTTATTTGTAGTGAGGTGGATGGACCTAGAGTGTGTCATACAGAGTGAAGTGAGAAAAACAAAAACAAATATTGTGTGCTAATCCATGTATATGGTATCTAAAAAGAAAAAAAAAAGGTTCTGAAGAAACTAGGGGCAAGACAGGAATAAAGACACAGACCTCCTAGAGAATGGACTTGAGGATATGGGGAGGGGGAAGGGTAAGCTGGGACAAAGTGAGAGAGTGGCATGGACATATATACACTACCAAACGTAAAACAGATAGCCAGTGGGAAGCAGCCGCACAGCACAGGGAGATCAGCTCGGTGCTTTGTGACCACCTGGAGGGGTGGGATAGGGAGGGTGGGAGGGAGGGAGACCCAAGAGGGAAGAGATATGGGAACATATGTATATGTATAACTGATTCACTTTGTTATAAAGCAGAAACTAACACACCATTGTAAAGCAATTATACTCCAATAAAGATGTTAAAAAAACAAAAAAAGAGCCATTAAGTGAGGTATTTTTACTTATAAAGAACTTCAAGTGGCTTATATCTTAACCACATCCTTTCCGGACTGCCAGCTGTACTTATGCTATCTTTTCATAACCATTGGAATACTATGGCACATTCCTCTCTGAGAACTGCACACTAGGGAACAGGCAAAGTAAGACAAAAAATATGATATTGAGAGCCAAGTTTGCCTCTTTATCTCTAATACAGACAGGTCACCGCTGGCCATGACTAATAATGCATTTAGCACCCTTCCCGCTGAGTTTCCAAATCGCTCTAGAAAAGCATGCCAGGCTGGTCTTACTGTCATGTGGCCCTGGGACTTTTCATGTGTCACTCTCTCCTTTGCTCCTGCCTAGCTGGCACCTTGCATGAGTGACCCGTGCAGATGTGAGGTGTGGATGCTCTCTGTCTCTCTTTTGTGCTGGATTTTGGACACGTACCACTACAGGGAGAGGAAGCTAAAAGCTCAAGCCTTTTATGTTGAAGTCTAGAGGGAAGCACGTCTATATTTTATTTCTCCACACTGAACATCTGGAAGGTCCCAGAAAAATCATCCTAAATCGCTCTAAGCCTATGCTACATTACATCAACTGGGGTTCCAGATAAGGGCCCAGAGAATAGAGCAAAAAAGAGCATATCCAGGAAAAGAAGTGAAAAGAGAAGACGCAGTTAGGATAGCTGGAGGGAAAGGTGTGATTTCATACCTCTTATAGATTTCTTGTTGACTGGAGGTGTGACTTTCTAACAGGAACTAACAGGAAGTGATTTCTTTTTTACCTTGAATATATATGCATTTTATTTAAAAAAAATAAAAGATCAAGTAAACAAATAAAATAGTTTCAGGACCTTAAATACATCTAGTTTTATGTTTTCTTTTTATTATTTATCAGTATCTATTATTCTTATAATATCTAATGCCAATATGAGGCTATAAGTTCACGCATAAAGACTTTAAAAATGATTCCTCACTGAATAGAGCAAAAAAGCACATCCAAAATTATTAGCCACTATTAATCAAATCACTGATTATGTGTTGCAGATTTAATATTTTAAAATAACGAACCAGCACTACTTTAGTGGCTCTCTTTTTTTAAACACAATCCAAATCTAAAAGCTTTGCAGCAAAATTTCTTTGATGTTTGACTCTTGCCAGCATACAAATCCAAAAATGTTGGTGGCAATAGTCTCTACTTTCCTTTTTGAGTTTTTTATTTTTATTTATTTTTTAATTGAAGTATTACAATATTATGTAGTATTGAATATAAGTATTACAATATTATGATAGGAAATGATTTGAACTAATAGGAAATATAATTGACTGGGAGTTGATATGTCCAAGTGAAAAGAACTCAAGCACAGCTGGCAGTATAAAGGCTTCTGATCCTGACTCTGAAGAAGGAAATATTCTCCTCTATCTAACTGTGGCTGAGAATCTCATGCATGTACACATTCCCAGCATGAAAGAATGACCTTTCCACCCAAAGACAAATATTCCTTCACTAAGCGTATGTGAACAGACACATGACACTAGCGTCAAATATATTCCAGAAAGGTTTCGCTAAAAGGTGGCGGTGGGGGGGGGGGGGACAATTGATTGAATATTTAGGTATGTAGTATTTATATAGCATCTTATTTTGAGTGGTTACAACCAGAAGGCAGCTTTGGAAAAGCCACTGGTGGAACCTAATGGGCATTAAACAGGCGCTCCAGTTGCAGACACAGTTCTGCCACCAGCGACCTGATCTTGTGTAAATCACCTCAGATTCCTCATTTTGCAAATAAGAGGTTTGGAAGGATGCCCTCTCCAGACCCTTGTAGCTCTAACCGTCCATGGGGGTAGAGTTATTGCATTTAGCCATTCTAATATCAGATATCTTGTAAATCAGGCCACCAAAGACATCCCAGTGGGTGAACTAGACTCTTCCATTGCAAGTTCTTGCAACTACATGCAGGTTCAGAGAGCCCCGGCCTCTCTCCCAATGCACTGCATTCTTAGACTCTGCCAGTTCCTAATTTACTTCACGAAGAGGCTGAATGACAAATTAGAAGAACTGATGCCCTTAGTCACCACTTAGTTTCCCGCATCTATTGTTATTCTGACAACAACAAAAAATCCTTAGATGTTATCATACTTAAAATTTTTTATCTATAGAAACACTTCAAGCACAGCTGTTATTCATTAGACTCCAGTGGCTTAAAGCATTTGGTTACTACAGGAAAAGGAAAAAAGAAAATCAGTAACGTTTTATTTACAGTCTGCTTTCATTGTGAAATAGTAGAAGTTCCTGAGTTAATAAAAAGATGTGCTTGGTACTAAAAGCCTAAATATGCTTTCTTAAAAGAGTGGTAAATACTGCGGGCACATTTCCCAGTTCTTAAGCACTATTCCAGTTCTCTTATTTTCCCCATAAATATGCTCACACTTTTTAGCCCACGTGACTAGCTTTTGAATAAGAAAATGAAGTTATATAGGGAATATGCCTCTTCTAAATGGGCATATGTATAATACATGCACACAAGCATGTACATGTACAAAATTTTCATATAAATTTTATAAAGATAATTTCCACCCTACAAAGAAAACAGCTGTTCTGTGAGATAGTGCACTCCTTAGCTGTGAAAACCACTAAACAAGCCCTGGATTTTTTTTAATCCAGGAATACCAGAGGAGGAATTCCAGATCCCAGAATAGGTTTGATTCAGTCACTTATAAACTCTCTTTCAACTGTGAGTTCAGAGATTCTGTAAGTTACCGTTTTCTCCTTAATTCATTTTAGAAATTGACCCAACCTCTTTACTGTGTTTCATTTGTTGGCAGGGACTACAACAAACACAAGTGAGAAACTAAAACCTTGTGGTGCTGAAATCTGGATACATTTGCACCTGGGATTTTGGACACATTTGCACCTAGAAACCAAAGTATGTGGTAGTAACATCCTTTGTGGCGGCAACCTTCTTCCAAAAAAACTGCCAAGTGCTATATAAAACTAAAACTCTATGGTATCTATGTGTGGTGAACAATACTATTCCCGCTTCTCACAGGCAGAAAACATGGAAATTAGGAATCAAATGTTTGAAATAAAATGGAATTATTACTCCCAACCATTTTATTTTGTAGACAAAAACTCACCTGCAATTTATACTACGTAGACTTGTTTCTTTGCTACTACTGATACATCTCACTTTCCTCCAATCAGATCAGATTTCTGATTGTCTCATCTCAAAATTTAGTCCAGTTCAAGGTCTGATCTTCTCGTCTTTTTAATTCAATTTCCAAGAAATTCCAGGTAATAAATGGCCCCATCAACCCCATTACCCATCCTCCATCATACCAACTGTACTATCAAACGTCTCATTCCTAAAAGTCCTCCTTTTAAGAGTCTGGCTGAGCAAGTTCTACCTAGCAACACCAATTTTTAAATTATTTACAATGGTAATTGTTGAATTTAGTGGGGGTTAGGGGTAGGGGAAGAGGGAGATCACAGCCCAGCAAGAAAGTTAACTGTTGTTCTTTCCTGGTCCCCTTCGTAAGTAAGGCACTGCTGTCATATCAAATATCCTGTTTCCTGAAAACACGACTCTGAGATTGGTTATGTGCGGGAAGTTACATCATAGCAGAAATCAGTCTTGTTGACCCTAAGTGCACCCATATTCCAGCTTTTGCCCTCTGGCCCCACCTCCTTAATCACATTTGCATGCTGTCTCCACTCTTTATAGTAATATTTAGAACTTTTCTACAGCATATTTTATTGTGCAAGTCATTTATCAATGCTATTTCATCTTTTCTCACTCTCGTTCCTTTGAGGTAGAGCCCCGTGATTAGTAATAATAACAAAACCATGCTATTCGGCTTTTCTATTGCTTCTGTCTCCTGAGAACTCTACACATATTAACAGCACACACTGTTCTCCCAAATAGCTTAGGTCACAGAAGGAGCAGGGAAGAATGCTATGACTAGCCTAAGTGGAATAAATTGAAGGTTGGGTTGGAAATGAATCAAGATGCTGGTGTTAATATGCCCAACTATTTAGGAAAAGTTCCAGGATCACTTAATGATGAAAAGCAATAAGGCTGTCAAAATTTGCCTGGAATACATATAGGATTAAGCAAGCTCCTAAAGTTTCCCAAGGTACCTCAAGGTCAAGGGCTTTCTGCAGAAGGTAAGTCTTTTTGATGATACACAAATTCCAAAAGCCCCAAATGCAGAAAAATGTAAGAGAGGTAGGGGTGAGTGTGTGTTGGGTGGTGGTGGGGAATTAATTAGTTAAAGATTCCTTTAACTTATTTCCATGAAAGTTCTCTACTGAACCCATTTAAATCCTCAATCCTTGTCACAGACTATCATTTTTTATCTTGAAAAACAATGATTCCACAACTAGGACAAATCTAATTCTTAAATAGTAAGAGAATACTAGCAACCTGAAATAAAATCAGCTTTGATTTTTCACCAGATACATGTAATGCATAACTTAATAATAAGGTTATAATGCTCATTATAATGTAGGGTTATAATAATAATGTAAGGTTATCTTTTAACTACATTCTAGAAAGTTAGCTACATTCTAATATATAATTCAACAATGAATCAAGGAAGAATATTCCAACAGTCTTACTAACACCATTTATTGGGATTTTTAAGGCTCTTCTCTTGAGTTAAACCCTTCAAATTAAGAATTTAATCAGAAATATTGAAACTATGGAAGAATAATTAGATTTTTAACCCATAAAGATTGTCAGTTATTAGGAAGAACTTCCTGATCTTGGACAATCATTAATATAAATGCATATTCTTTCCCAGAAATATAAATCCTACTCCAATTTTGGACTTCCAAGATAAAAATAACTCCTGTATCAAATAATTTGTTCCTCTCTTGTAACATCACTTTCCATTTAATATTATATTTATTTTGTGTTTATCTAATCTAGAGCCTAGATTCTAGACCCATCCATCAACTCAAGTTTCTTGAGGGACAAAGAACTTTGTGTTCTCAGAGTGCTTAACACAGTACCATGTACATATGTTGGCGCATTAAATATTTCTTGAATTAATGTTACAATAAGGTAGGTTTAAGTGCTGTAATAAGGCATTGCTTCCCCCACCCCAACAGAAGGTCGAGTGGTCTGCTGAAACCTGCAGCTAGAACTCTGTCAGCCACCAGAGCACAAGGGTTAAAATATTTCCATTTTACATTAAACCCTTGGGGCTGTGCTCCTTTAGTTTATTTATTTTCAATTCTATGTTTGTCACTCACACAAGAATAGGGGAGGAAAAAGAGGGAGAGGAAGGAGAAGGGGGAAGGAGGAAGGAGAGGAGGAGAAAAGGAAGGGTGGGGGAGGGAATGCAGAAGAAAGGGGGGAGAAAAAGAAAAGGGAGAGAAAAAGAAGGAGAGAGGAAGAAAAGATGGGAACTGGGGAAAACAAAATAATTCAATGTACCTGAAATAATAGCAAAAACATGAGAAAGAAAAAAAAGGAAAGAAGGAAAGAAGGGAGGGAGGGAGGGAAGGAGGGAAGGAAAGAGGGAGGAAGGGAAGAAGAAAGAAGGAAAAAAATGAATGTAATTTCTTCTCGAAGTCAGAATTCATTTGAATGGCAACTCTATAAAAACAAGTTGGTTCTCATTACTTGGGTTAAATTTGACCTGATTAAATCCATTGGCAATGTCTAAGACATTACTTTATATTTCATGCCTAAATTGGCTAATAAACATTTTTTAACCCAATCTGAGTCTGCTTGCTGTCACCCAACCCATCTGCTTTATTTCATTTATTCAACAAATGTTTTCTGAGGAACAATTTCCCAGGTCTGTGATGGGCATTGGAAAAATAGTGGCGAACAAAACATGTCTCTCACTTGAACGGATTATCTGACTCTCTCTACAGCCATCTGAAACCCAAACTAGTGCTATTATCCATCCCCAAATTTTGTCAAGCAGGCATCTTTTTCACCACATTATCCTCTCTAAATTCTTTCTGTCTGCCCAGACAAAATCATTAGTACCTTCTCCCTGCAATCAAACCTTTTCTAATGGACTATGTCTGATCAATCCCTGCAGTCCCTGGTTCTGACCCCAATGGCAGTGCTTGCATCAAGCCAACTTACTATTCTCTCTCCAGGCTCTTACATCTTCTGAAATTTCCGACTCTCTGAATAGTTTCTAAATTTTTTTTATTCAAACTCTTCCAAGAATCACACGTCCAGACCTTTCTGACACAAAATCCAGGTGGCCCATATTTAAACCATCCTGACCCCGTAAAAACATTTGAATGTTTAAACCCAATTTATATTACAATTACTCTTATCACAAAAATTCTCATATATAGGAGGAGGTGGCGGGTTTTGCCAACAGTGTATTCTCTCACATTTTCAAATCCAAAAACTAGGTTACTAATGTTAACGACCAAGTTTGCTTTTGGGTATGACTATGATTAACTGCTAAGACCCAACCAACTTTTCTTGCACATACCACACATACTTGAACTGTCTGTGGTGGCAAAATGGACTGTTATGTATAAAGGGAATTCCCTTCCCCCAATCCGTTCTAAGTGATTAACATCTGTTCATCTTTCATTATTCAGCCCAAAGTTCGCATCTTCCATGTAGTTCTTCCTTAGCCATTTATTTGGTTGACAACTTCATCCTTTGTGACTCTTCTTTATCCTGCCTTGATCCTGACTCCATCCTAGAATCCATGACATGTTGCTGATTTAGGATTCGTATGTCTGCCTCTTCTAAACTATGCGGTCCTAGGGGGCAGGGCCCAGACCTTATTATACAACACAATATTTCTAGTGCTTATAACAGTGCGTGCAACACTGTAGGTACTCTGTAAATGTTGAATGAATGTGAGAGATGGGAGGAGGGCAGGTCTTGTATATTATGAAATACTAATCAAAAATGGCTAGCAGAGGACTTCCCTGGTGGCGCAGTGGTTGAGAGTCCGCCTGCCGATGCAGGGGACACGGGTTCGTGCCCCGGTCTGGGAAGATCCCACATACCACAGAGCGGCTGGGCCCGTGAGCCATGGCCGCTGAGCCTGCGCGTCCGGAGCCTGTGCTCCGCAACAGGAGAGGCCACAGCAGTGAGAGGCCCCCGTATCGAAAGAAAAGACTAGCAGAAGCTACAGACCTTCTGGTAGCTCCTGAATTTTCCAAGTGAAATATTGCCTGAAATCTGGTGAGAAAAGTGTTTCATACAGATGATGAATGCCAACCTAGCCTTTCTCAGCCAAAATACAGCCAAATCGTTAAAACGCCTTCCCTTTTTAAATTTATCTGTCTTGTGACATAATCCAGCCTCAGGGCCCCAAGCTCCCCACATCTCACCTCATATCGCCACCTGGTGTCCGAAAGCAAGAAAAATATCTAAGAAATGAAAAGGATTTTTTTTGAGCTGATAAATATCAGGACATTAGAATCATATACTGAAAGTTTAAAAAAATCACATGCTTCTTGGCATAGACTTCTGGTCACAAACATAAAGATTAAGTGCACAAAACTCCCTCAAAGCACAGCCTCTTTCCACTCACATCTTCACACAAGAAAAGAATGCTGTCAATCTTTTCAGTTCCATGGACTACCTTCCCCCCACCACAGATTCCATGTTTTAAAAACCTTACTGGAAAATAAACTATCATTTGTTATTTTCATTAAGTAAACTCAAAATTGTCAGTCTAAGGTGTCGTTTAGCCTGTGATAGCCAGGAATATCATCATTCATTATGTGTTCAATCAGCTCTTTAATAAGTCCCTACTATATTCTAAGAGCTATACAATGTTCCACAGAGTGACAGTAACTTAATATCAATCCAATCAAGAAATCGTAAAGTTTTTTCTTTGTCTGTAGAGAGTAAACATATATTTTCATTAGGTGTTTTGAAATAACTGAAAATTAGTCAAGTTTTCCTATCACTGTCCCTAAGAAGCTGGGGAATCTGAACTTGGGTACCAGTGGATAAGGAAAAAATAGATCCTGATGCATTGAGTACAGCTTCAAATCAATAATTCCTGAAAAAAAGTCTCAAATGTCTACTTTTTATTCAGATTATCTTTCATCTGGTTTTAAATATGTAATTGGTTGTTAAGGCATATTGATGATAATTTTATTGTCACAGAACTAAGAACTGAAAATGCATAGCTAAAGAATATGAATTTTACTTGAACTAGGGTCATCACGAAATCATCAAATGAGTTTCAATAACAAAATCAGCAATTATATAGTGAAGATATAGGAGGCAAAAAATACCTAGATCAGAGATTCCTAGTCAACAGTCCTCAGAACAAAGCTTTCAAGGTTCCAATATAAAACGGGGAGGAAATAAGTACAAAGCAGCGAGTTTCTTCATAAGTTAAGTGCACTCATAAGTTTTATTCTGAGATTATAGTCATTTTATTATTTTGGTGTTATAGTATCCTTTTCTTTATGAAACGATATAGTCAGAAAAGAGTAGGAAGTTTATATAAATGTCCTTATGTGGCTAAATAAGAATGCCCAGAATTTTTTGAATAAAATTTTACAACTAAATAAATTTCTAAAGTCTAGATTATCCAGAGCATGAATCTGAAATTAATTTTGAAGGGCTAAAAGTTGGGAACCCTCAAAACACACCTGGCTTTGTGTTATCTTTAAGAGCAAAATTTAAAAAGCCAATTGCTTTTTCAAATGGATTGGTTAAAAAAAAAAGGCAACGTCTAAGAAAAGTAGAAAAAAACCCAAATACCTCCATTTTTGCAAGTATAGCCCAATTCCACAGATATCTCTTTACACTGTGTAACATTACATCTTTCTGATCCACGTTGTACTCTGAGTGCTAATGTTTCCCTTGAGTGATTTTACACCGCTTCGAGGTCCAAATTCAGCAGGCAGTTCTAGGCTTTATCTCCCAAGATCTCTAGGTGAATAGATTTAATAATAATAATAACAATAATAATTTTTAGAGAGGTACTCCACTGGATTTAGAGGTCACTCAGCAAATAAATAGATATATAGCCTAGATGCTTTGACTTTTAAATCATAGAATAAGCAACATGTTGCTTCTCAAACAAAATATGCTTGATCCTTAGCTTTAAGCAAAATCTATTTCTCTCCCACCCGTTCTCTTTCTCCCTCCTTCTTTTTCCCTCTCTCTCACCACAAAGCTTTCTGGATTGAGTAGAAGTATTTGGTCACTTGCTCTCTGACCCCAGAGTCTCCTGAGACTATATATTCATTTTAAGAATGAGTCCCTTTAGTTACCTAAAGTGTCCTCGGACTAAATTGTTTCCAGATGTTTACAAATATTTCAAGGAAATATTCACACAGTTTTTATGGCTGAGTGATAAAGGACTCCACAGTGTCTGCTCAATTGTAAAATAAGGATCAAGTGCTTATTATAAAATAACTTCCATTCTGCAAGTATTTGCTACATGCCAGGCACAGCGCTAACCACGCTCAATACATTATCTCACTGGATGCTCACAATAGCCCTATATGGGAGGTTTTGTACTCCTCGTTTTGGAGAAGAGGAAGGTGGGGCTCAGAGAGTAACCACAGAACATGAAGTGAGGGAATGGGCTGCCATACTAAGTCCACATTCTTAGCCGGTGGGCCCTGCCTCTCTCTCAGAGCAAAGCTCTTCTCCTGTTGGCTTAGCACAGGATCATACAGAGGAAAGAATTCACAGAAGTTGTGGAGCATCCCTGAACATCCAAATAAATTTCCTTTAAGAGGTGAGAGAGGAAGGTTTGTAGACCAAGAGTCCTCCTTGTTTAATATCCATGAGTACTTCCCACAGACTTGTTCACCAAATATAGCAACAGACTGTAAATGTATGACGCCAACACTTTCTCACTATTTAAAAACCAGGGCTTCCCTGGTTGCACAGTGGTTAAGAATCTGCCTGCCAATGCAGGGGACACGGGTTCGAACCCTGGTCCGGGAAGATCCCACAAGCCGCGGAGCAGCTAAGCCCGTGAGCCACAACTACTGAGCCCACGTGCCACAATTACTGAAGCCCGTGCCCCTAGAGCCCGCGCTCTGCAACTAGAGAAGACACCACAATGAGAAGCCCGCGCACTGCAACGAAGAGTCGCTCCCCCTTCGCCGCAACAAGAGAAAGCCCACGCGCAGCAACGAAGACCCAACACAGCCAGAAACAATAAATAAGATAAAATAAATAAATTTATTAAAAAATAAAAAAATAAAAACCAGCTTTCACGTATGGAGTTTGAAATTTGCCTGTTTAGTGTTTATATTGTTCTTCACTCACAATATTCTGACCTGTAAAAAAAAGAATCCTAAGTGGTCAAGGTGAGCTTTCTAAAAGAAGCTCTTAATATCATAGAAACTATGCTTTTTGTTTAACTTTATGTTACTCTGGAAAGAGCCTAGTATTAATTAAAAAACGCTTAAATGACTTGTATTTGGGGTGGGGATGAGGAAGTGTCCAATCAATTATTGATTGTTCTAACTAATGGAGAGAAGCAAGCCGTGACCATTTACAAGGTACTCAAAGAATGTTAGTTCCACTCCCCAAAACAAAAAGTAGTCCAGAAGCCTTCTGTATTTACCCCTGAAAAATATTATATAGTTTCTTTGTTTTCGTTTACCTAGGAGGTATACATTTCTAACAAGTTTTGCCTAGGTTTAGTTTCCAGATGATTTTGGGTTCTCAACGTGCAGTCTCTGGGATAATGAAATGAAGTACCTCTGGAGTGTGCAAGTTCGAGACAGCAACCATCGACATTAAAAGAATCCACCAAGTGGGAAATCCATATGCAGGCGATTAAGAGGTGACGCTGTTTGCTCTGGAAATGTCTCTCCTGGAATTGAGCGCACAAGCTGCTGCAGCTGCCTGTCTCTTACCGATGTTAAATGTCATCTATTCATGCCACTTCTTCCCCTGTTCTCATCAAATAGCTACCCTCCTAAGGCTAGAATTTGAATGAGTGTCAGAAATTGCTGACCTTGCCAAGTCACATTTTCCTTAGTCCCACTCCCCAAGGCACCACAGAACTCTCAGACTTTTGACCTTGCTGAAAACCATGGGATTATTTGAATGAGTTCTCTTCCCCACTTCTCTCCTTCCCCCCTTTCCAGGGTCTCCAATAGCTCCTTTTAAAGAAAAGCTGGGTTATAAAATGCAGAGCTGCCTGCTTTTGCCCTCTTAGGTTTTCTGGTCCTCTAAAAGCCAGCATGTTTTCCAAGCTGCCATTCTCCACTCACCAGACCATATTTTTTAAAAAGTATCTGGAACACAAACAGCAACTTGTTTTTTGTACCCTTGACTAAAAATCTACCAGGCTCTTTTTTTTTTTTTAAATGTAATGTTGTTTCAAATCATTTTTAAGTGAGTTTAATGCTGGTGAAAGGTGCCTAGATTGACAGCCTGGAGGCGAGGGTCTATATTTTTAACTATAACAGAGTGAAGCAATGTCAGCTACTGCCAAGGAAATTCACAGGCCTCACCCTTCTGCTTGCAAGCGTCCTTGTGGGATTGAACAGGTCCATGTCCATTTGAACTTTGCTTCCTTAGTGTTTATATTGTTCTTAACTCACAATGTTCCAACTTGTAAAAAAATTCTACTACACCCAAGTCCCGTTCAAATGCTGCTTTTTCCAGGAAGCCTTTCCTCATGTATCCCTGCTAGTTTGAAAAATCCACCGTCTGATTCCCTAGCAGTTTGCTACCCTTCTGTTATACTAGAGTTTTATAGTAGTGTTGATCAGACCTCAAACCACATACATCTTTTTTCTTTTAATTTTTATTAGGGTATAGTTCGTTTACAATGTTGTGTTAGTTTCTTCTCATATACATCTTTCCTTCCATGTTGTGCCCCCTTCAAGACTCCATAAAAAAAAAAAAAAAGAAAAATCAAGCATGCATTATCATTCCATTTTACAGATGGGTAATAGAGGCCAAGAGTGGCACACATAGGCAGGACTGAAATCTAGATGTTCTGATTTCAAATTCCATATTCTTCACCTACCAAAACAAATATTTTTTAAACTTCCTAGTCTGGATGAAAGCACTGTAATTCCCATATCATCTTCCCTCTTAACTGTGTCTTGCAGATTGCCTCCATAAATCCTCTGGCTTGGAATCAGCCTTCTGAGAACTGCTGAGTTGTTCCCTAGTCAGCTACTAGTCAGGACTTGAATTACCCTTTGACCAGCCTTCCCAGGTCTGAGCTGACTATGACCAGCCTTGTCAGGCTGCAGGGCTTCCCCACCTCACACTGTCCTCCGTGTCCCCGTGCATCAGGAGATGTGCAGGGCTAGTTCCAGCCACCACTGGTGTAAAATGATTTATCCTGACCCAATTTCCTCTGCTCCTTTTTTCAGATCATTAATAAAGACATTAGTGGAAGCTCAGAAGAAATGAGAAGCCTAATAAAACCTCAAATAAGCCCTGTTGCAAAGCCAATATTTCAGCCTCAGGAAAAATATTGTCTAAATTCCCTGTGTTAAGAAATTAATAAACTGTCTCTGAATTCTAGTCTCAAAGTTAGGGGACTGTCATCTTGTTCCAAGGTTCAGTTTATATGAAGTCCAGTTTTTCTTTCCAACTACTGAACTTTTCTGTGTGGTCTGTTTAATTGATCGCATACTTGTACATTTATGCTGACTATAACATCATTTGCCAAATAACTTGAAAATCAGGAGAAGTGTTAGAAGGTTTAGAATGCTGAGGAAGATGAGATAATGAGGCATTTCTTAACTCTCGTGGTACTATAAGCTGCACAATGCTTAAGTACCGGAGGTTCAAAATATTCTTTGAAAGCAAGAGGAGATATTGAAAACATATTTGTAGTTACCAGGGGGTAAGGGGGGGGAGGATAAATTGGAAGATTAGGATTGACATATACACCCTGCTATATATAAAATAGATAACTAATAAGGACCTACTGTATAGCACAGGGAACTCTGCTCAACACTCTGTAATGGCCTATATGGGAAAAGAATCTAAAAAAGAGTAGATATATGTATAACTGATTCACTTTGCTGTACATCTGAAACTAACACAACATTGTAAATCAACTATACTCCAATAAAAATTTTAAAAAATAAATAAGAGCAAGATGTATCTATTCAAAGTGTCTTCTTTCCAACTAGTGGTTTCTTACATGTTTGAAATTCTTCCTCCAGTTTAGAATCACTTCCAGGTCATAGAAAATTCCATCTGTAAAGAACTGGAAGGAAAGATCTGATCAAGCCCCTGTGAGACAAGATGTCTGCCCCGAGAAACAGGCATGTAGAACAGAAGACAAGAAGGAGTTGCAGTTGCTGTTGAAAGTTTGAGCTGGCACCACCTGGTAGCCTGAGGTACCCTTGAGTGATGGGGAAAAGAGGAGGAAAGGTATGGAGGACTGGTGATCTCAGGATTGGACGTGTTAAAATTACACTGAAGGTGAGCTATGTGAGGGCCAGTAGTAGATTCATCTCACCAATTAGATGATTGGCTTTTTTTTGGCAAAAGCTTATGTCATATGCATCTTTAGTATCCTCCAAAGTGCTTGACATGGTGCAGAACACAATAAATACTTGTTAGCTGGATGACCAGTGGTAGGTAAAATGTTCTGATTTGAGCTCATCTGAACTCTGCGTACTATTTCATTGTTTGGAGAAAAGACCTCACTGGCTTCTGACCTCTGACTGCATTAATGCACACACACTAAAGGGGAGGAACTCCAACCGAGGAAATACAAAGAACGTCTCAAGGCATTTCAGTTATCACGTATCTGAATTGTGGTTGTTAGTAACACTACCTTCTGATGTTTTGTTAAATTACAAAGAGGCTGCTTTTGAACTTAAACTTAAAACAGAATCCTTCCTTTCTGGGAAAATTACAGGCAGTACCTGAATTACAGGCTCAAACTTTTCAAATCACAAACTCGAGGAAAAAATTGCCCACATTTCACACTGCACTGCACCCAACCACTCCCTCTTCTTTGTCAACCGATTCCAGGGAGCTCCCTGAGAAAAGGCTTGCAAGTTCGAGAGAAAACCTGGTTAAGGAAATACAGAAAAGATGAGGCTAAGAAAAGTAAGCACCTGGGGTCAGTCCTCCAGGCGAGGCCTCTTTTATCTACTAAGCCAGCTGGCTCCCATCAGCCTCCTACGCCCCTATAGTAAGCGCAGTCTGGGTGAATGCCACCGATGCTCAGCTCTTCATCCATACAGCTGGTTCAAAACACCATCGCCCCCGACCTGGCCTGTTGCAATAACCTCCTAATTGCTTCTCCTTTCCCCTCTAATATCTATTTTCCATATAGCAGTCATATTGTTCTTTTAAATTCATCAATCAGATTACAAAACTCCCCAGCTTAAATCTCTCCACGGGCTTCCCACTGCCATCACACGTAGAATATAAGCCCAGCTCCTCACTGTGACCGACAAGGTCACTATCACCCGGCCCCTACTTATGTCTATGATCTCATCTGCCAAACTCCTATCATTTGCTATCTTCCAGTCACACTGACCTTCTTTCTGTTCCTTGGACCCATCAAGTTTGTACCTGTTGGGCTTCCCTGGTGGCGCAGTGGTTGAGAGTCCGCCTGCCGATGCAGGGGACGCGGGTTTGTGCCCCGGTCCGGGAAGATCCCACATGCCGCGGAGCGGTTGGGCCCGTGAGCCATGGCCGCTGAGCCTGCGCGTCCGGAGCCTGTGCTCCGCAGCGGGAGAGGCCACAACAGTGAGAGGCCCACGTACCGCCAAAAGAAAACAAAAAACAAAAAAAAAGGAATGAAGGGCTTCCCTGGTGGCGCAGTGGTTGAGAGTCCGCCTGGCGATGCAGGAGACACGGGTTTGTGCCCCGATCCGGGAAGATCCCACATGCCGCGGAGCGGCTGGGCCCGTGAGCCATGGCCGCTGAGCCTGCGCGTCCGGAGCCTGTGCTCTGCAAGCGGAGAGGCCACAACAGTGAGAGGCCCGCGTACAGCAAAAAAAAAAAAAAAAAAAGTAAAAAAAAAAACAGCCCTGCCTGGGTTTCCCTGGTGGCGCAGTGGTTGAGAGTCCGCCTGCCAATGCAGGGGACGCGGGTTTGTGCCCTGGTCCGGGAAGATCCCACATGCAGCGGAGCGGCTGGGCCCTTGAGCCATGGCCGCTGGGCCTGCGCGTCCGGAGCCTGCGCATCCGGAGCCTGTGCTCCGCAATGGGAGACGCCACAACGGTGAGAGGCCCGCGTACCGCAAAAAAAAAAAAAAAAAAAAAAGTTTGTACCTGTCATAGGGCCTTTGCACTTGCTGTTTACTCCCACTGCCTGAGAGGCTCTTTATTCTCATCTCCTCATGGTTAGCTCCTTCCTTTCATTATATCCTTGCTCGTATAATCCTGTTCATTTCCTTTATAGGACTTAGCATCATGTGTAATTGAATCATTTATCTAGTTGTTCGTTTATGTACAGGTTTATCACCTTTCTTTCCCAGGAGAATGTAAGGTTTATGAGAAGAAACAATTTGTCTTTTTCACTGCTTCATCCCCAAAACCTAGAATAGTGACTGGTACACAGCAGGTACTCAAAACATAGTTGTCAAACATGAGGAAATGAGTGAGAGGAACAGAAAAGACAATGGAATGGGAGTCTGTTCCACAATCATGACAGACTTAAACTTAGGCCTCCAACTTTGTTTCATCAGCAAATCTCAGAAGATGGGGCCTTGGGCTGCCCGGGGTTTATTGAGTGTTGGTCCAGATGATGAAAATTCAGTATATCATTTCCCATTAAACTACTGTCTGTGTGTTTATCACTGGGAACTAAGAAAGAAGAGGGGTGAGCAGGAAGGATGATTGAGGCACCAAAACCTCAGTCGCATTCTTAAAGAAACCGGGCAAAGAGACCACACCATAAATGACATGAGAGCACCAGGAGAGAAGGGCTGAATTCATACATTGGTGGTCAGAGGGTAAGTGCTAAAGAAGGCTGCTAGAGATAAAATTCATCCAGTTCTAAACTTTTCCCAGCACTGGTCTATACCAGTAAAGAGGGAAAGACAGCCCTTTCCTCCTTACTATTGAGCCCCTGAGACAATTCCTTCCAGGACACAGCCCTCTGGATGCCTCCATCATCACTACTGTTCATCTATATCATACTTTTACTCGTCTGTTGGAGGCTTCCTGGGACCCTAATCACCACTTATAACATTGCATCTGGAAAAATGAATTTCCAATTCCAAACAACCAAATCAGACTGACTCTTTCAAATAAAACCCTATTCTTTGCTATAAAAAAAATCATTTCCATAGCAGGAAAGAATATAACCAGAAATTTTGGACCTGTCATTTTGTTTCAATATTTTAATCCAGTATTTAATCCAGTATTAGACCTGACACAATTGAAAAGATGTGTACCCCTCGTGAGATAAGGTAAAGAAGATCCATATATACCCTGATTTAATCTTCAATGGACTTGTAAAAACTATACCGATATGCTTTCTATTTGAGAGAATTATAGCTCAGAGGGGCTGGGTGGCATGTTCAAGGTCAGAGCCATGATCAAAATCAAGTCCTTATCTTGAGGAAAGCTCTCTGGCTCTCCTAATCTCTTCTCTGGTACTATCTTCAGCTCACCCTTTCAGTCAAGTTCACTGAGCCCTGTAATTAACCTCAACTTTGCTGCTTGACTGTCATTGAAGTATCCAGTGACACGAGGGGTTTTCTTTGCAAAACTATAATTTTCTAAAGGACTATTTGCATTTTTTAACTTGTAAGCCCAGTGAACAGTCCAGTACCCCAGTTACAGGAGTCCTGTGTTCCACGGACTAAACGTCACAGAAAAGCCATTCAACTCAATCATCTTCTTCCACTTTTCTAGCCACTGGAGGATAAGTGATAGGATAACAGAATATGGGTTACCAGAGGTGTCAAGACAGGTTCTGGTTTTGTCAGGATTAACTTTGAGGCTTTAGGCAAGTTGCTCTGCCCCTTCTGAGTCTCAAAACCCTATTTGTAAAGTGGGCATGACAATATCTACCACTCAGCATTATTGTGAAAATTTAAACAGTATTAAGTAGTATAAATCACCCAGCACAGTACCTGGTCATGATGAGTGCTCAATAAATCCTAATTTCTTTCCCTTAGCTCCCTTCCTCCATTGAAAGATCCAAAGACATTAGATAAGTGGTAGCATCTCTGAGCCGCAGGGCCAAACACAGAGAAATATAGAGACTAATCCAAATTCCCTTTGCTAACTCAAGAACCTTCTTTGTTATATCATTGATACATTTAACATTCTTTTGGGTTAATAGGAATAGAAACACATTTTACAGTTACATCATAGAAGTTAATATCACATAGAGGATTATCTTTCTATGGAAGCATTATGCTTGCTACTTAGAAAACTGTATTTAAACCAGGAAGCCCAGCTGTCTTTGGTAACTGTTCAGCCCAAAGAAAAACTCATTGAGAAGGTGAGTCAGCAGGGCTAACTTTCAGGACAATCACAACCAAGGCCAGCATCTGCAAGACCTGAAATATGGGATGTTATGACACTGGGTGAATTACTTCTTACGTACTTAATTATGCAACAAGATTTGCAGGAGCACAACCACATAGTTCCCCTGAGTATACTGCCAATATGCTCCACAAATGATTAAATATAAAATAAACAACAGCTAACTGTAAATTATGAAGTTGTAATTCCACTAAGGGGGTGCCAGTGATGTCATAAACCACTAGAGCAAAGTTTAGGTCACCAAAGGATCCCAGATGAGCTTAGAGGCCTGTAACTCAGCAGTGGTCTCTGCTGCAGATATGACTCCAGGAAAGCCTTTCCCCTTGTTTTTTGCCCCTTCTCATCTCTGCAAAGGTCCTCCTTTCTTGTTCTCTTCCTCTGAGCTTTCTAAAATCACACTAACCCTGACTTTCTAAATGCAGTTCCTTTTTAACTGAATGGTCTGTCATTTAAGAGGCTATCCACATCTCCTCCACACTCTTTGAACGGCAAGCTATGAATTAGATATACTTCAGTAGAAAAAAGCTAAGCCTGATATTTAGCAGAAAAATCCATTTAGGGCAAAAGCCCTGGAACACACCTTAAAAGGAGATATTTGAGATGTAACTTTAGTATGTGCCAAGCTAATGTATGTGCCCACTAATGGAATAAATTTGTCTCTAAACATGGCAAACTTGGAAAAGTTATGTTGAAATTTCAAAATACAACCTTCCCACAGTCAATGTCTGAAAAAAGGGTAAATTAAAACTTGGCTTTCTCAGACCATGTAGAAGATAAGTACACAAAATTGCATAAATATTAGAAAAACTGTACTTTATCAACCATCAGAAAGGAAGGACTTTGTAAAAAAAAAAAGATACAAAATACTGAACTATAACTTTCTAAATGTGGCATGCTTTCATCTGAAAACTTACTTAAAACTAAAGTGAAATTGCAAATATTAGTATCTGTGTGATAGATTGCCCCTTCTTTAACTTTTTTCTTCTAGAAGAAGAGCTGAGATAACAATCACTGAAAATTTATCATAGGAATTTTACAACCCCCAATAATTGCCTCAAACTGTTTTTCTTTGTTTTATGTGAAGCGTTTAAAACAGTGCCAGGCACCTAGTGAGTGCTTTATGTGTGCTCTTTTTATCTCCCACTTTGTTCATGCATTCATTTATTTAATAAATGCTTTTTATTAAGCCATCTACAACATGAAAAGCACCATGATAAGCACTCTGAAGTTAGAAAATACTTGCCTCTCTGCCCTTGTCTTCAAAACTTTATACACCTGGTTGAAAAGATAAGATTGACACTTAGGGAGAGTTAAATAACAATGGAACACATAAAACACAGTGGATGTCACAAAGAAACATCATTCAACACCAATTACTATGAGAGAAAGTGGTGTACGTCAGTGTTTTCAAACTTTGCGGTATATAAAAATCATCCAGGATATTTAGAATGCACATGATTGGTAGATTCTGATTCACTGGGTGTGGGTGGGGCCTTGGAATCTGCATTTTAAGGTTCTTCTTTCTGATGCATGCGGGTGAGTTAGGGATCACACTTTAAGATACACAGGATTAGATTGCAAGTGCATTAGAGAAAGAATCCGATTACCTGTTATTTCCCTTTATCCTTTTTCTCTAAATCATTAGAAATGAACTGCACATGGGAGAGACATATATAGGAGAAAGAAAGGAAGAATATAAGGACCAAAGCATAATTTTCCTGGATGAGGAAGGACTCCATGCTCCCTAAAGGAAAGCAGTAACCCAGTTATCTACACCCCCAATTAGAGACTACATAACACTGTAAAGCACACAAAGCATTTTTAACAAACACACAAACACTTTTCCATATGTCGGAACTGATATTCCCAACAAAGCTGTGCTCCTAATCTCTGACTAATACCCACTGAGCGTGTTTAAGAGATGATCTGCCTCTCATCTATCATGTGCAGAAGGTACATGGTACCCTGCTTCTCTAGACGGCTAGCACACGTCTTGCAATAAACCGTCTTCAAAGTGCCTCACCCACAGTGACCCATTTTCTCCACATGCACCACAAGCATTAGCCATGCTGTTCTATTACAGAAAAATGCCAGGAAGATTTCATCGTTAATTGCTTGGCAAAAAATAAATAGAGTCCTGGATGCTTCATGATATAGAAATGCAGTCTGTATGTCTTCCAGGTTCATCAGATTTCAAAGCCATACATATGAAAGCAGGTCACATATCAAACTGAGAACAGAATGTTTATCTTACTCAACTGGTTAGGAAATCTAAGTTGGCAAAAGAATGGCAACTTTATATATAATCACATTTAACTTAGTATTATTCATGTACAAAAAAATTAAGTAAACCCCACAGAAATCTCAGAGGAGTGGTATGACAGTGCTATGTTAGAGATATTATACTACAGAGAAAATTTAA
The DNA here is from genome assembly GCF_039906515.1 of Pseudorca crassidens. Classification (NCBI taxonomy): domain Eukaryota; kingdom Metazoa; phylum Chordata; class Mammalia; order Artiodactyla; family Delphinidae; genus Pseudorca; species Pseudorca crassidens. The sequence continues at coordinate 126,381,311 of NC_090297.1, read as the reverse complement.
CGTGATTGGTCTCCTGGAAACTTACTGGCTGTGTCAGGTCTGGGATGAGAAGTCTTGACAGCTGGTAGCCTAAGCATATGTCATATATTCTCCATTCAATTCAGTGTCTAACTTGGGAATGGGTGTTTGTCTGCTTCAGTCACGATAAAGTCTTCAGTGATGGATGAAGCACGTGGAAATATGAAAGGTTGGTCCCATCTCAAAGTTTAAAAAGATGTGCAATACTGTTTCATGCTAAAGAAGGGGAGGGTGGCCTGAAAGAGGTGACCGTAGTCAGGAACATCTAAGCCAGACTCCTGGCTCTGCCAGGAACTTATGGTGTGGTCTTAGGAGTGTCACTAAAAATCCTAAGGCATCAGCTCTGAACTGTTGATCAAAAACGGATGTCTCCCTAGTCACTCGGTAAGTGACATGCTGTAAGACTGTGACTTTGGAGGATGGGAATATTCCTAATTTCAGTGACATTAAATGACCTCCAGCATGGATTGGGAAACCGTATTGAATACATAACTGAGCCTGAACTTGTCGGAGAGGTCGTAGAATTAGAGAACAGGGAAAGGGCAAGCATTCAGGGTCTTTGTTTACATCATCTCATCATTCCAAACAATAAACCTGTGTGATAGATATTAATGTGTCAGGTTTTTAGATGAGAAAATCAAGACCCAGAGACGTGTCTAAAGTCAACCAGTAAGTAAATTGCAGACCCATCATTTAACATGGATTTGTCTAAAAACAAAGTAAAATGCTTTGAACCTCCTAGTGCCCCTAAATCTAAATTAAGTATTCTTGCTTTTGAGAATTGGATATAAATGTATTGAAATACATTCTTGTTTTTTATCTTTATTTGATAACTTAATTTAGAAAAGCCTTCATTTGATTCCTTATGGTATACTAATGTACATAAATTTAGCCCTTTATTTCTCAAATATTTTCACAAATGCAATGTCTTTTTGGCCTGCTACATTCCCATGAGGAAGATGGGCAGTTTATAATGAAGTTATATGCCCAGTTTATAACGAAGAATAAGAACCAGAGGAATTAAAAGAGATTTGTGCAGCACGGCAGTGTGTCATGAAGTGGCATGCTGGGGTCCCTCTTCCTAACTCAGTGTTGTTTCTCTAGATAATAATGTATCTAAAAGAATCTGATTGACATCAAAGGTGGTGGGATACAATGAAAAAAATTAAAATGGGATCAGGAGAGATTCCTGATCAAGATTCAAGTCACTCAACAGTAGCTCACTAAAATTCTCCAAGCCACAGTTTTCTTATCTGTAAAACAAAAATAATTATGCTACCCCTACCTACTTCTTAGAACTGCCTTTATAAAACATAATAGCACTGGCACATGTTCTTAGAGTTTGTGAAGCAGTTTCATATTTTATCTCACTTTATCATTCCTATTATTAATGTTATTAATCCTTTAAGACAAGTAAGGCATCAATTTATACAAGTAATAAGGGAAAAGAATTAAGCAAACCAGCAGCCTGAGTATATTAATTCAGTTTAAACAATTGTACTTTTAAGGCTTTACCCAAGCACAGCTGGAATTTCCTGGCTGTGCAAGGTAGCCCTGAATCTTCAAACACACACACACACAAAAGAAAAATCGAAAACAGTGCAGACAACAGATATTCTCATCACCCTGAGAAAGGAGAATGTTAGGGTAAAGGAAAAAAAGATATAAATTTAAATAACACTTCATATATTCTGAGTAAAAAATGATCACGCACGGAAAAATCTCTTCTTCCCTGAGGGAAGCTAGAACAGACGCGTAACAGTCAAACGTGCAGTGATATTATTTTCTTCTTCTCTTGTCAAAAGGGATTCAGCCTTTGAAATATATGTAGTGAAACTGCAGATTTCAGTTTCGTGATTAATGAACCAAATTACATTTTATTTCTTAAATGTGTTAAGGATTCATCCTGTGTTCTTCCCTCGAACTTGAGGATTAGAGCAGCTGAACAGCACATCTGGTTATAGGCAAAGAGCTCTCTGGGTGGTTCTCCTTCTTTTCTCCTTTAAAACTAGGCAATGTGGGAAACTGCAGAAACTTTTATTAGGGAAGAGTGATTTTTAATCCTCAAAAACGATGATTACTCTCCCTGTTCCCCCTTTTTCATGAGAAAGAGAAAGATTAATTATTAGCTATATCTAATTTATAATTTTAAAATTTTGTTCTGCATGATGTTATATCATTTGTTAATACTTTCCCTAAAGAAAATATTTGCATTCATCAGGCAAATGTTTCAACATCATTTTGCCTGGGAATGATTTTTACATAGACTTCATAATAACAATTTATATTTTCTCTGCAATTATCACTTGAAATAAGGGCTGGGGGACTGCAGACTTTCATATCTGGATAAATGCATTGTCTTTGATTTTTCTAAGTGCTTCTTCTTCTGCCAAAAAACACTACCGTGTCCTGGAATGTGTTGCTATCCAACCTGATCATCATTCTACAGGGTACAGAGAAATATATATCATTTTCCTCCTCTTTTTTCTACAAAAGCATGTATGAGTCTTAAAATATTTAATAAAAGAAAATTCAAGATCCAGGGATCTACAATAATAGAAAAATTTCAGTCCCTTAAGATATTTTCTTCCCAACTTGCTTTGTGGCACTTTTCTTACTAAATCATGTAAAAATGATTTTTTTTGAGCAGTAGCTCTCCAACTGTGGTCTTGGAATGTCCTTTAGGTATTATGCAGGCTTTTCCAATTTCAAAAGGAGACATGTGCTCATGTCTAGGGAAGGTTCCCAGCTAGAACAAGCAGAAAAGAAAAAGAAACTGTTTACTCTGAAGGTCTTTACTGCTGGAAATGTACCCACTGGAACTTGAGAACGCTGGGAAATAACTGTGATGTCACAGCTCTCATCATTCTTGGAGAACTTTTGTTTGTTGTTTGTGCGTTTGTTTAACTTTTCTGACGAGAGCAAGTGGGTTCAACATGTGTGTGTTTTCTTAATTTGGGGGAAACACAGTCTTTGAAAAATTAAGAAAAATCAGCCATCAAGAATGTTGTACATGGGTTTGCCTGGTGGCACAGTGGTTAAGAATCTGCCTACCAATGCAGGGGACACAGGTACGAACCCTGGTCCGGGAAGATCCCAAATGCCGCAGAGCAACTAAGTCCGTGTGCCACAACTACTGAGTTTGCGCTCTAGAGCCCGCGAGCCACAACTACTGAGCCCATGCGTCGCAACTACTGAAGCCCACGCTCCACAAGAGAAGCCACCTCAATGAGAAGCCTGCACACTGCAACGAAGAGTAGCCCCCGCTCGCCTCAACTAGAGAAAGCCCGTGCACAGCAAAGAAGACCCAACGCAGCCAAAAATAAAAATAAATAAATTTATATTAAAAAAGAATATTAATACAAACATTGTGTAAAAAATAAAAAAGAAATACATTAACATCTAACTGTTACCTGTGTCTACCTCAGGGTGGTGAAATTTAGTTGACTTTCCCATTTAAACTTTTTAATGCAAAATAATACATTCTCTAAAATAAGCATGTATTGCACTTTGGTATTACTCATATTTTAAAAATTACTTGCATTAGAGATTGCATAAACAGAAGAATCATACAATACCTCCCTAAAATTATCTATTTGATTTATTTGCTTACTACAACTGTGGAATAAACCCTGCCCAAAAAAAGTCTCTAATCTTAAGAAAATTCTCAAGGTAAATTAACAATTTAAAATATTTAGAAAAGAATTAAGCAGTACTTGTAGAGGAACTGATTATTTCTACAGTAAGCATTGAGAAAAGGGATTTGCTTGGTCTAAAAGAAGCAGACAAAGAAGATGTCACAAGGAGGTGATGGAAGCAGAACCTTGAAAGGTAGCATGGGTAGGTTTGTAAAAAAGAGGCATGGAGCAAGGACATTTCAGATCAGAATCAAAGAAGCAGAAAAGAGACTAGAGCACACGTACTAGCTTAACTGGCATACTAGGGAAAAGCAGGGGAATGGTTCGAATCAGCATTTGTGTGTGAATGAGCAGGTTGCTGGGGCAGAGATAAAAATACAGATTGTAGGGCTTCCCTGGTGGCGCAGTGGTTGAGAGTCCGCCTGCCAACGCAGGGGACACGGGTTCGTGCCCCGGTCCGGGAAGATCCCACATGCCGCAGAGCGGCTGGGCCTGTGAGCCATGGCCGCTGAGCCTGCGCGTCCGGAGCCTGTGCTCCGCAACGGGAGAGGCCACAACAGTGAGAGGCCCACGTACCGAAAAAAAAAAAAAATATATATATATATATATATAGATATAGATATAGTAAAGAGTGATTTTAAAAAAAGAACAGGACAAAAATTTGGTCTTCAGATAGAAAAGAATGAAAAGCAATTGTGAATTCTAAAGAAGAGGAGAGCCATGATTTTTTAAAAAATATATTTGTAAAAAATGCACTAGCATTCACTCATTCATGCAACCAATATTCTTTGAAGATCTATTATATCCACTCTGCCATCATGTACACATAGAGGAGGACAAGCATGGATGCAGACAGACCCATTTAGTTAGGAGGCTGGCTTAGCAGTGCAGGTGAGGTATTGTAAAGATTTAAAAAGGAGATGAATTCAAGGGATTTTAGAAGGTAAAATTGTTGGGATTTGGAGTTGGATTGGACAGAGGCATAAAGGAAGGAGTCAAGGATGAGTCTGAAGTTTCTGAGTGTTGCACCCACATGTTTTGATACAGGAAAATAGAAAAAGTTATGAGAGGATCAGACTGGGAAAAGGAGCTCATTAGTGCCATGTTTAGGTTGTTTTTGAGGTTGAAGCATTTTGTGCTGTTCAAATGGAAATGTCCAATAGGTAGATGCATATATAGATCTGCAGCTCCAAGGGGGGGAGCCTTGAAGCTATATCCTGGGAGTCATTAGTATACAGATGGTTACTAAAATGGTGAGCCTAGAGGAGATCTCCAAGGCAAAGGGTTTAGAGTGGGAAGAGGAGGGGAGGGGGCCTAGTACTTATGCTAGGTTAGAAAGGGGATCCACTAAACTTAGGGAGCTCATTCTATCACTTAATAAGCATTTACTGAGCACAGACAACAGTCTGGCACCTGTTCCAGTGGTATGTGACTGCTGTAATCCAGACCAGTATTTAGGGAAGTAGCACTGGTAGAAAATGGAAAGAAAAGTCACAATGTACATAATCATTTAGTGTCACCTCCCAGTTTGGATTAATGGTGATGTATGTCAATGTCCAGGTATAAAGATTTAGATTCAATGCCTGTTCCCACTAGAACTTTCAACTTCATATATTTATGAGTTACTTGGAAAAGAAGCAGAATAGTAACCAGTTTCCCAAACCTCAATCCCCAAGAAGTCTCTAACTGGCTATTATAAAATGAATCATCAGAGAGGACAAATACATGAAAATACCTAGTACATTACATATTTTGTTCAAAAGCCCTCTCCTTTTCTGAGGATTCTAGAACAGCATTTAAGAGGCTTCTGTGGCCTCTAGCATCAGTTTTCTCCACAGCAGACAGATCTTGGACAGCCAGTTGGGGCACAGGGAATGAATGCAAAGAAGAAAAGGATGGTGGACAAGCTCAGGAGGCCGGGGCACTGACTCCCTATCACTCAACAGACCCAAGCCAATTCTACCGAGACCTTTGCAGACTACCATGAATTTGTGTGGATAAATACAACGGAAACTTGAGAAAACATGTTCTCTGTATATATCTGAAGTGCTGGCTAGGCCTTTCACTTTGCCCATAGTCAAGCTGATTGAACTTAGCATATCCTGGCTCAAAAATTGATTGAGTTGAGCCCCTTGGCCTTTAAGTTGTATATCTCAATCGTCTTTGAATAGATTTGGCCTCCGCATGTATATTCAGAGTACTGGAAGAGTACCCATCTGTTGTTATGCTTATTTATAACTACACCACCTTCCAGCACTGTGAGGTCCTTTAAAATATAATGACATACTGATGATGAGAAATTAAGTGAATGGGGTGAATGTTCTCTCAGACAAACGTTTGAGGGAAAGCAATTTCCCTTCCAGTTCTGGCCTCATGCTTCTGTTTCTAGTGAACGCCCAAGCTCAAGATTATCTTGGAAGGTGTGTATAAACTACCATCGAAGCTACGAAGACAAAATATTCATTCTGTCAGTTTGTTGTTCCCAGCATTGCCTTATCCTGTTGACCCTCCAATGTCAGGGTGAGAAACAGACCAAGAGAGAAGTAGAAGATCCCAAGTTGTACAAGGGTGTATCCTCATCTGTCCTGTAAGTCTCTTGAAACTCTTGCCCAAAAGGGAGGACCAGTGGAGGCCAGGAGTCAGATTCAGGGGTTGGAAATGGTTGTGAGTGCCCAAGCTGCAGGCACATAAAAGACGGCGGGGGCAGCTACCGTTCTTCCTTTGAGGGGAAGAGGCTTACCCTAACCCTAGGGCCTAACTCTAAGGTGGCCAATGTTCTGCCCTATCCAAGGACTTCAGGTACTGAGGGTTTCTGTGGCAGTTTTGCAGCATCTCACTACTACTGCCAGCTCTCCGTCTCTCAGAACTGCCCCTCTTTCTTTAAATACTTGGAGTTCATCTACAGAAATGTCTCACCCACCTCCACAGGGACAAACATTCTCCTTCCCACTGGAACCGAGGCATCAGCCCTAGCACCCACCTATCCAGGGTCATCTAGTCCCACTCTTCTCCTGTCCCTTCCTGCTAACCCTGGAATACTGACCACCCTCGTTTCAAAATAGAGGAAGGCACAAAGCCTACCAGCTGTTACCATGTTTCCGTTAAAACTTATGTGTAGCATATATTTACGCAGGCCCCGCAGTGACTTCACGCTATTGATATTTCCCATCTTTTGCTACTTGTGTAGAGGGGTCTTCCAGCACATCTCTCTCTCCTGCGGGAGTCCAAGGGTTTTTGAAGGCCGGGGTTAAGTTCCAGCCCCGACCTGGGAGGAATGCGCCCCCTTTCGGCGAGAGAGAGCAAGGAGAGGCGCGTCTGGTAAGGCTCGCGAGTGCGTTCCACCTCGCCGAGCGCTGCGCCCCAGTGCCCCTGGAACTGGGAGGAAAAGGGCGGAGGTGGGGTGGCGGTTTTCGCATCTTCGTCCCGGCCGGCAGAGATGGAGAACATTAAAATCTAAGATACTGTGTCTTTATTTTACAAGTTAAAATTCTTCACTGAATTACTGAATTAATTCTCCCTCGCCCCACGTCTTCCGCCCCTCTTCCCCCAAATAGATGAGCGTCGAAGAGAGCCTGTGGTTCTGGCCGGGTGCGACCGCCATTCCTGCAAGAGAGTTTCGGTGAAGTCTCTCCTCATGCGGCAGTTAAGAGCATTTCCAATCGCTTGCAAATAACTCCTTGAAAGCAGACAAAATAGGAACCAGAGGACCTGTCCTTGTTCTTTCTCATAACTCGGGCCTTGGGGATTCAAATTAATACACATTTTTCAAATGCATTCCTCATTTGGAGCTGAGTCTGGGGAAATCAATAATGGCAAAAATGAGGACCAAAGTTCTTGGGAATTAGAGCTCCCTCATTACGTGGTGCAGCAAAGCGACTAGGCTATCCAGTGCCCGAGAACTGCATTCTGGTCCTAACTCAGACCTATATAAATTCCTGTATTTGAGAACTCCGGGAACAGCAGAATCCTTGATTCTAGTTGTACTCAGACTCCTCTGAGAAGTCACTTGTGTTTGTGATTGATTTGTTCTGACGTGTTTTCTTTATTTTCTTTCATAAAATTTCCCTAACCCTCCACCATTTGTGCCTTTGTTCCCCTCCCCTCCCCTAAAGTGGCTTGCCCCTGTAATCGGCTTCCCAGATATTTTTTTCACCAAGAAAAGTGCTTCCAGGACAAGTGAAATGTAGTGATTTTTCTTTTTTGTCTTAAACCTAAAATTGATAGGCCATAATTCTCTGTACGACTACTTCCCTGAGGCTGCCTCACTAAATTAGACAAATGACAATGCCAAGAATCTACTAATATCCAGACCACGGTGGAGGTTCCTTACTCAAAAACGTACGTGTGTTTGGAAAACAAACCCACTGACCCTGAAACACCGATGACTGTCCCTCCTCAGACGTCTCAGCAATGTTTCTCCGCATTTACTGATTTAATAACAAACAACATTTCGAGAAAAGGAGTTCGTGGCAGTTTGTTGATATTATTATTACTTTTTGAGGTGGTTGGTTTTTAACTGAGTGTTGTTAGCCTGCTCACCAAACTATTGGATTTTACAAGAATCCAAATTCTTGTGGATAAATAATAATGCTGTTGACATATGCATCTTCTTTGAATTGTCGAACAGGGAGTTAAAAGTGTACCAAAACTATGAGTGGCATTCGCCCCGCTTCAAATTAAAACCCAGAATTCGACAAAGAGCTTCCAATCGGATTACAATGGCGCGCAATCACAGGTAGTTCTGTAAATGTTTGGACACGAAGTGGCAACAGGGAGTTGGCCCCTTATCCACCCTCAGGGGGACAAAAGAAAAAAAGAAAAAAGGAAGCCTTATATCCTTTTCTACAAATACACTCCCCCGATTCCTAAAAATTGTACTTCTTATGGCTTTTGCTGACTCCATCTCTCCTAAAGGGTAAAAAATAAATATATATTCTCAGAGCCATTGAAAGTCCGCACCGCCAGGAGCGAGAGGAACGCGGGGTTCGCCGCGCACGCACAGGCGCGCACGGATTTGCAACTTCCTCGTACCCGCGTCCCTGGCGCCCCCGCGAAGGAGAGGGGTTCTCCAGGAGGTGGAGGTCTGATTTGACTGTCGGCCCTGCTGAAGGAGGGAGCAGGTAAACAGGATATGGGAGAGGAACTGTAAAAGAAACACATCTTTTAAAAGAAAATTCAAATGGGTCTAGGGATCCTCATCGTTGAAAATCTATAGATGTTATTTAAAACTGAAAAAGGTTCCCGGAGGTGTCTGCTGACCAGAGCGGCTTCAAAATTCGGATCTGAGCTGATCTGAGCCAGTGGAATAGGAAGATCTCCTTGGCTCTGAAATTGCTGGGGTTTTTTCGCAGGGGGCTGGAGGGGGGTGACATCTTGTTGGTTTGGAGATGATTTATTTACTCGTGTTGTAAAATCTAAAATGACGCCCCTGGGAAGACGAAGGAACTGCAGGGACCCGAGTGACCTACTGCTCCCCGTCTGACGCCCCTACGCTCTGACCTGAGCTTGCCCGGGGAAGGTTAAGGTCGCCGAGCAAAAATGCAGGTTTGCGCGACGCCCAAGGTGCGGGAAAGGCGCTCCGGAGTCTTGGGCAGGGCCTCCTCAGTGAAGTGAACGGTGGAGCCAGTGACTCACTGTCTTCTAGACCTGGGGGATCTGGAGCCCCAGGGAGTATTGGCAGCCGGGGCCTCGGACTTTAGAGGCTCCCCTCCCCGAAGCTTCAAACTCCAAGCGCCCTTCGCTCCAAAGCGGGAGGGAGTCACTAGGCGGTCAATTTCTCCGAAACGGTAAGAGGAGGCCATTAAGCCCCTTGCTTCTGCATGTAAGGTAAACAGGATTCTCAACCTCTTTTCTGGACTTGACATTCAACCTTGGGGACTCAGTGACCTCCCTTGATCCTGGATTTCACTGCCTCCTCTAAAGAGAAAAAAATTCCAGGCTACGCTTAAAGCGGTATATTTCGTTCGCTCACTCCCCTGAATTGAGATAACTGAGGCCCAAATTCAGAGTGGCGGCACCGGCTCCAGGGCCCCAGGGTGGTGCCGCATAGGAAAATTTCTTGGCGCTGTAGGTGTTGCAAATATTGAGACTCCAGTGGAATTGATGTTCCGATGTGAATTCCAAGCAGGGAGCGCCCTGGAGAACGGTCCCGCTCTCCTGGGCGTTTCTCTGGCCTAGAAGAGTCGGCAGAGATGGGCCCCCGGGAATGTGGCAGGCGCATTGGGCGGGTGATTCCTTCGCGCCGCGTTTACACCTCTCCCTTTGTGACAAATCGATTTCCCCGCGCCGCTGTTCTGCATTTGCATCCCGCCGTGGCCCGCGGTCCAGCTGCGCCCGGTGCACACTTAGAACAGCCTTGTGAATGTGTGCTAGTGTGCACGCGTGTCTAATTGACTTTCCGTCTACCTTTTTATGACTACATGTGTTTCCAACGAAAGGTCTTATTAGGACAATCTGGTTTCACTAATTTAGAGGTTGGGAACGTGGAAGGCAGGCGCTTTTTTTTTTTTTTTAAGAGTTTGCAGAAGTTCAGATTAAGAAATGACAGCGGGATGCACCGTCCTCCTAGAAGTAGGTCTGCCTATTTTTATGACCTGTTTCTCTTTCCTCTCCCTGACTACCCCTGTTCTACCACCACCCCCTTCTCACTCCACACTCCCCCATTAGCCACTGGATTTCTAACCGTGTTAAAGAACCGTTTCTTTAAACACTTAAGATATTTGAACCGAGAAGTTTGAGAAATTTACTAGGCTGGGAGTATCAGTAAAAGGAGAAAGAAATCCTTCAACAGAGAGGAAAGTGAAGTGAATAAAAAAGGGGGGGACAGAATTGTGGTGTGGAGTGCAGGAGATCAGCGGGAAGCCTTCACTTTGGACAGTACGTGGCTCCTCTTTGCTAAGATGGGTCCAGTTTGTAATTCAGAAAAATTTGCAGTATTAATCATCTAACATTGCAAGTGTAAGTAGAGTCTGTTTTACTTATTTCAGCTGAACAGAAAATTTAGGAAGGACCTGTTTCTATATAGCTCTAACAGGAAAAGGTGTCTTTTAAATGTTCCTCATCTCTGCAAAGGAGATTATGATTTCTCACTCTGGAGCAGACTCCCAGCAGGCTGCTCAAAGCGCCTGACTCTCCGTGCCCTCCTCTGTGTCTTGCAGCTGGCAGCCTAGCTCTAACACCCTGCCTGGAGACTCCTCTCTTCTCTGATTCACAGTCTGACCCTCACTGTCCACAGTGGACTGGAGGCCCAGCAGGGCTCCACTGGTCCTGACTTCTAGGTAGCTCATGACAGGTTCCTTGGCATCTCCTGGTTGGGGCCCAAGACTAAGGACAAAGGTCCTCCTGGACACTTGCTATCACTCAACTTACCAAACCCTCTTATTCTCATCCCAGAGATGGGGAAGGAGGTTGAGGAAACATTGCTTCTAAAAGCAACTACTATTTGTTAGGATAGGCCCTGGTCATCTCCAGAAAGCAAGGCCTCTGGCGTGTGTGTGGGGGGGGGGGGGGTTGGGTGTGTGTGTTTTCCCGGCTACTTTCTCAGCCCCAGGTGTCTGTCCATCAGCTCATTCCCATCACCTCGCTCTGCATTCTGCGACCTCCCTCTGGAACTGTTTGTCTACCATTCTTCCTCAAACACCCTCTCCCCCAGAATCTGTTTCCTTTCTGGGGTCACTCCCCACTAGGCCTCCTTACTACTAGAAACTCTGTGATGTGCTCAAGTATCAAGCAGGCAGGTTCCCACAGGTGTCATCCCTTTCCCTCAGGACAAACGGTCCCCAACTCTGCCTGCTGCCCTTTGCCTGTCCCCAACCATCCCGCGGTTGTCACGTGCTCAACGCAGCCTTAGCTGCGCCAGGCCTGGGTCTTGAAAGAGCCATCCCTGGGCTGCCTCCCCACCACTGTGGCCTCGCCTCAGCTTGGGGGTGCTTCCCAGCTGGCCTCCTCAGCCCAGTCTTGCTCTGTACCCACTAGAAGGCCACCATGAACTCGAACTCCCCTCTCTTTGTGTCCACTTAAAGTCAAACGACAGGAAACGTCAGCATCTCTCCAGCCCTGGCCTGCGTGGGCCCTGGGCTTGCTGCGGCCACTGACCCTGGGCCTGCTTTACACAGCCCTCCGCTTGCTTTTGGGGCAAAGCAGCCCTGGCTGATCTCCCTTGCCGCACCCTGATTTTCTATACAGCAGTTTCTTCACAACGTTCTTTTCTGTTGTGGCTCCAGCCTTCAGTTCTCCGAATAGTGACAAACGTTGTGATTAATAATTAGCCACGGCAAAACAAAAAAACGGCGGAATTTGCAGAATTAGTGAAGCTGGGTAATAGGCACATGGAAATTCGTAATACTATTCGCCCTACTCTTTGTATGTTTAAATATTCCCTAGTAAAGTGTTTTCAAATAATATTATTTTGCAGTGCATTTTCTTGAGCTACAAGTGCCTACGCCTTCGGTGGTTGAGTCATGCTGCCTGGCTGTGCTGGGCCTGAGCAGCTCCCCAGAAAGCTCCCCAGAAACCAGTAACCTCAACAAGGAGGCCTCTGCACCTAGGCATTATCCGGGACTTGGGGACACGGGGTCTTCACTCCTCAGAGTTGCCCAGTTTTTCCCTAGTGTCAGGCAAGGTCAGACTCCCCATCACCCTCTGCCTCTGCGCGTCGTAGGGTGGATCGGCCCCAGTTTGCTTTTGGCTAAAAAACTATAAGGGAGCCCAGGCCTGGACCAAGGATGCAGGGCGAACAGCAGGCAGCCTGCGGTAGAGATGGGCTCTCCCTGCGGCCTGTTTCAGCTTGGCCCTCCCACCATTTTTCACAGGCCTTGCTTCCAGCTGTTTCTAAGTCCCGTTTGCTTTGCTATCTGTTTTCTGAGAATCTGACCTTGGCACTGTTTTTGGAAAAGCACAGAATTCCAGTGGACCCCCTGGTTCCACAGGCTCCAGGTTCCAAGACGAAACAGCAGTCAGCAAATAATGGCATGGAAAGGGATCAGCCTCATTTAAAACCTTCCAGCCAAGTTCTGACTCTAACAACCTTGTTTAGGAAATATCCAACCCCATGTCACCTGTGATGAGCCAGGTGACAGGTCTGTTATAGACTCCAGGACGTATGGATACACTTGGAGTCACGTTTTTTGAGGTACAGCTAATAACGCGAGGTGAGATTTCCTTGGGGGCACGATACCAATCAGGTAGGTTGCGGAAGGGAGATTATACATGGACTTTTCTGGAAATTTTGGGGCCAGTAGGGAGAGCTCCTTCAATGCGACACAGTGCTCCGCGCTTCCCCAGCGCATCTCTCCCGTGCGGGCTCATGCGGGGCGGCAGCTCGGGTTTCACCCCTAAAGGACACTACCTTTGCTTCGCCTGAGTCTTCCCGTGTCATTCAGGCCTTTCATTCTACCGGGAGTCTCAAACCCTTATGCAGGTGTCCGCAACAGCCGGGGACAGAGAGTGGCTCCGGGGACAGAGAGCGGATCCGGCTTTCTAGCCGGGCGCTCCGGCGCCGCCTCTTCGGCACACTCGGCCTTCGGAGCCCGCGCGCGGTGCCCAGCCAGAGCAGCGCGGGTCTAGCTCGATTTACGCGGTGCCCTCTGCCACCTCTGTCCCGTCTGCCCTCCAACTCGCTTACGCCACCCGGAAGAAGCCCTCCGAACTCGACTCAGCATCTTTAACCCAATGCTTTCCCAAACAGGGCGGGCTCCCCGAATTTGCACCGCTCTGGGACCCTTTTCCAGCCCAGCCCCGTCGCCCCGCAAGCGGGAAGATCTGGCAGCGCACTCGTTCGGGACGGAGAGGCAGCGCAGTCGGCTTCGGCGAGAGTCTGCGGCGGGCAGAGTCCCTGACCCCAATCGCAGGGCCTCCCTCCAGCGTCCGCCCTGGCTCCGTCCTCCGCGGAGCGCTCCTTTTCTCATCCTTTTCCCTCTGTCTGTGACCGGCCATTCCTCCGGCCACTGCCACCAACCCCTCCTGGTTCCTGACTTTCTCCCCCTGGCCCCAGGCGGGCTCCAGCCGCCCAGCCCGGACCCCCGCCCTCGACCCGGGACACACACCCCCGCGGGCATGCGCCCCTCACTCACTGTCCTGTTGCGGGGTGTCGCTGCCGCTGGTGAGTCCCGGCGACTCCAGTAGGCTCCGGCCGGCCTCGCCCACGCTCTCGTCCGCCTGCGCCGCCACCATGTCCCCGGCTTCCTCCAGGTCTAGCAGGTGACTAACGGAGAAGTTCTTTTTCGCCTGCAGGCTGTCGAGGTTGCCCGGGCTGTCCAAGCGGCCGCCCAGCGCCGGTTGCCGCTCCAGAACGTGCCCGTAGCTGGAGGTCATGGTCTCCCCCTCCGATCCCACCCACCCCCCTCTTCCCGCTCGAATCAACACCAAACGCTGTGGGCGCGAGGGGGGAGAGGAGAAGAGTGGGGAAGAGAGGGGGGGAGTGGAGAGAGAGAGAGAGAGAGAGAGAGAAAGAGAGAGAGAGAGAAGGAGGGGAAGAACAAAAAAAAAGTGGAAGGAGGGCGGGGGACCCCCTTGTGTAGAGCAGAGCGTTCTGCACCAGCAGCCTTCGACAGCCTCGGTTGCCTTCCTGAGGCCAAGTCCGGCGGGGTCCAAAGAGATAATCCACACCAAAAAATAAAATTAAAAGTCACCCTATGTTCAAGTCAGGAGAAAAAAATCCCTTCCAGCTCTCCAAAAGCGTCCACGCGCACACACTAAAAATAATAATAAGGGGGAGAGAGGAAAGGGGAGGCCAGCAGGGCGGGGGAGTTAGGCAAACAGAAGAACAGAGAAGAAGGGGTGGGAGAGAAGAATCAAAGTGGTTTTTTTTTTTTAAGGTTAAAAAAGTTATTCCCAGGCAAGAGTTCAAGCACCAACAGAAGAAGGCTTGTTCCAGCTTTAAAACATCTTCAAGAAAACGTGTTCCCCCTCTCTGCACTCCTGTGGATTCTCAGGAGTGACTAAAGTTTCAGGAGGAGAGGGTGATGTCTTGCAGATGTATTGGAGAGCAGGATTCTCACTTTACTTTTCGTAAGGAAAAAAAAAAAAAGGGCTCCAAGAGTCCGAAGGAGGGTGGTAGTGGGTTTCCCCGTTCCCTTCTCCCTCTCCCCCTCTTCTTGCTGAGCTCCTTTTTCCTTCTCAGTTGGATCAAGAAGCTCTCTGGCACTTCAAAAGGCACAAACTGGCATGCAGAGGAGGCTTTGTAGGGAATACAAGAAAATTGGAGACCCCTGGGAGGGCAGATCTCGACTTAATAGGAGCCTGTAATTACGTGGCAAAGCCTTTGTGTGGTGCCTGACGTTTTACAGACCCCTTTTCTCCATCACAATCTCCTTCTTCCTCCTTTCCCTCGGACCAAAAAAACAGTCTGATTAAGAAAACCCCCTTTGCCAACTTCTGAGCAAGAGAGAAGGAGAGAGGGAGGGAGCGAGAGAGGGAGAGAGGGAGGAGGGGGAGAAAAGGGAGGGAAAAGAAAGAGCGAGAGCCCCTTCAGATTTTTTAAGTAAAGGTCTAATTATCATTCCCCTGCAATAGTATCACGGGGAGAAAAGACAAACTGAAACCCATAGTCACTTCAAACGGGCTGATTATTTTGCTTCGGCATTAACTCCTCCAGATTTGTTTAAGATCCTGTTGGAAAATCTCATTTGCATGTTTTGATAACAGCTGCGGGGAAACTTGTTGGAAAAAATCCACAACTATCTCAATCAAATTTTCTTCTCCCTCTGCCTTTTTTTTTTTTTTTTTTTTTTACGTTTCCTGCTGTTCTAACAATTTTTGGGTGGTGGGGCTGGAAGAGCGTCTGAGAACAAGGGAGACAGCAAGCATATTAATGCTGCATTTGGCCCTGTAGAGGCAGCCTATTAAATAATGTAATAAAATGACAGGAGTGATCATAATGGAAGGCTCTCCCACGCTTCCTCCGTGGACTGAAGGCAGGTTGGGGCAGATCTAGAAGGCAATGAATCGATTCGAGTCTTTCCGCGCCGCTAGGAATCCCGGGGCCAGGCAGTAGGAAATTTACATATTTATTTAGCTGGAAGAAAGGACTCTAGGAGTTTGTCATAATTGCTCCCCTTCCCCCCACGCTGGCCAATTTCGTAACCTCTTTGGTGCGGCCAAGGTCGCGTCCCCAGGCTACGACGCTAAGCCGAGAGGGTCGCGCTGCCCAGATGCGGAGGAAGCAGGGGCACTCCTAGAGCCAGCTGCGGGCGGAGGCTCCAGCGGAGGTTCAGGGTACAGTCCGGCTGCCCTGGGGGTGGAGGAGGGAGGAAGGACGGAGAGGGGTGGACGAACCCCCATCTAAGTCTACGGATAATGCTTTGTCGTTCTAATGCTGAGCCCTAACTTGACAGAGGACAGAGAGGTGCTGAGCGATTTTTTCATGACCTGTTGGAATTTGGTACAGCTTTAATAGTCTCATTAGAAATGAGTTACTATATGACTAGTAAGTAAAATATTAAGTGTTTATTTGTGGCGTTTTATGTTCGTTAAACACACACACACATACACACATATTCCCTCACTCCCTTGATTACTAAACTTTTTTTTTTTCTTTTTTTTCCCTTTTTCTCCTATAGCCCAGAGGCTCGACTGGAGAGAAAGAAGGGTCCGAGTGTGTGTAAATGGTTTCTGGGCTCCAAACGGCCACAGTTAGCCCAGAACTTCCAGCCCTGATCTAGGAAAAGAACATTTGATGCCATCAAAGGGCTGCAGATTGAAACCAGATGTGCTCGCCTCGGTTCTTTCCATGCATTTAATTAAGGAGCCGGGATGGAGGAGACTTTTTCATCATTAGCCCACCCACTCCCTCCCTCCTCTTTCCATCCCTTCGCCCTCCCCCGCGGCCCGCTCGCACCCGGACCGCGAGCCCCAGAGCCCAGCCAGCGCCGCGTGGTGCGCAGAGCCCGTCGCTCCGTCTCCCCAGTGGTCGGGGCTCTAAGCAGTAAACATCTGTCCGCGTCTGGGCTGGGGCGAGCTGCGCGGCAGGGCTAGCGGGATGCCGGTGGGAGACGGCCGAGCTCCCAGGTGGGCCCGCCGGAGTGGGAGCGCTGCAGGCGGGTGCCTTGCGCGGAGATTTCCAAAACCGTTGGTTGCGCGCGCCTAAGCCGAGCGCACATGTGTCAGTGCCACCGGCTGGAATGGACGTGACTTAATCGCATAGAGAGGTTTTCAGCCGGCGTCCCGCTGCATGAGCTTAGGTGAAAGGGCTGAGGGGCCGGCCGTTTCTCCCTTCTCTCCACGCCCCGCGAGGCACGGCTGGGAATGTCCCCGCAGCCGAGTCAGCCTCTTCGGATCTTCCCAGAAATGGAGCAGGCCCTAGCCTTTCCCTCCTTCTCCACCCTCATTACACAGTTGTATTTTAATGTTTCTTTTCGTCCTTGATACCAACCGAACTGCCTTTTGTGACAAAGGTCTGGATAAGGGACTAGGGGCTTCTGACACCCCCAGGACTTGCCGCTTCCCCTGAAGACACATTGATCTCAGTCATATGAGGGGAGATCGCCCTTCGGAGGAAGTTGCCTTGTCCAGAGTGTGCCGTCAGCCTGGTTGGTGACCGAGAGGTAGCGACAGGGGAGATACGGGCAGTTGGAAACAATCAGATGTCTCCACTTGTGTTCCGCTGTGTTTTCCAAGGGGATCGGGCGCTCCCTTTACATCATCCACTTGTCATACTCATAATAATATCAACCAATTATACCAATACCAACTAAGATGCTAACGGTTTCAACAAAAACACCGGGCACATTTGCTTAGCATTTGTCGACCAAATTACATATACATGCATATATATGTGTGTATATGTACACATATATACATCTATAAATTTCTATGCACAATATTTTCCCAAAATGTCTTCCGGAGTGAGAGTTCAAACACCAGCAGACTGTGTGGGGTTGGCCCAGCTGCCACAGCGCAGCTCTCGGCGCTGCGCTAGAGTCCTGAGGCCCCGGAGTCCCCCTCCAGGGGTGGCATTTGAGGACTACGTGGCAGGAGAAGGGCTGACAGAGTGTCCTCCAAGCCCAGAAGAAGTTGGAACTAGGGGGCAGACTCCCGGGGTGTCCAAGGGAAGGGAGATGCCAGCTTGAGACAGGATCTGGAGACAGGCGGCAGGGCCCCTCTGGCAGTCCCGGCATGCTTAGTTTGGAATCCTGCGGAAAAGGCTCCGGGGACTCTTCACCGCTCCAGAAGGCCATTCCTTCCCAGGGTATCCGTAGTTCTCACCACAGGGAGCTGGGGCGGCGGGGTGAGTTGGGAGGACGCTCTGGGAGGGTCCCCAAGAAAGCATATCCTGGAGGCATAGACCCTGCAGAATTGATATTTTTTTCTTGTTTAGGTCTTTGTGGAGTTTTTTAGTTTTTATTTTTTTCTATTAACAATTGCTAGTGGATTGGATCCACACCCTTATTATGTTTACACAAAACATTTGTAATGTGTTGAGATTCTGGACTGTAATTAAAAACCAGCCGGATAACCCTACAGGGAGATTCATGAGCAAGGAGCGCATTCACCCGGTAAATGGTGAAAGGCGTCGGTTCGTGCTGCCAGCTGGCCAGGCGGGAGAAGGCTGACGCGGAACCCTCGGAGCCAGCGCAGACGCTGTACCTCGGGCACACAGAGGCGGGCCACGGAGCTCCTTCTCAGAGTGCCAAGGGTCTCCACGCCTGGCCTCTCCCTGCGTCCAGGCGCCAGGCCCTGCTCGCCAGAGGGGTGGAGGGAGGGGGAAATTGGTGGATCAAAGTTCTCTCGGCTCAGGTTGCAGGAACCAGGAGGGCCAAGCACCTCTAGAATTAGAGAATGACCATCTGGCAGAAAGATGTCAGGGGAGGAGAAGCTGTGGCCGGGAGTACATGCTCATCTCCCAGGCAAGCGGCAGGCCTGGCCTGGGAACTTAGAAGTCCTCAGAGAATGCTGTGGCCTGTTTAGTTACCTAATCACTACTTTGTTTTCACCATGTGACTTCCTTTTCGGAAAAGTTAGAAGGAGAGCATTTCTAACTCAAAATCTCTAAACGTGTGTAGATCTTTCCCTGGCTTTTTCTTTGACTTCCATCCATCAATCAATGATTATTAAAATGTGAAGCCCTGGATCATGTAATTAACCAGAACCCTCTTCTTCATGATCCCTCCAGGATCTGCGAGTGGCTTTCCAACCCTTCCTTCTGCCCTATCCTTTTTAAAAATAACTCCTGTGTCTAGATTCCTCCCCAAGTAAGTGGGAGCAAAGCTCGGACTAGCAAGGAAACTTGCCAAGAGATCAGACCAAAGTAGGAAGGAGGTTTGGTTCCCAGTTATGTGCCCTTGTGTGGTCCTATTCATAGTTAGGTTTGGTATTGATTATTGTCCAGGATTTCCCTGGCACTGGAAGCTAGCAGAACTCTGCCTCATCTGGCTAGCAGAATGCCCCCCACACACACCCTAAGCAGTTTCCCCTCTGAGGTGGAAGCCAGGAGTTGTACTCTCTGACATGTTAATAAGCTGACATGATAATCACGTGTGACAGGTCGTAGGTTCCATGACATGTAAACAAGACAATACCACCCTCATGCAAATAACATGCTATAGGGGTGGAAATGCTTTCCTGCTCATGGTTGACATTCTAGTATATATTCATTAGCAATAAAAAAGGGGAAAAGAGTAAAATGCAAGATAGATTCTTCAGGGTTCTCATATTTTAGTGTTTCCAAGGAGATTTTATGCCAGACTTGAGAAAAACTCTCCTTTGCCCTCCCCGTTCTGGTTCTTCTTATCATAAGTGGCATCTCAGGAACATTTCTCCTATGCATGGGTGAATGCTCTCTACCCACGCCCACCTCCATCCAATAGCCCTATTGGATTATTTTGGCATTTTGCAGTAATCAAAGGAAGTAGGACTAAAAACACATTTCCAGGTAGCAAGCTGGTAATAGGTTCATTTTGTTGCAGTTTGGGAGGGCCAACATATTCACGTAGGACCTAGTGCAGTTTCACTTAGAGCTGTCTCCTCCTCAAACCACTGGACACTGACTTTGCACGTGCTACTGAAGACACCGGGGACCTGCACATTGGCAAATGCAATGAGTACTCTCAGACTTTCCTTTGCCAAGTGCCTTCACTCTAATTGACAGTATTGAGCACTCTCTTTTTGAAATTTCTTCTCCTGGTTCTCTGTTTCAATGACCACTTCTTCTTGGCCTTCGTAGAGTGTTCCTTTTCATCAGCTTACTCCTTAAATATTGATATTATCCAGAGTTCTGTCCCTCATCCTCACTGTCCTTTCCAGTAAACAGGTCGTTACTAAAAGATCTCATATACTTTCATGGGTCAACTACCACTTGTTCATCAATGAGTCTAATATCTAAATCTTAAGCTTTACCACCTACTCACTGTCACCTTGGGCAAACTGGGCAAGTTACTTACCTCCCTATGCCTCAGTTTACTCATCTTTCCAATGAGATAAACCATGCTCCTACCACATATATTCATGAGAACTAAATGAGAATGCATGCAAGCCATTAACACAGTGCTTACCGTACAGTAAACCCTGGAAAAAAAATAGCTATTTTCTTGATGGACATGCACTTCATTAAGGAACCTTAAACTCAGCATGTCCAAAACTGAACTCAACCTAATCTTCCCATGCTCCGCCTTTTTCCCCAGTAGGAAACCTAGGAGTTACCCCAAATTCCTCCCTCTTTGACGTGACCTCCAGCTTATCCAGGTAACCACTAAATTCTGCCTGTGTTATCTAACTAGCATCAATCCTGTCACTAAGTCAATAAGTGCTTGTCGAATTGCAACTGAAGATTAATTAACACTGGAGCAAATGAATAGGCAACATTACGTGGGAGTGTGTAGCTATAATATTAGAGTGTGTTCACATTATATTAACATAATAACAATTAGTAGTCAGGATGACTTGCCAAACGCCCTCAGAGGAAATATGAATGTGCAGACGCCATACCTTCTCTGTCCTGAGGAACTCAAGCCTTACTCACCAGGCAGATTCAGACAAACCACAAATGGCTGTTGGGAGGATTAAGAAAGAAAAAAAACAAAAACATAAAAATTGCCTTATCATAATCATCATTTAACAAATGTAAATTCCCTTCCTCTACTCTGTTAATTCCCTTCTTCAGATGGCCCTGGTTACAGATTCCTTTGAGTTCCATGGAAAAATAGGATGTTAAATTCTTGCTGTTTTCCTATTTTAGAAAACTCCTGGGCAAATGCATGTGACTGAGAAGCATAAAACTGGGAGTGGTTCTAGGCAAACAGCAGCACACAGCACTGCCAGGGAAACCATTGCTGACCCTTCAATACTGTGCTGGAAATGCTCAAGCCTGGTGGATTTTTTTTTTTTTTTTTTTTTTTTAACCACACTCTGATAGTTAGAGAACCTGCATGCTCATTGGATTCTTGGCCCTATGTAAGACACCAGAGCTGAGGTCCCAGGCTGGCTTATTGCCTCTGCAAGTTCCTAAACGTTGGGGCCCTAGAGCTCTGTTTCTAAGCCAAGCAAAAGTGGGGTGGAATCTTACAGGATAGATACAATACGCCTTGGGCCTGGGTAAATTTGGCCAATTTAAAACTTATGAGGCTCTTCAGCTGACTTTAGTGCTTACCCAATGGGCATGACACTTAAGATTACCTTTTTGGACTTGCTGCTCTCATAAATCTGGAGCCAAGCACAACCAATTCTCCACCTGCTTTCCTCTCCTGAGTCCTTCCATAAATCTCTAATTTTCTAAACAGGTCTCTCACTTCTTGTCCCCCAGTTCTCCACTTTTCCTATAGTACTAGCTCATAGGTCAAAAACCAAGCTGGTTGCACCTTCTATTGTCTATTTACACTTGTTTGGTTAGGTATATTATTGTTTGGTTAGATAAAAATTTTTTATCTGTCATGTTGAACACATCCAGATATACCTTACTTCAAGTTTTGCTCCACAGTAAATAGTGGTAACAAATTTCAGTGACATTTTTTTCTTGCCTGTCTCAAAAGGATGCTGTGAGATAATGTGTATGTATAATACCAGTTGCAGTGATTATTACCTCCAGTTGTCACATTTTCCTGCCATTCTTTTCTTGCTTTTCATCACTACAGATAAGAAGGAAGTATTTACATAACGGAAGTTAGAAAACTGATTTTTTTAAAGTCTAAAATAATGTAGTGTTTCAACACTTTGCAGATCATGAACCTAATACTTCAACACTTTGTTAAGTCACCATTCACCTCTTTTATACAAATACAGCTTTGCTTTTCATAAACCTGGTGTCCAGCTCTGCATTTAAAACACCAGAACCACTTCTCACCAACATACATGATTTAAAAACAAAACAAAACTTCCTTTTGCCACTCACCTTTTATCTTTTCCTCTTTTTGTAATTTTTCTTTTGAGCATCTTCTGCTCCTTTAAGCCAGAAGTTTGAATTATTTCCTTCAAAATTTGAAGGGTAAGATTTAGTGATCTCTCTAATTTTCATTACTGTTGGGTGTCTTGCTTTCCTTCTGAAAATTATGATACAGGATTTCAGATATCCAATTTTATGTTATTTTGGACCAAATGGCATAAAGCAGGGGTCTACCATTAATCTGTAACCATTACCAGTCTATTATATTCCATGTTGAGTTTAGTATGATGGAAAGAGTAGAAGCTTTAAAAACCTTGGAAGTATATTTCTTGATTCTGCCTCTTAAAAACTTTGAGCAAGTTATGCAGTCCCTTTGAGTCTCAATATCTGAGTCTCAGCATCTAAGGTACTGCTGAAAAAAAAAAGTAGCATAACATAGTAAGGATCTAATAGAGTGCTTGGCAAATAGTAAATACTCAATAAAAGTTCAAAATTTCCACTTTTGTTTATTATATAGTAGCTTGTAGCAGAACAGCAATGCTCCCTCTAAGAGCAACTAGAAAATCTGAAATATTTATATCCTCCTCACCCCAAATATCAAAGAGCTTCCAAGGCAGTCAGGACTTGAAAATCATGTTCCAGAGAAGAATGCTTTTGGAAGTAAATCAAACTTTCTCTATTCCTCCTTAATTGTTGGGTAGTCTGCCACTTTCTGCCACATTTTGGACTGGACCAAGAGACTTAAAAAAGAAAAGAAAAGGAAAAAAATGTACCTGCTAAGAAACAGATAATCCAGCAGAGCTTTATGCATTTGTATGGCCATGGAGAAAGACAAATTAGAGTTTGGGGCAGCTGAGATTTCATAGAAAAGTGAGGCTGAGACAAATAAGAACAGTAATACCATTTTTCCCTCAAGGTGTTTGCTAATTAAGTTGCACAAGGCAAAAGGCTCAGTATAACATAATGTGAATAAAAAGCAGATCAGCAATTTTGGCAACCCAAAAGGGCCAGGAAGACCAAAATTGAAGTTTATGACATATCAAGGAGGAGAATCCACAAGAACACTTTGGGCCCTCTGTTAGGAAACATAGAAAGCTACATCCCTAAGAATGCAAGAAACTTAGATGAAGACTGAACCTTACCAAAGACTGATTTCAGTCCTAGATTAAATTGAGCTGATTTGCCTCTCTCTTGCCTTTTAAAATAGGTTGAATCCTCTCTGGAGGAATATAACACCCAGAGTCACTATAATTTTCATATAAAATGCCCAGCATTTTAGTTAAAAAAAAAAACAGGGCTTCCCTGGTGGCACAGCGGATGAGAGTCCGCCTGCCAATGCAGGGGACACGGGTTCGTGCCCCGGTCCGGGAAGATCCCACATGCCGTGGAGCGGCTGGGCCCGTGAGCCATGGCCGCTGGGCCTGCACGTCCGGAGCCTGTGCTCCGCAACGGGAGAGGCCACAACAGTGAGAGGCCCGCGTACCACAAAAACAAAAAAACAAAAAAAAACCCCAGACATATTAAGAAACAAGACCAAGAGAAAACGTGCACAACAGAAATAGGTGTCCCGGGTATTGGACATAGCAGACATGGACTTAAAATTAACAATAAACAATATAATATTCCACTACTGAAACTATAAGAATCAAGTGGAATTTATAGAACTAAAAAATGCAACAGGTGAACTCAAAAATTCAGTAGATGAGTTTAACTGGATATTTGATACAGCTTAAGAGAGAAATAGCTGAAAAATAGATCAGAAGAAAAGATCCAGACTTAAGTATGGAGGAGAAAAATAATGAGAAGCAGAGAGAATTCTGGGGAAATGGGGGAGTAGAAAGCACCAAGAAACTGTCTCTCCACCTTGACAACAATTTTGCTGGCAGAATCTGTCTAATATAATTAATTTAAAACTCTGGAGTATATTGAAGGCTTGCAAGTTTCAGGGGAAGGTTTGGACAGTAAATTGAGGTTGATTTCAGTCAATTTTAGCTCTTAGCACAGTAGCAACTACTACTCATACCTTAGCCTCAGCCCTGTGGCACGCAGCTGTGCACACATTGCTGGAGCAGCTACACACAACACACAACTTGTGGAAGCCAGAGTAGGCAAAAAGGACCCTACTCTCCAAATATCAGGAATCAGTGCTCTAATTGCTGATCACTGATTCTGATCTCAGAAGTGCAAAAAGGAGGATGGTAATTGTTGTAACATTTCCCCCATTGTTCAAGCTCCTCCCCTCAAGTGAAAGTGATTCTAAGGGAATTAAATGGCCAGTGCCCTTTCTCCCCACTTCATTTTTTCTTTTTTCCCTTTTGGGAGACAAACACTAAAGCCTAAGACATTCAAAAGCAAGTGCACATACAGGGAAAATTAGAAAGTGACCATGCATGGGAAAGGTGAAGGCTCAGAAAAGACCTGAGGAGATTTTAGGTTTACACCTCAGGCTGATCCTTGGAACAGAGATTGCCCCAAATAAATAAATAAACAAACAAGGAAACACATACATACATACAATCATGAAAACCAGCAAACCCTAGGGAAAAGGGAGAATCTGATTTCCAGAGTTTTCACCTTATTAGATTCAAACATCAAGTTTTCAACAAAAAGTCATAAGGCAAACAAAGAAACAAGAAAGTACAGCCTATTCAAAGTAAAAGATAAATAATCAGAAAGTGTTCCTTTAAAATACCTGATGGAAGATTACCTGGGTAAAGAAATTAAAATAACTGTCTTAAATATGCTCAAGAAAATGATGTATAAACAAAATGAAAATACCAATAAAGAGATAGAAAACATAAAAAGAAACCAAAAAGAAATCCTGGAGCTGAAAAGTATAATAACTGAAATGAAAAATTCACTAGAAGGATTCAAAGGCATATTTGAGCAGGCAGAAGAAAGAATCAGCAAACTTGAAGACAGGACAATGGAAATTACCAAATGTGAGGAATAGAAAGGAAAAAGATTGAAGAAAACTGAATAGAGCCTAAGTGACACTACCAAGCAGACCATTTATTCAGTGTTAGAGTTTCAGAAAGAGAAGAGAAAGAAATGGGCAGAGAGGATATTTAAAGAAATAATGGCAAAGAGCTTCCCAAATCTGAGGAAAGACATGAATATAAACATCCAAGAAATTCAACAAACTCCAAGTAAGATAAACTCAAAGAGATCCACACTGAGGCACATTATAATCAAACTTTTGAAAGCCAAAGATAAACAGAGAATATTGAAAACAACAAGAAGAGATTCATTACATAAAAGGGATACTCAATAAGATGATCAGAAGATTTTCTCATAAGAAATTTTGGGGGCCAGAAGACAATATATTCAAAGCACTCTAAGGAAAAATGAACTATCGACCAAGAATCCTATATCCAGCAAAACTGTCCTTCATAGTGAGGGATACATTAAGACATTCCCAGATAAATAAAAATTAAGAAATGTCTTTACCACTGGAACTTCCCTGTGAGAAATGCTCAAAGGAAAAGTGAAATGAAAGGAAATTAGACAATAAATTGAAGCCATGTGAAGAAATAAAGATCTTGATAAAGTTAAATACATGGTGATTATAAAAGGTAGTATTATAACAATGGTTTGTAACTCCACTCTCTATTCCACATGATTTAAGAGACTAATATATTTTTAACTATTGTCTAATAGTTAGTATTATTGTAACTTTGGTTTGTAAATCTACATGTTGCCTTATCCATAATTTAAGAGATGAATGCATTTGAAAGAATTATTAGTTTAGGTTTTGGAGCACACAATACGAAAGATGTAATTTCGTGACATCAGCAACTGGAACAGGTAGTGACAGAGCTGTAAACAGCAGAGTTTTTGTATGTTATCAAATTTAAGCTGGTATAAATTCAAATTAAGGTGTTGTAACTTTAGGATGTTAAATACAATCCCCATGGTCACCACAGAGAAAATAACTATAGAATATATACAAAAGGAAATGAGAAAGAAATTTAAATGTCTCACTACAAAATATCAACTAAACACAAAAGAAAACAGTAATGCAGGAAATGAGGAACAAAAAAGCTGTAAGGAATACAGAAAACAAATAGCAAAGTGACAGAAGTAAACCCCTCCTTATCAGCAACTACTTTAAATGTAAATGTACTAAACACTCTAATAAAAAGACAGAGATTGACAGAAAGGATAAAACTACATGATCCAGCTATATGCCATCTATAAGAGACTCACTTTCCAAAGACACAAATAGGTTGAAAGTGAAAGGAAGGAAAAGGACATTCCATGCAAATAGTAACCAAAAGACAGCAAGGGTAGCTGTACTAATATCAGAAAAAATAGACTTTAAATCAAAATAAGTTAAAAGAGACAAAGAAGAACACTATATATTAATGAAAGTTTCAGTACACCAAGAATATGTAAATATTATAAACATTTGCATACCTAATTACAGACGTGCAAAATATATGAAGCAAAAACTGATGGAATTGAAGGGAGAAACAGACAGCTCTACAATAATAGGAGGAGACTTCAGTACTCCACTCTCAATAATAGAACAACCAGAGAGAAGATAAGAAAGGAAATAGAGGACTTACCACAATAAACCAACAAGATCTGACAGACATACAGAACACTCTACTTAACTATAACAGCATATGCATTCTCCTCAAGTGCACCTGGGGCATTTTTCAGGTTAGTTTCAATCGATTTAAAAAGACAAATATTATTTAAATTATATTCTCTCACTACTACAGGATGAAATCAACAGCAGAAGTAAGACTTGAAAATACACAAATTTGTGGAAATTAAACAACACACTCTTTGAATCACAAACAGTGGATCAAAGACAAAACCACAAGGGAAATTAGAAAATAGAGATGAATGAAAGTGAAAACACAACATACCAAAAGCCAGACAAAGATACTATGAGAAGAGAAAACTACAGACAAATATATCTTATGAATATGAATAAACAATTCTCAATAAAATACTAGCAAATCAAATTCAGCAGCATATCAAAAGGACTGTACATGAGGACCAAGTGGGATTTATTCCTAGAATGCAAGGATGGTTCAACATATGAACATGTACCCAAAGAAATATTTTAAAAAAGTATAACAGTACTATTTATGACAGACTCAAAGAGCAAATAACCCAAATACTCAAAAACAATATCATGGATAAATAAATCGCTATATTTATAGAATTAAATACTTCATGCAACAATATGGATGGGTCCACAAATATAATGTTGATGGAAAAATGCCAGCCACAAAGAGCACATTTAGTTTGTTCCATACATTTTTTAAAAAGTTGGTTCCCTCCATTTCCGTGTCACAAGCTGAAGACATATCATATTATGTTTCTTACAGAAACTATAATTCAAGCAAGGGATTGGAGGCCCATTTCTTGCCACTCATTTACCATTTGTCTTCCACAGAGAATTTCTGTAAGAATAAGTAGCAGCATGAGAAAAAAATGCTTAAAATATCACTTGGTCTAAGAAGCATTAAATATTTTCACAAATTGCCTTCTGATATTTAGCAAAATCTTAACTATGCTTTTACGTGTTCAACTAAATGATATACCAAGTATATAGCACTGAAAACAGATGTCGGAAGTATGTAAAGACATGACAATTTTCTCCTAGCTCTACAGGTGTTCATGATGATCTCAACTTCATAACCTCAGAACTGTAATAATAGTAATAATTGCTACTATTTCATGAATATTTACTATGTGCCAAACACTGTGCAAAGTGTTTTGTACCCATTATCTCATTTAATCTTTACAATAACCCTGGAAGGTAGGTTTTACTCTCTCCTTTTACAGATAAGGAAACCAAAATTAAGTAATTTTCCCAGGAGAGTCACCCAGACATGATTAGTATCTGGTTCTCTCTGACAGTCAGGCATGTGCTCTTAACTGCCTTGCTAAATGGTGTGTTGTGCAGGTGTGCATCAGTGACATAAAGAAATGCCAGTTCAATGGTCTGAAACTGTAAATGTAAGATTTAGTATAAAGTTAGTTCCAAGACTCCCTCTGTTTCCCTACCTTTAGCCTTCAATTTACCCTCCTGAGTCGCCCTACACCACAGTGGCAACTGAAAAACTAGAAATATCATGAGGAAGAAGAGAAAGTCTTTGCCTGTCCCTTTGCCTGTCTCACCAAAGTGTCCATATTCCCAAATAAGATACCACTGAATGTTTAGGGCCCTGTCTTTGCTTTTTTTTTCTGGGGATGGAGTTAAGAGAGAAGTTGTATTGTAGCATTCAGGCTTACTATTTTTCTTGGCAGAACAATGGAAAAGAAAGAATTATGAAATGTATGCTTAGATATCCTATAAATCAAAGGATAGTCATACTTAGATTATTTTTTCTCTACATTCACACCCACCCCATTTTTGAAAGGTGCCATGTTTTTGTTTGCAATGAAAGATTCCTTTGCCATGTCACATCAGGATGCATATTGTCACCAGCATGCTCTTCAGCTGCCAGGAGCCAGATTCCTATTCTTAGACCATAGGGAAGACTTGCTATTATGACTCTGCCCTTGGATTGTGTTGGTGAAATATGTTCTTTCTGGAGATAACAGCTTCAATTGAAAAATGAATCTGTACTTGTACAGGTTGAAGAAGAATTTCAGCTACTGCACCCTGCTGCAGCAAGAAGACTAATAAAAACCTTGAACCCATAACTCATGTATGAGGTAAAGGGAGCCTTATTGAAGATCAAATAAAAAGTATAAATAGTGAGTCAGACAGCGCATGAAGTGAAGATTCCAACATTCTTTTTTTGCTTATGTTGCTTTCAATGGCATTTGGGATTAAAGGTCAAATAGAATTCAACATAGTAACCCTTGTAAGGCTTGATTTTCTATATTTGAAGATTCATCTCTTCATCCAGAACTTCACTTCTCAACAAGATGTCTGTCTTCATTGCACTTTTCATGCCTGTTTACCTCAAATCCTAACCAGGAAAATGGATACTTGTAAAACAATCCCCCAGGCCTTTCTGCACTAGATACTCATTCATTCACTAATTCACTCACTTAACATGTGCTGAGTGCCTACTAACACTGAAGATTTAAAAAGACCAAACAACAAAACAGGTCTTCCCACAATACACTCACTATCTAAGAGGGGAGATAAACAGATATTAAGAAAATGTTTTGTGTGGCAGAGTTAATGATTGAACACTATATTTTTCAAACTGAAAAAAGTAATTTCTTTAATTTCTAAAATTGATCTATTCCCCTAGTCCTTCATCCAGTAGGACCAAAAGAAAAGCTTAAATTCAATAAGTAATGGTATCTCAGACTCTTGGGGATTCAATAGTTTCTCAAAGATAATTCGTTATCCTTGAGGATGTTAATACTCAATCTTTCAGCTTGTTTTCCATTCCCCTGGCTTTCTTCTAGGTTAGCATCTAAGAATGTTAGGAAGGGGTTTCAAGTCTCAAAGAGGCTGGAAAGAGAGAGTCTAAGATCCACAAATAAGATCTACGGCCCTGTGTTGATTTCTAGGTCCTGTATGACAAAGCTTCTGGTTGGAATTTATTCCTGGCCTCCCTTTCACAGGTATTATTGATGAAGGTGTGCTTTTGCTTCTCATAGCTGGTTAGGCCGCAGTGGTCCACCCTGGCTCATTAAGCTCCAGTTTGACTCTAGCATTGCACAACCCTCTCGGTTTTAGCTCACTATGTTCAGCTTCCTAGGATTAGGATCCTTTTGGTTAAGTCCTCTCATCCCTTGTCACAGCAATACCATATAAGCCCAATGGCTCAACTGCTTTCCTTACCTCCCCTCCCCTTGCATGCAAATTTCTGGATCTTTTTCACACACTAAAGGAGTTGATGGAGTATTTAGAGGGCTAGCTCAAGTCTTATAAGCAAACCAAGCCTTTCCACTGTTTTTTGTTTTTGTGTGTGTGGTTTGTTTGTTCTTTATTTTTGTTTTTGTTTTGGTACAAGACAGCACCCTGTGAGATCATCTCTTTCAAGAGTTGCAAATAGGAAGAAGGGGGAAAATCTTTGGAGTTTGTGGGAAATGGAGGGGGGGTACTTTGTGGGGGAGAATGACTGAGGAACTGAACCTCCTCCCATGTCTTTTAAACTTTTCTTCCCATAACCTTTTAGGCTAGAAGAAGTAGAATTTGCTCACTTTCCTGTGTGGAAAGGATATATGTCTTCTGAATTCTCTCTACCCATTGGAATTTGATATTCAGGTCAGCCTGTCCTGCTTCTTGATGTTTTAAAAAGAGTAGAAAAAAATTAGAGATTTATTTTTTCTTTCCACTATGCTTGCTTCTAAGAATACTGTCATAAAAAAATGACTCAAAAATCCCATTTTGGTAGTCAGTAGTTGAATATCCACTACTCTTTTATTTTCCATTTCTATTTGCCATTTCCAGCAGATGGATATTTCCAAATAAATAGAAAGTTAATGGAAATAGGAGGAAAAAGGTTTATATTTTAATGTTTATTATATATTATGTGTATTTATTTTCTTATGACATTTAAAATAGATTATATATTTGTAGTTTTATAACATATTATAAAACTATTACATAATATTTAAAAATTCATTATCCCTATTTTAGATGCATAAGCTACAATGGAAACACCAAGAAGGAACACACAACTGTAGACATGTTAGGGTAAAAGAACGAGAAAGATAATTAAATTGATATAATTGGCTTTCTTTTGGAAAACTGAAGCAAGAGATACAATCAAGTTTCTTGCTATTATTACTTCTCAGGATTTTCACTGATAGAATATAGGTTTTCCAAGGACATGTCTAAAATGTTAAGCCATTCAGACTGAAGGAAAACCAGATGGGGAACTATAATACAATTTATTAATTAAAGAAGAATCTTTAGAGTCTGTAGGACAATGTTGCTTTATCATCCTTAAAATCAGTACAAATTAAATAGTATTACTAACATTGAATACTTTGGAATATATTTGGAAGTGCACACAAATACATGCACACATACACAGGCCTAGAGAAGCATATTTCAGGTAGTGCTTGGTGATCCATTCAGTCATTGATACCCTGTACATTTCACCCTATGCCCAGCTGACACTGTTGTCCCTTTTCCTAAGTGGGAAGAAACTCAACTATATAGTATACTGAAAGAAGTTTGACTAATAAAGTTTAACGGTAGAACATTGTTGAATGAATAGAGTCAGGTTACAATTCTTAATTCTCTTTGATGCTAGTGATAAAACTTCGAGTACCCAAAATATACTTGCTGAAACTTACAGACACTGAAGGCAGACACAATGTTGCCTGATATTATATTTTTTGAATTTAGTTGCCTCTGTATCTCAGGCAGGAGTGAACTAACTTGTTAACGAGTGTACAGGATTCTGTTAACAGAAGACATAAATCTTAGACAGTCAAAGATGGGCCTCTGTGATTGATTAAACAAAGAAGAGTTGAACTGATTGTGGTTATCACAATCAAGTGCCGATTATTACTGTAGTTTATGACAAAAAGAATGCCACAGAAAAGCAGAAATAAAACAAGTCTTTTATGACAATAAGATAATAAAGTTAGAAATTACCTTTTGAAAAGTATAAAAATAAACTACAACTAATAGAAAATTAAAATTTTAAATTTGTTAAAATATATAACCTAGGCACAATTAAAACTATAACTTCAAAATATTTAGAAAATTATATAGACTTCTGGTAAACAAGGCAGGCTGAGTAGGCAAACTCGATACCAAGGAGAAAGAATACTTGGAGTCAGAAAGGAGGCCCTAAAGAAGTCTCATGAAAAGCAACATCCACTGAGTTTTCCTCTGGTTTTTTGATCTTCCCTTTGCCTTAAATTTCCTGAATTTCACTACTATTTGTGTAAATGTGGGCTTGTTTTATATGCACCTTCTATTTTCCTTCCTTAACTTCACTTCCAGCAATCCTTCTTCCGTTGACTGGACTACTGTAGCAATTTCCTAACTGGTTACTTTATGGACAATACCTGTCTACCCTGCCAAGAAAGTAGATTTCTTAAAATGCAAATATGATTGTATTTGTCTCTTTCAACATTATCTAGTGGTTCTGTATTGCCTACAAGAGCGAGATTAAACACCTTAGCATAGTGATGGCATGCACTTCCTTCCATTAACTAGATTAACCTTACCTCCCAGCCTTCTCTTCACATATCAGGACCTATGCCATTTACTTGTCTCTAATGGTCATCACACTTACTTTGCTTAAGATTAGCTTTTGTTCATTCTTCAATGTCATTTTAAAAGTCACCTCTCACAAGAGCACTTCCTAGACTTTAAAGAATATTTCTATTCCTCCTCATGTCTCTTTCTCTATATCTATCTTAGCTCTCACTTTTTTCTTTATAAACACTTAAAATTTGTAATTATATATTTATTTACATCGTACTTTAAAAATCTGCCTCCATCACTATAAAGTAGTCTCCATGCAGGCATAGGCTGAACACATCTCGTTCACTACTCTAAGGAGCTTGTTTAACGAATGAGTATATGAATGAACCCTTATTCCAAATGGAGCAAGCTCCAGCAACCTGAATGTATCAAGCTATTTCAACTTCTGCCTTCACATTTTCAGTTTTCTCTGTCTAGAGCATTTGTCATTCTCTGAAAAGTCTGGGGAGTATATCGCCATATTTCATGACTCAGCTCAAGCATTATAGAAAGCCTGGTAGAGTTAACCACTCTTATCTTTGGACCCTGCTGAACCATCATTCACCTCATCATAAAATTGATCACGTTCTATTACTTTTATTAGTTCACATATCTATTTCCCTCTACTGGAATGTAAGCTCCCACTGGGATTTGTCCTTATCTCTATTCTCCCAAGGTTTAGCACACTTCCTTTCATTAACTGGATTAACTTTACCTCCTACCCCTCTCTTCACCTAGGCCATTTCCTCGTCTCTAATGGTCATCACACCTACTTTGCTTAAGATTAGCTTTTGCTCTTTCTTCAGCTGTCAGTTTCAAAGTCACCTCAGCAATTAATCAGAGCTGGTTGGATGAATGAATGAATGAGTGAGCTTTTCTGAAATGCTTCATAGCACTTGTGATTGATATCTTCATATTATGCCAAATGATTCTTCTTAAAAATTATCACAAGATTATTTACTTTATAGTAGGAAGAAAACGTAAGAGCTTTCCAAAGGGAACTTTGAAGGACATTCCATCTCTCTATAATCAATGGGATTTTAAAAAATAACATCTTTGACCAATACCACCGATAACTACTACAGGAAATAATAGTCAAAAATAAGGGTTAAATTCACTGACATCACAAACCTCAGCCAGGCACCTTACTGTATTGCAACTTCATCGCCCTTTGAAAAGGTTTAAATTGTACACGGTCTGGAATTCACAAATTTTTTGTTTGTGAAATGTAAAAAGTAAAATATATATTTTTAAAAACTGCACTGACTTAATCTCGGGTCACTACCTCTCAACTGGAGTCATTCTTGGCCTTGATGGGACCAAGCTTGGGAAACTGGTTCTGTCTCAGTAGGACTGGTCACTTTCCTCTTTTGATTTGGGATCATCATAGTGCTTTCTACCTCCAGGCCCACAGTAGTGATGTTATTTCCTCAGCTTTAAACTTACACAGTTATGCGTGGACCGACTCTGGTGCACAAATGAGCATAAAACAGCCATCACTGCAGCTGCAGAGTTGCTTTTATAATGAATTACTGTCTCCTTACTGGAACCAGGAGAGACCTGCTGTGTTTGTCACTTTTTAGTTATTAGGCAATGTCTGCAAGCAGTCAAGATTTCTACTCCATACTTATGCTCTTCTGGAGCAGAAAGCAAGTGCTATAACAGCTGTGTGTGTATTTGTTTTCTTTGGGGCAGAGAGAAGACAAAGAAACCACAAAACAGTCTAAATTACAGCTCTTCCTTCCCTTATGTAAGGATTACAGGAGCAGGTGCAAAGTGTATGTTTCTTCTGCGCATATAAGGTTTCTAAGCTTTCGTATTAATACTTTATAAGCTGTCTATCATTACTGTTTTATGTACAGTTTGAGTGCTGTCTTAGCTATGCTATAGAGCTACTTTAAAAGACACACCTGATGGGTATTGTGGCCCTGTAACCTGATTCGTATCAATATCATTATTCTTACTCTGAGGATCTGTGTCTGAGGATCCACAAAGTGAACAGTCACAGCTACATGGTATGGGCAAGATCTATGATGAATTGATATCCTCATTTTAAATGTCCCAAATTCCAAGGATCCAAGAGGGTCAAACAGAAAATATTTGATGTTTTAGGGATATTTCTCAGTCTATTCTACTCTTGATTATTCACTAAGTTGAAGAACAAACTGTCTCAGAAAGATCCACATCTTGAAGCACCTAAAGATTAAGACTGGCCTTTTTCCTGATCTTTAGACAATCCAAGCTTGTATCCACCTTCAGGGCCTTGTGGAATTTCTTAGTCATAGATTATCATTACATTTCTAATTTTCATAGATATTGCCAAATTGTGAAACACTGAATTTCAGAACAAGTTTCTCACACAGGATTCCATGTAAGGATGTGGGTGATGTGGTGAACAATATCTTTAACAACATTGGCTAGTAAATACAACAGTGAATTATGTGTTTTGAAAGAGACTGATAATTATTACTCATATATAGGCATAAAGAAAAATGTTCTTGAAGCTCAAGGTGTGGCTATGTTTACTTCTCCTGATAGGGAGCATAAGGAATATTGTTTTGCTGCTGTGTTTTTTGCGGTGGGACATCCTGCATTTGGTTTCTGTGCCTGGAGCCAAAGAACAATGATCAGAAGCAGCATTCCAAGGTGATGTCAGATGAGGATCAGTGTATCAGTTTGCTAGGGCTGCCATAATAAAGTACCACAAATTGGGTGGCTTAAACAACAGAAATTTGTCATCTCGCAGTTCTAGAGGCTAGAGGTCTGAACTCAAGGTGTCATCATGATTGATTCCTTTCAAGGGCTGTGAGGAAGGATCTGTTCCAGGGCTTTCTCTTTGGCTTAGAGATGGCCATCTTCTCCCTGTGTCTCTTCACATCATCTTTCTGTATGTTTCTGTCTCTGCATCCAAATCTCCCTTTTTTATAGGGACACCAGTCATATTGAACACCAGTCATTTTGACTTGATTACCTCTGTTAAGACTATCTCCAAATAAGGTCATAGTCTGAGGTACTGGGGGATAGGACTCCAACATATCTTTGGTGGGGAGGGGAAGCAGAGAAGTAAAATTAACCCATAACAATCAGGATGGTCTGAGGTTGGGTTATCAACAGATGAGCAATCCCAGATCCAAAGGCAAGGGAGACTGGAGATTTAAGAGAACCAATTTGTGAGGGAGTTCAAAGAGTCCAGGATGATAGAAAAAAGTTAGAATAATTACTAAGCTGAAGTGCCAATGATTGCAGCAAATTTTTATGTGATGCCCATAGCAGCTGTAATGTTTGGGACAAGAGAATTTGAAGGGGCAGGAACATTGGACAGTAAGAGAACTACAGTAGTAATGAGGTGTCACAAGGCTAAGTTGTGACACAATTAATAATTAGGAGCTCATAATACTGGTAAATATTAGCATTTTTGACCCTTCTGAGTTTCTTATTTGTTGTAATTTTGTTGTTCTATCTTGTTCCTGTTTAGTTTCATACTGAGTTATTTAGATTGGGTTTAATCCAAAGTGGTTTTTACAGCAATAAAGTCTAGTTTGCCTA
Source organism: Pseudorca crassidens (assembly GCF_039906515.1). NCBI lineage: Eukaryota > Metazoa > Chordata > Mammalia > Artiodactyla > Delphinidae > Pseudorca > Pseudorca crassidens. The sequence continues at coordinate 126,345,655 of NC_090297.1, read as the reverse complement.
AGTCTTCTGTGTTCCATATTTATTAATTTTCTGGAAGATGAATCCTGTTAAAAGAGAATTGGAGAAACTTTCTGAAATCATTTGAATGTAGGTATGTACCCTCTGTTTTAAAGAAGAGCATAGGAATCTAATAAAAATGTGAATATGTCTACAAATTCAGGTTGGAAAGAAATGTTTTCTCCATTGTTAATTTTTTTTTTTTTTTTTTTTTTGCGGTACGCAGGCCTCTTACTGCTGTGGCCCCTCCCGTTGCGGAGCACAGGCTCCGGACGCGCAGGCTCAGCGGCCATGGCCCACGGGCCCAGCCGCCCCGCGGCATGTGGGATCCTCCCGGACCGGGGCATGAACCCATGTCCCCTGCATCGGCAGGCGGACCCTCAACCACTGCGCCACCAGGGAAGCCCCCCCATTGTAAATTTAAAAAAAAGTTTTTAAATTTAATTTTCATTTCATATTGGAGTATAGTTGATTTACAATGTTGTGTTAGTTTCAGGTGTACAGCAGAGTGATTCAATTTTACATATACATATCTATTCTTTTTCAGATTCTTTTCCCATATAATTATAGAGTATTGAGTAGAGTTCCCTGTGCTATACAGTAGATCCTTATTGATTATCTATTTTATATACAGTAGTATGTATATGTTAATTCCAACCTCCTAATTTATCTCTCCCTCCCACATCTTTCTGCTTTGGTAACCATGTTTGTTTTTTAAGTCTGTGAGTCTGTTTCTTTTTTGTAAATAAGTTCATTTGTATCATTTTTTAGATTCCACATGTAAGTGATATCATATGATATTTGTCTTTGTCTGATTTACATCACTTAGTATGATAATCTCTAGGTCCATCCATTTTGCTGCAACTGGCATTATTTTATTCTTTTTAATGGCTGAGTAATATTCCATTGTATATATGTACCACATCTTCTTTATCCATTCCTTTGTCAATGAACATTTAAGCTGCTTCCATGTCTTGGCTATTGTAAATAGCACTGCAATGAACATGGGGTGCATGTATCTTTTTGAGTTATGGCTTTCTCCACATATGTGCCCAGGAGTGGGATTGCTGGATTATACGGTAGCTCTATTTTTAGTTTTTTTAAGGAAACTCCATACTGTTCTCCATAGTAGCTATGCCAATTTACATTCCTACCAACAATGTAGGAGGGTTCTCTTTTCTCCACACCCTCTATAGCATTTATTGTTTGTAGACTTTTTGATGATAGCCATTCTGACTGGTGTGAGGTGATACCTCATTGTAGTTTTGATTTGCATTTCTCTAATAATTAGTGATGTTGAGCATCTTTTCATGTGCCTCTTGGCCTTCTGTATGTCTTCTTTGGAGAAATGTCTATTTAGATCTGCCCATTGTTTGATTGCGTTGTTTGTTTTTTGATATTGAGCTGCATGAGCTGTTTGTATATTTTGGAGATTAATCCCTTGTTGGTCGCATTGTTCACAAATATTTTCCCCCATTCTGTGGGTTGTCTTTTTGTTGTTTATAGTTTCCTTTGCTGTGCAAAAGCTTTTAAGTGTAATTAGGTCCCATTTGTTTATTTTTGTTTTCATTACTCTAGGAGGTGGATCCAAAAAAGTATTGCTGCAATTTATGTCAAAGAGTGTTCTATGTTTTTCTCTAAGAATTTTATAGTATCTGGTCTTACATTGAGGTCTTTAATCCATTTTGAGTTTATTTTTGTGTATGGTGTTAGAGAATGTTCTAATTTCATTCTTTTACATATGGCTGTCCATTTTTTCCAGCACCATTTATTGAAGAGACTGTCTTTTCTCCACTGTATATTCTTGCCTCCTTTGTCATAGATTAATTGGCCATACGTGTATGGGTTTATTTCTGGGCTTTCTATCCTGTTTCATTGATCTATAAGTCTGTCTTTGTGCCAGTACCATACTGCTTTGATTACTATAGCTTTAAAGTATAATCTGAAGTCAGGGAGCCTTACTCCCCCAGCTTCTTTTTTTTTTTTCCCCCTCAAAATTGCCTTGGCTATTCAGGGTCTTTTGTATTTCCATACAAATTTTAAGATTTTTTTTTGTTCTATATCTGCAAAAAATGCCATTGGTAATTTGATAAGGATTGCATTGAATCCATAGATTACCTTGGGTAGTATAGTCACTTTGACAATATTGATTCTTCCAGTCCATGAACATGGTATATCCTTCCTTCTGTTTGTGTCATCTTCTATTTCTTTCATCAGCATCTTATAGTTTTTGGAGTACAGGTCTTTTGCCTCCCAGGTTTATTTCTAGGTATTTTATTCTTTCTGATGCAATGGTAAATGGGATTGTTTCCTTAATTTCTCTCTCTGATCTTTCATGATTAGTGTATAGAAATGCAACATATTTCTGTGTATTAATTTTGTATCCTGCAACTTTACTGAATTCACTGATGAAGTCTAATTGTTTTCTGGTACCATCTTTAGGATTTTCTATGTATAGTATTATTTCATCTGCAAACAGTGACAGTTTTACTTCTCCTTTTCCAATTTGGATTCCTTTTATTTCTTTTTCTCCTCTGATTGCAATGGCTAGGACTTCCAAAACTATGTTAAATAATAATGGCAAGAGTGCACATCCTTGTCTTTTTCCTGATCTTAGAGGATATGCTTTCAGCTTTTCACCATTGACTATAACGTTAGCTGTGGGTTTGTCATATATGACTCTTATTATGTTGAGGTATGTTCCCTCTCTATCCACTTTCTGGAGAGTTTTTAATCATAAATGGGTTTTCCCAATCATAAATTAATATAATTAATATTTTAAGCCTTCAACCCATAAGGCAGAAAACATAAGCATTAGGCTTTCCTGGACTTCTCCATCCTGGGTTATGTCACAGTTTGTAGATTTTACATAGGGTGAAGATATTGGGTAGGGGGCATGTGGTCTTCAGTCTTTCTGCCACATTGATAGCCACTTAAATGTCTGCTGCCTGCATGACCCTTTCAATACCAGTAGATTCCTGCCATACATATTTGGAGCATGGAACCCTTTCTTGGTGAGATTACCTGTGCTTCTATCTTCCTGAGCACCACTCAGCCATTTCTTCTTGTAAGTATCAGTGTATTCCCTGTAGTTCTACTGAGAAGCAGTAGACATTAAAAAAAAATTGATATCTCTAAGGAAATCCAAAGACAACAGGGAAGGCAACTGTAAGTCCACCATAGGAAATTTTAGCCTCTGACATCTACAGCTACAGCAAACAGTAAACACAGCCTAACTCCTAGTATGATAAACATAAAACCTCACAAAAAGGCCTACTTTCCTCAGTTTCTTTTACCCAGTACACCATTTCTAGCTTTCAGTAAAAAGTTATAAGGCATACTAAAAGACAAAAAGTACAGTTTGAAGAGACAGAGCAAGCATCAGAACCAGAGTCACGTATGACATGAATGTTGGAATTATTAGGCTGAAGCTTTAAAACAACTATGATTAATGTGCTAAGAAAAATGCCCTAAAGAAAAAGGTGGGTGATTGCAAGAACAGATGGGTGATGTAATCAGGGAGGTGGAAATTCTAGGAAAGAATCGAAAGGACATACCAGAAATCAAAAACACTGTAGCAGGAATGAAAGGTGCCTCTGATGGGCTCCTCAATAGACTGGACACAACTGAAGAAAGAATCAGAGAGCTTGAAGAAACATTAATAGAAACTTCTAAACTGAAATGCAAAGAGAAAAAGGAATGAAAAGAATGGAATGATACCAAACAGAATACTCAAGAACTTTGGGACAGTTACAAAAGGTATAATATGCATACAATGAGACTATCAGAAAGAAAATAAAGAGAAAGGAACAGATGAAATATTTGGAGCAATAATGACTGGGAATTGTCTAAAATTAGTGATAGACACCAAACACAGATCCAGAAAGCTCATAAAATACCAAGTAGGATAAAATAAAAAATCTACACATAGGTACACAATATTGAAATGGCAGACAATCAAAGACAAAGAGAAAAATCTTGAAAGAAACCAGAGTTTAAACACCTTACCTACAGAACAGCAAGGATAGAAACTGCATCAGACTTATTTTCAGAAGTCACGTAAGCAAAAGAGTAGAGTGAAATACTTAATGTGTTGAAAGAAAAATCCACCAAAATAGAATTCTTTATTCAGTGAAATTATCCTTCAAAAGTGAAAGACAAATAAAGATTTTCTCAGACAAACAAAAATTGAGGGAATTTGTTGTCAGGACACCTGCACTGCAAGAAATATTAAAGAAATTCTTCAGAAAGAAGGAAAATGATGCAGGCCAGAAACTTGTATCTACATAAAGAAAGGAAGAGTGTTAGAGAAGGAATATATGAAGGTAAAATAGATCACAAGCTATGAGATTCTTCAAAGGATGAGCTTACATACTTAAATCACTAAAAATGCAGAATTGGAGTTTTTCTCAGCAGAGAGTCATGAATAATAATAGTGGGGTTTTCCTTTATTCAAAATGTTATTCCCCTATCAATAATATAGGCCATTCCAGGTAATTCATATATCTGTTCAATAAATAATTGTTGGATATGTACTAAATGCCAGACCCTGGTACTAGGAAAAAGGAAAAAAAGATTAAATGAACTATTTCTGCCCCAAAGAAGTATACAGTTTACCTAAGATTCAGAAATACTACTTAAAATTTAATAATACAGTAAGATAATAGCTGTAAGTGGCATATACACAAAGTTAAGTGGTACTTCCAGGGAAGCACCTGACTTTATCAAGATATGTCTGGCAAGGTTCATCAGAGGACACAGCATTAAAGCTGAGACTTAAAAGGTAAGAGAACTTTGAAAAGGATGACATCAGTGTGTGCAATGTTATAAAGAAGCATGTATAGAGAATGCAAAGTGATTTGGTATTACTAGAATTTAGAGTGAGAAGAGGGGGAAGTGAATAGAGAGCAGTGGGCAGGGTCAAATAGTAAAGGTCTTACATGCCTGGCAAAAATGTTGTTTTGTGCTGTGACATATTTTTGTTTTCCTATAAGCAATGCAAGTTCATTGAAGAATACTAAGTTCTAATAAAATAATACTTAGTAACATATATTGACTGTCACCATATCCCAGGCTCTGTTCTAAATGTTATTATTATTCATTATATTAATTCATTTAAGCCCCACAACAATCCTCTGTAAGGTACAGCATGATTAAGTTACTTGCCCAAGGTCGTGCAGCTCAGTGGCAGAGCTGGGCAGAAGTATAACATAATAGCACTTGTGTTTAGAATTATCCCTCTGATAGACATGTAGAAGATGAAGAGGATGGAGATAAACTAGGGGTATGGCCATGGAGATGGGGAGGAAGGGCAAATATTCAGAAGGTAGAACTGACAAAATTGGGTATGCTAGAGCAAGGAGAAGAGAAAGATTTAGGATGACTCTGAGGTTCTTGGACTAGAAAAATAAAAGGAGATGGCGACTCCATTCTGAAAATAGGGAATATTGGGAGGAAAGCAGTTTTGAAATTACTTCATTCTTCTATTCATTTATTCATCTCTTCAGTTGTATATTATGGTGTGAGAATGGTATAGAACTTTAATTAGAAAGACTTGTGCTAGAATTAGCTTTCCAAAGTTCAGAGGTTGTGCAAAGAACACCTGGATTCATTCATTCATTCTAAAAGTATTGAGAATACTGTGGTGAAAAGATGAAATCCTTGATCTCATGGAGCTTACATAGTGGTAGGAGGGTAGAGAGCATGAAACAGATAATAAAGAAGCAGTGGTATTGCTTTGATTCTGGACATGGACAAGATGATTTAGGACAGTGATATATGCCTGAAGAAAACAAATCAGGTTGATAAAGATTTAGCATTTGTTAGGAAATTTAATGCTAGACCAAAGGATCTACCATCATGAGAACATGGTACATGAGTTATACAAATCCAGAAAATCTGCATCAGGAAGAAACAAGCTGAGATGACCAAGGCTGAGTGCTTGGCAAGAGTTTAAGGGAGCACCGAATATCAAAACCTCTAAGTTTAAATGTCATACGAAAGATCAGATTTGGGGCCAATGAAAGGAAACGGAGTCAAGCGTCAGAGGCCAATTGTATCTGGAATTGAACAAGAATGGGGTTGATAGGCAAGCAAAGTGAAGTTACTGTAAAATTTCTTTGGGGTCATTAACTGTGTATGGTGAATGGAGCTGTCAAAGAATAGAGATGGGGCTTGACATTAAATACAGAAATACTTAAATAGTTGTAGAAAGAGGCATAATATAAATTATTTGCAAGGCATATAATTGTCAAAGAATTAGTATCTAGAACATATTAAGAACTCTTACAAATTAATTTAAAAAGTCAAAGAACCCACTGGGAAAATGAGCAAAGGCTATGAATAGGAATACCACAGAAAATGAGATCAATCTCACTATAACCAAGGAAATGTAAAATAAAACAACAGGGCTTCCCTAGTGGCGCAGTGGTTGAGAGTCCGCCTGCTGATGCAGGGGACACGGGTTTGTGCCCCGGTCCGGGAAGATCCCACATGCCGGGGAGTGGCTGGGCCCGTGAGCAATGGCCGCTGGGCCTGCGCGTCCGGAGCCTGTGCCCCGCAATGGGAGAGGCCACAGCAGTGAGAGGCCCGCATACTGCAAAAAAAAAAAAAGTACAATAAAAATGAAAATCAATGAAGTGAACTGTTATTAAATAGTATTCTCCCCAACTTACACACACAGGTAGACCAACTTTACTGATTATAATGATTAAACTATACACACACACACACACACACACATATATATGCATCAACTTGAATAAATGTTGAAAACAATGTGGAAGGTGAAAACAATGTGGAAGGTGAAAACAAGTAGAAAAGAATGTGAACAACATTATACCATTTGGGTAAAAATTTTAAATGTGCAAAATTATGCTGCATAATGGGTTTTGATATAACCACGTATAATGCAGTATGAAAACAACAACAACAAACACAAATACACACCAGTTTCCAATTACTGGTGCAGACAGAGGAGAGGAAATTAAATGCAGTGGTGAGGGTGGAGAGTGGTGTTCCGTTGTGAGCTTCAAATGTACCTACCATGTCTCCTTGTAAAAAAATTAGATCTGGAGCAAATATGACAAGAGAGTAAGGTTTGAAAAATGTAGCTGGTGATAATATACCATTTCATCTGTGCTGTTTGAAATATTTAATAATCACTTTAAAACATTTGAAACATAAACTATATGGTATATTAACATTTAATTTCTCTGTGGAATAATTGGGGAAAGCCACTTGTTCAGATATGGCTGTGGAATATGTGTCTGTCCTTGTCCAGTTTGGGTCATATTCTCATTTAATAGACTTCTTCTGTATCCAATGAAGTTTTAGTCCTTTACCTTATGATTTAAATGTTTACTTCTATACATCAGAATTTCAATATTAATTACAGAAAATTCTCAATTTCTCCATTTATTTCAAAGTGCACATAGTAAGTGCAGTGTTTTAAAAACAACTACAGAAGGATATTTGCTTACCTGGTAACAGGCAGTTTCTGAAAAATACTGATTACAACACTCCGTCATTTCTCTCATTTGAGTTTTCAGTCTTACTCTCTTCTATGTTGTAATGGGAGATGGAGTTTTTTTTTTTAACTCTGGTGGAAAAAGAACAGTGATCAGTTTGGAAAAGTTCTGAAAGAAGGCTCATTCAGTGTTCAGAAATTATGAACTTCATGATATTTTATTTCTAAAATTATTTAAACACCTAGTTCCTACTGCAAAGCAGCATCCTAGGATAGAAGTGATGGTTTGTCCCATCGCCACGTGGGCTATACAAGACCATCCAAGAACACAAGGACGTAGCCTCCTGGAGCACCTTGTGAAAGAGATACCATCCTTAAAAGAATTAATATGCTTTTGCAAATGATAGGTTGTTAGCTAAGAGCATATTTTGTAGCAATTTAAATGCCAGATCAAATGCTCCAGTATTAAAAGGCAGCTCATTCTTTCCCTATCTTACTCCCAGCGCTCCTAGTAGTAACAGTAATTTTGGAAATTGCTTCCAAAATGATTTTGCTCGATTTATTACTAGTAAAGCTTGATTTCTTCTTCTTAGAGACATCACATCCACATCAAGCACGCATGTCTCTGAATAAGCTCAGGGCTTTGGCTAGGGCAACCTGAGCCTTGTTTTCTGCCAGGCACACTGGAATGCACAGCTCACAATGGTTTCCAGATATATCAGTTCCCTTCCTGTCTAGGACACTGCGTTGCCACATGACCTTTGCCAAGTCACTTCTTTCTGCTCTCCCGTAACATAAGGTTGTAATTATGATGATCTCCCTCATAGAAATGTGATGAGAAGCTATTCATAACAAAGACTGTAAAAATTGCAAACATGATGAGAGAGGCAGATATTAAACGTATGAAAAAGTTCTAAATTGAATACCAATTTCCTCCCTGGCTCAATGTGTTCTTAAAATTTATTTGTAAGGACAACAGTAGCAAGAGTGCCTCATTAGGCCCTTCTATTAATGTTATCCACTAAGTCTATTTTTTTCTGATCCCAAATATGGCCTTGATTTTTAGATAAATGATCTTTGTGTGTGTGAGGTATCTTTTCATTGTTCTCTCATCAGCCACATGGACTTTCTTTTTTCTTTCCCCTCAAAACTGAGATCATTTCTCTAGTTTTAAATTGGCAATGTGATCTTTTTCAGTGCCAGACACATGACGTGTTCTAGTAGCCGTCTGGACTTGGGGCTGGGATCATATTCCTTTCCATCCCCAATATATGTTCCAAACACTTGTGAGTGTGCTGAAGGGCAGAGGCTTAAAGAGGTGAGATGAGGCCAGGCTGGCATCTACTCTGTAGGATTCAGGGACAGAGTCATACTTCAAAGTGGTGTGAGGGAGTGATTGACAATGTACCAGGGCTGCTCATGGTAGGTGGAAGGACAACAGGAAAAAAAATAAGCTGCCTTAGTACATTTTTTTCAAGTTTCTGTTAATCTTCCATCTGTAGACTCTTTAAGCTGCCTTCATATTTGGATGTGGACATTGAAGTATTGCTGACCAATGCCAGAGTCACAGGAATATCCTGCTGTGCTTTTGATCTTCCCATATGACTAGATTTCCTGAATCATCATGTTACTGCATGTGTGCACATATGTGCACACGTGAATCTTCTGGCACATCTCCCAGAAGAGTTAGTCCTGGGACAAAGGGTCCATTGGTGCTTTCAGAATGTAATATTGATCACTTTGGCTTTCCTTGGCTCAGAGCCAGATACTTTGTCTTTCACTGCACAAGATGGCTGCCAACTCCACAGGCTTGTCTCAATGTGACAGGGCTAGGCAGTGTTTTCTAAAGAGCAGAATAATTTTTTAGAAGCTTTGAAAAAAGTTGTTTAAAAACGGAACTTTGTGTGTTGCCAACTATAGGCGGTGCTTGGAGTTTGGCTCTTGTCTTTCAACCCTTATGTTTTGAGGTACATTCTATATTTAGTTGCATTATACTTTCTAATATTCAGTCAAGCAGGAAAGTCAATGAGACAGAATAAATCACTAAGTTTTTTTTTTTTTCTCTATGGTTTTGCACAATTTGCTAACTAGGACTGGTCTTAGTCAAATCCATAATTTGTGGTTCAAACTTAATGATAATCAGAGGTCAAATTCACAAAGATAAGGTAAAGAAATCTCTTCCTAACTTTTTCAAAGTGTACCTTTCATGTATAGGATTATGAAAATTATAAAAGCAAATAGTTCAGAAAAGACCTTGATGCCAGTTCTTGACCTGTAAAATGATACAAATCATCAGGGGTCACTAGAATAGAATAAAAAGTTATGAATATCTTCAGGCAGACTTCCTTCACTTTAAGAACATGGCTACAAATTTCAGGCCCATTGCAAGCTTCTAGATTATGCAAGAAAGATACACCAGAATCTTATTTTCTCCTTTTTTCCCAAGTACTATGTCTAGCATTTGACCTAAGCAGGAGACAAAATAGGGAGCATTCTCTCATTTCCAGATTTCCATTCTTTTTTTCAGCCCTGCTGCCTTCCACACACCAAAAATGTGTTGACTGCCTTTTCTCTCCTCTCATAAGAAGGCATATCCGATTAGTCACAAAATACCTGGATATGAATTTATTTCATGTATAAACCTTTCCTGTATTCCAGAGAAATAGTTTCTTTTTAAAAAAAAAAAAAAGGGCATAAGGAAGAAACACTCATAGTAGACTTTTAGCTATCGTGGCTTCTCTGAGAGGGAATGGCTGAGAAGGCTTTCAGTCTTGCCATGATTTTGTTCCAAGAGTAAGACCCTGTCCCTTGCTTCTGTGGTGTGTTATGCTTTGTTAGGTGAATCAGCTGTTTTCATTAGCCTCTATTATATTTGACTCCTGAGAGATGCCACAGAGCAGATCTTTAATCCAGGCCAAAAATGGAATTTAATCTGAATTCCAAACATTCCAGTTGTAATGGAAAGAGCACATGAAGCGTTGGAATCAGGTAGACATGAGTAAGCTTCCTCATTCTGTCACTTACCAGCTGTTGGGGAAGGTATTTAACCTCTTTGAAATTTGTTGCTGATATACAGAATAAGAAAAATAATAATACTTAGTTGATTGGGGTTATTTTGAAGTTAAATGAGATAATGGATGTGGAAGGCCTAGCACAGCATTTTACACAGCTGATTCTTTAATAAATTTCCTTCACTGAAAACCTTTTTTTTTTTTTTTTTTTTTTTTTTTGCGTTACGCGGGCCTCTCACTGTTGTGGCCTCTCCCGTTGCGGAGCACAGGCTCCAGACGCGCAGGCTCAGCGGCCATGGCTCACGGGCGCAGCTGCTCCGCGGTATGTGGGATCTTCCCGGACCGGGGCACGAACCCGTGTCCCCTGCATCAGCAGGTGGACTCTCAACCACTGCACCACCAGGGAAGCCCTGAGCATCCTTTAATGTCAGTAGTCTCTATCAAACTCCGTGGAGCTTATTTCTTAATGACAACTTAAGTAATCCATAAACTCAGCTGTGATATTTTTTAAAAATTATTTTCCATGGTTTTGATATCACCAGTGTCAAATTTAAACTTGTGGTGACAGCGCAGCTGTGAACTCTTTGGGTGTCATATCTTTGGAAGTAGGGCAATGTGACAGTCCTGGAGAAAATTGCCATATTTGGCATTTTGGGGGTACACTTAGATTCTCAAATTCCCAGACAGAAAGGGCTGATTGAATCTCTTCATTTACTCTGAATAGCCCACCTCAAATCCTTTCTTTGAAAGTAGACAGATTATAAATAAATGTGTAATATTATTATACACAGTATATTTCTATCATGTATAAGTGGACCCAATACTCTTTGAGGTTAATAGTATGTTTTCAAACTGTCAGAGAGAAACAAAGAAATTTTAAATTAGAGAGTAAAATGAGATGAGTTCAATGATAAATCCAGGATGGTCTGTTGACTCAGTAGAATGATGCTTTTTATTTTTTTTCCAGAATAATAATAACAGCCTTGGAAGTCTAGACATTAATATTTTGACCCAGGAAATCACCCTCCATGCTCTTGAGGGAATGTGGTGTTTTGCTGCAATTGTTCCGCAGTGTGCCTGTTACTGTCTATTAATCCCACACATCTTGATGTCATCCAGGAACACCAAAAGCAGGTTGTAATTGGGAATAGGTCTCAGGTTAATAGAAGAAGCACTGTTGTGAGTGGACCATCAGAGCCCAATCAAAGATTAAGTAGATTTGCAATTCAAAACTTGGATTTTGGGCCTTTCTCCCTCCAAGTTTAAAATCATGTTTGAGTTCTCATCTCAGACAACCATTGCTTCAGCATTATATTATTCAGACTCCATGCTTGTATAATAGAGAACAATGATTTTCTTGTTTTCCTTTCCTTACAAAGGTCTCATAGAGAAGCATGGCAAATAGAAAAATAATGAAAATCCGTGTTCCGAATTCATCCTCAGACTGCCTTACTAGACAAAGCTTTGCATTAAGGTGATTGTATGAAATCTTCACATCCACATGGTTGGGACAAAACTTTCTGTCTTCCTCATTCATTAAGCATTGCCCAGCTAACTCTTTGACACGGAAAAGTTGGACAGTTGAAAATATTCTGGTCTTGTATAAAACTTGTCATTGTACATCCAGCTTACCTGCAAAGGAATTTCAGGGAATTTGTTTTTCATGACCCCATGCCTCATCCCTTTTACGTTTTCAGTTGTCACATTAGCAGCTTCCGTAACTGCAGTACTGTTTATTTTTACAAAAGCCAGAGCAATGATCCATTAGTCTCTGACGACGGCATCGAGAGTTGTCTTTCTTCATTCCATAAACATGTATGAAATGTCCTGTGCATACCTTATGCTGTACTTGGAACCTTGGGGGATGCAAAACTAAGTAGAGAATGTGGATCTGCCTCAACGAGCTTGCCTCAAGAGAAGGCATGCCAGTTTCCCTCCATGATGCAGAACTTCAAAGTCAGAGATACCCATCTGTTGTCCAGAGTACCATCTACTCCAGAGATCCTAACCTCGGAGCCTATAGGCTAAATTCAACTTACAGACATACTTGTTTTGGCTCACGAAGTATTTACAAAATAAATTTTAACAAGTCATTGATATTTTGAAATGGGAAGATATTACATAAAATTCTGGATTTATGACTGCTTTTGAAAAAAATGGGGAGATTTGGCAACACAGGGTTTTCTTTCCTAGTTGGCAATAATTGAGTGGAGTGCCCAGTTTTTCACAGTCCTCATCACTCTGTCACTGTGTTCTCTCAATTTCCATAATTTCTATAGAAAATAGTGGGACGTTTCTAGGAAGGTGGTAACCTGAATGTATCTTTTTTTTTTTTTTTCTGGCCATGCCATGCAGCATGAGGGATCTCGTGGCATGCAGGATCTTAGTTCCCAGACCAGAGATTGAACCTGTGTCCCCCTGCATTGGAAGCATGGAGTCTTTTTATTTATTTATTTATTTATGGCTGTGTTGGATCTTCGTTTCTGTGCGAGGGCTTTCTCTAGTTGTGGCAAGCGGGGGCCACTCTTCATCGCGGTGCGTGGGCCTCTCATTATCGCGGCCTCTCTTGTTGCGGAGCTCAGTAGTTGTGGCTCGCGGGCCCAGTTGCTCCGTGGCATGTGGGATCCTCCCAGACCAGGGCTCGAACCCGTGTCCCCTGCATTGGCAGGCAGATTCTCAACCACTGCGCCACCAGGGAAGCCCAGAAGCATGGAGTCTTAACCACTGGACCACCAGGGAAGTCCCCCTGAACGTATCTTTTTTCCCTGTTATTTCAACTTTGTCTGGTCTGCTTTCTGAGCCTCCAGACCACTGAAGCTGATTGGTATATACTCATGTTCCAGTGAAACTCAAACTCTATGGGACACCCAGAGGAGAAATGTTGTATAGGGCTTTTTCTATATGGTCTTGGAAAGCCTGGAGATCTCCAGGATGAAGACTGAGAAACCTGGAAAGCACCTGTTTCTAAGACAGTATGGATCCTTGGAAGAAGTTTGGCATTAGTATCAGTGAATGTGCCTGGTCTTCTGGCCTTGAAGAGCTAAGGAGAAGCAAAGAAAAGGTTGAACTCTCTTTATACCTGGGATTAGAAGAGAGAGAGGATAGCTGGAAGCAGGAAGATTTTTATACAGTCCTTCAATAAGAGTCACCCTCTTGTTTGTAAAGTCTGCTTCACCTTCCACAATGCAAGAACCTATAGACAACTTGAGATAATCCAATAACTAGACAATGAGCTCATATGAGCTCATAATGAAAAGTGATCAGTTGAGGACAGCCCAACAATCTACAAAAAGAAGATAGATCATAATGCACAAAACACCCACACAGCTGCTGAAGGAGACAGATGACAATTCATAAAGATTCAAATGCAGTTCCGAAATACTTCCTGTATGTGAAATCATAATTTCTGAGCTAATCAATTCAGTAAATGAGTTGATGGAATTATTGGCTACCACCTAGACTCAAATTAGTGGCCTGAGATGTCAAATAAAAGTAATATCTTAAAGCACAACATAATATTTCATAAATATGGAAAACACACACACAGAAACTTGGAGGATAGAGCAGGAGCCCCATATATGAAAGAAGTTCTAGAAGAAGGAATCGCAAAAGGAGGTGAAGCAATGAAACAAATATTAGATTTCCCTCAAGTTCAAATAAAGGTCTAATCTTCAATTAAAAGGACTGATGAGAAAAGACATAAACCCGATAGGATTTTTAAAAAGAAAAAAAATAGTAATGTGATTAAAATTTCTCACAAAACTGCAGGAATTTTAAAAGAGACATCACAGGTTCATAAAAGATGAAAAACTTATAAAAGAATATTACATAAAACTTTTAACAACAAATTTGAAGTCAGGAAAAGAAGAATTTCCTAACAAAATTATCAAAGAAGACCCAGGAAAACTGCAATAGATCAATTATCACAGAAGAGATTGTCGAAAGATTAAAGACTTACCATTAAAAACAGTACCAGGAACAGATGGATTCATAACTAACTTTTTTTTTTCTTTTTTTTTTTGCGGTACGCGGGCCTCTCACTGTTGTGGCCTCTCCTGTTGCGGAACACAGGCTCCAGACGCACAGGCTCAGCGGCCATGGCTCACGGGCCTAGCCGCTCCGCGGCATGTGGGATCTTCCCGGACCAGGGCACGAACCCCTGTCCCCTGCATCGGCAGGCGGACTCTCAACCACTGCGCCACCAGGGAAGCCCCATAACTAACTTTTAACTAGCCATTTTTAGAAAGTTTTCCACATTCCTTGATGGAAAGATCTGATATAATAAAAGTGTCAATTTTCCAAAAATTATTGTTTAAATTTAAAATAATCTCAGTTTTAATCCTTGCAGAGGCTTGGGGAAAATGGATAAAAAGACTTTAAAGTTTATAAGGAAGCAAACATTTTTGAGAATAGCCAAGCAAATTTTGATAAAGGTGAATAGTGAATAGGGACTTGCCTTACTATCAGAATATATTAGTAAACAGTTGAAATTGCATTAGTATTGTTATAGGCATAGGAAGAAACAAATATATCAATAGAACAAAATAAAGAGTCCCAGAAAATACATGATTTGATATATGAAAAGAAGAAAAATACTGAATTATTTAATAAATATTGCTGGCACAGAAAGCTACCCATCTAAAAAAAATAAAACTGAAATCTATTTTATGAAAAAATTAATTCCATATGGATTAAAACCTTAAATAAGTAAAAAAAAATAAAATATGGCAAGAAAATCTAGTACACAACAAGTACAATCAAGGAGCAGAAGAGACTCAGCAGTATAAAAGACTTTCTGGTAATACAAAAATTAAACTTTTATTTTTAATTTAAAATTAAAATTTTAATTTAAACTTTAAATATTTGAATGACAAAATATCATATATCATATGGTTTAATATTAAATATTTTATATTATGCAGAAATATACCCAAAATGTTTATAAAATTTTATAAACATTTATAAAATTGATTTGGGAAATATATTTGCAATTCAGAAGATCACCAGATGTTTACTATGACAATGAAAAGTTCTTACTACTTGACAAAAATGTCATGTGAATCTCAATAGCAAAGAATATGAAGAGGCAACCAAATGGCCAATTAATATATGAAGATATTCTTACTTTAATTTGCATTTCCCTAATTCTCTTTAGTCCCCATTAAATTGACAAAACTAAAATGTATTGAAACATCTATTGTCACATTCATGGAGGCATGGGTTCTCTTATATATTGTACATGAAAATGTGAATATTTTCAGCCTTTATGACCACCAATCCGGCAAAGTATTAAAATTAACAAAACGTACACTTCAACCCATTAAATCCCACTATTTAATATCTATCCCATAGAGGGGAAAAGCCATTAATTTCCAGAAATAAATTTCATTTGATTAAATATACTAAAACACAGTTGATACTGACAAAAAATGAGCTAATAAAGTAAATATACCTCAGTATAGAAATAATAAATTACGGTACAAACACACCAGGGAATATTATGGAGTCATTAAAATGAATGAACTACAGGTCTAGAAGTTAATTTGGAAAGATTTCCAGTAGATATTTCTAAACAAAAAGAAAGATAAAATAGCATAAATATGATTCTATTTTTAGAAAACAATGATAAGGTTTTATATCTATGTACACACATACAATGATAAGATTATATGTATATAACTATAGTTATCATATATTATATACACGTAATCCTATCATTGCACATCCTTCTATATATAATACATTTATATTTGGAAGGATGTGACCATAAAGAAAATGTGAATGGTACAATACAAAGTTATTAGCATGCTGTGGAAGAGTTATTTAATCATTATGTCCCCCTTGTTTCTCCCAATTACTTTCTTATGTTTCCTAACATTTCCTATCTTTGGAGTTAGGTTGGGGCCACATGACAATCTTGACCAATGGACCGAGAGGAAAAATGAGGCAGTTCAGAAATGATGTGTTTCCTGCATTTCTCTCTTCCCTTGCCTTGGAAAACTTGGAGGCTACATGTTCCAGATGGCATAGCTACAAGTCTGAGGAAGACTGCCAATCTACATTAAACTTTGCATGAGGAAAATTAAACTTATTTTGTTAAGCCTTAGAGATTTTGGCATTTTTCTCTTATGGTAGCTACATTAATTATCTTAATCCAGTGATTAATATTTTGAGATGAGATGTTGCTGAAATTAAAAATCTAAAATATATGCTTCATATTAGTGTGAAGCCAGCAGTGAGAAAATTGACATCAGAGGAAAGAAAGATAGAAATTGATGTTATCCAGTGTCCCACCCCCACCCCCAAGAAAAAGAAAAAGAAAAGGTAAAATGATCACTCATGGTAACTTGGGCATTAGGCCAGACCTCATGCATAGCAGAAGAGATTGGAAAAGACAACAATTAGTAGTGAATATTGGCTACTGCTAACTGCTTTTGTCAGAATCTTATAAGAAAGTGATGAACTCAGAAAAAAAATTGGCCAATTTTCAAGCAGAAGTTAGAAGGATTACAGAGATGAGAAATTTGGGATCATACAAGGTTGGAAAAACTGATTGCTTATCAACCTCAAAAAGTGTAAGATAGTAACAAAAAAAAATTAAGGTCCTTGTTGGCATAAGTGATCACATTCAGATTTCTCACTTTTAAGCCTGAAAGCCTTTAGGTGGCTATTATTAAGTTGAGAAAGACAAGCGTAGAGATAAGAAAGCAAAGACATAAAGCAGATCTGAAAACTATGCCTCAATAAGATTTACAGTGTGGTTACTGGCACATGAAACTGAGCAAGTGGATGAAAAGCCTACTATATTTTTTAAGTGTTAAGCCAACCAAGATTTTAAGGAACTACATTGCCAAAGAAACCAGTAGCTTAGACCAACTGTGAGATTTTGATCAAGATATGGAGACTTCTACTTACCATCCAAAAAAAATTACCCTCCCACATGAGACAACTAAGAAACCGAGAAAATATATAAAAAATTGATTTTCAAGACATTAGGCATAAGGCAATGAAGAAAACTGATCTTTGAGAAATGGGAGACAGAGTAGGTGAGCCCTACAATTGTTCCAGCTTAAAGCCCAGAAAAAGTTTTCCAATCAGGGCACAGATGAAGGAGTACAGGTGGAGCATGGCAGTCTCCCTGAGTTGCAGAGATGGGAGCCTGGGTAGTGAAAACGTGGCTAGATTTTGTAGGCAGAGTACGAGAGAGAAGAGAGCTGCACAAAGAGAAAATTCTGGACATCTGTAGAGGGTTCTTCTCAAGTATTCAGCTAACTAATGATCAACACATGCATGTAATGAAATACCCAAGACTGAGCAAAAAGGCACCTGAAAGGATTAGAGGGAAAATCCTGTGAGCAAGAGTGAAAAAAACTCATAATGTACAGAGCTTTGATTAGAGTAGTCAGAAGGATTTTGTCTCAAGATAAGGAAAAATTAGTCCCTGACTCAACACCACTATGTCTAACAAAGCTTTAAGCAAGATCCAAAGGATTAAACTGCTCCCAAATAATTTAACAATGTCTCAGAATAAAGCTCAAATATATTTATAGGAAAACAAACAAATGAAAAACTCCCTAGCCATCAACAAAGTGAAATTCACAATGTCTGGCATGCAATCAAATATTATCAAGCATGCAACAAATAATGGCTGATAATATGGAAAAAAGATCAATTAATCAAAATCAAATCATAAATGATACAGATGACAGAATGAATAGGCAAGGATATTGAAACAATTATAGGAAAAGAATCTGAAAATATATATGTATATAAATGAGTCTCTTTGCTCTATAGCAGAAACTAACACAACATTGTAAATCAACTATACTCCAATAAAATTTAATTTAAAAAACACTGTAAATCAACTATACTTCAATAAAAAATAAATTAATTTAAAAAGCAATTATAAGTACATTCTATATGTTCAAGAAGCTAGAGAAAAGCTTGAATATGTAAATCAGAAACATGGAAGATATAAAAGAGAACCAAACTGAACTTCTTAAAATGAAAATTACAGTGTCAAAGATGAAAAATACACTGGACAGGATTAATGGTAGATTAGATATTGCAGAGGAAAGGATTAGCGAATTAGAAGACATAGCAATAGAAACAATTCAAAATGAATCACAGAGAGGAAAAAAAGTTATTGAAAAA
This sequence comes from Pseudorca crassidens, assembly GCF_039906515.1. Classification (NCBI taxonomy): domain Eukaryota; kingdom Metazoa; phylum Chordata; class Mammalia; order Artiodactyla; family Delphinidae; genus Pseudorca; species Pseudorca crassidens. The sequence continues at coordinate 126,327,025 of NC_090297.1, read as the reverse complement.
AGGATGGACAGAGCTTCATTTAGTTGTGGTATAATTTTAAGCAACCTAATATACACGTGATTCTAGTCCCCAAAAAGAGGAGGGGAGGGACAGAAAATTTTTAAAAGAAATAATGCTAAAAATAATGGTCAAAACAATTACAAATTTGATAAAAATTATGAAAGCAGTGATTATATAAGGCGAATGATAGTTTAAGGCAAGAAATATTATTAGAGATAAAGAAAGACAATTCATAATGTTAAAAGTGCTAGAACAATTGAAAATCCATATGTGTGTGTATGGTGGAGGGATAACTTCCATCCATATACATATTAAAATCACTCAAATCGACCATAAACCTAAGTGTAATACCTAAAACTATAAAACACTCAATAAAAGCAATGCATGGAATCTTTATGACCTTCAATTAGGAAAAGATTTATTAGATATAACATCAAAAGCATGATCTAGGAGCTTCCTTGGCGGTCCAGTGGTTAAGACTCCATGCTCCCAATGTAGGGGGCACGGGTTCCATCCCTGGTCAGGAAACTAAGATCCTGCATGCTGCACAGTGCAGCCAAAATTTAAAAAAAAAAAAAAAATTAAAGAAAACAAAACAAAAGCATGATCCACAAAAGAAAACATTGAAAAATTGGACTTCATCCAAATTAAGAATTTCTGCTCTTTGAAAGATACTACTATGAAAAGACAAGCCTCTGGCTGAGTGAAAATGATTAAAAATCACATATCTGATAAAGGATTTATATCCAGAATATAGAAGGAACTCTCCAAATTCAATAAAAAAAGAAACAGCCCAATCAAAAAATGCCAAAGTGTATAAATGACACTTCACCAAAGGAGAGATGCTGATGGCAAATAAGTACACAGAAAGAAGTTCAAAGTCATTGGCCATTTTTGAAATATAAGTCCAAACCACAAGAAGTTCATGTTACACACCTACCAGAAAGTTTGAAATTAGAAAGACTGATCATACTAAGTGTTGTGGAAGTGGAGAAATTGAAACTCTCATATACTGCTGGTGGAAGTGTAAAATGGTGCAATTACTCTGGATAACAGCTTGGTGGGATTTTGAAACTTAAAAATACAGCAACCAGGGCTTCCCTGGTGGCGCAGTGGTTGAGAGTCCGCCTGCCGATGCAGGGGACACAGGTTCGTGCCCCGGTCCGGGAAGATCCCACATGCCGCGGAGTGGCTTGGCCCGTGAGCCATGGCTGCTGAGCCCGCGCGTCTGGAGCCTGTGCCCCACAACGGGAGAGGTCACAGCAGTGAGAGGCCCGCGTACCGCAAAAAAAAAAAAAAAAAAAAAAAAAAAAAAAAATACAGCAACCATATGACGTAGTTGCTCTACACTTAGGTTTTTAAGCAAGACAAATAAATTTATATTCCCATACAAAGACTTGTTCTTGAGTGTCATAGCAGCTGTATTGGTAATATTCAAAAACTAGAAGCAACCCAAATATCTATTAACAGGGGAATATAACGAAATACTACTCAGTAATAAAAAGGAATGAGATGTTCATGCCTGCTGTACAGCATGCATGAACATCGACATAATCATGCTGAGTAAAAGAAAACAGACCAAAAATAAAAAGTACACGCTATATGTAAAGTCCATGTATATAAAATTTTAGAGAATGAAATGGTCTAGAAAGCAGATCAGTTATTGCCTAAGGATGAGGGGGGCAGAAAGGGGAGGTGGAGAAGAATTCTAAGGGGCTTGAGGAAGTTCTTATATGTGATGGATATGTTTATTGTCTGACTATGATGATTTCTCAATGTAAACATATGCCAAAACCTATCAAATTATATTTTAAGTATGGGCAACTTATATCTCAATTATATCACAATAAATCTGTTTAAAAAAACCAGGCAATTAGGGCCTCAAACTTCTGCAAGCAGAAAGTAGACTGAGAAAGGTATATAGTTCCAAGGACAGTATATTCCCTAAACGACTTTTTCAGGTGTAGACAAGGAGGATGTTCAAAAAAGAACTTTCAGATGGAAAAAGAAAGGTTATTGAGAACAGTGGACAGAGAAGATTCAGAGAGCAGAACTGGGGGCTGACCAAGGTGCTGTCCTACACACACATCCCCATGCCAGCTAGGAGGACTTCATATTGCCTGCCCAGAGGACTTCAGAACTTCTGAGGACCAGTGACTGCGGTGTATGTTCCATTTTTCCCTTTCAAAATGGGGGGTGTTTACTGTTCCATTATTTATTAACATCTTGAGCAGCAGGGTTGGGGTATGAAGATGACTTGGGTATTTAGTTCAAAGTTCTCCAGTCTTGATGGAGATACTAATCTACATCCTGGACTCTGAGATGGAGGCAGCACCTGAATAGGACTTTTGTTGTCTCTTTTGAGAAGATATTGACTGTGGAAAGGAAGGAGAAAATGGGCTATTTGTCACAATGACAGTGCTCACTACATACTCCATGAGCTGCCTTCATTTTGCAGCCTGTTTTACAGTTTAGCTGGGCTTTGTGACTAATTCAGCTAATGGTCTGTCAGTAGAATTTGTGTGTCACCTGCAAGCCAAAATAGTTAAAAACTCTTTTCTTGTATAGTGATCTTGAAGGTCATATGTTCCAGATGATATAGTTACAAATTGGAAGAGGACCACCTTACCTTCATCAGATTTGAAATAAGTGACAAATTTTTATTGTGTTGTCCCTGGGATTTCAATAGTGAATACTTTTTAGATTATTGGGGTGGGGGTGAGATTGGGACAGAGGAAAGTGGAGGGAGACGTCAAGAAAAAGAGGAAAATAATTAAGAATATCACTTTAAAATGTATAAATATAATCAATCTAATAATTTCTATAAATATCCATACATTTACATAAATCAAATGTCCTTTGAAAATAATGGGGCTATAGAAATATTATAGAGAAATATCCCCAATATTTCTACACATATAAGTGCTTGTCACTGTGCACTATAGTAAATATATTATTGTTTATTATATTGTATATAATGTACTGTATAACAATGCTACAGAAACTTTGGACAATTGGGAGAAAAAAATTCCTAAACCAATACTCTTGTTAAAGTAACTTTGAAAGTTTCTATGCATTCTTTTCCAATCTTTATTCATCTGTACATACATTTCACCTAGAGTAAAAACAATGTAATGACACTTGTAATTTATTCACTTTATATTACCACTTTTAGTAGTTGTAATAATATTTCACAGTGTGTATGTCAGCATTTAATTATTTATTTTCCCAATTTTGGATAGCTCTACTGTTTTCAAACTTTTGCTATTGTGAATATCTTCCTGCACATAACTTTTCCCTCATAATTTTTTGTTCTAGGCTAGATTCCAAGAAATGTTTACTAGGTCATTTTATATCTTAACTTCCTAGACTCTGTCACCCCACCACTTTACTCACCATCTTTTTCAATCAAATACATGAAGGCTGACTACCACTTTGACCTATCTACCCTCTCTGTTTCCCAGCTTCAACTTGAACTCCAAACTATTTAGCATTTTGGCACATCTGGCACCCACTTTCCTTTCTTACATCCTCTATCTGAAAGCATGGAACAAGCTTTTTTTTTTTTTTTAACTACTTAAACTATCCACCATTTAAAGAAAAATGTATCACTTCCTTTAAGAAGACATACTATATGTAAGCAACTAAAATATATAGAATTTAAAAGAAATTTAGATTCCACTGAGGAAAGGAGAGGTGAGAAATAGATTTATCAAGTGGAGAGTAAGTTAGTTTACTCAGGAAGTTTTCATGAAGAAAATAACCTTGAGTTGTGGATTCATATATATTCTGGACCTAACATATTGAGAAAAATGAAATAAGCAACCAAGTGTACATTTGTTTGTTTCCCCGATCTTTCCTTTCTATTTACCCTGTTTGGGACCCAGCAAAGTTGATGAAGAGATGTTGGTTAAGGAGTGAATTGGAGCCCAAGTCAGTGCAGAGAGTCAGATTGTCCAGAATCACATTCCTGACTGTAACACTCACTAGTTATGTGAAGCTGGGCAATTACCTCATTTCTCTAAGCCCTAGTTTCCTCATCTACAAACTGGGAATAATTATATTTACTCCATATGGTTGTAGTAAGAAGTAAAGTGTTTACATCTGTAAATTGCCAGGCCTAGTAGATAGGCAAGCAACAGCAGGAACGGTATCAAACTCCTCTCCTGGTGTAATGTGGGCTGCATATAAAAAATAAAAATGGTTGATGAATGTCATTGGTTATCAGATTTATCATTCACTATGAAGACTCTCTGAATGAATTACATTAGATCAATTAAATTAGATAAATAAAGCATATCTCACCAGTTCATTCTAGGTATTAACAAAGTCACCAGCTTCCACTAATAGTATCTTTGGGGAAATGCTTGACTTTTGCTTAGTGACTACATGAAAAGTATAAACAGGTGAAAGGGACCACTTCTGGTCTACAGAAGAGTTGAATTCATGGTTATTTTGTATTTCTTTGAACAAAAGGGAAAATAATGACATTTTGTAAGAGTTTAAAAAAATCACATGAACAAAGAAAATGATGTCAAGAGTAACCATCACAAATCACTTTTTAATCACAAGATGCAATTAAATAGTCATTAATGATTCACTTTGGGCCCTTGATTTTACCTTCTTAAAGATTTCTAGCTAGTATTGAAAAACTGCCCAGCAATCAGGGGGCCTGTCACTTGGACATTAGGAATGTCAACGGCTCCGAGCAGAGTCTGGATCTCATCCAGGTTCAGTGTCACTGAAATGGGAACGTGACCAGTAGGAAAAGTGTGTTCTTCTCCTGCCTCTGTGGATCTCTACCGTGGTTGGTGGGACAGCTGCCAGGAGCTAACTCTGTGTGTCAGATCTTCATCCCGTTGCCTGCAAGGCAACAGGTAGCACCTTACCTGTAGAACTGAACAGACGGACTTCTCTCGGCAGACTTCCAGACTGTAGCCTCCTACTCTGGCTTAAGGCTGAGAACCGACCCTACCGATTTATTTTCAGATTTCGCGAATGAGAATGAAATTCAAAACACTTTTTAAATTGGATTTGATACACACGCATATGTTCAGTTTTAGTCCCAGGGGAAAACCCAGAGCTTGATAGGTTTTGATGCGCAATAACACCATTCTCCTTTCGAACGCTGATTTCTCTGGCCTCCCCTCTAAGCATTGCATGCCTTATCCCTGCCACAGAAATTCCATCCAGGCAGGATTGTGAATCTTATAGATTTTGCCTCCCTTCAGCAGCCCAGGAAAATAAACAGCTAAACTAAACCTCACTGTAAGTTGGCTTCTCCTGAACCATGTAAATATAACAATACATATTTTTACCTAGATGTAGTAAATACATAAACATACAAAGGCTTCTAACCTCCTTGTGTTGCTCCCAGAAGCTGAGTAAATGTTTTCCTGGGATCCGTTTTAGGAGTATGTTGTTTTCAGAGATGTCTTATGCTGACCTGTGTTAGTGATGCTTACCTTTCACCTTGTAAGCTATTTCAGTGTTGTGACATCATTTTAAGGGAAAAGAAAACACCAAACGGTTTTAATTTTTTCTCTCTTTTCTCATGTTTCTACTTCTCCATGTCCCACCTACACTAGTATTAAGTTGATTTCCTCCAGAACCCTTGTGAGTGTCTGTCTTCATTCTAAGTTTTCCCCTCCCCTATGCCGGATGGCTCCTTGGTATTGACAAAGTCTGTGTTCAAGCCTTCTCTGCCCTCCTTGGTTTGCTTGTTTGTATTTTCCTTGCCTGAGGCTGGACTGACTGTAGGGCTTTCCACAGAAGAGGTAGGAGTTTGGATAAGCCAGCAGTTTAAGCAGGTTTTATGACCAGCCAGTGTAATAAAATGCATTCAGGGGTCACCCGAGAAACTTTAATCAGCACCAGGGGTCACTGGATAGCACTTCTAGACGGGGGAGACAGAAATGAGGAACAGAGACTCAAAAGAGAGGACGAAGAGTTGGGGGAGGGGGCTAGGGATCGAAGGTTCTCAAGTTATCAGAAATAACTTTTAAAAAAATCAATGTGTTTTGCAATCAGAAATGGTAAGAAGAGACATAATTGCCCAGCGGAAACTAGGGATCTGCTGCAAATTTAGATGAGAATTTTACCCAAAGACCTAATTTTTTTCCCTTGTGCAGTTTGCATGAAAGTTTGGCCTTATGATTGGTCTCGGGATGGATATCAGATATCTCACCCTGAAGGGAGAAACATTCCCACCAAATCCTTCTCCCCTGAAAGGAAAAAAAAATTTTCTGCATCCAATAATCAGAGCCTGGGCAGACAAATTGGCACCACCTTTTTTTTGCTCTCCAGCCTCCCTTTTATTTTCTGCTAGAAATAAGACTGCAGACTTGAGTCACAATTCACAAATATTTGGTAGTATTATGTTGTAAGGAACTGGGGCAAAAAAAAAACCCGGAAGAAGGTAATTCTTAAAAGCTTTGCTTTCACTCATGCAAACAAACTTTATGCTTCTCAATAAATCTCCTGTTTTGTAAGTGGCCATTAAAATAACAGATCATTTGATTAAAATTCTGTTTTCACAACAGTCCTTTGGAGTTCTGGGGAACCTCCAAATGTGGTCTTGGCCATGATGCCATTAGCATTTTATTAATGCATTCAAAAGGTTAAAAGCTCTTACTTTTTATAGGACTTTTAAAAGCAAACTTTTGATTGTCTCTTGCATAAACTGACTCTGAACCCATTAAAATGTGAAAACTTCAGAACCGACCGGATTTAAGGGTAAAAAATTGATCAAGGGTTTGCCACATTTTTAATTGCTTTGAATGAGGTGGAAACTGAACTGAGGCCAATATGTTGGAATGGAAAGAATTAAATCCAGTCCAACACCTTTTGATATAATAATGATATCTTTTAAATTAGGGTTTTTCCCTTTTAGAGTTGAATGATTCTTTATGGCACAAAAATAGTTCATAGTTTGAAAGGTTTATTTTTTCCTCTTTTAGTCCAGTCACAATGCAGTTTGTCATTAGAAATAAGATGGAAATATTTTTTTTTAAATATGTTTCAGGTGGTTTAGCCTAAAAAAAAAAAAAGCTCGGCGGCAACTGTAAATCTACCTTTGTTGTTCATTTGGATGAAAAAGCACGTGTGTCTGTGCAGATTTGAAATGATGTTACGAAAAGTTTAGGCTCTTACTTGTAAATTAGGCACTTTTGGGAATTAGGTAATAAACCCACAAAAAATAATAAAACCAGTGGTCCTGAAGCCATTTATTGTTATTTTCCATTTTGTCTCATTCTCATCACATATATTTTTAGGTTGGAATACCCCATTTTATTGAATGATATTTCGTATACAAAAAAGAAAATTCCTGCTCCCCCAACTTCTCCTCCAAATGAAAATGTCCATTCTTATTATTTCCTACTTTTACATCACTGATTGTGAAGAGTTTCCAACTTACCTTTATTGTTTTATTCCTTTATGTTTTAGTGACTGATCACATTTCTTACTCTAGTACATTCTGTTTTTCCAGAGTACATTAGGTCTTTATTTTTTCCTCCTTCACAAATGAACTACTGAAAAACCATCTCCCTGGGCCTTTCTTTTTTAATTGCTTCTGTGTTCTGAGGCATTGGGGGAGCTACATAACTAGCAGAAGTAGATCAGTAGATAAGCTTGCATAACATGCACTTAATTATACAAACAAGTCTTTCTGGAGAAAGTCTTCTGACAATTACCTCCCGAAATAAATATACCTCAGTGACTGTCAATAGTAATAAAACCCGCACAATCATTTCTTAAAGCTTTTATTGTTTGCCTGTAATTAGCATGCTGATGTGATTAAAGCTACTTTTGACTTTTGATAAACCCCAGACTCCTATAGATAACATTTCCAGCGGTTCGAAGCTGCTTTCATTAGAAGCGATATTTATCTGATTTGTAACCAATCAATTGGAAATAAAACTTTCCTGTGGCATGCCGTTAAAACGCCTGCAGCAGCCCTGGTTTCCCGAAGCCCCTCTCCTCGTCTATGTCCTTGAGTGAGATGGATTCCATATGGTTTGGCGCAGGAGAACTGGCAGGGATTGAAAAGGTAGGGAATGCGGCTCTAAGGAGAGCCCCTCTAGACGTCCTGCCTTATTTCTACTCGTTGCTATTCGAAGGCACGGGTAACTGCTGTAACCAATTTTCTTGAAAAATACACTTTTGTGTAGCAGCAGAAAAGCCTGCAGAACTGGGGTTTGTTAAGGGCATTTTGCGATGTTTACTCTGCTTCTATATTTTTAAGTTTATGTTGGATTCTTTTATCAGACCCCTTCAATTCTGATCTTAATTTTGTCCTTTTTGCCCTCTCCCCAAATTATTTCTCCCTCTGTTTCCATACTATTATTCTCATTTTATATCTCCTTTCTTTCTTTCTTTCTGATGTTTGTTTTTGTGTTTGTTTTCTATAACATTTGACTTGCAACCAGTTTAAATTTCCTTGTTCAAAATTACAAAGCACTAAATTTTGAAGTTTTGAAAAGTAGACAAATAATGACTTTCAACAGTTTATCTGACCCAGCAAACATGCTGAATACTTTTTAAATGTTCATAAGCGATAGAGGAACACGGAGCTAATAGTATTTATACATTATCACTGCAGTGGTGTTACAGCCACCATCTCAGTTTCTGTACAATTTCTCCTCTGCACTAAACTACTAATCTATTTATTCTTGTTCTCAATAGGAAGAAGAAAAGAAAGAAAAAGAAAGAAAGAGAGAAAGAAAGTGCACCTTCAGAATCTATGTATTTATTTAAAGCATTTCTTCCGTCTTATCCTCCACATTCACCAAACATTTCATACTTTTAGAAATGTAATAGAGAAAGGAAAATATTTTCCAAAATATTTTCTAAAATGGAGCCAGTGTTGACATGCAAACTTTTATGGATTTCCAGTAATGGATCATTAAAATCTGTCTTTAAATATATGGTAAACATGTGCATAAATGCTATATATGCCATGCTTTTCAAGTTGAGTTTTAAAGTGAGTGTACATAAACAAAATATTTTATTGCTATTAAAATGAAAACATGAAATCTATGTCTGTGAAGCCACTTACACCAATCTAGACATGTTCAAAGGTTTTCAATTTTTATTTAATTATGTGGCTTCTCAGTGCCCATTTCAAGTGTTTTCTTGAACAATGTAATTTATAACTTTATAAATAATCCTATACAATTCCAACCTTAATTAAGTACATGTATGTCTTTGCACAGATAATTCAAGTGTATTGTTTTGAAAACACTGATTCTTTCTAATCTTAAGATGACCTCAGTTATGACATTTAATATATTGGAAATGAATGCCATTTCATGTACATATTACCTAGAGGAAGTTGCATTTAAAAATTTAGAAAATAAGACGAGGAATTTTTCCTGTAAAATGAGTAACTAAGAAGATAGCAAGATTGGGTGTGACAAGTATGTCTCTACTGGTGTGGGGTTTATGAACGTGCCTTATAGTTAGGAGAATTTCTGGAGAACGGCAGGCTCAGGGAAAAGGTTAGTAGTATGCTATGTGCCTTTTGAAAGCAGCTTTTATCAAACAGCTTAAACATTTTCTTTTCCATTTATTTTAGAAAATGTTTTAGAAATCATTAAATATCCATTTTAAATAAGTCAACTGTAAAGTGGTTCTTCACTTTAAATACATTCCCTTATTTCCCCATCTCCCAATTAAGAGACATTAAGGTAAGTCTGTTGGCAAATATATTATGCTACCAAAACACAAAATATTTATTCTCATCTTGATTTTGAATCCTTTAACGTAAGAATATTAATCATGTGTTCTTTGGATACAATTTTTATTTCTGTTGAAAAAACAGTAAGCATATTTTAGAAACTGAAGCTGGGATTTTTTTTTTGCACATAAATTGTCTTGTATTTCAGCAACCATATGATCACTAAAATAACAGAGAGGCTCAGAGCATTCTGGATTTGAGCAGTGCCTTTAAAATATACTCTGCCCATAACTGAAACCACAGTGACAATATTTCAAGTGATAGAAAGAAAAATGGTTTGCAGATTTACAAAGAGAAGTCATGTACTTCTGCAAAGTTTTATTCTCATAGGAGTTGTCTGGTGTATGGACAAATAAGATTGAGATAACATCACAACAAATAACTAAAGGTAGAGGGAAAAATCTCACTTAACTGGATTTTTAAAAATTGGTCTTTGAGTGTATGTTTGCACCTGTGCGTGTTATGTGTTTGTCTATAATAAAGACACATAGGTGACCATGGCACGATGATTTAGCTGTTTACTTTATGTATCTTCCCTATAATTTACTTCTCTTGAATTACCTATCATATATATAACTTTCAAACTTTTTTTTCTGGTAAACATACACTTATCTAGCCATTGACTATAGCTACACAATGACAAATATCAGAAGGAAAACTGAAAAATCTGAATTGTTTCCCTTTACAATGCCAAAGAGCTGAGTGTCTGAAAAGCATCAAGGCACTGGTGTAATGGTTTCAGTTTTTACCCAAGTGTTTGGCATCATGTAGACATGGTCACAGGCTCGTTCCCTCCCTGATGAGGGTGCTTTCATCTGTAGATAGAGGATATTTCAAAAGTACTCAGTAGAGCAACTGCAGAAGTGATTGAAATGACATTCTCCAGGCTGCATACTCAAAGAGGGTAAGTTTTGAACACTTTTTCTTGCAAGTAGCCAAGTCATTCCAATTCACATCTCTCATTTTATACCTCAGATGATTTTCTCCCACAACAGTCTTTGCACCTGTGTGTGTTGATTCCTTTATTTTTGTTTCCTGAAATTAACATGATTATTTTTTAAAATCCTATACATGATGGAGATTTAAATTTTGTTCATAAGTCCTATGCACATCATCAACAAATGCCTCTGTGTTTCTATGTCTCTTTGAAAAAACTGCTCCTAGAGAGGGAAAGAATCTTCTTATTTCAAGTTTTACCTGAAGACAGAGTGGGCTTCATGCTTCAGAGTTAATTCTTTCAAAGAAGCTGAATGTCCGTGAACTTGGGAAGGGTAAGACAGGAACAAATAGGCCAATTTCTATTGTCTCATTAGACTACAGTGCTGATTCAAGTTTAAGTAACTCTCAATTTGTTAAAGGCATTGACTTGTCTTTCTTTTTTTAAAAAAATTAATTAATTAATTTTTAATTTTTGGCTGCATTGGGTCTTTGTTGCTACGCCCAGGCTTTCTCTAGTTGTGGTGAGCAGGGGCTACTCTGTTGCAGTGCGCAGGCTTCTCATTGCGGTGGCTTCTCTTGTTGCGGAGCACGGGCTCTAGGCACGCGGGCTTCTGCAGTTGTGGCTTGTGGGCTTCCTAGTTGTGGCTTGCGGGCTCTAGAGTGCAGGCTCAGTAGTTGTGGTGCACGGGCTTAGTTGCTCTGTGGCATGTGGGATCTTCCCAGACCAGGGATCGAACCCATGTCCCTTGCATTGGCAGGTGGATTCTTAACCACTGCACCACCAGGGAAGTCCCTTTTTTTTTTTTTTTTAAACATTCCTGAACCAACGCACACTTATGAGTGTGTTCTGATATTGTGTCCTTTCCAAAGGCTGATCACACATTGCTAGAAACAGTAACACCAGCTGAATCCACTCCAGCTCCCCAGACAAAATGAATGAGAACAAAGACGTGCCCTTACAGTGTGTTTCATTTTATATTCTGTGTGTTCATGATGCTTTTTAAAACTTACTCCATATTCAAACAAAACTTGTTTGCTTAAACTTAGATTTAAAACAACCATCTTCTTTTCAGGTCTCTATGTGGCTGCATGGCTAGTGTGTTTCTGTTTTTCCACAACTTGAAACATGTTGTGACAAAGCCAGTTAAAAATGAGGTCCAATAAAATGTAATGGAGTTCTGTAAATACATGAATATCGCAACCTCTACACTCTGGGTCTCAAAATCCTAGTTCTTAAAAGCAAAAGCAGCTTGGAGAATTCCTCTGCAGGAAGTCCTCGACACAAAATGGTGCCATTGGGCAAGTCCACTCACAAGAGAAGGTGGCGGGGGAGCTGCAGGCTCTTGCAGAGAAGTGAGTCATGGGCAGCGTGCACGCGTATCATTTGCATTCGTGAACATGTCTCTGTGCCCCTCACTGAGCTGCTCTTTATGTGTAGTAGGAAGGCCTGATGGAGGGGGACAGAGTGGGCTCCAGAGACACATACCTCCTGTTTGCTCTGGTCTTAGTAATTATTGCAGAGTCACTGCAGAGCCCAGGAGAAAGAACACAAAAAAAGAAGTTTTAAAAGGAAACAAAAGAAAAAGAAGAGAGGAAGAAAAGAAGAAAGTACAGGCACTCTCTGCTCCAACGGAAGCTATGCCAAGAAGCAACTAACTAAAAACAGACAGAGCAGAGGGGAGAAATGAGGAAAGAATAAAATGGTTTGGAGTCAGGCTGACAAATGCACGAGAGAAAAATTCACATGGTTTCAGAGCAGTACTTGGCATCTATCTCAGAAATTCATGTGTGTGTATAGTTTTTCATGTTTATTTCTGGAAGAATATTTTGCAATTTCTTTTTACTGAAAAAGATGAGTTATTTTCATTCTTCTAGAATAGTGGAGAGAGCACCCTTATCTTCCCCCCAAAAGGCTACCTCCTCTAACTTAACACATTTTTTAAAAATGGTGTGTGTGTGGGTGTGTGTGTGTGTGTGTGTGTGTGCTGACTCACTAGATGACTTCCTACTTTCTATAACCAAATAGAGTGCTAAAACCCAAATGTCTGGGCCTACTGTCTTTCAACTAGTATCCTAACACCCCTTATGAGTAGACAGAGGCTCATTGGCTTGTTTCAAAAGAAGGCAGGGTGTAACTCGGGCCCATTTGACTTTGCATTACTTGAATAGTCTAACCAGCCCCAGGGCTGAGGTCTGCAAGTATTTGGCTTATTCGATCTAATCCACTGATGGCTTGTGTGGTAATGAATGTCTGAAATGCTTGTCTCTGATCAGGAATTTTTAATGCTGTCCTCATGGGCTCTGCTGAGCTTTCCTGCTTGTAAACGGAGGCTTAACACACTCAAATCACCCATGGAACTGTGTGAGCTGGCAACGCCCAGAGAGAAAACTTGCCATTGTGATGCTAATTTCCTTCTCACCTTTGACCAGAAGGGGTAATTACATATAATTTGTGGAAACAGTTCCTCTGGAGTAAGAACACCTAAGGGAAACACGGAAGTTTGTTTAAACTAAATTGAATACATTATAGATAAGAAATACAAATGCAGTTTGAACTGGATTGTTCATCTCTGTCCCAGGATCAAAACTGAGGAATTTTGACTCCTCTGAAAATCACAGCCGTACTATGGACATTCCTATTTGGACCTCTCTCTGCAAAGCTACAAAGACTGAACTTGATGAAGCAAAGAACCTTAGAACAGCTGCCAGGGACTTTTGTTCTTTTGTTTTCTTCTATGGCAGACATGTTCTAAAGGCACTGATAGTGATTAACCATAAATGATTGTCTAAAGGGTGGTGTTTAAACATCTATTTTCTTGCCACTCCACTCCGCCCCGCCCCCCCCCCCCCCCCCCCCGACATCAACCTTAAACTAGTTTTATCAGGATAGACACACCTGGAAAGTCATTCTGGAGAAGTGTGTGCATGGCTCCCACCTCTAGGGTGGTCACCAGTGTTGCCCTGAGAACACTGGTGTAGCATGCTCTAAGAGAAGTCTCTTGAAATACGTTTCAACTTATGTGTCCCAATTTCCAGTATTTTTTCCATCAGAAGTGAGCTCCTCAAAGGGGTGAACGTTTCAGTGGTGCAGTAAGAAGCAGTGCCTAAGCAGACTGTGATGTGGATAACAGCGATGATCCACAGGTGCAGCACTAACCCCCTTTCTGGGTAAATGATGGTAGTTGGGGGACATGTATTTTAACCAGCGTCAATTTAGGAGCCAGAATATTTGTATGTTAGTACTGATTGAAATACTGTTTCTATCTGTTTCTACTGTTGACTGACAGTTGCAGATAAGTGAAAGTCAAATCTGGCCATTCCCATGTAGTGGAAATAGCACGAGCTTTAAAGTCGGACGGGTCTGGATGCACATATTAACGCACTACATGTTAACCTTGCACCCTTGACTTCCCAGATCCTCAGTATACTCACCCTTTAAAAAGAACACCACCTCAAGGGATTTTTAAGATAAGATGCAGAAAGTGCTTTGTACGTTTAAAAAACAAACAGGGAAAAAACCAAAAACAAAACCAACAACGCTCAATGAAAGTTAGTTCTTTCTTTTCTCCTAAAATTATAACAAAACCACAATTTTTGAAGTGAACCATTTTTGGTACAAATCACTCTGAAGTCTAGTTGTCACCCTCTTTAACAGTTGATGACCTTGCTATAACCATGATAGATTAGAGTAGTTGCAAAAGTTAAAGGAGACACGATACACAATGTCTTAAATGCTTAATATTATGTGTCATCTGTCTTTAGTACCAAATATCCGTAGGCAGTTTTCTTATGCTGTAATAATCATAATCATAATATCTTTTTGAACATTGTGAGAGCTATAGATATATTCTTTCATTTATTTCACATAACAATTTCATGAAGTGGTTATTCCTGTTTTACAAATGGGACAATTAAATCTCATTATGTGCTACCACACAAATAGTGGAGGTGAGATTGTAACCCAGTTCTACTTGGCTCTAAATCCCAAGCTCTTAGCCGCTGTGTATACTACCTTATGCTATTCAGCCACATGGTACAGAATTTCACCATAGCATCACTGCAGACAATAATTTAGATTCTGCTCAAATACTCTGATGACATGAAATCTACTTTTCCATCTAGGTAACTCATTCCACTTTTTAATAGTTCTGTTTTTCTATAGTTATTTACTTGGAATCTGATGACCATCACTGTGAAGCTGAGAAGGACATTCAAACAATCGTATGAAAAGAAATGTGTTGTAATACAGGGTAAAAAAGAGAAGAAGCTGGTGAATTCTCTACAGGTCGCTTGGCCATTATCCAGTTTCTAGTAATATTCCCAGGGTCATTAAATGTTATTTTCCATTTGTTGGAACATTTTCATGATCAACATTTTAGAACTGCACTTGCTACATGTGGGTATTAAAAACTTGAAATGTGGCTAATGTGGCTAGTCCAAACAGAGATGTGCTGTGAGTGCAAAATACACATCGAATTTCACATAAAATTTCTCATTAATTGCTTACACATTGATATGATAGTATTTTGGATATTGCTTAAATAAGTACATGATTAAAATTATTTTTACCTGTTTCTCTTTACTTTTGAAAATGTGGCTACTGGAAAATTTCAAATTACATATGCACAGACTTACATTTGTAGCTTGCATTACATTTCCATTGGACAGCAATTGTTCTGTACTCTCAAG
This sequence comes from Pseudorca crassidens, assembly GCF_039906515.1. Taxonomy (NCBI): domain Eukaryota; kingdom Metazoa; phylum Chordata; class Mammalia; order Artiodactyla; family Delphinidae; genus Pseudorca; species Pseudorca crassidens. The sequence goes on along the minus strand of NC_090297.1, from coordinate 126,311,658 downwards.
AGGAAATGTACCAGATGTTTGAAATGTATCAAATCCATACCTTGCCCCAAAGAGTCTCAGAGAACAATAAAGGCAAATGCTTATTTATCTTTCACTCTACACTGTTTTAAAGCTCTGAGTACAAGGTACTTTGTATGCACAGAGAGATCATTTATCTTTTGGCATTTAGCTAGTGCTACAGTGAATATCCCTTAATCATCCTTGTTTAAGTTTGACGAGAATTATTTCTTTATTTACACCAGAAATATTGCTCTTTGTGTTGTAGAGAAATGCATGGCCTTAGTTCTTAAAAACCGTGGAGTTAGCATTGGAAAAATTCGGGCATCTGTCCTCAGTTTTGCTGGGTGTGGGTAGGTGGGTATGAAGGGAAGGTGTGGAGCAGAGAACAGATGGAGAGCTCTCCTAACTAGACACCACGATGAACATAAAGGTCTTTCCAAATCCTGAGTCCTCCACTTGAACACAACAGAATATTATCCAGAGTAACCAACCATGGATGAAGACCTGAGTTGACGCTGATAACTGTCCCCTGGGAAATCAAATGGTATTTCCACCCTCCCCACCTAGAAATGGTTTGTTCAAGGCACAAGAGGAGGCTACAGCTGATTTCCATCTTGGCGGAAGGAATTGTTCCCGTCAGCCTGCCTGCCTGGGATTGCAGCTGAGCCATATTTAGCCTCTAAAGCTAGATGTTTTAGTGCCTGGCTCTTTTTAACTGGCATATGTTAAGAGCTTGGAATTAACAGGTGCATAAAAACTGTCAAAACACACTTAAATCTCAAGACAGACCGTCAGTTGTATTAAAAAGTATGGTGTTACAGAAACATGCACTCTCAACGCATCCAGCATATAACAGCTTGGAAAGTCCTTTCTCCCTGCAAGCAACCCAGCAATATTAATCCATCCCATGAAACAAAAGGCCATGGTCCTTTAACCTCTTGATGGAGGATGGTGTGTGTGTCTGTGCACACGCACGCGTACGTATTGGGGGGATCAGAATCAAGCACAAAGTCTTTCCTTCTGCAACTGAATCTTCTTTCAGTTTCCAAGATCCCCATTTATAAACTAATCTAATTGAAAGGAAAAAGAACTCCCAGAGCTCTGGAAGGCACACTTGAAGTTGTTCCTTTTAAGGAAAATAAATTGATCATGTAACATGGTGAAATTTAAATTAAAATTATCACAGGGTGGCAGGGAGAGAAAATGCATCACTTAAAGCTGCGTGAATTATGTGTAAAAGACACTACTTGGTTAAAATAGGCAGAATCAAGTAAGATCCAGTACTTGATCAGAGGATAAGCAGAGGATAATGTTTGCTGCCGTGATATTAAGTTCCTTTATTATATTTGTAAAAGCAATAGTTATGTATCACTAACTCTAAAATTGGCATGAAAGAACCTGACATTTCTCAGTTAATTACTTTCTTGCACATAATATGTACCATAAAGCATTTTAATTTAATCAAATTAGAAGTTTAATATGACCTTGGCTCTGTGTTTCATAGTGACATCTTAGATTCAGCACTAGGCCCTCATCTACCAAATAGCTGGGGGACCATAACCAAGTCAGTTACTTTTTCAAAGCCTCATTTATTTTTTTAAATTGTAATATGATGGTGGATAGAAGTGGGATGGGAGAGAAAGTCTCCTTAACATTCATTTTGGTTCTAAAAAGAATAAAATCCTATGATTTACAACATTCTTCCTGCATTAAGAGTGTCACTTCTAGATATTCCTGTGTACAATACTAGGGCCACTATACTGAAATGATGAGGCAGGGTATTATTTGTTTGTTTATCTTTTTGTTTTTTCTATGTCCTAGCATTTAAATTGTTTTTGTTTTTTCATTTTTAATATACATTCCAGAAGGCTGTCAAAGATCAGACTTCTCAGAAAATAGAGTCTGGGATGGAGATGTGTGTGCCAAAGTTTATTGGAGAGTATGTTTGAGGACAAGGTCTGTAAGTGGTCAAGGAAGCAGGACTGGGTAGGGAGAGCCTTTGGGTGTGATACAGACACAACAAAGGCCTCAGCCGAGTTCTGGCCCCAGTTCTTCCCAATTGAGGCATGGGGGCCAGTTCTTTGTACCATCATAACTCTCAGACTTTGGTTCCAGGCTTCCCCCCAGGAAGGGGGCACAAACTTTGGCAAGACCACTCTCTTTAGCCTAGGGCAATTCCTGAAGAAAGAATCTCCAGTGAGCCATTAGCAACCAACACTTTTCACAGCTGGTCCTGAAAGGGTCATCTGGGCAGTGCACCACTGTGACCGTTACAAAGACAAATATAGGATCTGTTCTCGTCGTTCTTTTGGAAGCTTCTCTCCTACTAGATGTATGACCTTAGACAAGATGGTTAATTTTTGTGCTTCTTAACTCATGCTTTGCTCATTCACAAATTGTGGATAATAACAGAACCAGATAAAGTTATAATGAAGACAAAAAGAAATAAAATTTTCAAGCATCTAGCAGAATGCCTGACATGTAATGGGCTCTCTTTCAAAGTGAGTTTCACCTTCCTCTCTTACCAAATAATAATCCTTTTTTCATGTCTAAGGATAGTTTCAAAAAATAAGAGAGATCTAGCAAATAGCAGATCGTCCTTGAGGTTAATCCACAGATGAAAATGTTGTCATGTTGTAAACTGCCTTGTTCCTGGAGGAGTGTTGACATTTTGGAGCAGGGTTGTGCTTTCTGCCCCTGGAGGATGTCACTCTTGTCAGAGGAAAACAATCAAATGACGTAATGCCCTTACCCCACCACCACGTCATCCCATTTCAACACCATCCCTGGTATTAGCATTACTCAGCATTAACTGTTAATACATTAGGGATTGAGATAGGAAGTATCCTTCAGAAAGGCTATTTCTGCCCTACTTATACATTCATTTGAGAAGCTATCACTAAGCATCCTGCCAAATTCCTCTGACATCAGTTTACTAAGCTGCATAGGGTTTGGATAGGATAGAACAGAGGTAGACAGAAGCATCTAATTATTTTGCCAAATCCCCTTTAAAATATGAAACCAAGCCAAGAGCAGATAGCATGCACAGTTCCCAACACTGTTTTCCCATTGGGAAGGTGTTAACACTATTGTTATTGCTTTATCCTTATTGATTGGCAACGACAAGTTCCTTTCTGTAATGAGTATGGAGGAGAAAGCGTTTTTGCCAAAAAGAACTACATTCTAAGAAAGATCAAAGCGTGGGTGTTTCATCTGATACACGTTTCCTCCGTTTGGATACTCAGCCCTGCAGCCTGTTTTGAAATTCCTGTGTGCACGTCAAATAGTCAGGGCTTGTTCCTCTTTCTTGCTCTCTCTCTCCTTCCCTCCTTTGCCCACAGAGGTTTCCTCCTGGCTTTTCCCCGGCTCACCACCAGCCCGTCTGATGAGCTACCCCAGCAGACCGAAGAAGGAGATGCGATGTTGTACAATCAAACCCTGTTGGTAAATATTTTCATTTCAGAAAAGCTAAAAAACAACTGTTATTTCAGAGGTTGAAGGGCCAAGTCCAGGAAGGAAATTCCTGAAAAGGGACCTGGTCCTGGCATTGACAATCACTTTAGCTGGGAGATATTTTTATCTTTGAATATGGAACAGGAAGATCATTTTCTCTAAACGTTAGAATGAAACCGAATCTTGACCAGCCTGCCAGCAACTTATAACAGAAAAGAAGAAAATTACTTGAGTCCTAATCATGGAGAAGTTAAAACCACAACAATAAAACAAACTAAAAAGACGCAAACAAACACAAACCACTTTTCATTCCACTGTGTGAGCTAAACAACCCCATCCCTCAGGGTGTATTGGTTTTTATTTTAGTTTATTTACATTTGGACATCCTTTTTGCTTCTCTTCAAAGGAGGCTGAGGTGTCTTAGGGATGCAGATTAGGTTATCTAGGTTATTTATATTAGCAGTTTTCATTGTGCCATGTTGATGATTATATAAGACGTCAGGTTTTTTTTTTTTTTCTTCATCTTTAAAGAAAGTTTGGAACAAGTCCCTGAGAAATAGTATTCAATGAAAACTCTATTCATATCAACTCTTCAGTTCTGCTAAAAAGAGATGATCAGGGGCCTCATAATCGATTCATACCTGACACCTTGTCGAATTTTAATGGACAGTGTTTATATAGCACTAACCTCAAAGAAAACCAAGTCTTGTGCTGAATTAGGTAGCCCTGCGGGGTGGGGTGAACAAAAAGTCTCAAACCTACTTGACCAGTTTACCATGGTATGAAAAAGGACAAAATGACCCTGGTGTCTTTTCTTTCAGTGTTATTGTTCTATTTCTGATGACACTTGAAGAAGAAAGTCATTTGCTAATAGAAATAAAGCAGTCATTCAAAGGTGAGACCATTATTGATGAGACAGCAATAAAGAATAAAACAATCATGAGAAAATATAGTAAGGTCAAAACCCAAGGTTTAATAAAAAACAAATATGAAGATTTTCCATGTATAAACAAGAGTCAACTGAAAAGATGGGCAGCTAGAATTTCCTGCACCAGAAGATTATAGGTCAAAGAGTAAGAGAAGGAGAAAGATGAGGCACATGGGCGCAGTTGTGGAGGCCCTCCAGGACAGCACTGTGGAATGCCAGCTGCCAGGTGATAGCTGTTGCCAGCTCTTGGACATTAGGCTGAAATCTAGGACTTCCATTCCCTGCTGTCTGACGAAAAGCTCTCCTGTATCCAGATTCTGCCTGGTCCTGACCTCCTTGCTAAGACACGTGCAGTCACCTGTGTCCTTGAGTCATCCTGGACTCTTCTATTCTCTTTTAGGGCTGAGTGCAGCATGGTTTTTTAAAAATCCTCATTTTTTCCCCACTTTTCTGGTTGGAAAAAAATGTGAATAGAAGAGAATTAAGAATGGGTGGAAAATGGGGAAGGGTGTTAGACCTGCTTAATCACGGGTGCCTTGTTAGGACTGATTTATGTTTGTCCAACTTAGAAAATGTATTTACCAAAACAATCCAGTCCTAATTCATAGAGCCATGAAGTTTTTCACCCTCAATCTGACTTAAACTACTAACATGATTTAAATTCTGAAATGCACACATTGCCCAAGACAAGGATTTAAGATGAGAGTCAAGTTTGCAGTCTTTTACAAAGTATACTTTCTCACCCCCTGTCACTTCTCTAGTTACCAGATCTTTCCCAACCTGTCTGGACCTTCTGGGGCTTGGGCATAAATCAGGAGAAATGTGGTTGGAAATGGCTTCCTTTTCTTCAAAGCAACAGGTACCCACCTCAATGGTGCATTAGAAATCCATAATAGTGCACGTGGTTTCCGTTATGCCAAGGGAAATCCTGTCTTAACTGCTCTAAACTGTCTCTCCAGTGTATGACATCGCAGCCCAAGTTGATTTAAAAAATTCTGAAGTCTTTGGGTTAAAATCAAGAAGGGATCTTCTAGGCTCTCAGATCTAGTTTATTATTCTGAGAGACACAGGGAGCGTGTGCTTGTGATGTATGTATGGTGCCTTGGCATGGTCTCTGAAGAAAAGATCGTGCTATGAGATTTCTGGACTCTAAATACCACTGTCCTTTTGGGACTTTAGAACTCCTCTGAGGCTGTTCCCAGCCTGAGCCAGAATGGTCACGAGAGTCCTGGGAACAAACATAAGACACGCAGCCTTGAGGCAATAGCGATATGTTCACGGCATTTTTTCCTTTCTTTTTTCTTTTTTTCCTCTCTTTCTCTATTTTCCTTCCTCTCTCCCTTCCTTCTCCTTCTCTCCTTCCCTTCCTTCCTTCCTCCTTCAATACCTTCATTATTGATTGTTTAACTTTTATTTTTGAGTTTTATGGTATATTTTTCAGAGGGCTGGACAGGTGGAAAAGGTTAGTAAATGATACGTATTTGTCAAACGCCTTCTTATAGCTTTCTTTTTTTTTCCAAGATGGTTATTATTTTTACTGTGTTGCTGCTTCCAGCAGTGGGGAGTAGCATTGAAGTCCATAGACAAATGGGTTACCTGCCACGATGAATAGATCTTTATGTGCCATTGAGAGTCATCTAGTCATCAAACAGGGAGACCAAGGACTCAGAAGAAAACACTCATCAAAGCTCCTTGAAACACTCATCAAAGCGAGTATACCAAGAGATATATGCACAAGCCCTGTCCTCCAAAAATTACAGGCTAGTGTAAAAAGCAAAAACCCGAGAACCAACACTTACTGCACACTGATTATTCATTAATTCATTTAATACACATTAATTGAGAACATGCTCTGTGCTAGGAACTCTTCTAGGTGCCAAAGATAAAGCAGGGAACAAAAGAGACAAAGCTCTGACTTACTTCGTAGTGTAAGGGACCAGGTACTCTGTATATATGACTTTATTTGATGTTCCTAAGAACTCTGTAAGCTGGATATTATTATTTCCAGGTTACACATGAGAAAATGAAACTGCAGAGAGGTTAAATTACCAGTTCATTAGGGAAAGGTCCCAGATCTCCAACTAAGTCTATTTGATTCCAAACCCTATACACTTTCTATTATCTCTCATGGCCTTCAGAGGCTAATGAAATCATATGAGATATCACAGGGCAACGCAGACTAGCCTAAGTACCAGAGGAATCCAGATGAGAGAGACCTGGGAAAGCCTGGAGCAGCCCGTGAGAGTTTCATGGAGGCATCTAGTCCGAAGGATAGAAAGACAAGAGCTTAGACAAGAGAAAAGAGGGGAACCAGAGCACATTGAAGGTGCAGAGGCACATGTGTGCGTAGCCTGGTTAAGGACAAGTAGAAATGGCCTAAATGAAAAGAAAGATTCTCATAGGAAAAAATTTGGAGACAGAGCTAAAGAGACAGAGCCGCAGTATATGTCCTCCAGCTCTATTATTGCTAAAAGGTTTTTTACCTTTTCAAAGTTATGATTTCCTTGTCAGTGAGATAGAGGATAATCATGGACATGTTTTTAGATGACTTCAACAATGACCAGCTAATAGGAACATTGGTTAATTGCTGGACAAAGGGTTAGCTCATGATTAGATTTCTACCCTGGATATATTTTTTAATACCCACTCAGATTCTTCTTTGGGCGGGCTTGGTGTTCATATAACTGGATACATGAGTATTTAGCCAATAAAACTGGTTGAAGAATGTGAGAAATTTATCTAGTACATGAAGTCATTGTTTCATATTTGTCTGAAGCTCCCAGCGGACTCTGAACACCAGATTTTCGTTCCCCTCTGCTTTCCACATTGCTCTTTCCCATGAGGAGATTCTTTTGATATCAGCATGGGGTATATGGAATTCTTTGGGGGTGAAAGGTGTTCTTTCTATTATAGTAACTTTTTATTTAACTAGTTCATTTCCATGTAAAAGCTGCTATTGATGCAATAAAATAAGAAGGGGCATATCAGATTTGTTTTTAATTTTCCTCTGGTGGGGCAGAGTTGCTGAGCAAATTTGTTGAGCAGCTGGAATGGCTAAGGTCACACTAACTTTGAAAAAAAAGGTCCTGACATCAACATAGCCAAAGATCTGAATAATTCTGGGCTGCCTCCAATTCTGAAATCCATTTCTTCAGGCTGTTCATTTCTTCCTTTCTTTCTCCCACATTGGTTTCTGGCTTTTCCCCTTTTTCTAACGAACCCAATACTATGTGGATGTTTTAATTTTGCCTGCTCTAATGCAAACAGTTCCTATGGTATAACCTTTAGGTCAATTTTATCAAGCATTATTTGCTTGGTCGGTTCAGGAAGAAAAAAATCACATTCTTCTGCCCAGATCTCATGTAATTGCATGAATTCTCTGATTTAGTTGGCTCTGTGAATCTATCCCAAGGTGCACTGACTGCAGAAATGGAAGGGAATTCATTATACATTCCCTGTTGAAATAGTGACCTGCAAATAATGACGGGGAAATCAACCTTGATCGCTGTGCTTTCCCTTTAGTCTAATTTCTTCTGAACTTTAGACTGTAACTTGTTTTTTGGCTGGATAGCCCCAGGACATACTGGAGTCTGACCAAGGGGGTGCTGAGACCTGGATTTTCACACCATGAAGCTGGTAACAGTTTTGACTTCAATGCCTTGAAAAGTGGGTGATTTCAATTGCCCTGTTTCCTTTCAGGGGAAAATGCTTTCTTTGCACCTAAACAATCTTCCGGTGCTTTTGACTGACAAGCATATTGTTATGATTATGACTGGACTTCTTGACTCCTGCAGGGATAGCATTTAAAACTGCCTGAGACTGGCACAAATCAAAATATTCATCAACTTAAACTATGTCAGCTAAAATGGAAAAGCCAAAATTGTAGTGTTTTATATCATGTCAGAAGTCCATGAACACGGTGTAAGACTGCTTAACTCTTTCCCTGCCTAAAGAAAATTGTAGCATATAATAGAAGGTATCTGGATACTTTTTCAAAATTATGTCTGTCATTAAATGCCTTATATTTCTCCCCTTATAGTATCCATTGATTTTGGGGGGAGGGCTTATTGGTTCAATTAACTCTTTTTTTTGTTCCCATTCATTGATTTTTTTTTTAAATTTATTTATTTATATTTGGCTGTGTTGGGTCTTCGTTGCTGCGTGTGGGCTTTCTCTAGTTGCAGTGAGTAGGGGCTACTCTTCATTGCTGTAAGTGGGCTTCTCATCACAGTGGCTTCTCTTATTGCGGAGCACGGGCTCCATGTGCACGGGCTTCAGTAGTTGTGGCGCGCGGGCTTAGCTGCTCCATGGCATGTGGGATCTTCCTGCACCAGAGCTCGAACCCGTGTCCCCTGCACTGGCAGGCAGATTCTTAACCACTGCGCCACCAGGGAAGTCCCCATTGATTCTTCAATGGATGCTTTTGAATCCTGTACTCTGCAGGGCACTGTGTTTGCCTTTGTGGGGAGGAGAAACAAAGTTCTTGCCCATGGTTGCTTGTCCCATTAGAAGAGAGACATATCCCTAAATAGCTATGAAGTGAGTAGTCTGGTAGGTAGGTAGAGATAAGCTGCCAAGATAGCTTTGGAAAGGCGAAGTCACTTCCACCCAGAGAACAGTAAACTAGACATCTAAAGCACTATGTGTCTAACCTCTTATTTTTCAAGAATTTTCCTTTCTTCTGTTGGGCATGGGCACTTGGCAGTCTTTGTAAAATGGGATTCTGCCCTTCCCTACAAGTGCTCTCTCAGCTATTGTTGCTTGATCATTGACCACACTGATCGATCCGTTCCATTAGAATTCATATATTAGAACAAGAAGATTTCAGTCTCAGCACAGTAGCAGGAGGAGTTCAAATGCAGGCCCTATCTACAGAGGGGCCAGAGAGCGCCATGGCGTACACAGAGCCAACACGAAAACAGAGAAAGCTTGGTTCTGATAGAAATTTACGTCCCTGGTGGCTTCGTGAAGCATGATTACTTTTCTGTCTCAAATCCTTCCCGCTCCTTCTCTCAGCACCTGCATTTCATTCAGGGAGCGGGTGGGCAAAAATGGGTTGACTTCTATTACTTACGTCCCAAAGACCCCTTTCTAATGCAAAAGACTGTAAGAAAGGAGAAAGACGGGTTTGTCATTGAACAAAGAATGAGAAAGAGAATAGGAATCCTAGTGTAGCAGGATAATATTTTTATATATTAACAAATGTGTTTTTCCCCGTGATTTCCTGTTACCCTTGACCCTCCCCCACCGGGCAGCCAGACCATGAGTCATTCCTTGCCTCAAGGGAGGGTTGTCACAGCAGAACCAGAGAACAAAAGAGACAAATTCTTGGCTTTCAGAGTTTAAAAAGCTGAGCTTCAGGCTTCAGACAAAAAAGATTTGGAAGAATATTTGATCAACTTGAGCCAATATTTTCCTGCCCACGTAAAATAAAAATTCCCCTGGCTGGGAGACAAGAGGCCATTCTAAAGCAAAGCAAGAGGGTTAGATACTGGTGACTCGCTGAAAGGGACTCTTGCACTCTATTCTTGCCCCCCTCCACAGGCTGAACCCTAGCTTAAGTGTGGGTTTTTCAGGTTCTGAGAACAAGGAGACCTATGCCTTATTTCCAGGTTGGAAGCCAAAAGATGGCAAACTTCCCAAAGATCCCCTCTACCCAGCATTGTGCCAGAGACACTGCCTGGCACACCTAGAGCAAAAGGGTATGGGTTGCCTCAGAGAATTTTCCATGGTCCTAGAGTGGCAAAGGAGTTGTGAGCCTAAAATTTTCTTTGGTCCTGAGAGGTATAGAAATGGCCAAGAGGAAGCCAGATGTGGAAGAATCCCACAGTCTGGTCCAAGCGATGTTGAAGATGTAATCCACATGAATGGAATACGAGGGACAAGTGGTACCATATACGACTTAAGAGGATGCCAGCCTGGACAGATAACCAAGAACCAGACCCTAAGACAGGCAAGGGCAATTCTGGGAAAGTAGCTCAGCTTCCCTTTGGGTAGTGATCTGAATTTAACCCACAATTCTTTGCTCTCTGCACCGAATACTACCTCAAATGAAGGCTCTGATCAGGTCGTTTAGGCATCATTTAGATATGGCACACACCTCCTTAGATGGGACAGAGTTTCTGCTAATCACCTTAAGGGAGGCTGACCTCCCTCATGGCCAACTTGTATTTTGTTGCCTCATATAAAAGCAAGAGCTCCTGATTCAATCTACTGCACCATATCAATTATTTATTGCTGTGTAAAAAACCATCCCTAAAACTTAATCCCTTTAAAACAAAAATCATTTTATTTGCTTCTGATGCTGTGTATAGAACATAAAAACTGCCCCTCTGATCCTAGTCCGAATTGCTGACCCACAGAATGGTGAGAAAATAAAATAGTTGTTTTAAGTCACTATTTTTTTCTCAAAGGCTTATTTGTTGAGTGAGGCATGTGTATATAGAGTGAAATTCACCCTTTTTTTTTTTTTTTTTTTTTTTTTTGCAGTACACGGGCCTCTCACGTTGTGGCCTCTCCCGTTGCGGAGCACAGGCTCCGGACGCGCAGGCTCAGCGGCCATGACTCACAGGCCCAGCCGCTCCGCGGCATGTGGGATCTTCCCGGACCGGGGCATGAACCCGTGTCCCCCGCATCGGCAGGCAGACTCTCAACCACAGCGCCACCAGGGAAGCCCGAAATTCACCCTTTTTAAGTGTATAGTTTTATGTAAGCCATACCTGATTTAGATGATATTTAGATGAGACTGGACGTTAGACTTCAGATGCTGGAATAAGTTAAGGGTTTTGGAGCTGCTGGGATGGAATTTAACAGCATCCCAGTTCTTGCTACATATATGTGTATTAGTCAGCTTGGGTTGCCATAACAAAACATGATAGGCTAGATAGCTCAAACATTAGAAATGTATTTCTCATAGTTCTGGAGGCTGCAATACCAAGATCAAGGTTCCAGCTGATTCGATTTCTCGTGAGCATTCTCTTCCTGGCTTGCAGATGGCCATCTACTTGCTGTGTCCTCATATGAGGGAGAGGGAGAGAGAGAGAGAAAGAGAGAAAGAGGCAAAAAGAGAGAGAAAGAGGGAGAGAAAGAGAATATGAGGGCTTTCTGTTGTCTCTTATGAGGACACTAATCCTATCAGATCAGGGGCCCACCCTTACGACCTCATTTAACCTTAGCTACCTCCTTATAAGCCCTATCTCCAAATACAGTTATGCTGGAGGTTAGAGTTTCAACATACATATTTTGGGAGGACATAATTCAATCCACAGTAGAGACATGGGGTCACAGCTCCCTGACATATACAAGAGAATTGAATTGACAAAAGCACCACCAGTTCGAACTAAAAGAGACTAAGTCTTTCCAAAATGAAAAGAGACCTCTGGATCCTCAAGTTTCTATGGACAGGAAGCAGGCTGAGAAAGCTACTCATTTGCAAACATGGGTCATTTCTTCTGGAAAAGAGAAGAGATGTCCGAGTGTGTAGGCTAGAATTGTGAACTAGGGAGCCACTCCCAGAGAGCAGAACTAGGCTCTCATTACATTCCCTGGCCCCAGAAGAGGGAGACCTGACAACATACCTCCGGCTAGATTTCAGAATGCCTTCAGTTTGCCTCATGTTCCTCTTCTTTTTAAAAGGGAATGCCTACTGAAGCTATCCTGTTCTGTCTCACCACTGTATGTTGATATGTGGTCAGGACAGGTAACTTTTCATTTTAGTTCATAGGTCTTTAGATTAAGAGGAGCCACACTGGAGGAGTTACACCTGAGGAGCCTCACTGTGTGGCTGAACCACATTGACTCCATTCTGTCAGCTCCATCTTAGACCCGCAGTCCTACCCTCTCCCCTTTCTGCATCACTGAGCTTTAGCCTCCTCACAAGCAATGCACCCAAGCCAGATAAGTTCCCTATCAACTTTTACTCTTGCCTTCATTTAATACGAAAACTGGAAGAACGCCTTTTGCTGATGCAGATGATTAGTGATCATGAGACCCCCCAGGGGTGGAGGCAAGGAAAACCTCCTGGTTCCTGTCAACGCAGACATACTTCTCCCTAGTAGTCAGATTCTGTTTTTAGCGTTGACCCCCTTAAATTCCCCTGTGCCCTTTTTGATGGTACAGAGGGAAGCTGTGAATGTCTCTGGATCATCATCAGCTTGATCCTGCCTGTATGGAAGTTACCATAATAAACTCCATAATTGCACTTTATGGAGTCACCTACTTCAGTTCTTGGTCTCAAACTTTCTTAGTTTGCAGGATATTGTTCAATATTTCAGCCTTGCAATACTCATCCATATCTGGACTTGATCAAAGGATGAGATCCTGGACTCCATGCCTGAAATCAGACTAGGAAGGGACTTTTAGGGGAGGCGGTGAGTACATTTTGCATGTGAAATGGCTGTGACTTATAGTAGCGAGGGGGAGGGTGCAGACTGTGGCTAAATTGTTTGCAACGATGCCTACAACAGTTCCTCCCTTTTCTGTATGATTAACCCTTTTCTGAGTGCCTTTCTGTTCCTCCCTTCAAGATGTAGAGTACATTTTGCCACCACTCAAATCTGGGCTAATTTAGTGGCTTGCTTTGCAGTGGAATGCAGAAGTAAGGTATGTGACTGCTAAGCCTGGGTCTCAAGAAGCTTTGCAGCTTACACACTTGCCATCTTAGAACCCCGGGACGTCCATAAATAGAAATTCATGCTACCGTCTTGAGGATAAGAGACTAAATGGAGAAAAAAGCCCAGGTGACAGACATCCCCAATTGCCAGAATGTGAGTGGGGCTTTCTTAGGTCATCTAGCCCTGGGAAGTTACCAAATTACTGCAACCACATGAGTGTTCCCCAGCAATCACAGTGAACTTCTCTGCACAGCCTAGACCAAAGTATTGACCCACAGAATCATAAGCAAATAAAAGTGGTTGCTGTTTTAAGACACTAAGTTTTGGGATGGCTTACTATGCAGCTACAAATAACTGGTATATATGGCCCGAATGGCAGACTTGGTTTCTTTTCAGGTTGGAGTAATTTTCCTCAAATGAGGATTATTCCAGCATGAGCAATAAAGGCTTCACGGACTCATTTCTCAGCTCATGCAGTAGGGTATGATTTCAGGATTTCCTCAAGTCCTCTCCAGGCAGTAGCACTATTCTCACACCTGCTCTCTGATGCTTGAAATTCCTTTAGCTGGGGGTTAAGATTTCCACTACACAAATTAAAATACATTACTTTAAAATATTCCACTACATTAAAATGCAGACACCCTTGGGAAAAGTAACCTACTGACTTAAAGTTTCCCCAAAATGTAAGTAACCGTTGTCTTGGTCTGTCTGGGCTGCTATAATAGAAACTGGAAGGACATTTGGTCCAGTCCAAAATGTCCATAAGAGACACTTGGTCCATAAGATATTTGGTCCCATCCAAAACCATTTGGCATGGACCAAATATGCTCATAGAAGTTTTGGACAGGACCAAATGTCTGAAAAATGAACAGAATAGCATAGACTGGGTGACTCATAAACGAGTCACTTGAGATATTTATTTCTCAAGTTCTGGAGGCTGGGAAGTCCAAGATCAAGGTGTTGGCCGATTCTGGGTCTAGTGAGGACCTGCTTCCTGGTTCAGAGATGACTGTCTTCTTGCCGTGCCCACACGTGGTGGAAAGGGTCAGAAAGTTTTCTGGAGTCTCTTATAAGGGCACAAATACCATTCGTGAGGGCTCTGCCCTCATCACCTAATCACTTCCAAAAGGCCTTGCCTCCTGATGCCATCACATTGGGGGTCATGGCTCAACATATGAATTTTGGAGGGACACAAGCATTCAGTCTCTAGCAACTGTATTCAGATCTTTTCTCAAGAACAGATTTTGAGTGAGAACATTGGTTACAAAAGGGCTTAGACTATCTAAGATAAATTGTTTGCATAGCATTTTGTCCAGGGTACAACAGCCTGAGACAAAATTCACTGGTATAGGGAGACATTAAAGTCCACAAAAAATCTTGTCCTCTGACTTTGGTTCAGATTTTTAACTATCTTCCCAAGTGATAAAGAATCATAGAAACAGGGAGAGACATCTGGCAGTAAGATACCTACCTCTGTCTGCTGGGCTTTTCAGGGCATCCGTCAGAGTCTGGAAATTGTTTACCCCACTTGACGGCTACTGGGTATCACACTTCTCATCCTAGTGAAAGGCTCACCTCCACCGTACTGTGGGGTTCAGTTAGTCACTAGCTCTAGAGTTGTCCCCATCTTCCACCAGCAGCATAGCAGTAGGGAAAGGAAAGCTGACTAGAAAGCTGGAAACGTTTCTGGACCTATGGGGCACTGGGGCCATGTCTACTGGTATTTTCTGAGGGAAATGCATATGAGATAAATGAGCCAAGATAACAAAAATAACTCAGTGTGGTTGCTTCAGTTATTTTTCAGTTATAAAAGCCAGGTCTGAGCAACTGTAATTATAGTTCTACCAGACTGTAGTTCCATATATACGGCTATGAACTTTCAAGTCTGTTTGTGTCTTAATTACTTGGTTTTTGCTTGGCTAAGAAAATTTGAAATGGAAGAGTCTGGGTTTTAAATTAGGTGAAGGCTCTGGTGTAAATACACAGCTTCAGGATGCGGGGTACAACTAATGGTTACATGTAATGTACATATGGCAGTGTAACCCTACAACTGAAATAAGAGTTCGTGAAATGACTCTTCTAACTCCCATTATTCATTTGCTTCTTTTCCCTCTAAGAGCGCGATACCATACATTGCAAGGTTATTATTTCACTCCTCATGTGAACCTTTGGCCTAGTGACTTATCCCTTGAGGCATGCTATAATCACTGAGAAATGTGCCCTCTGTCACGTCTTATTGCTTAATTATGGCTCTATTTTAGATGCCTAGAGTCATTTGGCTTGAAAAGACCTCTCTTATGTGTGTGATCTTTGAACATGCATCCACACTGTCATCCTTGAGTTCACACCAGTCTGTTCCATTTCCATCTTGTTCTGGCTTGGGCAATAATTATTGCCCCTTGGTTCAGCAACACCCTGAATTACTGTAATGAGATATTATATTTATGCTCTTCTCCACATAAGATACCATCAACCCTTTGTCAGAAAGGTATGTGCTTAAAGTTCATTTTACCAAGCTTGATTTTTTTTTTTAACTGATAAATCCCAGTGGGCCCCCTGTTTTACATCATGTCATGCAAAAACTTCCTTTCACTCTTGTTCTGGTGACTACAATTTTTTAGCTTAAAATCTGGACATGTTGTCTAGCAGTTTTTTTTTTGTTGTTTTTTTAGTTGTGTATGTGTTGCTCCTCAGTGCTAAAGGCAAACCGAGATATGGCAGGTCCTAAATACATTCAGAGATCGCAGAACAAGTGTACAGACCCTCTAAAATTAGAACTGTTCTAAAAATTTGGGACTTCTGGAGAATGCATCACTGGTCACTTATTTTGCTTCCCATTAATAATACATTACGTTCTTTTATCAGCATTTGTTTTATGCATGTAAATCTTAGTCCTTCAAGCAGACTACAAGCTTCTTAAGGACAAAAGGCAGACTGTATACCTCTTATATAGCTCTGCATGTATGTAGTTACACACAGCTGTTTTTTTGATCAACTGCGTGAAGAGATGATGTTGTATTTTCAAGACAACTGTTTGGGATTAGGAGCTTGCCAAAGTAGCCTGACATTAAGGTAAAGGCAGACTGGAGAATCACGTCCTGCTTCATCCCTCCAGAGAGCAGTTCAAGTCTGGCCTGGGATAGATCTATGTTGAGAAGGGGTATAATTACCCTGGTACAGAGTGGCCCCAGGTCTTCTCTGGCAGACTGAGTTATATCTATCAAGGACTTTTAAAATGCTGACTTAGCTCTTAGAAATACAAAACCCAAAACATCATTTATAAAGGTCACTGGGAATGGCCTGGGTCAGAATAACTTGAGTTCATTTTGTGCCAATGCCTCAGAAGAGGAAGCTGCTGAATACTTAAAGCTCCTTGAGAATACTACGTTGCCAAATCCAAACAAAGAATGAGAGAGGTTTATAGCTGACTTTTTACTCTATAATTCAAATGCCAATCTAGCAATGAAATATGTTCTAGGAATTCCAATCAGAGATTTGTATCAGCTGACTTGGAAACCAGCTGTGCTCTCAGTGAGTACAAAGATTTACCACCTGCAATTGCTATAATTCTGCAGAATTATGCAGAGGTGAAAAACTTGAGAAAAACTTTTTATTTTAAATGTATTGAGAACCATGCTTTAGGAAATTTTGCTTCTCTGAAACCTATAAAAATGGCTCTAATTTAAAGAAAGTAATAGAGTCTCAAGTTATAACTCTTAAATTCTGGAATTCATGTTTACCCTTCAAAGTATGCCTTTTTAAGATAATGAGTGAAAATTACTACAATTTGGTAAACCCTATCTTTTAAATAGAACAAGTGAGATAACAAAGCAGTTAACTCCTAAATTACATATCACATCATTAAGAGCCTTGATAACATTAAGCTCTAACTATCTGAGAAGAGGGAGGAAGAGAAGAGGAGTTAAACACCAGAGAGGAACAGTTCTATGAAGCATCCCAGTAAACTCATGGCAGTAATTTTGAACCAGTAATTTTGTTCATAACATTTCATAAATTGTTCATAAAATAATTATTGGGGCTTCCCTGGTGGTTAAGAATCCGCCTGCCAATGCAGGGAACACGGGTTGGAGCTCTGGTCTGGGAAGATCCCACATGCCGCGGAGCAACTAAGCCCGTGCGCCACAACTACTGAGCCTGCACTCTAGAGCCTGCGAGCCACAACTACTGAGCCTGTGCTCTAGAGCCCGTGCACCACAACTACTGAGCCTGCGCTCTAGAGCCTGCATGCTGCACCTACTGAAGCCCGCGCACCTAGAACCCATGCTCTGCAACAAGAGAAGCCACCGCAATGAGAAGCATGCCCACCACAATGAAGAGCAGCCCCTGCTCACCGCAACTAGAAGAAAGCCTGTGTGCAGCAACGAAGACCCAAAGCAGCCAAAAAGAAATAAATAAAATAAAATATTAAAAAAAGAAAATAATTATTGTGGATTTCTGAATCCATATATCAAAAGTCTTTCAAGTGTATTTTATGATTTTAAAAGACATCAGGGCTATCCTGGAAAAACCAGTGCATATGGTCCTCATACCAATGAGCCTCCATTCTCACTCATTTGCTCTGTTCCTCTCACACATGGGAGACAGCTGCCTTGTACAAAACGGATGCAATATAACTTTGTCACTTATATCATCACCTGAGCACTTGGATACCACCCTGGGAAAGCCAAGTAAGGTAAGTTTTTCAAAATAATGGTTTCAGTGGACCTTTTATAGACATTTGAAATCATTTCACATGTACAAACCCTGAATGAGTTATAAAGCAAAATTTTCAAGTGGAAAAACGCAGTGAACTTCATGGCCTAATATATGTATGAGATATATTGAGTTTAGAACTGCAACTTTACTAGCACTTTAACATGAGCCAGTCGGCCAACCTGCCATAAGTGAAATCTCTGGTTCTCAAATTCCTCAACTGTAAAATAAGATGATTAAATCGAATCATCTCTGAGTTCCCATCCAATTCATTTATTTCATGGTTCTCAATTCTCCTTGTACCTTATAAGTACTTAAAGTATAGACTGAGAATTAGATTGTACCTACCTGCATTTAGCCAATATTATAGAAGCTGAATTGATGGATTTTCCCTAAAAGAGGCTTATAAAAAGGAGGTAAGTGTATCTACCACACGGAGATACAGGATACATTATTGCCACATAGTGCTTAAGAATACATACTAAACTGCTTAAAACTTTGAAAGGCGACATTATAAATGCATTAGAATCATTTATTCCTTAGAAAAACAAGTGTATTAGACAACGAAGCTTTCCGTTTTTATGTATGTAATTCATGAATAAAAAAACAACTATCTGTATAAAAGCCTCTGTTTAGAGAAGGCAGTAATGGAAAGCTATAAATTCAACTCAAATTACGTAATATAAAAATACAAAGTTCATCTGCATTACTAGAAGGTAATACCTTCAAAGAAACTCATTTAAAAATAGTATGTCCCCAACTTTTCAGAAGTTATTATGGATACAATGTTACATTTGTCCTTATCTTCTTTTATAATAGTTCTTTAAGACTTAAAATGTAGTATTTGTACTTTTGGAATTTCTGATAAATAGATCATAATTTAATGTGATATTCATAGATTTTTGTGACGAAACTACAATATTTATTTACACATTCACATATAGCACAATGTAGGGGTCAAGTATTAGTGACAGTAACAAACTATTGAAGTAATAAGAAAACCATCATTTTAATAATTTAAATGTTTTATGACAGGATAATTTATATCCAACATATAAAACACATATCTTAGAGGTAACTTTAAGAAAATATATCAACTTTTTTAGATAATCCAAAGTAGCAATAAGATTTTTTATATTATTTTCAGCCTGCAGAAGGGTAAATTTAATCAATGTGCCGATTAAAGAGACAATATATTAACAGTGAAATTATTTATATACCATGGTATGTGTATATCTATCTGTGTGTGTGTGTGTGCACGTGCGCTCATGTGTATCAACTAACCAAAACTCAGGTTGTAAACTAAAGCCGTTTAAAAGGCAAATTGAAAACAAAAGTGATGCTGGTTTAAGTTTTCTGGTTCTTTTCATAAACTACAACTTCCAAGTTGTGTTTTACAACTCTAGTGAGATCCAAATAGATAATTCAACCTACTACTTTTGTTGGTTGTTCCTCATTCTTTTTCACATGTTAGCTTTTATGTCTCTTTACTGATTACATAAAATAGTACTCTCATTCTCAACATTTCTCCCAGGAGAAGTTAAATGAGTTCAATTAGGTACTGAGTTCACTTTTCACTTTACTTTTCAGTATTCACCTGGTCTAAAAACACTATTAACCATGTAGTTTTTCTTCCATCCTTTTAAATCACTTGTTTGTAAGCGTACAATGAAGGAACTGGATCAAAATCAAGGTGAACTATGCCTCCATATAAAAAATTATCATAATCTCAGATTTTCTAGAATGTTCAAACATTATACTAAAACTAATGGATTTAAAAATTAATACTGCTTTGAAGAGGCATTTATCAGAGGTCATGGTATGATCTACAACAGAAAGTTTAGTTTACTGAATGTTAGTTGTAAAGAACAAACACTGGCACCTCATGTGGTCAGAGCAGCTGAAATGTCTTTTACAGTAGTTTCAACTTCTTGATTTGGCTGGTCTGGATCAAGAAGGGCAATGCTACTGGAGCTTTCACACTGTTCATCTACCTTTGGGGAAGCAGCCTGGTCTTGATGCTTTTTGTTCTCTTTAGCAAACCCTACGGTCATATTCTCCCCAGAAGGCTGAAATGGTCTCTCTGAATGAACCACTTGTTTCCCTACTTCTGCTTCTTGTTCACACAGCAGTCTCTCCACCTCCACCTCGAGCTCCAAAGTCTCCTCATCAGCGTGCACATCTAGTTGTTGCATCAACTCCTCCAACTTCTTGGCCTTGCGGAGCTCGTTTTGCTGTATGATCGTACAAAGGTGTTCAGTGAGTTGCTCTTTAAGCTCAGTCTTGCGCTGTAGATCTAGCTTTGCTGTAACATACTCTGCTTCAGCCCTGTCAAACCGCTTCCTGCAGGGACAGGTACAAAGACTGGTCCATTAGTTTTCCATTGAAGAAGACAGTCAAAGGAGGGCCTAGAAATAATAATTAAACTCCAAAATCGGGAAATATATATATATATATGATGAAAATATGGCTATTAATACTTTACGAACACTTATCTACACGTTAGACAAAGTAGGCTATTGCTGCTGAAACTTCCACAACATGCACATTTGGACTCTCCTAACCTAACAACATTCTTCGACACCCATTTCTTCTTTCCAAGGCTGTGCTTGAATGAAAGCAGGCTGATAGGTTAATTCAGTGGTGTGCTAGCTCCAGTGGGGGAGAGCCCTAATTTGTAGTGTTTATCAATTTCTGTAGTAAAAATACTATTACTATGTCCAATTTCAAGCTATCAGTGAGACATCACTGAATACAGAATTGGGAAGAGATACACAAAATCTCTCTCATGAACCAGGGCGAGCCAGCTCCAGCACTCAACTGGTTAGATTTATGAGACAAAATAATAAGAGATGGAGAAAGTAGAAAATCCATATCTTTTGATTAATGGAGTAGAAAAAGAAGAAAAATTTTGGTGGAGAAGGACATGGACAGTGGTTCAGAAATGACAGAGCGCAGCCAGCCCAATGATACTAGGTGAGAGTAAGAAGTAAACACCAAGTAGAAGAGAAAACTTCAGGATACGTTTAAGCAGGGTTTCTCAACCTCAGCATTACTGACAACTTGGGCCATGTAATTCTTTGTTGTGGGGAGCTGTCCCGTACATTGCAGGATGTGCAGAACATCACTGGCTTTCTCTCCTTGGTTGTCAGTAGCACCCACTGGTTGTGAGAACCAAAAATGTCTCCAGACATTACCAAATGTCTCCTAAGGGGCAAAACTGCCCCCAGTTGAGAATCCCCAGGTTAAGTTGTTTTCACCCTCTCCACTCTGTAACAGACTACTGTTAGACTTCTATTAAGAAAAGTTTATTACTTTTATATATATAGAAACTCCATAGGTAGGTAATGCCAGATTTATTTGAAGTAGGGTAATTCTACTTGGGGAAGTCACTTTGCAATCTTCCTTTTTCTTTTTTTCTTCTTTTTTGCCTTTTCCATATAATGCGTTGCTTTTCTTTTTGCCCAGAAAAGAGGACGACCCCTACCTACCAACTAATTATTCTATTTAGTTACCACTAACAGTTGTGAAGGCCATGACGCCTTACCTGTTATGACTGCCTTACCTTACTCAACATAATAATTTCTAATACTAGAGTTATAGCAAAAAAGAAACAGGTATATCTCCTTATGCAAGATTCTCTGTCTTGGAGGGAAATATAGTGAAAAAATAAAAGGCCTTGCTTTTAGAGAACCCAGGGTTCAAAACCTGCCTTTGCCATTTACTATGTGTGTACCTCCTTTGTTGAAGGCTTTTTCTGGATGTAACGAGCAGATATTCAGTCATACTCACTCAGGTAAAAAATGGGTTTTATTGTAGGATACAAGAGGCAATCTCACAGGCATGTCATTGGAATCAAAGGCTATTGCTCATGCTAATGCTGAGAAACCACAGTTTCTCTCATTTAGGCTTTCCTATCATATTCACAGCCCAATATGGCCACCAGCTGTGCCTTGACATCAAATTCACTCCACTCAATCCCTCAGTGTTCCAATCCCAAAATTCCAGAGGGAGGACCTGGGTTGGCTTGGCTTGACTCGTATCAGTTTAAACAGAACTCTTAGTGCCAGGCCATGCCATGCACCCCAGTTTAGTCTATGGATTAAATGTTCTGGAGTTCCCATCTTTGTTCTTATCAGGTGTGTCCCAGGCTCAATATCATGAATACAAAACACAGCCAGGTTCCTGTGGAAGAGGCTGGAGAAAAGGCATGCAGTGACTGAAAATTCCAGTATGGTGACCAGGGGTGGTTTCTTGAACTAAGTCTTGGTTTATCTGTAGAATGGTGATGATAATAACATCTCATAGGAGTGTTAATTAAGCATTAAATAGAATAAACAGGGCAAGTGTCTAGCCCAGTGCCTGGTAGGCATTCAAGAAACAGAACTACTTCTTCAGAGCACCAGAATAAAAAAGCACTGTTAGTATACCACTAAACATGTATCTAAAATTAAAATTATGTACAATTTAAGGACTTGGTGTTTATATTTGAAAACTTATTTATATTATGTTCATTTCTCATATTTCATTTTTTTACTGTCATCTAGTAAATATAAGAATGAGAACTAGATGTTTTTCAATTACCCCTATGTTAAAAGAATTGTTGTAAAGGAGCTGTGTTGGGTATCTGGATCCCTTATTTCCATACTTTATAACATATCCTGTTTATGAATGTTCTTTCATCCAGCTTAAGAGCTCTGACAACATTCTCTACAGGTATACATATCTTGTCTCTCCCCCCAGCTCAAACCTCCCTTCTCTGCAAGTCTGTGGTCTCCCTCAGCCAAAGTCAGTTAGTAAAGATTTACTGACTGGGCTCATGAATGCTGAATTGAAATTAAAATTTGCAAATAGGTCCCTAGGTTTCCAATGATCTTTCACCCTGGATAAATCACTGAAGATTCTGCATTTTGTTTATTTATTTAAAGCCCTTCTGGCCAGAAACACGCATATATATATTTTTTTTACAGAGTGATTTATGTGCAAAATATTGATTAGTTTCACAAACTGCACTATGAGTCTGGGGGTCAGGGGGATAATACCAAATCAGAGTATGAAGACATACTTTGGAACAGAATAATAAGAGCATTATACATAACACAGTAAGACAAATTGAACTGGAAATGTAATTATAGAATTGTTTTATTATTTTAAAGGAATGCTGAATGATTTAATGAATCTTATTTAAAGGATTCTAGAAACTGTCTCTTGGTTTTGGTTCCCTGAAATTTTTTTAAAACACCATTAACCCTTGGCATGTCATTAGGTTCCAATGAAATACTTAGTTCTTCAGTTTCTTTCCTGAGCAGTTCTATTTGTAAGGATCAACATATCATTATTTTTATCCTTTCTTAGAAGTGTTCCAGAGAACAAAGAGAAAATTTACTTATATTTTGAAAAATAGACTTTAATTATAGTTTGCAATTACTATATGGGTCCACTTTTATAAACCTAAGATATATTATGGGATTGTTGAAATATATTTTTTCCTATATCTTGAAACATTTTGCCATTTCATCACCCTAGGAATTATTTACTCATTACTCATCAATTATTCACATTTATGCTAAAAAAATTAAAATAATAAGAAAACAGAGAATGATGGAATGACCTAAAAGGATGATACTATAATGAAATAAATCATCATCGCTTAGTTTCCTTACTGTTTTGCCAAAGTATTACATCACCTTTAAATAAGGTATAAAAGAAGACTGGAAATAGCACACTTGTAATCTGCTCTTAGCTTTCACTGTTCAGATGAGAATTATTACTTTTCGTTTTCTACCCAGAATGACAAAGAAAATTGACAGATGAAGACATTTTGCAGTTATTAGACAAATCAAAAGATGCATGTTGTGGAGGCTAAAAAATGACCACCCCACCCCGGCCCCGAAAGATAGTCATTTCTTAATCCCAAGAACCTGTGAACATTTCCTTAAATGGTAAAAGATGTGACTAAGTTAAAGATTTTGAGAGGAGTCTATTCTGGACTATCCAGCTGGGCCCTAAATACAATCACATGTATCCTTTTAAGAAAAAGGCAGAGAAACTTTTGAGAGAAAACAGGAGGAATCAATGAGACTATGGAGACCCAGAACTGAGTAGTGTGGCCACAAGCCAAGGAATGTCTCCAGCCACCAGAAGAAGCTGGAATAGGCAAGGAATGTATTCTTCCCTAGAGTCTCTGAAGGAATAACAACCCCATTGACACCTTGATTTCAGACTTCTGGTTTCCAAAAGCATAAGAGAATAAATTTTTGTTGTTTTGAGCTACGCAGTTTTTGGTAATTTGTTATGGTAGCCCTAGCAAATCAATATAAATGCAGAGACAGGCTAGATTCTAGATGTTGAAACTGACCATGTAAGTGAAATCTCAGAGTATGAGTCTTCAGAAAAACACATCTTAGATGAATTTTCTCAAACTCAAGAATCAATGAGTGAAAAATATATTTCTGAGGATAAAAAGGAAATACGTTATTCTCCGAGAGTTAATAATTTCAAGAGGAAGAATTTTATCATACAATATTTTACAAGTACCTGGACCATCCTGTGTGGCTGAAAGGATATAACAATATTCTTTTAGCTTTTTATAATGTTTGCAGTCAAACATTACTTGATACAAAATTTTTTAACAAAGGTGTTTTCCACAATCTTTTATTCTTACTTCTTTAAATTATTCATAAAATGACTTAAAATATTTATGTATATATGTTTACACGTGTATGTGTGCATGTGCGTATGGGAGCGTCTATTAAACATTGATGGCAAATGGTGATCATTGTTTTTCCTGGTATACTGAGGGTTAAAGAAATGTTCTACAGGCAGGCACTCTAGTTTTACAAGCTGCCTGCGCAGCACATGGCAGCACTGTAATCACAGCTGTGAACAGCAGCAGCAGTGACAACTCTCTCCGCTGGGACACTCCAAGTACCATCTCCTCAGAGGTGGATACCCTGACACTGCTCTACAGAAACCAATTTTAGGATGAATTCTGGCCTATTCGTATACAAGAACATTTTGTGGACACAGCACCATGCCAGCCACTACAGAACTACAATGTTTTCATTAAAAAAAAAAAAATCAAGGAAATCTCCCACAGAACCACAGAAACTGCCCTGCAGATTACCTTCTAGTAGAAATCTAGACCATAATACTATATCACCAATCTATACTTTCTTAATAACCACAGATGTAAATTTAGAAAATACTGTCTTAATCTTATGCATGAACAAGATACAACCCTGGTTCTAGTCTAAATTGTCAGTGGCTTCTCTTTGACTTAACTCAAGAGCTTATGTTTTTAAAAATAGCCTCACACATACGATAAGGATACTCACATACATCTATGTCAATACTAGTATCATGATAAACTGTCATCTTTAGCTTAAGAGATGTAAAAATTTACCATATAAAATCTTTTTACTATATAAAAGTGTACTAAAATGTCATTAAAAATATTCATATACTATGGGATGTCTTCTCTTCTAACCAGAATCCCACCTTCTTTGTGGTTCTCAGAAGGCTAAAACTATGACATTTCTTATATAATTTTCAATGTACAAAGGCATCCTCTTCAGCCTCCCCTAGGACTGAATTAAAACACGATCAAATGATTTTTCTGTGGAGATATCCAGAATAATCAGAATTATTCATTTAAGGAGCTACAAAGGCATAAAAATGTTCCTCTGGTAAACTTAAGTTACAGAGAATAAAATGTGCTAAAAATCTACGCTTAGTTTAATCTTAATAAAATCTTGGTTACCTCCTTAATGACCTTATTAACAGAAATGGAACCACCAGTTATCAGCTACTGATGGCATTAATTTACACAGTTAATTAATAAAAGCAACCCATTAGGTCTAAGAGCATATGGTCAAACAACAATTACAAAAATCACAAGGACACCACAAACCTCTTTCTTAAACAATAAACAGTGAATTAAAAACCACAATCAAGCATTTCCGCTTTATTAAATTGTTACATAAACATTCTGATGCTGTGGTTTACCCTGGACTAATGCGGCACTCTGATTGATTTCTAGTGTTACAGAGAAAGATGCAAAACTGAGTCATTAACACAGCATTCCCTTGTGAAAAAAGACAATCCAGGATGATTAAAGCAATGTTGAAAGGACTGATAACCCTGAAATTGGGCTTAATTTTTTGCTTTTATCTGTTTGCAAAGCTCATGTAATTCTTTACATGTGTTAGTTTGTTTTGAGAATATGCAATGATGATTTTTTCTCTTTAAAAAAATGCCAATCATTAAAACCAAGGAAACACATGATAGCAAGCCATTTTATATACAGTATAATTGCAAAAAAAAAAGAAAAAACTTCAAGCTTTCAAGACAGAGTGGTATTTTCTTTCAAATACTCAAAGGTTTTAAAAAATAAACTAGATCTCCTTTCTTTGATGGAAACTGAAATGAGAAATAGGCTAGTCCCTATACCATCTCACATAATCAAAATTTCTAAAAGAAAGAGCACAGACTTGGTGTCAGAATAATATATAGAGTTCTGGGGCAAGTCATTTAGACATTTAAAGAGTCTCAAATATTAAACAGCTGATGGTTTAGCAGGAAAGACTAAAATGTAAATAAATAATGCAAGAAATGCTCTAACAGGGATATAAACAAGGTTAATGGGTAGGGCAGAGTTAAGGAAGACTTCAAAAAGGAGATACTTGATTTAGTATAAAACTGGAATAAATACAGCGCCTAATAGGGTCATTATGAGGCTTAATGATGATATATATAAATGCCCTGGCCTAGCCAGCAATAAACCTTAACTAAATTAAACTCCTTGTTCAGAGTTCCATTTCCCCAACTTACCAAGCATATGAATAGTCAAGGCTGGCCTGATCAATCCGGTTCCTGAGGATTCCAATGTCAGCTGACACCATGTCATCTAAAGCCTGTAACTCCTTCTGGATCCTCTTTAGTTTCATGGTTTCTGCCTGAGTTCTTTTAGATCTATAAAATGAGGAATATGAGTGGAAAAATAAAAACATTTTAAAATCATGTATCCATACACAATATAAGTGAAAAAAGCAAGCTACTGTATATACAATATGATTATAATGTGTAAGTTTTAAGAATTAAAAAAAAAAACTAGAAAAACTGAGATAAAACAAATGCTGGTAACATTTTGGTATATCTCTAAAACTGCATTTGCACTTTTCCTCCTTATTAGGCCAAATTATATATTAGTACATACTTTTTTATACACAAGGAAAAAAAGTAATTAAAAAAAATACCAATAGAGAGTTCACTCATAGGCCTATATTCATTCCATAAGGATGAGAATAAGCACTAAAAGGATGTATCTGTATAGAGAACTGGATATGCTGGAATACTGAACACAGCTTTCCAAATTCCAGCCTTAAACTCTTCTTGCTAAGCCTACTTTCATTTGTCTGATACTTAGTGGACGCCAAGAACAGCTGCCTACATTAAACACCATTCCTTTATAAGTCTGAGAACATCTATTTGGTTTTATTATTTTTTAAAATAATTTTTATTGGGGTATAGTTGATTTACAATGTTGTGTTACTTTCAGATATACAGCAAAGTGAATCAGTTATACATATACATATATTCACTCTTTTTTAGATTCTTTTCCCATATAGGCCATTACAGAGTATTGAGTAGAGTTCCCTGTGCCATACCGTAGGTTCTTATTAGTTATCTATTTTATATATAGTAGCATGTATATGTCAATCGGTTTTAATTTTCTTAAGATTCATTTCCCCAAACTTCTTTGATTCCTCTTCCTTAGGAAAACTACAGGTCCTCAAAATTCTTCTTTCTGGGGCTCAAAACCAAACACTCTTTTTGTTCCTTTGTTTAGAAGCAACCTCAGCCTTCTCTCCAACCCCAAGTACATCATCTACTTAAGAAACAGAATAAACAAATACAAAAGCCAACCTTTAATCACAATTCCACTCATTTTGAAATTTCATACACATTCTCACAGGAGAATAAAACTCCCAATAAAACCACTATACTGCAACTTACATTCTCCTGATTTCTACTCCATTATGCATTTACCCTTATTTTCTGCCTACAAAAGTTAACCACGTGATCTTTTTACTTCAAGTGATTCACTACCCATTTAGTAATAATCTAAGCAGGTTATATTTCCTTACACTTCTGTCTACAGTAATACTTTCTGTCTTAAATCAAAAGCACGTAGAGAAGAGTAAGTGCCGAGCCTGTGAATCTTTTTGTAAAATCCCGAGTAAACAGCCTCCCCAACCTCTTCCAAACTGAAGACTACTAAAATGCTTTTCAATAATCATGTTTCAATAATCACATTGTTTTTCTTCTTAAAACATAAGTTCAGTAAGTTGCTTCACGAAAGATCAAGGTGTACCAGTAAGAAAAAAAAAATCATTATTTTCAAATACATACATCCCTTTGGCAGATAAAATCCTGAATTACTCTTATACCCACGTGCCTTTCTCTCCATCCCTATTCCTTCCTCTCCCCCTGACACACACACCAGCTTTAATGAGTAATAGTTGTGCCAGACTTTTCTGGAGATCTAAAAAGAAAATGCCTCTGAATACTTGCTTGCATTTAGTTCTCACTATTCTCAATCATTGCTTTATTGACTGAGCTTGGTTTCCTAAGGCCACAGCACACTAGAAACTACAAAGAGGGAAGAGTGGGTGAGGGATGGGAAAAGTGGCTCAAATAGGAATGTTGCTGTTCAAGGCTTGTACAGTGCAGTAAAGGAAAAGGGATCGCTGACAAGCTCACTCTGGAAGGTGAGAGAAAAACTGAATTGTATACAGTATGGGACAATGCTCATAATGGTGACCCACAGTCAAGGATAAAAAGTTAAATTATATCATGTACCTTTTATCAGTGGGGGCAGGATACATTATTTAAGAAAAATGGCCATAGGAAATACAATTAGGATTTGTGGGTGTATAAGTCACTTATGTGGAATAATCTTATTCCTCCACATGTCAGATGATTAAGGCCTATTGTGAAAATTAAAACCTGCATTTGTTGCTAATTTACTTATGTTGATAGCTATTTACTGCTCCCTTATGAATGTGTAGATGGTTAAAACTAAAAACACTGATGATGATCCTTAAGTTTTAATTGCCCCTGTATTCATAAATACATTATAATCTATGCTTAAAAAGCCCTCCTTAATAAATTAAGACTGTAATTTCAGTATCATTTGTAAAGCATAATTTGTTTAGTAGGTCTTAAAAGTAATGGTTGTAGAGAAAACGCCATTTATTAGAACAGACATAGGAAAATAAATATAAAACATGACAAAACTAATTACAGATTACAAACAAGCTCTCCTGGTTCAGGTGCCTCACCTTTCTGCAATAGCTTTAGCCAAAAGAGCTTTCTTACGTTTATTTTTCTCTTCCATTAGCCGTTGTTCTTGTTGGAGGACTTCCCAACGAGATTTTTCTTGCCTAGGGAGCAAAAGTATAAAAATGAGTTTCTGAAACCCTGCTCCACCTTACCAGTCTCAGTTCCTAAGTATAAAATTTAATCAACCAGATTATATATATTTTCTTTCAAAAGTCCTCTTAGGGCTTCCCTGGTGGCACAGTGGTTGAGAGTCTGCCTGCCAATGCAGGGGACACAGGTTCGTGCCCAGGTCCGGGAAGATCCCACATGCCGCGGAGCGGCTAGGCCCGTGAGCCATGGCTGCTGAGCCTGCGTGTCCGGAGCCTGTGCTCCGCAATGGGAGAGGCCACAACGGTGAGAGGCCTGCGTACCGCAAAAAAAAAAAAAAAAAGTCCTCTTAAAAGGAACCCGTCTGTAGCTCATTATTTTGTTCTAATAGGAACAAAGACTATGATTTGAAGTAAAGAAGGCTTATATAAATTGGCCCTTTGAAATCCATTATACATATATAACCTAGGAACCCAAACTGGAAGCCAGAGTACTATGGCATTTTTTTGGAGTACAAAGAAACTTGTTTAAGTTAATCATGTGTTATATGCAAAATAGAAAGCAAAATAAGTTGTTCTGTAACTAACTTCATATCTTTTATAGTTTTCTATAATACACATCTTCACCATGTAATAACCCTTAGCACAGTAACCAATGTTTATTTCATACATTCTCTTACAATTTACTCACTTCTTTCTAGCTCTTAAACATTTTAAACAGAGTGAAACACTATGAACTAAGACTTGAATGTTGGGCTAAAGAAAAACTCCAAAGATCTGAAAACATGAATTGTCTTCCCATCTTTCCAATTCTAAAAGAAATATATTAAAATTTCCTGTAAATTCATGAACTTAATATCAACTCAAATTAAACAAGGTAATGACAAAGCTATTTGCTCCTATTACTGTCATTTCTCACAGCCATTATATCAAAAATCTCTATTCCCAGACCTAGTAACCACTTGCAAAATTATCCTTTTCTCTCCATTCCTACAGCCTCCACCTTAGTGCTGGCATT
Organism: Pseudorca crassidens; assembly: GCF_039906515.1. NCBI lineage: Eukaryota > Metazoa > Chordata > Mammalia > Artiodactyla > Delphinidae > Pseudorca > Pseudorca crassidens. Next base: position 126,281,502 of record NC_090297.1, on the reverse strand, counting down.
GGTCCTTTCTCATTTTTACTACCTGCAGGTACCTCCTCCCCAGATACCTTAGTTCCAGCTCACCCAGCACCCAAATGGTGTTCAACAGTGACACCTGGATTTTCTCTAACCATTATTTTTATCAGGGCATCTCTCCTTCAGGGGTCTTGGTGGGGTATTACAGCATCAAGGAACTCACTAGGCAAGCATCTTCTGCTTCCAAGTCCTTTTCACTTCCTTAATTCTCTATTTTCTGGCTTATCTTGTGCCTCTTTCAGAAAAGTGAAATGTCATCTCTGACCTTCTCTAGTATATACTTTTCCTTTCCCCCCTTAGAGCCTCAGAATTTCTCCGTTTTAACAACAGTTCCTGAGATTACATGTCTTCTATGAATATTTTCTCAAGTACCTAAAAAGAGAATAATTTTCCTAATGACATTCAGCCTAAATTCTCCAGCTCAATTTACACACCCCCGCAACAACTTGTCTCAGGACTTTGCTGGTAAACTACACTTAAGACATTAAAAGTATGCATCTGTTTAATTTGGGTCTCACACTTCATGTGGCTTTCTGTCTCTTGTCAAAATGATTTCTAGGCTGTAAACCCCTGGTGGGCAGGAAACACTTAAAACGCAGTACAGAATCTGGATTAGCAGAGATTGGAAAAATAGGTGAGATTAGAAAAAACATAAGACACTTTGAAAAAGAAAGACTCAGAAAATGGAAAAAAGAAACAAATACCATTCTTTCTTCCCTGTGAGTGATAAATCAGGAGGAAATAAAGAGTGGATATTCAAACATAAACTATATAATAAAAAAAATTCTGATTATAAGAATTCACAAGTCATAGAATGGTAATTTCCACAAAAATGTGGCTAAACCAAATTCTGCAGGTGGTTTCTAATACAAACACATTAAAAAAAGAAATCTAATGATGCAGCTGAATTATTTAATTAGTCCTCTCAATTTCCAATACTTTTTCCTTTGACCATCCCTTCACGTCTCTTCAGAAGTACCCTTTTCTGGGCCAATGGAGATGCAATCTGGAAGTTGAAAGAATGGGTGCAATTTGGGGAGGAGTACCATGCATATAAGAACTGGTTCTGGTGAGTGTAAAGGGCATAGACTCTGGATCCAGAGAGTCCTGTATGTGAACCCCAACTCTGCTACTTATTAGTGGTGTATTCACTTTGGGAATACAGTATCTTTGAGTCCAAGATATCTCATCTATAAAGTGAAAATAATGAACGTGCATTGTAAGACTATTGTAAAGACTAAATAACATAAAACATAAGTGTGCAACACTGCTACTTATATTTAGGTGGTAGCTATTTTTCAATAGTTTATTCATTACATTTCTACGTTAGAATATAAAACAAACAAAACGCATTTCTTCAAAGCCCAATGGGAAAAAAACGTTAAAATGGAAAAAAGTCTCATGGATATACAGACTTACTAACAATTCCACTTTCTTTTTTTCCAATTTGCAATCTGGTTTTGGAGGTAGAACCTCAGCATTTTTGTGACCTTCATGGGAATTCTTAAGTCCTAGTTCCCCTGGTTGACTTTCAATACCCTGTGGTTTTCCATCACCAATAGGAGAGGTGAGTGTGGGGGGAGTGGGGGGAGAAGAACATGGTCTTTGAGTATTATATCTTTGTTTTGGTGCAGAAAGCAGCTGCTCTGGAGGTAATGAGGTTGATCTATCTTGAAGTCCAAGTTTTTGGCTTTGCTCTTGAAGGGCTTTTTCTCGCTGAAGTTGTTGTCGACTTTTCTTCACAGGGAGAAGACGCCGCTGTGGTTCCAATGGATCTATATAAAAAAGAGAATGGAGAAAAATTCCTTTGTGTGAGCAGCAAATAATTATAATTTCTCTAAGAAAATAAAGCATTAACATTAAACTCTGATAATTTTGCAGGGTTTTTCTCCCCTTCTCTTTCTTAAAATCCCAGAGAAAAACAGCCATCTTCTTGCAGAGTTTTGACAGTTCTCCGATCATACCGTTAATATTTAACAAAAACTTCCTTAGTTCTCAATTATCTTTGAGGAAGTCCATTTGTCTGTGAGTTAGGCCTTAGAATACAAAGCAAGGTTTCAACTTGATTTGCTAACTGCCAAAAGAATCTAATATGACCAAAGTAGGTAGACAAATGAATTCTCTGATATGTCTTAATTTGATTTATGGTTCTGTCTGTTCTTCTGAAATAAAACGGTGGTTGTTTTCAGATAGGCTTCACCTTTCTTAAATTTTAACAGATCTTAGGGTAATTTGATACATAGGTAGACATGATACACAAAGTAGAGCTGAATGAAGTCTCTTAATTTTAGGAATGCTAGTTAACCCTAAATTGTTTTCTTTCATCTTCCAAACAGTCCAGGGCTGTGTTCCCCAGAGTGTAGTTAGCCTTTAATCAATGTATGCAAGTTAATTTTAATAGCAGCCTGAGCAAAGCAATAGAGGAAGATAAAACAATCGGGAGAAATTTTTCTTAAAAGCATTACAAACTAAATGATAACACTTCTATTGTACTTTCTGGATTGTCCATATCAGTGTTAACCTTGTAGGTCAGACAATTGGAGAATCTTGACTCACATTCATACTATACTACATAAGATCTGTAAGAGATATTCTTTACAAAATGCCTGAGAAATGAAACTATGATAAGTTCTAATAAATGAACTAAGTGTGTTTTTTAAATCCTGCATATTGACCTTTGAAACAACATAAGCTTAATATTTAAATTTCCCAAAGGAGAGTTAAAAGCTTTGGAGTCAAAGTTCTGGTGTTGCTTTTCTCCACACCTCAGTAACCTTAGGCCAGTCAATTAATTATTCCATACCTCAGTTTCTTCACCTGTCAAACTGGTTGAAAATTTACTTGCTCTACTTATCTCATGGAGTTGGTGTAAGAATTAAAGAAAATATTTTCAAAGACATACAATCAAAAGTAAAATGTTATTGTTGACTTTAGACAGAAACACAAAGTAGAGTCCTACATCTTGCAACAGAAACTTATTCTTGGCTACTGATCTTTATTCACACCATCAGAAAATGTCACTGAGCCTGCTTACCTTTCAGTTACACTTGTTAGCTGAATTATTAATATCCCTCTGAAAGTCAGTAATACAGCTTCCACTTTATTTTGCATTTTCACAGAACCTACCTATGAGATTAAAAATGCTAACTTTTAAACTCCCAAACAACAAATCAGGTCACTTAAGGATTAAACATATGACAAAAAACCTCTTGGAACTAATAAGTCATTATAGCAAGGTTACAGAATACAAGATTAATATACAAAAATCAATTACTTTCCTAGCAGCAATGAACAAGTGGAATTTGATATAAAAAACACAGTAACGTTTACATTAGCACTCAAAAAAAAAAGAATTACTTAGGTATAAATCTAACAAAATATGTACAAGATCTGTGAGGAAAACTACAAAACTCGAATGAAATCAGGGAACTAAATAAATGGAGAGATATCCCATATTCATTGGTAAGAAGACTTAGCATTGTCAAGATGTCAATGTCAGTTCATCCTAACTTGATCTATAGATTCACCACAATACCAATCAAAATCCCAGCAAGTTATTTTATGGATATTGACAAAATGATTCTCAAGTTTATATAGAGAGGCAAAAGACCCAAAATAACCAACATAATATTGAAGAACAAAGCTGGACTGGCACTACTTGACTTTAATGCTTACTATAAAGCTACAGTGGGTATCAGCAGAAGAACAGAATAGAGATCAATGGAATAGAACAGAGAGCCCAGAGCCCATATTAATACACTCAACTGATCTTTGGCAAGGGTGCAAAGGCAATACAATGGAATAAAAATATTCTTTTCAACAACTGGGCTGGAACAACTGGACATCCTCCAGCAAAAAATAAATAAATCTAGACACAGACCTTATGCCTTTCACTCAAAATGGATTATAGACCTAATGCAAAACTCCAAACTATAAAACTCCTAGAAGACAACACAGGAGAAAATCTAGATGATCTCAGGCAATGACTTTTTAGATATAACACCAAAAGGCACTATTCATAAAAGAGATAACTGATAAACTGAATGTCATTAAAATTAAAAACTTCTGCTCTGTGGAAGACAATGTCAAAGGAATGAGAAGACAAGTCACAAACTGGGAGAAAACATTTGCAACAGACACATCTGATAAAAAAGGACTGTTATCTAAAATACACAAAAAACTCTAAAAACTCAATAGCAAGAAAACAACCTGATTAAAAAATGGGCCAAAGACCTTTAACAGACACCTTGTCACCAAAGAAGATATACATACAGCAAATATGCATATGAAAAGATTCCAAATCACATGCCATCAGGGAAACGCAAATTAAAACAAGATACCACTACACAACTATTAGAATGGCCAAAAATCTGTAACACTGACAACACCAAATGCTGGTGAGGTTGTGGAGCAACCAGAACTCTTTCGTTGTTGGTGGGAATGCAAAATGGTAGTCACTTTGGAAGACAGTTTGGTGGTTTCTCACAAAACTAAACATACTCGGGCTTCCCTGGTGGCGCAGTGGTTGAGAGTCCGCCTGCCAATGCAGGGGACACGGGTTCGTGCCCCGGTCCGGAAAAATCCCACATGCCGCGGAGGGGCTAGACCCGTGAGCCATGGCCACTAAGCCTGCATGTCCGGAGCCTGTGCTCCGCAACGGCAGAGGCCGCAAGAGTGAGAGGCCTGCATACCGCAAAAAAACCCCCAAAAACAACAACAACAACAACAAAAAACTAAACATACTCTTACCATAGGATATAGCAATCGTGCTCACTGGTATTTTATTTTATTTTATTATTTTATTATTATTTTTTTGGCGGTATGCGGGCCTCTCACCGTTGTGGCCTCTCCCGTTGTGGACCACAGGCTCCAGACGCACAGGCTCAGCGGCCATGGCTCACGGGCCCAGCCGCTCCACAGCATGTGGGATCCTCCCGGACCGGGGCACGAACCCGTGTCCCCTGCATCGGCAGGCGGACTCTCAACCACTGTGCCACCAGGGAAGCCCCTCATTGGTATTTTAAAGGCAATAAAAACTCATGTCCACATGAAAACCTGAACATGGATGTTTACAGAAACTTTACTCATAATTGCCAAAACCTGGAAGCAACCAAGATCTCCTTCAGTAGGTGAATGGATAAACTGTGGTACACACAGACAATGGAATATTATTCAATGCTAAAAATAAAAGAAATAAGCTGTCAAGCCACATAGAGCATGGAGGAACCTTAACTGCATACTACTAAGTGAGAGAAAACAATCTGAAAAGGCTATATACTGTATGATTCCAACTATATGACGTTCTGGAAAAGGCAAAACTATGGAAACAGTAAAAAGATCAGTGACTGCTAAGGATTGAGGAGAGAAGGGATGAATAGGCAGAGAAAAGAGGATGTTTAGGTCAGTGAGAATACTCCATATACTATGACAGATACATGACATTATGCATTTGTCCAAACCCATAGCATGTACAACACCAAGAGTGAACCCTAACGTAAACTATAGACTTGGGTGATAATGATGGGTCAATGTAGGTTATAATGAATGTGCCACTCTGGTGGAAGATGTTGATAATGGGGGTGGCTATGTACATGTGGGGGCAGGGAGTAAATGGGAAACCTCTGTATCTTCCTCATAATTTTGCCATGAATCTAAAACTGCTCTTAAAAAAAATTAGGTTTTTAGGAAGAACTGGAAAAAAAAGGAACATACTGTTTTACATACTTATATTGGGGGCTGCAAGTATCCAGAAGACTGTGGTAAACTGGGAGCGCAAGCACAGTTTAAAGGGGGCAACCCATAGCCACCTCTAGCCATTAAAAATGGCAGCTGTCACTAAAAAGTTTAGGTCAGTGTTATCAGACATTTTGATTTTTCACCAGAAAAATTCAGATTTTTATGTAAAATATAGGGAATTGCATCAATCAAGAAAATCTAGGTTATGCTGTAGAGGCAAAGAACCCTGGAATCTTTGTGGTTTTAAACAACAAAGGTTTATTTCTCATTAATGCCACGTGCCAACTGAAGGCCAGCAGCATCTTTCTGCTAATCAGTCTCTTAGGGCACCAGGCCGACTGCACAGCCATTTAGTGTTGCTAGCCCCCATGGCAGGAGAGAAGAGAGCTCAGGAAGGTCCTGGTTCAGCAATTAATTGCTCTGACCCAGGAGTGACATAACACTTCTGCTCACAATTCAATGCTGAACTAGCACTTGGTCTGATCCAAAAACAACGGCAATAGGAATATACTGGGAAGAGAAGTGAACTAGAAGTATTTTCACCACTATTAATTTAAAAAGAAATTTAAAGATTAGATAACGCAAAAAAGGAAAAATAGAAAGACAAACACATTTCTGGGTTAAATCAATCCAAGAGGCTGAGTTTAAGCTCTACTTTCTCCTACCAAGACAACCATCATTTGAATCATGTGTTGATCATTCCCTTCCTTTGCTTTTTATGTCATACTGCATCTACAAATATTTCTTTAAAATTTTATTTTGTTTTAACTTTATATAAAAGGTGTCATGGTGGATGTAATCTTCTTTAACTTAATATGATATTGCCAATATTCATCCATATTGTTCATGTTGCTTTAGCCATTCAATTTTAATGCTAATTTAATTTTAATGTCTCCTCTTGTATAGGCACAAGAATTTACCTTAGATATCATCTAAGAACTGTTGTGTCATAAAGTACAACTTTAGGAGAAACGTCAAGTTGCTTTCCAAAGCGCATTCCCTCTGGCAACGTATAAGATCCTGTGGATGCACTTTCTCTTCAATATATAATAGTATCAAACTTTGATTTTTGTCAATCAAATGGGTATGAAGTAGTATCTCACTGTGGTCCTGATTTGTAATTCTGATTGTTGATGGTGATAAGCATCTCTTCATATTTCCTTTACTAAGAAATATATATTCATATCGTTTGTTGATTTTTCTTTTGGCTTGTTTGTATTCTTCATATGTCAGCAGCAATTGGAAAATATAATTAAAGAGAAGATATTTCAATACCAGAAATTATCAAGTATCTAGGAACAAATCTAGCAAGAGGGTGTTCAAAACCTCTACAGGAAAAATTCTAAAAGTTTATTAGAAGATATTAAAGAAGACCTAAATAAATGAAGACACATACTGTGTTAGTGGTAGTGTTCACAATGTGAAAATGTGAAACCTCCCCAAATTGATCTAAAGACTCAATGCAATTCCAATAAAAATTTCAACTGGGTTTTCCATGAAATTTGGTAAAATCACAAAATTTTTATATGAAGGGGTAAAAGTTCAAGAATAGCAAGGAAACTTCCAAAGAAAAAGAACAAGGGGACTAGACTACTAGCTATCAGGAATATTGCAAAACTTTAAAACACTGTGGTATCAGTGCAGGAATAGATAAGCAACCAATGGATTAGAATAAAGAACAGAGAAACAAGCTCATACATGTTTGAAGCACTGGTATACAACAGAGGTAGCACAGCAGATCAACAACAAAAGGTGGGATCTCTTCAATAAATGAACCCGGGAGAAAACTGGTTATCTATATGGAAAAGATGAAATCAGCTCTATCCTTCATACCATATAAAAACAAACAAAACACTCACCAAATGGATTAAGGACTTAAATGTCAAATCAACACTTTAAAACACATCAGAAACACATTTCTTTATGCAATGTTTTGAATCTGCTACAACTTATAATAAAAACGATTTTTAAAAACTTTTAATTGAAAATAGGGATTAATATCTTTTAGAACTTATAGTAGGGTGCTAATTTCTTAAAATACAGAAAACGTTGGCTATAAAAGAAGAACTAACAAATTTGTCCATATTAAAATTAAATACTTTCTTCATTAAAAGATAAAAGTTAAAAGATAAATTACATACTGTGAGAAGATATTCATAATTTAACTGGCAAAGAACTAGTATCTAGAAAAAAGAACTCAGGACTTCCCTTGGGACACAGTGGTTAAGAATCTGCCTGCCAATGCAGGGGACATAGGTTCGATCCCTGGCCCAGGAAGATCCCACATGCCATGGAACAACTAAGATAGTGCGCCGCAACTATTGAGCCTGCTCTCCACAACTAGAGAGCCGCATGCCACAACTACTGAGCCCATGTGCTGCAACTACTGAATCCTGCGTGCCTAGAGCCCGTGCTCTGCAACAAGAGAAGCCACCACAATGAGAAGCCCGTGCACCACGATGAACAGTAGGCCCTGCTTGCCACAACTAGAGGAAGCCCACACACAGCAACAAAGACCCGATGCAGCCCAAAATAAATAAAATTAAAAAAAAAAAAGAACTCGTGAATATTTTCTTTAATTAGAAATTGACAGCACTGTTTATTTACAATTTTTTTCATTACAAAATAAACTATACATTAAATAATATGTATGTCTCTGTTACATATACACATCCAACTTGTACAAAGTATAAAAACTCATAACACAGTTTTATAAAACATGACTACAGTAGACGTAACTGATGTTCAAGGACTGACACATTACCCCTCTTTTGGAACACACAAGATAATTTTACTTCCTGTCCTCCAAGTCATATGACTTACTTTTGCTAAATGAAACATAAGTAGGAGTGACACATTCCCAATACTCAATTCTCAATCTTCTCCTGCCATGGTGAACTCCTATGACAATAACAAATCATGGTGTGTAGTGACCATGTCAACCCATAGAAGACATGAAACTAGAGTGGAAAAGAGATCTTTATTATTTCAAACAACTGATACTTTAGGGATATGTGTTACTGCAGCTTAAATTGGCTTAACCTGATTTCATAATTTTCAGTACTTCTGAAAGTGTATTTGCCCCTTCTTGTTCATATTCCCTTGCCTTCCCACCACCCTGAATTTTGTGTTTCATTCCTTTGATTTTCTTTATATATCTCCTATATTCCTAAAAGAATATACCTGCTTTGTATGATTTTGAACTTCTATACATGGTATCAGACTGTATATATTCTTTTGCAATTTGTTCTTTTCATATATTAAGTTTATGAAATTTATACATGTTAATACATGTGACTATAGTTCATATATTCCCACTAGCTGTATAGTAGCCCAGTGGATGATTATATCACAATTTATTTATCCACTCCCTTGTTAATGAACACTTGGGTTGTTTCCAGCTTTTTAATATTATAAACAATATAAACAAGATTATTAAGAACTTTTTGACTTTCCCAAATGCCCATATGGGTTTCTCTAGAGTAGTCTTGTCTTTATTTTTGCTGGCAACCAACCCCATCTTCATAGGTTATTTAAATATATATATATATATATACATATATATATATATTTTTTTTTGCGGTACGCGGGCCTGTCACTGTTGTGGCCTCTCCCGTTGCGGAGCACAGGCTCCGGACGCGCAGGCTCAGTGGCCATGGCTTACGGGCCCAGCCACTCCATGGCATGTGTCTTCCCGGACCTGGGCACGAACCCGCGTCACCTGCATCGGCAGGCGGACTCTCAACCACTGCGCCACCAGGGAAGCCCTAAATATATTTTTAAGGCTGGAGAACAGCTGGAAGGAGCCTTAAAAATTAAAGATTCAGCTGTTCTAGTCTTATAAATAAGAACTTCAAGACAAAAAGATTTAGAGGCAGAGCTGGGAGATCTTCTATATACCAATCAGCGTTTGGCTATGAGTATACAAAGATGCTGAGATGTTTTCTTAAGGTGATCAAAGACTACTGAGTTGACGTCTATGCTCTAACCTCTCATTGAAATGATAGGTCTTTAAGTTAAGGTCCTTAACGTACGAAACGTTACTTCCACATAATGAACCCAATGTTTAATTTAGCCTTCTACGTTAAGTCTTCTTTCCCCTGGCAAACTCACCTCTGCTAACACATAATTTCTGTGAAATTTTGCCAAGCTCCACCCAACCACCAGCACAGTAAAGTTCCTGCTAATTCTGTAGCAAGCTCTTGTACAACATCTACTATCACATTATATTATAGTTTGTCTCCTCATTAGACTATAAGCTCTTCGAAGGCAGGGATGAGGCCTTGTTCATATCAGCATCCCTAATTGCAGAAGCTGATACCCGTAACTTCTGGTCAGACCAGAAGCAGGGGTACTAGTACTCCATACATCTGAACATGGGAATGTCAGTTAATTACAAACTGTAGTGTAACTTTTATGATTTAGTTTTAAAAGGTCTCTGAACCAGTCAAAATTTCCTCGATCTACATAATCTACACTGGCCTTACATTACAAATTTACTTCCTTTTCCACTTGTCAGCCCTAGATTATTTTCACAACCATGCTAAAAATGCACAAGCTTACCTGAGAAAACATCCAGTTTTCTCACAAACTCTAATTAAAGGCATGGCAGAGCTTATTTAATTTTCTCCCAGAATGTATAAGTTATGGCACCAAGAATGGTGTAAGCTCACAAAAGAGGTGTGCACTACCAGGATCACTGTACAGAACTTTACGAAATTTCAACCACAATCAAAGCACCGTTTATATTACCAAGAGTTTCTCACAAAGTATCAGCAAACTTAATTTCTTCATTGAAAGATAACAAAATAGTACAAGTCCATTCAATGATTACGTTATAAAGCTGGAGAAGGAAGCACAAAATTTTAGCTTACACTAAAGTCAGTAGATATGGATGGATGGATGGACAGAGGCGTAGATAGGTAGCTAGATATTTCACATCTATCTTCTCAAAGACCCTTTTGGTTTGCTGACTCTCAAGAGTTGGAAAGAACTGCAAAAATCACCTGGCAAGTGAAAGCAAGACTCCAGATGTCTTATGAAAAGCACCAACTTTTTGCATTTATTCAGACCCCTGTGATCCTTTTTCCCAATCATTGCCTGCTTCTATAAATTCATCACAAACCTAATATGGTGTGTGCCCCTTCTCCTTCCTTTACTCAGACCCCAACCCTCCAACCACTGATCTATGCAGCAATCCCCCTAACAGGTCACTTCCTCTCCCAAGTCCCCTTCCTTTCACCGGAAAAAGTCAAATCCCTGAAATAAGTACCTGAAATCTCTTTTCTAAAAGTAGACCCCAGTCCTCTGTGCCTGCCCCCCTCCCCCAGCCGTGGCTCCAAGCACATCCACTTCTGGCGCCCTCTCAAGCCTCTCCTCCCCCTTATAGCTCCTTCCCCTAACACAGATAACCATTTTCCCCGCCCCCTTCCCCTCAAAAACTGCAACCCCGCCCCTTCCCCTTAACAGACCCAAGAATTAAATCTGTGCAGACCCGTCCCTTTACCTTTAGTCTGCTTTAGTCGCCTCAGCTCCTCCTCAGAGAAGCCAGCCCAACCCCGCGCCATCCGCCTCGACTTGCCAGCACGCCCACAACGCCCAAACCTCAGAACCCCAATTGCCAACACAGCTACCCAGGCACATCCGGGTTCTTCCCCGGCTGCGGCTGACCAACCAATCAGCGCATCGAGCTCTGGACGCAAGGCCCCCTCTCCCCTGCAGCAGGACCCGGCTCTCTTCGAGGCTCTCTCCGTCAGTGCCGGACAAACTGCGTGAAGAAATCGTGGCCTCGCAGACATTCATTTCCCCTGACCTGGCTGCTCTTTCTCCCTGTCTCCTATGCTTGTTGGGTTATCGCTTCAAGAGGTAAAGGGGGAAATAGCAATGGAAATAAATGTGGAGATAAACAGGCAGTGAGGAAGTGACTACGAGTCGGTGGCGGAAAAGGGAGGACAGAGCTGCCTCTTGGCGCCCTCCAATTTACTGGGGCGGAGCACTCTACGTGTTGGTGGTGGAGGGTTTCGCTGCGTGGCTTGTAGTGGCTTCTTCCAAAACTGCGCTGAAATCATCCCGCAAGTTGACTCAAGAATGTTCAGATTTAGGCTTTTAATTATAAAGAATCATTTCAGAGGACTGGGGTATAATAGTGGAAAAGGAACAAGACACGTTTAACAGCGTAGCCAGGTCTCCCCCAGGCTGTAGCGACTTCTAGATTTCTGTTGATTGGGAGTTGGTTCTTAGATTTTGTGAAAGATTCTCGCTAATCTGTAACCTTTCTCCTAAGGGATGTCTAAATCCCTCCTCTTAAAAATGATCTGTCCTCTGTTTTTATGTTCCGAGAAGACAATGTAAAAACGTCGGCGCTGGGGGGATGGGAAAACACTTCCTAGGCTTCTCCCGCCTGGAGTCCTGAATTCAATGTTCTGGTACTACCTTGAACACGTTACCACTCTGGGCTTCCATTTTCTCATTTTAAGCAAGATTTTGGAGATTAAAAGATGCAAACGTTGTCAAAGTACATATAGATCAGGATGATTTAAATGAGACCACTTAATTTTTCGTGTTTCTCTTTTCACTGTTTTGCATTTTTAAAACGAGTTATTTTGGCTTATATTTAAAAATCACATGTGTGGCTTTTGGTTTTAGTGTGTCAATATTTTTAAACAAATTGAAATAAAGAAGTAGACTAAAACTAAAATACTACACCAAGAAAAGAGTTGGAATGAATATTTCAAGCTTAAACAGGTGATTAGAAGGTGAAGGGTGTTTGGAATTCTCTTTGTAACCTTTAAGCTTTTAAACTTAAAAGCGATTTCTTACATTTAGGTGTGCACAAACTCTTCATTTTAAATGTGGACTCATTTTTCCTAACATTTAAAAAAATGCTATCCAAAAGGATTGGAGGAGCCAGATTCATCCAGTTTTTGAAGCTACACTAAATACGTTAAAGTATACAGATAATCTAGCTTCAAAATAGTAGGTGGGGCTCGGTACATTCTGGTAGTTAATTCAGTTTGCCATTTACAGGCATCAGCTATCTAGTTCCATCTAATAAAAATGAACCACCTTGTATGCCCCATGTTAAATTTTATACATAAACTTTCTTTAGCTCACTTTGAGTAGATTTCAAGAAGTGTCGTAATCATAATAGAGATGAAAATTAAGGTATTTTAAAAAGTTTTGCATTAACCCTGAATGAGAACCAAAGCACGAGCAAGATTATGGTAAAAGACAACATCTGTATAAAGTTGTAATTTCCAATTTGCAAGCTTCTGAATCTACTGTTGTTGTTTCTGTTAGCTCTCCCTCATGGTGACTGGTTTCTTAAAATAATGTGTATTTTATTGGGAGTTTATCTTCAAAAAAGTTCTGTGAGAGCCCTTTATATCTTGGATTGAGAGACTACAGATTGGTTTTGCTGGTCCCTAGAAGTTTCATTTGCTTTAAACGAGATTTAAGGTAATTTTTTAAACTTGTAATATAAATTTAGATCTAACCCCCACTGTATGATACAGGCCTCAAGTATCTGTAGATGCCCTTTAAAAAAAAAAAAAATATATATATATATGTACACACATATATATATATAAAACTCAGAGATAACAGTCTTCCTTACTGCTTTTACAAAGCAGTAGGCTGAGTTTTCTCTAATCCTCTGTTACCATGTGGACCATGATAATTAATTTAGGAGTTGTAAATTAATTTAGGAGTTTCCACACTCTGAACTTTATTTCGGTGATCTTGTCTCCATATGTGTTTAGGAATCAAATCCCCAGCACACATTCAGGTAGAGTACCCCTTGGATTTGCTTTCTACATCTCTTTTTGCTTTCTTTTAAGTTCTGTGATGTATTTTTTCTTTTAAATAAAAACATGTTGTGTAGTGTACAGCGTTTTTGTGTTTGTAGCAAAAGGGGACCATCTGTGACAACTTAGACTATTATATTGGCTCCAGTTGATTCTCCAACAGAGAAGCTAGAGTAATTTTTTAGAAAAGAAAAATCTAATGTCTATAGCCTGCCTAAAACTGTAAAACAGCTTCCCATTGCCCTTTGAATAAAATCCCAGTTCCTACATGAGCCTGCATGATCCGATCCCTGCCTACCTCTTACATGACCATTGTGCTGTCTTTCCCTTTATTCCACATTCCCTACATCCAGCCAAGTTGGCTTTCTTTGGAGTTTTAGAACATGCCAGTCTCTCCTGGCATCCCCTACTGCCCTACCCAAGGCTTTCCCAACTCCTGTTCCATTTGGCTGTAATGATCTTTACTTTATCTGGCTGGCTCTTTCTGCTTCAGGTTTTGACCTGAATGTCCACTTAGACTTCAATGACTACCCTATTCTATCCAAGTAGCACCCCAGTTTTTTACATTTCTGTGTTCTTTATTATTTTCACTTAGCACTAATTACAACTCCTAAATTATTTGCATTTGTTTATTTTCTGTTTCCCTTTACTAGTTAATATCTCCACAAGTTCAGGTGGTGCATCTTTTATTTACTCAGTGTATAAGTGTTTGACACTGAGCACTCACATAAATATTGAAAGAAGAAACCTTTCAAAGTTAAGTACTGAAACATTTCCACATCTTATATATTCTGAGATTCCTTTCCAGTATGAGTTTCTATGAACCCCATTTGTTACTTATTGCTAGTTGCAGCCATGACCTCATGGTTTAGTAAATAAAAAACATTAAAAATAGGCTGAAAAAGGACTTCCCTGGTGGTACAGTGGTTAAGAATCTGCCTGCCAATGCAGGGGACATGGGTTTGATCCCTGATCTGGGAAGATCCCACATGCTGTGGAGCAACTAAGCCCGTGCGCCACAACTACTGAGTCTGCGTTCTAGAGACCGTGAGCCACAACTACTGAAGCCAACGTACCTAGAGCCCATGCTCCATCACCACAATGAGAAGCCTGTGCACTACAACGAAGAGTAGCCTCTGCTCACAACAACTAGAGAAAGACTGCATGCAGCAACCAAGACCCAACGCAGCCAAAAATAAATAAATAAAATATAAATTAATTTATTAAAACAATAGGCTGAAAAGAAGATGCCATTTTATAAAGCCTTTAAAATAGCATTTCAGCAGTATCCCATAATTTTCAATATATGTCTTGCACATCTATCAGATTTATCCGTAAGTAATTAATAACACGATGCTATGGTAAATAGCAATTTTATTCAATTTTTAATATTTTGTGTCTACTATATAGAAATAAAATCAATTTTTGTTGATCAACCATGATAAACACACTTTATTTTTTTTTAAATTTTGTATTTATTTGTTTTTATTTTTGGCTGTGTTGTGTCTTCGTTTCTGCACATGGACTTTCTCTAGTTGCGGTGAGTGGGGGCTCCTCTTTGTTGCAGTGCGTGGGCTTCTCATTGTCATGGATTCTCTTGTTATGGAGCACGGGCTCTATGCACACGGGCTTCAGTAGTTGTGCATGGGCTTAGTTGCTCTGCAGCGTGTGGGATCTTCCCGGACCAGGGCTCGAACCTGTGTCCCCTGCATTGGCAGGCAGAATCTTAACCATTGTGCCATCATGGAAGCCCAACACACTTAATAGTTGTAGCAGCATTTTTAAAAGTAGATTTCATTGGATTTTCTACCTGTATGATCATGTTGCCTGCAAACGACAGTTTTACTTCTTTCTTTCTTCTAATCTACATGCCTTTTCTTCTTTTCTTGCCTTATTGCACTGGCTAGACCCACCAGTATAATGTTGAATAGAAAAATGAGATTGGGTATCTTTTCTTGTTTCTGATCTTAGGGGAAAAGCATAAAGTCTTTCACCATTAAGTGTGGTGCTAGCTTTAGGTTTTTTTGGTAGATGTCCTTTATTAGGTTGATGTCCTTTCTATTCCTAGTTTTCTAAGAGTTTTTATCAGAAATGGATAATGGATTTTCTTGCATGTGTTTTCTGGGCCTATTGACATGATAATATGATTTTTCTTTATCAGATTCTTAATATGGTGAATTGCATTGATCAGCTGGCCAATGTTACACCAATCTTGCATCCTGGGATAAACTCTACTTAGATGTAGTATAGTACATTATGCTTTTTGTATATTGGATTTGATTGGCTAAAATTTTTGCATATATTCATGAGAGCTATTGGTCTAAAGTTTAATTTTGTGTAATGTTTCCCTTGTTTTGGGGTCAGGGTAATACTGGTTTCACCAAATGAGAAATGTTTTCTTCTCTTTGATTTTCTGAAAGACTTGTGTAGCATTGGTATTAATTCTTCCTTCTATACTTGGTAGAATTTACCAGTGAAGCCATCTGAATTTTCCTTTTTGGGAAACTTTTTAACTACAAATTGAATTTTTTTAATAGATAAAGGCCTACTTAGATTATTTATTCTTGAGTGATTTTGGTAGTTTTTCCTTCAAGATATTTATTTGTTTCATCTAAGTTGTTGAATGTATTGGCATAAAATTGTTCATAATGTGCTTATTGTTCAGGAAAGGGTTAGCTCAGAGGGTTTGTGTTGTTCAAACTCTGCACATTCCAAAGAAATAACTGGCTCTTGACTGGCTCCTGGGAGAAAACCTCTAAGCATCCTTCACGATAAGATTGTCTTTATATGCCTAGGGTCTTTGTGCTTGTCAGATAGTTTATGCTAACAATGTGATTTATGGTGAATGCCTATTTTTGTTTACCTGGATTTCTGGGCAATACTTTATCAGTTTGATCTCTGGAGGGGCTGGAGACTGGATAGCTAAAGTCAGTGATGTTGGTGTTCCATGCCTGCATGACTTGACTCCCAATAAGAACCCTAGACAACAAGGTTTACATGAGCTTCCCTGGTGGCAATACTTCATATGTGTTGTCACACATCATTGATGGGAGAATTAAGACCTGTCCATACAACTACATTGGGAGAGGACAACTCGAAGTTTATATCTGATTTCTTCTGGGCTCCTCTCTGTGTGTTTTGCCTTTTCTGATATTAATATGTATCTGTTCACTGTAATAAACTGCAATTGTAAGTATAACAGTTTTTCTGAGTTCTTTGAGCCTTTCTAGTGCTAATCATCAAAACTTAGGGTGGTATGGGGATCGCCAACACTTATTATCCTTTTAATATCTGTAGATTTTGCAGTGTTATCACTTCTCTAATTCCTGATATTGGTAATTTGTATCTTGTCTCTTTTTATCTGATCACTCTCCTTAGAGGTTTATCAATTCAGTTTTCTCAGACAATCAGCTTTTGGTGTTACTAAATTTCTCTATTGTTTAGTAGTTTTCCACTTTGTTGATTTCTGCTCTAATCTTTAGAATTTTATTTCTTCTGCTTACTTCATGTTTTATTTACTCTTCTTTTCCTAGTTTCTTAAGATAGAAATTGAGGTTGTTGATTTAAAATGTTTCTCTTTTCAAAATAGGTGTTTAGTGCAATAAGTTTTCTCCTAAGTACTACTTTGGCAGAATCCCATGAATTTTGATGTGCTGTGTTTTTTCATTCAATTCTAATTTCGCTTTTGATTTTATCTTTGAGTCATTGATTAAAGTTCTGTTGTTTAGTTTTAAATATCAATATTTGGAGATTTCTAGAGTCCTCTCTTACTACTGATTCCTAGTTTAATTTCATTGTGATCAGGTAAGTAGTATATATAATTTGAGTCCTTTTATATTTATTGAGATATGTTTTATGCCCCACAATGTAGTCTCTCTTGGAAAATATTCTTTGTGCAAATGAAAGGAACATGTATTCTGTTGTTGTTGGATAGAGTGTTCTATTAGTGCCAATCAGGTCAATTTTGTTTGATTGTGGTTTTTAAGTCCCCCATATTATTACTGGCTTTCTGTCTACTTATTCTATTTATTGAGAGATGAGAAATGAAATATCCTATTATAACTCTGGATTTGTCCATTTCTTCTTGCTGTTCTCTCAGTATTGCGTTAATGTCTTGAAGCCTATTATTAGGTGCATGAACACTTAGGATTGTATGTCTTCTTGATTATTAGACCCACTTATAAAATTTGTCCTCCTTTTGCCTGATAATATTTGTCTTAAATCTATTTAGTCTGATATTAATATGCAACTCTAGTTTTCTTTTGAATAATGTTAGGATGGTATATCTTTTTTTTTTTTCTTTTAACATACTTGTACCTTTCTTTTAGGCAGCATTGGTCTTGCTTTTCTATCCAATATAGCAACCTCTGCCTTTTAATTAGTGTGTTTATACCATTTATATTTAATGTGATTATTATGTTTGGGTCTTAAACCTCTAAGCTAAACCTTAAACCTTAAACCAAAATATTCCAGTCTTTGATTTCTCTTTGTCTTTGTTGTTTGTTCCCCTTCCCCATCTTCTTTTTCATTAAAATTTTTAAATGATTCTGTTTCCTTTGGTAACTTATTATCTATAACTGTTTTATTATTTCAGTGGTTGCTTTAGAAAGATAGTATACAGCTTTAACTTTTCACAGTTGACATTCACATAATATTATAACACTTCACATATAATATAAGAAACTTACAAATACATATTCTACTTCTCTTCTGCCCTTTATGTTATTATTTTCATGCATTTAACTTATACATGTTATAAACCTCACAATATATTGTTATTATTTTTGTTTAAACAATTATTTATTTAAAAGATTTAAATAAAAAAGTCTTATATATTTACTCATATAGATACAGATTTCTGTGCTCTTCATTCCTGTGTGCAGATCCATATTTTCATCAGGTATAATTTTCCTTCTGCCTAAAAGACTTAACATTTCTTCTAGTACTGTTAAGGTCTACTGTTGATGAATTCTTTCAGCTTTTATATATGTAAAAAAGTCTTTATTTTGCCTTTGGTTTTCTTTGTTTTTGTTTTTTATACTTGAATATACAAAAAAGTTTTATTCATATCAGGCAAAATACTGGGAACAAAAAAAAAAGAACAAAAAAAAATACTGGGAACAATCCCAATGTCTATTGCTTAATAACTGGACAAATTGTGTTTTACTCATGTGATGGAATACTATTCAGTAATAAAAAGGAATAGACTGCTATTATTTCTTCAAATATATTTTCTGTCCTCCCTGCTGTCTTCTTCTGGGGCTTCCATTACACATTTGTTAGCCACTTGAAGTTTTCCTGCAGTTCACTGATGCTCTTTTTATTTTTTAACATGTTTTGTTTTTCCTCTTTTTGCTTCATTTTGTATACTTTCTATTGTTGTGTCTTCAGATTCACAAATATTTTATCCAATGTCTAACCTTCTACTAATCCCATCAAGTGTATTTTTTCAACACAGACATTGTAGTTTCTTCCTATAGATGTTCTGTTTGGATCTTTTTATATCTTTGGTATCTCTCCTTAAGTTTCTGAACATATGGAATACAGTAGTGATAAATATTAATGTCATTGTCTGATGATTTTAACATCTGTGTTAGTTCTGGGTCAGTTTTAATTGATTAATTATTTTCTTCAATATGATTTATATTTTCTGGCTTCTTTGCATGCCTGGTAACCTTTAATTTGATTCAAGATGTGAATTTTATCATGTTGGGTGTTAGCTATTTTTGTTTTCCTATAAATATTTTTGAGCTTTTTTCTGAGATGCAGTTAAGTTACTTGGAGATAGTTTTATCTTTTTGAGAATTGTAACTTTTAAAATTTGTTAGACGTGACCAGAGAAATGTTTACTCAAGACTAATTATTTCCTACTACTGAGGCAAGAATCTGTTGAATACTCTACCAAACGCTCTGTAAATTACGAGGTTTTCCAGTCTGACTGGTGGCAATAGCCCCTATTCCTGGTCCTGTGTGGGTGCTGTGTACTGTATTCTCTGGTGCTTTGGGATAGTTCTTTCCCTGTCCTCACACAGTTTCCTCACATGCATGTGCTGATCACTATTCTGCTGCATATTTGAGGGGACCCTCTGCTGATCTCCATCATTCCTTTCCTGTGCAGCTCTTTCCTTTCTGGTACTCTGTCTTGCAAATCCTGACCCCCTTGTTTTCCTGGTACTCTGAACTTCATCTCCTCAACCTAGGGAGTCCAGCAGGCTTTGCATGGATTCTCCCCTCTCCCCCACCCCATTTGGCGGCCTAGGAACTGTCTCAAGGCATTAAATTGGGGCAATCATAGGGCTTCTTTCGTTTTTTCCCCATGTCTCAGGGATAACTATTTTACATTGCCTATGTCTTGAAAATCATTGTTTTATATATTCTATTTGCTTTTTTGTTTGTGGTTGTTTTAGGAGGGAACATAAATTCAATCCCTCTTACTCCATTTTGGTCAACAGTGCAAGTCCCAGCACTGTTTTAAGTGCTTTACATATATTAACTAAGCCTTTCAACACTGTGGAATACTTTCAACTGATATTCCTGTTGTGTAGATGAGGAAACTGAGGCACCAAGAGACTGTGAGTTGCCCAAACTTGCATAGCTTGTTAGTAATAGAGCTAAGACTCAAACTCAGACAGTATGACTCCAGAAGCTATTATCTTACCTACCTGCCATTCTGATTTTGTAGTATTCCTCAGTTTATAAAGAACTGTGGCATACATTTCATTAACTTCTTATGTAGCTGAGTTCTTAATCCCATGTTACTTGCATTTTCAAAACAGTATGCTTATTCATCCAGAAGAATCTTTAGTAAGTGAAATACCATGTGTCCTGACAAAGAGAAAGGAGAAATATTTGTGAAGTGTAGCAGAAACACTTTTTAGTCATTAACTCTCCCAATTTCACTCAACCTTGGAATTTTCTGACTTGGTTTCCCTTAGCTGGTCTTGATTTTTGCCAACTTCTCTTACTTCATTCTTTAGACTGTTACAGATTGCCCAAAAGTTTCCCTTGTTTTAACCTTTGTATTCATGGCATCAGGTACTAGGAAAGATGGTGGTTATTTGTAAGCAAGAGGCTTTTAAAAATGAAGTACTACAAGTAATTTAATAGTTTGCATTTTCCTTTGGGAAGCATTCAAAGCTCTTTCCATTTTTGAATTCTAATTTATTACTTTGTGTTTGAACTGTTGTCTGTCTCCAAGTGTATAACCATTAGGCAGCTAGGAGAGGTATGTGGGAAAGTATTTCTGTTTATGGCTACATTACAAGTAACATTACAAGTCACTTGAGATGGTGACTCAATGAATGAATGGATGGATGGGTGAATCAGAATATGCTGGTGGCCAATTGGAGGGGCCAAAGGGAGACCGGAGGGCAATATGCTGCAGACAGCATATTCCCTATGAAGTGAATATCTAGCACAGAGACAATTGAGTCTTGACCACGTGATGTCCTGGCTTTGGGATGTCTATTCTATTTGCATTTGAATCCAGTTGTTTTTTGATTTCAGAATTCCTCACACTTAAAATAAGAAATCATACTGAGTTTCTCTTTCCTTTTCCATATGCTGTCTTCACTGGAATATTTTAAATATATTTCTCAATGGAGAGGCAATGCCTTTTCATTACACTGGTATTTCAAGCATATTTAAGAAATGAAAATGCATTAAAAGCATTAACTAGAACTTAAAACAGGGCAAAACAGGTCTCCTGTTTAGTCTTCAGTTTAATTACTGTGTTATTCTGCCAGCTTTCGCCAGAAATAGTTGACTGAATGAAGTAATTTCCTTGGATATTTACAAACACTATGACTTGTAAAGGTCTGTGAAGTCCCATTTGGCTTGGAACTGGGACTGAGGATGACCTGGCAGTGCACAACTGTTATTTTGGGCTTAGCATATTTTCATAGTCACCAACTCAGGAAGATAATAGGAAGCAAAGAGAGGAAGGTAAAATGTTTGGCCTTTATACACAGTCCTAGTTTTGTAATTTTAGCTGTAAGGTTACTTAAAAAATGAGAGAGTGAAGCATTGATTTAGTCTAAGACACAAGTGGTTGGATAGTGATTTCTGTGTGTGTGGTTGTTAGAATATCGTGTTAAATTATGAATAGTCTAGAAGAAATTTACAAAGCTTTGACTATCAATAGTCAAAGCTTAAACATTGGCTTATCAGTCATAGTATAAATGAATCACCAAGGTCAGTCTGTTAATGTTATTGATTTACTATTCTGTAATAAAATATTTTTGTTTTGTGTTAAATAATAAGATCTGATTTTGAAGGCATAATGTCAAACGAGAGAGCAGACAAGAGGAAGATTAGACTGGAAATTATTTTATCTGAGGCAGCCTACAGGAAATTCCAAAAGACAAGATAAGTATAAATGAAACTTTTAAAGAATTGAAGTGGAATGCCAGATTGCAGTACTGTGGGTTCAAGTTTAAAGATGTCAGTTCCTACTCAAGGAAAAAAAATGATACAGAAACTTCAGATGGTCTTCAGAAGGAATTTCAACTGTGGTAATATTTACAATGTGATGATTTCAAAGTAGCTATTCATGGTCTTAAAATATTGAGAAGTAGGGAGAGTAGAAGTAATACTATTGGGTAAGGTGTTTTAAAAAACAAAAACAAAAACAGAATAATAGAGGTGATGAATGTTCTAAGAGGAATTCTAAAAAGTGAGACGGTTGAAGCTAATGTTCTTATGGAGCATATAGAGGGAATGAATCTACTCTTAGTTCTTATTTGGATCTACATTTTACCTGCACAGAAGGATGAATACCTCTCTCTCAAAGGTGACCTGAGAGTAATCTAAAGTGAATTTTAGTCTGTCACATCATGAGTAATTTAAGTTCAGCTGTCTCAATCATAACTTACAAATTTGGTGACAAGCTATTGAGTCATTTTCATCTTATATGGTAACAGCAGGTTTTGTAGGACATGAAGATTATACAGTTTCGTAGGGCCTCCTTAAGAGATAAAGATTACAATATTATAAGTGCACACTTACTTTCAGGGACTTGGAAGCCTCAAGCAAGTGGAAGGCCCTCAAGCTTGAGCTGTAGTAGCCTCAGGTGGCCAATCTGCTTCTAGTAAACAAATTTTATTTAATTTATACAGGATAAAAAGATTCATGTAAGTGAAGGGTAACTAGAATATCAGTATGGTCGAAAGAGGAGTGGATTGGGATTTAAGATTTGTTTTCTAGCTTAGGCTGATTCATACGTTTCATTGTTTATTTACTGAGTGCAGCATCGTATTGGGTTGGCCAAAAAGTTTGTTCTGGTTTTTCCGAACGATACTACCAAAAACCCGAATGAACTTTTTGGCTAACCCAATAAATGGCATTATGGAAGTGGCTGTGAATTCAAAGAACCTGTACTTAAGGAATAAAGCCTTCCATGCTCAATTTGAATTTGGGAAAGAGTGTACACACTACCCCTTTTAGTGAGACACAACGGACTTTAGCATATTAATGGCTCTGAGAGGTGTTACTGTTAACAGACACATCATGTACATACACACAAGGTGAAGCTTCGTTTATTCCAGTTTTTAGCTCTTTTCTTTTTTAGTATGTGTAACACATAGTAACATCACCTGGAAGACATTTTGGGAAATACTGCTATGAGGAATTATCTCTTTCAGCCTCCTTAACTGTTACAGGTGTTCTTAGATTTTCCTCTTTGGCCAAGTGGGAACTGTCATTCTTGAAGGACTCAACATTCCCAGCAGTGTATTTTAGGCAGACTTGCACACTTGGACTCAGTCAGCAGCTCTTATTAAATGGTACCACCCATCGAGCAGAGATTGGCAATGGGGTGTGAATAGGTGCTTAACAGGGGTGGAGGGACTGGCCCGTCACAGCCCAGCCTTGTTCTTCATGATTCCCAAGACTTTCCTTTAAGCATCCTTCAGCCTTCTTAAGTGAGCTCTCTGCTTTGGTAGTTTTCCTTCTGTGCTTGTTTGTAGAAGTCATTACACTTAAGTGGGAATATCACCCAAGCAGCCTGTGCAGTGGTTCGGGGGCCCAAATAAGAGGGAGGTTCTGCCCCCTCTTCAGAGCATTTCTGAATGTAGAGGCCTGAAAGGAGGTCTTTTTGCCAAGAATGGTTTGGAATTCAAACTTAATGCCAGAACCACCACACCTTTTTTAGGGTAATTACCACTTAACCAAACATTTCTGAGTTCCTTATAAACTGGTCCCCTCAGTCACTTAATCATTTTAGTAGCTCTTCTCTGAACTTAGTACAAGTTTTCCATAATTTTGGTAACAAGGTGCTCTGTAGGGAATGCAGAGTCCAGGTGCAGCAACCTTGCCAGGGCACTTGGTGTGGTGGGAGTCAGCAAGAGAAAGATGACAACCACCCAGTATCCCTGAGGCTCTTATAAGTGTATGGCAGCTTTCCACCAAATGGAGTTGAGCTCACAGTAAATGCATAGGTGAGTAGACAAGAAATTGCCCTTTCCTCAATTCAGTGGGAAGAAAAGCCCGTGGCCTGCCAGCAAGTAATGTGTGTGTGAAGTCAAAGGAGTCCTTCACCTGAAATAACATTATAGCCAGCCTTTACCATAAGAAATCTTTCTAAAGCAGAGGCTGAGAAATTCTTAAATGGAATATTTTGAGGAAGGGCAGTGGCCTAACCTGAAAGTTATCATTGTTTTATAGTTTTTCAGAATGTATACCGTATTTGTATAAATAAGATAATTAAAATAATGTTCACTATTTTTTTCTCATATTTTGATGGATCTGAAAGGAAATCTAATGAAATGTAGAAATCACTTGAAGTTGAGTGATTTCCTTAGGGTCAGGCAAATGAGTAAATGGGAGAGTCAGAATGATGCCCCAAATATGTATGTCTTCAAGCCCTGTACTTTTCACTTAAGTCTAAACAAACAAGCCAACCAAACAAAAACACTCCTATCCCCATAGCCTATTTCTAACACTGGATCAGAGATAAAGACTTATTGGCAAGTCTTCTGGCCTTTTAATTTAGTTACTCTATCTTTTGTGTCCATGTTTTTTAATCTTATGTCATTAGTTCACTTTTTTTTTTTGGATAACTCTCTTTTCTACCAAAAATGAAATTCCAAAGACATCAGCATCTGGTACTAAAGTAAAAGTAAGTTATTTCAAAGTTTGTTGGGGTTCTGGGAGAGACCCTAACAAGGATTGTTAAGGTTTAAGTAAAAAGTCAATAATAAATTCCTGAAAAATATAGGGTACTCGTTTCCTGATATTTGAGACATTTAAACAAGTATTTAACAATCTGATTCTAGGGCTAATTAAACATACGAATAATGGGCCACCCTAAGAACTACATTAATGAGTGATTCATGCATGAAACTACATATCTTTGTGGCAACTAATGTTTGAACCATATTTAAAATGCAGAAGTATCGCTATAAAACAAAACAAGGCAAGGAGAACCATACCAGAAAGAGTATAATATTTAAAGACAAATATGCATATTATTGTAGCATTTTAAAAAATACTTTTTATAATCATGAGAGCATAAGATTTCAACTGAAATATTATTTCCCACAACCTTGGAAGATTGCTTGCCATTAAGACTCTCAATTCACCATTGCTGACGTGAGGTCACATGCTATCAATATTGGAATTGGGCTTTTGTTCCAAGCTCCTTGCTCTACTGTGGATTTCTTTTTTTTTAAAATAAATTTATTTATTAATTTATTAATTTTTTGGCTGCGTTGGGTCTTCGTTGCTGTGTGCGGGCTTCCTCTAGCTGCGGCAAGCGGGGGCTTGTGGAGCATGGGCTTTAGGCGCACGGGCTTCAGTAGTTGCAGCATGCGGGCTCAGTAGTTGTGGCTCACAGGCTCTAGAGCACAGGCTCAGTAGTTGTGGCACACGGGCTTAGTTGCTCTGCGGCGTATGGGATCTTCCCGGACCAGGGCTCGAACCCGTGTCTCCTGCATTGGCAGGCGGATTCTTAACCACTGCACTGCCAGGGAAGTCTCTATTGTGGATTTCTCCCTGATCATTGCAGGATGACTGTTTCATTAAGAAACCTATAATTAAGTGAGGAATTGGAGGGAATAGGATACTAATGTTGCACCCCAAATTATTCTTCCCTTCTCTGGTCAGCCCTATCCATCTCTGGAGGCTAAGTTCTAGAGATCTTTGAGCACAGCTGGACTATCAGGTAGTTTGGTCTTTGGAGACTGATATACCTAAAATAACTTTGAATAGTTAAATCTGACCATGTGTGAAATGGCAGTTGCCTTTTAATTTTAATGGAATATTTTAGAGCATTTTTATGGAAAAGCTCTTAAAGTTCTGTTTTTCACTACCTTAATGAAAGGGGAAAATGTGTTGCTGTTGCTGTTACTTTTTATAATAAATTTAAAGCAGTTCCTGCAAATCTTAACAAATATTTAGTGCTTTTGGCAAAACATCTTTATAAAATTTCCAGAGCAAAATACAATATTCTGCATTTAAACTTCTTTGAATAAAACAGACTGAATTTCTAAGAGGACTTACATCATGTATCAATATTTCCAAGTTAATTGAGTATGTGGAATCATCAAACCACATTACCGCTATTTCATCTAGAAAGATTTATGCTCAAAATTTTAGAAAGCTAAATAGAATAGAAAGCTAGATTCACAAGTAGGAGTATTATAGATAAAAACACACTTTTTTTTTGCGCTGTATTTCTTTTGTATATTCAAATCAGGATGTCTTCTGATACCTGCTTTTAAAATACACTGCATTGTAAAATATAACGTGGACATTCTAACTCTGGGATTTCACAAAGACTGGTTCTTTTGAGCTAGAGGCTATGATTTGCTGTTAATGTTTAACAAAAGGCTCTCCAGAAAGAAAAGAAAAAAGCCAGCAACCACCTTGATTTCTCGATTCCCATAGTGTAAATATGAAATGTGGAGTTAAGAAGAGATGCATACAGTCACCTCTTATCAGTTGATGCCAGCCTGCTCCAGCAGACCACTGAAGAGGAATTCTTTTATATTTACTAAACGTACATTTTGGAAGCCATCAGTTATAAGGGGCTAAGTTTAAAGGGAAAATTTGATTTAACTGGGTAAGATGGACTAGTACCATTTCTTTGGGGATATACCACCTGGGAAAGTTTTGACAGAATTTAGTCACCTTATCAAATGGAGAATTTTGAGCAAATGCCTAGTTATAAACTTTAGGTAGCTATTGAATAAGTGGCTTGGCAAAATGAATGGAAATAGAAAAAGTCAAAGTGGTCATTTTTTATTTATATTACTTGTTTTTCACAAAGAA
Organism: Pseudorca crassidens; assembly: GCF_039906515.1. Lineage (NCBI taxonomy): Eukaryota > Metazoa > Chordata > Mammalia > Artiodactyla > Delphinidae > Pseudorca > Pseudorca crassidens. Next base: position 126,254,677 of record NC_090297.1, on the reverse strand, counting down.
TCTGAATGAGCTTTGATCTGGGTCCCTTGAAACAATCATTTGTATGATAGAATGCTAATATGTTTCTGGGAAAGATGTCTTTCAGGAAAATATTTTATTAAAATAATTGTAGCTAACGTTTATTTTGGCATTCTCTGTTCTAAGAGGTTCTCATGTTTATCTTTTTAAATCTTCACAACAACCTTATTATCCCTCCCATTTTGCAGGTAAGGAAACTGAGGAACAAGGAGTTTAAGTAACTTTTCCATGTTGCCACACCTACTAATTGGGATTAATCCAGGAAGTCTGACTCAAGAGTTCATGCTCTTAATGCACTCTTTTGCTTCAAAAGCAAAAGGGTATTGTATTTGTATTGTTTTTGTTTGTTTTTTTAAAGATTACAGCAGTTAGCCAATCACTTTGAATATTAAAAAATGTTTCTTTTTGGTCATTGAATTTACATGAGATTCAATAAGTGGATAAGAGATATAGTGAAGCTGTCATTGATATTCAGAAGGGTAGACAGTTTGGAAACCATTTTTTAAGGTTAAGACATTTCTACGCCAGATAATCTTTGGATTACATTAATAAAATGGAGATTAAATAATAATGTGGCTAAGGTGTACCCTTGCCTTTAGTTAATGGAAATCATATATCAAGAAATGATAAATTTGTACTCTTTATATCCCTACCTAGGCCCGAAAGAATTTAAGGTGATGCTTACGTATACACACACATATATATTGAATAGGTACGTATGTACACACATTTGCCAATGTATTTTACTTTAAAGGAAATGAGGAATCCAAGTTAAGGGAAAGTAAGGGCAGAAAAAATAAAATGGAGCCAGGAATGAAGGTAGTTTACCAAAACCATGTTTCAAGGTTTCATATACTTTCTAGAGCTACATCACAATTTTGGCTCTGAAACTTTTTAGGGCCAAAGCAGAAGGGAGAAATAATATGCAGTGTCCATGTTATGCTAATTTAAAAATAAACACCTTTACTTATGCATTTATAATTACATACTGATACTGACTTTTCTATCAACATCAAGAATTAATCGGAATCTGAATCTCCTCTATCTCCCAGAGCAGACAAATCCTTTACCATACTTTCTCTTTAAAAATGCACTGCATCATCAATTTACATTTGAAGATTTTTTGGAATCCTTTTGGATTGATCTGGATGTATTTGCATCCTCTTCTATCATTGTCTTTCTGATTGCTGATGAATCACTTCTTGGCAATTGAATTAACTTTAGAGTCAATTGTCAATTTCTACTTGAACTTAACTGCAGGCTTCATCTTTCATTTGCTCACAGTTTTTTCTTATATTAGCCTCTTTCTTAAATTCTGTTTTTAGTTATAGTACATTATCTTGTATTTTTTCAGAAAGATTATTGGTGTTCAACTCTTAGACTTTTCATATTATTATTTGCCCTGGCTTTTAAATGATAGTTTACTTTGTATGTAAATTCTAATTGTCCCTTATTAAAGTATTGTACTGTATCTTCTAGGTATTTGTTGCAGATGAGAGGTCCGATGCTGTTTTAATTTTCATTTCTATTTAGTTATACTCTTTGTTTCTTTCATAGTTTATTACTTATTGTTGGAGTACATATAGTTTAATAAAATGTGTCTGGATGTTATTCTTTCCCTGCTATCAGTGGGTTCTTTCACTATGAAAGGACTTTCTTTATCTAGGGGAAATTTTGTTGCTGTTCTTCAGTGTTTTTATTATTTATTTGATTTTTTTCCTTCTATTTTTTAAATTTCTCTTCTTGAACTCCTACTAAATGCATGGCAGAACTTTTAGATATATTCTACATATCTCATCTTTTCTCTCATGCTTTTAATCTCTTTGTCTTTTTCAACTGAATTCTGATAGAATCTTTCGGTTTACCCTTCTGGCTCACTGATTTCATCTTGAGTCTCATTCATTCTACAATTCAGCCCATATTTCATTAATCATGATAATTTCTGGAAACTTCTTTTTCATGGCATCCTGTTTTGGTTGATGTAATTTTTTTTTGTTAACACCTTTTTAAAAATTTGTTTATTTACGCTTTCTCTGATTTTTAGGAGGTGAAACAGATGAATAATTATGTTTAGCTTACCTTCTTAAACCAGAAGTCTTATCTTCTTTATATTGGTTTAAGTAAGGATTTAGAGTGTTTTAACAGTGGTCCTCAAACTTGCAGAACCCTTTTAAAGAAAAGCCAAAATTTTTGCAGGCTCCTACTGACTTAGCCTGAGAAACACTGTTGTATATAAAATCTTCATTGGATTTCTTCTTCTCTTCTTCTGTTTCTGCTTCTGCTTCTTTTTTAAACTAAGGCATTTGTAAATAGAGCAGTGTTTATCTTACAGTGCTTTCCTTTGACTCAGCACACCTCTGCAGAGTTTTTAGTGGTCTGTGTAATTATCATCATATTCTTTGGTGAGACACCTGTCTTATATCAGACATCTATTATTGTGCCTTGTTTGTTTGCTGTTTAAAAATAAATTTAGTGAAGTTCCATGTGTGCTTTATTTGTCTGGTTACACTCTTTTGCCTGATATCAAGGTAGTTCCTATGTTGGAACCTTATCAATATGGACCCAGGATGAGTCATGCTTACAGGGACTGCCAACAATAGAATTCTGTATGCTGAGTTTTCCCACATCTAAAAAGTCCCAATGATTTGACATTGACATAAATATTACAGATATTTTGGTTTGCACCAAATTAATTTGTGATCACTAAAAATTGGAGATTAAAGACATGGCTTCTGCTTATATTTTTAATTTATTAAATAAAGCTTTGCTTCTTAACATTATTTAAATTTCATTTTAGAATTAACTCATAATGGAACTTCTTCTTAATTTCAGTTTTTTAATTATCTCAGAACTTTTCAAATAATAGAGAAGAAGAATTTTGAGGGAAAGAAGATAGAGAATTGAAAAAAACTGTCCTACTTCCCCCAGTTTTTAGCATGAAATTCAATCTAAAACTTTTAGTTCCATCTCAGGTTATAGTTAAACAAAAGGATATCAACAGTTGGCTCCCTAAATATCACCAACACAATCTGTGGGTAAGATAGAGCTGAATTTATTGCTAAGGTAAGGTAATAAGTACCACCTCACAAAGCTTTGGCAGTATATGGGAGGGGAAAGGGGGAACGGTAAGATCAGAATTTATTAAGGATTGCAAGTCTGGTTTAAATCTGCTCTCTTAATGTGGGGACTAGATTAGGATTGGGTAAGATGTCCAGGATTGGTAGAAAGTGCAAGGGGAAGGTTTTGAACCAAGGGATTCCAAAAAATTTGAGCATTTGTCTGTTGATGTTTTCTGTTGAAGAGTTGGTAGGTCTTTGGGGAAATTCCTGTATTGAACAATCAAACAGTAGGACAGTCCTGGAAGAGTTAAATAAATAAATAAATATTTAAAATGCTAATGAAGACAGTGGAATAGCAAAGTCACATGAATCTAGGCAATAAGTTGTTATTTCCTTTCTCAGTGCCCAGGCTGAGTGTGTGGGTAGTTGGTTTTACTTCTCAAGATTCTCGAGTTATCCAGGTTATGTACTCTTCTATTTGCTCTGCAGTCAAATCTCCTAATTTTCCAACTACTCCTCTCTAAAAAGTGGTAGAATAAAATTTTGCCTGGAAGCAGGAATACTGATGGTCTAACTGGCATATTCTGAAGTCTTTGAAGCATGGTGTGATTATCTGAAGCTCAAATCTAGGAGGCCCGAGACCTGAGGGCCAAGTTCTCCACTCCCAAGCGTGGGCAGGAACAAAGCATATGGGCTAGCTGGCCCAAGCATTGTGACTTCAATGAATATCAAGGGAGCCTTAGCCATGGAGAACAAGGGCCTAGAGGTGATGACATTGAAGCAATTTGTTTCCAGAGTGACTTGTGAGATTGTGAGGACAGGATTAGAAACAAAGAATCTTCAAAGGTAGCTTTCAATTATCTTTTGAAACTGGGCATTTTAGAGGCCTCAAACTGGGCCTTAAAACAGCTGTCACACTGTCTCAATGCAAAGGAAGATGAATAAGTCTTTCTTGTACCATCGATTCTTCTTTCTGCAAATACGTATCACTTTCCTGCCTCCATATGAAAGATCCAAATTTTTATTTTATTAAAATTTGCACAAAGGCTTCTGTTAATATACCATTTTCTATTGTATATTTAAAGTACTTCAAAATGGACATGATACCCAAAGGCTCAGAACACACATCACATTGTTCTGTGCCTATGTATTGAATTGGAAAAAAATTTTAACCAAAAAAAAAGAAAAAGAGAGAGGATGAGTAAGAGGCAAAATAAACACTTCAAAATCTTATTTCCATGATGCTCAAAGGATCTCTCTTGCTCTCAGAAACTTCAGAGCAAGATAGGGGCCTTTCTTTTTTGTAGCTTGAAGCAACTTTCCTGTCAACCATCCATCTAACCTCTGTCACTAGAAAGCTATGCGCTGGCAAACTGGCCTCAACAATTCAAGGTTGGAGAACCACAGCCAATGCCCGAGGGTGGGACAGAACCCAGGCGCCAAGCAGTATCCTTGGGCTGCTAATTTGCTGGACACACAGAGCCCTGTTCTGTAACCTCCCCCTAGGTTGTGGGTGAGTGGAACCCATTAACATTTAAAAATATTTGCAGAAATCAGAGGGGTGGAAAAGGTATTTCTGGAGGGCCAGTACTCAGTGCACTTTCATGTGTGCCAAAGTTGGCTGCCATGGCTTCGGCTTTGATAGAGAACATCTGGGCAACTGCTGCTGCAGCATATAGATGGGGCGGAGGGCAGGGAACAAAGGGGGCTTGTGAGAGAACGCTCAAGTGGGGGAAATGGTCTCGGAGAAGGAGGCCTTACTTAATGCCTATCCCATGCTTCGCTGGGGGAAGGGATTGAGGACAGGAATGGAAGGTTTTGCCTTCACGTTGCCTCATTAATGAATGCTGAAGACAGAAGCAGCACAGCACCAGCTAGTGGGGCTGCAGAGACCTTTGTTTCCACTGCTAGACAGACATGTGCCTAAGTTCAAAGATGCAGCCAACAGCAATCACCACTGGTAGCAATCTAATGCTACTCCTCTCTTGAAGCCACTTGTTTGGGGCGGGGTGCCGGGGTGGGGGGGAGGCAGGCAGGGAACAGGAGATGGATTGGAGAGGAGGGAGGATTGGTAGAACACTTTCAGTCAAGACAGATTTGTCATTGTTTCCCCCATTGCCAGCCCCATCCATATGGAAACAAGATAAAGTGAATTGCATATCGTGAATGGGTATATTTCAAACACAAAAAATGCTTTTATTTACTGAAGGTTAAGGTCAGACTGTTGAAAATCTGTCATTTATGAGTAGAATTTTGTATTGAATTCTGATTTATGCATGCCGCACCTTACCCAGCATGCACATATATGTAAGAAAAATCCATGTTTAGGCATTTATTAAATCACAGAAAGCTTGACTTGCTGATATATGATAGGAACCACTATAGTTCTTTATAAGAATGAATAAACTACTACCCCCTTTACCAATCAGATACTGGTTATAGATATAAGCTGGTCTAGGTATTCCAATAAATGTGATGTATATACTTCATTTTCAAAGTCCTCCCTCCCCTCTTCCCTTTGCTCCCCAGGTTATTGGCACCTTCTGACTCAGCTTTGAAGAACTAGTCCCATGTTTTGTTTTGGTTTTTTTGCGGTACGCGGGCCTCTCACTGTTGTGGCCTCTCCCATTGCGGAGCACAGGCTCCGGACACACAGGCTCAGCGGCCATGGCTCACGGGCCCAGCCGCTCCGCGGCATGTGGGATCTTCCCGGACCGGGGCACGAACCCGTGTCCCCTGCATCGGCAGGAGGACTCTCAACCACTGCGCCACCAGGGACGCCCCTACTGGGTTTCTTTTTTTTTTCATGTTTTTAATATTACTAAGAGCTCTCTTCCCAGTGGATTCATCTCAGAGTCCAGACATTAGTATTTGAAAGGGCTACAGGTTTTTTGATGGTAGGGGAGTTTCTGCAATATCAAACTCCATTCATTTAACAAATATTTATCAAGTGTCTATTGTGTAACAGGCTCTCAGGTTATGCTATTCAACAAGATAGTCCCTTCATTCTAAAGCTGAGAGCCCCAAAGGATGATATATCAAATAGCGTATTCTGGTTTGCTTGAAAATAGGTGGGCAAACTTTACTTCATTTAATTCCATTTATTGTTCTGATGAGTTTTAGTCTATATTGGCTCTTACTACTTCATATTGTTCACAGTATTTTAAAACTTATATAAGATTGCCTGCTCTGTTGTTCAAAAAATGCTAATAAAATAAGGCTACTCCATGGCTTTGAATTTTAGGTGATCTGGTATCCACGGTTGATCTATTTACATCTATCTCCATTATCCATCTAGCTATATCTATCTTTAGCCTAAAAATAGGCCAAGTAGTTTCAAAAGTTTGGCTTTGGCAAAAAGTAATTTTAAAACTACTGTTATTCCTAAGTTTGTTTAAAATTTGAGTTTACTTCAATTGCTTGTTAAGAATTGTATGTTGCTGCTCATGTTTTCACATTTCTAATTGTTTTTTTTAATATCTTGACTTTTTTTTTTTTTTTACTTTTAATCATTTCTAAGACTTTCACCTTAGAAAGTCTTCCTTCCCCTCCCTTTCCAAAGCAATAAACCAGGTCCATCTGAATGGCAGATTTATGGCCAGTTACACCAAGAAAAACAGTTTTTAAAATTAAAATCTGTAGAGGTTACTTCAGATCCTATCAAGTATTCTCTCTTGATAATAAATTATCAGCACCCTTATCTCAGAAATAATAGACATCTGGTGCTATGTGGAAACAGAATCTACAACTCAAACTACAAAACAATAATCTTGACCAATTTTTAGTCTGATGAAAGCTATGGTTCCCTTTTACAGAGAAAAAAATGTATATTAACACCAAATTTTGCCCCCATCCTTTCACAACTATGTATCTGTTAGTAAGAAACTGTACCCCAGGTAACTAACTCCATTTCCTTTTGAGGTTAACTTACATTTTTATGCAATTACTGCCTCTTGGACAAAAAACATTTCATATTTATCTGAGTATCAGTGTTTTGGGTGTATTAGATATTCAAATATTAAGTGGAACTTACATTCTTAAACTTAGGACATTATAAGGATTGAGAAAATGGGATATTAGTCTTAGTCATGTTAGTGATCTAAACGTTGACATCAAAATCGTGAACATACTCTCAAATTTATCCAGCTCGTATTGATTGAGAGCTAACCAATATGTAGAATGTTTGTGTCTCTCATCTCCAAATTGTTGGGTCCCTTTTATATTATGTGGAGGCTGAAATGCCAGAAATGATTCATTAGCTTCCAAAGAAAATCTAGAACCTATCATTAAGTCCAAGAGTAATGCTTTGATTTCACCATCCTGAGCAAATAATTAAGTCTGAACTAAAGCCTTAGGAGAGTCTACTCTTATTTTATTTTCTTCACCAAGCTATATACAGTGAGTCCTTTGAAACTGATCCTCCATTTAAGAGTAGTCCTAATGGTATAGGTCCATGTCATAATTTCTTCCTTAATATGTATGGCATCTTATATTCGATGTCTATTTCATTTTTTCATCAACTAGAATATTGATTCATGTGAATGTGTCTTGGCTTGCAAGACAGTGAAATCACAAAAATATCCAGTGGTCAGTCTTACAAATGCAATGGATGATTCAAATTACCCACAATTAAATAGTTTTCAAAGAAATCTTCTGAGTTTGATATCAGGGACCCACTGCCAATGAAGCATCTCAGGAGTTAAATCCACCTCATGCCATTGTTACCTAGTCCCAAGATGTCCACTAAGATAAATCATCTGCATACAGCAAAAGAATTTGGAGTTGCCCATCTGGGCATGAGGGGAAGATTGACTCAGCTGCTACATATGATCTCAAAGCTGTCTGTTTTCCATGACTGATTTTATTACCTTATTTGAGTCCGTCTCTGGATGAGCTCAACTGTCTTGTCCAGCACTTTGCATAGCGGCCCTGCTCTGCCGTTTCAGCTAGTCCCAGCCTTGCCACATATACAGTGAGGCTTTATCAATGGTAGTAAACAGTGTTTCTAAGTATCCTTCACGCAAGGAGATGTAACTTGTTTACTGAGCTGCATAGGCTTTTCTTTTATACAACTCTAGAAGCAGCCTCTACTGTTGTCTGAGATTCTCAGCTCTTAACATCCGTTTGTCCTTGAGCCCATCCTTATTCTAACTGCAGTATCAACCAAGTCCTAGCAAGACTCAAAGTGTCACAACCCCCTTAACCATCACCCACAGCCCAGCACTGATGCAACTCAATTGTCTCTAGCATGTTTATTCCCTTTATAATGTAAATATTGCAGTGATTCTATCAATGTAAGCCTAAGTGTCAGCTGATAATTTTGACATATAAGTATGTACTTACAACCATGAACTGTCATTAATAACACAAACTTTCCTGAAACATTCAGAAATTCAGCAGCAGATGAGATATCAGAACTTGCCATATCTATGGTTCTTTAGCACTGTGCTAATCATCTTGAATTGGTCATTATTGCCCAAAGAGAGCAATTTTTTTTCTTTTTTGTGAAATATTATTTCAACTCAAAAATCTAATCTTAATGAGAAACCCCATTGAAAAAAATGGGGTTGAAAACACACTGAGCTCAATGATGCAAAGAGATAAAAATCCAATGGAAGGTACTGAAGTCATATACTTCATAGCAGAAAGCAAGCAGACTCTTAGTATAAGCAAGAAATACTTGGCTTTTATAGAAAATTTGTGTATATCAGTGCAAGTCTCATTTAAGTGAAAGGTCATTTTTAAAAGAGTAACCTATATTAAACGCATATAAAACTGGCATTTATAAGAGTAATATTTATTTTTTCATTTTTCTTTTTAAATGAGTATAGGACTAGCAGTGTGTAAAGATCCTTATTCAGGGATCTTGTTCATTTGACTATTCCTAAGAGAACTGATAAGAGCAAAGGTCTGACATAGTCACTGCAATAAAGTCTTTGGTGGAACCACTCGAGCTAGTATTCCAATGTTTATAATCTGATTTTGGGGGGCTCCTTTTACCACAGAAGAGATTAAAGGCTTCAATTCCTCTCCTTCCTGTAGCGTGCCTCATGGGGGGAGTATGTTGTCCCTAGTGATGTTTAAATAGTTCTCCAGCTGGTGGGTTTCTAAAGGTGTTTCTCGACCTTTTTATAACCTCTGCCCCTCTTTGATAAAGAAAAATTTCATGTTTCTCTGGAAATTATATTACGGCCCGCCTGAAAAAGGGGAAAGACCAAGATGAGTGAGGAGTGGAGGAGGGATGATTGCTTCATTTGCTTTCTGTTTTCTGAGTTTCTTCACCAGCCAAGAAGTTTATATCAAGCTTTTGTTTCTTTTTCTGTAGCTTTCGAAAAATCTTATTGATTTACATGATTTTAGATATTAAAAATTATAATACTGAACATGTTTTATTCAAACTATGTATCTTCCACTCTTTGCTTCTATTACCCCCTCTAGATATGGAAGACAAGAGCAACTTGCTCTGACAAATGGAAATAACACTGTTTTTCTCAAATGTTAAAAACAAACTAAATTTTTGGAGCACAGGATATGTTTTGAGCCTCTTTGGGTATAAAAATACGTATTTGGCTTATGTAAACCTCAAAATTAAATCTAGTTTTTAAACTATGGAACAAATGGTTTGGGGACAAGATGGGCAACAACTGACTTTAGTGGACAATGAAAACACTACTGTATAATTTTCCACTTATCCAGCCAAGTGAAGGAATTCTTAAGGGGTATCTTGAAACTATTAGTGATCATCAGCAAGTAATACTCTGAAGACCGTAGTGCTTTCAACTCTTTTTGTCTTCTTTAGTTGGTACACTTTTCTACTGCCTGATGATACTACATCTAGATATCCTTTACTCTTATAGTTCTTCAAATTATCTCTAATTATTAGTGAAATCTACTTTTCATTCTAGTTGTGCATTTGTTTTATATGGTTACTAATAAACAAGCATTTCACTTAGAAAATCAGAAGATTTAAATGGGGTGTCTGGATTTGTCATGCCCTCTCCCTTGCAATGGTAGGACACTACTCCTGTTTAGTCCACATAACCTTTTGGTTACATCTTTTCCCCTGGAGTAGCCATTTTTTTTAAATCTCTTGCTGTGTGCCAGGCACTGTGTTAAGCATTCACACTCAGGTGCCCACCTGACCCCATAGCAGCCCATGGAGGCAGTCAGCATTATCTCCACTTTCCAGATGAAGAGACTGAGGTTCAAAGAGATTAAGCAGCTGTTGCAAGGTCAGTCAGCTAGTAAGTGGTGGAACTAGAGTTCAAACCCAGATCTGTCTGACTCCAAAGCCTATGGTCTGCAGTGTGACCCCATATAGCTTTTAGAAGTAATACTTGACCCTTCTTACAGCATTTTGTGGGACCCTCACTGAACTCCTTCTGGAACCAATCAGTTTACTTGATAAATCTTGTCTGGATTTTTGATAAAGAAAGTCCACCCCCTTGGACAATACCGCCTCATACAACCTTGGTATATGGAGGTCACATGTTGATGCTCCCTTTCTTCTGATTTCCTCATCACCCTGATCCAGAGATTATTTCTAAGTAAGTCCTGGTTGTTTTAGTTTGCTTAGGCCAAACTATATGGATGTCTTCTTTTATCCTATAGAGTCATTTTTTATTTTCCTTGTTGAACTTGTCCTGTAAGTGAAATAGGAATAAGTTTTTCCTAAACTTAAAAATTCAGGAAGTTTTTAAGGGACATTAAAATATTCCTGTCTGTTGTGAGTTAGCAAAGTTCACCCAAGAGTATGTTTTGACAAACCAAAATGTGTGGGAATTTTCCATGGCACCTCTGTCACAAGATATGAGGAGGATGACCATGTCTCTGGGAGCACTTTTCCATCTCTGCAAATTGAAAGTGTTAGTTGACAAAAATTTAAGAGCCCAAGAGGGTCTTGATGGCAATGAAAGCTCTATATATTAAAATACACCGTCTGGAATTTCTTTGGTGAGGGAAACCAGATCTGAGGATCAACTTCATTCCTCTTAGGTATCTTATTTCCTTAGCAACAATACTGTTTCACCTGGTAGAATTTGGTCCTAGAACTTTCTGATGATGACGATAACTAACGTTGCTATTCTCTAGAGCTGAGATGTAAAATCAAGTGTGGCAGTTTGAACCATTTTTTTCCCTGACAGTGCTGACAAAAAGCTAGTTTAGGGCTTCCTTGGTGGTGCAGTGGTTGAGAGTCTGCCTGCCGATACAGGGGACACGGGTTCGTGCCCCGATCCGGGAGGATCCCACATGCTGCGGAGAGGCTGGGCCCGTGAGCCATGGCCACTGAGCCTGCGTGTCCGTAGCCTGTGCTCCGCAACGGGAGAGGCCACAACAGTGAGAGGCCCGCGTACCGCAAAAAAAAAAAAAAAAAAAAAGCTAGTTTAATTTCACAGAATAAACCCACTGAAATTCAGCCACTTCTGAAATGAGAGAGAGGATGTCATTTTTATGTGCTCTATGAATGTCCTCTGGAGAAGATGCAAAAGAATAAATGTTGGCATAAGGCATTTGACATCTTAGTTAACAGTAAAGATATTTAAGAAAACACAGGGACAAATAGAAACAATAAATTTTTAACAATAATAAAAATTTAAGCAAATAAATTTAAACAATAGATTTTTATGAATTCAAATATCTGGTATATGTCCTTCTGCTTCAAAATGAGTAACAAGTGAAATAGTGTCAGGTTGTATCAGTGGAGTAATTCTATTTTTAGAAAGTTCAAATGCTAAGCTTAAAATGAATTATAACTTGACTGAAATATTTCATGAATGAGTTGGTTCATAAATGCTGATAATATTTTTAGTAAATGCCAATTGCCTTGAATTCATTAACCAACTATCTGAGTGGTCCTGTACATATTTTTAAATTAAATTTATTTAGTTTGCTAAAATAGGAAAGATTATTTTCAGTGGGGTTTTCCCTAATGAAATAGAGTAATAAGGAAAATAAGTTGCATAGCAATTAGAAATTATTTGTTGAATTCCGAAGTTTGGAAGTATAATCATTTTTTTTTTTTATCAACAAGTTCTGTATCCTTAAACTCTTACTAGATCTCAGAGTATTTTGCAGAGGGGTGTTGCTTTTTCCCAAGGAGTATATTTATTATTTCGAAAACATAATATAGCTTTCTTGGAAGTAGCCCTACTAGATGGCTTCCCTGTTATACACAATCTCAGGTTATTTTGAGTTTATTAAAATGGAAGTTCATTTCATTGTTATTCATGTAATGTCTGTGCTAGACCCTGAGAAAGATACAAAGTTAATTCTCATCCCTTACTTCCAAAGAGATACCATCTGGTAGGAATCCTTTTTTTTTTTTAATAGATCTTTATTGGAGTATAATTGCTTCACAATACTGTGTTAGTTTCTGTTGTACACCAGAGTGAATCAGCCATATGCATGCACATGTCCCCATATCCTCTCCCTCTTGAGCCTCCCTCCCACCCTCCCATCCCACCCCTCTAGGTCATCGCAAAGCACCAAGCTGATCTCCCTGTGCTATGCTGCTGCTTCCCACTAGCTAACTATTTTACAGTTGGTAGTGTATATATGTCGATGCTACTCTCACTTCGCCCCAGCTTCCCCCTCCCACCCTGTGTCCTCAAGTCCATTCTCTATGTCTACATCTTTATTCCTGCCCTGCAACTAGGTTCATCAGTACCATTTTTTTTATAAGATTCCACATATATGTGTTAGAATACGGTGTTTGTTTTTCTCTTTCTGACTTACTTCACTCTGTATGACAGAATCTAGGTCCATCCACCTCACTACAAATAACTCAATTTCATTTCTTTTTTATGGCTGAGTGATATTCCATTGTGTATATGTGCCACATCTTTATCCATTCACCTCTCGATGGACATTTAGGTTTGGTTCCACGTACTGACTACTGTAAATAGTGCTGCAATGAACATTGTGGTACATGTCTCTTTTTGAATTATTTTTGAATAGTACTATTTGCCTTTTACAATGAATGTTACATGCCAAATCTTCGTTTTATTCTAATAATTGTATGAAACAGGGTAGATGAAAAAGCTGGGCATAGAGAGCTTGCAGAATCTTTTCAATATACGATAGCTAGTTGGTAGGAGAACAAGTACTAGATCCAGAGTCTTCTGATCCCGAAATCAGAGAACATCAGAAGTCTGAAAGATAAGCTCTAGTCCTGGTTGACCAGTTACTAGCTGTGCAACCCTGGGCCAATCACTACCTCTGGGCCCTCAGTTTTCCCAGCTGTGTAGTAATGGAGTTGAAGTAGTTGGTCTCTAATGGTCCTTCTAGTTCTAAAGTTCCAAGATTATTTTCCCTGAAAAAGGTAATGTGACAATGTGGAAGAAAGACTATGCTGTTTAGAGGTATAGTTTCCTCAACTTTCTCTTCCTAGGTTGATATTCCTTTGCTTCTTTCTGTGAATCCAGATAGAACTGAGTATTTCTAAAGATGTGTCTTTTCTCCTTTCTTCCTATTCACTTCATTATAGGTCAGTGCTTTTGGCATCTTTAACAGCTCACTGCTGTGGTTCCCATTTCTGAAAATGGGAACCTCTTCCCATTTCTGAAAAAGAGAGGTCCTCTCTTTTTCAGAAGTCTGTTTGGCTCCTTTGAATATATTTAAGCTCTTTGCACTGGAAAACTCTGAATTCTCAGCAGCAGCAGCAGCACTTGCTCTCTAAGGACTCATTGTAAGGAGTTAATGTCACTTCCACATCATCTTCCATGACCTCATTAAGACTGTCCAGTTGTACAAACCATGCAGTGTTGGGAATTTGAGACATATCAAGTTCAAGACTAAGGAAATCAGGTCCACTCTCAAATTAGACTTCTTTCCACACACTGTTCATATCACTTCCCACCATCACTTTTCAATATTTTTCTTAACCTGTTAGTAGAACTGTGCCAAAATCCCTGACACATGCCACCCTCAGCCTCAGTATCATTGATGAGCTCTGAAATCGGTGTTATATTCAGTACATCTTGGACACACACTTACTTCTTGCTTCATTGGATGCTGTATGGATATGTATTGGGTAGAAGAAACTTAAAATTTGCTGCCAAAGACTCAAAGTTTATTGAGTGACAAGGGGCATTGTTCAGGAATAGCAATGCTTTCGTTGAAAGATCATTATTCTCACAATACCTTATTAACAACTAAGCAATAATCACAAATCAACCACTTACTGAATGTCTCAAATAACCCCTGTTGGTATATTTGAATACCATAATACCAGCAAGTTTGATTTGCAGTTAGCCGATTAGTATTGGATAGTTTTCTGTGTGATGAACAAGCTGGAGTTTTAATTTTAAATTCCCTGTTGAGTCCCCTCTAAGCAAGAGAGCGAGGTGGTCTATGCGGCTGCCTTAAAGCCAGACAGTCTTTTTTTTTTTTTTTTTTAATGCGCAATAAACACAGAGGAAGGTATCTGTTTCCATGGTAGACTGATTCCATCCACATTAAAAGAAATTGCAGAGGGCATTCACCAATTTCTACTATGAAATTGAGAAGTTCAGGGAATTTCTCTACTGCTGCCTAGTCTGTATTTATTCTCTATGCTAAATTTTGGTGTTAGACAATTGTTTGTAACATTCAAGTTAGTTAAATTAACTGTGTCTGGCATTTAAAATTCCTTTGATTGTACTCTTATTATCACATAAACTGAGTGCCTTGTTTATTAATGCTCAGAGGCAGTGAGTGTAGTAGAAAGGGCACTGAGACAATCTGTCCAAGCATGACGATGGGGTGTATGTGATGGTGACGGTGGTGGCGAGTGGCGTGTATATGTGTGTGTGTATGCATGTACACACATAGGTAGAGAGATTTAAGGGGGTACTTATGTATCAAGCAAACAAGATCTTATAAGAATCCCACTGAAAACATCACATATTGACTTGGCTGTGCTCCCAGCCTGGCTGGAATGTATTATATGCCCCAACGAGAAAGTCTTCTGGCTGCACTGAGTTCTTGGACTCCTTCTTCTGGAACACTCTTTGTGATGAGTCAGGTTGATTCCACTTGACAGTCATCTTCATGAACCACGTCAGAAACCATTGCTTTGGTGAAGCATTCCCTGACATTTCCAAACTCCAGGCCAAACGAATAGCTTTCTCTGTGCTTAGTGCATTTTACATACTTGCAATAAACATGATAGTGGGTGTTTACAAGTCTGTCTCTCCAGCTACATTGTGACTTATTTTAGGGTAGCAATTTTGTTTTATACTTTTTAATACAAACAGTGTAGCAAGTGAGGAAGAATCTGAACTTCCAAGCCAGACTTGGTTTCAAATCAATTTCACTACTACGTCTGGTCTTGAATCAAGTACTCAAAGCTTAGCCTGAGTTATTTTATATGAAAAATAAGTATGGTGATGTCTAATTCCATAAGGCTTTTTGAGAAGTGCAGAAAGGCCCTTATATATTTCATTTCTTTGTATCTTACCTAAAGCCTAGTGCCTACCAGAAACGTAAGGATCATTCAGTATTCTCATGTCCTTTGACCTAGAATATCCCAGTAACCTAAAGTCCATCCTTCTTCCTCCAGAGGTAGTGGGCTCCTTCTCAATAATGGCAGCCTGACAAAGACATGGGATACCTTGGTGGTGGCGAGGCTTTATCATTGAGGATATTTATGGAGACCATGGTTAGGGAGTCAACTATTCAGGAAACTATATAAAAAGATGTCATCTCTATGTAGAAGGTTAATTCAGATGACCTCCTTCATTCAAGAGATAGTTCTTCTATACTTACTATATGCCTGCCAGCTGGGCCGGATACTATGAAGATTACAATCTAGTGGATGGCAAAGATTTTTAAATTAAATAAATAAAAAATTGCAACTAAATAAAGTAACTGTAATGAAGGCAAGAAATAAAAGCTGAGATCCTGAGTTTCTTTCCAAATGTAAACTACCTGATTTAGTGTTTAAATTTCCAGGAAAGTAGAAAATTGATCCACAAATTGCAGATGGAAATTTCAAGGTCCTTTGTAAATTTTTTCAACCCTACTTATTAAATCTTGTGTTCTCTTCTTCCTGATTGGCCCATTTAGTCAGGTTCTTCTCCTGGTAGCCCAGTCAGCATTCCTGTGTCCATGGAGATGGAGTTTTCTTTACCTAGAAGCTTTTCCATCCCACTACTTAAAATACTGTTAATAATCCTGCCCAGTTTCCAGTATTATAAAATAATCTGGTGAGACTAAATAATCTTTAAGATTTCTTAGCTCTAAAATATTTTGATTCCTTTAACCCTGCTAGTGAAGGAGGAGGGCAGAATGTGCCCCTGTATTTTTACTTCTAAATTTTATTTTCTGTGCTTGGTTACCATGATGAACTGTTTTTAGCTATACCTGGTACCAGAGCTCCAAACAGAAGAAGTTGGAATGTAGGGCATGCATTACATGAAAAGTAAAATGTTTTGAAAGGGCTTTGAAGTGTTGAATAGGAATATTGTATTAAGAACATTCCACCAAATGGAAGAAGCCTGGAAACTGGACAAACTGTGAATGTGCAGATGGTTATTACCAACCATCAGTCAAGTAGAGAACACAGCCTATGCGTACGGATCAATATGTCACGTGTCTTTATACATTGGGATGTACCAAGAATTTGTCAGCAGTTTTTATCTCTGTATGTATTGCCTCCAAGGAGAAGAGTCAAATTGCCCATGTTATGCAGCCTAGAACTTTTAGTTTTGTCTGCACCAATGTGAATGAATCCATTTAAGATGTCTCATAGGAAAGAGGAAGCTTCCATAAATGCAAATTGACATAAAATGGTGGGTTTGTTTGTTTGTAGATGAGTTGGGGGGCAGGGGGGCACAGAAGGAAAGATCCTCTATCTTTTTTTTTTTTTTTTTTTTTTGCGGTACGCGGGCCTCTCACTGCTGTGGCCTCTCCCGTTGCGGAGCACAGGCTCCGGACGCGCAGGCCCAGCGGCCATGGCTCACGGGCCCAGCCGCTCCGCGGCATGTGGGATCTTCCCGGACCGGGGCACGAACTCGTGTCCCCTGCATCGGCAGGTGGACTCTCAACCACTGCGCCACCAGGGAAGCCCCAAGATCCTCTACCTTTATAGTTCTTTTAAAAATCTTCTTTATCCTAATAGACAATCCACAAACTATAATAATCCAACACGCTCCATATCATCCAACTACATTTTACAATTAGAATGTGGGCAAATCGCTCTGCCTTAGTTAACACTGATGTTAAAGAACAGCAGAGAGACCTTAGGTAGGTATGACCACTAGTCAGTCAGCCATCTGAAGTATTACAGAGAGGTGTTATTTCTCAGAGATAAGGAACAAAGAGGTCTTAATATCCGGCTCAGTCAGGGCAGGAAATTGCCTACTTCCTGAGCCAGAGTGGTAGAGGCTGTGGATGGGAGCCAGATATTGGAGGGAGGAGGCATGTAAGCACTGGAGACCTCAGGATTTTATCGTCAGGCGCATGGACTTTGTATCAGAATGTCAAGAACTCATTTTGTCTTTAGCCCAGAAAGATGCTTGGCAAAGAATTAATTACACTAAAGCATTCTTATAAATGTCATGGCTGGACATTTTCACAGAAGGTTATTCATTCTCAGATGTTTATGCTTTTCATTCCTGAACCTCCCCAGACTGTGGTATGTGACAACATTTTAATTTTAAAGACTATCAATTATCCTGCTAATTCTAAATTCTACTATAAAAGTGTGAAGTACCAGATTGACCTTGCATCCCTTGCCCTAATTACGTACATGTGTTTTTATAGACGTTCTATCCAACCTCAACACCAACAAACTAGTTTACAAAGCACTTAACCTCTCCAGCGTTTTTTGTCCTCATTTGTAAATCAAGAGTGTTGAACTAGATGATCTCACATTTGTTTGGGTTCTAAAGAAAAGTGGCAGAAATTCCATGGGTATAAGTCTGTATGGTGGAAAAAGGAAATTTGGGGGATCCTGGGTACTTGAGTCTAAACCTCTGCATGTCCAATTATTAGATGTGTGACACTGGGAACATTCTTTAATCTCCTCAATCTAGTTTCAACATTTGTAACTGGAACAATACCTGAGTTATATGGTTGTTATACAATTAAGTGACATGGTGCATTAAAGTGTCTGGCAGACACATATTTAGTAGCTGTCTCTTTTCCTTTCCTTCCCTTCTTTCAGCATTATGTAGACAATAGATTTTACTAACTTTTATTAGAAAAAAAATCCAGGTTCAGATGGTAATGTTGAAAGAAAAGAAGATAAAGACTAATTTACAGGAGGATCTAAAGATGGATTGAATTTTGTCAAGCAAAATAAGGATGTAGGACATGCTACCCAGGGAAGAATGTAATCAAATGTATGATGGCTTTAATTAAAAGGTGTATGTGGAGAATAAGTCTCCTGATGCTATTGAAATGTAGACTCTATTGGCCAGGGTTAAGATATATATTTTATGTTTCTATCTCTTGACCTATAAATTAATTTTTACTCAATTGTTTGTATATTGCACACAATATTCTCTGTTTTTTTCTTTTAAAAACATACTTTGGAGATCATCCTATCTGTACATAAAGCTCCTTCTTTTTCTTTATTTACTATTTATAATATACCATTATGTGTATATACTACAATTTATATAAACAGTACTCTAGTGGTGCATATTTAGGTGGTTACCATATTTTGCTTTTATAAACAAGGTTGCGGTGAATAATCTTGTATACACATCACTTTACCACATGTGTAAGTAAATCTGTAGGATAGAGTCCTAAATGTGGATCTGCTGTATTTGTAATTTTGATAAGTCTGGTCAAATGCCCTGCAAACATGTTTTATTGATTTCAATGTACATAGTCTATGTGTGAGACTGTTTCCCTGAACTCTAGTCGATACAGAGTTAATCATAGTTTCTGAATTTGGCCAAAATCTTCTAGATTAAAGAAAATGCTATTTTAATGTACTTTGAAGAGGCATTTCTTGAACGTCTTTTTATGTATTTAAGATTTGTCTGTATCTCCTTTCTGTGATCTATCTGTTCATAGTCTCTAATCATTAGGCTGCTGGATTATTGGGATTTTCCTTATTGATTAGTAGAAATTCTTTATATATTAGAGAAATTAGCTTCTTGTTTCTTATGCAGACATTTCCTCTCAATTTTTTGTTTGATTTTGATTATTGTGATTCTTACCACACAAACTGTTTAAAAATTTTTTTATATAGTGAAGTTTATCAGTTTTTTATGGCTTTTGGATTTTGTTTATACTTAGAAAAACTTTTCTCACTTGAGAGAATTTTTTTTTTCATGGTTTCATCTATTTTATTGTTTCATTTCCTACACTCAAATCTTTGATCAATTTCAAATTTACTGTGGGGAGAGATATGAATCCAAGTTTATTTTTTTAAGGTGGCTACCCAGCTTTCCCATCACAGACTACTATATAATCCATATTTTCAATGCCATTTTGAAATGTTTCCTGTTTTTTACTATATAACTATATGCATTTGGATCGATTTCTAGATTTTATTGTATGTTTCATAGGCTTTTCTGTCTATTTATGTGCAAGTAGCAAATTTTAAATTTATATTAGTTTTATAATATGTATCAAAACCTAGTAAAAATGGCTTCTTGCTTTAGTTTTTCAGAAAATGTATGACTATTTTTACTTGCTTATTTTTCTGGATGAATTTTAGAGTCAATGAGGTGTCCCACACCTACCCTTTAAAACAAATACATCAAATTTATAAATTAATTTAGGTGACATTGACTTTTAAAGTATTTTTTGATATTCCTTTCCAAGCACATTCTATACTTTTCCTTATGTTCAAGTGTGTATGTGTGCAAGTGTGTATATCTCTATGTATGTGTATGTATATTTTGTGATTCTCAAGAGAAGTTTAAATTTTTCTTCATATTGATCTGATTTCTCATTAAGTTAATTCCTAGATTTTGTTGTTGTTATTGCTTTTGTAAATCTTTTTCTTCTGTAGATCATCCAACTGGGTATTGTTTATAGTATAAGGACTGTGATTATTCATTAATCTTTTACCAAACCACCTTATAAAGTTCTCTTATTGATGTAATACTTCTTAAAATTGATTTCTTTGTTTTCTCCAGGTATACAATCATATCATCTGCATGATGGTAATTTTGCCTCCTTTTTTTTAGACCCTAGTTTATTTTTCTTTTTGAATTGTGTTGGCTAATACCTCCGGGATAATGTTAAATGAGGGTAATGGTAATAAACATTTATGTTTTATCCTTGACTTTAGTAGAAATTTTTTCTCTGGAACAATTTTAATATCATTGGAATGATCAATTTTTTGAAGATTTGGCAGAAGTAGCCCGTTAAGTCAGATGATGATTGAGATGTACACTTCTTTGCATTATAAAGTATGATTATCATTCCCTTATTAAGAGTTTTAAAAATCAAGAACATGTAAATAGAGAACAAAGGGAAGAAAATAGATCATGTAGTGTAAAGTTTTTTAATAGAGGCAGTAAAAACAGAAAGCATGACAAAAATGACAGAATTAAGACCCGACAAGACTGGCCTCCATAAATGTAAGTGGGTAACTCACCTATTAAAAAAAATCATTTTTGATCATAGTAAAAAACTCAGCTCTATGTTTTATATAAAAATTATGCCTAAAATAGATGCCTTGGAAGAGTTGAAATGAAAAAAACCCTCAGATCTCTTTTAAACTGTTAAAAAAATGCTTAACCTGACCCACACAAGAGAAACCTACAAATCACTATATTAAGCTACACTTTTTCACCTACCAGATTGGCAAAAATCATAAAGTTTAACGTCATAGTGTGTTGGCGAGGATGAGTGAAACAGGCACTCTTATATGTAATTAGTAAGTGTGTACATTGTTAAACCTCTCTGGAGGCCAACACGGTGATAGGTATCAAAATTATAAATTCATATAGCCTTTGTTTTCACATGTTAACTTGTAGAAATTTACCCTATGAGCACACTGAAATGTGTGTCTTCATAAGGATTTTTGTTTCAGTATTTTTTATAATAGCAAGAGTTTTGAAACAGCCTGAATGTTTAATGATATGGGTTTGATTAAATAAGTTATGCATGATTACATTATGGAATAATATGAATTCCTTAAAAAGAATAAGGTATAGGTAAAGCATTATCTCTGAAATATGTTTTTAAGTTTAAAAAGCAAGGACAGCACATTATATTGGGTTGGCCAAAAGGTTTGTTCAGTTTTTTCTGTAAGATGTCTCTAGTAGCACTTAGTTGTCTTTAACTTCATTCGAAACAATTTTGTTAGATTGTATTGCAACAGCTGTCATATCAGCATGCATTTTTAAAAAAACTTATCAAAATTGGTGAATTTTTGTGTAGCCATTTTTAATATTGAAGATGGAAGAAAAAGCACAAAATTTTCAGCATACTATGCTTTATTATTTCAAGAAAGGTAAAAATGCAACTGAAATGCAAAAAAAGGATAGTGCATTGTATGGAGAAGGTGCTGTGACTGATGGAATGTGTCAAAAATGGTTTGTGAAGTTTCATGCAGGAAATTTCTCACTGGGCAATGCTCCATGGTTGGGTAGACCAGTTGAAGTTGATGGCGATCAAACTGAGACTTCACTTGAGAACAATCAACGTTATACCACGCGGGAGATGGCCGACATACTCAAAATATCCAAATCAAGTGTTGAAAATCATTTGCACCAGCTTGGTTATGTGAATTGCTTTGATGTTTGGGTTTCACATAAGTTAAGCGAAAAAACCCTTCTTGACCATATTTCTGCAGGAGATTCTCTATTTAAACGTAGTGAAAATGTTCCGTTTTTAAAACAAATTGTGACGGGGGATGAAAAGTGGATACTGCACAATAATGTGGAAAGGAAGAGATCGTAGGGTAAGTGAAATGAACCACCACCAACCACACCAAAGGCCGGTCTTCATCCAAAGAAAGTGACGTTGTGTATATGGTGGGATTGGAAGGGAGTCCTCTATTATGAGCTCCTTCTGGAAAACAAATGATTAATTCCAAAAAGTACTGCTCCCAATTAGACCAACTGAAAGCAGCACTTGACAAAAAGTGTCCAGAATTAGTCAACAGAAAACGCATAATTTTCCATCAGGATAACACAAGACCGCATGTTTCTTTGATGACCAGGCAAAAACTGTTACAGCTTGTCTGGGAAGTTCTGATTCATCTGCTGTATTCACCACACATTGCACCTTCGGATTTCCATTTATTTAGGTCTTTACAAAATTCTCTTAATGAAAAAAATTTAAATTCCCTGGAAGACTGTAAAAGGCACCTGGAACAGTTCTTTGCTCAAAAAGATAAAGAGTTTTGGGAAGACTGAATTATGAAGTTGCCTGGAAAATGGCAGAAGGTAGTGGAACAAAACGGTTGTTCAATAAAGTTCTTGGTGAAAATGAAAAATGTGTCTTTTATTTTTATTTAAAAACTGAAGGAACAATTTGGCCAACCCAATAATTTAGTGTTAAAAATATATGAAAATATTATGTATGTCTGCACATACACATACACACACAGAGACTCGCACATGTACATACATCTATATCTATCTATCTGTCTATATATATATCTGTTTGTAGATACATAGATTATTTCTATAAGGACAAAGAAGAACTGTTCAGAGTGATTGCTTTTGTGGAGGAGAACTGGATGTCTGGGTAGAGAAGCAGAAGTAGAATGGAATGCAAGGAGCAACTGTAAGCATATAAATCAGTAAAACGTATTGATCATTCTAAATGAACATTTTCTGTTATAATAATTATTGGCTTTTTAAAGTAGATCTAAATGTAGATAACACTAACTTCTTATTCTGGTTTGTTTTGTTTTGTTTTGTTTTTTGGCTGCACTGCATGGCATGTAGCATCTTAGTTCCCCAACCAGGGATCAAACCTGCGCCCCCTGCATTGGAAGCGCAGAGTCTTAACCACTGGACCACCAGGGAAGTCCCTAACTTCTTACTCTGGTAAGAGGATTTTGGAAGAAATTAAAGAATACTAATCTCATTGTCTTCAGGGGAACAAATACAAATACTAATTCTTCATCCCTCTTTTAAAAGCAAAATATAAGTATTTTGGATAAAATTTAAAGGGTAATGGCTAAAATAATAAAATATATAGTAAAAGTAAAGGAAACAAATATGATGTAGCTCATGGAAGTTAGGAGAGGAGAAAAAAAACTCATGATAAATAGATAAAACAATGACGTAAAAAGTTCACCATAGCTATAATATATAACTACAAAAAATGAGTTCATCTGACAATAAAAAATAAAATCTGAAAATAAAAAATCTGAAAATAAAAGTGATAAAGGTACACCAGGAAAAAATTAACTGATTAACAGAGAACACAACTTTAACTGTACTTGTCTCAGACCAAAGAAAACTTAAGGTGGCACCTATTCCATATTTTCCAGACTTCTTTTTTTCTTTTTTTAATAAATTTATTTATTTTATTTTTATGTATTCTGGCTGCATTGGGTCTTTGTTGCTGCATGCCGGCTTTCTCTAGTTGCGGTGAGCAGGGGCTACTCTTTGTTGCGGAGCACAGGCTCTGGAGTGCAGGCTCAGTAGTTGTGACACACGGGCTTTGTTGCTCCGTGGCATGTGGGATCTTCCCGGACCAGGGCTCAAACCTGTGTCTCCTGCATTGGCAGGTGGATTCTTAACCACTGCGCCACCAGGGAAGCCCTCCAGACTTCTTTTAATAAATCATTCAATCTATTATCTCCAAGTTTATCCAAAGGCTCCTTAAATACCTTTTTACTTTTTAACCAGAAATGTATACTTGGAGAAGAATTTTATGTCTTTTTGATCTTTTATTAAAAAAACCTTCAAAATATTGATATACAAGCCAATTTTCTCAAGTTAGTAGGGCATCCTATATACATTTATTTCTTTATTTTTTGTAAACTTAAGCCACTTACCAGTTTTCTTCCCTTTTTTGGAATAAAGAGAATACTTGTTATGTTTTAAGAGCCCCTGTTCATATGCAAGCCTCCCCTCCTGCACCTTTCCCAGGCAGCCACTCCTCTTTCCTGGTGCCTCTTACTGCTTTGTTTTTACTGGAAAATGTTCACCCACAATAAGAGGTGCAATGGGATGGAGGTTTTTCCTTTCAAGGTTAAGACAGTGTTTTCTGCTTAATTTATGAGGTTTTTTTTTTGGTAATTTCCAGAATTAAATTGCCCTATAGTTTAAGGAAATAGTTTTCAGTGACACCTAGCTTCTTCCTCTGGCGGATGACAACTTAAATCTCTGGAACCCCAAGCAGTTAGGAAGTCCTGACTTATTTAGATAACTTCAAGTCAATTCTAATTTTGAGTGCTTATACTGTATAGAATTAGGCATTTGCAGCAACATGGATGGACCTAGAGATTCACTTACTAAGGGAAGTAAGCCAGACAGAGAAAGACAAATATCATATGATAACGCTTATATGTGGAATCTAAACAAAAAAAGAGATACAAATGAAATTATATACAAAACAGAAAAAGACTAACAGACATAGAAAACCAATGTATGGTTACCAAAGGGGAAATGGGAGGAGCGATAAATTAGGAGTTTGGGATTAACCGATACACACTACTATATATATAAAATAGATAAACAACAAGGACCTACTGTACAGCACAGGGAACTATGTTCAACATTTTGTAATAACCTATAAGGGAAAAGAATCTGAGAAAATATACATATGTATAACTGAATCATTTTGCTATACACCCGAAACTAACACAACATTGTAAATCAACTGTACTTCAATTTTAAAAAAAATAGGGGAAACTGAAATGCAAATAGTCAGTTGTGGGGTTGTTGCTTTTTTCCTTCATTTAAAAAACCTGCAGCAAAGTGGGAATATGGGGCTTTCACATTGTCTTATCTTAGCTGATTAAATGAAGGAAAGGTCAGATGCTACATAGGATTACGGCTGTTTGTGCTTACATTTAAGGAAGATAGTGTCTAGGCTGGAGGAGGACTTAGGAAAGGTAGAGGGTGTAAGCCAGGGTAGCTTTAGGTAACCAAATATGAACACAAAATTCCATTTAGAAAATACATTTATGCATGGATGAAGGATAAGATGTTGATGATATTTTGAATAAGTACTGAGGATATCATTATTACTGACCAATAAGGAACAAAAATTAAGCCATTTTACTAGGTGAGTTGGGTGAGACATCTTTTAAAGATGTCATCACATCTGAGCTTCCCCAAAAGCTGCGCCTCAAGATATGGGTGTGTTCTGAGATACTGAGATACTGATCCCCTCAGCCCTTGAGGATGCCAGGAGAGACATGGACTGCTCGGTACTGGTCCCCTCCACCGTGGAAGATTTTTGGAGGGCACTGGATAATGAAATCCTCTTGGTTTGTTTGGGACTTTCCTTGTTTTAGCACTGAACGTCTTGTATCTTGGGAAATTCCTCAGTCTCAGGCAAACAGGTAGTCACCCTACCTCGGAGCAGTCTGTGCGCGCTGGAGGGTCTGCAGCAGATCCTGTGGTCCCCGTGGGCATTCAGCTCTTGCAGCTCTGTTGTGATGGGCATGACCAGGAAGGTACTCTTCCACCTTATCATAAGCGTTACTAAGCAGTGGTATTAAAGGCACTTGCCCATTTAACCTAAGTTGTTAAATTATTGGTGTAAAGTTGTTTCTAATATTTCTCATCCTTTTAATGCTTGTAATGATTTCTCCCATTTTATCTTGATATTGGTCACTTGTTCTCTCTCTTGTCCCCCTCCCCTCTCCTCCTACCCTTTTCCCTCCCCGTCCAACCTTCTCGCTCTGCTCCTCCTCTCTCTCCCGTTTTGTTTTTTAAATTAAACTTGCTAGGGATTATTCAGGGTTCTGTGTTCTCAAGATGAATTGACCCATTTAATATTTTGAAATATCCCTCTTTATCTCTCTTAATTCTTCTCACCTTAAAATCTACTTTGATATCAATATAGTCATACCAACTCTCTTTTGATTAATGCTTGCTTGGTATATCTTTTTTCTTCTTTTACTTTTAAACATTGTGTATTTTTATATTTCTTGTGTATTTCTTATAAGCAGTCATAATTGTATTCTTTTAAAACTCCAGTCTAAAAATCTTGTTAACCGAAGTCTTTCATTCATTTATATATAATGCAATTACTGATATAGCTGGGTTTAAGTCTACCATACTTGCTATTTGTTTTCTATTTTTCCGTTCTCTTTCTGTTTTTTAAAATTCCTTTCCTGCCTTTCTTTGTAATAGTCAAATTTTTAAAATATACTACTTTATCTCCTCTGTTAGTCTTTTGTTATACTTTTCAATGTCCTTGTTTCAGTGGTTACCCTGAAAGTTACAAGACACATCCTAACTTATAGTCTATCTTAAATTAATACATTTACTGCTTTTTCAACAATTCATGAAGTTTAGAACAATATAACTCCGTTATTCTCTACCTCACTCTTGCCATTTTTGCTTTTGTCATATGCTTCTACATGTTGTAAACCCCACAGACATTACACTATTGTTATTTTAAACAGTCAATATTCTTTTATATTTATCAACATATTTACCCTTTTCAGAAGTGTCCATTGCTTCTTGTACTTCTACCTGCTATTATTTTCTTGTAGCTTAAAATAC
Organism: Pseudorca crassidens; assembly: GCF_039906515.1. Lineage (NCBI taxonomy): Eukaryota > Metazoa > Chordata > Mammalia > Artiodactyla > Delphinidae > Pseudorca > Pseudorca crassidens. The sequence goes on along the minus strand of NC_090297.1, from coordinate 126,228,003 downwards.
ATTCTTTAGTATTTCTTATAGTAAATGTCTCTTGGTTGTGAATTCTCTCAGCATTTGTGTGTGTGTATGTGTATGTTTTCTTTCAGCACATCAATGGCCTTATCTTCTATTAGTTATTTATCCATCAAACCTGAATTGAATATGTCTTATTCAATCAAAGTTGCTTTCCTCAATAAACCTTTATAAGTTAACTTACTGAACAACTGATGAATCCTGCCTGGCTACTTTTAGATTGTTATAGCCATTCTTTAGTTTTCCTGCTTCCCTAGTGCTTTACTTCACAGATGGACAGAGATGGCAAATACATGAAATGAATGAAACAAGTACTGGGGAAAACATAAGTGCTATCCAAGCAAATTCAAGTTAGGATCTTATCACTGCTAGAGATCTGTCGCTTTAAGACATCAATACCATTGTCAATCTTACTTTTTTAGTTCACATTTTTTCTTCTAATGAGATGATAAACATTTATCAGTGTTCATGTCTTATCTCTTTTATTCTATATGATTCATTTTGTGGTGTGGCGGTTTTCAAGTCTAAATTGGAAAGTAACTTCTTCTGGCATTCTAGTTATAGTTACAAATACCAAATTCAAAACATAAGAGATTAATGGAGTCACGTCATATGCACATTTAACTCATATAATTCAACCATACATGCTGCACAAAATTAAAATAAAGAAGAACACTTTGAATAGGGTGGACGATTTCACCCACAATTTCCCTCAATGAGCACAAGAGCCCAGCAGAGCGTGAATGGGAAGATGTGAATCTGATCTTTCTTTAGATGATCTTGTGGTGTGAACGTCTTACTCCCCTGACCTCAAAGCCCGACCCTCAACAGAACACAATGCCATCATAAAAACACATAGTTAACTAGATGTTCTTTAAAACCCTAATATAAACCCTCCAATTACCCAGCAGCATTTGCATGTTCTATCACTTGACTATAACAAATAGTTTTCTCCTAGAAGTATGATTTACTTGGAGGCCATCTGCAACAACATGAAATGTATCCCTCAGACTTTATTAAATGCTTCCAATAGATACCACCTCTTCTCTCATAGATTCTCATGAAATAGGATCAAAGTCTAGCCAAGAAGATAGGCACAAAAAACAATGGGAAATATATAATGCTTCATGAGAAGTGCTTCACGAATAGAGACTTGTACAAGTGCATTATGGAGACTTAGAGCTAAGTGGGAAATAACAGGTCAGCAAATGAACCAAAGCAAAGCATTAAAACCAGTAAGAATAGCACGGAAAAAGACTCCAAAGCGCAAAAGTACGCAACAGTTTTTTTTTTTTGAATGTTAATTGATGTAACTGTATTATTTTATTTATTTATTTTTTAAATAAATTTATTTATTTTTGGCTGCGTTGGGTCTTTGTTGCTGCGCGCAAATTTTCTCTAGTTGCGGCGAGCAGGGACTATTATTGTGCTGCGCGGGCTTCTCATTACCGTGGCTTTTCTTGTTGCAGCGTACCAGCTCTAGGTGCGCAGGCTTCAGTGGTTGTGGCTCGCGGGCTCTAGAGTGCAGGCTCAGTAGTTGTGGCACATGGGGTTAGTTGCTCTGCGGCATGTGGGATCTTCCCAGGCCAGGGCTCAAACCCGTGTCCCCTGCATTGGCAGGCAGATTCTTAACCACTGCACCACCACGGAAGCCATACACAACGGGTCTTTAAAAAGCAAGATATTTGTGGTAGTTTAAAACCCAGGTATATGTTGAAGACAAAGGCATTTGGAAAGGAAAGCTATATGATGAAGTGAATTAAGATGCTCTTCTAAGAAATTTGGATTTAATTCTTTTGTTACAAAAAACCATCATCAAATTTTTATTTGGTTCTTAAATATCCTTGTGAGAAAACTGTGACCCAGGTAATTCTGGACTTCTGCACACACACTAGAGGTGGGAGGTAAGCTCAGATGTCACAATTCAAATTCATTGCTCTCTCAACTCCACCAGACTGCCTTTCACTGCAGATTCCAAGCTACTTCTCATACCTACAGTTAGTTCAGTCTTGTTTTTCCCTCACTACCAATCTGGTCATGATCTGCCCTTTCCATCTTTTGGGGTAGCCCAACCCTGACAATGACTCTGGACTTGTACTTTATTTGGAGTTTCAAGATGGTGGCAAATCTAAAGAGTTGTCAAAAGCAGACAGAATGTAAAATTACTTGGCTGTGAAATTTCTGTGGAAAATTCAAAACACCCTGCACTTAACACAATGCCAGAGCTGATTAGTGCAGTTTATTGCTAAGCCCCAAGGGACACCTGCAGGCTTTTACCTTCAGTCTAGAACCCCTGGCCCGAGGAAAGGTGTAATGCCATGTTAGTTCTGCACTCTTTCTATTAGAGTTTACTCAAAGCTGCCGACACCAGATGTGTTACAAACGAACGTTAATTCTCCTCCAGCATCTGGATCGCATGTACTATGAGGGGCAAGATTTATGCCCTGCTGAAGCATTCCCCGGTTTTTAGCACAGAAGTGATTGAACTCCAGATGTTAACAAGATGCAGAGACCTTTTAGTATGATTAAAAACATGATTTCTTGTTTTGCTCATGACAAAACCCATTGGATTAACTTATTAGAAGTGGAGCTGCCGTCCTGCTCATTGGAAGCCATGTCTACTTTAGCTATTGGAGCTTGTCGTCGAAGATTTTATGAAGAAAGAATGACTCACCGACTCCTTAAATCGTCAACTTCAAGGGCCTTCTCAAAATCAGAGGTTACAAAGGTCGATATTCTCTAAGCACTTAGATAAAGATTTAGATGAGAATGAAAATCAACACAAGTGTTTGCATGAATTAACTAAATCAGGATCTCCTCCCTTTCAATAATTGTATTATCAAAAAACATGGAACCACAGCCTTAGAGCCTTAGAGCTAGAATGATTCCTCAAAGATCATCTGACCTGCTTTTCCCTTCCTCAGTCCTTCTCTTCCTCCACCTTACAGGGAGGAAGAGAATGGTCTCCTTGTAGTGTCAGATGACTGAGAACCAAAAGGATCCAGTGTTTTGATACAGGTCTCAAAACCAGTAAACAATGAACTTGCTGAATTCACATCATCTATTTTCAAAGTATAGTATTTTCTCAATGATAAAATGCGCTTGCCCATAATTTACTTTTTCCATGGTTGGAATGCATCTCATACTTAGTGTGAACATTTAGTAAGTTTGTTTATTTTTGTGCCCACAGTTGTTATTAAATTAATGGTGCATGTGACAGTCAATGGCATCTTAGAATCTAGAAAATATGGTAACTACTGATTTCAGTAGACAGAAACCTTGAACTAATAAGCAATCGTCTGGGTTTTTTACTACTACCATAATCTAAGAATCTGTAAAATGTGTTATTATGCTGGTGAGAAAATGCCTTCCTGTGGAGATACTCTTTTTATGGTGTTCTCATCTTACCTAGTCAAAATAAAGGAGGAACTAAATTGATTTTAATATAAAACTTTGAAATAGAACATATGATCATGTTGAATAGTCTTCATTAATCATGAGTTTGGTCTACTATTTCCAGTACACCTTTCGAGAGTTTGTGGACTTACTATCTAAATGGTTTATGAATTTTAAGACCTTAAGTCATCATTTACCTCCAATGTCTTTGTTTATTCTGTTCTAATGTCTTCCATGATAAAATTCATTTTCTTCATAAATCACTTATGTGACCCTGAAGAGATATAACGTGTGTAAGTTAAAAATAGTGTACTCCTAATCATGAGTGGTGAGTCATTCTTTTTTTTTTTTTTTTTTTGGCTGCGTTGGGTCTTTGTTGCTACGCACAGGCTTTTCTCTAGTTGCGGTGAGCGGGGGCTACTCTTTGTTGTGGTGGGTGTGCAGGCTTCTCATTGCAGTGGCTTCTCTTGTTGCAGAGCGTGGGCTATAGGCACGCAGGTTTCAGTAGTTGTGGCACGCGAGCTCAGTAGTTGTGGCACACGGGCTTAGTTGCTCCACAGCATGTGGGATCTTCCCGGATCAGGGATGGAACCCGTGTCACCTGCATCGGCAGGCGGATTCTTAACCACTGAGTCACCAGGGAAGCCCGGTGATTCATTCTTTACAACATTATCTATGGCCAAGAAAGGAAGAATCTGGAAGCACCTTTTCTTACATTTGTTTACAAGTGCTTTACTGATTGACTCTGAATTTCTCTTGTCAAATTTACTATAGAACTCAACCCATTCCACATTTCCCACCAAAATCACTCATATATTGTAGATTTAACTAAAGATTTTGTAGCAGAATGGGAGGTAGGTGTTGAGCTTTCCTCATAAACTTATAGCAAACAATTTAAATACAACTCTCAGCTAACTATTTAAACAATCACAGTAGACATTTTAATTATTCCCCAGGGGTTGTTTGCTTTGTTTTGGTTTAGTTTCCTCTTCCGCAATACCCAGCCTTGCATTAATTTTTCTTTACTCCAGGATTTTCTGTCAGCAATTTAAAGCTCCTCGTCCCTATTCATTCAAGCTTTCATTCAACAAATAATTAAGGGCTTATTGAGAAGCAGTCACTCACCTACTATGAGACAGATACATCCCAGGTAATAGGGATATGACAATGAACAACAACAAAAAAATCCCAGCTGTCATGGAACTTACTTTCTTCCAGGGAAAGGGAATGGTGCGTGTGGCAGATGTCAGATGAGGAAAAGTGCCATGAAGAAAAAATATGTATCAGACTAAGGGGAAAGAAGGAGTGACTAGAGTGTTTGTGCACATGTGTGTGCACTCAAGCATGAGAGTCATTGAATTACAAGGGGAAGCTAGGGAAGACCTCTCTGAGAGGAGACATCGAGAGAGACCTGAGGAATAAGGAGAACGAACCATGAGGAGTCAGTGGAACAGTTCACCTCCACTCCAGCTTCTACCACCAAAGTTCATAGATGACTCCTTATAGGACTCAACAAAGCAAAGGATCTACCAGCAACAGAACCAAACTTCCACGGGCATTTTGCCATTATGTTTTGTTAACAGTTCCTTATGGTCTTTGCCCTAATTCCTAAGAGGAAATTAATCAAAATGTGTCTTCCAAACAAATCACTAACCTGAAATAAGAATCACAGGCCAGGTTGTCAATGTGTCTAAGCTTTTAAGTAGAATTCTTATAAAGTAAGTCCAGAAAAATAAGAGCCACATAAGAATATTGTCTTCCTTTATCCTTTAACCTAACCCAATATTTCTTTTCTAGAAATCTTTCCTAAAGAAATGATACATATGTGGACGAAGCTTTATGTGCAGAGATGATCACTGGACTATTATTTATAAAACTGAAAACTTGACAGTCTAAACTATAAGATAATTTTTATTAAAATAATAAAGTAGGGATCATTAAGCTGTTTAATGTCTACAAATAATTATTGATGATATGGTAAATTGACTATAAGTGGTAGAGGTAGAGAAAATGGTACCAAATAGTGCACAGAAAAAAAGTTTGGAAAAATTAGAATTAACTCTTACAAAATTGAGATATTAGTTTTGCCTACTCTAGATTTCACATAATGGAATATACAACAGTGTAATGGAAAATACATATAAGTGCACGTACTCGTTTCTGGCTTTCTTCTGTCCGTGGAATGTTATTGAAACTTCATGTTGTTGAATGCGGCAGTAGTTTGTTCCTCTTTTATTTTTTTAATATTTTTTGGCTGAGTAGTATTCATAATTTGTTTCTCCATTGACCTGTTTATAGACCTTTAGGCTGTTTCCAGTTTGGGGTCATTAAAAATAAAGCTGTTATGAACATTTGTATATAAGACATTTTGTGGACATATGTTTTCAGCTTTTATTGTAAATACCTAGAAATGAAATCACTGGTCAAATAGTAAGTGTACTTTAATACAAATTGTCAAACTGCATTCTAAAGAGGTGTACTATTTTATACTTCTACCGTCAATGTATGAGCGTTTCTGTTGCTTTTCATCCATAAAACCAGTGAATATTGACAGGTTTTTTTTTTTAACACCATTCTAAATGCAAGTATAGTAAAGCTTCATTGTGGGTTTGATTTGTGTTCCCTGATTACTGATTATGTGTAACAGATTTTCTGCTACTTGTTGGTCATATATATTTTTTCTTTTGCAAAAGTTCTATTCAAATTTTTTAACCATTTTTGAAAATTTGAGGGTTTTTTAATACTGTATAAGGCATATATACATATATATATATGCTACAAGCCAGATACATGTATTACATATTATCTGATATTGTATTATCATAATGTATTATAGACATTCTCCCCCCAGTCTATGGCTTGCATTTTAATTTCCTAAGGATGTCATTTAAAGACCAGAGTTTGATTTTTTTTAAAGTTTTTAATTAAGTTAATTGAATATTTTTTTCATTATGGTTAGTGAAAATCTTTGTCTTTTTAATCAACCTAGCTAGATGTTTATAAATTTTATGGATACTTTTAAAGAAGTAGCTCTTAGATTTTTAATTTTTCTCTATTGATTTTCTCTTCTCTATTTCACTGATTTTTGCTCTTGTCTTTATAATTTTCTTCTTTACACTTCTTTTATGTTTAATAGTCATCTTTTTCTAGCTCCCTTTTTTAAAATTTTTAAATTTAATTTTATTTACTTTTTATACAGCAGGTTCTAGCTCCTTAAAATGAAAGCTTAGATCATTGATGGCAGACATTCTTTTTTTTTTTTTCTCTTTCTAATATAAGCACTAAAGCTATAAATTTAACTCCAGGCACTGCTTTAGCTGCATCCAAGCTAAATGATATGCTGTTTTCATTTTCATACAGTTGAATATTATCTTATTTGACTTGCAATTTTCTTCTTTAATTCACTGCTTGAGAGGTATCTTGTTAAATTTCCAAATACATGGGAATTTTTTATATATCTTGTGTTATTAATTTCTTATTTAATTTTGTTGAAGTTAGAGGGGATATTCTGTATGACTTCAATTCTTTTTAGTTTATCTAAACGTGTTTTATAGTTCAGCATATGGTTTCTCTAGGTAAATGTTCCATTTGTACTTGAAAGGAATGTCTATCCTGTCATTGTTTGTGTATGTCAAATAGATTTCAAATTGTTTGGTAGTGTTGTTCAAACCTTCCTGACTGATTTTCTATCAACTTGTTTTATTACTAGGACAGAAGTGTTTTTGCACCCAACTATAATCATGGACTTTTCTGTCTCTCATTTCATTCTTATTTTTCTGTTTTATGTATTTTTGAAGCTCTGTTTTTTTTTAACATCTTTATTGGAGTATAATTGTTTTACAATGGTGTGTTAGTTTCTGCTGTATAACAAAGTGAATCAGCTATACATACACATATATCCCCATATCCCCTCCCTCTTGCATCTCCCTCCCACCCTCCCTATCCCACCCATCTAGGTGGTCACAAAGCACTGAGCTGATCTCCCTGTGCTATGTGGTTACTTCCCACTACCTATCTATTTTACATTTAGTAGTGTATATATGTCCATGCCACTCTCTCATTTCATCCCAGCTTACCCTTCCCTCTTCCCGTGTTCTCAAGTCCATTCTCTATGTCTGCATCTTTATTCCTGTCCTGCCCCTAGGTTCTTCAGAACCATTTTTTGTTTGTTTGTTTAGATTCCATATATATGTGTTAGCATATGGTATTTGTTTTACTCTTTCTGACTTACTTCACTCTGTATGACAGACTCTAGGTCCATCCACCTCAGTACAAATAACTCAGTTTCGTTTCTTTTTATGGCTGAGTAATATTCCATTGTATATATGTGCAACATCTTCTTTATCCATTCATCTGTCGATGGACACTTACGTTGCTTCCATGTCCTGGCTATTGTAAATAATGTGAAGCCCTGTTACTAACTCTATACATATTAAGATCCCTAGAAGTTCAATTTGATTCTTCTTTACTGTTTCCACTTCTCTTGTTCTTATGTTCCTCTTTTACTTTAAATTCATGATCATATTTGTAATAGCTGTTTTAATATTCTTTATCTGCTAATTCTACCATCTATCATTTCTGCATCTGTTTCTATTGATTCATTTTTCTTTTGGTTATGGGTCGAATTTCCAAGCTTTTTTGTTTATCTAGTCCTTTTTGATTGTGACTATTACACTGATGAGTTTGGGTATTTTGCTTTCTTTCTTTTTTCTTTTCTTTTTTTTAGGGACCAGCAGGGAGTTCCTTTGGTCCACCCAACCTTTGGTAGTGCTGTACTAAAACCTTTGTTTTAACCCCATCAATATCTGTTTTGTTCATCCCACAGTTTAATAGCTGTCTAATGATTTCCACCCTGCTGGATGAACCCTGTGACTCTCCTGTTTCTTCTTTGATTTTTCCCTATCAGTATTTGCTTTATTCATCTTACTCCTTAATAAGGTTTTAAAAATTTCCACCCTAAAACTAGCCTTTTGATTCTGTCCTCTTCCTCTCCCCTTTCTCCTATTAACCTAATATTATTAGGATCTGTGAGACCCATGAGGGGAAGCTGAAACAGCAAATTCAACAAGGCTTCCTGAATGTTTTCTTTCTTTAAGGAGTGTTGAATTTTGTTTGGAGTGCTGGTTAAATTAATTGAGAGTCCACTTAGTTCTTTCAGGCTTTTTTTTAAAAAAAGCTTTCTTAGTGGAAGTGTGAGTTGTCTCTCCTCTAGAGCCAATTTTGTCCTACAACTAAGGTGTAAACTTCTTGAGTCTCTACTTTATGCTATGCATGTTCATAAAAGTCCCTCAATTTTGGGTGATTGGAATACAAATGTGGTCTCAAAAGTGTTTTCAGGGGCAAAGCTGGGGGATTATAGAGCTCACTTCATTTTCTTTACTTCCTATAGAGAGTAAAGTTCTGTGTCTGAAAACAGTCTTTTATTTTTAATATTTCTTATATTTTGTCCAGTTTTCTAGATTTTTTTATGACAGGAAGGCAAGTCAGGTACCAGTTATTCTGTCACGGTCAGAAAAGTAATTTTGATCTTTATATTATTAAAAATATCTGTTTATAGTTTCTAAATTTTCTACAATGAGCATGTATTACTCAGAAAATATATGTAATATTATTGCATGAGTTTTCTATTGTTTCTGTGACAAGTTACCACAAACATAGTGGCTTTAAAAACACAAAATTTTTACCTTGCAGTTCTGTAGGTCAGAAGTTCAGTAAGAGTCTCACTGGGCAATATCAAGGTGTTGACAGGGCTGCATTCCTTTTAGAGGCTCTAGGGGAGAATCTGCTTCTTTGCCCTTTCCAGCTTTTAGATGTTGCCTGCATTCCTTGGCTCATGGCCACTTTCTCCATCTAAGAGTTAGAAGCATAACATCTTCAAATCAATCTCTTTCTGACTCTGATTCTCCTGCCCTACTTTATCACTGAAATAATTTCTTCTGATTACATTGGAACCACCTGGATAATCCAGGATAATCTCCCAACCTCAAGATTCTTAACTTTATCACCTCTGCAAAGTCCCTTTTGCAATGTAAGGTGACATATTCATAGGTTGCAAGGATTAGAATGTAGATAGCTATGGGGGACCATCATTCTGCCTACCACAGTTATTATGGTATTTTTCACCAATTATTAGGATAATAAATCATCATTCTTAGAATGTACTATAACAAAAGTTATTCTGTTGACATATTCCACATACACTCTGAAAGACATGAGGGCACCTGGATTTTGGTAACATTTAAGCAGATTTTGCTATTGATTTTCCTGAGGCCGTGTGAAGTTGATATACTGCTTATGTCATAATGGATGATGCTTTGTCTCCAAGGTAGATAACATATTTACAGATAATTGGGATTTGCCAAATATGGCCCTAAATTCTTTGGTTCCCAGTCTCTGATTTTCCTCTAACCTACCCCTGATTTCTTGTGACATCTCTGAGCATACCTGCCAGATGAATTTTTACAGCTATTACCACTCCCTAAGCACTGTACTGAAAATTTTATTCTCAGAAGTTACCAAAACTTTTGGTAACTCCTTTTGATATGCTAGGTCTATAAATGGTACCATATTTTTCTAGACTTAGGCTTAAAACCACACTCACACTTGCCTAATTTTTATCCTGATCTTTACTTTTTCCACCTAATCTATTGTCAGACTTTGTAGGTTTTTTGTTTTTTTTTTTTAAGAAATCTCTCAGACGAGCTCTCACATACTTCATTTCATTTTAATTCCCACAACCATCACTGTATTTCAGGTTCTTGTTATTATAGTTGAATTTTCACAAATACCTTCTAAAGAGTCTTCTTACTTATAATCTTCATCCAAACCACTTTTGCTAGATGAGTCTTCCAAAAGATTCATTTCTACACAAAAATCTTTGGATTTTATTTTAGTATTCATAAAATAAATGTCTAATTCTTCAGTATAACATAAACCCCTCCACACTTTCATTTTAACAATTTAAATCCTTCATGTTGTATCTCAAATTCAACTTCCTTTTATTTTGTTTTCCTTGACATTCCAGATTTTAGCAGTCTCTCATCATCTTGAATGCATTTCTACAACAGTCTTCTATCTTTCAGTAATTTTCAAAATATGTCTTGATTTATCTTTATATAATTACATCCTTTTATGTTTTACCCTTTAACTGAAACTTTCAAGTATAGAATTCATGTTTTATAAATTTTTGAACCCTTTGTAATATCTAATACCTAGTGGTTAATAAACATTTATTTGTGGGTAAAGGAGAGTGGGATTTAGGGCTACATTTTTCCCAGGGTTTGTTGTTGTTTGTTTGTTTGCTTTGAGTGGATAAGGTTTTTTTTGTTTTTTTGTTTTTTTGTTTTTTTGTTTTTTTTTGCTGTACGCGGGCCTCTCACTGTTGTGGCCTCTCCCGTTGTGGAGCACTGGCTCCGGATGCGCAGGCCCAGCGGCCACGGCTCACAGGCCCAGCCGCTCCGCGGCATGTGGGATCTTCCCAGACCGGGGCACGGACCCACAATCCCTGCATCGGCAGGAGGACTCTCAACCACTGCGCTACCAGGGAAGCCTGATAAGGTTTTTATTTTTTTAAATTAATTTAATTTTTTTTGGGCCGTGCCCCACGGCATGCAAGATTTCCCCAATCAGGGATCTTCCATGCAGTGGAAGCGTGGAGTCCTAACCACTGGATCACCAGGGAGTTCCCTGGATAAAGTTTTGAAAACATTTTTAAAAATGCACTTTTATTGTGTCCTTAAAACAATTCTGTAGGGTTAGGTTAGATATCTCTATTTGAACAACTATGTGATTTCCATAAAGCAGTTCAATTACTGATAGACAGAGTCAGGTCACCTTATTCCTACTTCTATGTTCTTTCTGTTCCATTCTCTCGCCTCTCAGAATTTGACTCAATATTTCTTATTTTATTAAAATTTTTTTTAGGTCTCCGTGTAACCACCTTAGTAACAACATAGACTATGTTAATAATTTTTCTCTGAAACTGACCTCACTCTTGGTTCTCTGTTGGCAGAATAATCTTCCTATAGCTCATGAATCAAATGTACTTTGTTTTTACAACAGAACTGAAAAGATTTTTTTGCTTCCTTTCCACTGCCTTGTATTCTTGATTCCTCTGTTTTAGTTCACTCTGTTATTCAAATCGGAAATACAAAGTATACTTGGATTGTTTTAAAACTGTCCCAAATATCTCTAGGGTTGACACCACTGTTAAACCTCATGGAAATGCTAGTTTGTTTGGCTGAACCTGGGACTGGGATTTGGGGAATTAAGATAATTATGGCTCATCTTATGATCCCAGGCCAAGTATTTATTTTTCTTTGCTTTCATTGCTCCATCAGCAAAAGGTAAAATTTATTCTGTGTAACCAGAAGGTCGATTGCAAAGAATAGTAAAAGTTGCATGCAGTTTGTGAGCTTAAGACTATATATAAAAGCTAAATATAGCCATCCCAACTGCTGCAGGGGATTAGAGCTTTCAGATCCTTCTCCCATGAGGCCCAGCAATGAGTTTATTTCCCAGCTCCATTTTCAAGACCAAATGACATAACACATTTTTAAATGATAAATCTGAAGTATTTTAGAATCTCAATAATAGTAACAATGATGATGATGAGAATGATATATAGCCTTTGTTGAGCCTTAAGAGTATACCAGATTCTGGATCAAACTTTACAAAACTCCTGAGAAGTATGTATTACTATCTCTTTTTTGAAGAAAAACAAAAATAAGTGAGGCTTAGTCCAGATAAGTGGCTTGTTTGAATTCACAGAATTAGTGAGATGCAAAACTCTCACCTCTCTGACATCAAACTTGAGTTCATAACCAGCATACCATATCGCTTTCACTGACCAAGGCACTGGGCTCGCAGCAGACAGCTGTGAAGTGGGAACTCTTGTTCTTTGTGACAATTTGACTCATATTCTTAGCATAACAAGTATTGTTATGCTAAGAATATTTTAACAGAAAATAAATTAGAAAATAACTACAGTTTTCTGCTTACTTACAATTTGGTTTAAGTATATGGTCCTATGCTGTCTTTGTTGGTTTTCTTTCCTTCCTTCCTTCCTTCCTTCCTTCTTTCATCTTCCTCTTTTTCCACCTTCTTCCTCCTTCCTCCCTCCCTCCCTCTCTCCCTCCTTCCTTCTTTTCTTTCTAAAAGTTAATGGCTTTGAACTTCAATTCTATACAAAAAGGATTTGTTAAATTGCCGTCTGTTTCCAACACCTATCCACCAAGTCTTCATTAAATTGTAGCAATATTTTGGAGACATTTAGAGCAAAGTTTTTATTATTATTATTATTAGTGTAATTACTTTACGATGTTGTGTTAGTTTCTGCTGTACAGTGAAGTGAATCAGCTTTATGTATACATATATCCTCTCCCTCTTGGACCTCCCTTCTGCCCCCCGTCCCACCCGTCTAGGTCGTCGCAGAGCACCGAGCTGAGCTTCCTGTGCTTTACAGCATGTTCTCACTAGCTATTTTACACATGGTAGTGTATATATGTCAATCCTAATCTCCCAGTTAGTCCCACCTTCCCCTTCCTCTGCTGTGTCTACATGTCCGTTCTCTACATCTACGTCTCTATTCCTGCCCTGCATATGTGGAATCTAGAGGAAACTTTTGACTTTTGTGACATGTCATCTAATTTAAGATAGTAACAGTAATACCTTCTATTTATTGGGCAGTTTATTACTAATATCAGAACCTCTCTCTAGGCAATTATTCCTCAATTTCATTGGTATCAATGTAGCATTCAAGGTGTTTTGGCAACAGAGCAACTTTCTTCATCCCTTTGTTGTTATGGCTAACAGAAATGGCACAGCTGCATACAGGATAGACCATCATCCAGAAGTACACTCATTACATATTCATTGATCTCCTCCCTTGTGGAGGTATTGAGGCTTTTGGACCTTGTTAGATTCCACTAACCCATTCATTCATTCCACAACAAAACACTGGGCACAAGAGTGAACAAAACAGGTAAAATTCTTAATTTCATGGAGCAGATCCAATGCATATATTATAGTCATGTTCAACAATCTTTACATACTCCTTAGGCTGGGGACAGTTTGTCTATGGGCATAGGACTCTGGAGATTTGATGAAAAAACTCAGCTTAAATTTTTAGATTAATTATCATACAAATATTTTTAGGTTGTTACTCTTTGGGCCTTATTAGTCTAGATGTATTTCTCCTTGGATAATCTTGGTTCACCTGCATTTTTCCTTTTGCCTTTTGTTTTCTTCAGTAACCTCAGCCCCCGACCCCTTCACCAATTACTCCCCCCACACTCCACCATTCTTTAATATTTTTAAGAGCCCTGTCAGGCTTCATTTTATAGATGAGGAAATTAGACTGAAGGAAGTTAAATAAATTCCTCAAGGCCACACAGCTAGTCAGTGGTAGATCTGGGATTTTGACTCATATGTATCTCACTCCAAAAATTGTATAACCAACCACAATTTTTATTTTTGTACTCTTTAAAAAATTTCTTCCATGCTCTTACTATTAAGTACTTAATCACATGGGATTATGACTTCTCTGAGATAGTCTGTGACTCCTGGCACAATCTAAACTCTGGTCTGTAACTGTGTGAATGATAAAAGCATATATTATTTTTGGTACAATTTTCAGCTTACAATGGTTCTGATCCGTTGCAAATTGTAATGTTTCTAATACCATTCATTTTCAAGAGGAAAATCATCCATTTTCTTTGGGAAATTCTTCAGTCTTCTGTTCAATCCTTCCTGATCTCTACCAATCCCCCAAATCACCCAGCAGAAACCTTGTTCTATGGCTAACCCTGACATTTTTGAATGACTGTATATAATTATCAGTCTGAGGAATTCCTTTTTTGTGAGTGAGCTATCACGAACTTCCAGTGTCTCAGGTTTCTTTATATAAATCTCCTCACCCAAAACAGATGAACAAAAGTATTACCTTTTCTGATAGCTGTTTTGAACTTACACATTTTTCTAATATGACCTGAGCTGAGGATAGTGGAATTAAAAAGGGGCCCTATGTAAGCAGAATGAGTTCTTTTTGGAGAGGTACATGGGGTCAAATCACACAAGGACACTCCATGGTTAGGAGCATCGTTAGAACCTGTTTTACCTTAGCAAAGTTACTCAACCTTCCTGGGTCTGAGTTTCCTAATTTATAAAATTGGGTATATCATACTAGACAGTGACTATATATCAGCATGGTGAAAGAGATTCTTAAGAACACAGATTCCCAGTCTCCACTTAGAGATTCTGGTTTAGAAGGTCTGAGATTGGATTGGGAATCTCTGTATTTTGACTACTTCCCCAGGTGCTTCTATTTTTGCAGAATGTCTCTGAAAAGAGATTGTGTGAGAACTACATAATATTCCATGCTTCAATACTTCAGTGGATTTTTGGTGTGACCCCATTAAACCTATTTTTTCCCACTTAGGATCCCTGTCACAAGTAGGAGAGAGCTATCATCCCAGCTGTAAGCCTCTCATTCAGGGTTCTTGCCGCAGCCAGCAGTGTGCTTGGAGTCTAGTTCAAAATTGGAGAAAGTGAACCATGGAGCTGGGAGCCATTGGTGGAGGGGCTGGCCTGAAGGAAGTGAAGTGTTTCAGCCAGAATGTACTGACGCACAACCAGGAAACCACAGACTGGTGAAAACCTTTCCAAGCCTGAGCCCTGTGATCAAAAGAGGTGCAGGAAGTAGCTCTGCCAAGAGTCCTTCCTGCTGCTGGCTGGAACCCTGAGCTTCTGAGGCTCTCTGAGTCAACTCCCTGAGCAGATGCTGTCACCTACAGAGCCATTACTAAAGCATTTTCTTGCTTTGCCCTGAGGTGGCCCCACTGGGGGGTGGGGGTGAGTCGCTCTCTCTTTTTTTCTCTTTCTCGCTTCTTCCTTTTGGCAGAGTTTGTCATCTGATTGCTCACTTTGAGTTTTTCAGAAGCCATAGATTACTGGATTCTTATGCTTTGCTAACTGGCCATTGTTTGATGCTCATGGCATGTATACGAAAACCAAATCCTCAAACTCTTAGCAATACCTAGATCACCTGATCAGCAAATATCAATACAGAAATGAACTTCCTTTATTTATCACATCATAACCATTATCCCTTCTCCCAGGCTAGTCTTCCTTTGTTCCTTATAAAAATAGATTCAAACAGAAATTACATTCAGATCCCTGTCACATAGATCATGTCTGGATACAAGGTCAAAATAATTGTGTCTCTGTGAATTTTCTCTTTCCTTGGCCAGAGTAACTGCCAGTTGCCATGCAATAAATCACATCATCATATAGCAGATCCAGTTAATAGCTGAGACTAGCAGGATAACTGAACCATGTCCTGAGAGCTAAGTGATGGAGAAATTGAACATGGAGCACTTCAAATTGATGACTTAGTCACGGGGTATTTTTCCTGGAAAGAACAGGATAATTCTGAACTATTGATTTTGTCAAGGGTACAAGCTCCCATGTAAAGGAAAATAAAGCAAGTGTGATGAACTTTTCATTTGGCCTTCTGCCTGGATTTCTTGCTTTTTGCCGTGTATTTCATGCCTCTACTTTTATTCTTTAAGCCCTGACTAGATGGCCCAGCTATATTGGCCATGTGGCTTAAAATCCACACTCTTAATCTGCTTGTTTCCAAAATCTCAGCAAGAAGGAGGTGGCCAATAGCCTTTATGAGACGATGCTCTGAGTCTTAGCTTAGGTTTCAATAAGTTTAGGAGACATGAAAAGTTCAGTGGGGAGAGGCCCTACACCCTCTTTAAAGATTTCAGAGGTCAAGATTCAGGAGACGATACATACAAACTGAGCAACAACAATCAAGTGTTTTCTGAATTATTCCTCGCCTGGGACTATTATGTAAAGTAGAGACTTTGCAAACACATTGTGCTGCAGTGCATTTTGAGACATGCCTTTTTTGGAAAGTGCTAACTTTGTACACTGCTGACACTAAATATTTGAAAATAAAACTTTTTCTCTCTCTCTCTCTCCTCTACTTTTGGCTCAGTTTATCCTACCAAAACACACTTCAAAAGACATCTTTATAGAAAGAATGTTTCAAAAATATAATATTTCCATCTGTTATTTTAATAATACATGCTCTGGGACTCTCTTTATGAACCATTTTCTTTTCTTTCCTCCCATTTAGATGTATAAATATTTGATTCAAAAGCCCTGAGGAATAGTCAGCCAATCAGGTTGCTGAATTGTGAACATTCCTAACCCTATAATTTTGTCTGTAGCAGGCATCTCCTGCTGTGGAACTAACTGCTAAGGGATATAGCAATGTAATCCTCAGACTGTTCCATCTCAAGGTTGCTCTGAAGTGGAGAGAAGGAAACAGTTTTAATTTTGATAAAATAAACTTTATTTTGTAACTTTATTATTTGTTTTTCTTTCTCCTTTCAACACTTCATAATAGACCTGTCTGGTAATTTGAAGTCAGCCTCCCTCACTGAGGTGCCCTAGGCCACCCCATATTCTTGTAACTTTTTAAAGAGGTAGTCACACAATGTTTGGTCCTATCATTCCAAAGTTCAGAACCCTATTTTCTTCTATGTCTTGTGAACCGAACCAAGCCATATACTAACTCTTATTAAACATACTCAAATGGTGCTTTCCCAATGGATGGCAACAGAAGATGTGTAAGCATTGTCATGCCACCCAGATATGTTGGAAATCTTAAACCATGTGCAAAACTTTAGTACCTTTCTACTTGTTAGACTTCACTTACCAGACCTCTACTTCAGTAATTATTGAAGCATTTAATGTTACAACATGAATTTAATGGGAACACCCTCTTTGATATAAACTCACACATGTTGCTAGGAATAAAAGATCTTTATGGATAAAATTTAATATATTTTGAATCAAGCTCAAAGAGATCTTTTGTTGTGTGTGAAGAATAAAATAAAAATTCCCTTTATAAAATTTTATGGCTAGATGGGTAGGGAAAAATATTTTCCAGGATCAAAATATTTTCTTATTTCTTCTTGAATTAACAAAAGTACAAAGTTATAGATATGTACATAAAATTAAGCTTAAGTATTAGAATGTAAATAGCCAAACCCTTCTGGAGACAAAAGGGCAAAAATGTAGCAGAACTTTAAAAATGTTTATAACTTTGATCAAGAAATTATGCCTTTAGAAGCCTACTCAGGAAATAATCAGGAAATTATGACACAAAAGTATATATCCAATGATGTTTATCACTGCATTATTTAAAACAGTGAACAATGTAAAGAGTTTAAATTTAAACGAAAAAACCCTTTAGCATTCTGAAAAGGAAATCTCATATATTTAGTGTCACTTTTAAAAGATTGTTCTTAAATATTAGTCCTAAGTATTAATTTGAATATTGTCATCCTTTAGTGTTAATGAGCTAAACACTATATTAAAAAATGCTCACTTCAATTTAGATATGATAAACATTAAGATGATAATTTCTAGAGCAGTGGTTAACTTTCACTTCTAGTGATGACAGAATAGTTTGTATCTGACCAACACTCCAACAATAACAACTTGAAAAGCTGGATAAATTCAAAAAACATTTTTGATAACACTGGAAAACTATAAAACAGCTAGAAATAGAGGGTTCAAGATCTTCAAAATAATAGAAAAACAAAGAGATGAGCCTAACATTTGGTGCTGCTTTTCCCATCAAGGATTTCCCAGTTTAAAAGCAGCCAAGAAATTAATATACTGAGGGAAACTTTTAGCAGTTTTATGGGATCGAAGGGACAAAAATTAGATATTGCAGTCTGTGAAGGTGTTGTATCTGGTAAATAATCAGGCTTTCCTGTGGGACCCCTCAAGGACTACAAACTGAGAGTAAGAATGAACAGAATTAGCTCTAACAGAGACTGGAACAAGCTCTAAAATCAGTTTAATCCCAGTTTAAAATAAAGTGACCTGTGCAGGCCAATGGTCCACCAAAAGCAAAGTAAGTGCTCTGTGCAGGAAGATAACATCATCAAAATCTCCAACGATCTTTAAAATATTCCATACACAATGCTGGCATTGAATAAAATGCCAGACATTCCAGTAAGTGAGATCAAATGATCAAAAGTAGAGAGAAAAAACACTCAGGGAAAAGAAAAATTAAAAAGACCTATAAGGAAAAACATTTATTAGAGTTATGAGACATGAGCTTTTAAATAAATATGACTAATATTTTCAAGAAAATATAAGACAAGGTGAAAAGTTTTAGCAGAGAACCAGAATCTATACAAATAATTGAATTGGAATTCTAAAATTAAAATGTACAATAACTGAATTTTTAAAACAATAGATGGTTTTAAGAACAGATTAGATATAACCAAGACAGAATTAGTGAATTCTAAGGTAATCAGTTTAAAAAAATCCAGAATAAAATATAGAAAGACAAAAAAAGTTCAGAGGATAAGAGACATATAGAAATGGAAAGAATGATAAATGTTTAATTGCAATTCTAGAAGAAGAAAGAGATAGAGAATGGGGTAGAAGTGATATTTGAAGACATAATGGCTGACAATTTTCCAAAACTGCTGGAAAACATCAAGGCATAGATTTGAGGAATGCTATGAATGCCCAATAAGAAAATATGAAGAAAATGACACCAAGGAAAACCATAATAAATCTACTGAAAACCAAAGAGGAGGAGAAAAATCTTAAAAGCAGCTAGATAAAAAATATTTTGATTTCAAAGAAGAAACAATGAGAATAATAACTGACTTTTCAATCAAAATAATGGAAGCCAGTAAATAATGGAAATCATATTCAAATAGCTGGAAGAAAAGAATTTCTTACCCCAAATTCTGTATCTGGTAAAATTATCTTTCAATATTAAGGTAAAATAAAGAAATTTCCAAGCAATCAAATACTAAGATCCTTCATCAGAAGAACATCACTGAAGGTGATTGTAATGGGAGTTCTTCATGCAGAAGAAAAATGATCCTAGATGGAAGCATGGGAATACAGGAAGAACTAAAGAGAAGTTAAAGTGAAATACAGAGAAATGAAAAGGGTAGCTATTTAAATAAATAAATAATAATAACAATGATGATGATGGTGATGATATCTTGTGGCGTTAAGAGATACATATAAATCAAAGCACATGACTTGAGAAGCACAAAAATATGGATAGGAGTAAAGGAGTTAATGTCCTAAGGTAATTGCATGTGTAGAAAATGTTGAAAGTATCAATTTACATAAGCCTTTTATAAGTCAAGGGTGCATGTCATAATATCTAGAGTAGCCACTAAAAATAGTGGAAACATTTACAACCAACAACAACAACAAAAGAAAACAAATAGTAAAATGATAGGTTTAAATTCAAGTGTATTAGTAATTATATTAAAAATAAATGGACTAAATACTCCATCTTGAAGACTAAAATCATCAGACTTGTATTAAAAACACACACATACAACTGTATGCTACTTATAATAGATACACTTTAAATACATAAAAGATTGAAAGTAAAAACGTCCAAAGATATATATCATGTAAGTCGCTTTACATGTGTCTTTGACTTCTTTCTCTACTTAAAGAAATCAGAAGTGAAAATCATAGACAAGATTTTGTGTGATTTGTGAGTGTGGTTAATATCAATACGAGAGAGAAAATTTGAAATTTCAGTCAGTGCATTCAAAATAAAGGTCTTGGCCTTCTATCAAAAGATTGTAAAATGAATGAAATTTAATGCTTTGACCTAAAATGAATGTATTAGTTTGTTAGGGCTGTCATAACGAACGTAGTTTATGGAGGTGATAGGTATGTGATTTCTGCACGTATCTGTTTGTATGAATTAACATGAGCAAAAGGCTTTTGCTTAGGAGGCAGAGGAAGGAGTTATGTGAAAGAGTAAAAGTAAGGATGGACAAGAATGGCCAAGAGAATGGCATTATGTCTGCCTTTTCATCTGGCCTCATGAACAGATTTTTAACCTTTTTGTAGAGAGATCTTATAGACCAAAGCTTCAGGGTCTCTTTTGCAGAAAGATGTGAAGGAACTCTGGGCACAAGCACAGCTGCTGTTGGGACAAGTAACAAAATGCAACCCAGAATAGGAAAGAAGAATCTTTCTGTCTCTTGCCTTACACTGTAGGTCTAGTACTCTGAGGCTCAAAATGTCCATCAGCTTAGAGTGCTTTGCCTAGTAGGGCAGGGCACTGGCGAGACAGGCCACTGCCGAATCCCTTGATACCGAGGCTGTCAGAGAGATATAAGAGCCCACTTGTTCCTTCCACTTGTAAAAGCCTCCCTTGGAGGCTTGCAGAGATAACTTGGAGAAATTGTGGGGCTTAAGGTACCCTGGAGCTGAAAGACACAGGTTCTTGAAAATTTGAGTTTTTAAATGTTGGTTATTTTATTTCTACCTAGGATCATTGGGTTACAATAAGACATTTGTTTCTGTGAGGTTCTTAGTTGTCCCCTTGACAATTTGTTTTCCCCATTGCATGATGGGAAAATATGACCTCATAATTTGGGATATTGACTTAAGAATTATGTTGGAAAACATTTTGCATGTGTATGGAAAGGATTTGTAGTGGATGCTGTGCTGTGTGCTCCAGCCTTCACCTCTTCATCTCCCCTTTTAGGTGGGGAAGACTCATTTCCATAGCTGACGAGAGTGCTGCTAGCTGAACGCCTTTATATGGCTGCTCTCCCTTGGAATCCCCTCACCAATGATCACACTCTCTTTCCAGGGCTGCCTTTGTCCAATGACTGGAGACTATAAAGGTCCTGCCCTGACCCCAAGTTGGACAACTTTGAAAGAACATTCCAGTTTCAGAGTTGCTACTGAGTTCAGATGAATCCTTTGTTGTGACAGCACTGCAGCCTGACATCTCTATCTTCTGTTATGCTCCCTGTCACAAGTTCTTCTGTTCTTTTGTCACAAGTGTTAATTCCAAGAGTGTTTCCTAATGAATATCCTGCACACAAATCTCTGTCTTAGTCACCACTTCTTAGGAAATTTTTAACAGTCTTGTTCACTAACTTCCATCTTTCTTTATAGTTTTCCAGGATATGAAAAGGGACTTAACTTTATTGAGAGAGGCACTGTGATTCATTGCCATAAACCAACCTCCCAGGTACCTGAGTGGCAAAATTTCCCACAGTTTTCCAGGGGGCATTACGGGATGTTCAGGAACACTCATGGTTTTGTTTCTGTCTAAATTATGTTAGCTACATGTGTTTAGATGAAGGAAAACTATTCAACTTAGATTTAAAAATGGGGACTATTATGGAATGTAAGATTGACTCAAAGAATTCAAGGAAAAAAATAACTAAAATTCAGGATTGTAGAATGGGCAGGGGTATTCTGGGAACATCACTGATCTTGAGAGAAGATAGAGGTTCTCTTTTATTTAGAATTTTGGTTTGATGATTTTGCCTCTAAGCAAAACATGGTTGGGTATCATCCTATTCCCCTCTCTTTTTTCTGTCCAAGAAACTTGACTGTGGCAAAGTTGGAGAATTTCTATATGTTTTGTGAATTCTTAGAGGAGATATGCATTCGTTGGACCTGAGGTAACATTAAGTGACTCTAGTGCTTTGAGATGTAAATCTCTGACTCTGAACTTCCTTTGTACTTTGTGAGAGCCTGAGCTGCTTTCAGGTCTGGGAGAGACTTGTGGCATGAAGATTTTTGTCATTTTGTGTACCTCAAGAAGCTTTTGGATTTAGACTCAGATACAGTTTTGAACATATACCACACATCTTTCATTATTATTTTAACCATTATAAGTAGAAACTAGAGCTTATAACAGCATTAAGAACCAATGACGATGGTTAAAATTAAGAATTCTTCCCACTAAGAGTTATCAAAAAGAGAGTGAAAAGACAAGCCATAGAGTGGGAAATTGTATTTGCAATACACGTATCTGTCAAAGGATTCATACCCAGAATATATGAAGAATACCTACAAATCGATAAGAAAAAGACAACTTAATTTTAAAAGGCCAAAAGGCTTGAAGAAGCACTTTGAAAAAGAGGAGCTTCAAGTAGCCAGCAAGTGCATCAAAATGTGCTCAAAATCAATAGTTCTTCAGGGAAATCTAAATTAAAACCTCAGTATGAGCCCACTACACAGATACCAGAATAGATTGGCAAAGATGTTAAGCAAATGGAACTCTCATACAGTGCTGGTGGGAGTGTAAATTGGCATAACAAAGTTAGAAAACAGTTTGATATTATATATTAAAGATGAACATATGTATATCCGATGACCTAACAATTCTGCCCTTAGGTTTATAGAAGTACATACATTTGATGATCAAAAGACATGTATGAAAATGTTTATAGTAACATTATTCAAGTGAAAACTGAAAATAAGCCAAATGTCCATCAATAAAAGAATGGATGAATAAATTGTGTTCTATGTATATACTGAAGTACTAAGTAGCAATGACAATAATCAAACTGAGTTACCTGCATCAACATGGGTGAATCTCGCTAACATTATGCTGAGTGAAAGAAGCAAGACACAAAAGAGTATATATTGGACAGGGATGTAAATTTCAAAAACAGGCCAAAAGTACATATGATGTTAGAAGTCAGATCTTAGTTACCTGGGGTGTGTGTATAGTAACTGGAAAGAAGCACGAGGGGCTTCTAGGGGTTGTGATGACTTCTTTTTCTTGATCTGTCTCCCTATTACATGAGAACGTTTACTCTGAGAATATTCATTAAATAGTACAATGATGATTCACGTATACATCAACAAAGGGAGGGGAAAAATACTCCAGAGGGAGTTTTATTCACATTATGGGAAAAAAAATTTTTTTTTCAGTGAAGAAATGAGAAAGGAGTACAGAAATAGCTCATTTGAGTTTTGCTTCCTTAAAAGGGATTTTTAATAATTTGGAGTATACTCCACGGAATTTTGGGATCAAAAAAAAATCAAAACCCAAAGATTATAACCCTTTTTAATCTTTCTAAAATTAGTATTCAATCATGACCTCTGATTTCTGAAGCTGTTAGGCATGAATACGTTTCTTAAATGACACATTCCTTTCATTAATCTTAACTAATGAAGAAAAATGTGGCCATTTACATGTGGCCCATTGTAGACTGTGATTTAGATCACCAGAGAGTCCCAAGGATGGGTCATTGTTTGATAAATGGGGTAGTTATTTAACACTGCATCTGTTTCATCATGCACAGATCCAAAGGGAAAAGATGCAGGTGGTGGGTAGACATGATACTTTCTTACAAACTGATGAAGTTGAAAACTCTGATTAGAAACTTTGGGAAACTCTGGGTTACTGTAAGAATGTAGAGGGTCAGGGAAATAAGCCTGTGGAAGGAGACCCCAAAGGGGAGAAGGCTGAAGGCTAAAGTAATCTGTTCCTAGGAGACACATTCAGATATGAGTGAGTCCATAAGAGACCATTTTTCTACTTTTTTACTTTGAATGTATATAAAAGCTAGCAAGATGTCTCAGCTGAGTGGGTTTTCTGGTTTTCGTTCTGGGGTTTTGTTTTGTTTTGCACTTTAAAAAAGGGCATGGGGCTTCCCTGGTGGCGCAGTGGTTGAGAGTCCGCCTGCCGATGCAGGGGACGTGGGTTCGTGCCCCAGTCCGGGAAGATCCCACATGCCGCGGCGCGGCTGGGCCCGTGAGCCATGGCCGCTAAGCCTGCGCGTCCGGAGCCTGTGCTCCACAACGGGAGAGGCCATGGCAGTGAGAGGCCCGCGTACGGCAAAAAAAAAAAAAAAAAAAAAAAAAAAGGACATGGACTCGATTTAGGCACAGATACATTTCCTAGCAAGGAAGGAAGGGGTTTAAAATCACAACTTCCTGGGGCAACTGGTTCCTATGCACTTCTGACAGGAAGGTGGGAAGTGGAGTGGGGACTGGGTCACAGTATTTAGGCACAAGAACCTCACCAATGAGGAGGAGCTAGGCAGGAAGAAGAGAGAGGAAGAGAGGCCTTGAAGAGGAAAAGAAGGAAGAAACGGAAGTGTCCTTGAGAAGATGGAGGAGGAAGGGGATGTGGAGGAGAAAAAGGAGGACTTGGGGGAGGAGGAGGGAGGTGGCTTCAGATCATGGACAGGGTTGACTATGCCAAACATCCTCGGCCTGGGTTGGATCAGCTAGGCTTACTCCAGAGGAGGAAGTTGCAGTGGGAGAAAAGGTCAGTGGGAGGACCCCAGGGTCTGGCACACTTGTAGAAGTGGTGGCCCAGGTTGGGCCCAGGTTTATCGCATGGTTAAAGATGGAATGATTTAGCTTGAGCTAGAGTTTCTACCTGAGAAGCCAAGAAACAGAGTAACAGACAATGGAGGGCGTATACACTAGAGCTAGGGTACTTCTCCAAAGCAGAGTATAAGCCTCCAATGGAATGCAATGGAATGCCTCCAATGGAATTTCTTAATTGCCTCTTCAGTGACATTTGCATATGCTTAGAAACTAGCATGGTCAAATGCTTATTTTTCAGATATAAATTACAAGGATGCCTCATAAGTGTTTTAATATTCTCAACAATGGTCTTCAATCTGTTTGGAACGGTCTTTATCTTTGTGAAAATAAATTTTACAAATAGTTGAACTATCTTAATATTTTGAAGCAATTTGTACTTTCTCTAGAATTTTTGC
Source organism: Pseudorca crassidens (assembly GCF_039906515.1). Taxonomy (NCBI): domain Eukaryota; kingdom Metazoa; phylum Chordata; class Mammalia; order Artiodactyla; family Delphinidae; genus Pseudorca; species Pseudorca crassidens. The sequence continues at coordinate 126,203,017 of NC_090297.1, read as the reverse complement.
CATCTTTTAATGTGACGGTGGCAAAAAAAATTCCTTCAGGGAGTGAGAACAAAGAAAAATGAGACTGCTTTGGATTTACTTTTATACTTTCTCCAGTAGACATGAAATCAGTATGATAATGCAAAGGGATTTTCAGAAAGAAGAAATGGTGGGGGCAAAGACTCTGAAAAGAAAGCATGTAGATCTGTGTGCCTGGAATGGAAGCTTGATGAGGAAGAGGACATTTACTCCCATACCGTTAACCATTTGATCCTGTTTGTCTCTTTACTGACCATCCTTTCCAATGTCAACTTCTTGATGGATTTTGATTCTGAGGGTGAGAAAAGGGAGCCAATCACCCCATCTGGAGCTCTCCTTGACACATGGTCCCTAAAAGCATTTTGTACTCTCCTACTCTGTGACATCCGTGGGCTTCCTTTCTGATCATTCATCAAAGTAAGGGACCATCTGCTCTGTGCTCTGTCTGCTCCATGGATGAAATAAAGGCATGTGTTATATGGCTCCATTCCAGCTTCCCCTTCTTTACATCTGTTCTGCCCCTTTGAACAGCCCATGGGGCATAACTGATGTCTCACCTTACTGCAAGGTGCATGACCCCTTTGCTTCCAGTCCTCTTTTACTTTGAAAAATACCTGCACCTCCTGCTGTTCAGGTGTTATTGTAGAAATTCTTACCATACACCAAATCACTAGTTATTTAGATTTCTTTGGCAGTAACCCATTTTACCAATGAAAGGTATCAAAACCTTTCATTAAAGGAAATTCAACATTTCAACCATTTCTTCTATTACAGGAAGAATAACAACTTTCAATTTATATATCCCAATCCCTTTGAAGTATATTATTGACGTTTGCTAACTCTACATCCTTGGGCTCCTCACCTCACCTCACAGGAGAGGGTTTGAAGCTAGAACAACCTTGAAACTACAGAGTCTAAAATGAATTAAAACAGGCCTGGGAATGAAGTGACAGGACTAAAAAGAATATTACAAAGGCTTTCCAAAAAATTGTGTGTGTGTGTGTGTGTGTGCGTGTGTGTCTGAATATGTAATTTACAAATGCACTTTTTTTTTTTTTTTAACTAAACCAGTGAACCAGAGAAGGACCTGTAGATGACTAGGAGAAATAACTTTAAAAAGATTTCTTTAATTGAAGTATAGTTAATTTACAATTGTGTGTTAGTTTCAAGTGTACAGTAAAGTGAATCCATTATACATACATATACATATACTCTTTTTCAGATTCTTTTCCATTATAAGTTATTACAAGACATGGAGTATAGTCCCTGTGCTATAGAGTAGGTCCTTGTTTACCTATTTCATATATAGTAGCATGTATATATTAATCCCAAACTCCTAATTTATTTCCCCACCACCCCGCTATCCCCTTTGATAACCATAAATTTGTTTCCTATGTCTGTAAGTCTATTTCTGTTTTGTAAATAAGTTCATTTGTACCATTTTTTTTTATTTCACATGTAAGTGATATCATATATTTGTCTTTCTCTGTCTGACTTACTTAGTATAAGTCTTTGCTTTAAAGATTTTATTCTTCTCCTCTAAATATGTGTTGGCTATTTTATGTTCTTTGAATTTCATGTGAATTTTACAACTAACTTGATAATTTCTTTAAAAAAGAAGTCTTCTGAATCTGTTGAATCTAAGACCAATTTGGGGCAAACTGACATCTTAACTATGTTGAATATCTCTATCCCCAAACACAATATACCTCTTTGTTTATTTGGGTCTTCCTTCATTTCTCTCAGCAATGTTTTGCAGTTTTTAGCTTACAGATTTTGTAAGTCTTTTGTCAGTTTTGCCCCTAAGAAGTTCATATTTTCTTATGCTACTATGAATTATATATTAAAAACTCTTTTTTATTTCTAGTACATAGAAATAAAATTGATTTTGTTTATTGATCTTATATCCTGTAATCTTGCTAACTCACTGATTGGTTCTAGTAGCTTTTTCATAGATTCCATTGGATTGTCTACATAGAGAACATGTCTGTGAATACAATTTCATTTCTTCCTTTCCAATCTGGTTGCCTTTCATTTATTTTTCTTACCATATTTTACTGACTAGACCTTCCAATTTAATGATTAATAGGAGTGGTAGGGTAGGTATTTCTGTCTTATTCTTGTACTTAGGGGGAAAACATTTAGTCTTTTACCATTAAAGATGATGTAGGTCTTTCAGAGATGAACTTCATCAATTTGAAAAATTTTCCTTCTATTACTAGCTTACTGAGAGTTTTGACCAGGAATGGATGTTGATTTTGTCAAGTGCTTTTCATACATTTATTGAGATTATCATATAGTTTTTCTCTTTATAGTTTAATATGGTGAATTACATTAATTTATTTCGTATGTTAAACCAACCTTGCATTCATGGAAGAAACTCCATTTGTCAATGATATGTTATCATTTTTTGTATAGTTTAATTTGCTTTCATAAAATATTGTTTAGAATTTTTGTATCTTTGTTCATAAATGATACTTGTCTATCACTATCTTTGCTCTTATGTCTTTTTCCGGTTTGGTATTTGAGCAGTACTGGAACAAAATGATAATTTGGAAAGTATTCTCTTCAGTTTTTTGAAAGTGTTTGTGTAAAATCGGTATTATTTCTTCCTTTAATATTTGGTGGAGTTCACCAAATTAACAACTGAGATGAAATGGACCAATTCCTTGAAAGACACAAACTGCCCAAGCTCACTCAAAGAGAAATAGATAATGTGAATAGCCCTAAATCTAATAAAGACATTGCATTTGTAGTTAAATTTTTCCCATAAAGATTATGATTGGACTTGGTGGATAGTTTTCTTCATATTTCTTGTGCTTGGAATTAATTAAGCTTTTTGGATCTTTAAGTTTATAGTTTTCATCAAAGTTTTTTAAAGTGGCCATTATTCCTTCAGGTACTTTTACTGCCTCTCCCCACATCTCTTTCAGATACACCTATGTTAGGCTGATTAAAGTTGTCCCATAGCTCACTGATGCCATTTTACATATTAATTCTTTTTTTCTCTCTGTGCGTTATCTTGGACAGCTTTTATTGCTTTATTTTCTTTCTTTCTTTTTTTTAACATCTTTATTGGAGTATAATTTCTTTACAATGTTGTGTTAGTTTCTGCTGTATAACAAAGTGAATCAGCTATATGTATACATATATTCCCATATCTCCTCCCTCTTGCATCTCCCTCCCACCATTGCTTCATTTTCAAGTTCACTTATTTTTCCTTCTGTAAGATCCTATCTGCTGTTAATCCACCCAGTGTATTTTTCATCTTGGACTTTTTGTTTTCATCACTAGAAGTTTGATTTGTTTTTTTAAAATTTCTTTTATGCTTCTACATAACTTTTGAACATATGGAATACAGTTAAAATAACCATTTTTATACCCTTGTCTGCTAATTCAAACATTGTGTCAGTTCTGTGTCAATTTCAATAGATTGTCTTCTCACCTCATTATGGATTGTATTTTCCTGCTTCTTTGAATGCCTGGTAATTTTTGACTGGGGGCCAGACATTTTAAATTTTATACTTTGGGGTCCTGGATATTTTTGTATTCCTATAAATCTTCTTGAGCTTTCTTCTGAGATGTGGTTACTTAGAAACAGGTTGATCTTTTGGGGTACCTCCTTTAAGATTTGTTAGATGGGACCAGAGTATTTGATCTAGGACTAATTATTCCCCACTGGGCATATCTTAGGAGCTGGATTTCTATCTGAAAGGCAATTACTAAGGGATCTTACTATTCTATTTGGTCTTTAGGTAAGCTATTCCTGCAGGAAAAGTTTGCCAATGTTTGCTATGGCCAAATGCTTTGCATGTAGATATGAAAGTCTTGCCATATATATATATATATATATATATATATATATATATAGATAGATAGATAGATAGATAGATAGATAGACATAGATAGATATATATACATATATCTATATATATATATAAAATCTTTGAAGTTCTCTGTCTCACCACATGACAAAAGTCATTAGCAAAGCTCTAGAGACTAGCTTGGTTATTTTGAACAGCAGCAAATTTTAACCACATTCTTTCACTTGGGGCTGTAGCTTTCTTTGCAGCCCCATAGAGAGGACCTTGACACTTTAGGCTTAGAACACCTGCTCTTTAGTTTGACCACTTCCCTCAGCTTGGGTTGGTTCACAATGTCTTCCTCCTGGACGCTGCTACCAACCGAAGGATTTGCCTGGTACCCAGCATGGAGGGACAGGATAAATGTGACACAGGCCAGCCATGGGGAACTGAATTAGAGAGGACTAGAACCTGATTAGGATGCTAAAGTCAAAAAAGTTCTATCTACTTACAAAAATATAACTTGTATACCAAAATGATCATTAGTGTTCTTGCCATCTAAACGGTTTTGTTTCAGCCTATCAGGGAATAAGAAAATTCATGAGGGATAAAGAAAAATGGTTGTCCCAAAGTGAATTATGCAAAATTCCCCATGAGGAGGTAGTGGAAAAAAGGCAGGAGATCTTCCATTTGTGGGTGGTTTAGCCAGTTTTATCTCTTACCTAATCATGATTCCTATACCCTCAACTGTGAAGAATAATTGTTATTACCTATCCAAAGTGCTTTTCCTTTAAAATTATCCTCAGCCAAATTACTGCATTTCTAAAACCAACTGGTATTTATAGTACTTTGGCAAGAATGTCATATATATATATCTTTATTTTAAATTTAATTTTTATAAATCCTTTTTTAAAAAAATACTGATTACAAACATGGCTGTTAGGTCCTTGTTGCCACTGTAACAAATTATCACAAAAACAAGTTTATTATCTTACATTTCTGAAGGTCAGAAGTTTGTAATCAACTTTACTGGACTAAAGTCAAAGCACCAGCAAGACTGGTTCTTTCTGGAGGCTCTGTGGAAGAATCTGTCTCCTTGCCTTCTCCACCTTCCAGAGGCCATCTATATCCTGAACTCATAGCTGCCTTTTCATGTCTTCAGAGCCAGCAGCATAGTATCTTCAAATCTTTCTGTCTACCTTTTTATCTTCCATCATTACATTGCCTTCTATCTCCCTGATCTCGTGCTTCTCTCTTGTAAGGACCCCTTGATTACATCAGGCGCACTTGGATAATCTAGGATAATCTCTCCATCTTGAGATACTTAATTTAACCACACCTGCACAGTTCCTTTTGCAACATAGAGTAACATTTACATATTCCAGAGATTAGGAGATGACATCTTGAGGAGCCATTATTCAGCCTATCTTGTATTTGGAGAAACGGCAGGGGTACTCAGGAGTATACTGGCTCCATATATATCTCTACGTATTATACTAGCTGTTCCCCACACAACCTCATTCTTTGAACTCTTCCTAAATGTCTCACAAAATCAATTCCAATCCTTCCCCAAAGCAGAGCTTGTTGTACTACTTGCTGCTTGCCCCAGTTTATATACTATTTACTTCATTTGCACGTGGCTTTGCTGCTTATTAAAAATGCTCACATTTTCTCTATGGATTCTCACTCATCTACTTATTTTTAAAAAGTGTTGAACATCTTTTATGGTATGTATAGTGTATTATGTATAGTTATGCAAAAATATATACACGACTTTGCCCTTCCCACCCTTCTCCTTGTGGTCCTTCTTTATATTTTAGTTGTAGAATATCTTTTCTGCTAGTTTTCAAGCTTTTCTCATCACTAGTGTCTTTGTTGTAGTTCTGTTGTGTCCATGGGAGGAGGTGATCTCAGGATCTTCCTATTCTGCCAACTTGGCCACTTCACCTGCTATTTATTTCTTGAAGAAACTTGGTGTTTTGTTCTGTGAATTTTCCATATTCTGGATTTTATTCAAAAAGTTTATAACGTATAAATAAAGTAATCAAACCTTCAGAAGAAAAAGTCAATCAGAACAGATTAAGGAAATAGCTAACTTAAGAGCACTTTTCCCCCTAAGTTTTCATTACTAAGAACCTCCTTTTGTAGCAGATGGTTTATCTATTTCAACGGTCATCGAAATTGGTGCTGACTTACAAGGCCTAAATGGTTAACATTGTTTGCAGTTCCAAAAGTCAGGAATGTATCCAGACAAAAGTGTAGAGTGTAGAAATAATATACGTGTACACTGTAGATGGATACGTATATGCACATGTATATCCACATATATTTGTATGTCATATGTACATATCTAGATGTGTTTATAAACATGTTTAAATATATGATTTAAAAGCTTGTTTTCATTTTTCTTATGAAGTTTACTCAGTCAATAAATGAAAGCTTTGACTGAGCCTACATTTCTGCTAATAAACAAAATAGAAACTTAAGCAAACCCATACATTCCAAACATCTTTTTCTGCAAAAGAGATTTCTTTTAACCCTAAATATATATTCATACTTTGCTTGCATTACAAAAATGTTTGGATACAGCCCTAATTTCCCTGATTTATGATAAGTAAATATTTTGTCCCATCCTAGCCATGCTATGTTTATATTAAGAATAAATAATGTACATTTTTGACAATTAATGCATACATTTAAGTTATTCAGATCCATAGAAATAAGACAAATCATTTCTGTACTAAGATAATAGCTTCCCAACACATATCCTTGTTTCCATTTCCACCACTGCCCTCAACTCATTCTCCACATGGCAGACAGTATAATCTTTTTTTGTTTATTTTTGGTTAGCAGTATAAGCATTCTAAAACTTAGAAATAAAGACATAAATTTTAGAAAGAAAGAACGGCTAAAATGGTTGAAAGAAGCTCTTTGGAGTGGAAATCAGTTTGGGGATGATTTCTTTCTTCTTGTATCATTTCTGCAATACTGTTTGGCATTTTGTACATATGGAAAGGTTTTATTTGATAAAATAATTTTTTTCCCAAAGTACACAGTTGTAAATGGTTCACCCCTGAGGAGGATGCCCACTACTATTCTGCCACATCTGGCCTGTGGCTCTGGGGTTATTTTTCCCAAGAACTATTTCTTCAGCTTTTCCTCCAGCCTCTAAAGTTTTGCCAAAAAAGTTTCTTTTTAGTTGGGGTCAATTTCAGTTGCTTACAACCCACTACTCTGACTGATACATTTGCTCAAATGCTCATCTGATCTCTTATTTACATCTCCCCATGGGATCCCCATTGCCTACAGAGCAGAAGAAGGATCTTGGCTGCCCATACAAGGGCCTCCATAACCAGGAACCTCTCTCACCCTCACATTTTTGTCACCAGTCTTATTTCTAGGATCGCTAGTCTGCTGAAAGTTAGCTGGAAACCATATGGATTTGCTGGACGCTTCTCTTTTCCTGGAACACATCCCCCTCCTTATTTCATGTGGCCAATTGTTATTTACTTTCAGTACTTGGCTTCAACATCATCTCCAAGAAAACATCACTGAATACTTCATTGTGCTCCTGTAGAACCCTATAAACACCTTTCCTTATTATTTACTCTCAACGATTGATATTATTCAATACCTCTTTAGGTATATGTCTTCTCCATCAGTCTATAAACTCAAGAGCACAATCTTGTTCATTTTTATACCTTAATGCCTTGCACATCACCTCACATTCCAAACAATAAATGGTTTGTAAACCAAAATGGATATTTCTGAATCATAAAAAGGGTTAAATTAAATACCACATAATTGAATTAAATTTTCAAAATTTTATAGGTTATGTTTGTTTTTGAAACTTCTATCCAAAAAGTTGCTTTTAAAGATTGAGAATGGTAAATGTTAATGCTTAAGAATTGCGACAACTATCCTAGATATGATGGTTGCTCTCTAATGACTCTGTAAAGTTCTATTGAGCTTCTTTTGGGGAAATCATCAAGCTCTCCATGGTTGTACTGCCGGGACCAGATAGCAACATCAATGTAATCTTTCTAAAGGTATCCATCAGATCATACTTAAAGCTTTTCAGTATCTTCTCATTGCACTTAGACTAAAACATAAATGTCCAGGGCATTTGTTCCTGCCTATATTAGTTTCCTAGGGCAGATATAGCAAAGTGCCACAAACTGGGTGCCTTAAACAGCAGAAACTCATTGCCTCACAGTTCTGGAGACTAGAAATCTGAAATTAAGATGTCAGCAGTGTTAGTTCCTTCTGACAGGTGCTAGGGACAATCTGTTCTATGCATTTCTCCTAACTTCTGGTGGGTTGCTGGCAATCTTTGGTGCTCCTTGCCTTGTAGATGCATTATCCCAACCCCTGCATTCATCACATGGTAGTCTCCTTGTGCATGTCTATTTCCATATACAAATTTCCTCTTTTCCTGTCTTACAAAGGACACAGTCATATTGGTTGAGAGCCCATCCTAGTGACTTCATCTTAACAAGCAAAAACCCTATTTCCAACTAAGATCCACAAACGGGTACTGGAAGTTAGGACTTCAACATCTTCTTAGGGGACACAGTTCAGTTCACAACAATGTCTACTTTTCTGATATCATCTCCTGCCACTCCTCTTCTTGCTCTAGACCTACGGCCTTCATTCTGTTCCTAGAAAAGGTCAGTGGCATCAACTTCTCTTAGAGATTTTGGACTTCCTCTTCCTCATGCTGAGAAAAACTTTCACCTGTCCACCATAAACTTCTCATTGAGCTCTCAGATCAAAGTCAGAGATTCTGGCCCTGAACATCCTATCTGAGATCTGTTTCTCCACCACCCTGTTACCCTATTTATTTCTGCATAACCTTCACCACTATCTGAAAACATCTTGTTCTTTTATGTATTTGCCCCACCTATTTAGAATAGTGACTCCAAAAGCACAGAGATCCTGCCTACCTTATTAAAGATGTATCTCTGGCACCTAAAACAGTACCTGTTACTAGTAGGGGCTCAATAAAAATTATTATATTATAATGAATTAAATGTACTCAGAAGTAAGGTATAATGAATAAAAAGCACTGTCTTGCTCCTTCTGTTTCCAATTTGGTTACCTGAGCACTATGACAATAATAGAACCTCATTTATAGAAGAAAATTCAAGAGAAAACGTCAGAGTAGAGAAGGGAGAATCAGAATCAGTAGGTTCAAGCACATTGCACAGTGTTTTCATACAGGCTCTGGCCATCCTTGCTTAACATTTAGATATTTATTGGTCCTCACATATTAAAGCTCTCACTGGGTTGAACAAGTCCTGCTGGGGCTGCATTGGTCCTGGGCTCCAGGCTTCACTCTTGCCTTGACTAGAATGAGATCTTATCACTCTTTAGACTGAGTGGTTGGTAGTCAGAGCATTATCTCTAGCCAGGCCCAGTACATTCCTTTTTCCTATAGAAACTTCTTTTTTTTTTTAAACTGTGCTAACATGAAAGGCCTCCCAACAATCCAGACCAACCTTTGTCTTAATGGAGTCTGAAGTTCGCTCTTCTGTTTATGATGTGTAACTATTGAAGTGGGAGATATAAAGTTTGCAGCTAGTATGTAATCAAAACCATTTGTGTATTCCCAAAGAGAAGGAGGAGGCAAGAAGGGGATGGGGAGGCAGGGAAGAAAAAGAAAAGGAAAAATCCCAGAATTGGAAGTTTAGAGCCTGTGCAGTGAGCAGGAAGTTGAAACTCATCAGGCTGTCACATAACAACAGAAGAAAAATGCTTTATGTATTCAATCATTATTAAGTGTTCTGCATGTCTATTTCCCACGTTATTTGCCACTATATATTGATTTTCAAATGCTGGCGTTTTAAGAGCAGGAGAAAATTTTCTTTTAAGATAAAAATTGTTTCATTTTTGAAGGCCATAAAAACAAATTTCATGAGGTAAAAGAAGGGAAAAAATGTGATATCCTCACCTTCAAGCATCCTTTACTGAAACCAAAAAGCCTCTATTGCCTTTAACTTTGCAAGGCACTTTCTAGATGAAGGGGCACTCCAGGCTGAGCCACTTAGTGTGCCAATTTTACAAAACTATTTCAAGAATAAAGTGTCCAATGTCCAATGATGGTGTAGCGGTGGGTAGGACTTCAAAGCAAGAAAAGGTGATTGCCCAGTGAGCCACGAGTACATGGCTTTCCTAGAGAAAGCAGGGCTTGCTAAGCCAAAATGGAAGAAGAAAAACTGGGGGAAGTAAAAGTCTTTGTGGACATTTTTCTCTTTAATTTTTAGAAAATTGCTTGAACATAGAAACCTCAGTTAGAATTGAATCATTAAATTTATGAATCCTAACATTGTCACATGTTAGGTCTAGAAAATGTTGAAGAAAGCAGAGGCCCACCTTTCTATCTTACGGATGAAAGAATTGGAGCACAGAAAAAAGGTGTGACTTCCCAAGCTCCTAGGTCTGTTTGAAAATAAACACTAAACATAGATATTCTTTTGTTGTTGTTGTTGTTAAGAGAGGATAGGCATACCTTGATTTATTGTGCTTTGCAGATACTGCGTTTTTTACAAATGGAAGGTTTGTGGCAACCCCATACTGAGCAAGTCTATTGGTGCCATTTTTCCAACAGCGATTGCTCACTTTGTGTCTCTGTGTCCATTTTCACATTTTGGTAATTCTTGCAATATTTCAAACTTTTCCATTATTATTATATTTGTCATGGTGATCTGTGATCAGTGATCTTTGTTTGTTTTTCTTTTTTTTTGCGGTACGCGGGCCTCTCACTGTTGTGGTCTCTCCCGTTGTGGAGCACAGGCTCCGGAAGCGCAGGCTCAGCGGCCATGGCTCACGGGCCCAGCCGCTCCGCGGCATGTGGGATCTTCCCGGACCGGGGCACGAACCCGTGTCCCCTGCATCGGCAGGCGGACTCTCAACCACCGCGCCACCAGGGAAGCCCCTGTGATCAGTGATCTTTGATGTTACTATTATAATATTTTTTGTTTTGTATATATTTTTAATTTTAATTTTATTGGAGTACAGTTGATTTACAATAAATGTAGATATTCTGATTGTGATATAGTCAGTTTTTCATCTTTGGTGACCTAACAAGTGCCCCTCTTCTGTCCTTTGAAACCTTACAAAGGGTTGCCTTACTACTTCTGGAGGAAGAAGCTCACGTATCACCCCTTAGTCCATTTACTTCATCTCTATAAAAAGCCATCTTGAGAACATGTTTTATACACTCCAGGTTCATATAAATGGAAAATTTGATCCCATGTGAACAGAAGTGTTTATGGTAGATTCTTAAAGGGCAACAGAGTTTTGATGCAGCTTTGCCACTGGAAAAGTTCCAAAATTCCCTTTAATGGTGCCCATTTCTCCTAGAATTTAGGCTTTGCTTACCTCACCCTTACTCACTGCCTTCCCCCCCATTTTGGTCTAAATCCACTTATCCTCTTTAGCTCTCTAGATATTTCTGTCTTGGCTCCATATTCAACACTTTTTGACTCCAGATCAAAATTGCTCTTCAAGAAGCCTAAATAATCTGACACTTTCATTGTCACCTCCTTACTGCCCTCGGTCTTTATTGACATGTTTGTTTATCTAGTCCTTGCGCACGGTACTCTGCTAAGTTCCCCTGAGCATCATGTCTTCTTTCTATGAATACATCCTAAATTCTTGACCCATTTTTGCTTTCCTTACTTTCTATATTTATTACATTTGAAATATATGGATATGAAATTACATATGTCAATCAACTTAGTTCATTTCTATAACTCTTGAATATACTCATTGTGTGCAGTTTTAAAAAATAATGATAATATTAACATATGTGTACACTATCAAGCTTAAGGAATAGAATACTGTTAATATTGTTGAAGCCCTTTTAGGCTCCTCCTGATTGCACATGCGTTCCTATCCCTTCAAAATGTTTTTGTTGTTCCATTTTTTAATGATTTGACCATTTATGCATACATCCCTAAGAGATGCTTAGTTTTGCTTTTGTTGAGGGTTACAAATATAGCATCAGATGTATATAGCCTCTGTGACTTGCTTTTCTTTCTTACTATTTTTTAAATGAATGCTTATCAATACATGGTGCTTAATTAATTTTCATTAATGCAAGAAATTCTATTATGTAACTATACCACAATTTACTAATTCCTTCTACTTTTGCTTGACAGATATATGGGTTATTTTCAGTTATTTGCTATTATAAAAATAGCTGTTATGGATATATATATGCATATATCCTGGTTTATTTATTAAATAGTTTTAGTAGGTTGTAAAATTAAGAGGAAATTTCCTAGGTCATAGGTTACAAGTACTTTCAACATAACTAGATAATACTGAGTTATTTCCTAAAATGGTTGTTGCAACTTATATTTCTATTTACTCTACATTCTCAACAACATTTGGATTGGCCAAGTTGTGTGAGGCGAACGTAATAACCACTACACTATAGAAACAGGGCCTTTTTCGTTTATTTTGGTAATTTGTGTGTATGTGTGTGTGTGTGAAATTATATCTCATTTATGGTGTTATGAAATATGCATTTCCCTAGTTACTAACAAAATTGAGCATTTTTTAAAACAATTTTTTGGCTTTTTTTGATCCTCTCTATTTAAATCTTTTGGTTTTTTCTATTATTAACGAATCACTGTCCATTTAATGGCACATTTCTTTCTGATATTGACCTAATTCTTTAGCAAAGAACTTCATATATGAGTACACCATTTGCTGGTTTATGTTACAGGGCTGAAGGGACAGAGTGGTGGGGTGGGGGAATTCCACCCCATTCCCTTCTTGACTTTACCAGAAGTGCTTTGGATCTCAGAGAGTGGTGTGTGGTACTAGGAATATCCATAACCTCAGAGGAAGAGTCTGAAGTGGACACAGTTACATCTCTGATAGCCCTAATCACATTCACCACACACCTGTTATCAGGATTTTCCTACTTGCTTCCTTAAACTATATACTGGTAAATTTCCAAATATGCTATTCTTTACCTGTGTGAGAGACATAACCTTTTTGGGATATTGGTGGCGAAAGGCAAGGAGAGTTGCTGAAGATAGAATGTACCCTTGGAAAATGGAAATAAAAAGACTGTGAAATAAAATGAAAGCATAGAAAGGGGAGAAAATGTTGGCAATTATTTACCATCTATATAATAGTTGAAAATTTTCTTTTTAAAGCATCTTAATAAACCAAACCTCATTTGATCTTCTAACAACCCTAATCTTAGTAAAGTTGGCAGGGCAGGTATTCTGATGAATATAGAATGAGAGGCAAGTGCTTGGGAATTGTTTCCTTGGGAAAGAAAGTCATCAGCTTGACTGAAGACAGGCTTTATAATGAAAAAACTGATAATAGATTTTTTTTTAACTTTTTGTTGAATTCCTGTGATGCATAGAGTGTCTTGAATAGATTTTGAGATGAACTTAAGAGGCAAGTTGTTTCCATTGGCATGGCCTTCCTGAGAGTCGCTGTTATCCTTTACATTTGATTTCCTTTTCAGGACCCAAGATATAATACACATATTTAATTTATCTCATCACTCTTGTGGGGCACCTTCCAACACATGCTATTGAATTGGTTAAGTGAAAGCATATCTCTATTTTGTAATCCATGAAAGCTGGTATTAAAGACAAAATAAATACACTTCAGGAAAGATAACATTTTTCACAACAGATGTGAGAGCAAAGAAACTGCTGACATGTTTATTAGCAATGGATAAACTGAACGTTTCAGTTTGGCCCAGCACTCAGAAAATGCAGATGTGTATGCAGATGCAAACCTCTAGAGTCTGCAAAAGAAAATTTGTATTGGCCATTCGACAAGATTTCTGGTACTTCTTGCTTGACAAGAAGTACCCTTGAGAGCGACCCATCTTATGATATTTTGGCAGTTTTGTTCCCTCTGCTCTGGTAAGAGCCAAGAAGTACAGAAGGGCACAGTATTTTGAGAAAAAGGGGAAAAGTAGAAGTGAGTTTGCTAAACTATTTTTGACCATCAAGTTAGAATTTAAAAAGTGGATCTGGCTTGGAATATAGGATGCCTGGGTCATCTTTCTTCACCCTAGGTTATTTTTACTAGTTGTGAATAAACTGATCATTCTTTAGCCTTTGTAAACATTTATTTAAATGCATAAGGCCTCAGTTTAATTTCTTGATTGTCTTTTCCCTAGTGGGAAAGTACTAGACTAAAGTCTTAGAAAATCTCGGCATTTAGTGACATTTTTTACATATGCTCTAATTCCAATCAGAAAGTCAGACTCAACAAAGGAATCCATGCTTTTAATAATATTTATTTAGAATAAAAAATACTTTAGGCAGTGTCCAAAAACTAAGAATTTGACAGTGTGTCTACTCTGGTGTGTATAATCACTGAGTCAATTAAATTTTTGATTAAAGTATATTCCTGCCTATTTCATCAGTAATTAAAAAAATAATAATAACAATATGAATAGCTACCTTTGTTTTATTCAACCACATATGTCAAGTGCTGTACTGGTTGCTTTACATAATAGTAATAATAGCTAACATTTACATGATAATAGTAACAATAGCTAATAGCACAGTGTGACACACTTGAATTTTTTTTTTTTTTTTTTTTTTTTTTTTTTGCGGTACACGGGCCTCTCACTGTTGTGGCCTCTACTGTTGCGGAGCACAGGCTCCGGACGCGCAGGCTCAGCGGCCATGGCTCACGGGCCCAGCCGCTCCGCGGCATGTGGGATCTTCCCGGACCGGGGCACGAACCCGCGTCCCCTGCATCGGCAGGCAGACTCTCAACCAGTGTGCCACCAGGGAAGCCCTAAATTATTTTTTTACTTGAATTATTTCATGTAATTCTTTCAAGAACTTGAAGTCATCTCACTATTACATATATTTTACAGATGACAAAACTAAGGCTTAAGTTTTAAATTCAAAGTGACTCTCAGTAAGATATTCTTAAAAGGAAATTTAGCTAAGAGAACACTGTTTTGAGAATTTTTTTTATTGTTTCCATAGTGTTGAGAGTGTTTTTATAAACTTGTTTAGACTGCAAAAGGCCTTGAAAATTACAATGGCATTTAATCCATAAATCTAACAAATCATATATAGATCTTCCTTGACTTATGATGGGGTTAGTCCCAATAAACCCATTGTTAGTTGAAAATATTGTAAGTTGAAAATGCATTTAATACACCTAACCTACCGAACATCCCAGGTTAGCCTAGCCTACCTTAAATGTGCTCAGAACACTTACATTAGCCTATAGCTGAGGAAAATCGTCTAACACAAAGTCTATTTTATAATAAAGTGTTGAATATCTCATGTAATTTAGTGAATACTGTACTGAAAGTGAAAGAATAATTGTCTGGTACAGAATGGTTGTAAGAGTATCAGTTGTTTACCCTCATGACTGTGCGGTTGACTAGGAGCTGTGGCTGCTGCCGCCCAGCCTCATGAGAGAGGGTCATATCACATATCGCTAACCTGGGAAGATATAAAAAGTCACAATTTGAAGTAAGGTTTCTACTGAATGTGTATCCCTTTTGCACTATCATAAAGTCGAAAAATCACAAGTTGAACCGTCATAAGTCAGGGACCATCTCTACTGATTTGTTGATGACTGGCCATTGCTATTCTCTCCTCGGTGCCAGGAAAATGTGAATCTGTGGTGAGCTGCTCAAATAACTGAGCTCAGTGGAGGCAGCAGGATTCAGAAACCAAGAACCTAGGGCAGAACCTGCAGTCAAAACAGAAATCAGGACAAAAAAATTTGACGTATAAATGAACCTATTAACAAGACAGAAATAGAGTCACAGATGTAGAAAACAAACATATAGTTGCCAAGGGGGAAAGATGGGGGTGGGGGAGGGATAAATTGGGAGATTGGGATGGACATCTACACACCAGTATATAAAATAGATAACTAATAAGAACCCACTGTATAGCACAGGGAACTCTCCTCAATGTTCTGTAATGGCCTATATGGGAATAGAATCTAAAAAAGAGTGGATAGATGTACATGTTTAACTGATTCACTTTGCTGTACACCTGAAACTAGCACAGCATTGTAAATCAACTATACTCCAATAAAAATTAATTAAAATAATAAAACAATGAATTTACATCATCAAGATGAGTGAAAGTGTAATTCAGAATTTGGGAATGCTGTCCTTATGGGTCCCTTCCAGCCTGTATTCTAACTCTCTTGTTTTCATACTCTGAAAACCTGAAAATATCTGTGCTAAAAAGTCATCAACATGGTTTAAATTTGAGGCATCATGTTGAATTAATATCTGCATGTATGTGTTTCTGGTACAACAAAAATGCATAAATGTATTTTCAAGAATGTTTAGAAACAGAACATTTTGAATATTTGTTTCTACAAGCCAAATGTAATATTTTAACAATTTTCATTAAAAATAAATATAGTGATTGTGAAAGTATGCATAGGTTTTGTTAAACTTACTCATCTTCGTATTTTATGAGAGCCACCCGAGAAAACCTTGGTTTTAATTTGCTCAAAATCACACCCTATTTAGGTCCATATTACATGGCTTGGTCATTTACCTTATTCACATGCTTCAAAATGGTCATGACTGTTGCTAACATTCAAATCCATTCTTTAAAAGTACAGATTTGCAGCACTGAGTAGATACCAAAGAATGTTTTAGAGGCCGTTATGGCAACACAAAAGGCATAGTCACAAAAGATGTTTGGACTGAGAAACAGCAACATCATTGGAATAAATATGTTGTTTCCAAAGGCAACTGCTTCTTAAAATGTAAAGTGAGAAGTATTTCCTTTGAACATGCCAAACCTTATACATATAAAGCAGTTGTTCTCAAACTTCAATGTGCATCACATAATTTAAGAATCTTATTAAAATAAATTCGCAGATACCCCGGAGTCCAAGTCCCATTTAATCCAGTGGATCTGTAGTAGGGCTCAGGCATCTGTGTTTTAACAAGCTCTCCCAAGGGCCTCTCATGCACACGATCAACAGGCCATTTTCTACAACACACTCATCTGGACAGATTACTGTATAGCCACATGCTATACACCCAGGAATGTGACTTGACTATGCCATGTTTTCTTTTCTTAAACTATCTCATCATATCTTAATACCATGTTTGGGCTCTCATGGTTATTCTCAGTTTCAACTCATGTAGGATAGTTAAACTTTTCGCTACGACCGTAAACTAGTAACTCTTACTGGATTACAAATGAAATCCCCCAGATTCAGAATTGTAATATCTCCATAGTGTCCAGGACTATAGGCTGATAACTTTGTCTGTGTCTGAATATTTGTTTTAGAAACTCTTGGAAAAGAAGATGGTTTCATGGGGACACCAAAGTTTATAGGACAAGGTCCCAGCTTTGAGGTCACTTCTATTGTAGAGAAGGAGAAAAGTGGGTATGCAAGTACCTAAAATTTGATGCCCCAGAAGAGTCAAATGAATAGTTGGGTATCATTTTTTAAATCATGTTTGACCCACATGGTTCATGTCCACTTGAGATGTTAGCAGGTGTTACAAGTAAAAAGGATTTCATGCCCAAAACACCCAAGATATGCTGAACTAAGCTTTCTTTATTATAGGACTTACCTGAAGATTTAACACGCTAACATGTATTATCACTGTGCATGAGGGGTTTTAGTATAGAGTTTTCTGGACTTACTTGGTGCTGGAGATATTCACAGCTGACTGATAGAGTGTATCTGGACACTGGTGTAATATGTATCACAGTTTGGAAAATTATAGTTCAGGCAAATACACAGGCATTTTAAGGAAGGTGAGATCATTCCCAGAGAGGGTGATCAGGGAAGGTCCCATATAGATGTTGGCATTTGAACTATGCCCAGTGATTATTAGCAATCCTTTCTCAGCAAGGACAAAATATTCATAAAAAGGGGTTGACAATTGAGTTATAAGTAGTTATCATCCTTGATAAAGGACCCTATTTATCATCAGAGAAAAAGCTTTGAATCTGACAACTTGGAGAACATTAACCTTTGAGACAGCAGTGGCTGAAGAAGTAGAAGGGGGAAAGCCAAATTTCACAGGATTGAGAACGAAGAGTTTGCTAGAAAGTAGATTCTTAATTCAGTATTTGTAAAAGAAGATAGCAACTTGGTGTGGGTGAAAAAGGAAAGTGAGGGAAGCCATTTGTTTTAAAACAGAGAGGACTGAATATTTTCTCTTATCTTAATGATTAAATTTTTTAGAAGCATATTTAAAGATTCTTTTTAAGTTGCAGGGTTCTGACTCATGATAATGATGAGGTCGTTCATTCATGCAATCCCTATTTATTAGGTACTTACTGTGTTCCAGCTCTGTAGGTTGTGTATAAATAAAGGCTCTAACCACAGATTTAGAAAAATGAAAGCCATGCTTGTCTCCTCCTTTGCTTGAATTTCATTAGCTTATCAGATCCAGCCCAATAAATCAAGTAAGACTAACAGAAAAGGAATTTCTCACCCCAATTCCTTGTTATTATTAATAGGTAAAATTTACTCTTAAGATAAGCCATTGACATATTTCTTTATTTAGTAGACTAAAAATCAACAAAATCCTTGTGGGTCCTAATTGCTCTCTTCTGCACTCATCGGCTACCTACAGATGGTTACCTACTGTTGTGTCTAATGCACCACTCCCCATACCTCACATGACTGCTAGTTGGAGGAAGATTAAAATACGAGATGGGGCCAAGGAGACAAGACACTTTTGAAGAACAAGGATGTGGGAGGAACTTGTGGTTTTGCACAGGGACAAACAAATAAACCAGTGAAACAGATTAAAGAGACCCAGAAACAGGCCCACTAGAAGACTGGCACCTGATAGGCAACAAAGGTGGCATGAGAGATTAGTGGGGAAAAGAAATTTTCAAGAACTGATACAAGGACAATTAGATATCCAGGTGGAAAATAAATGAAAGTGGGGTCTTATATTAGGCCATACATTAAAATAAATTCCAGGTAGGGTTAAAGCTGAAATCTGAAAGTAAAAGCTATGAAGATTTTATGAACATAAACAAGAATAACTTCAAGTAAACAAAAATAACCTCAGGACAGGAAAGGATTTATTTGAATAACCACAGACTAAAAGATTGATAAGTTTGACTATGTTAAATTAAATACTTTTGTTCATCAGAAAATCATAGAGAGGACTTCCCTCATGGCGCAGTGGTTAAGAATCCGCCTGCCAAAGCAGGGGACATGGGTTCGTGCCCTGGTCCGGGAAGATCCCACATGCCGTGGAGAAACTAAGCCTGTGCACCACAACAACTGAGCCTGTGCTCTAGAACTCGCGAGCTGCAACTACTGAGCCTGCACACCTAGAGCCTGTGCTCTGCAACAAGACAAGCCACTGCAGTGAAAAACCCACGCACTGCAACAAAGAGTAGCCCCCATTCGCTGCAAGCAGAGAAAGCCCCCATGCAGCAATGAAGACCCAATGCAGTCAAATAAATAAATAAATAAATAAATTTATTAAAAAAAAAGAAAATCATAGAGACTAAGACAACATGTAGTGTGCTTTTAACATATACTTTCAACATGTATAATTGGCAAAGAGAGTGTATTCAGAATGTATGAGAGTTTTATATATCAATAAGAAAAAGGAAATGGAATAGAAAAAATGGACAAAAAGCTTAAATACGTAGCTCATAAAAGAAGTCTAAATGGCCAATATACCTTTGAAAAGAGATATAATCTTATTAATAATCAGCGAAATGCAAAACCAAGCTACAAGGAGAAACATTTATACTCCACCAGATTTGAAAACAGAAATCTGACAAAACAAAGTGTTGATGAGTATATGAAGCAGTGGAAACTCATATGCTGCTGATGGGAGAGAAAAAACATATAATATCTTTAGAAAACAGATTGGCACTATGTATGAAATTGTAAAATGTATATACCTCATGACCCAGAGTAGTGATTCTCAAATCTTTTGCTCTCAGGACACCTTTATACTCTTAAAAATTATAAAGAACTTTGTTTATGTGAGTCAAATCTGTAGGTATTTACTGTATTTGAAATCAAAACTAAGAAAAAATTAAAATATGCATTAATTCATTAGAAAACAATGTTGTTAAAATAATATTTAAAATAAAAATTAACATATTTTTAATCAAAATAACTATAATTTCCAACCCCCCCAAAAAAAATTAGGGAGAAGAATGGCATGGTTTTACATTCAGCAAATCTCTTTAATGTCTGGGTGACTAGAAGACAGCTGGATTCTCATATTTGTTTCTGCTTTTGACTTGGTGCAGTATCACATGTCATGTAGCCTCTGGAAAATTCCACTCTACATTCATGAGAGACTGAGAGTGGAAAATAAAAATAATATCTCAGTATTATCACGGAAATTGTTTTGCCCTCATGGACCCCCTGAGATTGTTCTGGGAACCCCGGCAGTCTCTGGATCACCCTTTGAGAACTGTTGCCAGAGAGAAACTCATGCGCCAGGATGTGAGATGAAGATGTTCATAGCGGCATGTCCAGAATGCTCATCAAAACAACCCAAATGTCCATTTAGAGTAGGATGAATTAAAAAAAAAAAACACTTATTTTCACACGATGGACTGCTATGCAACAGTGGAAATGAGCTAACTACAGCTATGTGTGTCAATATGGGTGAGTATCACAAATACAAGGTCAGCAAATGGAGCAAGTCATAGAAGATTACATACAGAGTGACTCCATTCACAAGTTCAAAACAGGTAAAATGAACCATAATATTTAAGAATGTATACATTAGTGGTAGAACTGTAAGGAAATGTTAAGCAATTAAAGTCACAAAAATCATAACAATGGTTACCTATGGGTGGGGGGTGTTATGAGAGGCAAGAGCATACAGAATGTGTTTGAAAAAAAAGAAAAAGAATGTATTCGAGTGCTAGTAATGTTCTATTTCTTGACCTGGGTAGTGCTTACATAGGCGTTTGCTTTACAATTATTTGTTAATTATATTAAAATGTACATATAAAGTTTATTTACTTTGTTTTACTCATAAATATGCTATCCATGCATGTTTTTTTCAGTTACCTATTACTGTGTAACACACCACTTACCCAAACTTAGTAGCTTACAATAACAGTATTTTATTGTTCTTATGATCCTGTGGGTTGACCACCTTGGCTGGACAAGGGCTGAACTTTTTAAGATTGTCTCTCCAGTCACATGTGGGGCTCCTCAGAGAGATGACTGTTACATCTAGGGCTCACTAGCTACCTTTCTCTCTATGGGGGTCTCTCTGGCAGAGGAGACCACTTTACATTGTGGCTCAGGGCCCCAAGAGCAAATATTACAAGATGACAAGCCCCAATGTGAAAGTGCTTATTAAGCCTTGACATCATGCTTGATTATATCTCAATGAGCCCAGAGTCAATGCGGGTATGGTCTACACAAGGGCACGAAAACCAGAGTGGGGAGGTATGCTTCATGGGGAGATATATATATATATATATATATGATATATACATATAAAAATATATACATATAAAGGTATATATATAAGCCCATAAAAATTTAATTGGTTTTTTAAAATATATATACCTATATTACATATATATGTATATATATATTTCATATATATATTCATATATATATATGAAAAGTCTCAATTGTCTAAGGACAGCCCCACTTGAAGGTAAGAAGATGGTTCACATTATTAGTATGTCCCACTCAAGTTTATGATTCTGATACTTGTTATGTAAGTCACAAGTTTCCTTCTTGCAGTCACTGCCATCTTCATTCTCCTTAGTTCAAGTTAGCTGAACTAAAGTAACCAGTAAACAAATTGGGTGTTAAAAAGAAATAAAGAAAAAAAACTAGTGCTGAAAATCTGCCATTTCATCTGCACATGGACATGAGTGTGGTCATCTGCAAATAATTAGAAAGGGCAATCATCAGCAATGCTGCACTGGTTTCTAGGCTCAGAAGTTAATAGCAACTTTATTTGACTTTCTTCAGCCAGAAAATCCTTACAATGGTAATGCAATAATAACTTCTATCAGCCTGGAAGATAACATAAATATCAAGTAAGGAACACATCAGCTTCTGGCCCTTCTCTGTGAGGGCACGGGCGTGTCCTGTGGGCGGCCTCCTAGAGTACAGGGCTCCTGCGTGTGCCACATGAGACTTGGTGTAAGACACAAAGCAGGCAGAGAGGGATCTTTGAATGGAAATATTCTGCCAACAAGCATACTGATTACAAAGTTCGGGAATTTTTTTTTCTTTTTCTTTTTTAGCAATTTGGCTGAAAGCCTGCTCTAGTCTAGCATTTCTTGTAAGAAATTATGTGGTAGTCCTTTTTCTATTGAGCCATAAGCTCTCAGGGGACAGGGACGAATTCATTGCTTTCTTTGTAACTCCCCATAGACCCCTGAACTCACTAGTACATTGTACCCAGTGGGTACTTAATCACTGTCATTGCTTTGGGGCAGACCCAAATCTCAAAAACCAGAGTCATTAAGAGCATGTTTAGCCAAATATTTTTAGAGTTTAAAAGAGGTTTTGTTTTGAGTTTGAGGTGGAGGCCCAGCTAAACTTCTTCTTTATTTCAAATAGCCCTGTGTCTTCAACAGAAATTTTGCATAGCAAAATATGTATTTACAAAGGATTCAGCTCAGCTAACTGCCCCTTGGCATATCACATACCCTCATGCTCAGACTCTCCCAAGCCCTTGAGAACTGTACACACCAAAGAGGAGCAATTCAGTCCATTGATTTGATGTTGAACTGGTGCTGATTTGCACCAAGTCTGGATAAGATGAAGCTCCTGAGTGGCTCCTGAAAAGTCCTGGAATGTAAAGGACAGAATTCTAGAGCAGAATTTTCTCTTCTTTTCTTTTCTCCTTAAATGCAATGGCTGGAACACGTATCCGTATGTTTAAGGACATCTAATGGGACTTCTTATTTCTCTTTTTTTTCATCATTGATTTCCTTAAAGAGAGCTTCTATTCATGACTTATGTCCAGAATTTTCATTTGAAAATCCTATTTGAACTGTAATTCATTATCCATCAATAAACGATATCGAAATATCTACTTGTTGAAGGAATGCTGAATGATTCACTTCAGATTAATGGGCAATCATTTGCATACCTCCCAAGGGTCAGATACTGTTCTCAGTATCTGAGAAGGCTGCCTAGAGTAGAAGAATCTGTCATTGTAAAGCTGGTCATTTTTTGGCAGATGAGTTAAAGTGGATTACATTTCCCTATCCACTTCTCTCTCTTTTAATTTTTTAAGAGAAATGGAGGGATGACCCTGACAACCTTCACTTTTTATCTTCACTTAAAATTTTCAGGTTGGGTTTGACTTCTATGCCATATACTTCTAAAGACAGAATTTTGTGTTAAGTGTGTCAAAATATGAATCTCATGCTAATTTCCCTTCTTAAATCTAATACTTCTTTTAAAAAGTTTTAGTGGAACATTTATAAGGAAACAAGAAAATAACTCCTATGGATAGAGACCACCCAGACTCCAGCACGATTTAAAAATAGTGACAGGATTCCTATTGTTCTGCCAGGATGGTTACCATGGCAACCATGCCAGATTTTCCGTTGTCTTAAGGCAGGGCATGGTGATAGCTCTCTGGGTAGTTATTGCTTTATGTAATGTGACCACAGTTGAATGATAAATTAAGTACTCTTGCTTACCACTGGGATAAACTGTGGCCAGTGAGGAGAAGGAATGTTCTCTGGTCATATATTCTCAGAGGTGGGCTGGTTGCTGTCACCAGAAAGATGCTTTCCAATCCCGTGTTCTGTCTTCAGGGCACCTGGCTGGGCCCTCTGCACCACGTGCAGGGCCCTCTCTATTCTCTCCTCACAGAGGCTTCTGCTGGACAGAGTGAAACTGGATTCTACTTTTCCCAACACCAGAGCTACCCTTCCTTGAAGTTTCTTCTTATCACTTTCATTTTCAAGTTTTTAGAAACTGCCTCTTACTTTCCTTCCAGGCTATTCAGATGTTTGAGAGAAGTTTGTTTCCAAAAGTCTTATGTTCAGATTACACACTAGTTTTAGGAAAATGCTTACTTCTTGGCCTAAACTGGGAAATATGAATGGAAATAAAAGTAATTTATGTGTGATAAGTGAGTGGTCGGCAATAGTAAGCCTATATCTCTTTCAAACTTAAAATATGTTAACTTTCTTTTTGATTCTGAGAAATGGTAAACTTCCATGCCCTTATATTTTAATGTGAAAATACCCAGTGTTTAAAGGTGCTTTTAAAATTTGACAAATAAAAGGAAAAATCAGTCTACCTTAACCAACATGAAATCTTGGTGAAACTGATTCTAACTGGCCAAGGTGCTCACTGCTCTCTAGACACCTCAATAAGCTAAGAATGTGCTCCTGTTCGAAGCAAAATAGACCCCAAGTGTTCTGTATGAGACTCTCACAAACATGCACATTTGCCTCCTCAGCAAGGGTCAAGTAGCACTTAACCCCTCACACAGAAGCTATGAGAGTGGATTTCTTCTTCTAGAAAGCTACTCCTCTTAAACAGTGATGGTATCAGGAGACTGAGCAACAGACCAGTGATTTCCAAAACACATCTAAAGATGCATGCTAAGCCAGGGCAGGTCCTATTTCTAACTTCTTGAAATTTTAGAGGCTTTGAAAATATTCACTGCTGTAAAAAGCTTCCTTGACAGAGTTAGGGAAGAACATTGAGATTTCATGCCTTAAAAAATTAAATGGTAGTTTTTTTTCTTGACTTCAAAGGCAGTGAAGAAGAATATTTTTTTTTCCTTGTGATAATCCAGATTGAGAAATTTCCAGGAAAAATAAAACACTTTTCCACGGTTGTGAGTATTTCATGCATATTGATTTTCAAACAAAAGAGATATTGATATGGGAATCATCAAAGGGGAAAAAAACGCCCTGTGTATGAAAGGAAGCAAATAAGTGTTTATGAATCTGCTTTAGATTAGAGAAAGGCAACAGGGATGAGCTATCACTTAGCTGCTAAGAATATGAGATTAGGAATTTGGTAGACCTGGGTTCAAACCCAGCCTTCACCACTGGTTATCTGTGAAACTTTGGACAAATTATTTAACCTCTCTGTTTTCACTTTCTCATCTGTAACATGTGCATAGAAATGAAATCAACATCACTTCTAGAATTGAATGAGATCATGCATAAAGCACTTAACACAGTGCCTGGCACAGCTTAAAGCTGCTGTTAAGAGTTTTTATTTTTTTCTTCTTGCAAGAGATTTTTGTGGTTGTTTCGACAGTTTAACCCCACGTCTCTACCAAGTTGCCAAAAGAGAATTTTCCATCCCTGCCCCTCTTAACCACACCCTGTTTTAATCATGAACCAGATTTCAACACCATCCCCGAAAGGTCACCACCCACTATAGATTTTTCTCTGTGTAGTTTTAAATTTCACTGTATCCAGAAATGCTAACAGCTAAAGTGATACTTAGCACCTCTTGTAAGATTGTATTGTTATGGTATGCCACTATAATCTAGAAAGGAAAAATATGTGATTTAGACATCACGAGAATGAGGGCATTCACAGTACCCTCAATTCCAACGGCTTCAAGACAATACTCTATGTTTTGTGCAAGGAAAGAAAAGTTTATACCTTATAAGGCCATCTCTCCAAGGGCTACAAATACCTCAGCAACATCGGCATCACCCAACACTTCCAAGTAAACCTCTATCTGTCTATCCATCCATCTATCTTACAAAATAGTTCCAACGATGGAACACTGTAGGCTCTAAAGAATTTATCTTCCAACTTAATTTATGTTTTATATTATTTTTATTTCAGATTTCAATTTTGCTTGTGAAACACACCACACCCAATTTATAATGGAATTATCCTCAGAACATTGGCAACTTTAATTTTGGAATAGATCTTGACGATTCAGTGGTTCTCCATCTGTATCAGCTCCTTCTTGTGCAATGATGGAAAACCTAACTAAGTTTGGCTTAAGCCAAAAAAAAGGTGGAGGGAGGGAGTGGAGGAGTGAATTTTTTGGTTCTCCCAACCAAACAGAGTAAGGGAGGAACAAGTTTTAGATGCAGCTATAAAGAAGGATTCAACAGGTGCCTTCATTGCTCTGTCTTTCAGTTCAACATTTTAAGTTGTGGCTTCATTCTTAGGTTCCATGAGTTGGCAAGATGGAAAGTAGTTCTAAGCCCAGTTGGGCCCAGGTTTATGCTAGAAAAACAACAAAAATTCCCCCCTGCACCTTCCTCTCAAGTCCTAGTGAAAGACTCAGTGCATGTGAAAATTATGTGAACAAAAAAGTTTGAATAGATTGAGGTGCAAAAGCAAGGTATTTGATGGAGCGACTCCTTCTCAAGTGGCTTCAGGCAACAATGAAATAGTTATCTAAATTGGGCTACCCTGCAACTGTCACACTTTTTTTTTTTTTCTTTTTGCGGTACGCGGGCCGCTCACTGTTGTGGCCTCTCCCGTTGCGGAGCACAGGCTCTGGACGCGCAGGCTCAGCGGCCATGGCTCACGGCCCAGCCGCTCCGTGGCATGTGGGATATTCCCGGACCGGGGCACGAACCCACGTCCCCTGCATCGGCAGGCAGACTCCCAACCACTGCGCCACCAGGGAAGCCCTTTCTTCTTCCTTTTTTTTTTTTTTTTTGTGTGTGTGTGTGTGTGACACTTTTATATCTGATAGAATATTTGGATATAACCCAGTCCTATATGACCATCTCAAAGCATCTTATCACATGCTAAACAGCTTCTCACTATGTGTTAGGCAAGCTGTAGGGTTTGAAGAAATAGACATCTGTACCATGAACTTTCATAATAGCCACTTGTTCATGTAAGCCATCAGACATTTCAACCTAGTCGAGGGGAAAATAACAAGGAGGTAATGAAAACTCTTTCGGATTTTGGGTGTATGTGTGTGTGTTGTGCATACACAGAGTTTAAAAACAAAACAAAACAATCAAACAACAACAGAGAGCAACTCACGTCTTTGAGATATATTAGATCCATAAATATTATTCTCACGTAAGTCCAAACTTATCCAGACCCAGGGCACACAAAATGATTTAGAACAACATTGCTGCTCCCTTTTGTTGAGAAAGGTCAGAGGGTGTGGAATTGGCATTGATTGACCACTCAGTGGTTTCCTGGGAATGCTCTCGATGACTTCAGGGAATCTCACAGAACACAGAGATTTGCCTGAGATGGTCCATTTTAGAGTTTGTGTTATCTTCAGCCAGGACTAATTCTTCCATTATTTTAATCAGGGGAAACAGCTGCTGTCATTTTTTTCTACTCTGATATACACTTGTAAAAGTCCTAGATTATTGGCTCAAATTGTGAGCCTGTGCAGGGTTTTGTTTTGTTTTGTTTCGTGTAGGACAGGGATAATAGAATTATTTAATCAGTTCCACACTTTAAGCAAACATTGGAAGAAGTTTTAACTCTTATGAAGTATGAACCTCAAATATTTTCCTCCCTGTTCTTGTATTGGGTCACCCATAGCAGAAAGCTTCTCTCAGTTCTCACAATCAAGAAAAGATAGAATTGGAGTCGTTCCAGATATCTATGGAGAGAATCTGGGCCAGTGAAACTCGATCTGGACATAGAAATTATGCTCTGTTCTTATTTTTAGAAAATAAATGGCTGCTTTCTGGTTACCACGAAAATTCCCTTTTAAAAGTTCTTATGAAATATGGTCACACCACTTAACACTTGCATAAGGCACACAGAATACGTGGCTTTCATTTTTATAGACTGGACAAAATTCCTCACTATAGGTTGGGACCTATTATCATGGCTAGCAGAAAAGGATCCATGCATAGGTTAATTTTGAGGCTGCTTGTAGCATCTTTGTTTTTCCTAGACAATTCAGATTAGAGTAAGTAATCTGCCTATTGTCTTTCTGGTTTCTTCTTATAAAACTAAAACACTGTAGCTTTTTAGTTTAGTAACGTTTTATCACATTGGAAACCAAAGAGGAAGGGGAAGGTTATCAGCTTCACAAAAATAATAAAAAAAGGTTTTTTAAAAATCAGAATTTCAGATTCGCAGAGAGAAGTTTATCTGCTATTTTTATTTATTTATTAAACTCTCCAAAGGATTTATGCAAGTTTTTAGATTCTGCATGTGTGTGTCTGTGTGTGCGCTCATGCGTGTGTGTGTGTGTGTGTGTGTGTGTGTGTGTGTGTGTGTGTACACACTCGTGCTCACATTAACTAGAGAAGGTGATTGAATTATGAGGGATTGTTCTGAGGAAGAAACAATAAAGTAAAGTTGACTAGATTATGGGATTAGACTAAGGGCAGGGTTGACCAAATTTGGGGCTTGTATTGGGGCATTTGGTTGAATAAAATCTGAAAAGCTACACAACCCCCAATTATTTCTGGTAGCATCTTCTGAGAGTAAGATATGTTTTAATTTGGACCTGACTCTACATGGAATGTTGCCATACTTTTCCTTCAAGATTTAACTGAAATTTAGGTTTCCATGGAAACATTCCTCGACTATTTCCCACCTTCAAGAGTAGTCAGCCATTTTTCCTCTTCTGTAATGGTCATCATTTTTGTATACCTACATAGGCAACGTCCTCAGTAAAGGAAGAGACCTGACTTGTTCATCATTTAATCCTCTCTTCTGTTTCAGTGGAATGTAGTGGGTAGTAAACCAGGTATAATTTTATTCCTCAAATGTCTGTGTGCTATATGAAAAGATGTCAAAACTCAGATACATCCCATTCATTCATTTATTCAATTATTTATTGAGCAAATATTATGTTCCTGGCACTATTCCAGATGACAGGGATGTACCAACGAACATGCAAAGAATCTTGCCCTCACGGCAACATACATATACAGTATACTACGTAATGATAAATATTTTTTTAAAAAAGTAACACTGAGAAGGAAGAGTAGGAGTATTGAGGATAAGGAGGTTTTAAAATTTTAAATGAAGTAACAGAGAAGATAATACTTAATGTAGATTCCAGTCTTATACAGTCAAAATATAAGACTTAAATAAAGTACATGGAGCACAATCACAGTAGTTGCTATTTAAGGAAAATTTATCATACCTTAATTTATAATTAATGATTCTTGGATGGGAACTTTCATAGTTTAAGTTCCATGGGGTGAGGAGAAAGAGCTTGTTAAATAAATTCTTGGCTTTTGAAAAGATTGTAAATAGAATTTTAAAGCAATTTAGGTGAAAAACTTTCCCAAACAATTTACAGCTGCAATCTAAATATAAATATTTGGTATGTATAATTAAAATCATTTTCTGTATTCACTAAATAGATCCCCTGAGTGTCACTCATACAAGCAACATATTGTTAGCCTAACTCCAATTATTTTAAGCATAGAAAAGTTATAAAGTCCCACTTTAAAAAGTTAATTCAGATAATTTCATTTATTCAAAGAAGTTTTCCTACCAAGATGAATTAGTGTTATTTCCCTGAGCATATTTAAATTCTTACAAAACACACATTTTTAAAGATGTATTTTTCTTGTGCTCCCATGTCTAGCTAGCTAGAGTTTCACGATCCAAAGAGGTAAGGGAAATTCACAAATTATGCTTTTGCTAGAAACAAAATAATGTCAACACCTGATGATGAGATTTGGGAAGTATCTGTAGAAACAAGAACAAGAAGACATTTCTCACCTTTGCTTCAACAAGCCTGACATAGGCATTTCAGTTTGTTTCTGAGTAACACACATCTCAGTTGTCCATCTTTATCTATTAGACCTTTGTGGCAGTTGACTCTCCCTGGTAGATAAGAACAATACATGTGTAATTTAAGAACCCTTCCTCTTTATTTCAGTTTAATTAGTTATTTCTCAGTAGGTAATTGAAAATCAAATTTCTCCTTCAACCAAGTTTATCCTTTGCCTTATTTCCTTGGCACCCTGTAATGTACTCAGTCTTCGGCTATCTCCTACAACAGCACACAAGATCTGATTTCTCAGTTGCCTTCTCTCTAATAGCTCCCCATCTTTGAAGATTGAGGTATTGGCTGGATCAAACCCTGCTGGTCTACAGTCTATTAGGAGACCACCTGTCCTTTGGGGTGACATTATAACAAGGATTTCTTCAGTTGACGGTGCTTTTCCTTTTTAAAAGGGAAGTTTGAACAAGCATTGCCTGGAATGCAAAGAGATTTTCCCAAAGTTCTTTGGGACTGGATGTAGGGCACAAAGAGAAAGGCAAGAGCTGTATGTTGCTGTCTAGAGAAAATTTTAAGCCTACTAACCCACAGTGAATTAGTTGATATTTTTGCACCATTTTCACAGACATGGATCAAATTCTCAATTGTTCAAAAGCAAATTTCCATATGTGTCAATTGTCCCCGAAATATATTTTTTTCTTTCTCCCTTTTGTTGGACACTTATGAACTTAGGAGAAAACATGTACAACAATATCCTCAAAAAGACTACATGTAAAATAGTAGGAATTTAACTGATGAAATGAAAAATTTGAATTATCGTAGGATTTGAATCATCCACGCTTCCATTAGATTTAGCTAATACAAATTATTACGTTAATATGCTCTATCACTTTTTCACGCATTACCAGTTTTCACCCTCTTGTAGTCCTAATATAACCACTTCCAAAAAAAGCAGGAGTTCTGGACATCTCGAGAAGTCGCTCTGACACTGAGCCGCCCAATCTTGAGCGGACGTGAAGATTGAAATCTGAAATAAAATTTGAAGGAATATTTAGAAGTACAAGCTTCCCCTTCAGCGTTTCCAATTTAGCCTTCCCCCTCCCCACATTTAACTGGCCTCCTTCTGGAAAGCTGGCCGGCTCTTCAAGGATCAGGATAACTCCTCCAGTTACACTCTATATGGAAGCTCTGGCAGTTACTCTGCTGTTTTTATATGAAGGTTTTATTAAGTCTGTGCCAAACAGCTTCCCGTCAGTGAATCAGCTAAAGATAAAAGTTTTTACTCAAGTGACAACTCTGTAATAAAGGCAGTTTGTGTGTGTGTGTGTGTGTGTGTGTGTGTGTGTGTGTGTGTGTGTTAGAAGATGGAGATTTCCCCATGACGGATACTGGATTTTCCTACAAACACACATCAAAGGAAAAGCCTGTTTCTCAACTGGTTCTCATGTTTTCTTCTAGTTGGCTTCTTATCAAGATGATTCAGAAAAGGCTGCTGAACTGTGGTGCACAAACAAGGACATGGGGTACTGATGACTCAACCTTGTCAAATCCGGTGGGGTTTCTCTGCAGAGCCCAGGGAGTGACTGTCCACTTGAAAAGATTCTCTTCTATCAAGACATGTGGAGAGAAACACAGGAAGGCCTGGTTATAAAAACTAAATGGAGATTGCATTTGTTCTGAAGCTCTTCTTAAAATTGCTTTTAGCATTACGCTATGTGTATGGTAGTTGCTGAGGAGAGTAAAACCCAAGGTGGCAGCCGCATTATCCTCCCCTTTCTGAGAGTGGTACTAATGGGCCCTAGAGGAGTGTCTTCTAAATTTTAGTAAAAACTAAAACCTTTTAATTGATAATTAAGACATTTGGCTATGACTATAAACTCAGAAAAACTTGTGATTTTAGGCTTTCCAATCAGGTCGGAACATGTTTGTTTGTTTTTCAAAATTAGGTCTGATTAAAAATATTTCTAGTTGATGGAAACTGGGTTGTTTCCAGTTTGGGGCTATTATAAATGAATCAGCTATAAACATTTGAGTACAAATCTTTGGTTGAATTTATGTTTTTATTTCTCTTGACTAAAGGAAAAGAGTAGAATTGGTGGGATATCTAGTAAGTATATATATTTCACTACATACTTTACTTGTATGGTTAATCATATAAAAGTGATTGTACAATTTTGCATCCCCACCTGCATTGTATATGAGCTCCACTTGCCATATCCTTGCTAACATTTGGTATGGCTGGTTTAAAATTTTTTTGCCATTCTATGTGTGTATATGTGTATGCATGTATATATGTATTGCTAACTTATTGTGGCTTTATTTTCATTAACCTAATGACTAATCACCTTGAGCATCTTTTTCTGTGCTTATTTATCATGTATATATCTACTTTGGTTACATGTCTATAAAAACATTTTGCCTGGTTTTTTTTTGGTTTTTTTTTTTTTTTGTGGTACGCGGGCCGCTCACTCTTGTGGCCTTTCCCGTTGCGGAGCACAGGCTCCGGACGCGCAGGTTCAGTGGCCATGGCTCACGGGCCCAGCCACTCCGCGGCATGTGGGATCCTCCCAGACCGGGGCACGAACCCGCGTCCCCTGCATCGGCAGGCGGACTCTCAACCACTGCGCCACCAGGGAAGCCCACATTTTGCCTTTTTTTTGATGTTGTCTTTTCATTATTGAGATGTAGAGGTTCTTTGTGTAATTTATATAGATTCTTGTCAGATACATCTTTTGGCAATATTCTCACCTAGTCTGTCGTTTGCCTTTTCATTTTCTTATATTGTTTTTTTAATGAGCTAAGCCTTTAAATTTTGTTGGAATCCAATGTATCAATTATTTTTTCTCATTTGCAGATTTTTTTGGTTCAATCTAGAATATCTTTGTTTAGCTGAAGTTCACAAAGATTTTCTCATATGTTCTTCCAGAGGGGTTTTAGTTTTAGCACTTAAACTTAAGTCTACAATCTATTTTGAGTTAATTTTTCTGTATGGTGAAAGTAAGAGTCAAGATTTATCTTTTTAATTGTATCTTACTGTTCCAGCATTATTTGTTGATAAAAATATCCTTTCTCCATTGAAATACCTTGGCACCTTTGTCATAAAACATTGAGCAAATATGTGATTGTTTATTTCTGGACTCTCAAATCTATCCCATTGATCTATATGTCTATCCTTTTGCCAACACCATACTATCATACTATCTTGATTGCTGTAACTTTACAGGCTTAAAAACAGGTAGTATAAAGTCCTACAACTTGATTTTTCACTTTCAACTTTTTCAGGGTGACTATTTTAGGTCCTTTCAATTTCCATACAAATTTTAGAACTCACTTTTCAATTTCTACAAAAAGAAACCTATTTTGGGGCTTCCCTGGTGGCGCAGTTGTTGAGAGTCCTCCTGCCGATGCAGGGGACACGGGTTCGTGCCCCGGTCCGGGAATATCCCACATTCCGCGGAGCGGCTGGGCCCATGAGCCATGGCCACTGAGCCTGCGCGTCCGGAGCCTGTGCTCCGCAACGGGAGAGGCCACAGCAGTGAGAGGCCCGCGTACCACAAAACAAAACAAAAAAACCTATTTTAACTGGGTTTGCATTTGAATCAATAGATCAATTGGGGAAGAATTGACAACTTAATATTGAGTCCTATGATCCATGAAAATGGTATATCTCTCCATTTATTTGGGTTCTTTTAACCTTATCTTCACATGTTGTAGTTTCCAATGTACAGGTCTTACACATGTTTTGTTAAATTTATCCTTAAGTAATTCAGGCTTGTTTCTAGTTTCTTATGATGGAAGCATTGACTATTGATTTGAGACCTTTGTTCATTTCTAATGTAAATATTTATTACTATAATTTCTTCCTTAAGCATTAATTTAGTTGAATTCCACAAAAATTTTAACAGTTTTATTTGGTTAAATTGACCTACATTAAAATGTATATATTTAAAAGATATCATTTGAAATATTTTCTGAAGCCATCATTACACTCAAGACAATGAATGTATCAAACACTACCAAGTATTTCTGTGGTACCAAGTAATTTATTATTATAAACAATCTCTTGGTAATCTCCCTCTTATTCTTCCTCACTTCACTCCGGTTCCTCCTGGCAACATTGATCTGCTTTCAGTTACTGTAGATTAGTCTGCTTTTTATACCTTTAAATAAGTAGAATCATATAATATGTACTCTTTTCCATCTGACTTCCTTCACTGAGTATAATTGTTTTGAGATTCATCTATGTTATATTATGTTTCAACAGTTTATTCTTTTTATTGCTTAGTAGTATTCCATTTTATGGATATACCACAATTTGTTTATCCATTCACATGTTGATGGACTTTCAGGTTGTCACCAGTTGTAGTGGTTCCCACTTTACAGCTATTATATATAACATTTCTATGAGTATTGTTGTACATCTACTTCTATGGATACATGCTTTCATTTCTCTTGGATAAATACCCAAGAATGGAAAAGTTGGATTATATGGTACATGTTTGTTTAACTTTTTAGGAAACTGCAAATCTGTTATCCAAAGTGGTTATGCCACTTTACATTCCCACCTGAGGTATATGAGATTTTCATTTGCCTCATTACTATATTATTCCTTAAATTCATGTTTTATTTGAATGTTACCTGAGAAAATCTCTTATATATTTTAAAATACTCAAGATTTCCATTTGACATTTCATCTATGGATGAAAGCCTTTCAAGATAAAATCACTCTTAGGGGGACAATTGAGCATGGTGTTACATTTTTCATACAAATACAAACATTACTATTTGATTCTGTTCTGTTCTGGTGCCAAAGCTGAGATATGAGCCTAAGGGCTGCAGCAGCAGCCATGCTTATAGTTCGCCCAAAAGAATGGGACCAGCATGCAGAGAAAGAAACAAAGAGAGAGAAGGAGAGAATAAAAGGTGGAGGGGAGACAGACTGATAGAATTCAAATCCCTTGCTTCAGCATCTTGTTACATGAGATAATATATTTCACTCTTTTGCCTTTAAAAGTGTATTATATGGGGCTTCCCTGGTGGCGCAGTGGTTGGGAGTCCGCCTGCCGATGCAGGGGGCGCGGGTTCGTGCCCTGGTCCGGGAGGGTCCCGCATGCTGCGGAGCGGCTGCGCCCGTGGGCCATGGCCGCTGGGCCTGCGCGTCCGGAGCCTGTTGCTCGGCAGCGGGAGAGGCCACAGCGGTGAGAGGCCCACGTACCGCAAAAAAAAAAAAAAGTGTATTATATGTCATCCCTCCCCACAAGCTACATATTTTAATTAATGAGACCACAGTAACACAGGAATAACACACCACGCAATTTTAAAAAGACAGAATGTAACATACTGCTAAGTGATAGATACCTTTGTCCTTCTATTATATCACTTCTATTATATCATCTCTCAAGCTCTGCGTGATCAGTATTAGGCAATTGTGAAAGTGAGAATTCACTGGGAGCCACTGACGATATAGGAAGCTGTATAAGTTTCCGTTGTTCTGAAAGCCTCTGTTTAAAGAAAGTTCTGAGGCTCATACACCTTTCAGACCTCCACCTGGCATCCTGTACCACCATCACCCACTTTGTCTCTTGTGTTCCCACAGCATAAAGCTTGTCCTATTTTTTTTCAAAAGCTTTCAGGAGCTTCCAAATATCAAACAGCTTATACAGCTTAATATCAAAAAAACAAACAGCCCAATCTAAAAGCAGAAGAACTAAATAGACCTTTCTCCAAAGAAGACATACAGATGGCCAAAAGGCACATGAAAAGATGCTCATAACACTAATTACTAGAGAAATGCAAATCAAAACTACAGTGAGGTATCACCTCACACCAGTCAGAATGGCCATCATTAAAATATTTACAAATAATACAGGCTGGAGAGGGTGTGGAGAAAAAGAAACCCTCCTACACTGTTGGTGGGAATGTAAATTGATTCAGCCACTATGGAGAACAGTCTGGAGACTTCTTAAAAATCAGAAACAGAGTCACCATATGATCCAGCAACTCCACTCCTGGGCATATATCTGGAGAAAACTCTACTTCGAAAAGATACATGCACCCTGATGTTCATATCAGCACTATTTACAATAGCCAGGACATGGAAACAACGTAGGTGTCCATCGACAGATGAATGGATAATGAAAATGTGGTACACATATACAACAAAATATTACTCAGTCATAAAAAAGAATAAAATAATGCCATTTGCATCAACATAGATGGGCCTAGAGATTATCATATTAAGTGAATTAAGTTAGACAAAGACAAATATCATATGATATCACTTATGTGTAGAAACTAAAAAAAATATGATACAAATGAACTTATTTACAGAACAGAAATAGACTCACAGACATAGAAAACAAAATTATGGTTACAAAAAGGGGTTAGCAGGGGAGGGGAGGAACAAATTAGGAGTTTGGGATTAACATATACACCCTACTATATATAAAATAAACAAGGACCTACTATATAGCACAGGAAACTATATTCAGTATCTTGTAATAGTCTGTAATGTAAAATAATATATATATTATATATATAATATATATAATATCTGAATCACTTTTCTGTGCACCTGAAACTAATACAACATTGTAAATTAATTATAATTCAATTAAAAACTGGTTAAAAAAAGAAGCATTTGTAGATGGATGGTATTTAGGTAATGATAGATCTGCTTGTAAAATATTTGTACAATTTTATAATTCTATGCCTCATTTACCTATTTTAAAACCCTCACTTGGGCTTTTTTACCATTAGTAAGTTCTCAGATATTTTTTGAGTTTTTAAGTTGAAAGGTGTCATGTTAGACATGTTTACAGACCATTTTAAGTGTTTGAAAGTTGTCCACAAATAAAAGATATCAAAACATTAAACCTTTCTATTATTGTGAAAAAACAAACTGGTTCAAATAAATCTTTTTCTGACAGGGCAGTCCATTTATCTATGAAGAAACTTCCACTAACAAATGATATGATCAAGAACCTCTTATTAACAAAGCATTGTCATGGTATGTACAAACGTCGACTTAAAAATTCTGTATGGGGCTTCCCTGGTGGCGCAGTGGTTGAGAGTCCGCCTGCCGATGCAGGGGACACGGGTTCGTGCCCCGGTCCGGGAGGATCCCACATGCCGCGGAGCGGCTGGGCCCGTGAGCCATAGCCGCTGAGCCTGCGCGTCCGGAGCCTGTGCTCCGCAATGGGAGAGGCCACGACAGTGAGAGGCCCGCATACCACAAAAAAAAAAAAAAAAAAAAAAAAAATTCTGTATGATTTGAAATCTGATTAACTCCACAATTACCTCTGTTTATGCTTAGTCTTGACAAAACCCCCAAAATCTACTGAAGTCACCCTTCACTTTTCAATAACCAGGGACTAACACTTTTCTCTAAAGCTCTTCATCCCTTTCAAGGCCAGACAGAGCCCTATTAAATGAAAATCATGGAATGCTGGCAAGTTCTGCCTTTTTGCAATCTGGAAACAACAAGATAGGCTTTTGACTATTTTGTTTTCCTCTCAGGAAGGAATTTAGTCAGATGATTAACTATAAATATATTTACAGTTCATGGATCCCAGGGCCCACTGGTGTGATTTAATTTAGTAAATATTCCACACAAAATCCAAGTAGCTAAGAAACTGACTAGCTAAGGTAACGTGAGCGATGGAAAACTAGAGGGTAATTTTTAAGGTGATTGAACTTACAGAGTGGATAAACTTCAAGGTAGTAATAGTGAACCCGTGCTTAGAAGAGCAATGCCTGGGTCTACTTCTATCCAACCTGACCAAGGCAATCAAACCCGAGCTTTACCAGATGCCTACACATTCTGAATATATTGGCAGCCACCCAGTGCTTTAGGGAATGAGAAAGAGACAAGGGCATTTTTCGATAAAAACCCGTCAGAGAATTCTATCCCAGCTGCATTATATCTCGTGCAAGGGAGACATCTTGTGTTCCATTAAACCCAAAGGCTTTATTTTTAGTGAGGATAGATGGAAGCTTTTCTCCGTTAACCTAGGTGAGCTTTTGGAAGACAAATTTATCCTAAAGAGTCAAGCATAAATCTATACTTAGGCTACAGATGAGGCCATATAGATTTTTACCTTGGACTGAAAATACCTCAGCCACTTTGGCTGTGGATGGAATCCTTCAACCTCCTATTTTTAAAAGTTTCACGCTTGAAAAATTCAAAGAGTACTACCCTAAAATAGAACTTTAAGGAGAAGGACCATCAATTCATCAGGGTATGTTAAAAGGCCAAATTAAATCTAACAAGTTTATGAAGATGGTTTTATAGTCAGCTCATCAAATACTCATTGAGAGTCTACTAAGTGCAAGAGGCACAGTGCTGAGTGAAAACTGTGGTCACCATTACTTTAAGAGGGTTTTAGTCTAGAGGGAAAAAAGGCTTTTTTTTTTTTTTTTTTGCGGTAAGCGGGCCTCTCACTGCTGTGGCCTCTCCCGCTGCGGAGCACAGGCTCCGGACGCGCAGGCTCAGCGGCCATGGCTCACGGGCCCAGCCGCTCCGCGGCGTTTGGGATCCTCCCAGACTGGGGCACGAACCCGCGTCCCCTGCATCGGCAGGCGGACTCTCAACCACTGCGCCACCAGAGAAGCCCCCAAAGCAAATTTTAAACTGGTTACTTAACATGTTAGAAATTAGAAGTGTGTGCAACACATACTACAGGAGCATTTTACAGGGCAGATTTCTGAATTTCCCATGCTTTGTCAATCAGCTTCAGCAGACTGTGCAAAGAAAATGAGTGCTCCTCTGAGGGCAGTTCCACGCAAGAGTATGGAGGGTGTTCTGGCAGTAGGGTAGTCCCTCTCCCTCTCACTCATACCATGGAATGTGAAATGAAAAGGCAGCTTGGACCCCTATTTACAATTTTATTCAAAAGTGTTCTGGAAGAAAAAGCCAGTACTATGGATCAATATAAACACACTTATGGCTGAGAAGCGAAAGGGGCAGAAACAAAACTGGAAAGTCGTGGACCCAGGGTTCCACAAAGGAACCCTGGGGGATTGTCCAATCCTAAATGGAGAGGGGAAATAAATGGCAATGGAATTTGACCTGAAACCTTTGGAGCTTAAGTTTTAAGCAAAACGTAAACCTTGAAGACAAAGTTCTGCTTGCAGAAATCTTATCTTGTGGGGAAGCACTGTGCTGGGCCTAGAAGGCTCTAACCAGCCATTGACATGCTAGGGAGACTTTCTGGCAGGGTGTGACCATTTCAAGGCAGCACTGAAAGCCTGGTATGTTTATATAGTCATGTCCAGTTTACCTGTGTCAGACAAGACTTTGACAGGCCTAAGAGAAGGAACTATGCAGGATCTCCAGTTATCCATGCTGCTGGAAACACCACTAGCCTGGCCAGCCAAAGAAAAACACATGTGCCTGCCAGAAGTAACAAAGTAATGAACTTTCCATGAAAGCTATCAGTTCTGGACAATTTGATATTTTTAGAGAAAAGACTTATGTATAGTAGGTACCATGATCATTAAGACCTGAACTGATGTGGCTCATGTATTCAGGATGAAGGTGAGGGTTGCCAGTGAAGAAATGAAGCATCAGTGCAGAGAATTTGTATTCTTAAAGGAGCAGTAAGGCACGAATATCAGGGAAATATACAATAACCTACACTTTAAAGCATGGAATGTCAAAGTCTAAGGATTCCTTATGGCATCAACAACCTGTCATTAATGCATAGTTTGGACTGAAAAACAAGGGCTTAGGAAATGTAAATATGCTTTACCTACAATCTACACTTGTAATTTTTGTGCCTTAGAAATGGAAAGACAAGAAGTATACAAGATTTTCACACACATTAATAACCCCTAAGGGTCCTTGGCCAAACAGTCCTGAGCTAGGATGTAATTGGTTCACTGTGGTCCTGTACATTTCCAGAAATTTCCTTAGGGTCAATTTAACACTTAGATCCTAGAGTTACAGATTTTTTTTAAGTATGCTTTTTGCAGCTTATCAAATGAGATCATCCAGTTTCTCAGAGACAAAAGCAGACTTAATATTTGAATAGCACCTGGGGCTTAAAAACAAAGAAAACGTCTCTAAAAAACTGGTAAATGTCAGGTATAATGTTGTAAATATGAAACTTCATATTTCTCTAGACCTTAACACAACGTCTTGCACAAGGTTATAACCTAGAAAAAACTTGGCCTCAGATTGAATTTTTTCATTAATAAGTGAATCCTGTATAAATGCCAGTATTCTTAGAAGTAACTTATTTTATTTCTGCTAGGACTGAAAGCATCACTTAATCTAGGAGTGCCAGATGTCATCATTCAATAAAGTATTCAGCACTCTATCTATCTGAATATTCATGAACCCAGATGCCTAGGAAATGTCAGATTACTGATACTCTGGTGAAATTGTGTACCGGAAACTGTTCAATGTATGTTTTGGGGAAAACAAGTTCCAGTCTTGAGTCTCTGATTTTACTCAGTATTCAGCTGCAGGTCCCTTGCCTTACATACCACAAAGTTGTTCATTAATACGGGAAAGTTTGGGTTGTAATCTCAATTTGTTTCTTTTACATAAAAGTGTTTATTTGGATTTAACTGTAGACCAGGAGAGAGATCACCTGCCCCTTTCTCATCAAGACATCCTTCATGGTCTTCCCATCATGGATAGTCAACAAAGGTAAAAATCTACCTTCAGAAGTCATTCACTTAAATCAATGTCTATTTTCTGCCAAAGTAGGATGGTAAATTATGAGGAGCTATGAGGTTGGATATGCCAAATGAGAGAACTGATTCCTGCCATAAAAAGCTTAATATAAAGAGTCATTAGTGAATGATTTGCAATCCTATATACTTTTAGTTCAATTCTATATACTTAGAGTTCAATTCAGTGTTGGCCAAAGATTGGGAGTGGATGTCCTTAACGTAGCTATCCAACTGCCAAATGCAAACTTAGGGGAATGGACTACTGAGTTGAAGTGAAGAAAGCAGAACGAGTCTTTTGTAGCCATACTGTTCAAAATCTTCTTATTGCATCTAGAATAAAATTTTAACTCTTCACCATGGCCTATTGTCCTACATAACGTGGCTTCTGATGGCTTTCCCAACCACCCCTGGTCTTCTCTCTACCCTCTTCTCAATGCTCCAGCCACATGGCCTCCTTTAAAACATGCAGGTCCTAAGGTCCTGCCTTACAACTGTCTCAGGTAATGCTCCTTCTCCCTCCAAATGCTCTCTGTGATCCTCCCTCTTCTCCCCCAGATCTTCCTGTGGCTGCCTCTGTCTCATCTTTAAACTCTTAGCCAAAATTTCCTCCACTTTGCACTATGGGAGGGCCTCTTCTGAACATCCAATTTAAAGGGGATTTCCTGCATCCCAGTCACTCTCTAGCATCTTTCCCTGTTTAATTCTTTTATTTTTGTTTATAACACTATTTATGTCCCAAAGTAACCTTGTTTATTGGTCACTTTTCTGTTTCCACCAACTGGACTCAAACTATGTTGAAGGCAGAGACTTTGTCTGTCTCGTTCGTTACTTATTTCTGGCACGTATGGCCTGGCATATAGAAGGTGCTCAATAAATATCAGTAGAAAAACAGAAACCAAAATGGATCAAATAAAGCTCTGTCGTGGGTAATTGGATCCTAATATGGGGCCTATGAAGATATTGCTTCAGGGATCCAAGCAAGGATGGCCCATATTCAAGCCATGTAGGGCACAACGCCCAGCTTTAATGTCCACAAGTAACCTTCTGACAAGTTCATCTAACCCAACCACTCTTTGCTTCTCTCACCCCTATTTATCACTCATACCAAGCCTTTCATCTGGCCTCTCCCATAATTCCTCTTGGATATTCTGGAAATGACACATGGAAACATGGACTTTGTCCATGGGAACCAACACACAGTTAACCACCCTTCCACCAAAGCTCCATTTAGTCTCCAGTGTGTTTGGACTGGCTGTTTGTCAGGGCGCAGGGCACTGGTCACTCTCAGAACAGGAGCTTTGCCTTCAATTGTTATAGCCGTCTGTGTCTTAATCAGTAGCTCTGTTTTAAGTGGTTAGAGATGTATAGTATTTGGCTTCAACCACAGGCATCCCTGGAAGGAAAATGGGAGGATGAGAGGTCAGTTAATCTGTGGTTGGAATCAAAATACCTAAGCCCAGTGGGGGCTGATCTAAACGAGGCTGAGTATGTCTGCATACTCAGTTTCGGAACTGAAGTGGGGAGTGGTTCTGATGCTTTGGCAACAGTCAAGGAAAGAAGAAGAAAAGCGTGCAGAACGGATGGGAGAAACAAAGTTCTACCGACTGAAAATCTTATGGCTTCATGGATGTGTTACTTCATTTTACTGGAAAGTATTTTAGAGTAGGCAAGTCCTGAAGGGAGAGTTGTTAATTTTATATTCTACTCAAACAAAACATTTTGACAATATACCCACAAAAGCTGTGGAATCCATGACCCCAGCTGTTGTGTATCACCAACTGTCAGAATCATAAATATTTCCCTTCACATCTCCATGCATCTTTCAGAGTTAATATCTGCATGCAACTTGGTGATTCAGTTATGATGACACAGTGAGAACAAAAAGCAAAGTGTTGGGTTTTGTTTGTTCTAATTATTTTTCTTTCTTCTTCTCTCTCTATAACTTCTTTAAAAGAAGCTGATAAGCAGAACTTCAAGTGTGCTTGTTCAATTATTGTGATGTGCTTGTTTCCCCTAAGCAGGAGAGGAGAGTGTTAAGTGCTGGACATGCAAGGAAATTTTTGTTTTCCAACACCCAAGTGGACTCTGCATTCTCCTCACTGTGTGCTGTGGTTAACAGGAGATGACAGCTATCTGTTCCCCATCCTATAATCATGTCTTCTTGATCTGCCTTTTAAAATTACACACTTATTAGAAAGCTCTGTGATCCATTTCCTGTTTGCCAAGACACCTGTCATATGGACTTTGCATTCAAAATCAGTAACTGCTAGTCTGTGGGAACACACCTAGCTTTTAAAAGACAGAAGTTTGTGGAGTCAAAATTGCTGGATTCTTATCTCGTCTTTGTTACTTATGTACCACGATCTGTCAAATGGTAATACTCTCATCCACCTGGTAGGATTATTGTGTGGCTCAGGTTAATTAATATGCATAAAGCACTTGATAAAGAGTAAACAATAATGTGAACATAAATAGAATTAAAGAAGTTCCTGAGTGATATATTGGGAGTGGTTACTACCAGAGCTTCCCAAAGGGCTTCATATAGCCACATTTATTAATTAGGAAGCTTCTTCATGTGCTGCTAAATCACTTACACACATTTCATGTGAGCTATATAAACTTTTCCTAGGTCAAAAGTTATATATTGCTTTTCTACAATCTTGATAAAGAAAAATGGAGCTAGAGAAATCAGGCTCCCAGACTTCAGACTATACTACAAAGCTACAGTAATCAAGACAGTACGGTACTGGCACAAAAACAGAAATATAGATCAATGGAACAGGATAGAAAGCCCAGAGATAACCCCACGCATGTATGATCACCTTATCTTTGATAAATGAGGCAAGAATATACAATGGAGAAAAGACAGCCTCTTCAATAAGTGGTGCTGGAAAAACTGGACAGCTACATGTAAAAGAATGAAATTAGAACACTGCCTAACACCATACACAAAAATAAACTCAAAATGGATTCAAGACCTAAATGTAAGGCCAGATACTAGAAAACTCTTAGAGGAAAACATTAGCAGAACACTGTATGACATAAATCACAGCAAGATCCCTTTGACCCACCTCCTAGAGAAATGGAAATAAAAACAAATATAAACAAATGGGACCTAATGAAACTTAAAAGCTTTTGCACAACAAAGGAAACCATAAACAAGACAAAAAGGCAACCCTCAGAATGGGAGAAAACATTTGCAAACAAAGCAACTGACAAAGGATTAATCTCCAAAATTTACAAGCAGCTCATGTAGCTCATATCATAAAAACAAACAGCCCAATCC
This sequence comes from Pseudorca crassidens, assembly GCF_039906515.1. Lineage (NCBI taxonomy): Eukaryota > Metazoa > Chordata > Mammalia > Artiodactyla > Delphinidae > Pseudorca > Pseudorca crassidens. The sequence goes on along the minus strand of NC_090297.1, from coordinate 126,159,607 downwards.
AAAAATGGGCAGAAGACCTAAATAGACATTTCTCCAAAGATGATATACAGATAGCCAACAAACACATGAAAGAATGCTCAACATCACTAATCATTAGAGAAATGCAAATCAAAACTACAATGAGCTATCACCACACACCAGTCACAATGGCCATGATCAAAAAATCTACAAAAATTAAATGCTAAAGAGGGTGTGGAGAAAAGGGCACCCTCTTCCATTGTTGGTGGGAATGTAAATGGATACAGCTATTATGGAGAACAGTATGGAGGTTCCTTAAAAAACTAAAAATAGAACTACCATATGACCCAGCAATCCCGCTACTGGGCACATTCCCTGAGAAAACCATAATTCAAAAAGAGTCATGTACCACATGTACCACAATGTTCATTGCAGCTCTATTTACAACAGCCAGGACATGGAAGTAACCTAAGTGTCCATCAACAGATGAATGGATAAAGAAGATGTGGCACATATATACAATGGAATATTACTCAGCCATAAAAAGAAATGAAATTGAGTTATTTGTAGTGAGGTGGATGGACCTAGAGTCTGTTATACAGAGTGAAGTAAGTCAGAAAGAGAAAAACAAATACCGTATGCTAACCCATATATATGGACTCTAAAAAAAAAAAAAAGGTTCTGAAGAACCTAGGGGCAGTTCAGGAATAAAGACACAGACGTAGAGAATGGACTTGAGGACATGGGGAGGGGGAAGGGTAAGCTGGGACGAAGTGAGAGAGTGGCATGGACATATGTACACTACCAAATGTAAAATAAATAGCTAGTGGGAAGCAGCCGCACAGCACAGGGAGATCAGCTCGGTGCTTTGTGTCAACCTAGAGGGGTGGGATAGGGAGGGTGTGAGGGAGATGCAAGAGGGGGGAGATATGGGGATGTATGTATATGTATGGCTGATTCACTTTGTTATAAAGCAGAAACTAATACACCATTGTAGAGCAATTATACTCCAATAAAGATGTTAAAAAAATAAATAAAAATAAAAAATAAGTTATATATTGCTTTTCTAACAAGTATGAAGTTTAGTTCACAATACCAGCATGCAATAAATGGCACATACATTTGTTCCTCTAAAGCCAATTTAATCTGTTCCAATCAGGATGGTGGAAAATTAAAATCCAGGGATTTGCAATGTTAGTAGGGGGTAGCAAGAAATGAAACTCCCATCTCTCTGTATCATTCAAGAACTATGAGAACCTTAAGCAATCCAGAACATTCAGAGTACCTTTGTGTCATCGCTCAACATTGATCATCATCGATATGTTCATTGTCCAGCACATTTGTGCCCTTGAAGGTGAGCAGCCCTGCTACTTCCACGTCAGCCTTGGGTTCTAGGTGTTTTCCTGAAGTTGGATCCCTCCATATATCTCAAAGGCACACATCTCAAACCTCTCCTTAGTTATACCAGGAAACCCATGCCTTCTAAATTACCACTCATCTCCCCGGGCCACTGGAAAGGGAGAGACCACTGATTGTGGGAACAGTTGTCTAAACTGAACCTAGAAAAATGGAAATCTTGTATTAAATATGGAGTTACACAACTTCCCCTATTTCACAAATTTATTGCGCACTTTCCCAGATGTTTGGGGGCTTGTAAAGATAAAAGACAGTGTGTGACCTTAACAATCTAGCAGATTTCAAATTCTTTCATGAAGTTCATCTAATTTAATCATTGGGTCAAGATCATTCTCTGTGGTGAAAGCAGAAGCAATGTTACACATTCCTGTTTGACAGTGGAACGAACTGAAGCTCAGAAAGGCAACCTGATTCACAGAGCCTCATATCCAGTTACAGGAAATGCTGGAAATACATCCAAAGAGTCAATTTCAGTAATCTTTACATTACTCTGATTCTCAGTCCCAGAGGTTCCTTCAGAAAGGAACTCAGAATGGACTTGGTCTATCAGCTAGCAGGAGGAAACAATTTGAGTTTTGGAGCTTCTTCCCTAAAATGGTATAATAAAGGGATTGCCCAGCTTCACACCTCGTAAGTGTGGCACTGCCTCGATCATTGACTGAGAGACTACAATCAGTGAGTCTCCATCATCCTGGTGAGTACATGCTTTGGGGTGGACAGATCTCGATTCGAATACCAACTCCCAGTTACTCAAATTAATCTCCACGTGCCTCCAGTTTTCGAGAAGTTCTGGTGACCTCCCTTGTAGGACTGGTGGAAGGAGTTGAGTGAGATAGCTCATAGAAAGAGTATAGTCCCATGCTTGAAACCGTGACCCAGAGGAGGTGCTCTAAAATCCCCACCCCATCCGAACCACCCAAACACACACGCAATTTACGCAGTTTGTGCATTCAACCAACAAATGCTTATCAAGCACCTACTATATGGGAGTCTCACTGGGAAGTAGAATACAAATATAAATCACCTTTAATCTCTGACTCAAGGAATTTGGCCATCTGTTGCGTTTGTTAGGGAAAGAGACTTTGCGCCACCTAAAGTCCTCCTTTTGGAGGGAGAAAAGGTAGGCTGGGATCTTGGGAATGGGGAGTAATCCTTCCCCACTTCCACTTCAGGACATATAGAGGAAATGGGACCAAATTCTCTTCTGGATTTCACTCTCTCGGGCTGAATGGTAGGTTTGGGGCGGGGAATGTGATGTTGCCTTACCCTTGGGAGAGCTGCATCCAGAGGGAACTCTTATTTCCTATGTCTTTTCTTCCCTGACGTTTTCAATATCCATCACAAGAGCCTTTGCCAGTCATCTGCTTTGCCTTTATCCCGAAATTAATTTCCTGGGATGGTGCAAGATGCCATGAACATCTGGCCCGAATGCTCAGGACTGTCCTTCCCAATTGGTTGTTCCGCCAGCAATGCAGCTGAGTGGCAGCACTATCTTTGCCCTGAGATACAGTGAAGCTCTTGGCTCAGAGTGTCCTGTGTCTGTCCAGGTCCCCTCCTCCTTCTCTAAATACTGGAAGCACCCTTCATGCTTCACTTGCCATTTTGACTTCAAAATAAACTAACCATACTTATGGTAGAAGAATGATGCCAAGATTCACTGGGGAATGTCTCTTTCTTTCCTCCAGAGAGTTCAGGTAGGGACTTCCCAATGCACCTCAGAAGGATTCTTTCCAATTCACTGTGTGCCCCCAAAGGTAGCAGCAACAAGGCATTGAGTAAATGCGGGTTAATGTGTGTGTGTGTGTGTGTGTGCATGAGTGTGTGTGTGTGTGTGTGTGTGTGTGTGTGTTTAAGAGACAGACAGACAAGGACAGAGACAAAGATAATGAGACAGAGAATGAACAGCTGTCACGATTGCCCTGTTTTGGAGCAGAAGCATTTTTGCTTAAGAAATTTCAAAAAGTACTGCAAAATAAATGTGAACATGTACACTCCGAGCAACCAAAAGCATTTTCTCAGACTACATGTCTCCTGAGGAGAATGTGGAGTTTTTGCTTCTGGCCAGATTGGAAACTGTCCCCATGCCCATCTCCTCCTGCCAAAGCTTTGATCCTAAAGAAACACTTCAGTACTTCAAACTCAAACCCACAATACCAGACCTTGTGGTAGATGTATTTCACATTCGTGATCTTCCTAATTCACACCAACTCTCTCAAACCACACTCAGTACGAGGTACATACCACACGTCCATTCCCATTTTCCTGACCGCCAGTCCCATTCCCCACCAGGCACTTCACAAACTTTTTTTTTGTTTTTTAAATCAGACTTCCTTCCCATTCACCACACCTCAAGAGTTCCTAAAATTTCAAATCTCCTCCAAACCATTTAAACTGGAAGTGAGATGGAATTTTCTAGCTTCAGAGTTCCAAGATGAAGCTCATACCTTCAACTACGCTGCAAATGACAACTCCAATACTTTGGGTGTAAGGGTTATCTTCTCTAGAGCTCAAAGCATTTTTATTTTATTTTATTTTTTTAACATCTTTATTGGAGTATAATTGCTTTACAATGGTGTGTTAGTTTCTGCTGTATAACAAAGTGAATTAGTTATACATATACATATATCCCCATATCTCCTCCCTCTTGCATCTCCCTCCCTCCCACCTTCCCTATCCCACCCCTCCAGGCAGTCACAAAGCATGGAGCTGATCTCCCTGTGCTATGCGGCTGCTTCCCACTAGCTATCTATTTTACATTTGGTAGTATATGTAAGTCCATGACACTCTCTCACTTTGTCCCAGCTTACCCTTCCCCCTCCCTGTGTCTTCAAGTCCATTCTCTACGTCTGCGTCTTTATTCCTGAACTGCCCCTAGGTTCTTCAGAACCATTTCAAAGCATTTTTAAAAATCATCATATTTTGTTGTAGCATTCTACCAGGTAAAAAGAGGAAGGTATTTTTTTCTCATTTGACAACAGCAAAACTATTAAGTGGCATAGCTAATTCCCTCACAATGATCCAGGAGGAGGCAGGGCAGGGACAGAAACAGCTGATTCTCAAAAATAATGATCTATGTGTTCCAGGCCCAAAGCTTCCTTGGCCTTTACGGTATCTTCGTTGCTACTGCTCTTTATGACCATGGATTTTTCTTTGTTCTTATTCTCAGATGGATGTTAAAATTATTTTAAAATACTCTTTCCTTCCAGTCGTTATCTGTTTTCCTCCCTCCCAACACATGTATGTTGCCCCCACCATACTGCTAAGGCTGTGCCTGAAATTCTGAACATGGGGGTTGGAGGTGAGGAGAATTCCTGCTTTCTCCTCCTCTGCCTTCTAACTCTTTATTCTCCCAGGAATAAAGAAAGCTGATATTTATTAATTGTCTGGTGCACGATATATTTAATGTGATTTTAGTATTTATAACACCTTTACTTTGGTATAATCTCCCCTCAGAAGGATTAAGTGCCTTCTCTACATTCTCAGTTTGTAAGATGCAGGACTGAGCTGTGAACCCCTGAGGTCTTGCCAATTCCAAAATCTACATGTTATTTCTGCGTTGTTCCCTCCAAGTTTGTTCCTGTTGTTCATTTTAAACATATTTAGGTCACACTAACCTCCTTTACATAGACGCTCAAAAAGTGCGATCAGTGAGTATCTTTATCATTGTGTTATGGACACTAGGATTGAAAGTTTTCTTTTCTTTTCTTTTCTGGTTTTCCTAAACATTTTATTTTCTTTTTTGGTTTTCCTAAGCATTAAGTTGGCTGACTTAACATTCTTATTCCAGAGGCTGGGAATAAGATGAAAGCCAAGAGTCTGATTTATTTCTTCAGGGATTCATTTAAATCATACAAAGCTATTCATTGACTTGGCTTTTCCCTTCCAAAGATCTTAATTTAGAGTGGTTTGATTTCATTACTGGTGATTAGGAGAGCTTATTGCATAGAAACAAACTATATGATCCCTTGGAGAAATGCGAAAGTCATCACCGGCTGAGATGACCCATGAATAAAATGGGTGAAAAGCATTCTAAAGAGGAAGAATATGTAAGAGAGATTATTTTTAGAGGAAAAAAATTATTGTTGGAGGTAATAACATGTCTTAGGCTAGATATGTTATTTGGTCTCCTCAGATAGCTTCTGCAGGATGGAAACTTAAAAATAGATTTTGGTTTTTTTCTCTCAACCTGACACACATAATCATTACAGAAAAAAATATGCATAGGATAGAAAATTAAAAAAATGAACACACATAATTCCACCCACATATATGTAACGATAATAGACGCCTTGATATGTGAACTTCCAGCCCTTCTCTCTGCATATATAATTTAACAGAAATAAGATCATAACATAATACATCTTTGAAACTTGCTTTTTTTCATTTGATATTATGAGTACCTATTGATGTCCATAAGGAAACATATATAACACAATAATTAAAGACCTTGTAGGATGATATCGTGTGTTGTGTCATAACTTACTGAACCTGTCCTTTAGAATTAGACAATGAGACTGTTTCCAACTTTTCATTTTAAATAGTGATACAAAGGCTGCCATACAAAAGAGTTTACATAAGGGAAAAAATGAAGGATAGCAACATACGTTTGGAAGTAGAATTTTTGTTAGATTAAGTGTATAAAAAATTTTAAGGCTTTTGATGGATGGTCCCAAATTATTTTTCCAAAAGTTATACTAACATACATAGTAGTGTTTAACTGTGTCCACCTCCCTAAACCCACAGATTGATGGAAATAAATGTTATTTCATCATTTTAATATACATTTCTTTGGTTAGCAATAATGTTGAATAATCTTGCTATGCACATTGGCTAGATGTATTTCTTATTTTGTAAGTTACTTATCATTTTCTTTTGCCCATTATTTTCTACCCTAGTGTTGGTTGTTTGCTTATTTAATTGTACAAATTTATTATTTTAAATATTGTAATACCTTATGATATATGTTGCAAATATTTTTTTCAGCTCGTTTTTTGCCTTTTAATTTTTCTTCTGGTATTTCATACAACAAACTGAAATTTTGCATTTCTTGGTCGTCAAATTTATCAGCATTTCTTTGCTTTTTCCCTTTGTTTTCAGGCTTAGACCATCCTGAGGACTTTAAATCAACTGAAAAATTCTGACTTATGATACACAAACTCTCTAGAAACTCAGAATCTCCATTCATCTTTATTTATGATACTGGTTCTAAGACTAGGCTTCCACGAAACACCATTCTTCCACAATTTTAGCCAAGGTATTGTGCCATTAAATATGAATAATAGCAGTCTTTCCAATTTTTCAGAAAAATACACTTAATGGAATATCTTTCAATTCCAAGGTTTCCCACCACATTTTTTCCTCAAATGTTCAGTGCTGCTCCTTGTTGCTTTTATTACTATCTAATAAAACTTGGTGTCATATTATATATTCTGTTATTTTAAATTTAATATGTCAATATTAAATGGTGTTGTGCAAAGATCACTATTATTTCCAGATGTTGTACAAACTGACAAGTTCAAGGATCTCTAGTGTATGGTAGATGTTTGCTACAGTTAAAAACTAAAAGGGAGATAATGTTCACAACACATAAAAATTAGAAAACTGAAGACTAAGAATTCTGTTGTAACTGCTAATCACTTCTTACTTTCTTTAAAATCCCATGCCTTGATTGTAAATATCACTGACAAATGCATTCAATGAATCTGATTGCCACACTCTTGTGAAATTATAATTTTCCAATGGGCTCAGATAACTTTCCTAAAGGAAAGATACTTCTTTTACCCACAAAAATTATTATTCTTGAAATTAGAAGTATAAATGGGACAAGGAAATTTATTTCTTGTTTTTTAATGCTTCCAGAGGCAGTCTTTATTGCTGTACTGGGTCTGTGAAGAACATATACAAAGGTACCTCTCAACTAGCATTCACAAATAGAAGCTTTGAAGATATGCACCTATAAAATGCATGCATTTCCTGAACTGGTAGCTGCTTTATTCAACAGACCATTAAAAACCCATTCAGAGGGCCTCTCACCGGCTCACGTGCACTATGAGTACTTAAAAGCTGGTGAAACCAGCAGAGTAAGAAACAAAACAAAACAAAATGTTGGACCAACATCTACCAAAATTTACAGAGAAAAAAAAAGCTCTCTCCCCAAAGCTAAATTTCCTCCAACCCTAACACTCTTCTAAAGAACAGGTAATGTGACAAAATTGCCCCACTTCCAATTTCCCAGCCAAAATCCAACACCCCTCCTGCCCTCCAAGTATCAATCATCAGCCCAGGCAAGGCAAATGAACTTTTAATCAATAACAGCTACTGTTTCTTGTACCGGGACTGTTTATGATTTAAAAGGGGAAAAAATTTAAATCAATCCTGATGTGAATGTTTTCCCTATTGAAGAGAAAAAGCAACACCCTGTGTCAAAGAGGGGGGTGTAGTTTCACATGTTTTAAAAATATATTAAAACAAATTAAATTTGAGATTGTTTTTTACCCTCATTTGTTATAGACAGAAAAGTAACGGCATAGGATGTTTTGGATTGATGAGTCAAGTTAGACTAATGAAAGCTCAGTCTATGTCTTCGCACCATTGTCTTTCCTGTTTACATTCATACTCTGGTAGAGATTAATAGAGCTAGGAGGGAATTTAGGGAACAACATCTGTCTAAAGATGGCTGCCTTGGGAACCCTGTCACTGGGGCTGTTTAGGCATCGGCAAGAGGATGAACAGCTGGGAAGCTGTAGAGAGAATTCAAACAACAGAAGGGTGTTTAGATTATACTGGTGAGAAACTGATCATATGTGGAAGCCTATATGTAGAATCTACAAGAATAGGTCTGCTCTGGCTGAAGATTCTTGCCCCTTTCCCTGTACATATCCAAAAGGCAACCCTTGCCTGGAATCTCCAGGGTTTCACTGAAAAGGTTTGCAAACCCCAGTACCAGACATCTTTAAGGGGTGTTCCAATTCTCCCCTCAATGTTCCTTCCATTCCTCTAGGCTACATCATGTAGGTCTGACTGAACATCATAAATCCTAATAATACTGGTGGTCAGGTCTTCCTGCATCTTGTATCTCCCTTTAGCCAGTGAGAAATCAAACTGGTCTCTGCTGCATTATTTTGGCATGTTTGCACAAACCAGAAATAACTTCCCTAAAGATTACTGAAATGAAATCATCTTTCACCTAATTGGGAAAGGCTATACAGGCTTTTGCCCAGTTTTAAAGAGTAATGTGATGGGGGGCGGGGAGCGGAAATGATGATGGGAGTGATTTCTTGACTGTTTTCTTTTACAGTTTGCTGAAATGGAACAAATCAATCCTGTCTTGCTTATTTATAAAACCTTAACACCAATGGGGTGGGGAGAATTAATGAGACCAGGCACAAGGAATGTGGAAATTTTCATTTCTAAACTGCTGGCACACAGACATGCATTAGTGTCTTGTGCTTTTCAAGGGCACTGAAGAAATGAGTTTTCTGCCTCTTACAACTTTTGGTGGAGAACACTCATTTGCACATAATTACTCACCACAATAGCTGGCAGCCAGGGGAAGGATCCAGCAAAGAAGCCCACATTTTTTAAGAACCAGGATCCATATACCCGTAGAAGAACGCAGTGATAACTGTAGGGCCTCAGAAAAGAATAACCATGTGACTAGTAACACAAAAGTGGTAGCAGACTTACAAGGTGCAGTTAATCTTCATGCTGCCTCTACAAAGTCAATATTTCCATTGAGGATCAAATGACCAATTCTGAGTCTCCAAAGGGTCAAATGACCTGTTCAAAGAGGCATAACTCACAATCGAAAGGGCCAGGATTTGAATTCAGGTCTATGTCTAAATCCCAAGTTCTTTCCATTTTTCTAAAAAATATTTTTCTGGGAAGTGAAGGAAGAAGTTTGATCTACATTAAATCCCATAGCAACTCAGTGTATAAAGAAAAGTTTTGATGTCTGTTTGGCCACAGTAGCAGTTGTACCTGCTGTGTTCTTCTGCTCTGGAACCCACTTACATACAGCTGATGTGCTCAAGACTCTTTGAAGACCGACCACTGTCGTCTCTGCCAGTGTTCACTATAAGGACACTGATCCCAGTGCTGAGGGTACCATCTCCCAGTGCCTCCAAAGCAGCCAGGTCTCAAAATGGAATTGCAGCTCTTGGATCATCTCTGTGAAAAAGCCATGCTCTATTCCCCACCAAAAGAGGAGAATGGTCCTTTAAAGGAATATATACTGCATTTCACTCCTGTGCTCTAAAGCTACACTGCTTGAACTGCCCCATGTCACTGAATGTCTCAGGAAATTTTCCATTTCAGTTTTGTTAGTGCTTCTTCTTCCCATAGAGCTCAGACTTATGTCTCTGTGTCTGGGACAAGGGATGCCCTGGACTCCACACTTTTTTCCGTGTCCCACTTTTGTCCTCTGGGACAAAAGTCCTCAGTTACCCAAACAGCTTTAACTCCTGCCTATGATCTTTACTACTTGGCTGGAATTTATGTACTGTTCAGGTGGTAATAGCTAAGTGATCTTAATTAGGTTGAAGGCTCTTGGTTTAAAGAAGAAAGCCATCTAGCTCATTAGCTTCATGGCCCACGGAATCAAATAATTAAGCAACAGAGAAAAATATAATATTAGAGTAACCTGATCTAAATATAGGAGCAAGACCTCATATCTCTTTTCCTTAATTTGTTTGGAGCTTTGGAAGATACACTTAAGAAGTATGTGCTCAGACTTCTGTCATTAATGATGAGCTGTTTGGAAATTTAATGATGGCATGTCAGACTCCAAGTAGGGAAGCAGAATTTTCCATTACCAAGGTCATTATTTATTAGTGCCTTAAATACTGTGGGTATCTAGTATATGGGACAAAGTGAGTCCAGGGGAAGAGCACTTGAAAGAAAAGAGAAATGACTACTTTTACTATCACCATTAGACCTGACAAGCAAGGACTTCTGCCCTTAACCCCATGTCTTAAGGAGCCCAGGCCTTTGGATTGTTTTCCTCAACATTTTCTAGTCCCTTTCCAGTGCCTAGGAGCAGGTGAAGCCCACAGTGCCATCCAGACAAGGCTTTCATTGCCAAGACAGAGATCCACATGGACCTCAGTCAACCCTCTATCCCATCTGTGAGGGTCAATCAGATGCCTCTAGAAGCTCTAAGACTGCTACCTATGGGGTCATCTCAGGACCCCAAGAGGCTGACCTGGCAAGTTATCACTCCCACTGACTGGTGTGAAATTTCTTTGGCAGGACCACATGAGATTGGGCTTCAGATGGGGTTGACACTGATTTGGGGTGACTCAAATTGCTGATGTGAGTAGGGGTCCCGCAAAACGAAGTTTTCCAGAGCTTCACATTTCTTAGCATGATCTTGCCTGCCTTCAGGGAGTGAGCCATTCAGAACAATAGATTTCTCCTAGGGAGGCTCTTAACCTGATATCTTGTAGTCCAACATAACATTATTTTAAGCTCTCTGAGAAAGGGAATCAAGATACTTACCCTCATTGCTTCCCAGAGGCTGGCACAGTGCTAAGCACATCATAGATATAAAAAAAATACTTGATTGTTATTGAGATCTCTTCCATCTGTCCATCCATCCATTCATTAATCCATCCATTCATCCATTCATCTCCTCAGTAATTGTTTCTTCTAATATATAATTTCTTACAGTACAGGTGGATTCCCAGAGTTTCAAAAGCACAATGAATTGGAGATCAATAACATTACTAAAATCCCACTCTGAGAAAGACACATGGATGAATAAGGGCTAAAAATAAGGAAAACTGCACTGAAGGAGGAATACAGAGTAAACTTTTCTAAGATTAAAACTTGCACGTAGGAGGAAAATCTTATCCAAGTTTCAAGTAAAACAATATTGTCATTTGCCCAGAATTATAAAAACAGAGAAGCAGAGCAAGTGATTTTAATCTTTCTGAGAAAAGTGCACTTTGCTCATCAAGATGACAAGAATATAAAGTGTGTCTAATTATCTTTTTATAATTGAAAAAGTGTAAAATGTTATTATTCTGCTACAGATGTATTTAAAATATTATTTAACATTTTTTCCTGATTATAATAGATTAGGCTTTCTGTTTTGTTGTGTTGTTGTTTGCAAGGAACACCTGAGCCACCTTTAGGAAGAGGGTTTACTGTGAGGTATATAGTTACTATAGTTGGCACTAGGAAACGATTAAAAATGGAAAACAGAGGCAGCTTTAGGGATCAACGGTCTCTCTCTCTCTCCTTCTCCCTCTATCTCTTTTTCCTTCTTTCTCCTCTCATCACCCTTGAAAAGTAGAGCCATCTCAAGGTGTACCAAAAAACCTAAGGATGAGGTAAGTTTAGGTCAGGTAACTACCCCAGACCATAAGAGAGTCACCTATGCCCAAAGAATAGTTGTTTGCTCTTAAGGTAAGGCTGGTTAGCAAATCAGACATATAAACTCTAAATACAAATACTTAGGAAAAATAATTTTTAAATTCTTGCAATTCTACCCCCCAGAGACAATAGCCATATATAATTAAATATATTTCATTCAAGTTTCAATATAGGCATGTATATTCTCAATATTTTTAACCAATTTTGAATATTGTGATTCTATTTTATAGTTTATCTTTTTAGGGATATAGAGCTAGCAAGATAGCTAGATAGATATAGAGATAGATATAATAGGTATTATTAAATATACACTGAAATTCTTTTGTTTAACGGCTACTTAAAATGGCTATTGAATGAATGCACATAATTTACTTAATCCCCCTTTGTTCACTTTTATGATAATCTCTTATTTTTTTTAAGCAAAGCCATAATGAACGACTCTGTAGCTAAGATTTTGTGTGCATGCATAATTTCCTTAGAATATATTTCTAAACTGGAATTTCTGTCAAAAAGGCTAAACTTTTAAAACGAAAGCTGTTGCAAATACTTCCATTTTTACAGAAATAGTTACACCAATTAAGATCTTATATTCTGTGTTTAAGCATCTCTTTTATCATACCGAATGAACACCAGGTGTTATGACTTTATTTTTCATTTCACTGTTACAACTTACTACATTTCATTAATTATACACTTGCAATTTAAAAGGGAAGATTGCTGCCATCAGTTTGAGTCATCCCTTAGGGATAAATCTCTCTCTACAAATCAGCCTCTTTTCAAGTTTCACTGAGAATACAGGGAGATAAGATTCACAGGGTTCCTAATTCTCCATGGAAGAAATCTTCTATGTTAGTTCTAATGCCTTAATATTTGCCTGGACCTGAACATTTAATTAATTTTTGGCTTATTCAAATATTAGGAGTTTATTGTGTGAATGGTTCCTCATTACCGTGAGCAATTGTTCTACATAATAGCATGCTTATGTTTTACTCTAAAACAAAGTATACAGAGGGTAGTTTTGTTTGTATGGTTGGTTAGTTAGTTGGTTGGTTGATGAGAGAAGAAAACTTGTAATTTCTTTAGAACATTCTTTTAATCAAACTGTTAGAGGGCTGATGGCTGACTAAGTCAGGACTCTGTTGCAAACCTTCTAGAGACACAAAAGGCTCTCCAGTAAGAGAGGAGCCTGGGTGTTTCCTCTCTTTTCCTTAAAAAAATTTTTTGTTGTAATTCATTATTTTTCTTGGATCAGATCTCTTAGGAAAGATGTGACTGTTTAAGTAATTGCTTTCTTCTGCATACTCCTTCAGGTTCAAGGGCAGAGCAATTCAATTGCACACTGTCTAACACCCCGCTTCCAAATAAGTGCTGTTCCCATCAATATATTCCATTTTCCTGGTCTTTGCCACGAGTTTTCCACACTAGAACCAATCTCTGGAATCCTCTCCATCTGATCTCATTTGCTTCTTATTAAATCCAGAGCTCTTTTGAAAATACTTTAATAAGTACTTTTGATCCCTCCATGTTTTTCAAGGATTTCTCAGTTTCTTCCAAACATTAAGCTGACAGATTTCTGGGAGCAGCCAATCTCACTTGGAGACACTTTAAGCTGATGATATCATCTGAACACCCAGGGAAAGGGCCTTTTGGGGGAGCTTTGTTAGCATGGGTGGCTGGGAGCCACGCTGGTCCTGTTCTTCATTTCTCTGGAAGTGAGTCAAGGAAGACAGGACTTTCAGACCTGCACTCCTTGCTTCCTGCAAATGAAAATGTTCTCTCAGAAACAATGGACTTTAATAAAATACAAGCAACTTCAAAGTGCCTATTTCCATCAGTTCTTGCTCTCCCAAGTGTGTTTCTTTCTTACTAGAGCAGCCCTTCTTGATTTCTCTACAATTTTCTGGGTGAACACCCTGAAGGCCCATTGGACTTTTCTACCTCTGCAGAAGCGCTATTGACCTCTCTGTGGCTAAGAGTGAAGATTCAGACCCATGCTAACGTTCCTGTGGAGACTTAAATGTCTCTCTGAAATAGGGAAATGCATTAGGGGAGAGAGCTAAGCCTCCTGGCTTCCGGACCCAGCTCTGCCTTCAGATTGCATTGTGTCTTTGAGATGTCATTAAGCATTTTGGGGGCTTCAGAGTTTTCATTTGTAAAATGAAAGAGTTAAAAATGCTTCTATCTTCCTAAAGGTGAATTAGGATTTTAATCAGGAAGGAATTGTATATTTAATATGAAAAAAAATGTTTAATGTGGCAATGTATTTTTGGATTTGGGAAAGAACATTGGGAAACATTTGAGTACTTTTCTATAGAATAATTTATGCAAAGTAAAGTTTGATAGCATAGTTTAGGTGTTAAAACGCTCAGCAAATTGCTAGCTAGGCGTGCCACACTGGAGTGTAATGGTTTCAAGCACAGATTTGGAGTCTGAGGGAGCTGCATTAGCTCTTTGGCCATGTCACATGATCTTGGGTAAATTCACATTGCTCTTTAAGCTACAGACTCTTAATCCAAAAAAAAAAATAAAACCCTGAAATCAAACCAAAACAAAATCCCGGGATAATAATATAGTAGTATTATTACTATTCCTTTTTACAATTACTGTTTTTTCATACTTGGGAACATCAAAGACAAAGTATATGAAGTGCTTTGCTTAGTAGCTGGCACAAAGCTAATCCTTACTGATTATAAAAGTTATTACATACACTGTTTGAACTCTCACCATTTAATTTGATCAGTTTCTTCCTAGCTTGTGTAGGGATACATGTCAGTGCGTTTCTCTTTGCAAATTTGTTTTCAATCTGGTCAATATAAATATTCAATATATCTCAGTATATACAATATATACAAAGCTTCAAATGCTGAAGTTTTCTCTGATCCATTCATCGAACATTTTATTAAATATTTCCAACTGATTTTGAAAAAAAAATCCCAGTTTACAGAAATCCTTTATAAAAATGTTTATTTTCATTGCGGGTAACGTGGGTTACTTTACTAAGTAGTACTTCAAAAGCTCAAACATTTTTAAAAGCTGATTTCAAATAGCAAAGAGAGAAAACATGAACTGCCATGCCAAAGTACTTCATTAAAATTTTAAATCAGCTTTATCACAAAAGTTTGGAATTAGTTACTCTGTGTGTTAAATAAAAAACACAGTTGTACAGTTTGAAGCTACAGTTTCTATATCAACTGGTGGAATATCACAACATATTTCAACATAGTTATGAAGTATGTGTGCATAATATCCAATTCCAAGGGCACCTCTCCTTCATAGCTTCTTAATTTATTAAGAACATTGTGTTTCATCAAAATGTGTGCTGTATTATCATTGCAAAAACATAATTTATCTTCAATGTCAAATGTTTTCACTGAATTTATATTACAATAACATCAAATATTTCACTGTCAAGAGAATGAGTTTCTAAAATGTTGGCTTTGATTACATGAAATTGATGAAAAAAGAAGCATAATTGAGATGAGCTAATTTTCTGTTTGGACTATTTGATGACCAACATAAAATTCTCATTATTTAACTGTGAATTTCTTCTTCTGCTCGTGAAGCCACACACCAACAGCTATTACTTTATTTTGAATTCATGCACACAAAACAAATCTTGGAATAAATAATGAGTGAAAGTGATTTAGAATAGCCATTTGATCTAAATGAAAAGTTGTATCTCACCAAATGATACGAAGGGTACTTTCTTCGGTTGTAAATAGGGCCCAGTCTGTATAAATTAGTTACTAACTTTTGAAGTAACTGCTGATGCTTCTCCAGCAGATTTGTGTCTTTTGGTTTTCATGTGGTCGTTTATACCACTATGACCCCATGGTGGATAGTAAATGTCAACAAACATTTTGTGCAAGTTACATGTTCATCATTAACTCTCCTGAGTAATCAAAATTCACTTCCTCTTTTTCAACTAAACCTATACTTCCTTTTTTAAACTTATTGCTGCTAAAAGTGATTATTGCAGAATAAAAAAGCATTGTCAAATAATAAAATAAATAGTTGTCGATTTTACAACAACAATGTTATTTTACTGTACAATAACTGACAAAACAACAGTACCCAACTGTTTAAACTGTTCTCTTCCTGCTTCACAGACAGGACTGCCCTGTTTTTATTTCCTCCACTTGTTTCACATGTACCTAAACTATAATTTGCCACATTTCTTATTCTCAGTCACCTTGCTGACTGTGACCTGGTGGCTTCCTGTATTTTGCAGCCCTTGCAACTGGTCACAGTACAACTGATTGCCACACCAGACGGCCAGCAGTGGTAGAGTGTTGAATACACCTAGAACTATCAGAGACTGAAAGGGGTCAGCTGTACCTAACAATTCATGTCTGAGTATACTTCATTTTATCAGAAAACTGTTTTTGAAAGGGAGGTATGAAGGACTGGGGAAAGGTGAGGCAAAGAGAGACGAGCTATCACTGGGCATCTTTCAGATTTAGCCCGCATATAAGAATAAGAACCCTGTGCCCTACAAGTATGTCTCACCCACTACTGGACAAGACTATGGTAGAAGCTAGAGGAACAAAGGAGAGATCTGCCCAACTGTTTAAAGCTTATTCTAAAGCAATTATTACAGTAAAATTTTATTGTACAATGAAAAGTCTGGATCAGATACTAAACCAGATGGGAAACCAGGGCAATACACATAAACTAGTATTGTTCTGGGCTCATGATCACACCATAGAGTCATTTCAAAACTATCTGGGCTTACTCTTTCTGGTTCAAGGAGAAAGAGTTATGACTTGTAGGTAGAGGTCACTGGAAGATGGATTTTAAATAAATACCAGGAAGAGTTTCTCAAAATGGTACTGACAGTAGAGAAATCCTCATCACTGGAAGTGCTAAATCTGAGCACGGATATTACAGAGAGAACCACAGGTGAACAAGGTGAACTCGAAGGCCTCTTCTAAAGGTTTCATGTGTCTTGATCAATGTACTATTATAAGTAGATCTTAAAGGGAAAGAATCTCAGCCCTGAGAATGTTGGAATTGTTTCAGCAGATGGCAAAAGAAGGGGAAAAACACCTCTTTCATGAGCTTACATATTCTTCCAAAGACTTTTAATGGGTTTAGTATACTGGGAGAATCTAGTTGTCCTTAGAGTAGCCGCAGAAAAGAATAGCCTTTTGATTGAAAGGAAGGGATCTTAAAATGTCATCAAATCTAGAGTTGACTGTTAGTCACAACGCTTGACACATGACTGATACAGAAGAATCTTTTGGAAATATTAAGCTTTCTGAACATCATCTATATAATGAAGTTTGTATTATCTCCTCAGTTCCAGGCAGACCAACATTGTCCAACATCTAATAATGGAGAGAAGAGAATGCCACTTACTTGTCTTCTTGTGTGATAATATAGAAGCTGTGCAATTACTTGAAAGATGAGTGGATGTGAAATAAAAGCCATTTTGTGTACTGTTTAGAGTTGTCTGATACTGTTTGCACTCAATTTATGATATAATTGCTTTCATTAATTTTCATTTTCTTGAAAGATAAGCATCATAGAATGGTTCTCCCAGTGAATGGCTACATTCTTGGTTCTTGATAGAGAACTTTCATGTAAATCTCATAGAGCAACTTGTAAATGGTAGTTCTTTTTAACCTGAATACTTCCCAATCCTTTTTGTCTGCCTGTGAAGCCCTAGGCAATACAAAGTAGAATAGATTTTTTTTTTGTAAACTGGAATTACCAATTCATTTGAAACTACACCTGGTGAAATATAAGACATTACCACTACAAATAAACTAAGCCATAGGTCCTGGTTAAAAAAAAACCCCAAAACAGGCTCTAAATTTCAATCATAGTTCTGCCTTTACTAGCTTAGTGACTTTAGACAAGTTATGTAAATTCTTCTGGACATGTTTCTCCATTGTTCCCCTCCAACTACACTTCCCCAACTGGACATGTTGGGAAATTTTTCATGGTGGAAGATAATTCAATTTCATCAACGTGTTTACAGTGTGCTCTATGCCCCAGGCACTGCTACAGACAACCTGGGGAATAGAGGGAAATTTTAAAAAGGAATAGAAAGTGTTTCTTGCCCTACAGAAAAGGAACAGTGATTAGCCCCGTATGCTTCTCAAGTACATGCATTATAGTAGCCCAGACAGGAACGTCCTAATTGAGGCTATGGCATTAAAACTTGCCTGTATACAGGGGGTGGGGGTAAAATGTCAGCTATTCCATCTCTGAGACAAAAAAAAGAAAAAAAGTGTGGTAAAAGAACAGCCAGTTAATCCTTAGATAACACTCTTAGAGGACAAAATTATAATCACTTGCTGAAATCCCAAAAGGTGTGTCCCAGAACAATTTGCAGACTTCCACCACGGAGCCTAAGCACAGGACTTAACTAACAGGTCCAGAAGGGAGAACATCTTTTCTGTGAGTAATTGAGCGGGAACAGGACAGTCCAGTGGGCCGACCACAGGCTTAGTTTCACACTCCTGAGTTATCCTGGCTTGGTTGTTGCATTGCTTGGGGACATTCAGGAAGCTGCTTCATCTCTACATGTCACCATCTATGAGATGGAGTTGTAATTTTAACGAACGTGTAGGGGAATTTAGGAGATTACTACACAGCTTGAAGTCAAGATTTGGAAGAAAGTCTGCTGTTTTTAGAAGCAAGAGACTTTAAAGTAACACAATAATTTATTTTTATTTTACACTGGTACAGTTGATTCTCATTATTCACGGGTTCCATATTTACAGATTTGCCTACTCGTTAAAATTTATTTGTAACTTCCAAATAAATATTTGTGGTCCTTTCATAGTCATTCTTGGCTGGGCGCCTAGTGTCAAAAAATTTGAATAGCCTGATGTACACGTTCCCAGCTGAGGCTGGACGAGGCGACGCTCTGCCTTCTTATTTCAACTCTCAAACTGTAAATGTGTCCCTTCCACAGTCTATTTAATGCCGTGTTCTTAGCATTTTGTACTTTTTGTTGGTGAATGCATCTGTTTGCAATGGTCCCCAAGCAGAGTGCTGAAATGCTGTGCTCCCAAGCACAAGAAGGCTGTAATGTACCTTATGGAGAAAATAAATGTTAGATTAAGTTTTATTCAGGCACAAGTTTATAGTGCTGTTGGCCATGAGTTCAACGTTAATAAATTAACAATATATATTAAATAAGGAGTCTTTAAATAGACACACACATAAAACAAGGTTAGGTATTGATCAGTTGATGAAAATGTTGTGCTCTGAGGCTTGCAGGAACCTAACTCTGTATTTCCCCTAAGAGCATGGTTCAGTGTTTGCTAATTCAGTGTTGTTGGCTACTTAGGGGACATAATGGCTGCAGGTAATGAGAATCAGATGTATCTATCATTGGTTATCCTGATGCGTTCTCCTTAGAAAAATCACCTCCAGGGATGAAGGAGAGTTTAGTGATCATTTATTCAAACTCCATAATTGTACATTAGAGAAAATGAGAGTGTAGAGATGTAACTTGATCCAGGTCCCTAAGCAAGAAGAGTCAGGCAGAACCTGGACCAGAACGAGGTGCATCAGCCCTCAAGCCCATCCTTATACCACCAGACCACACTGGTTTTCCTGTGGAAGTGTTACCAAAGTCATGTTCGGCTACTCGCTGCACAACAGGCCAATGGGTCAAGTGACAAGGTGTTGAGGCAAAGAAAGTGACTTTATTCGAGAAAGTATGCTAACCAAGAAGACGGTGGACTAGTGTCCTTAGAAACCATCTTGACATCGTGGTGCAGGCAAAGGACTGTTAAAGACAATGTGAGAGATGGGGCTGCAGGGTGTGTGAGCAGCTCGCGCACAGTTCTTGAATTGGTTGGCATCAAGGTGAAGTTGTGAGCATCACCAATCTTCTGGTTTCAGCTGGTCTGGGGTCTCTGCGCTTGAGGTCAGCAGTTTTTTTTTTTTTTGCGGTACGCGGGCCTCTCACTGTTGTGGCCTCTTCCGTTGCGGAGCACAGGCTCCGGATGCGCAGGCTCAGCGGCCATGGCTCACGGGCCCAGCCGCTCCGCGGCATGTGGGATCTTCCCGGACCGGGGCACGAACCTGCGTCCCCTGCATCGGCAGGCGGACTCCCAACCACTGCGCCACCAGGGAAGCCCAAGGTCAGCAGTTTTTATCTGGTGGGGTCTGCTTCCTGAGCAAACAATTTGGGAATGGGTGTCAGAGAATGCGGCTGGTTTATAGTCTAAATTGTTACCAGTTTCCCGTCCCAAAGGCTGTTGTTTCTAAATCTTCACTTCCTAATCATTAACTCTTGAGCCAGTCTTTTGGGGGTCAGGGAAGGCCTGGGAGACTAAAGCAAAAGGCTTTCACTTGAAAGGACAGGGACGCAGAGGCTTGTATGAGGTTTCATGAGCATGGGGAAGTGAATACTTTGGGAGGTGCACTCGAGTGGGGTGAGATAAAACATGACTTCCCATGAGGCTTGTGCTGCAGGCTTCATGTCCTTCCTGTCCAGCAGTGTTTATCTCTCTGGTGATGTTAAGAGGGTGACTGCATAGCTCATGTACCTAAGCTTAAAGAAACAGGTGCTCTGGCATCATGCTTGAGGGCAGCATCATACTCTACAGTAAGTGGCCCCTGTGATCCATATCAGGACTAAATGAGATCAACATTTATAGAAAAAAATTTTTCTTCTAAAATCTTCACTATTGTCCTACCCATGTTTTGGTTATGAGATTAAGTCAGCCAATCTTGGGAGTAGCTAAAAAAGCTTTGCTTTTTGATACATTTTCCTCTAAATTCCTGAGGACCAAGTAGAAGTCACTTACTCTAAATTAAGGTAAGAGAGATGCGGTTAATATTTAAGCCAAACTAGGTGACCCAGGTAAAGATGAGGCAGAGGGAGTGAACTATCTAGAGATGTTGGAGGAGCATGAAGGTGACTATGTGTCCTGAATGATGTCATTAAATTCAGTGAACACTTGAGTATCTATTAAGTACAAAGCATATTGCTTTTTGCTCTAATATTCATCTCTTGAGGTCTATATCGTGGTAATACCGTTATAATCCCAAATTCATTCTGACTGTCAATCAGTTTGATGAGATGATAACAATAAATAAGTACAATCTATTCAAAATCATAGTTTTATCTCTAATCTTTTTCTTGGCACCTTTCCTTCTCTTCTCAGTGTATACTTGAAAATATCTTCCCTAGAAACACAAAGAACCAATAAACCAAAGTTTCTCAGTATAGAAAGTCAGTGTCTAAGAGTGAGAGTCTGCAGTCCAGGTCCTTGAGCCAGATCTGGAGCCAACTTAACCTGATCTGTCTCGTGGAACTTGGGCACTTCTATTTATAGCCCCAGGGTAATCATTATGTAATGCAGTTGTAAGTGGAAGGTAAAAAATAACTTAATTTGTAGGTGCACTGAGAAATTGGGGGGAAATTTTAGAGCTAAGGCCTGCATTATTTTGTCATCGAGTTTTCTTCTAGTCAGGTATAATTTGTCAAACAGCATTGACTGTCAAATGCCATTGGTATCACTTTGTCAACAGATTTCAATCTTCTGAGAAAAAAATAAAAGAATTAACACTGATGTTTACCACATGACACATAGTGCTCTGGACTCTTCTACCAGTTATCTTATTTAACGCTCATAGAAAACAGTCCAAGTGTATGCTTTTCTCTCCATTTTATAGGTTATAAAAAAAGAACTGAAACAAAGAGATTATGTAATTTTTCTTAGGTCACTAAGTAATGGAGCCAGCATTTATATCCAAGGATATCTTGATCCAAATACCATCTTCTTTTCACTTTATCACATGGCCTTCCCCTGTTCATCTGTTTTCCATGTAATTCATGGAGATTCCAGGCATTGTTTCTCAGTGTGTGACCCATGGACCATGTGGGTCAGAATCACCTGGGATACTTATTAATGACATAGATGCCTAGACTCCATCCCTGAACCACAGGTGACTCTCAGTGGATGAGGTCCCAGAATCTGCTTTGTTAACAAGCTTCGCAAGAGCTTCCTACGCACTTTGAAGTTTGAGAGACAATGGCCTACATAATCCTACACATCCAAAGGGCTGGAGTAATAGAGAATATTACAAAATCTGCACCAAAGATACTGGTGTTTCTAGGTGCTGCTAGTGCCCTGCCCATAACCCTTGAGTCTTACCTGTGTCACTCAAGACAGCCAGCCTCAGTTGTGTCTGCATGACCTTCTCCTGGGGCTTTCCTCCAAGCCTCAGATAGGACTCTGCCTGTGCTCATGGCAGACAAGAAGTACCAGGGAATTAACTACCCCAACTCCACCATCCCTCTGCTCTTAACCAATGGCTGGTTGGAACTAGGGTATAAATCCTCCAGCTGTATGACTTCCTGGATGAGTGGCTCTGAGGTTTGCGTTCTCCACTGTTTTCCAGAGATGATCCCCTACAAGATTATGTTCCAGTCATCCATGGCGGTGACTGGCTTTACTACGTCTCCCTTTACATGTTCTTTCCTGTCTTGTTCCCCCACTTTTCTAGGAATATTTCCTCCTTGCCTTTTTATACTATTGAATATTGGCATTTGAATCCTTATCTCTGGGTCTGCTTCTGGGAGAGCACGAAACCAGACAACATTTAGCTAAAAACCCAATTGTAGCACTCACCTCTTATGTGTTAGGCTATCATATTTCTCTCTCCGCCACTTCACTGAGAGAACCATTAACCGCTGAACTAATTTTAACCATCTATGCAGGTGCCTATTGAGAAAGTACGTGCCAGACTGTGTGGAAGTTGCTCTGTGGCTGCTTCTTCGTCTATCAACTTCAGCCATCCTTCTTAATGAACTTAGGAGTATAAGATGGTGAACTCAGTCAGACGTGGGTCAAATTCTCACTCTGCTGTCTATTAGTTTTGTAACCTTGGCAATTTTCTAAGCATCTTTAGGCTTCTGTGCTCTCATCTATAAAAATAAGAATAAAATCTACCTCAGACACTTGGTGAGAGGATTAAATGAAAGAATAAATGTGGAGCTTGACCCATAAAAGGTTATCAAGAATGTATGTTTTTTGCTCTACTCCTTCCTCAGGTTCCCTTATTTCCTGAAGGTATGGTAGCCCCTCTAGTCCCTGGGGATCTATCACTTTACCTGAACTTGATGGTTCTTGTTGATCATGCCATTTATGTTTATTTCCATGAAAAACTAACAATACCTACTAAGAGCTAATGTCTAATGTCTGTTCTACAATGAGATTGTAGATTTCTCGATTGTGACTATATCTTAAATTCATTTATATATCTCTGATATTATGCCTTACACATTGGGGATGCTTGGTCAATATTTCTGTTGACTTGTTAATGAATCAGTGATCATTAGCAACTTCAAACTTAATGATCTATATTTGATATTTGCATGCTAGATCAAGATTGTATAGTTGACATCAGCCCTTGGCAGTGCTGAACTTCTCTGGACCTGGCAGGGAAGGATGAAAATCAACATCTCATTCTTCCAAGGAGGGCTGGAATTCCCAGAAAGTTCAAGATGTAAAGGGTGTAAGGTTTGGCAGGAAGTACTTTTCAGAACTTCTTGACAAACATAAAGGCCATAGAAGGACCAAGACCTTGCTGAAATCTTCTGCCAAATGGTCATGGTTTCTTTTTTTTTTTGAATCTGAGTGCTTTATTTACACACGAAAACAACATTAACACCGGGACCTACACCTTCCAACCACAGAAGGGCATTTTATTTGTTCTCGGAAAATGAAAGCAATTGCAATAATATGAACTAACCAATGGAGCCTTGTGAGAAAACAAATCAACTCTGAAAATAGTTCATCTAAGTGTCTCAGTTTCTGAATTTCCACCACCCAAGGGGCTGACAGTTGGCTACATCCCAAGAGGTAAGGGGAACCTAGTTCCACTACAGGGAGAAATGAATACTGTAAACAGGACTTGGGGGCAGCCCTGGACTCACGAGGAGAGGGAACTCTTCCTAATAGCCGTTACACTGCTAACATCTTCCTTCTTAAAAAAGTTATCCACCTCCTCCCACCAGAGCCCATTTCCAAGATGCTGACTGGGCCTCTTCAACAATAGCTTCTGGAAAGGGTTTATCCACAGCAGGTCTCCTGGAATGTTCTGCTCCAGCTCTGGAGGATGCTCTGAATCAGTTCACCAAGATGAAGTTAGACTTGCAGTGAGCTATAAACTCTGTCACAGGGTCGTGTTCACCTTCTGTTTTAATGGTGCCGGCGATGCTGTCGTTCTCCAGGATAGGAAGGAAAAGCTGCACAAAGTCAGAGGTGTAGGGGGGCGTGATGATGTCGAGCACCTCAGTCACAAAGTGGCGAATGAGGGAGATGTCGGTGTCCAGCTTCTCCAGACACTTGCGGATGTAACTGACCACGGGGAGCGCGTAGCCCCTGCTCAGCAGGTGCACCATCCTGTCCAGGAGGGTCTTCTTCGACTCGAGCTGCTCCATCACGTCCAGCTGGGAGTGCTCCGTGTCGAAGAGCTTCACCAGCAGCTGCAGGACCTGCGGGTGGAGGAGCTGGTAGCAGGCGCTGATCTCATCCAGCAGCGCCAGGTGCGCCGGGGTGTGGTCCGTCTGCAGCTTCTTGATGGAGACAAGGGATGTCAAGAATGTGGTGGTCTCCCTGCAAAAGCTGTCACATGGCTCCTCACCCCTAAGATGAAATCTATTCTAATGTGTGACTGTTTACTTATTTTCCTGCTTCCATCCATCAGGCCCAATCCCTGCATTATATTACCGATTCTTACTACTACATCCTGGAAGGCATCCTGAAAGTTCCCTTTTATGCCGTTTTGTAAAAAATGCATGTGCTACCTTATTCTTTTTCATTCAGATTTCTTTCTGCTTCCCCTCATAAATTATTTTGCAAAATAATTTCCATGACTGCTATTTAAATTTCAAATGCTCTTGCTTCCTTTCACAAAATCAGGTCCATTTGCAACTTTCCAACTTTGTTTTATATTCTGTAATTTCTGGAGACACGACCAAACCACAGCTTTCTTTGAATACATTGGTGCAATCAAGTATTTAAATTATAACCAATAATAATTATTACCAGTTTTATGAAAGAATCTCTTTGATTCCGGCTTCCTTTGTGCCTCCACTGACAACTCAAGAGACTTTAAAAAAGGCTACCTCTTTTCTCCACCATTCCCTTCTCCCGGCCTAGAAGTGCTTTTGTTCTTAGCAGTGTTCTTTCTGCCTGTCATTCAAGTTAAACTTGGTGGAAAGATCACAGTTAGTGATTATTTTTTACCTAGGAGGAAAAAAAAGCTAACGATCTGTGTATACGCGGCCACAATCATAGCACTCTCCCTAAGAGTTAAAAGCACCCTTCAGCTGTCAGGACAACATAGATACCTGGTCCCACACAGCTTCAGGATCTTTCTGTCACAGAGCCACTACGTGTGTTATACGGTATGGATTCTGAAGTAACCAGAACTAGGCAAGGTGAATGGACTTCTTGAGGGTTTCCCTAAATTGTACGTGAGCCACTAAGAAGTCATAAAGGGTATCATCTTGCCTAAAAATCCAGGAAACTTTTGATGGGGGTGGAAGCATTCTATAGATTTGGCACTCAGCACGACCACGGAGGTTGAGTAATATAAATAGTAGAGCTCTGAAGAATACGGGCCTGGTTTCAATATCACATTCTGGTCTTACGGTCCAGCAAAGTACAATAAGTTGAGGCTCAGGAAAATGAACTACAATCTGGGGAACATATGAAGAATGATCAGGGAGTGATTTATATACTCATCTTGGTAATGATAAAAGTGTTGGGTGAAGAGCAATATATAGAGGGAATCTATCTTGTCCTATTGTGGTCTGTAATTGTGTTCTTTTCTTGCAGCTTTTAGGTACCAAACCCAGGTGTCAATTATAAGGACAGTTTTCATGTTCACTTAAGTGAAGTTCCAGACCTTCCCTGGGTCACTCAGTTCTAAAAGTTGTCTAGGCCAAAAAGCTTTGCCTAAATGAAGCTTGCATTATTTTTCTGCCCTATAATTGTAAAGGATTTTTTTATGCGCATCAAACGGCAGTTAAGATATTATCCAGCCACACTGTCTTGGAAGCATTCTCCATGAAGTGACTAATGATGCATTCCTAATAAATAACACTCCAGAGAAAATAAGGTACATGTTTCCTAAATGTTAAACTCCACTTCCGTGGTCATTAGAAGAAAGAAGTCTATATGAAACCTTATTTTTTACTTCAACTCCTGGGAAGACTCAGGGTATTTTTAATTAATGGAGGAAGGAATTTATAAAAATCAAGTCTTTCCTTCCTTATAAATACTAGATTAGAAAAAGAGCAAAGGACCTTAAAAGCCAAAACCAAACTATCAAATCAGTTCAAAAAGATTAAATTTCCTAAACTTAGAGAAGGTGGAATTAATGTTCATTTCTTCCATTTCATAAACTTTCTGGTAATTTAACCCATTAGAGGAAAAGTTATATTTTTTTGTAATTTGGTGCATTTTCTCAAGTAATATGCTACAATGATTAGATTCAAAATGAAGGATAATGGACACAAGTCCCTTAAGAGTGCTTCTGGTTCTTTGTAGAAATATCTGTTTACACCTTGCTGAGGCTAGGTTGAATGAAAGTTATATCTTACACATTGATTCTTGGTCCCATGAACTATTTCCTTTCTGGAAGTCTTTGTGCTTCCTCACTGTGGTGTTGCTTGAGATGCCTTCAAAGACCCCTATCCCACCATCATAAGATAGTTTCCAGTCCCAACCTCAGCAATCAGTTGATCATCAAGGTTTTGAAGAAAACAGGATGGTATCAATCACTTTGTATGAGAACCTTGTGAGAAAATGTTCCAGAAGAATTATATTCCAGTGCAAAGGGCTTACAGGACAAGGGGGATTAAAGAGAAGCTGTCCATCATCTATCTCAGCTTGAGAATTAAGGAAGATAAGCTTGGGAAAATGTCTGGCACACAGAAAATTCTCAACAGATGTTGGTTTCTTTTTACCTTTCTCAGAGCTTCGTAGTTTTATCCAAAAGTTGCCAATAACACATGATGTTCACTGTTGTTATTTAAACCAAATTTCATGTGAGAACAATAGTATCAAAATGGGAAGAAATTTTAAACTATCTTCTTTTGACTGATTATAAGTGGCATTTTGGTGTGAAAGTGTACTTTAAAGATACTTTCAAGACTCTTAATATATATAGGTAAAGTTATATGTACACGTCTATACGTGTTTGTTTACGATTAAGAGATCTCCCACAAAATATTATACCAATTTATAGTCCTATCTGCAGTGTATGCAAATGCTCATCTCTCAAAAGGAGAACATTTCAAAGCCAAATAAACAATAACTAGAGAGAATTCAATGCAGAGAATAAAAGAGTTGTAATGCAAATCAGTTTTCTTTTCCTACCACATATTTGAAAGACTGGGGAGAATGCTGAGGAAGGGAGGCTAAATAGACATCTTCTACACACATCAAATTTTGGCCACGTTCTTGCGAGGAAAAAATGAACAGAGCATTGAAACGTTTGTGCCTTCAGAAAGCTGGTAAGACGTAATGGCACAAGAGATGATACGTGATTCTGTGCATGCCATCACGTAGCTCCTTCCCTCCCTTTGCCCACAGAAAATGACAGGACTTGGCCTGCTTACAGCTCTGGATATATGGGGATGATGTTCCCCACATGGCCAAAGGGAAATGACTCAGACATCTGCATTCCTGAGGCCAGCTGAGTGGCGTGGTCTTTGTGAATTTCTGAAAGTTTGAATCAAGATAGCCACGGGAGTGGTGTTGCAGAAGATTAATTTGAAATTGTTTTTCTCCAGGTTTAGAATGCACAAGTTGTTTTAGTAGAAAACATTGGTTGCCAGGCACATTGACCATTTTTCTATGTGGGTTTGTCACATCATCTTTCTTCAGATAATATTTCTTCAGATTATTGAAAAGATATGTGAGTTGTATTTTCAAGTCTTTTAAAAATTTAAACAAAGAAGAATATAAAATCTCCAAGAAGTTCATCACCCAGAGATAGAGTATCATTGTTTCCTTTATGGTGTATTTACTTCCAATCTTTGTGTGTGTGTGTGTGTGTCTTTGTGTTTCTTTTACATAATTAAAACCATATTGTACGCACAGTTTTATGTCTTACTTTTTCACCTAAATATAATATTGTGATAAAACATTCTTTGGAAACTTGTTATTTAATGGATGTCTACTATTTCACTGTATCAATATTTATTGTATCAATAAATAGTTATTTCATTGTATCAATATTTATTGTATCAATAAAATATTTAAATTATTTAAAATTTTCCTATTGTTGAGTGTTACATTTTCTTCCATTATTTTACTAACATGAATAACACGCTGATGAACATCTTCTAACAGAAATCTTTGCTGCATTTCTGATTATTTCCCTAAGGTATGTTTTTCAAGAAATACATGTTTGTTATTTCTGAGAAAAGGAACTGATGTCTAAAGCTGGAACCAAGAAGTTTTTTTCTCTTATTTCATTTACTTTCTGCCTGTGTGTTATAGGGCCATCATTTCTTTATGGATTCTATTTTTTGTTTGTTTTAACACTATAGGCATTGTTTTAATGACCTCTCAGCTTCTAGAAGATTCTTCTAGCTCACCTCTCTCATCCTGACTGATCATTACCTCAAATCCCCACACCCGTTTGCCAGGCATAAAATGTTCCCCATGGACTGGGGCTTCTTTCAGGACAGCCATCTCTCTGATCCTCAAGTTCCCTCCAACCATACCTGATACATCCTGCTTGTACGCTGAGGCCACTTCCAGTGATTCAGGTCCTTCTCCCTCAGATCTCAGATTTGATCCCAGGTTGGTTCACTTGTAATGAAAAACCAAAGGTGCGGTTCCCCAGAGCCTTCATGACTGCACTGCTTTCCAATTCTGCCCAGCACGAGGCTCACACTTGCATAGCATTTACGTTGAAGCCGAAAAGACAAACACCCTGAACATGTCCAGAGAGCCAGTGATGGGCAAAACCGTGGAAATGGTTGAAATTTATGAATTATTACTCTTGAAAATGAAACCAAAAAGAAGCAGAGCTACCGTGCACGTGAAGCCCATGTGAAATGCAGTGAGCTTTACTGGATTGAGTTTGAAATTTAGTATTAAGAGACTGAGGTTCTGTTTCAGTTATGTGATTTTATGAAAGCAGTTTTATCTTCTTGGGCCTGCTTCTACCCAACAGAAAATAGAAATTAATATTCCCCACTCCCTCACTAACACAATATAATCTTTGAAAATGTAAAAATTCATACGAAGTGTTTTGTATTCCTCAGAGAAAAAGGAGGTAACAGATGGCTATTTTTCCTAAAACTAGGACTCAGATAAATCTGGTGTTGCATTTGGCATTATTGCCTAAATACATGACAATAATTTATTGTTGGCATAGAGCTTCTTGGTGACATGAGGCATGTCTAGAAGTACCAACTCCTTTAAGATATATCCAACTAGTGTACATCAATCACCCCCTGCTGCTCAAGTAATTGGCTTTCCTTCCACGTTATTTAGTCTCCACTTTTGCTTTAGTTCCTCTGCCAGGGCTACACAACATAATATCTCATTATTATTGAGGTCATGAGCATCAGTTATTCATTCCAATAAAGGTAGAAATCTTTGTCTCCAGGCTGAAGCTTGTATAATTATAACAACTAGCATTTATTAAGGTCTTACAGTGTGCAGGGAACTGTGCTAAGAGCTTTATAGACATTCTAATATTTAATCCTCACAACCACCCTTTGATAAAAGCACAGGTCTGTTTCTGGTTTTGCAGATGAAGAAATTGAGGCTTTACTGGGTAAGAAATATGCTAGTGCAGATGCTACACAAACCCTATAGAACTTTTGACTTTGAGCTCTTTAGCATATAGCAGTTACTACCTCCTGGAAGAAGATATATTTGTGTGTAGTTTTTTTACTACCCAACTCAACTAAAAATTTAAAATAGAGCAACTTTTAATGACAAAAGTATTCAATTCTAGGTTGTTATCATCATTCTTTTCTGTAGGAGAAATTAAATTAGCTTGGGCTTTGTTGGGCTTGAGAGCTTTTGTTTTGGCTTGTAAAATTTTGCACATTTGGTATGGAAATTATGACTCTTAACCCGAGCCTGCCATTTACGCTGGAGTCAGGGTTTGGGAACAGTAACCTCTCTTTTCATGTTTCAGAACTGGTCTTTCTTTCGGTGGAATTTTTTTTTTCATTCACTAGAAGTGTGTTCTTTTACATGTTTCAGACCTGAGGAACAAACTCTGCCAGGTGAATTTAATTTATTACTCTGCTGACCACATCACTTTCTGTCTTCCCTCCTTTTTATTTCTAAAGGGGCGGCATTTCTACTGAGATGTTGGTGTGACAAGTCTTTATGGAAAAATAATCTTTTGTTTAGCGGTGCTTTAAGAAATGTCCTTAAAAAAGAAACTTGGGATAAAAAATAAATCCAAAATGTCTATGTCTATGATTCATGTAACTCAAGATTTCATTTTCTTTGCTAAAATGTCGAGGCTGAAAAGACTTTTATCCCAATGAAAAGTTCTGAAAGTTTGGAGGTGTTTGTTTTCTTATAGACTCCATTAATAGAATTCATCTCGATAGAGCTTTAAGATGATACTTACAGGCAGGCACCCAGAGTGTGGGTAAGTCTATGCTGCTGAGGAATCAGCTGGAGACTCACAGTTCTTAGGAAATTTTCAGAGTCTATTGAAGACCTGTGCCTCAATAGATAACTACTCCACCTCCTCAAGGAAATGGACTGAAGGAGCATTTGGGGCAAGAATAAGCCAAATGAGTAAGTGGGATCCAAAACTGTATGCTGAAGAGCAAGACCAGAATCTTTTTAACCTGAAATTATTAGCACTATTGGTAGTTTTTCTTTCCATTACTTTTGAAAAACGCATACTTAAACAAATTGCTTTGGGGACTTTTCTGGCGGTCCAGTGACTCGGCGCTTTCACTGCCGTGGCCCCGGGGTTCAGTCCTAGTGGGGGAACTAAGATCATGCGAGCTGTGCCACATGGGAAAAAAAAATTGCTTTGATCATCCATCCACTTGTTTATTTCACTCATAGATATTTGGTGCCCTGAGTAGACGGGTCCTCAAACATCAGGGTCCATAGAACTTCCCTGAGGAGATTGGTAAAATACAAAATCCTGGGTCACTGCCAGAGATCATAATCCATTGAGTTTGGGGAGGTGCCCAGGAATCTCCCTTTTATCAAGCTTTCAGGACATTCTAATTCAGGTGCCACTTTGGGTGCACTTTGAGAAGTAATTTAGTAACATACAAGACACAGGATGAGGTCACAAAGGGGTACAACAATGGAAAAGACCTGTTATTTCTCAGGTAACTTCAAACTGAAAAGGAATATAGATTTTAACATTCTTGATAAATAATGATAGTAATAGCTCTTATGTGCCAGGCATTATTTTAGATTATATATCAGTTCAATGAACCTTCACAGTAGCATTCCTCCTATTTTATAGTTGAGGAGTTCAGCGTTCACAAAGATTAAGTAACATGTCCAAGGGTTAGAGCCCAGGCTCTTACTTCCCATCCTGTACATCTCACTACTTCTACAGAGTCATAATATAAGGCAACACAGCGTAAGTGTTGTGAGAATGACATACCCAAGCTGGTTTAATGAATACAATGGAGAAGGAACTTACATTTATTAAGTGCTTAATGAATGCCATGATCCATATTTTTTACATTTAATCTTCATCACTCAGTGAGATATTAATTATCATTTCATTTTTACCTTCAGTTTCCTCATATATAGAGAAGACATAATAAAATGTCTTGTCCCACAGGGTTCTTCAGAGGATGGAGTAAAATAGATGGTGTAAAATATCTAACATAGTGCTTGACAGTAAGCACTCAATAAATGTTACCTACTACTATTTTCACTATCACCGTTTACAATTGAGAAATCTGAGGCTTAGAGAAATTGGGAAACTTGGTCAAGGTTACCCACTAGCAAGATCTGGGATTCAAACCCTTATCTGTCCGGCTTCCCTTTACATGCTCTGCCTCGGGGAGAAGAGAATGCCCTTCTAGCTCTGCTGACCTGGGAAAGCTCTCTGGATGAGACAGCACTAGAGTCAGGCCTTGCAGGATGGGTAGAGTTTCACGGGCATAAATGATGTGAGGGCACTCCAATTTTTGCCTGAGCTATTTAACCTCACTGAAATTATGTCTATAATTTAACAAAACCCAAATCTCTCAAGACTTCAGCCTTCAGAACTTCTGCCAAAACAAATTTCAGACAGGTTAAAGAAAAATGTCCCTGGATTCCCTCAAGATACTCACGTGAAATGTGTAGAGAAAGCTTGTGTATTTGAAGTAGAAATAAAAATTGGACCACAAGATTGCTGCAGCAGATGGAACACGGTGTCCTAAAGAGGCAGGCCACAGACATTGTCATGAGCTCTGACTGTTAACATAAGCCGGCAGAGGCCACAGCCCAGTGGACACAGCCCCGCTCCATGGGGCGGAGTGGAGAAATTTCTGGGGCCACAAGCACTTCTGGAGGAAATTCATAGGCTAAAAATGTAGCTCTTGAGTCTTTGGAGATACACCCACAGAGTTTACATCACTTATCAATGAATTGTTCTTTCAGTGCAATCCACCATGGAAGAAAGTCAGAGCCCATAGCAGCCTAAGTTTCTCCACCAGTAAAATCAGGGCCCAAGTGAGCAGAAAGGGCTTCCCCAAACTTATCTAGCTAGAGGCAGAGGCAGGGCTAGAGCCTGCCGTCCTGGCTCCCAGGAGAGTGTTCCTTCCCCACCAGAGCTCTGCCAGCCCCAAGGGTTCTCTAGTAGGTGGCTGGCAGAAAGCACCTCCACAGTCTTGCCCCCAGCGATACCCCAGAAGGAAAGCGGTTTTAGAAAATTCCTTTTATGCCTCCTTAGAAATCCCTTTTACATTTTATCTCTCTATGGGAAAAGGTTTTTTATTTTTTCATCTATCCAAAAGTTCTTTCATTTAACCAGCTTGTCCATTTATTCTTTGATTCAATAAATATTCATGAAGCACCTGTCATGCACCAGGCACTGTGCTGGTTTCTGTGGAGATAGCAGTGAAAAAGGGGTATAACAATCTCTACCTATATTGAGCTTACATTTGAGGGGATGGAGAGGGACGATTTAAACAAGATAAGCATTTGGAAACAAATGCTAAGGAGAAAATAAAGAGGAAGATCGATAGGAAGCTGAGGGAAGCTGGGGGATGCAATTCGAGGTAAGGTAGCGAGTGAAGGGCTTACTGAGAAGACGACATTTGGGAACAGGTCCCATAGGTACCTGGGGGAAGAGTATTCTAGGCAAAGAGAGCAGCAGAGCAAGGGCTGAGGTGGAGTGCACCCAGCACATTGGAAGAACAAAGGGGCGGAATGGCAGATGGGGGGTTACGGCTTTTGTCTGAGCGAAGGGAGTGAGAAGGGATGTCACTGGGGAGTTTTGAGCAGGAGAGCACCTTGATGTACCTTAAGTTTTATCAAGTCACTTTGATCATTGTGTAGAGACGCCATTGAAGGAGACAGGGGTAGTAATAGGAGACCAGTTAGGATGCTGTTGAAATTCCTCAGTTATTGGATCCACTATAGCTAGTTGGTATTTGCTATTATTTTTGAGGTCCTCTAAATGCTAATGATTGTTCTGTTTCCTCTATTTCCTATACTCTGTAAAGTTTTCTCCCTCAGCATCATGTGCATGAAACAAACTCCACTATATATTCCCGTTGCTGTTTGTCTCCACCAATTCTGAACAATGACAGCTCTGACACAAAGAACCACAGGTAAAGCTGAGTTGGCAGAGTGGCAAATACTTCATACTTGTTCTCTCAACACCCACTCCAGCCTCCGTCTCATGTGTCTTCCTGTACTCAGAGGTTGGAATAGTGGAAAATAAGAAGATATTTTCCAGACTTCCTTATAGCTATGGTTTCCAAGGTGATTTGAGTTCCACCAAGCAGACACACTGCTGCAAGACTCAGAGGCAGAAGTGAGCAAAGGGAGGTGGTGGACAAGCAGAGGAAGATGGGACCTTCAGGAAAACATGATGGGGGAGGTCATGACATCATTCTGGCAGAGTGTGGAAATGGGCAGGGGGGGCGCGAGATTAATAAAGAGGATTTTGACAGTTGACAGTGGTGAAAAGAAGAATGTAGAGAAAAGAGATATTCAGGAGGAAAACAAAAAGACTTCCTGGGAGATAAGACAGAAAGAAGAATCTGGGATTCCTACACAGTTGTCTGGGTATATGGTGGGACCATTCACTAATCAAGGACATATGGGCAAAGGAATACATTCACAGGGGGAAGGTGAGGTGTCTTGAAGACCTCCAGGTAATCATGTCCTCTTATGTCCCATTTTTTTTTATTAATTAATTTATTTTTGGCTGCTCTGGGTCTTCATTGCTGCACACGGGCTTTCTCTAGTTGTGGTGAGCAGGGGCTACTCTTCATTGCGGGGCACGGGCTTCTCATTGCGGTGGCCTCTCTTGTTGTGGAGCACAGGCTCTAGGTGCACAGGCTTCAGTAGTTGTGGCTCACGGGCTCAGTAATTGTGGCTTGTGGACTCTAGAGCGCAGGTTCAGTAGTTGTGGCACACAGGCTTAGTTGCTCCGAGGCATGTGGGATCTTCCCGGACCAGGGCTCGAACCTGTGTCCCCTGCATTGGCAGGCAGATTCTTAACCACTGCGCCACCAGGGAAGTCCCTGTCCGAATTTCCTATTCCAACCTAAAACACCGATGTCATGCCATTGCAAGGAACCTGTTGGATTAGAATCTCTGTTGGAACAATATGGGAAACAAGATCAATTGTCACCTCACTCTTTTCTTGCAAACTGGGTATTATTTCTTCCTAGAGGAAGCAGGGCATTTGCTTGGGTTCCTTTCAAATCTACTTGCCATGTAAAGATGCTCACCAAAGCCAAGTTTACAATTTCAATTTTCCTCTGCTCATGTCAGGAACAGCAGGTGAGAGAGTAGAACAGCAGTGAAGGCTCTTCCTTAGACTCTGTGGTGGGGAGCAAGGTGGCCCTCTGGGGGCTCCGTGTGCCCTTCTGGACCATTTAAAGTAAGAGCTGAGAACGGTGCTAAGTGCTCAAGGACAGCCTGCCTGTGGGACTAACTCCCAGAGAAGTTGTCTGACAGAAGCAGCTTCTTTGAGGAATAGAATCCTGGTAAAACACCTCCCTTGCTAAAACACAGAATATATATATATAGTATTTTGGAAAAGCAAGGAATGGATTTAGAAATTAAATAGACATTATTAAATTGTTTTACCTGCTGCTCACTTATTTTTTGGGCCCAGCATAATTGCTTTCAGACTTTGAGCCTGCTGAGTTGGTGATTTTCTTTGGCTCTACAGACGCAACTCCAAGCCCAGGGATAACAGTGCCCTACTGCCTCTAGCACCCAAGAGAGCCAAAAGTGCAGCCCACACCAAAGAGAAGGGAGATGAATATTTTGGTACCTCTCTGAGTCTGTCCCTCACTCACCCAGGCCACTTGGTTAAGTTAAACCCAATCTAGTCCCTTTCCCCGCCCCCATACTCAGGTAACAGCCTTTAGTGTCATTTAGAAATATCAGCGTGCCACGTAGTATGGTGAGTCACATCTGGATTGGAATCTCATTTCTGCTCCTTGGGAACTCCAAGTTAACTTCATCCCTCTAAGCCTTCAGTGTCCACACGTGTAAAATAGGGCTAATAGTAGAGCTTATCTCACAGGGTTGTTGTAAGATTGATTTAAATGAAATGATGCTTATAAAAGTCATAGCACACTAACTTGTGTTCTATAACTTGTAGAGCAGTGTATAAATGATTCAGATGGTGAGATAGATCAAAAGAGCATATTCAATGTGGTCAGTACATCTAGACCAGGCTATACAAGTTTCCAATAATAAATCACTGAATCTTAACTAAAGACTTTTAATCAGAGCCAATATTCCAAACAAAGCAATGACGTTGGTCATCTACAGTCTTTCTGTGAGGAGAGAAACAAGTCGTAATTATTTTTACAGCAGTTCCCACCAATTTTCAAAATACATAAAATCTGATGTTTTCAGCAGGGAAATCAATTCATGCATTCTGGGGTCTTGTCTCCAGCAGTGACAATTAAAGCTGGAGAAACCACTGAGCACTGACTCTATCATTCCAGAACCCTTCCTATTCATGGGTTAATTCCTCCTTATTCCCTAAAGATTATACCTGTAAAAACTTTAGGACTTAACACATGAGATTCAGTTATCTTTTTTATTATTCACTTATCTTATGTTCCCATGTTATTATACTAGAAGAATTTTAACCACCCAAACACCATCTAAAGCCATGTAAATATAATTTGCAAGAAAACTTCTGATGGGCCCCTTTGGGCCTGTTTGATATAAGCTTAGTAACAGAATGTATTTTTCTGGCTAAAATTTCGCATTTGCTCCATGTTTATATAAGAATGTGTTTGCTCTCTCCTGGGGACTGGACTTCATCCTCCATATTTCCTCTGGGGTGGAGCTCTATAATGGACCAGTGGTTTTGATTACTTCCCGAAATTCTTGCTTCTAGAACACACGATCTGGAGAGACGAGAGCAGCGGCCAAAGGCAGGAGAAAAATGCCTTGAGAACACTGGTTTTCGATGCTAAGCCTCTAAGGAGTTGGGAGAAACAGCACCCAGCGAGTATAACAGACGTGGGAAGAAACAGAAATTAAATATCTTTTCTGATGAGCAAATAATGTTCTTAAGATGAACAGAGCATGTCACACACAGGAAAGACTCCAGCCTTTCCACTTTCCAGTTCATCTTTCACTCCACTAGATTTACCCTTCTAGGTCAGAGCTTAACCTAAAATCCTTTAGACTTTGTAATGAGTGCATCAGCCTGGCACATGAGCCCTTAATGTTGTGCCTTCCCAGCCTCATCCACCATCATTGCTTCCCACACCCTGTACTCCAACCACACTGAACAGCTTCCCCAAATTCACTAGGATTTGCTCTCTCCCAATTCTTTACACTGGCTGTTTCTTTTGCCTGCTAAAATCCCATGCATTCGTCAAGGTCCAGCTTAAACACAGTCTCCTGAAGAAAGGTCCATATGCCTAGAGCTGACCTCTTCACTTTCGCTCCTGTGCGCTTGGGCACTTTGTAACAGACCTCTATTAAAGCACTGTACTCACTCATTTGTAATTGGTTTTTTGTATGTTCCCTTCCCCTATTACACAGTGATATCTTCAAAGGGTAGGGTGTTTTATAAATTTTATGGGCTCCAGTGTTTCAAAAATCATGAATGAATTAAAGAATGAGTGGATGACAAACTCAGCCCAAGGGGCCAATGATGAAAAGATGGGATATTAAAGAGGGACACACCCTCTTCCTTCACATTGCCTGGACTATTCTCCTGAGTTATTTTGTAGCAGGTTTACTGGGAACAGATAACAACAGACCTCCAGGGAAAGACCCTCTGTTCACAGAAAGGCGGGTGCACCTTGGTAGGATGAGAGACCTTTCAGACAGCTGACTTTCTTCATCATGAAAATTTACCAGAGAGAGGACAGCATGATAAGGTGTCCTCCATGAGAATGGAAGGGAACTGTGTGGGAGAAAACAGGGCACAAAGATTCTTTGGCGAAAAATCACAGCTCTGTGGGCTGGAAAATTCTTCCACTTAAGAGTCATATGCTCTGGAATGTGCAAGGGGAAATAGTCTCAGTAGGGTCTTGACTCAGCAAGGCCTGGAATTGATGTTTGGGGCTGTTCCGCAAGGTCCTGGGGCATTTAGATTCACAGCGGTCTGAGCAGAGTTGCACACGCCGGCGTGCATCTGTACAAGCCTTAAATCAGAACCACCCGTTACCCCCCCTCCCCTCTCCCTGGCTCCGAGTCCTGGCCCCCAACCTCCCCCTTCACTGCAGGCTCATTAAGGCCTTTCCCAGTGCAGAGACACTGCATTTTGGGGACTGGTGGAGCGTTTGATATTTTCCACTCTGCGTGTCAAGGGCATTTACAGTCGGCGTCAGAATGTTATGTCGGTCTGAGGAGGCACTTTGAAGTGTTTGTGGTAGAGGCCACATGTGCAGGCAAGATGTGCCTCCTCCCCAGCCCCAAGGTTCCTGCTCAGCTCTTTCCCAGCATCATGTGACAATGAACAACACCGCTTAACCCTTTACTTCTTGGTGTAGCTGGTTATGATCACTATTATTATTATTATATTATTATTATTTGAAAAGGTACTTCACCTCTTCCTACATCTCAGCTTCGGAGATGATGTGGAGGTCTCTCTCCTTGTCTTCTGGTCACCCCTTCTTGGAACCTTTTTGTGGCTGTTTTTGCTACCACTTTGCATGAACTTAGGTGCAGAAATGTATTTCCCAAGAGTACACACAAAGCAAATGCATACCTTTTACTACCGTATAAATGGTAAAAGCAATGGGATTCTTGACACTTTCCCACCAACCCACAGCCAGTTCAGAGATGTTCAGCCATCTACAACAGCGGGGGAGCCCCCAAATGGAGCCACTGTTTTTTCACTTTACTGAATGATAATTCATAGGTAGTGCTTCAAAATCACTAGCTTATTCCATGAAAGTCTAAGGATCTGAAAGCCTGAAAAAAAATATGAGACTTTGAGAGGAAATATTATCAGTTGACCTAAGTGTCTTACTTAGCTCTGTGGTTTGGCTCATGCAATGGAGCAGGCCTGAGATTGATGTCCTCCAAAGCTCCTTTCAACTCTGAGGTTCAGCAATGCTCAGCTCTCAGCGAACCTGGAGTGGTCTTGGATTTGGCAGGATGGGCTGCGTGGAGAAAAAGGGCTCCTCTTGGAGACAATAGGCATCAGTCTCTCTTGGGATCAGTTTATATTCATAAAGCACTTGGCAATCCAGTGAGAACAAAAGAACTTTTAATGAACATAAGCCATTTTCAGACACCCAAAGATTGAGACATTTTGGCCAAGATGTCTTGGGCTCTACTCCAACACTGAGAAGGCTCTCTGGAGATATTGATTACAGATGAAATTATAACCAGCAATAATTGCTGTGCTTCTTTATTTTAATTTAGGGATCTGATGAACGGAAGAGATATGTCTTGATATTCGACTATCAAATACTAATAACAGTTACAATGTGTCAGGCAGTGTGTAAGGCTATAATGTGCTAGGGAAAGCATTATCTTATTTAAAGCTCATAATAACCCTACTGTTGCTAATTATTCACATCAGAATTACTATTATTCACATTGGAAACCCAGACAAGTTAATAATGTGCCCAAGGTCACATTAGAAAATGGAGGATGTGGGACGGGGACCCAGAACTTCCTAACTCCAATTAATATCTGTGTTATTAACCTCTATAACACAATTGTGCCTATACAAGGTCAGAGTCAGTGACCTTTTCATTTCCTAGGACAACTCCTAGGATGCAGCCTGCCCTTGGCTCACATTTTCCTAGCTCTGAGTCAGAAGTGTTTTATAAATACCTACTGAATGAAGGAATGAGTGAATGGCACTTAACAAGCCTGGGAAAGGCACTGAACCCTAAGGCAACATCTCTCAATTTCTGTAATGAAAGCCTGCCCTGGGACATCTCCAACACAAACAGGACACTTTCCCAAAGCAGCCAGAGATTCAAGTCCTTTGGAGCCAGGAATCCATGTTTCCCTGTCCAGAAATCCCTCCCAGATTGCATGAAACTCATGGGCTCGTACACTTCTTTCTTCCTATGCCATGGGCCCTAAGCTTTACTGGCCTGCCAACAGTTAGGCACAAAGAAAGCAGATTGAAGAGATCACCAACTTACATAGTTTGTTAGAATAACTTTGCTGTTTGTATTTGCTCTGTGTAGGGTCAAGGTCTTTCCTAATAAATAGGGCATTTGCACTCCTGTTAAGAATCTTACTGAAGTGAGAAAAAATGAAGTGGCTAAAAGGAAAGATTTAATAATATTTTGTTGCAAAGATGTTTTACCTTGTAAGTTGTTCCAAGGAGGGCTGCTAGCGTGGGATTAGGGGAGGAGTACGCCATGTTTTTTTTTACATTGGTTGGAATGAGAAACCTTTCCGGTCACTGTGTCCTAGAAATAAAATGTTTGATGTGGAATAGTATCCAAGACATGTGACCCCTAAAAACCCTACTTGGCCCAATGCTTGAACCATGTTTTCAATCAAGAAATGTTACCTTGAATCCCCTCTGTGCCTTTGACAGTGGAGACCCCAATCCGGTCATTCCCTTGTAAGGCTTATGTGGCTCTCTCTCCTTAACAGAGTTAATTTACTTTGTCTCCAAGATCCCAGAAAGAAAGAGGTATGTTTCTCTGTTGCTGAATGGATTAATCCAATATTTTTATTTGTTTTAGAGTTCAGTTGGCAGTTGATTCTCACAGGAGACGTGATTGGCAGCTAATTCAATTTTAAATTAGGCATTTGTCATGATTCAGCCTACTCATAAACCTAAAAAAAAAGACCTTAAAGGTCAAAACTACAAAACTAACAGGACTAAGATCTGCTTGTTTTTTAAATTAATAAAGGCAGTTGGTTGTCCTTTGCCTGCTAGTCTTTATTACTACCAAGCATTTAACTTTGCCTTTATTCTTTCATTGTCCTTCATGTTCTTTACACTTTTTTTTTTTTTTTTTGCGGTACGCGGGCCTCTCACTGTTGTGGCCTCTCCCATTGCGGAGCACAGGCTCCGGACGCGCAGGCTCAGCGGCCATGGCTCACGGGCCTAGCCACTCCACAGCATATAGGATTTTCCCGGACCGGGACACGAACCCGTGTCCCTTGCATTGGCAGGCGGACTCTCAACCACCACGCCACCAGGGAAGCCCTACACTTTTTGATTAATGTCTTCTTTTTCTTCTTCTTGCTTCATATTTTCCATTGCTTGCTGACTCATATCTTTCATTCTTTACATTCCCTGACGTTTTCTCACTCGAGAGTGTATGCTTCAGAGTTTTTTTTTTTTTTTGTGGTACGTGGGCCTCTCACCATTGTGGCCTCTCCCGTTGCGGAGCACAGGCTCCGGACGCGCAGGCTCAGTGGCCATGGCTCACGGGCCTAGCTGCTCCGCAGCATATGGGATCTTCCCAGACCGGGGCACGAACCCGTGTCCCCTGCATCAGCAGACGGACTCTGTGCCACCAGGGAAGCCCTATGCTTCAGATTTGAAGTAGGTTGGGAAACCAGTGGGAAATACTGCTCTCTGTGAAGGAGATTGTTCATGGTGAAACTGAGCAGGAACCTGTGGGGCTCCTCAGCACAGAAGACTTCTCATGCCCTGTGTTTCTTGTAGGGAATAGATTCCAGCCTCCATGACCTTCCATGAGTTCCAAAGGGCAGATTCAAACAGTTGCTAAGCAGGGAAGGGAGGGGATGCAGAGACAAGGGAGGAGCAGCCAAGAAACAATAGTGCAGCCTTGGGGCAGGTCCTGGTTCTGCAGGGATACACACAACAATATCTTTGAGCTCTTTACAGAACTAAAACCACCAACAAATGGAAGATGTTAGCATTATTCCTTCCACAGAAGACCACCTGAGGCCAGACTAAAGGAACCAGAGAAGTTCATCAAGATTAGGAGACCACCTGAGGCCAGATTAAAGGAGTGCAGGCCCTGCACACACCCTAATCTTATCAGCAACCCCACCCTTGAACCATTGCTATAAAACTCCTCACCAAATCCTCTGGGGTTGGGACACACAGTTTTTGAGGGCACAGAGCCTATCCATGTCCCCCTTTGCCTGGTGAAGCAATAAAGCTATTCTTTTCTACTTCACCCAAAACTCTGTCTCTGAGATTTGATTCAGCACCAGTGCACAGAGGCCAAGTTTTCAGCATCAATGGCAAACCTCTGTCTGCAGCATGGTTCACTTTCAAGTCAGAAAACTCCCCTGGAGCTTTCACCTGAACACCTACCTTTCCTTTGCTATTTGTTTCCCTGCTTGTCTTCATTGTTCTTCTCTTTTTTCCTCTTTTTCTGCCTTTTAAATTTCCTCTGCTTCTTTTTCAGAGGGAATAAAAATAGCTATTATTCACTGAGTACTGAATATATGCTAAATATTATATTGAGCCCTTTAAGTTATGTCATTTAATCATAACTGGAATCCTAAAAGGTAAGTGATCCTCTTACCACTGTACAGGTGAAGGATCAAGTGCCTTGCCCAATCCAGTGAGTCAATAGAATCAGGATTCTGAAACAGGAGGGAAGGAGGCAGGGCACAACCTTTAAAAGAATGACATAGCCCAAGGACACAACATAAACTGATTAGAAACAAATAGGTCCAAGATGATGGATGAGTCGACTTCCACTAAACTTTGAGCCTCAGTACACACACATTGTAACACATCAGCAAGCTAAATGACACATCCACAGGCACCATGACAGCTCCAAGGCTGACCACAAAGGTCAGAAAGTGGACAGTGGCCCAACTCCTGGAAATCCCCACCCCTTCCCCAAAACAGGTGGAATACTCCTCCCACTCTTTGGCTTATGAAATGACCTACCCCTACGAAAACTGACAACCCCATACCCTGGTGCCACTCTCGCCTTCTGAGATGGCCCACACTCTGTCTGTGGAGTGTGTTTCTCTCTAAATAAACCCACTTCTGGGAGATTGGTCTAAGGTGGCAGAGTAGAAGGACGTGCACTCACTCCCTCTTGTGAGAGCATCAGAATCACAACTAACTGCTGAACAATCATCGACAGGAAGACAATGGAACACACCTAAAAAGATACCCCACATCCAAAGACA
Source organism: Pseudorca crassidens (assembly GCF_039906515.1). NCBI lineage: Eukaryota > Metazoa > Chordata > Mammalia > Artiodactyla > Delphinidae > Pseudorca > Pseudorca crassidens. The sequence continues at coordinate 126,117,131 of NC_090297.1, read as the reverse complement.
ACCGAGAAGCTGCAATGAGATGGGAGTGCAATCACAATAAAATCAAATCCCATAACCGCTGGGTGGGTGACTCACAAACTGGAGAACAATTATACCACAGAAGCCCACCCACTGGAGTGAAGGTTCTGAGCCCCACGTCAGGCTTCCCAACCTGGGGGTCTGGCAATGGGAGGAGGAATTCCCAGAAAACCAGACCTTGAAGGTTAGCGGGATTTGATTGCAGGACTTTGACAGAACTGGGAGAAACAGAGACTCCACTCTTGGAGGGCACACACAAAGTAGTGTGCACATTGGGACCCAGGGGAAGGAGCAGTGACCCCACAGTAGACTGAACCAGAGCTACCTGCTAGTGTTGAACAGTATCCTGTGTGTGTGGGGGGGGGGAGGGCAGCTGTGGCTCACTGCGGAAAAAGGACACTGGCAGCAGAAGTTCTGGGAAGTGCTCCTTGGCATGAGCCCTCCCGGAGTCCGCCATTAGCCCCACCAAGGAACATGTATCCTCCAGTTCTGGGTCGCCTCAGGGCAAACAACCAACAGGGAGGTAACTCAACCCCACCCATCAACAGACAAGTGGATTAAAGTTTTACTGGGCTCTGCTCACCAGAGCAACACCCAGCTCTACCCACCACCAGTCCCTCCCATCAGGAAGCTTGCACAAGCCTCTTAGATAGCCTCATCCACCAGAGGGCAGACAGCAGAAGCAAGAAAAACTACAATCCTGCAGCCTGTAGAACTAAAACCACATTCACAGAAAGACAGACAAAATGAAAAGGCAGAGGGCTATGTACCAGGTGAAGCAACAAGATAAAACCCCAGAAAAACAACTAAATGAAGTGGAGATAGGCAACCTTCCAGAAAAAGAATTCAGAATAATGATAGTGAAGGTTATCCAGGACCTTGGAAAAAGAATGGAGGCAAAGATTAAGAAGATGCAAGAAATATTTAACAAAGACCTAGAAGAATTAAAGAACAAACACCTAGAAGATTTAAAAAACAAACAGAGGTGAACAATACAATAACTGAAAAGAAAATTACACTGGAAGGAATCAATAGCAGAATAAATGAGGCAGAAGAATGGATAAGTGACCTGGAAGAAAAATAGTGGAATTCACAGCCTCAGAACAGAATAAAGAAAAAAGAATGAAAAGAAATGATGACAGAATAAGAGACCTCTGGGACAACATTAAACACACCAACGTTTCACTATAGGAATGCCAGACGGAGAAGAGAGAGAGAGAAAAGGACCCGAGAAAATATTTGAAGAGATTATAGTCAAAAACTTCCCTAACATGGGAAAGGAAACAGTCACCCAAGTCCAGGAAGCGCAGAGAGTCCCAGGCAAGATAAACCCAAGGAGAAACATGCCGAGACACATAGTAATCAAACTGACAAAAATTAAAGACAAATTATTAAAAACAACGAGGAAAAAATGACAAATAACATACAAGGGAACTCCCATAAGGTTAACAGCTGATTTCTCAGCAGAAAATCTACTAGCCAGAAGGGAGTGACACGATATATTTAAAATGATGAAAGGGAAGAACCTACAACCAAGATTACTCTACCCAGCAAGGATCTCATTCAGATTCGACAGAGAAATCAAAAATTTTACAGACAAATGCTAAGAGAATTCACCACCACAAAACCAGCTCTACAACAAATGGTAAAGTAACTTCTCTAAGTGGGAAACACAAGAGAAGAAAAGGACCTGCAAAAACCAACCCAAAACAATTGAGAAAATGCTAATAGGAATATACATATCCATAATTATCTTAAATGTGAATGGATTAAATGGTCCAACCAAAAGACACAGTCTTGCTGAATGGATACAAAAACATGACCCATATATATGTTATCTACAGGAGACCCACTTCAGACCTAGGGACATATACAGACTGAAAGAGAAGGGATGGAAAAAGATATTCCATGCAAATGGAAATCAAAAGAAACCTGGAGTAGCAATACTCATACCAGACAAATTAGACTTTAAAATAAAGACTATTACAAGAGACAAAGAAGGACACTACATAAGGGATCAATCCAAGAAGAAGACATAACAATTGTAAATATATATGCACTCAACATAGGAGCACCTCAATACATAAAGCAACTGCTAACAGCTATAAAAGAGGAAATCGACAGTAACACAGTAACAGTGGGGAACTTTAACACCTCACTTACACCAATGGACAGATCATCCAGACAGAAAAGTAATAAGGAAAAACAAGCTTTAAATGACACAATAGACCAGATAGATTTAATTATATTTATAGGACATTCCATTCGCAAACAGAAGATTACACTTTCTTCTCAAGTGCACACGGAACAGTCTCAGGATAGATCCCATCTTGGGTCACAAATCAAGCCTCAGTAAATTTAAGAAAATTGAAATCAATTAGAAATTGATTAGAAATCAATTACAGGGGAAAAAATGTAAAAAACACAAACACACCAAAGCTAAAGAGTATGTAACTGAAAAACCAAGAGATCACTGAAGACATCAAAAAGGAAATGAAAATATACCTAGAGACAAATGACAATGAAAACATGATGATCCAAAACCTACGGGATGCAGCAAAAGCAGTTCTAAGAGGCAAGTTTATAGCAATACAATCCTACTTCAAGAAACAAGAAAAATCTCAAATAAACAATTTAACCTTACACCTAAAGGAGCTAGAGAAAGAAGAACAAACAAAACCCAAAATTAGTAGAAGGAAAGAAATCATAAAGATCAGGGCAGAAATAAATGAAATAGAAATAAAGAAAACAATAGCAAAGATCAATAAAACTAAATGTTTGTTCTTTGAGAAGATAAACAAAATTGATAAACCTTTAGCCAGACTCGTCAAGAAAAAAAGGGAGAGGACTCAAATCAATAAAATTAGAAATGAAGAAGGAGAAGTTACAACAGACACTGCAGAAATACAAAGAATCATAAGAGACTACTACAAGCAACTCTATGCCAATAAAATGGACAAGCGGGAAGAAATCAACAAATTCTTAGAAAGGCATAACTTTCTAAGACTGAACCAGGAAGAAGTAGAAATTATGAACAGACCAATCACAAGTAATGAAATTGAAACTGTGATTAAAAATCTTCCAATAAACAAAAGTGCAGGACCAGATGGCTTCACAGTTGAATTCTGTCAAACATTTAGAGAAGAGCTAACACCCATCCTTCTCAAACTCTTCCAAAAAATCACAGAGGAAGGAACACTCCCAAACTCATTCTATAAGGCCACCATCACCCTGATACCTGATACCAAAACCAGACAATGATACTACAAAAAAAGAAAATTACAGACCAATATCACTGATGAATATAGATGCAAAAATCCTCAACAAAATACTAGCAAACAGAATCCAACAGCACATTAAAAGGATCATACACCATGATCAAGTGGGATTTATCCTAGGGATGCAAGGATTCTTCAATATATGCAAATCAATCAATGTGATACACCATATTAATAAATCGAAGAATAAAATCATATGATCATCTCAATAGATGCCAAAAAAGCTATTGAAAAAATTCAACACCCATTTATGATAAAACCTCTCCAGAAGGTGGGCATAGAGGGAACCTACCTCAACATAATAAAGGCTATACTCAACAAACCCACAGCAAACATTGTTCTCAATGGTGGAAAACTGAAACCATTTGCTCTAAGATCAGGAACAAAACAAGGATGTCCACTCTTGCCTCTATTATTCAACATAGTTTTGGAAGTCCTAGCCACAGCAATCAGAGAAGAAAAAGAAATAAAAGGAATCCAAATCAGAAAAGAAGAAGTAAAACTGTCACTACTTGCAGATGACATGATACTATACATAGATAATCCTAAAGATGCTACCAGAAAACTTCTAGAGCTAATCAATGAATTTGGTAAGTTGCAGGATAAAAAATTAATGCACATAAGTCTCTTGCATTCCTATACACTAACAATGAAAGACCAGAAAGAGAAATTAAGGAAACAATCCTATTCACCATTGCAACAAAAAGAATAAAATACCTCGGAATAAACCTACCTAAGGAGACAAAAGCCCTGTACTCAGAAAACTATAAGACACTGATGAAAGAAATCAAAGATGACACAAACAGATGGAGAGATATACCATGTTCTTGGATTGGAAGAATCAACATTGTGAAAATGACTATACCACCCAAAGCAATCTACAGATTCAATGCAACCCCTATCAAACTACCAATGGCATTTTTCACAGAACTAGAACAAAAAATTTCACAATTTGTATGGAAACACAAAAGACCCCAAATAGCCAAAACAATCTTGAGAAAGAAAAATGGAGCTGGAGGAATCAGACTCCCTGACATCAGACTATACTACAAAGCTACAGTAATCAAGATAACATGGTGCTGGCACAAAAACAGAAATATAGATCAATGGAACAGGATAGAAAGCCCAGAGATAAACCCACGCACCTATGGTTAACTAATCTATGACTACGGAGGCAAGGATATACAATGGAGAAAAGACAGTCTCTTCAATAAGTGGTGCTGAGAAAACTGTACAACTACTTTGAAAAGAATACAGTTAGAACACTCCCTAACACCATACACAAAAATAAACTCAAAATGGATTAAAGACCTAAATATAAGACCAGATACTATAAAACTCTTAGAGGAAAACATAAGAACACCCTTTGACATAAATCACAGTGATCTCTTTTTTGACCTACTTCCTAGAGAAATAGAAATTAAACAAAAATAAACAAATGGAACCTAATGAAACTTGAAAGCTTTTGTACAGCAAAGGAAACTGTAAACAAGATGAAAAGACAACCCTCAGAATGGGAGAAAATATTTGCAAATGACTTAACGGACAAAGGATTCATCTTCAAAATATATAAGCTGCTCATGCAGCTCAGTATTAAAGAAGAAAAAACACCAATCAAAAAAATGGGCAGAAGACCTAATGGACATTTCTCCAAAGAAGACATACAGATGGCCAAGAGGTACATGTAAAGCTTCTCAACATCACTAATTATTAGAGAAATGCAAATCAAAACTGCAATGAGGTATCACCTCACATCAGTTAGAATGGGCATCATCAGAAAATCCACAAACAATAAATGCGGAGAGGGTGTGGAGAAAAGGGAACCCTCCTGCACTGTTGCTGGGAGTATAAATTGGTACAGCCACTCTGGAAAACATTATGGAGTTTCCTTAAAAAACTAAAAATAGAATTACCATATGACCCAGCAATCCCACTACTGGGCATATACCTAGAGAAAACCATAATTCAAAAGGACACATGCACCCCAGTGTTCATTGCAGCACTATTTACAATAGCCAGGTCATGGAAGCAACCTAAATGCTCATCAACAGATGAATGGATAAAGAAGATGTGGTATACATATAGAATGGAATATTACTCAGCCATAAAAAGGAACGAAATTGGGTCATTTGTAGAGACGTGGATGGACCTAGAGACTGTCATACAGAGGGAAGTAAGTCAGAAAGAGAAAAACAAATATCATGTATTAATGCACATATGTGGAATCTAGAAAAATGGTACAGATGAACTGGTTTGCAAGGCAGAAATAGAGACACAGATATAGAGAACTAATGTGTGGACAGCAAGGGGGAAAAGCGGGGTGGGGTGGTGGGGGGATGAACTGGGAGATTGGGAATGACATATATATACTAATATGTATAAAATGGATAACTAATAAAAAACCTGCTGCATAAAAAAATAGAATAAAATAAATCCACTTCTTACCTATCACTTTGTCTCTTACTGTATTCCTTCTGTGACAGGACATCAAGAACCTGAGCTTCATTAAGTCCTGAGACCAGGTGTGTGATCTCAGTTAAAAGACCATGGGTTCAAGTCCTAATCTGGGTTTTGGCTTGGTTTGAGTCTCGGCCCATGGGTTCAAGTCCCAATCTGAGTTACACAGTTTCAATTCCACTCTTTTCTGCCCTAGTCCGTGCTGTCTTTACAGATCATTCAGTTCTCCATTCTCCTGATGATCTCATGTCTGAAGGTCTGAGCTCCCTGGGTGTCCTGAGTTTTCAGTTTAAGGTCTGAATATCTGAGGCTTGAGACCTTGACACTGGGCTCAGGCTTCTTCAGAGTATGGTTTTGGCAAGGATGGGTCAAGGTGAATGGGAGAGTAAGGTAAGAAGGAATCGTTTAGTTCTCTTTTATCAATGCTATTTTATTAAGACAATTTTTACTTCTTTTAAATGCAGTTTGTTTTTATCACAGCGTTTTTATTTTATCTTAGGGTATAACTCACTAAAAATGAGACAAAAAATTAGTCCACATGCAAAACTTAAGCATTGTGATTATCATTGAAAACCATTTTATTCCCACAAATTCAAATGAGACAGTAAGAACCAACTAGCATTTTGTGCCTTAAATAGATTTTAAAAAATCATTTCAAGCTTAAAGCATTACAAAACATTGAAGAATATGGCAAAGGTTAAATCTTAGGTCTAGAAAATAGTTCAGGAATCTCTTTTGTTTTCCCCTTGAGGGTTTCAGGGAAGGACAAAAACATCTAAACAAAGAATTATCTACTCAACCTCCTTTTACAAAAGTTGTGTTGATAATAGCTTTACTCATACAGATTTGGTGACGACTTTGCCTATTATAAGGTGATATTTTGCAAAAGCTAAATGGTAACTTTAGTTTCCTTCCTAGCTTGAAGCAACTTATGTTCTATGATTTCAATGTTGATAAGGAGAACTTAAATAGGAAAATGAAATTTAAGTTTTCTAAATGGACCTCAAATATTTAACATTTGTTTTTCTTTTATTATTTTGCTATCTCAAAGAACTCACAGCTAACATCGTACTTCATAGGAAAGACTGAATACTTTCCCCCTTTGATCAGGAACAGGAAGAGGATATCTGTTCTCAATATTTCTATTCAACATTAAAATAGAAGTTCTAGCCAAGGCAATCAGGCAAGAAAAAGAAATAAAAGGCATCCAGATTGAAAAGAAAGAACCAGAACTATCTGTATTTGCAGATGACACCAAAAAACTTTGAAACAATAAATCAGTTCAACAATGTGGCAGAATAAAGATTAGTATGTGGACTTCCCTGGTGGCGCAGTGGTTGAGAGTCCGCCTGCTGATGCAGGGGACGTGGGTTTGTGCCCCGGTCCGGGAGGATCCCACATGCCACGGAGCGGCTGGGCCCGTGAGCCATGGCCGCTGGGCCTGCGTGTCCGGAGCCTGTGCTCCACAGCGGGAGAGGCCACAGCAGTGAGAGTCCCGCGTACCACAAAAAAAAAGATTAGTATGTGAAAATTTTATTTCTACACACTGGCAATGAACAATCTGAAAATAAAATTAATAAAATAATGCCATTTATAATAGCAGTAATCACAACTCTTGCTAAGGATGTGGAGATATTAGAACACTCATAACTTGCTGGTAAGAATGTAAAGTGGTGCAACCACTTTAGAAAATAATTCCTCAAAATGTTAAAAAAAGAATTACCATTTGACCCAGCAATTTCACTAGGTATACACCAAAGAGAAATAAAACTTATGTACACACAAAAACTCATATATGAATGTTTATAGTAATATGATTTATAATAGCTGAAGAATGGAAGGAACATAAATATCCATCACTGATGAATGGATAAACAAATGTGGTATATCCATACAATGGAATATTATTCAGCATTAAAAATGAATGAAGCACTGATACTGCTACAACATTGATGAAACTTGAAAACATTATGCTAGGTGAAAGAAACCAATGAGCAAAGACCCCATATTGTTTGGATACATTTATGAGAAATGTTCAGAATAGGCAAATATTCTTTGCTTCATTTACAGACAAGGAAACTAAGATTCTGTAAAGTTAGGGCCCCTGTCCAAGGTCACACAGCTTGTAAGAGACAGAGTTGGGCTTATCTCAGATGATCCAGTTTCAACAGCACCAGCCTTCCCAGCTGCACTGGTAGCTTTCCTGGGGGAAGAACACCACTCTTCCCCCAAAGATAACCATTATTTTACACTTATCATTCCTGTATGTTTAAGATACATGTAAGTCATAGGCATTTCTATCTGTAAACTGTATGTCCCTGCATGTTTAACAAGATATCCTAGTGTTTTCCCATGTATAACATTTTGCATGAACATATCATTCTATGTAAATGTAAAACTCTTATTGTGACTTGAATCTTTAAATTTAATACTATAGGTGAGTTTCATAGCTCACATTTCCCTAATACAGAACAATTAGGTTGTTTTCACTGTTGATCTCACAGAGTTATAACAATCATCCTTGAGCATGTCTCCTTGCACACGTGTGAGATCTTCTCTAGAATAGACTTCAAGAAGTAGACTTGCTGAGTATTGACATGTTTAACTTAATTGTTGCAATTGCTCCACAAAGTGGTTGTACCAAATTAGAGTCCTACAGCTATGTGCTGGAGTTCCCATTTCCCCACATCTTCACCATCATTTAGTGTTATCAGACATTAAGTTTTGCCATTATGATGGACATTAAATATTATCTACTTATGTGTAATTGAAACTTTTTATAATAAAAACAAACCAAAAGCATCAAAATTTCTTGGGCTATTTAGTTCTGGACATATTTATCTTTTATAAAAGTCAAGCAGATGTAGTTAATCCACTTGATTTCCCACTGTTTCCAACGCTTTGAATTTGCCAATATGAAGATATTTCCTAGAATATCAAATAGTCGCTGAATCTCACTCTATTTTGAGACCTCAAGGCAGGCTGAATTTTAAGACCTTCCACACAGAAGTTATGTAATCTTGGACAAGCAACTAAAAATAGAAACAAACTCATATTTATCCCAAAAGTTTGTTGAAAGAGATCAATGAAATAAGTAGTACACTTAGTCCAATGCCTGGTCAAAGTAAGCACTGAGTAAAAGTAAGTGATAATACTAATCACTTGCTTTGGCATCTTGCTTTGGCATCTTTTCTAAGGCTAGGCCCAAACTCTAAACCATTATGTATGTAACTCTGGCATATTTCTTAGTGTTTAAATTAATTGATATAAGGGCTAAACACTGAGAATAGCACTTGGGACTGTGTGAGCATGTCAGCTTCTTTCCTCTCTTCATTAATATGTATCTTGGTACAAATCTAGGTCTGTTACCAGATTGGTCTGTATCTTCAGTTAGGTACAGAGAAGGGAGTCAGTAAATCAATTCAATCTACTCAAAACTAATGACTATGAGTTATTTGATAATAAATAAGGCCTTTCATGGAGAAATTATGCTGATCCTCCAGAAAGCGGTCACCACATTTTCTTGGCCATGCTATATATAGCACACTTGGGAATTGTTCATGTGAAAACCTTGGCTAGTAGCTTTGTCCAGTGGCCTGGAATTGATTCTGATACTGGAAGGATTATAAACCAGTATTGTACATGCCAGGCTACTCAGCATACCTCAGCAAATACACCTACTCTTCCAGAAGGCAAGACAAAAATTCTCGGCCAATAATCCATATTGATTTTTATATTTTATCTCATGGATAATATTGAGTTCAGTAGATTTCACCTAAAAATACTTTGTAAAGTTCCCACTTTTATCTCACATGTTCTGGTGTAACCAGAATATCTCTCTGCCAATTTTTGGCAGTAGTAGTAAACTCTAGAACCTTTGTGAAGGAAACAATGAAAACTTGGATGGGTGTCGTGTCCAAACTTAGATCTTATCATCCTTGAAAAAACAATAAGGCTAAAGGAATGCTGTGTACAGTATGCAACTCGGATCCAGTGATATTTTGGAATCCTTTCTGCATAGAGTCTGAAAAAAAATCTATTACCTAAATGTTTTAAGTATTTTTCTGCTTTCTGGAAAGTAGAGGTTGGACATCGAGTTTGAGGCAGCACATCCCTTTGACCTAGGATAACTTTCCCAAAAGAGATTTACTTAAGCAAACAAAGAACAAATATCTTTCCTGGAATGGAGATGCTTGAGTCAGTGGGACTCTAAGGAGTTAAACTGCTTTCCACAATAATGAATAAGGTTGGAACTAGTGGAGACAACAATCCATTTCTGGAAATCATTTTCTTTAAAGGAGTATTTCTTTTCTAGGTACATATTAGATTACATTGCTTAGTCATAGACTCATGGATGTGTGTTTAGTTTGTTGAATTGTCCTTCTCACTTTGCTGGCCATAGGTGACCAAGCCTAAAGCAAATTAATAAAAAAAAAATCAACTTATACTTTTTTTAACCAGTAGGTTGTCTTGCTTTTTGGAGGAAGACAGCATGAGCAGCTACTCCAACTATGTCAACTAATGCAGAATAAGATTTAATGTATATCACCCTGTATTATAATTTTTACACCATTTATTCTACCCTTCTATTTCTTAACACTTCCCTTGACCCTCCCTCTTTTTAGTTAAGATAACATGAGTCTTTATAACCCCAAAAGTGATGGAAACTTACCACATAAAGTCTAAAAGAGGTGTCCCTAAACACTGGCCAGTCCTTTTCCAAGTTGTGATTCAAGGATCCAGGATCCTTTTGCCTTCAGGTTATGCCATCTTCATCATGTAGCTTCCAAGTTACCATGTTTATCTGCATCACACTTTGCAAGGGAAAAATCATGCAGGTTGAAGCACAGGAAATTTTTATGGCCGGACATTGAGGTAGTATATGTCACTTCCACCCAGATTCCACTGGTTAAAAGCCAATCATAAGACATAGATTTGATGGGAGGCTAAAAGATGTGCTCTAGTTGCGTGCCTAGGAACAAAAGTAAATGAGTTTGGCTAACAGCTGGCCAGTGTCAAGTCACGCTATCTTTGTTTCTTCATCAATCAAGTTTTTGTTTGTTTTTTTTTTGCGGTACGCAGGCCTCTCACTGTTGTGGCCTCTCCCGTTGCAGAGCACAGGCTCTGGACGCGCAGGCTCAGCCGCCATGGCCCACGGGCCCAGCCACTCCGCGGCATGTGGGATCTTCCCGGACCGGGGCACGAACCCGTGTCCCCTGCATCGGCAGGAGGACTCTCAACCACTGTGCCACCAGGGAAGCCCCATCAATCAATTTTTTAAATTGGAAGTTTACAGTTGTCCTTGGGAGGCTACAGTTCTCCTCATTTCTAGTTTATTGCAAGCTGAGGCAGGTGGGGGATTTTCATATTCTTGAAGTCAACGGAATTAATTTGCATGCAGCAGTTTCTTATAGCTACATGTGTGTTCTAGTCTTTATAGTCACCCACTGTAGAGCAGAAGCCAAGACCAGACAACAAAAAGAGAAGTAGAAGCATGATTCTCGCCACATGTTAGTGGAGGAGTAAAGAAGGAAGCCAGTTTGGGATTGCTAAAGCCCAACCTGGATTTGACTGTTGATCTCTAATTCTTAGGGCATGATAAATAGATTCAAAAATAGGGCCAGCTGAATTATTACAAACCAACCTCAAGTATCTCCATATAGACTTAGAGGATCATTTTTAATACTTATAAATTCATCAGTAATTTATTCTGGATTTCTGTATATATCTACTCATAATTTTTTTCCTGTAAAAGACAGTTTTCATAATGATATTGAGTTGGATCCATATGGCTTCCTATCAATATAATTGAGTTTACTAGAGCTGGGTCATATACATTTTACAGCACAGATAGGCTAGTGTGGCATCACAGTGTTGAAGATTCAGAAGCCCATTCTAAATGAGGGCTCATCCACTGCAGAGCCTGGAGGTGCATCCCATTAGTGCTATCTGACATTGGCTTTTCAAGTACACCTTCTGGTGACTCTCAGGAACCACAAAATGAAAGATGCACTATGTCCTCACTTTCCTGCAAAGGAGGGACCTGGACTTTTTATACATATTAATATTAAGTGACGGAGAGCGGCAAATTTGATTATTTGGGCAATGACTTAATGTTTGTCTTCTTAAATTTAACAAAGCACTTTGGCAAGCTCTGTGGAGAGGTGGGGGAGAAATAGCAATGAATAAATAGCCTAGGTAACTTTAGTGGTGTTGTGAGAGGAGATAAGAAATATACACATCCATTGACCAAAGAGTACAAAAGTTCAGTGACACAGAATGAGTAAATTCTGGAGATCTAATGTACAGCATGGTGAATATAGAAAATATTATATCGTATACTTGAAATCTGCTAAGAGTTGATCTTAACTGTTCTCACCATAAATAAATCATAACTATGTGAAGTGATGCATATATTAACTTGATTATGGTGTTCATTTTACAATGTATACATATATCAAAACATCACATTGTATACTTTAAATATACATAATTTTTATTTGCCTCAAAAAGCTGGAGAAAAGAAATATATAAATTTAACTAAAATATATGGCATAAGAGTGGTGCTGAAGAAGAAATATTAACAAGGTACACTGGCAGTACATTTGAATGGATTAATTCTGATTAGACAGTATCTAAGAGGGCTCATAGGGGAAATGATATTTGAGTTGGGGCTTGAAGGTAGATTGGATTACAGATGGTGGAGATGATGCAAGAAAATTTATGTGAGCAAAGGTGCAGAAATAAGCAAGTTCTTATGTTTAGGGACTTCATGTAAGCAATTCAGTTATTACTCAATAAATATTTATTGAGTGCCTACTGTGTATCAGATACTATTATAGGCACTTCAGAGACATCAATGAACAAAGCAGATTAAAACAAAACAAAACAAAAACGCTGAGATGGATCCTTTATAGGTGGGAGGAGCATAGAGAATACATGAAAAAGTAAGAAAATAAAAGTAACAATGTTGAGGCCAGTATATTGAGGGCCTTGAATCCTTTGCTAACAAGCCAAACAGTCTAAGTTTAGAGTATTGATTGGGAAGTCCTTGCATGTATGTGAGAACCAAAGCCCTGGGGTAACAAGAGAGACAGACAGAAGATTCAAGGAGAGAATTTTGAGGAACGTTGATATTAAATGAGGAGGATAAGGGAAAACCTGGTAGAATGTATGAAAAAGAAACTGTTAGAACTGAAGGTCCCTGAAAGAAGGGACAGTGCCTATCTTTTCACCACTGAATCTCATGTCTAGAACAGTGCTCTCAACATAGTGGGTGCACAATAGTCTTCTTTTTTTTAAATATATTTATTTATTTTTGGCTGCGCTGGGTCTTCGTTGCTGTGCGCAGGCTTTCTCTAGTTGCGGTGAGCGGGGGCTACTCTTCGTTGCAGTGCAGAGGCTTCTCATTGCGGTGTCTTCTCTTGTTGCGGAGCACAGGCTCTAGGCGTGCAGGCTTCAGTAGTTGTGGCACGTGGGCTCTAGAGCACAGGCTCAGTAGTTGTGGCGCACAGGCTTGGTTGCTCCGTAGCATGTGGGATCTTCCCAGACCAGGGCTCGAACCCATGTCCCCTGCATTGGCAGGCAGATTCTTAGCCACTGTGCCACCAGGGAAGCCCCACAATAGTCTTTTAAATGAATGTAGTATTGAAAGAAACCAGGAGACAGCATTACAGATCTCAGAGCATGGAAAAACTTTAAGTGAGCAGAAAAATCTTCCTAAATATTATGTCAGATAATAACTATACTGCTTATTCTGTTCGTGCCTCACATCCCTCACATCATTTATCCACCCTTCTTTGCCCTGCTCTCTATCCCTTAGAAAACTGACCTCTACAGATTGCATTATCTGGGCTTTCTTGCCTTCTGCTGAGTTTGGGTTAAACAATGGAAGACACCAGCAGGACATCAAAGGGTAAAAGAAGAGCAAGGTAAGAAGTTTCTTCTCTGCTCCCTCCGTGCTGGCATTGGTTTTGGCAGAGGCTGGTTTTGCTCTACTAAGGCCACAGCTCTTATCAGATTGTTACAGCTCTTGTTTGTTTCTGATAATACTCCTCTCCTCATTTACCGCTCCAGGTCTTACTTTCCTGCTCTGGCTAGCTCCTGGAGACCTCACCACCTATGATTAGCTCCCTTCACCTCCCCAAGGGGTTATTTGAGTTCACTAAAATTTACTTCATTAAAATTAAACCCTTTCAATGTGCTGTTTCCTACTGTGACCATGACTGACGGAGTAATTAAAAACTTTAAAGAGATCATTCATGATACATTAGGGATACTGTAAATAGATGATTACGGTGGGGAATCTGAACCCAGGTAGGATACGTCAATCAGTAAGTGGGAAAGATGAAGCTGTGAGTGGAGGCTTTTTTAAGTAATATGAAGGTAAATGCAAGGAAGAATAGCAGATGTGAAGAAGAAAAGGTAGGGCTTCCCTGGTGGCGCAGTGGTTGGGAGTCCACCTGCCGATGCAGGGGACGCGGGTTCGTGCCCCGGTCCGGGGGGATCCCACGTGCCGCGGAGCGCCTGGGCCCATGAGCCATGGCCGCTGGGCCTGCGCATCCGGAGCCTGTGCTCTGCAGCGGGAGAAGCCGCAACAGTGAGAGGCCCGTGTACCGCCAAAAAAAAAAAAAAAGAAGAAGAAGAAAAGGCAAGGGAAACTGTGTTGCTGTTTTTTTTTCAAGGATGGGAAAGAATTCATATATAAACATGTTCAATGGAATGAGCCAGTAGAAAAAGAGGAAACAAATTTAAGTCTCAGAGATGATAATTAATTAAACACTAATCCAGAGAAAGCAGACCCAATGACACTGATTAAAACCTATGAAAGAAGTAGGGACTTATTCTGGGACAGGAAAGAAAAATGTGAATTTGGTGAAAGACAGAGATGAAATGGGTCGTAGAAGAGATGAAAGCTAAGGCTATATCTGAGGGTCCTTCTTTTATGCGCAACACATCATGTAGTAAAATTTGCTAAGATGGCTTTCAAAGACTGTCCGAGATTTCAGAAAAATGGGAATAAGTTGACATGTTGTGGAGTTTAATTTTATTCTATAAGATGGTATTGGGTAAGAGATGACGACAATTCTGCTTTTCTATTCTTAGTCTTGCAACAATGAGTAGGACAGATTAGAGAAGAGGAAAACTTCCATTTTAGTGGAGATTGCAATAGCTCAGGGCAAGAGTTAATGAGAGTCTGACCTGGGCAGTGAAAAGTAAGGCTGAATGAGGATGCTGCAGAGTTGATTCCTGCATTTATTGACTATTCTGTGCTTGACACTACAGAAGACACAATAGAGATTTCACAAAGAGTAGAAAACATACTTCCTAACTTCAAGGAGCACACAAACTAGCCAGAAAAGCATAGATATACAACAAAGACTATTGAACCAAGAGTCAGACCCAGATTCTAATTCCTGCCCACCACTAACTAAGTGTCATATCCTGGGGAATTTATTTCCCCACTTGCACCTCAGCTTCTTTGTTTGAGCAAGGGAGTTAAAAACTGATGACCTCCTTGGTTTCTAAAAATTCTTCTTGAATAAAAAGAACCAGGGTTCCTTGGAGAAATACCTGATGCTAGAGCTTGGGCAGGTAAAATAAAAGATGAGCCTGGAGCACCTTGTGGTACCAAAAAGGAAGAAAGTGCCCAACAAAAAAATAGATGGGGACATGTCAAAGGAAGCCAACCAAAGGGAGCTTCTAATAGCCAAAGCTGGAACAATTTGGTCAACAAAATAAACAACACAATATAGAGTTATAACCCAAAATGTAAAATAAATGTACATGAGTACATGTTGATATAAATGAATAATTGCATTTTAAAAATGGGGAAGAAGAGTCAAATCTTTCTTATAGAAGAATTCTGAATAATATATGTACACCCCACTCCAAGAGGTGAATCTTGACTCTTCCTTCTACCCAGATATACCTTGAGAATGGCCTAGGCTTCCTGACTCACTTCCAAAGAATAGAATAGGGAAAAGAAAAATAGTAACTTTACACTGGAAAAATCTGGCAAACACAACATTAACCAAGTGATAAATGTTAATATCTCAATAATGGCATGCAGTTATCATGTACTCTCAATATAATGTGATAAGAAGGGCATTTCATCTCTCTTATCTTCTTCCCCCAAACCCATGACTCCAGTCTACTTACGAGAAAGACATCAGGCAAACTCAGATTGCAGGACATTCACAGGATCCCTTGCTAATACCCGTAAGGCCTGTCAAGGTCATTTTTAAAAAAAGGAAATACTGAGGAACGGTCACAAATCAAAGGAGATGGGAGACATGACAACTAAATGCAATGTGCTTTCCTGGATTGAATCCTGGAATCAAAAGAGGACCTTAATGGAAAAATGGATGAAATTCAAATAAAGTCTGGAGTTTAGTTAATTAAAAGAAAAAAATTGATGGTCTGTAAAGTCTCTTCCAGCTGGTAGCTATAAGAATAGCATTTATTATCTAATTGCTTCATAACTGTGCTCATATTGCTTACAATGTGCCAAGAACACACGAGGTAAGGGAACCATTAAAGCAGGATGGAAGGCTTTAATCAGCTTTTTTTTCTCTTCTAACTTCCTGTAGTTGTGTTTCAGTGATGTAGTGTGTGGTTAGGGCAAAGCAATTTTTGAGGCAATAAAGTAGTGTTTTGGTGAAAGTCTCTTGTCTGTTACTTTCCCAAACAAGCACTCACCCTCTGCCCTAGTAAGAACACCTTCGAGCGAACCACCAGATTTCCATCCACTTGCAACCCTGAATGTTTGAGTCTCCTAAGCTGCGCCATCACAAGGCAGCGCGCTAGGAAACTGTCGCTATGGTGACAGTTGCGGTGACAGGGCTACCTTTGGCTCATTTGATTTTCCTGGACAGTTTCTTTGCCTAAAAAAAGTTTATGGAGCCCCGATGTGAAATCATGCTGGCTCTGATTCATGACATTTTCCTGAGATTTTATAATGTTTCTTTTTTCTAAATAAGCAATTTCAGGTCAGGTAAAAATGTGAGTAAATCACGCCTGGCTCTTGTCCCAGATGTATCAATTTCTGTTCATTCCCATTTTTCCCTTTCATGGCTTTGGAGCAATAAAAATAACCAATGCCTCCACTCTGAAACCTTTCTGAGTATGCAATATATAAACAGTATACTGTGCAGGGAGCAATATTTCCCTACCTTGGCTATTACCGACTGTAGCGTTTTCTCTGGCACTTATCTGAAACAGAGCAAAGACATGGAATTACGATTTTGGCACACTCGAGACCCTGGGAGGATCAAAGAGGCTGATGTGACAGTTCATGAAAGGAGGAGGAAGCAAACCGTCCCCCACTGCCAACACTAACACAGCACTGTGCTTGAGAGTCTGGGAGAGCCGAGTTGCCAAGTGTCTGCCTGCATTTTCTTTGAGGGCGCCAGGCCCGGAGCAGGTCAGGAAAATTATGGCTTTTATCAAGCAGACAGTGTGGCTCTCTTTGAGGATGGCCAAAGTCTCAGTCACTGCTGGTAACTGTAACACATGTGGTCTTTTCAAGAGAGGACATGAATATTTTCATTAACTGGGAAAGAAGGTGCCCACATGAGACTTCATTTGTCTGGAATATTAGGGAAAGCCTGAAAAAGGTGAGACGTTTGTAAAGAAATTAAGAGTGAGGGCTTTGGAGACAGATTGCCTGGGTTTTTAATCCTGGCCTTCCAAATACCATTCTGTATAATTTGAGCAGATTCCCTAACCTCTCTGCCTCAGTTCCCCTAATCAGTAAAAGGAAAATGAAAATAGTATCCAAGTCACAGGACTGTCTTGGCAATTAATACATGTGAAATACTTATAACATTGTCTGGCACATGGCAAATCCTCAATGAATGTCAGCTGCTATCATTATTTTTATTTGAATCATCGTTATTCAGAAAGGAAAGCCATCAGTTTTGTGATGTCCTATTAGCTGTTTTTCAGTCTGTTTATCCTTCAAGTATTTGCCAAGGGTTTAAAATGTACTGAGCACTGTGCTAAGTACTGTAGATAATTCAGGAACAAACAAGTCCAGCTCTTTGCTATCAAGAATTTATATTCTGGTGGAAGAGATAAGAAAAGTGTGCACAAAGGGCTATTCTATATGATAGAGTGTTTTTCCCTTTGGTGTGGCACTGATTATGATGTATTTTGGGATTTCAGAAAAAGAAGTGACTAGCCACTGGCCTAGTAAGTGGAATGGGGCACTCTTTATGGAGGATGTAGCATTTGGCCAGAACTTGAATTACAAGTACAATTTTTTATTTTAATGGTGGATATCGGCATGGGTGTGGGTATCAGACAGGTAAGGGGCAGGGTGGGGAGGACTCAAGGCAGATGAAATGACAGAGAGAAGATGCTGAGGAGGTACTTGAGAGACAGGAGAGTGAGGTCCAAATGCAAGGCTTACGCCAGGGGTTCTTGGTGGAGAGGAGTCCACAAAGGTAGAAATGACAGTTAATGGAGGATCTTGAATAGACTTGGCCAAAGGAGCTTGCATTTTTATTTCATTAAGAAGTTGGTCTCTTTAGGAACAAATTGGTAGTGTTATGAATTTTGGATTAGAGGTGTGCTCTAGGAACTGACCCTGAAAGAATGTCTTGCCATATCACTAACCCTTTCCCACACAACACAGAAAGATATATCTATCATTTATCACTGTTTCCGCATGTAAGTTTTTGTAATTAAAAATTTAACAAAATAGCTTAAAACTTTAGTTCCTCAAAGATTATGTGTTATGAATTTTACAATTGCAGAGTACTTTTACCAAAGGTTTTATAGAACATGTTATAATTAATCTCAATAATTTTCATGACAAATGGGATTTGCCAACTGGATTTCACTCTTAAGAAGGGTTTCTTTTTCATAGCTCCATGTGCTTTATTACTATAGTGCTGGCACTTGGATCCATATAACGACATATAAAATATTTCTTACACAACAGAATTGGTCAAAAGACCAAGTTATTTCAATTATGCAAATACATGAGAAGAAACCTCAACAAAAATAGGTTTTTCAAATATTCCTTGAAGTTAAATTCAAAACTTCACTCCAAATGTAAGTCATAAATTCTACAAATAGAACATTTTGAAGAGGCCCAAATGCATTGTATTATCTTTGGGATACTAAACAACTTGAATTTGGGGTCCATTCTTTTCTGTTTTAAAAGCTGTTTTGAAAAGGCCTTACCATGTTTCCACTCTCCCTCTTTCCCTTTCTTTTTTTCCATCAAAACTCCTCTCTGCTAGATACTATATCAGATGCTTCCATATTAGTTTCCATCAGTCCAGATGTTTTTATTTGTTTGTTTTCCTATTAAGGCTCCACTGTCAATGATGATGGAAAAACCCTAAATCAAGCACCATACCAGTTGTTTCATGAAGTTCTCTTACAAAAGCTTCCTCTTTGATTAGAGAAGTACTATTGCAAAGCTTTTCAGGAAATTCTCCAGGCACTCTTTGAGGACCACATAATATGCCTTTTCATCCCACAAAGCCCCTCCAAGGAGAAGCTCTGGGTAACTTTGACCTTTGAGGTCAATTAGGATTCTTAAGAACTGGATTCTGGCTGTGATTCCTGTACAACCTGAAGGTAAGCCAGTAAATCAACCTATCTGACCTTTTGTTTCTTAAACTAATATTTTATTAATAATACTTTCTACATGCTGCAAAATAATTAAGGCATATAATGGGCAAAGCATTTTGAGCTCCTTCAAACTAAAAATAACAGAAATGGCAATAAAGCCAAGATGAAAGAAAATTGTGCTGACTGAATTCAGTTCTTCCTCCACAGACATCTTCTACAACCTTAAAGGCGCTAAG
Source organism: Pseudorca crassidens (assembly GCF_039906515.1). NCBI lineage: Eukaryota > Metazoa > Chordata > Mammalia > Artiodactyla > Delphinidae > Pseudorca > Pseudorca crassidens. The sequence continues at coordinate 126,097,552 of NC_090297.1, read as the reverse complement.
AATGAATATTTTTAAATGGACAACTGAATGACTGGCATGTAGACCATTAAACAAGAGTGATACAATTCTGTACACCCAATGAGTTAATTAAAAAGAGCTTTTCTTGATGACTCTGGCTAGTCGTTTATCAATTTTCTTTATCTTTTCAAAGAACCAGCTTTTAGTTTTATTGATCTTTGCTATTGTTTTCTTCATTTCTTTTTCATTTATTTCTGATCTGATATTTATGATTTCTTTACTTCTGCTAACTTTGGGGTTTTTTTGTTCTTCTTTCTCTAATTGCTTTTGGTGTAAGGTTAGGTTGTTAATTTGCAATTTTTCTTGTTTCTTGAGGTAGGATTGTATTTCTATAAACTTCCCTCTTAGAACTGCCTTTGCTACATCCCATAGGTTTTGGGTCATCGTGTTTTCATTGTCATTTGTTTCTAGGTATTTTTCGATTTCCTCTTTGATTTCAACCACTAGCCAGACTCATCAAGAAAAAAAGGGAGAAGACTCAAATCAACAGAATTAGAAAGGAAAAAGGAGAAGTAACAACTGACCCTGCAGAAATACAAAGAATCATGAGGGATTACTATAAGCAACTATATGCCAGTAAAATGGACAACTTGGAAGAAACGGACAGATTCTTAGAAAAGCACAACCTTCTGTGACTGAAGCAGGAAGAAATAGAAAATATAAACAGACACTGCACTTCACAAGCACTGAAATTGAAACTGTGATTAAAAATCTTCCAACAAACAAAAGGCCAGGCCAAGATGGCTTCACAGGAGAATTCTATCAAACACTTAGAGAAGAGCTAACACCTATCCTTCTCAAACTCTTCCAAAATATAGCAGAGGAGGAACACTCCCAAACTCATTCTATGAGGCAACCATCACCCTGATACCAAAACCAGATAAAGATGTCACAAAAAAGGAAACTAGAGGCCAATATCACTGATGAACATAGATGCAAAAATACTCAACAAAATACTAGCAAACAGAATCCAACAGCACATTAAAAGGATCATACACCATGATCAAGTGGGGTTTATTCCAGGAATGCAAGGATTCTTCAATATACGCAAATCTATCAATGTGATAAACCATATTAACAAACTGAAGGAGAAAAACCATATGATCATCTCAATAGATGCAGAAAAAGCTTTCAACAAAATTCAACACCAATTTATGATAAAAACCCTAGAAAGAGTAGGCATAGAGGGAAATTACCTCAACATAAGAAAGGCCATATATGACAAACCCACAGCCAACATCATTCTCAATAGTGAAAAACTGAAACCATTTCCTCTAAAATCAGGAACAAGACAAGGATGCCCACTCTCACCACTATTATTCAATATAGTTTTGGAAGTTTTAGCCACAGCAATCAGAGAAGTAAAAGAAATAAAAGGAATCCAAATTGGAACAGAAGAAGTAAAGCTGTCACTGTTTGCAGATGACATGATACTATATGTAGAGAATCCTAAAGATGCTACCAGAAAACTACTAGAGCTAATCAATGAATCTGGTAAAGTAGCAGGATACAAAATTAATGCACATAAGTCTCTTGCATTCCTAGACACTAATGATGAAAATCTGAAATAGAAATTAAGGAAACATTCCCATTTACCATTGCAACAAAAAGAATAAAATACCTAGGAATAAACCTACCTAAGGAGGTAAAAGCCCTGTACTCAGAAAACCAAAAGACACTGATGAAAAAAATTAAAGATGATAAAAACAGATGGAGAGATATACCACGTTCTTGGATTGGAAGAATCAACATTGTGAAAATGACCACACTACACAAAGCAATCTACAGATTCAATGCAATCTCTATCAAACTACCAATGGCATTTTTCACAGAACTAGAACAAAACATTTCACAATTTGTATGGAAACACAAAAGACCACTAATAGCCAAAGCAATCTTGAAAAAGAAAAATGGAGCTGGAGGAATTAGGCTCCCAGACTTCAGACTATACTACAAAACCACAGTAATCAAGGCAGTATGGTACTGGTCCAAAAACAGAAATATAGATCAATGGAACAGGATAGAAAGCCCAGAGATAAACCCACGCACATACGGTCACCTTATCTTTGACAAAGGAGGCAGGAATATACAGTGGAGAAAAGACAGCCTCTTCAATAAGTGGTGCTGGGAAAACTGGACAGCTACATGTAAATAATGAAATTAGAATGCTCCCTAACACCATACACAAAAATAAACTCAAAATGGATTAAAGACCTAAATATAAGGCCAGACGCTTTAAAACTTAGAGGAAAACATAGGCAGAACACTCTTTGACGTAAATCACAGCAATATCCTTTTTGACCCACCTCCTAGAGAAATAGAAATAAAACCAAAAATATACAAATGGAACTTCATGAAATTTAAAAGCTTTTGCATAGCAAAGGAAACCATAAACAAGACTAAAAGACAACCCTCAGAATGGGAGAAAATATTTGCAAATGAAGCAACTGATTAAAGGATTAATCTCCAAAATATACAAGCAGCTCATGCAGTTCAATATCGGAAAAACAAACAACCCAATCCAAAAATGGGCAGAAGATCTAAATAGACGTTTCTCCAAAGAAGATATACAGATTGCCAACAAACACATGAAAGGATGCTCAGCATCACTAATCATTAGAGAAATGCAAATCGAAACTCCAGTCACCTCACACCAGTCAGAATGGCCAACATCAAAAAATCTACAAACAGGGCTTCCCTGGTGGCGCAGTGGTTGAGGGTCCGCCTGCCGATGCAGGGGACGCGGGTTCGTGCCCCGGTCCAGGAGGATCCCACGTGCCGCGGAGCGGCTGGGCCCGTGAGTCATGGCTGCTGAGCCTGCGCGTTTGGAGCCTGTGCCCCGCAGCGGGAGAGGCCACAGCAGTGAGAGGTCCGCGTACCGCAGATTAAAAAAAAAAAAAAAAAATCTACAAACAATAAATGCTGGAGAGGGTGTGGTGAAAAGGGAGCCCTCTTGCACTGTTGGTGGGAATGTAAATTGATACAGCCAGTATGGAGGTTCCTTAAGAAACTAAAAATAGAACTACCATATGACTCAGCAATCCCACTATTGGGCATGTACCCTGAAAAAACCATAATTCAAAAAGAGTCATGTACCACAATGTTCATTGCAGCACTATTTACAATAGCCAGGACATGGAAGCAACCTAGGTGTCCACTGACAGATGAATGAATAAAGAAGAAGTGGCACATATATACAATGGAATATTACTCAGCCATAAAAAGAAATGAAATTGAGTTATTTGTAGTGAGGTGGATGAACGTAGAGTCTGTCGTACAGAGTGAAGTAAGTAAAACAGAGAAAAACAAATACCGTACGCTAACACATATATATGGACTCTAAAACAAAAACAAAAACAAAATGGTTCTGAAGAACCTAGGGGCAGTACAAGAATAGAGACTCAGACGTAGAGAATGGACTTGAGGACACGGGGATGGGGAAGGGTAAGCTGGGACGAAGTGAGAGAGTGACATTGACATATATATATGTCAAATATAATATAAATATTATATATTTATATTAAATATAAAATAGCTAGTGGGAAGCAGCTACATAGCACAGGAGATCGCTCAGTGCTTTGTGACAACCTAGAGGGGTGGGGTAGGGAGGGTGGGAGTGAGATGCAAGAGGCAGGGGATATGGGGATATATGTATACATATAGCTGATTCACTTTGTCATACAGTAGAAACTAACACAACGTTTTAAAGCAATTTTACTCCAATAAAGATGTTAAAAAAAATTTAAAAAAGAGCTTTTCACGTTAGAATAGTAATACCTAAAGTTATCAGGAGATAATGTGGTACAGTAGAGAGAACACTGACCTCCATGCACAGCTATGGGACATTGAACTTCTTTGACCTCAGTTTCCACATCTACAAAACAAGGAAGTTAGACTTCAAGATCTATAAGATCCTTTCCAATACAAGAAGTCTAAGACTCTTGAAACCTCTTAATGATAACCCCCAGAGTGAATTTCCAACCAGTAATTTGAAAGTTCTTAGAATTTAAAATAGTCATAATTTTGCTGCTCTTCTGCTCTAGCCCACTTCAAAACTCATACCTTTTGATGGTTTAGTCAGAGAACATAGTGTTTTCCCAGAGGTTTTTTTCCAAGTAGAATTATGCTCCAGTTAGACTTCCTCTGGTTTACTTATTCCACATTTTACTGAAATTTGGCATCCAACTGCTCAAGGAAACATTGCACCGCAGTTGAAAGCTACAGATCATTTATTACCTAGGGTCCTCTCAAATTTATTCCCAGAGAATGAGAGTCTGAGAGCAGCTGAAAGAACACTTCTAAACCTGAAGTCTTTTTTCCAGAGGCAGCTGAACTCAAGTGCAGGGGTCTGGTCACCTTGTCTGTCATCAGAGAAGTATATGGCCAGGGTCAAGTATACTACAGTTCTCAAATACTACAACCACTTGTAGTTAAGTGAAATCAGGTTGAAATGAACAAAAGAGGCTGAATATTAGTTTTTTTCATAGGGTTGTTGTAAGGTTTTAAGATAATGTATGCAAAGCACCTGATATAAGGAAGGTAAATAGTAGTTGGTGGTCGTTATCAAGGAACACCTAGATTTACTGGGCTCAACTCTCATCACACCCATCCCTCACTCTAAGCCTTTGCCAAAAAGAAATCTGTAGTTCCCCATAATTGTTATGCTTTCTATTGCCACTGGGCCATTTCATATGCTGTTCCCTTTGCCTGTTCCAACACCCTATTCCATTTCCTTTAACTGATTAACTCATATTCAACATTTTCAATTTCAAAATGTATTCATAAATTCAACAAATATTTATTGAGCACCTACTATGTCCAAGGCACTGCCTTTGCTGTGCATATATCAGGGAACAAATCAGACCAAAACTCAGCCATGTGTCCCCCAAATATGTCTTGTAATCACCAGCATGATCCCTTTTATCCCCACTGGACTGTTTGCTCCCTGGGAGTGAGGACCATGCCTTTCATAAAAATACAGTACCTTTTGCCATTTGCAACAACATGGATGGACTTGGAGGGCATTATGCTAAGTGAAATAAGTCAGATAGAAAAAGACAAGTACTGTATGATATCACTTACATGTGGAATCTAAAAAATACAACAAACTAGTGAATACAACAAAAAAGAAACAGACTCACAGTTATAAAGAACAAACTAGTGGTTACCAGTGGGGAGAGGGAAGATGGGAGGGGCAAGATAGGGGTAGGGGATTAAGAGGGGTAGGGGATTAACTATTAGGTATACAATAAGCTACAAGCATATATTGTACAACATGGGGAATAGAGCCAATATTTTATAATAACTATAAATAGAGCATAACCTTTAAATATTGTGAATCACTATATTGTATGCCTGAAACTTACATAATATTATACAACTATACTTTAATAAAAAGAAAAATAACACAATACCAAGCAAACGTCTGGTGTAAAGTAGGTGCTCAATATTGAACAAATAAATTATTGAGCAAATAAAAATTAAGAACTAAGAATAACTGAAATAGGAAAGGGACAAAATTTTAGTCATGTTGTCAGACCATTAATTATAACAGCAGCAAGGGGAGAAGAGAATTTTCAGTCCCTGATCAACTGAACCCTAGAAACCTTCCTGCTAGTCATTAAGGACCTTAGTCTCAAAAATCACAACCCTCTGAAAGGAGAATTGTACATCTGTTTGATTCCAGGCACAAGTTTAAATTTCCCCTGAATTTTCAAGTTTTTCCCAAAGGAAAAAACATTTTTTAAGATGTTTATAAGGAAGCTAATAGGGCAGCAGAGAAAAAAGAATGTGACAGTCCCAAGGAGCTGTGATGTACAGTGACTGACTTTCAAAAATGATTTTGAAGACATCAGTGAAAAGGGTGGCACTTGTGAAAGAGGAGCATGAAAAGAATATTATGGAAAGAGAAGGAAAGTTAACAAGCAGGAAGAAAATACACTGTTAAGAAAGAAGCACTATGGAGGAAAGACATTGACAGTTAAAGGCCAGAAACAATACAAGTAGAAAATATAATTATTATAAGTTACTCATGAAATTGCTTTATTTGATTTACTCAATGGCTCTGTAAGTTCTGGTAGGGAGGTGCTATTCTTCCCATTTCATAAATAAGGAAACTAGGGCTCAGAGACTTGCCTGAAAATTACATAGCCAGCAATCAAAGTTCTCTGATTTATGGTCTAAGAATTTTCCCACAAAAAGGGGAAAGATAAGATCAAAAATTAAAGAAAAGAATAAAGAGCAACTAGTGCCCAATAAGTGTTTGTTGACTGAATGGGAAACAGACGTAGGACAGGAAACAGAATGGAGACACCAATTTCATCTTCAGTGGAGACTATTTCTCAGGAATCACTAAGTATTTGCAAGACTTTGGCTCCTGACACCCACAGTTATGGCCGGCATTTAGAACTCCTGAGGTTAATATGACAGTAGTAAGAAACTCCTGCTCCAGAGGAGGTCACATTCTACTGGGGAAGGAGACATGCAAATGAACAACAACAATAATAACACCGGCAAAACAGTATGGTATATTTTAAAAGAAGTACGTACACAATTCCATGGTGCCAAGAGCAAGCACAACTGCGCTGGTGGGGAAGAGGGAAGGGATGGTTGAAGAGGGCTTGTGAGTGGGGTGATTTCCAAGCTGCATTTTGAAGTAGTGTTTTTGGAAGCAGAGTGAACTGAAGGCATTCCAAATAAAGAGAGTAGCCTGTGCACGGGAACAGAACGGAAAAGGGCCTGCTGGCTTAGGGAGCTGGAATAATTCAGCAAGGCTTGAGTTCAGGTGTGTGGCATCATGCTAGGGACCATTTACTTTATTCTACAGATGGTGGCAAGCCATTGGAAGTTTCAAAGCAAGAAAGTGCTGTGGTTAGAGATATAGACTAGAAAGACCATTACTGAAATATTACTTCCAGTTTAGAGAATGGAAAGGAAGTAATGAAATGGGGAAAAAAAGAACCGTCAGGCATAAATTTATTTTCACTGAATTTCTATTTTTTATTGGTCATGCTTTCACAGTTTTATTATATGTGCTTGATAAAGAAAGGCCATTTTGATCTGAGATAAGGAGAAGAGAAGTTCAGAGCGAAAGATGGAATTTATTTTCACATTGGTGTCCTCGGCTTGCAGACAACTTGGAGCCACCATCAGCCCACCAGTGAAAGAGAAATAGGAAGGAAGCTTCATCCTCTACCCGGTGCACCACTCTCAACACTGAGAAATGGAGCTGAGAACTCGAGAGGCAAACCAGAGCCCTCTGCTTCTCTTCATCATTCCTGACAACAGATAGAAAAAAGGCAAACCCTCACCTCCTGTGGTCAGTATTGATGCTCATCTAGAAACTTCATTCTCAGTAGCTACAGATCCTCCTAATTATTAATCTTAACCTAACTTGACACTGGGTTCTATTGCCTTTCACGAGAAAGGTCTTGGGAGACTGTAAACCTATGTGGTTGGGAAAAGAATGTTCTGCACTAAATGGGGAAGGAGAGGAGCTGCAGATTTCCAACTTTCACAGCTTGTCTGCCTGTGAAAACTGTGCTGCAACGTACCCTTGAAATCATTTGGGTGGGCCTTGTTTCTGAGGAAATAAAGAGGCCCCAGAACCTCCCAAGTGAGTGAAAGAATGATTTCCAGATAGTCAAGTGGAGCAACCTCTTGCTACATGAGCTGGATGTGCTTGGCAGTCTTTCCCTGTGTCTGGCCAGTATCCTGAGGTTAGCAAAGCAGAAGACAAATCTTTTGGGAGCTAAAAGACATATGCACGTGCCAGCATTTTTGACAAATGCTCAGTTAATTGTTTTCTATGATTCTTCTCTTGAGACACAGACTGCGTACACCAGGCACCAAGAACTACCCCTCCCACCATCCTACACCCCAGGGGAAACTTCATAATTACACACATTTGGGCCAAGCGTCTACCCCACAGGAAATGGACAGATCAGCCCCTACAGATGAAAGAATGATGCAGGGCATGGGAAAGCAGAGAAATCTCCTGAGTGAGAAAGAAGATAAACTCACACAAGTGAAGCCAGAGAGTTTATATACCAACATGAGAAACTCAGAATTTCTTATAAGGATACCCAGGAAATGATGGTCAGAAGAGGCTTGAGTAAATTGAGGAGAAATTTGGATTGTTCCATAACTGGTGAATAATTTAGTATTTGAAAACCTCAGAATTCCAGGATGGAATTCAATTTGGGATGAGTTCCTGGGAATCGTGGCATGTACAGTGGGTTCAAAAGCAAATCATGCATATGTAGAGGTGAAACAGAGATTTCAACTATAAAATCCAAAAATTTCATGACTTTTTCCTTCCAGATCTAGCTCTTTTACAATTTTGCCTCTTCTTTTGTCTATATCATTCTCTAGTTATGTGTTCATCTCTTGCCATTTGTTCATCAAATATTTATAGTTGTGCACTGTGTAAGACGCCTACTACTCTGCTCTCATTGAATTGGAAAGGTTTAGAAGGTGTATCCCCTCTGACCAAACACTAACTGGACCAGAATCTTGCCTGTAACACAGCAGTGTTGCTTACTCAAGCAACAGACTGGAATGGTTAAAGAGCCCCAGTTCTACTAGTGACACTGCTCTAGAGATTAGTTTCAGAGAAAGATAACTCAATTTTGATTTACTTTTGTCAAAGGTTTTGAATCAAGAGATTTATGTGTTAGATATAAAAGTCAACCTTTCTCTATGATATTGTTAAGGTACTTCTTTGTTGCTTCCACTAAATATTAATTTTATGAACAATGACAACAATACCATGCTAAATCAATTTCACAACAAAATCTGGAAACTAAGTAAGTTCCAATTAGAAAACTAAGTTGCTGAGTTACTGATTTAAGGATTAGTTATTCATTCTCTTTGAACCCAAAACTCTCAAATAAAATGGAAACTTCCTTAAAAATAAGTTGAATGTAAAAGGTGTTGAAATCATAAATGTGAGAGAGAAAAGAAGTTGGATAATGATTGTGAACATCTAGGGAAATCTGTAAATAAACTTCGACGAAATGTTAACTGAGCAAACTAGAATACAAGAGGAGAAAGTATCAACAATAAAAAAAACTCATCAAAAATTTTGCCATCAGGAAATAAGTTAGACAAGAATTAGTATTGGTGAATTCAGATTTAAAAATTTGACCAAGACACTCAGTATAAGAAGAAGAATAAAATGATATAAAGGCAAAGAAAAGAGTCTGAGAACAAGGGGAGAAATGGAGAGAAATTGGGCTGGCTTTTCCTTTACAAAACATGAAATAAAATAAAAGGTAAAGAACTTATCTTGAGCAATCATATTGATTTCTTCTAGGGAAAAAGAGAAGTGTTTTGTTTTAGTTTGTTTTATTAAATGGGAGACAGCTCGGTCTGTCTGAGATAGAAATAGTGACCAGAAAATTTTGCTGGATAAAAAGATCCCACCACAGCTCTGAAATGAGTACAAGACTATTTGCATACAGAGTGTACTTTAAGAAGTGGTAGTAAAACATTCTGGTATGATTTGTTTGGGAAAAAAAGGAGAAAAAAAAGCCCTCAATGAAGCCTCTTTCAGACATGTGTCATGGGCTTTTTGTTGCTGAACTCTTCCCTATTAACAAACTAAATTGTTCTTCCTTTCATTCCTTTGGCCACAGGACAGACGAAATTCACCAAAGTCTCTACCACAGACATTCTCAGATGGTGCTAATAAAAAAGAAGAAACCCACACCAGAATTGGTGGTCCACATTGTGAGAGTCACTAAATATCATCACAAAGCAGTAATTATCCTACAGCGTGCTTGGTGGCTCAACATTCTGAAATGCAAGTGTCAAGAGCATACAGTTTCAACAATGTTGCTAATGGGAACTCATGTTTTGTGTTGGGTGGTCTTTTGTTCTGCCTGGTGGTCTTGTTTCTGCCTGCTATGACAGCATTAATGGTTTCATGTAGTCCCCAATCCTACACAGTATTCACTTGTCTCTCTTTAGTAATGCACGACAAGTCATAAAAGACAGACTACCCAGAAATGACATTGCAAGTATTCCAGATATTTTCTCTCTTGGTGGTGACAGTTCCAAATCAAGTTGGCTCAGTATTTAAGTCAAAGCATTTTTCTAAGTGTCGGCTCAAAATGCAGCCTTAGATCTGGAAATCAAACTGGGCTCTTCTTGCCTCTTCCATCATTGCTTGTAATAAATATTCAACTCTTTGACCGCAGCTAGAAGCTTATGATAGATGATACAGAATAGATTCCAACTCTCTCTTTCCCAGATGCAAAGAACTCATCTTTTGGTTAGAGAGACTTCACTACCTTTTAATAATCATAGGCAGATCATTTTACAGACTTTCTTGCCACACTCATTTAGGATTTATTTCCTAAGGTCTCACAAAGAGTAGAAAGGGAAGGTTCATAGTTGCGCAGGATGTCAATACAATCTCTGTTCAGAGGGTCAGAGAGTCACATACCCCAAAATTAATCCAGGCAGCTATCTTAGTTTTAACTCTAAAAACGGTATCAGAACATTCTTCACAATAAGCTGACCTACGACTCTGTACTTGCAGGACTATAGAACAAGAATTTAATCGCAATAGAATTTTTGGAATCATCAGTTGGGCTGGGTTTGGGGATTCAGTTCTAGGCCCCCTAAACCACCCATCCTAAAGTCATCTCCCTGCAAACTCCTTCAGTACTCACTGACTCTACCATTCACTGGCTATTTTACTACATTTGGCCTTGTATTGTGGTTAAATTTTCATAGTCATTCTTCTTTGTCTATTTCTCATCCTATATTATAAGTTCCTTGAAATCAGATAACCAGACATATTCACCTTCATATACCCAGTGCCTAGCACTGTTCCTGGTACATAGCAAAGGATCCATACATTTGTTTAATGAGTAGATTAAATTTGGCCCTGTTGGATTGAAGAAAGTGATTACAAGGATGAGTCTCTTTCTAATTTAGCACATGGCTTGTTACAGAGTAGATGCTCAATAAATGCTAGTTGGTTAGTCAGCTCTCAGACAGTTACTTTCCTCTAAGTGGAAAGAAAAGCCTGCCAAAATGAATGTATGCCAGCAAAGCCAGTTATTGTTTTTTTCACTCTTTCTGGTGATATGAAACCTTTCCTCCTCTCACTCAGGACCCCAAGTATCCAAGAACAAGAAGGGATCTAAGCATATAAACTGTTTACCACACCAACCATAATATCTGAAGCCAAATCTTTGTCACATGTTCTTACACCAGGAGAGGATATTTGAAAATACGACCAGCAGGGATCATTCAAGATGTTTGGTTTTTAGTACTTCTGATCACCAAAAGAAAAAATCAGAACGCCTTCTGTTCTTTAAGAATTTCCAGTTGGACCTTCACAATTGTATGAGAAAATAAATATTGGCCCACTTTTAAACTGTATGACACACAATGCAAAGATTAGGGCTATAAACAGAATATGTATTTCTGCATTAAATATACATTCACTAATTTGGTGAGTGTACACACGAGGAAATGATTTGAGGCCTTTACTAATTTACGTACATACTTTACTGGATAGCTTACAGCATGAGATCTAAAATGAAGTCAAAGCCAAAAAGAACCAGAGAGGAAAATAAAACAGATGGCAGAAGAGTAGGGTGTCATAAGAGCAAAGGGATACAGGAGGATAAAGGAGGCAGTACAGAGTTACACAACCTGATAGAGAAAATTGGAAACTTATTCAACATCTATTCAACAGATTCATAACTGTGACTCTGAGGTGCTAGGCATGGAGCTAAGAACTGTAGAAGACCCCAGGATAATAAAATCCACCCTGGTGAGGGAGAACTCTCTGTCTAGGGGCAGTGTGGGTAAGGGAGTGGGCAGAGAGAAAAAAGGACAGCTATACATATAAATATAACGGAAAGCAGCAGTGATCATTGCCAAAAGAGAGGTTCAGATAAAGCGCTGTGGGAGTTTAGTGAAAGGAAATATCTCTTCATTGAAGGATGTTTTAGGGTAATTTTATAAAGTAGATGGTATTCAAACTCAGTCTGATAGAAGCAATTCAGATGGTGGAAAGGGAGAAAGGGCACTCTAAGTGGAATTAACAATATGAGAAAGGCATGAAAGCAGGAAATCTATTAGATCTGTTCAATGAGTATCAAGTGTTCCATTTTGTTTAAGGTTTAAGGTATGCATAGGGACATAGTGAAAAATGGGGCTGATAAGGTGGACTCTGGTTGGATTATAGACAGCCTTGAACAGCAAGCGAAGGGATTTGGAATTTATTCAGCAGTCTTTGGGAGCTATTCAAGGTCTCATGAAATCAGAGCTGTTTTTTCAAAAGCTTAACCTAAAACAATACAAAGAGTAAGTTAGAGGAAGAAGACCGGGGCTGGGAGATGAATTTGGACCAGTATAAAACTGAATAAACATCTTCCAGAAGGAGGTGACTGCTAAAATGTCATGATACTATTAAATGTGACAAATATTGCTGCCTGTTTTAGTCAATATGGTAAAATGTGTCATCAAAGACCTGGATGGGAGGCTAGCATGAATTGGAAGTGAGTTAGTGAATGACACCTGCAGGACCTTTAGTGTCAGGAGTGAACAAACAGGCAGAATCAAGATGACCAATGACTTTCATGGTTAAGTCACCTATAGTTTCTCACCATAGATGGAGAAAGATAGTAGAGGAAAACGTCAGAGAATGTGAGGCAGACTTTAGGACTGTGGTCCGTTCGAGTGAGAGTTATACTGACAAGAGACTTCAGGCAGTGTGGCCTTTTGCTGAGGTGATTCCAACCTTTCCTTGAAAGTTTTGTCTTCAAGGTGGTCTTTCCAGGTCTTCATTATTTTTTTATATTTTATTGAAGTATAGTTGATTTACAATGTTGTGTTAATTTCTGCTGTGTGGCAAAGTGATTCAGTTATACATGTATATATTCTTTTTCATATTCTTTTTTTCAATTATTTTTTAAAAACTTTTTCCCCAGGTCTTAAAGAGCCCATGAGGGTCTTTGTTGATCCACCAAGTTAGTGACACAGATCATAGAAATATAATATCCTCTCGATGATGTGAGAACTCAGCTTAAAGGATTTTCTCCTCTAGAGCTAATTTTTCTTAAATCATGCATTTATTCCTTCAGCATGTATTTATTGAATAACTACATTTGCCAGCATGTATTTATTGAATAACTACATTTGCCAAAAACTACATGTATTTATTGAATAACTACATTTGCCATTGTTCACAATGCTTTGTGAACAGGTAAAAAAAATTGCTACCCTCCTGGAGCTGACATTATAGAGGATAAAAACATGAAAATATTAAACATAATAATTGAACAAATTATGTATTACATTAGAAAGTGATAAGTTCTACTGAATAGATAAGTAATTAAATAGATAATAATAGAATAAAGTCAGAGGGATCACAAGGGTGGAGTGGGGTTTGAGGCAATTTACAATTTTTAAAAGGCAGTCAGGGCAAGCCTGATGAAAAGGACATAACAAGCAAAGGCTTGAGGGAAAGGAGTGAGTTATCTATGTGAGTATCTGGAAGAAGAATGCTCCCACTAGCTCAAAAGCCTTGAGGCAGGAATGTTCTTGTTGTGTTCTAGAAAACAAATGAGACCAGTGTGAGTGGAGCAGCAAGTGAGGGGGTGAAGACCAAAAGATAAGATGAAAGATATAAGAGAGGGCAGAACATGAAGGGTCTCTAGGCCATATAAAGACCGGCTTTTCCAGTGAGTGACATGTGGAGTCATTGGAGGGTTCTAGGTCTAGGACTGACAGGATCTGACTTGCCTTTTTTTTTTTTTGACTTGCATTTTAAAAGCATCACTCTGGCTGCTTTACTGAGCATAGATTTTAGGGAGTCAAGTATGGAATCAGGGAGACTATTTTGGAGGCAATTACAGTAATCCAAGTGAGGTAAGATCATGTCTGGGCACTGATTAGTAGTAACAGAGGTAGCAAGAAGTGGTCTGATTCTAAATACATTTGTTAGTAGGGCCAATAGGATTTCATGGTGAATAAAATATGGAATGTGAGAAAAGAGGAGTCAAGGATGACTCAATATGGTTGATCCCAGCAACCAGAAAGATAGAGCTGCCAAAAATTGAGGTCAAGGAGGTAACATATGGGGTAGGTTTGGGAATTCAATTTTTTACATATTATATACATATGGAAATGATACATAGGCATTTAAAATTCTGGACAGAGGGCTAGAGATATAAACTTGGGAATCTAGTATAATGATGGTATTTAAAAGTGTGAAACTGGATAAGTTAACCAAGGGGATAAATGTTGATAAAGAGGAGAATCTGGGCTGTTACAACATTAATAGTTCTGGTGAAAGAGGAGGAACCACCAAAAGAGATTGAGAGAGTATAACCAGGACGGCAGGAGGAAAACCAAGAGAGTGTGTGTTCTGGAAGCCAAACGAGTAGAGGGTATCAAGAAAGAGGGTCCATCAGCAGTGTCAGATATTGGTGCTCTATCAATTAAAATGAGCACTGAGAGTGACCACTGGATTTATCTTCAACATTGTGAGTGACCCTGACCAGAGTAGTTTAGGTGGACTGGTGAAAGCAAAAAACTGAATGGAGTGGTGTTGAGAGAATGGGAGGGGAAAGGCTGGAGACAGCAAGTATACACAACCCTTTTGAGAAGATTTTCTGCAAAGGGGAGCAAGAAATCAGGTGGTAGTAGTAGAAGGGAGTGGGGTAAAAACTGGTTCTTAGAATTTTTGTTGCTGTTGGTTTCTGTTGTAGACTGAATTGTGTCCCTGCAAAGTTCATATGTTGAAGCCTTAACCTTCAGTATCTCAGAATGCAACTACACTTGGAGATAGGGCCCTTAAAGAGGTAATTCAGTTAAAATGTGGCAGTTAGGGTGGGCGCTAATATAATACGACTAGTATCCTTATAAGAAGGGGAGATTAGGACACACAGAGATTGACATTAGGGATGCACACACACAGAGGGAAGACCATGTGAAGACCACAGCGAGCAGGTAGCCATATCTGCCAGCCAAGGAGACAGACCTCAGGAAAAACCAAACCTAACTCCCTGATCTTGGACTTCTAGACTCCAGAATTATGAGAAAATAAATTTCTGGTGTTTAAACCACCCAGTCTATGGCATTTTGTTATAGCAGCCCTAGGAAACTCATATAGTAGTTTTAAAGGGTTTTTTTTGTTTCTCTTGTGGGGGCGTGGGGGGGGGACACAGTTTTTTAAATGGAAGAAATAATTATAGCACGTTTGCGTGCTTTTTAGGAAATATCCAGAGGGAGAAAATGATTATCTAGGAGGCAGAGGAGGAAAACTGATAAGAGATATTTGTTGAGAAAGTTAAAGTGGATGGGATCTGGTCTTTGTTATTCATTTCCCAGAGCTCCTCTTAGCCTTAGGCCTCAGTCAAGGACCATAAAATAAACCTTCTCTGATTTCTTGATAGTGATTATACCAGAATCAGTAAACAATAAGGGAGAGGAGAAGACTCTACCAAACCTCGATTTCTAGAAAAATCATGGATCTGTTAAGAGAAATAGATCAGAAAAACAGAAATTATTTTTAAGTGGAAGAAAAGAGAGAGACAGAATCGAGGAGAATCAAGAAAAAAGAAACAAGATGAATTTAACTTTGTCTGCATTTGGTAAGATATGTAGGTGGAGATGTTCTTGTGGGTGTTGAAATTGCTGAGAAAAATTTAGCAAAATCCAAAGAAAGAAATGGGGTAAGTCTGCAAGTAAATCTTCCCTAAAAGATTACATTTCCCATTAACAATTTTCTTACTACGAAGAGTTCCTGCCACCACACCACCACCACCACCTCTTAAAAAAAAAAAAAAAAAAAAGGATGTAATAGATATTAAGATATAGCCATTGTGACGAAAAGTGGTTTGGTAAAGGGAAGTTGGTTAAAAACAAGTTCCGTTTGGGAAAAGGAAAATGACTATTCAAGCTTGACATCTTCAAGATGTTTAACTATGGGCCTAGGATAGCATATAGTCCCATATAGAGATAAAGGAAACAATGCTGGGATTGTAGAGCTAGTGTGAAGGAAAATGACTATCAAGTCTCATAGCATTCCTGGAAATTAGGAAATCTACAAATATCAGCCCATTTTGCAATGGTGGGAAAATCTTGGTATACTGAGGCTAAGAGATCAGATTCATAATAAATATAATTTGAAGTGGTCCAGTATGTCACAATGAATCAGTACCAAAATAAGGACTGGAACCCAGGACTCTTGGCTCATAGCCAGGACTCTACCCACAAAACTGTGTTTCCTGTGTTTTTATTTTTGATCTTGAACTAATTCTCAATCTCTCTCTCTTGCTCTCCAGCTCTCTCTCCCTCCCTTTCTCACATACCATAGATGGCCCTTGTACATGTCCTCCATAAATCACTCTATCATGGAGTGCCTTTGTTGTTCTCTTCGTTAGGTAACCAAAGGAAGATTATGGCAGAGGACTGGGGCTCAACATTCAGTGAGATAATTGAAGGTCATTCAGCTGAAAATAATTCATATTTATTCATGGCTTCCTTTACCAGAGCATCTGGTTTCCGTTAGCCAGCATGGTGTCCTCTGGTCCTGACTGTGGTGGACTACGGTAACCACATTTTTGCTAAAAAGGAAAAGAATGCTTTCTTACATCTGTTCCCGAGATGTTTTTCCATTCTTCTTTGTACAAAGCAATGCTCTGTATTTAGATGAACAAAGGCTAAAACTTCATGGTGTTAGGTACTGGTGACTGGCCTGCCCCTGGACAGCTTCTCTGTGACTTTCTCTTTCTGTCAAGATCAATCATAGAATGAAAGATTAGGAAAGCTAAGGTCAACCAGTTCATCTTACTAACTCCTGCCAGAACGTCACAGTTCTAAGCAGGTTTAGATTTATTCTATTTGTAAAGAGATTTTCTGTTCTTACCTCCATATACAGAGAATATATTAATTTACTCACTAAGTTCTTACCTGAAACCTGTGAGCAGGTTTCAGTTTATAGCCCACAATAGACACGTATTTTTATTTTTACTTTTTTTGTCCATGACTGCTGTATTAGCGATAGGAACTCATACCTATATTTAAACCAGAATCTCTTTCAACCTGTTAATTAATAAACGATTCTTTAGCATTAACCTACTAGTTATCTTTTAAGAAGCATATTAGTTAGTTGAAGGAACAAAGCATGAGAGAGAAGAGAAAAGAAAGTGGGAAAAACCCAGTATGCATAAATATTAGAAACACTGAACTTGAAAGTATAGTCAATAATAGGAGAATTTTGACCTTAACCTAAATGGAATAACATTGTTACAATTAATAGTAATAGCTAAAACGTATCAAGTACTTTCTGTATATTATGCTTGATGCTTTAGGGCCACTGTCTCCTTTAATCTTCACCACAAATCCATAAGGTGAATAATATTCTTATACTCATTTTACATAAAAAGTTGAGTGCCATAGATATATCTGTGGGGTCCTGGCAGGAAACAGATGGAGAACTCAAAAATAGGTTAATTGGAGTAGGTTTTTTTTTTTTTTTTGCGGTACGCGCACCTCTCACTGCTGTGGTCTCTCCCGTTGCGGAGCACAGGCTGCGGACGCGCAGGCTCAGCGGCCATGGCTCATGGACTCAGCCGCTCCGCGGCATGTCGGGGGCACGAACCCACGTCCCCTGCATTGGCAGGCGGACTCTCAACCACTGCGCCACCAGGGAAGCCCTGGAGTAGGTTTAAATAAAAGCCCTATTTGCCAAAGTATAGGCAGAGTGTAAGGAAATCATAAGGAATAATGCAGTACCCTGATGCTAGTAATGTTGGGACCATTACTAATCCTAACCCTGGAGAAGGAGAGAATGATTAGCAGAAGCCAGAAGGAGAGCCAAGTCGGGAGGACTATCTGACAGGATCCCCTTCTACAGAGGGATGCAGCCGGCCTATGGGAAATGCAAGGGAGGACAAGGGGGGATAAATAATCCATCTTCATTCTCTTCCCATGCTCTACTTAGCTAAAAACCAATCAGGAGTCCTGAGCCTGTGGATAAATATGCTGAGGTCAGACTACTGGGGAAGAGAGAAAGGTGGAGAGGGTAGAAAGTGGATCTAGATGGGCACCGTCACTTTCTAAGGTCACAGTGATAGAGCAGGTCACTAACGTCAATCAAGGTCTCTAAGTGATGGAGCAGGATTTCAAATTCATAACTGTCTGACTTTAGAACTCAGGCTCTTAACCACCATGCTCTACTGCTAATGGCTTTGAAATAGCCATTAGCTATTTCAAAGAAGGGAGGTTAATTCAGGCAGCAGAGAGTATAAGGAGATGTAGAGAGGAAGGGACATGCAAAGCTATGACATTTACTAGATGTGAACCTCTGGCAAGACGTCCCTGAGTTCTGCTTTCTCACCTACAAAATACGTCTATAACACAAAATGCAGCTCATTTCTCATGCAGTTCATATCATCAATTCCATTATCATTATTTTGATTCAGCCTGGAATAGAAATGAATCACCCGAATTTATGCTCAGAGACAGTAGCCCTCTGTGGCAGTTTACTGCACTGTGAACAACTGCCTGCTTTGTAAGCCACAAATCATTGACCCGGGGTCTGAAAGACAGTGGCCGTGAAATCTGTTACTTTTTCTTACTGTTTTTACCTCATGTAATAGAAGTGCCCACTCGTTTCATCAAACCTGACTCAAGGAATTTTGTAACTGTGGCAAAAGAAAAGTTAGGAGAGATGATTTAATTTACAAATTGTTCTCTACTCTATAAAAGGAGTCACCTTAACACAAATGATCAGCTGACCATAAATGGGTCTGAGAGTAGCAGTGCTCTTAGAAGCACATATGGTGCCAAGACCCTATGGGGTCTAAAGAGATGTCTCAGAGCAGCTTACAAAATATTGTTCAGGAATTTCCTGTGCCGAAAGCAAAAGTGAGAAACAGGACTGCAAATCAGAGGGAAATCCAAGCAAGCAGGAGCCACGTAGAAAATGTACGACAGGAGCAGTTTGGAAAGAAGTCCGGGGTTGTAACAGAGCCTTTAGTTTCATTCACATGTGACGTGAGAGAGTATCAGATTGAGTTAAAAATCAAGTTTCCAGAATAGAACTTCAATAGAAGGATAGGAACATATCATCTAGTTTGTTCCCTAGAACTTGGAAGAAAAGATAAAGAAAGGGAAAACACGGGGAAAGATAAGAGACTTAAGAGATGAATACAGAAGATCCAAATCCAAAGGATAAGAGTATTGAGAAGAGAGAATAGAGGAGAAATAATCAGAACAACAAAGCAAGAAAAATTTTTTTTTCCTAATTGGAGGGTGAATTTAAAATGGGTAATTCTACCAAATGCCAAGTGATGTAAATAAGAATCACACTTAGGAAAATCATTGTAAAAGAAATCAAAACATAAAAAAATCATAAGAGCAGATCGTAAAAAACTCCAGGGAAGTCTGTATCTGAAGGCTTTGTTACTAACACTATGGTGGTAATCAGTTTGCAATATATACCTGGAATCAACACTGTGTACAGCTTAACTTACACAATATTATATGTCAATTATATCTCAATAAAGCTGGGGGAAAATAGCCTCCAGGGAGAAAAGCAGACTTCTTGTCAGTGAAAGCATATGCTAGAGAACAATATTTTCAAGTTCAATGAGAATTTGTTTTCAGCCCAGGATTTTTTAAATTAATTAATTTATTTTTTCATGATTTGATACATTTATATAGCAAAATGGTTACCACAATAAGGCTAATTAACATCTCCATTTCCTCACATAATTACCTTTGTGTGTGTGTGTGTGTGTGTGTGTGTGTGTGTGTGTGGCGATAACATTTAAAATCTACTCTCCTAAAAACTTTCAAGTATATAATACAGTATTGTTAATTATAGCCACCATGCTATACATTAGATCCCCAGAACTTATTCATATTGTAGCTGGGAGTTTATACATTTTGATCAACATCTCCCTATTTCCCCCAACCCCCAGCTCTTGGCAACAACTTTTCTACTGTCTATCATTATGAGTACAGCTGTTTTAGATTCTGTACATAGGAGCATGAAGTATTTTTTTTCTCTGTCTGACTTGTTTCACTTAGCAAAGTGCCCTCAAGGTCCATCCATGTTCTCACAAAAACAGAATTTCCTTCTTTTTATGACTGAATAATATTCCATTGTGTATATACCACATTTTATTTATACATTTATCCATCGATGGACATTTAGACTATTTCCATGTCTTGGCTTTTGGGAATAACTCAGCCTAGAATTCTATAACCAAAACTATCAATCAATTTGAGATTAGAATTAATATATTTGAAGACAGGAAAAGACTGCAGAATTGGAAGCATTTCTGCTTGGTTAGTAAGCTGGAGGTCTTAATATTTGGAGTTGATTCCTGCCGACTTTGCCTGAATTCCCAGAGCCGTGTGACTGACAGGGTCTTTGTGCTCTGGCCTGGTGTCAGGCCTGAGCCTCTGAGGTGGGAGAGCCGAGTTCAGGACATTGGAACACCAGAGACCTACCAGCCCTGTGTAATATCAATTGGCGAGAGCTCTCCCAGAGTTCTCTGTCTCAGTGCTAAGACCCAGCTCCACCCAATCGCCAGCAAGCTCCAGGGCTCAACGCCCTTTGCCAAACAACTAGCAAGACAGGAATACAACCCCACCCATTAGCAGAGAGGCTGTTTAAAATCATATTAAGTTCACAGGCAACCCAAAACACACCAGCAGATGCAACCCTGCCCACCAGAAAGACAAGATCCAGCCCCTCCCACCAGAGCACAGGCACCAGTCCCCTCTACCAGGAAGCCTACACAAACCACTGAACCAACCCCACCCACTGGCAGCAGACACCAAAAACAACTGGAACTACAAACCTGCAGCCTGTGAAAAGGTGACCCCAAACACAGTAAGTTAAACAAAATGATAAGACAGAGAAATATGCAGCAGATGAAGGAGCAAGGTAAAAACCCACAAGACCAAACAAATGTAGAGGAAATAGGCAGTCTACCTGAAAAAGAATTCAGAGCAATGATACTAAAGATGATCCAAAATCTTGGAAATAGAATGGAGAAAATACAAGAAACGTTTAACAAGGACCAAGAAGAACTAAAGAGCAAACAAGCAATGATGAACAACACAATAAATGAAATTTAAAATTCTCTAGAAGGAATCAATAGCAGAATAACTGAGGCAGAAGAACAGATAAGTGACCTAGAAGATAAAATAGTGGAAATAACTACCACAGAGCAGAATAAAGAAAAAAGAATGAAAAGAATTGAGGACAGTCTCAGAGACCTCTGAGACAACATTAAATGCACCAACATTAGAATTATAGGGGTCCCAGAAGAAGAAGAAAAACAGAAAGGGTCTGAGAAAATATTTGAAGAGATTATAGTCAAAAACGTCCCTAAAATGGGAAAGGAAGCCATCAATCAAGTCCAGGAAGCACAGAGAGTCCCACACAGGATAAATCCAAGGAGAAACTTGCCAAGACACATACTAACCAAACTATCAAAAATTAAATACAAAGAAAAAATATTAAAAGCAGCAAGGGAAAAGCAACAAATAACATACAAGGGAATGTGCATAAGGTTAAAAGCTGATCTTTCAGCAGAAACTCTGCAAGCCAGAAGGGAGTGGCAGGACATATTTAAAGTGATGAAAGGGGAAAATGTACAACCAAGATTACTCTACCCAGCAAGGATCTCATTCAGATTTGATGGAGAAATTAAAAACTTTTCAGACAAGCTAAAGTTAAGAGATTCAGCACTACAAAACGAGCTTGACAACAAATGCTAAAGAAACGTCTCTAGGCAGGAAACACAAGAGAAGGAAAAGACCTACAAAAACAAACTCAAAACAATTAAGGAACATACATATTGGTAATTACCTTAAATGTACATAGATTAAATGCTCCAGCCAAAAGACATAGACTGGCTGAATGGATACAAAAACAAGACCCATATATATGCTGTCTGCAAGAGACCCACGTCAGACCTAGGTACACATACAGACTGAAAGTGAGGGGATGGAAAAAGATATTCCATGGAAATTGAAATCAAAAAAAAGCTGGAGTATCAATTCTCATATCAGACAAAATAGACTTTAAAATAAAGACTATTACAAGAGACAAAGAAGGACACTACATAATGATCAAGGGATCAATCCAAGAAGAAGATATAACAATTGTAAATTTTATGTGCCCAAAATAGGAGCACCTCAATACATAAGGCAAATGCTAACAGCCATAAAAGGGAAAATCAACAGTAACACAGTCATAGTAGGGGACTTTAACACCCCACTTTCACCAGTGGAAAGACCATCCAAAATGAAAACAAATAAGGAAACACAAGCTTTAAATGACACATTAAACAAGATGGACTTAATTGATATTTATAGGACATTGCATCCAAAAACAAAAGAATACACTTTCTTCTCAAGTGCTCATGGAACATTCTCCAGGATAGATCATACCTTGGGTCACAAATCAGCCTTGGTATATTTAAGAAAATTGAAATTGTATGAAGTATCTTTTCTGACCACAACAATATGACACTAGATACCAATTACAGGAAAAAAAACTGTTAAAAATACAAACAGGGGCTTCCCTGGTGGAGCAGTGGTTGAGAGTCCGCCTGCCGATGCAGCGGACATGGATTCGTGCCCCAGTCCAGGAGGATTCCACATACTACGGAGCGGCTGGGCCCGTGAGCCATGGCCGCTGAGCCTGTGCATCCGGAGCCTGTGCTCCACAATGGGAGAGGCCACAACAGTGAGAGGCCCGCGTACCGCAAAAAAAAAACACCAAAAAAACCCACAAAAACAAATGGAGGCTAAGCAATATGCTACTAAATAACCAAGAGATCACTGAAGAAATCAAAGAGGAAATCAAAAAATACCTAGAAACAAATGACAATGAAAACGTGATGACCCAAAACCTATGGGATGCAGCAAAAGCAGTTCTAAGAAGGAAGTTTATAGCAATACAATCCTACCTCAAGAAACAAGAAAAATTGCAAATTAACAACCTAATCTTAAACCTAAAGCAATTAGAGAAAGAAGAACAAAAACACCCCAAAAGTTAGCAGAAAGAAAGAAATCATAAAGATTAGATCAGAAATAAATGAAAAAGAAATGAAGAAAACAATAGCAAAGATCAATAAAACTAGAAGCAGATTCTTTGAGAAGATAAACAAAATTGATAAACCAATAGCCAGACTCATCAAGTAAAAAAGGGAGAAGACTCAAATCAACAGAATTAGAAATGAAAAAGGAGAAGTAACAACTGACACTGCAGAAATACAAAGAATCGCAAGGGATTACTACAAGGAATTATATGTCAGTAAAATGGACAACTTGGAAGAAATGGACAAATTCTTAGAAAAGCACAACCTTCTGTGACTGAAATTGAAACTGTGATTAAAAGTCTTCCAACAAACAAAAGGCCAGGACAAGATGGCTTCAGAGGAGAATTCTATCAAACATTTAGAGAAGAGCTAACACCTATCCTTCTCAAACTCTTCCAAAGTATAGCAGAGGGAGGAACACTCCCAATCTCATTCTACAAGGCCACCATCACCCCAATACTAAAACCAGACAAAGATGTCACAAAGAAAGAAAACTACAGGCCAATATCACTGATGAACATCAACGTAAAAATACTCAACAAAATACTAGCAAACAGAATCCAGCAGCACACTAAAAGAATCATACACCACGAACAAGTGGGGTTTATACCAGAAATGCAAGGATTCTTCAATATACGCAAATCAATCAATGTGATACACTGTATTAACAAACTGAAGGATAAAAACCATATGATCGGGCTTCCCTGGTGGCACAGTGGTTGAGAGTCCGCCTGCCGATGCAGCGGACACGGGTTTGTGCCCCGGTCCGGGAAGATCCCACATGCCACGGAGTGGCTAGGCCCATGAGCCATGGCCACTGAGCCTGAGCGTCTGGAGCCTGTGCTCCGTAACGGGAGAGGCCACAACAGTGAGAGGCCCATGTACCACAAAAAAAGCCCCAAAAAACAAAAAAAACCCATATGATCTTCTCAAGAGATGCAGAAAAAGCTTTCAACAAAATCCAACACCCATTTATGATAAAAACCCTAGAGAAAGTAGGCATAGAGGGAACTTACCTCAACATAAGAAAGGCCATATATGACAAACCCACAGCCAACATTGTTCTCAATGGTGAAAAACTGAAACCATTTCCTCTAAAATCAGGAACAAGACAAGGATGCCCACTCTCAGCACTATTATTCAACATAGTTTGGGAAGTTTTAGCCACAGCAATCAGAGAAGAAAAAGAAATAAAAGGAATCCAAATCGGAACAGAAGAAGTAAAGCTGTCACTGTTTGCAGATGACATGATATTATATGTAGAGAACCCTAAAGATGCTACCAGGAAACTACTAGAGCTAATCAATGAATCTGGTAAAGTAGCAGGATACAAAATTAATGCACAGAAATCTCTTGCATTCCTATACTCTAAGGATGAAAAATCTGAAAGAGAAACTAAGGAAACACTCCCATTTTCCATTGCAACAAAAAGGATAAAATACCTAGGAATAAACCTACCTAAGGAGACAAAAGACCTGTATGCAGAAAAGTATAAGACACTGATGAAAGAAATTAAAGATGATACAAATAGATGGAGAGATATACCATGTTCTTGTATTGGAAGAATCAACATTGTGAAAATGACTATACGACCCAAAGCAATCTACAGATTCAATGCAATCCCTATCAAACTACCAATGGCATTTTTCGCAGAACTAGAACAAAAAATTTCACAATTTGTTTGGAAACACAAAAGACCCCGAATAGCCAAAGCAATCTCGAGAAAGAAAAATGGAGTTGGAAGAATTAGGCTCCCAGACTTCAGACTATACTACAAAGCTACAGTAATCAAGACAGTATGATACTGGTACAAAAACAGAAATATAGATCAATGGAACAGAATAGAAAGCCCAGAGATAAACCCACGCACATACAGTCACCTTATCTTTGATAAAGGAGGCAAGAATATACAATGGAGAAAAGACAGCCTCTTCAATAAGTGGTGCTGGGAAAACTGGACAGCTACATGTAAAGAATGAAATTAGAACACTCTATAACACTTTATACAAAAATAAACTCAAAACGGATTAAAGACCTAAATGTAAGGCCAGACACTATAAAACTCTTAGAGGAAAATATAGGCAGAACACTCTATGACATAAATCACAGCAAGATCCTTTTTGACCTAACTCCTAGAGAAATGGAAAGAAAACCAAAAATACACAAATGGGAGCTAATGAAATTTAAAAGCTTTTGCACAGCAAAGGAAACCCTAAACAAGACGAAAAGACAGCCCTCAGAATTGGGGAAAATATTTGCAAATGAAGCAACTGACAAAAGATTAATCTCTAAAATATACAAGCAGTTCATGCAGCTCAATATCAAAAAACAAACAACCCAATTCATAAATGGGCAGAAGACCTAAACAGTCATTTCTCCAAAGAAGATATACAGATTGCCAACAAAGACATGAAAGGATGCTCAGCATCACTAATCATTGGAGAAATGCAAATCAAAACTACAATGAATTATAACCTCATACTGGTCAGAATGGCCATCTTCAAAAAAATCTACAAACAATAAATGCTGGAGAGGGTGTGGAGAAAAGGGAACCCTCTTGCACTGTTGGTGGGAATGTAAATTGATACAGCCACTGTGGAGAACAGTATGGAGGTTCCTTAAAAAACTAAAACTAGAACTACCATAGACCCAGGAACCCCACTATTGGATATATACCCTGAGAAGATCATAATTCAAAAAGTGTCATGTACCACAATGTTCATTGCAGCACTATTTACAATAGCCAGGACATGGAAACAACCTACGTGTCCATATACAGATGAATGGATAAAAAAGATGTGGCACATATATACAATGGAATATTACTCAGCCATAAAAGGAAATGAAACTGAATTATTTGTAGCGAGGTGGATGGACCTAGAGTCTGTCATACAGAGTGATATAAGTCAGAAAGTCAAAGCAAATACCATATGCTAACACATATATATGGAATCTAAAAAAAAACAAAACAAAGTTCTGACAAACCTAGGGGCAGGAGAGGAATAAAGATGCAGATGTAGAGAATGGACTTGAGGACACTGGGAGGGGGAAGGGTAAGCTGGGATGAAGTGAGAGAGTAGCATTGACATATATACACTACCAAATGTAAAATAGATAGCTAGTGGGAAGCAGCTGCATCACACAGGTAGATCAGCTCAGTGCTTTGTGACCACTTAGAGGGGTGAAATAGGGAGGGTGGGAGTGAGACACAAGAGGGAGGGGATATGGGCATATATATGTATACATATAGCTGATTCACTTTGAAACTAACACAACATTGTAAAGCAATTATACTCCAATAAAGATGTTAAAATAAAAGAAGACACTATAGAATTGTCTCCCATATTCACCCTCTCATAGGCTGTCACTTTCAGGAATAAACCAAGAAAGAGGAAGACATGGGATCCAGCCAATTGTATATCTAACGCAGGAAGACATAAAAGGAAGCCCCAGGTGTTAGATCTAAGTAGTTCAGGCAGTTAGACAAAAATTCTCTGAGGAAGGTCTCTATGGGGGAAAAAAGAATGGCATTGATTTATCGCTTTTTTTTTTAATATGGTGAAAATTAAGTAGTATAGCTATTAAGATGTAGTATTTGGAAAAACTCTAGAATATGATCAATATAAAACACTTACATACAAATCAAATAAAAAAACCCCTCAAGACTAATAATTAAATAGAACTATATAGGAAATGTATAGTCCAAACAGTAACAGAAGTAAATCGTCACATTATTTTCATCTAGAGGTCTGGGTGAGGGAAGGCCTGGAGACAGAGAAAATCACTAGGAAGCTC
The DNA here is from genome assembly GCF_039906515.1 of Pseudorca crassidens. Lineage (NCBI taxonomy): Eukaryota > Metazoa > Chordata > Mammalia > Artiodactyla > Delphinidae > Pseudorca > Pseudorca crassidens. Next base: position 126,070,637 of record NC_090297.1, on the reverse strand, counting down.
TTTCAGTTACCCAGGTGAGACACAATGGTGGTCTGATCCAAGGCTGTGTCAGTGAGATGGAGATGGAGTGGGCAAATTTTAGATATATTTAGGAATTATAATAGAGAAATTGTGAGGCTGATAACAGAGAGGGAAGAGTCAAGATAGATTCCATGGGTTTGGTTCAGAAATCTAGGCATAAAAGAGTACCATTCACTGAGAAAAGAAATACTGAAGAAGGTTTGGAAAGTACAATGGTGAGCTCATTTCAACCTGAGCTGCTAAAGGGATATCTCAGTGAAAATGATCAGTTGGTAGCTGGATATATGGTCTGGAGCTCTGGAGAAAAAATGGTTTCACATGTGATACCTTAAGCTATGAGAGAGGGCGGGTTCATAATTTAATAAAATCAAATTAATTAACAAATTCTAGGCAAAATAATTTAGGATAGTAAGCAATAAAATTTATGTGAAATATTTCTAAAGGTGTATTTCAGTTGTTTTCATCCTTACAAATGTTGAATTTAAAAGAATGCATTCCAACATGAAAAGATGTTCAACATCACTCACCATCAGAGAAACGCAAATCAAAACCACAATGAAATATCACCTCACACCCATTAGAATGGCTATCATCGAAAAGACCATAAATAATAAATGCTGGTGAGAATGTGGAGAAAGGGGAACCCTCATACACTGTTGCTGGGAATGTAAATTGGTACAGCTGCTATGGAGAACAGTATGGAGGTTCCTCAGAAAACTAGAAATAGAACTATCATATGATTCAGCAATCCCACTCCTGGGCATATATCCAAAGGAAATGAAAACACTAATTCAAAGTGATACATGCACCTCAATGTTCATAGCAGCATTATTCACAATTGCCAAGACATGGAAGCAACTTAAGTGTCCATCAACAGACAAATGAATAAAGAAGATGTGGTATATATACACAATGGAATACTACTCAGCCATAAAGAAAGAATGAAATTTTGCCATTTGTAATGACAGGGATGGACCTGGAGGATATTATGCTAAGTGAAGTAAGTCGGAGAGAGAAAGAGAAATACTGCATGTTATCACTTATATGTTGAATCTAAAAAATAAAACAAACTAGTGAACATATCAAGAAAAAAGCAGACTCACAGATATAGAGAACAAACTAGTGGTTACCAGTGGGAGAGGGAAGGAGTGAGGGGCAAGATAGGGTTAGGGGATTAAGAGATATAAACTACTATGTATAAAATAGATAAGACCAAGGATATATTGTACAGCACAGGGAATATAGCCAATATTTTATAATAATTATAAATGGAGTATAAGCCATAAAAATTTTCTATCACTATGTTACACACCTAAAACTAATATAATATTGTAAATCAACTATATCTCAATTAAAAAAGAATTTAAGTTAAAAAAGAAAGAAGGAAAGAAAGAGAGAGAAAGGGAGGGAGGGAGAGAGGGAGGAAGGAAGGAAGGAAGGAAGGAAGGAAGGAAGGAAGAAAATGTGTGGGTAAAAAAAAATGCATTCTATTTCATCCAACTAAAATAATTTCAGTATAAAAAAGTAGTTTACTTGTGTCACCTCAAACTCCATGAAGCTGATACACAGACCTTGATGACTACTTATTTCGCTCCTCAATCCATTTCTCTCACAGACCACCACTAATCTCCTTTAAATCCCTACACAAGCATATCTTGTCCTTTTGCTCCCCAACTCCCCACCTTTTCCTCTCAACCCTCCATCACAAAATCTCAAAAACCATTCAAACAAATCAGGACTATGATTTGCAGAGTGGGGAAAAGAAACAACACTAAATAGGCCAAGCTAGAGTCCTTTTTAGTGTCAGGGAAGGAGCAAGGTTGGAAATATGCATATACTGATAAGCCTTATCCCATCTATATGTATTGTTCCTAAATAATGACCCAGCAGTGTTAAGTATTCAATGTAGTTAACAGCAGAGTGCTTTCCAGAGGAAGGCCAGCTTCCCGTCCACCAATGGGCCTCACAGGTGATACAATTCTGGATCTGGCTCTTACCTTGTCAGCGTCTCTCCATCATCAGTCCTGGAAAGACTAATCAAACTAATCAAACTCACAGGAGATTGAAGTTTATCAGTCCAATTAGACTGTCCCTTCCTTCACTTATTCTGGGAAAGACACTCCTTCCAGGTTTTAGAATAATGATATTTTTCCCATCCAGGGTATTACCTTCTCATTAGCAGAACAGTTCATGATGAAAATGCTACTTAGTGAGCAGAAAATAAAAACAAATGGAAATATTCATGATCTTAAGCAAAATCTCCTATTCATGCTAGAGGTGGGGCTGTGGGATGACGGATCATTGCCCCACAATATGCTGCAGTGATTGAGTATTTGTGTCTCCTAATTCCCTGTCTCTGGACTGCCCAGTTGTAGTTTCCCTTTCTTTTCCTCCAGACTGAACTGTCTTCTGTGCATTCAACTCTTTCTCCATATGAAGTACAATACACCTGGGTTCCCATTACTAAATTAAAATCACATTCTAGAACTGCCTGCTTGAAATTACACCCAGGTGACCTTAACTGGAGCTTTTCGTGTTCCCAAACACTTCAGGCACTTATTTACAGTCTCCAGGCCTACTCCCACAGATGGCAAACCTTATTTCTCCTTTTTCCAACTTAGGAGGAAGCATCTCACTGCTGTTCTGATTGTATGGCTGTCATTCAATAGAAGAATAAAAATCTATCAATACATCTCAGTCATGTTACATCCTTCCCTCTCTTCTTCTGTCCTCTCTCTTCTGTCTCTCCTCTCTCTCTCTCAAATGTACCCTCTCTAGTTATACAAAAGCCACAGAATGTAAAAATAAAATATTTTTCATTTTTAGAAATCAGAGTCACCAGCCAATGTAGAATAGTTACAATGTTTGGAGAGGGGTGAAGTCTGACTCAGGTATTAGTAGAAGCTCTGCATTAGACAGTTTTCATAGATTTTTTCTCTTTATTTTTTGCATAAATTTTTTACCTTGGTCAAATTTTTTGCAAATTTTACTTTGATAGAGCACAAAGAGAACTTATATTCCACAATTCACATAGTTGCTTTCATGGATTGATCTGTTTCACGTTCCACCATAATTCTACCTGTTAGTTTATCTTTTATCTCCTCTTGGTTGTTAGCCTATCACTTGGGGACATTGGGACAGTGGTGTGACGATATTATAACACAGTGCCTGGCATGTAGTCAACGTGATGATTCAACACGGCAGAGCAGGCAGTGGCTCCCTGTGTCCCCCGTCTAGACATTTCACCTGCCGGTCCTCTCTGGATCTCACAGCTCTTCTCTTCCTTTTTAGAGGCAAAAACACAGAAGTGTTTAGAGGCAGAAACACAGAAACAATCATTCAGCTTGATGACATGCAAGCAGAGTGAAAAATAATTCACCTGGACAGATAAGTGATGAGGTGGAGATGAGGAAGGAGACTCTTTTAAGACTGGAAAAAGAAGAGGAGTGGGGCATGTAATGGATTGTTGATTCCATTTTCTGGCTTCTCCATGCCTCCTAGTTAAGGTATCAGTAGCAAATTTCATTTAAGCATCTGACAGCATTTTCACTCTGAGTCTTGGGCTCTCGATGGAAGTCTGGAAAAGCTATCGAGAAGTTAGCTTTTCCTTCCACACCTCCACACGCACACAGAGAAACCCATACACAGACACGACTGGCACACCCACGGAGAAGCCACGTGTGCACCTAAGAACACATGGACAGGCAGACAATAAAAATGCCTAGTGGTAGCAAGAACCACTCCAGCCACAGATGCCTTCTGCTACAGACAGCACATGTGCTTGCATTCTCACACCCACACAGACACAAAGGCCCACACGCAGATGCCACACCCAGACCCCCAGTCTTTACTTACTCAGCTGTGACTTTCCTCCCACATGCCTTATTTGAACACAAGACTGTCTCTAATTAGAGTCTCTCAAGTCCATCTTTGCCTGACTAATGAAACTTCTCAGTGCAGCCTCATGAAAACTCAACTTCTAAACTGCTCAAAATAACTGCGAATGGAAGAGAAATAAAGGACAGCTCACTAGACACCTGGGGGAACTGAAATCTGGAAAGTTAGGTGGAAAGGCTGTCAGGGCTAGTAGTGTCCCACCTCCCCACCAGATATTTTAGTAGATGGACACGTAGGTGATCTGGAAATGCCAACAATGCAGTAATTACGAAAGAGATGACCACTGATACTAAAAGGAGAAGAAAATATGACCTAATGATGGAAAGAAAATGAACTTGAGAACCAAACAGACTTAGATCCAAATATAGCATTGTTATTTACTGTTAACTTGGGCAAGCTATTTAGTCTTTAACAGTTTACTCAACAATAAAATCTACATTCAAGTATCTTTATGAGGATTAAGTGTAATGATATATGTAAAGTGGTTATTACAGTGTTTAGTTTCAAAAACATGTGTTTTATCTTTGGTATTGAAATTGTTCCCAAAGTATCCTGTGAGCTCTCCCAGCAAAAGACAATGGCTTGATTTTTCAGCTCTCTAAGACAAATTAGAAAAGTTACATGCTCACTCTTTCCTTGGGAATAGAGTGCCATTGGTAAACAATATTTGATAAAGGAATAAGTGAATGAGCAAATAAATGAATGATTGAATGAATGGTGTAACTATATTATACCTTGCTGTTCTTAGAATCATCAGTATCTAATATTAAATCTAGCATGTAGTTCTAGTACTAGAGGTTTCTCAGTTTAATAGGAGAGACAGCTAGAAAAACATAATTCTAATAAAATGAGAGAGATATTGCAAGGTTTTATTAAAGCAGAGGGAAAAAAAGTAGTTCTGCTGGGGGACAAGAGAATGTTCCAATAAAGTTCTTCAAAACAGTGGTAATCTAGGACAGGAAAAACTCACAAAGACATTCCAGGGAGAAAAAGGATCATGGGCAGAAGCACAGAAGCATAGGTGCTGCTTACTTAGGGCAAAATGAATAGGCCAAAGTGGCTAGAATGTTGGGGACATGGGGTGCCATGCCAAGTGATAAATCTGGAAAGATAGTTTTGGGAACCACCTTATGGAGGACCTTGCATGAATATCTTTGCATAAGAAGACATTATCTTTAACTCAGAGGGTGACAGGCAGGAAAATGACATGGTCAGATTTGTATTTTAAAGAGATCACTCTAACATAAGCATGAGGATCGATTCAATCAGGACAAAATGGAAGCCTGGAAGATGCCAGTTTAAGACCTCATCCTCTTTCGTATGCATTATTACAATGGTATCCATAAGGCAGGGAAACAGAGTATATAAGGAAGAGCATTTTCTCAGCAAAAATTTATGAGGTTGAATTGGCAAGAATTAGAAAATGGACTAAATTTGTGGAATGAGTGAAAAGGAAGAATTACAGATGACTGAGAATATAAAGCATTGTGACTGACTAAATGTTGTTTTATTAATCGAAATAAAGAACCACTGCAGTTATGTATTGCTGCATAATGATTTATTCCCAAAACTTAGTGGCTTAAAATAACACAATCATTTGTGATCATCTCTTATGGTTTTGGAGGCTGATTGCCTTAGCCTTACGGTTCCTGTTCAAGATCTCTCACATGTTGCGGTCAGACGGCGGCTGTGGCTGGAATCATCTCAAAGCCTTCCTCTTTCATATACCTAGAGGTACATATTGGCTGTCAACTGGGACCTCACTTGGAGCTGTTGAGCAGAGTGCCTACACTTGGCCTCTCCATGTGGCCTAGGCTTTCTCACAGCATGGTGGCTGGGTTCCAATAGCAAGTGTTCCAAGAAAACCAGGTGGAAGTGAATGGAATTTTTATGACTTGGCCTTAGAAGTTACATGAAGTCACTTCTGCTACTAGTCACTTCACTGGTCAAGGTTATCACAAAGGTCCACCCAGGTTCAGGGAGGGAACAGAGACCCTCAACTCTGGATGAACAGAGTTACAATGTCACATTATGATGTCACAGTGAGATACATTGTGCAGTCATCTTAGGACAATACAACCTGCCACAAGAACATAGAATAAAGAGCAAATATGAGTCCTGTTTTAAATGTGTTGACTTTCAAATGTCTGCAGAACACCCAGATGAAGAAGATAAATGGGAAATTATAAATTTGGTTTTAGAGTTCAGGAGACCTGAGAGTTGTCAGAATATAGGTGATAATGGAATATCAGGTAATGGAATATAGGATAATGGAATATAGGTCATGGGGTGGATGTTGTTATCCAGGGATTAGGGAAGAAAAGAGAAAAGAAGGGAAAAGAGGAGGAGGGATGAGAGGGGAGAGGAGAAGAGGGGAGGGTTATTAGTTTCCTAGGACTGCCAGAACAAAGTACCCACAAACCAGGGCTAAACAGAAATGTATTGTCTCATGGTTCTGGAGGCTAGAAGTCTGAAATCAAGATGTTGGCAGGGCCATGATCCCCCTGAAGTCTCTCAAGGAGTAGCCGTCCTCACCTCCCCCAATTCCTGGTAACCCCCTGGTGTTCCTTGGTTTGTGGCAGCATAACTCCAGTCTCTCCTCTCTCTTCACATGGCTGCCTCCCCTGTACATATGCTCTATCAAATTTATTTTTTCCTATAAGGACACAAGTCATATTGGACTTAGAACCCATCCTACTCCAGTATAACCCCATGTCAATTTAGCTAATTACGTTTGCAATGACCCTATTTCTAAATAAGCTCACATTCTAAGGTACTAGGGATTAGGGCTTTAACATACCTTTTTGGAGGAGATGCAATTCAACCCATAATAGGGAAGAAGGTGAAGGAAGGGGAAAGGATGACAGAATCAGAAGCCCAGGGAAGCTACAATGTAAGGATGAAACAGAGGAAGAGGAACCAGTGGGGAAAAAAATCAGAAGGAACCTGGGAGGAATACATGGCACAAGGATTTGGGGATTGAAGAAAGAAAGATGTGGACAAAAAGTACTCAGTTAACAAAAGGACTGAACAGTTTCTATTTGAGTCATGAATGGGGAGGTTCTTAGAAACTTTTGTAGGACCAGACTTCGTAGAGGAGCAGAAGCGAATTTGTGAGATGCTGATGAGTGAAAGGAAAATGAAGAGGCAGCAGTCAGCCTACATCATGGAGCTACAGAAATTTCAGAGGAACTCCTCTAAGGAGTTTGCTCAAAAGTTAACGCTAGTAATCTCTTCTTCCTGTTAACTAAGTTCCATATACAAAACTAAAAAAAAAAAACCTGAAAGCGAGAAGGGGGAGACAAAAACATAATTGCGGGGAGCAAGCTGGGACTGCCATTTTAGGAACTTTCTTGTGGTTTTCCCATAACTGGAAAAGCAGCTTTCTGACATGATCTGATCCAGGATGGCTGCTTAGTGCAGAGGACCCAAAAGCCGTTCACAAAAGCGAGAGCCGCAGACGCCAGGACAGGACGTTGCAAAGAGAAAATGAGTGATTAATTTAAGGAATAATATCAAAGGTTTGGAGAATGGAGGGAGGATACAAATGCCAGGAGAAAAAGGATGTGGTCAGGGCTAGGCTTAATTATTTATTTCCTTGATGCCTAAGGAGCTTCCAAGCAGAGAGGCCATTCTGGGCAGCTTCCTTTAACACTGTAGTTTCCACAAGTGAGACACGGAAGAAGCAGATCTTTTCTTCTCCAACACTCTTCATATACCTGTCCCAAACCCCCAAGACCCAGACCTGCTGACTTTCTCACTCTTCTCTGAATCTCTTCCCTTCTACCACATTTTATTCTCACATTCTCTACTCTCTTCCTTTAAATACGTCTGACTTTGGCTTTTCTCTTATCCCTTTCTCACAGTCAGCCTAATCATGGAACAGACAACTGAAGGGATGCTCAGTCCCGCTCCCTTTCTAAAACTTGTTTCATCCATAAAATCAGTAGTCCTCATCCTTGTCCATATTTCCTAAGTCACAATGACAGACAGACAAAGGAAAAGATAACACTTGTGAGGTTCCCCCAGAATATGGAATAAGATATACACAGCCCCGGAACTGCAGGCCATGAACTAAATAGAAATGGCAGAATTCAAGCTAGAGTTTTACAAGCTGAATATGGTTAGTGCAATGCCTCCTAATGTGTCCCCAAAGGGCAACTGATCCTTTATTCTTAAGGATCTTTATTCTTAAGGCAGGTGAGAATTTTGGCTTAGGATTCCCATCAGAAGGAGTTTTGTTCTAACTGGCCGAGTGCACAAGAGTGCTAGAGATCTACCGCAACTTGTTAGCTTACCGGGAGGAATAGGGTAAGGGAGGGTGGCAAGTCCATTTATTCCAAAGTATATGGGATAATAAATGAAAAACAATCTTTAAATACACAGCAAAAGGAGTGAATAGGAAATGTGTTAAGGAATGTAGCTTACCACAAGTTAACAAATAATATAACTATGCTCATATGAGGTATAATGAGTAAACTTGGGAGGCAACAAAGCAGAGCTGACAAGAGAGCAGCCTCTAGAGCCAGGATCCCTTGGTTCATATCTTAGCTCTACTGAGACAAATTATTCAGTATCTCTGTGCCTCCGTATCACCAGCTATAAAATGGGAATGACAATAATAACGGTGCCAAGTCCATAGAGAAGACTGATGAGAATATTAAATGAGTTAATATAAATTGAGATGTTAGAACAATTAGGTGCATAGTAACACTATACAAATTTTACTTTTATTATGAAAATTAACAGTTAGCTAAGTACCTAAAACTATACCATACTGTTTTAAAAGTTTAGACTACAATATTTCATATAGCATGATGAATTTATATAGTACAATAGAACATTTTTAGTTTAAATGTCAGTTTTATTTTAAAAAACATTTGTCTCATAAACACTTGAAAATTTTAAGACCTAAAATAAGGTGTTTTTTTTTGCAGTACACGGGCCTCTCACTGCTGTGGCCTCTCCCGTTGCGGAGCACAGGCTCCGGACACGCAGGCTCAGCGGCCATGGCTCACGGGCCCAGCCACCCCGCTGCATGTGGGATCTTCCCGGACTGGGGCACGAACCCGTGTTCCCTGCATCGGTAGGTGGACTCTTAACCACTGCGCCACCAGGGAAGCCCTAAAATAAGTTTTTTTAAACGTAGCATTTTGTAAATGCTGTTTGTTCTTTACTCAAATATCCAAAAATATAAAGAGAATATACTCAGTTTTTATAAAAGGAAATAAAATGAGGTTAACATTGAAAATGGAAAGCAGATTTCTTTTAAAACTTGGTTTTAGATAAATACACATACTATTGTTTTCCACAATAAAATGTAGCCCGTGTTTTGGAGGGATGGGTATCCTGAGTATCAGCTTTAATTAATGAAATTTAAAATCCACATCCTTAAACTTTACCATGTTTAAGGTGTGACCTTGAATAGATTGGCAATCCATCCCTGCTTTTACCTGGGAAACATCCTGGTGACACTGAACCAGCTAACTTTGGGTACCAGTAACGTATATCTCACTACCATCAACTTTAAATGCTCTACTTGCCTACACACACATATACATACACACGGACACATATACATTTGCATCATTTAGAAATATTACTTTTAGTAGCAGGTAACCTTACAGTTGCTTCAGTAAATATGGGATTATTATTTTCATATGACAAAAATGCATGCAGGTAAATGGTTTCTGGCATTGGTTCTGTGGCTCAAAACTGGCAAGGCTTTCTCTTCAGGTTGTAGGATGCTTGCTCATAAGCCATCACTTCAATATTCACGGCAGGAAGAAAGGGCGGCGGGGGGAGGCAGTCATATACAGCATCACTGATGTCTGTCCTTGTATCAGAAAAGCAGAAACCTCCCTGGAGTCTCCCTTCCCCCCTTTACACACACAGTGCCAACTTTCCCTTAGTTTCATCATCCAGAATTGGATCCCGTGACCACCTGTAGTTGCAAAGGAGGCTGGGAAAGTGGGGAACAGGTTGCTAATGATTGTTTTAGATTAAACATGATTCATCATCTGGGCCTAGGCATTACCACCCTGAACAAAATTAGGGCCCTGTTATCAAAGAAGAAGGGACTATAGCTATGGGCTAGGTAACAAGTAATGTCTGTCACAATAATTTACCACTTATTGGGAGCCTATATGTAGAAGGCACAGACCTAGTCACTTTACACACATGGTATCATTTAGTCTTCACAACACTGTGAAACAGTTTTTTGTAAATGCTCTTTGTTCTCTATTCTTTATATATAAGGAAAGTGAGCCTCACTAAAGCTGTAAGTACCTTGCCCAAGGTCACACAACTAGTAAGGCAGCCTGAGATTTGAGCTCAGGTCTGATTCTAAGCTCACATACTTTCTACAATATCATACTGCCCATCATCTTGGCCATCCTTAATTCTGGCCACAACGTATCCCTGGCCACAACATATCCCTGGCCACAACATATCCACAACATATCCCTCCAAGTTCATACAGTCTTGATCACAAGCCCTCTCCACAAAAAATGTAAGCCATTCTGAATCTTGATTTAGAAAATGGCACATGGTCTTCATATATGTCAAAATGCTGGCAATACAACAGTGAACAGAACAAACAGGCTGCTGACCTTTGGGTTTCCATTCTAGTGGCGAAGAACGGCATTAAGCATGTAAACAAATAAAGATAATTTCAGATAATGAGAGCCTTATGAAGAAGATGAAACAAGATAACGTGATAATGAAAAATCTGCAGGCTACTTTTGATAAGATGCCTAGAAAAGACTAAGCCCTGATTGCTAGAAGGAATTAGCCTGGTCAAATTCAGGGAAAAGTGAACTCCAGGCAGTGGGCCTAAGAAATGCAAAGGCCCAGAAGCAGAGATGTTTTGTAGGTACAGAAAGTTGGTCAGTGACATTGGAAAATAATGATTGAGAAAGACATGATAAGAAATGAGATCTGAGGGGAATCTGTATTTTATTCAAAATGCAATGGGAATTTTGATAAGTTTTAAATAAGCAGGGGTAACATGATCCTTTTTTTTTTTTTTTTAAATCACCGTGGTAGCTGTGAAAAGAGGCTTGACAAGGCATATGAGAGGAAGTAAAGATTTCAGTGAGGTCGCTTGGCCAGAGCAGTGCTGGTAGAGATGAGGAAAAGACAGATCGTTCAATATAGATGAACATTATGACACAACTTAGCTTTGGAGAAATTTGTTTTGTCATTCATTCCATGTTATCTTGGCTATGCAGACCACTGCGTTTTATCACATTCATATGCATGTGCTCCAATGAATTGCGCCCACTATTTTCTTCTGCAATGATTTTAGAAAAAATAAATGCTTTAACACACTGACAAAATTCAGCCAGATATTTAGCATCTTCCCCTACCTGAATGGACTGTATCTACAGGGCAGTTCTGAAGCAGTCAGTTCATTCAGCATCTGAATTCAGAGCTCTCCCATCTTCCTAGGAAAAACATCAATAATGGTCAATCTCATATCTTTTTAGAGATACAGGCTTTCAGAGGTTTAGTTTTGCATAATTTGCCAAAATGAACTATAAACTTCTCCCTTTTCCTCTGGGTTCATGAAATTAGTCAGGATAATAGAAGTAAGATTCTCCCAGAAATTGTGTGCTAGGGTTAATCAGTGTGTTCCTAATTGGAATTATGAGTAGAGTAACTGAGGAGAAACCTATGTCACTTTTGAAAGCTTCCATTGTACATTCACTATGGCTGAATGCAAACTCCTTCTGGAAAAACCATCTTCATTTAATTTCAGTGGGAGCTGATAATAGAGCTGGTGTTGCTTAGAGTGCAATTTAGATGACCATTACCCAGCCTATACTATTTTGCTCTTTTGTTACTTAAGCCCTTCAACAACGTCTGGCCAGTCATCCTCAGAATGTGCTTTGTGTACCAAGTTTAAACTTCTTAAATTATGATGGAAAGGAGATATGTAGCAACGGAATGAATTCTGTGCAAATAAGTTGAATTTTCATTTTCATTAATGAAGATAATGATGACTTTATCCACAAGGCACAAGAGGAAACCAGGGTCTGGCTGCTATCCGGGTAATTGAACAAAGAGTGAAACTGGATGACTGAGGCCCAAAGCATTCAAGCCGGAAATCTTGGGCTCATGGATCTTTATAGGCTTAAAGACCCTGCTTTAAGGACTTTTAAGGGGAAGGCCTGCATTTGGGAATCTTCAGAGGGTTGAAAACAGATCTCTAGGTGATCAATGCAGAGTGAACATTTTCGTTTACAATATCCAATTAAAACATTCTTGTACAATTGAAGGAAAGGAAAGAAATCAGAAGATGTTTAATGCCTTTTAAATCCAGATAAGTTTAACTATAATAAAAACACATGCCAACTCCCTGACTTCCTGGCCTAATAAGTCCCAGGTATGGTTGTGAAGCCGAATCCAAACTGTAGGAACAATGAACGGAAAAATCTTGGTGCAATTGTGAAGTTCCTATGGTCCCATATTCTGAGTTAGTCTCAGCAGCCAAAACAGTGATGTATAAAATGTTGTGGAAAATGGGTCTTTACTTCCAGACTCTAAGTTCCAAATAAATTTTAAGCATCTCCTGGTTGTTAGGGATTGCTAACTGGTATTTAGATTATCTATATCACCTTTTGTTAATTAAACAAATGTTTTAAAAAGAGAGAGAACTGCTATTACTTTATGTGTATTTTTCAATAGCAACTCAGCATATTAGCTTTTGTTTATCACAGACTTCCCTAATCTAGGGGATCTCACTGTATGGCTTTTAGATCTTCTTATTGGTTTGGGAACTGTATCTGGTGAACTCAGAATCTCAAATAACTGTTAACATTTCCTTCTCCACCCCATCTGGCTGCTGCTACCCACTCTTTTTTTTTTTTTTTGCGGTACGCAGGCCTCTCACTGTTGTGGCCTCTCCCGTTGCGGAGCACAGGCTCCGGATGCGCAGGCTCAGTGGCCATGGCTCACAGGCCCAGCCGCTCCGCGGCATGTGGGATCTTCCCGGACCAGCGCCCGAACCCGTGTCCCCTGCATCAGCAGGCGGACTCTCAACCACTGCGGCACCAGGGAAGCCCCTGCTACTCACTCTTAATCATGCAATTACTCCTTCCTCCACACCCACCCACAGCAATGCTGCTTATGTACTTTGCTGATCTGAAGGCAATAATATTTGTAATCCAACCATGCAACTTTCTCTTTTCGGAAAGCCAAACAAATCACTGCATATTTCTGTGCTTCTCTCTCCTTTTATCAGTGATTTGGGTGTAATCATCCTGGTCACCTATTTTGTTTTCGTGGGTTTGGAGAGGACTGACATTCGTGGAACCTTGTGAACAAAGAAGAAAGCTGCTTAGAAGTGCCTTGAATGACTATTTTCACGTCTTAATTGCCATAACAAGGAGGAAAATCTTCACAATTTGGAAGGGTTTCTGAAAATTAGCCCCGCTGCACCAGACCTTTGATCTTTTGGTCAAACTGTCAATCTCTTGAGAACTCAGCTCTCTTGTGAAATTTTCAGGCTGTTCCCAAAACAACTTGGTTGCATAAGGTCTGACAGCCAGACCCTCAAAGCTCCTCTGTGTTTTGGAAATTCCCTAAACAGACTTAGGTAACAATGTTGCTCAGCAGGAGATGCAGGGATGGTGCCGCCCTAGCCTTTCCAATCTCACACAGCTCTCTTATTTTTCCTCTTGACATCTCTCTTTTTCCTCCTATTCTCCATATCTCTTTGTTGCCCACTCCTCTCCTCTCCTTCGCTTCCTTCTCCCTTCCCTTTCCCCACACACACTTCCAAGCCTGGGATCAGGCTCTGACTTCACCAGCTTTGCTTAAGCAAGTCTGCTGCTTGACCCAAGGATGAAAGATGTTTCCAGGTTTAACTAAAACCCAGGTGAGACATCACATAACATATGGAGTGAGGTTCTGGCTGCCAAGTGCTCCAAGAGCAGTTTTTCTTACATTGTTTCAAAACTTTTGCTCCAGGGTGCTCCAAGGGGAAGTTAAAAATTGGGTTAAAAATATGTAAGATCTGGTACCAAGTAATTGAAAACAAATAGTTAGTTTACAGTAAGACCTTGTTAATTTACACTTTTCTGAAGTGTAAAGTAAAAAGTCTGATTCCTTTGTTTTAATAGCTGGGTATTTTTGCTAAATTAAGATAAACGTAAACTGAAAATAAATAGAATAAACTAAGAAATGTACAAGATTATAAATTTATAATTTAGTTTAGTGTAGACTCCCTCTCAATGTTAAAAGCCTCACATAAAATTATGCATGCTATTCTATGTTTTTTTTATATTAGTAAATAAGCTTATGCTTGCCAGTTTTATGCACAATTATGAGGTATATTTTTTTGCACTGTTTTCTAGTTGTTTTATAAAGTCTTATTTAGATATTGGTCCTACTTGCATATTGTTTATATTCTCACTGGCCTTGCCATTGCTATAGTTTCATATGTGCCTTTACGAATGTGGTATCTTTAACCTTTTTTGTAAAAGATATTTTTTGATTTCCTTATGCAGTATACCATTTTTCAGAGAAAAAAAAAGATAACTATGAATAAATAACATCTATTTATTTATATTTATTCATACATTTATCAATTTATTAAATATAAAATAAGTATAAATAAATAAATTTATAAATTAAAAATACATTGAAATATATAAAATGAAATAAATAGGATTATTGAAATTTTTTATCTATATAAAGTTTTTGAGGTAAAATCATTAACTGATTCTAGAAACAATTTTAAGTGGGTGACATTTGTCAGTATGTGTTAAACTCGTGTATATTGTTTGTGAGTTTCCTCCATATTTTCCTCTCTCGTTTGTAAGTGATAATCTGTGACATTTTATAATTAGTAGGGTCTCCCGTGTGAGCATACATTAGGAGAAGTCATTGGATCTGAGATTAATAGCTTCAGTTATCACACAGATAATTTAACAGATTAATTTAAAAGGCACTTTTTAAAAGGCAGGAAATATTTGACAACAGAAATCAAATGAAGTTCTTGTTCTAATCAAAATATAATTGGATCAGAATTCCTAAAGATTAAAACTTATCTAAAAAAAGGCTCTCCCACTGTGTTCCTTCCCACTACAAAGGTCTCAAAGAGGTGTCTGCAATTGTCCCCACTTGCACCTCTTACTGCACTCTTATCTCTTACTCCTGCGGGGGAACACATTCATGGACTATCTTAATAACTATATAGAATAGCTTTTTCAAACAGGTATGTACATGTAGCTTTTCAGAAGATATGCAAACACAGTTTTAAGGAAATCAATTTCCAGATACTCAACTTCCATATCGACTCTTTCCTAAAACTAATTTGCCAAGGTAGATGTCAATGAAATATCTGTAGCCCTTCCTTTGCCCATAGCCTGTCTCCCACTTAACAATAGAAAGGTACACCTGTCACCCATTCCTGTTAGTGCACTGCATGGTTCTAAGATGTAATCTCTTCGGTGTCAAACAAACAACTGTAAATATTTGTGTCACCTCATTTGATTGAAACATCATAAACCTCCACTACCTATCACACTATGAAATGCATTCCCAATACAATTTTATTTTTGATATGCAATAATTTAAAAAAATATAATTTATGTATGTTGTTTTTGATCATTTGCATATGAAAAATAACTGTAATGATAATACAGGAGAAAGTTTTAGCTCTTAGAACTCTAAGTTTACAGAAAATTTATCTTCTTTTTTGCAACTTCTAGGCAGAACTAAAATTGTAACAAAAGGAATTTAAACTTAGACATGAAGTGCTTGACTAGAGATTATTAAAAAAACAGAATGGAAATTCTTTTATTTTTGTTGCATAAGCATATGAAAGAGTAATCAATAAAATATACTTAAACAGAAAAATAGATTAAACTGGTGTACAATTTTGAGGAGGAGGTGGAATGGAAATACAATTTCCAGGAGGAAAGAGAATAATGAAAAATGTCTAATTGTTAAAGAAGGAATTTTCATGCCTTTAAAAATAGATGATGGTGGTGTAACATTGCTATAGATATATTTAAAAGTGAGGTAACAGTTTCACTTTAAAATTTCAATTTAATGTGCCAGAAATTATATCCTTTGAAACTGTATACATTTACAATTAAACATTTTAGTTATGAACTTTTAAGTGTGCAAGGGGGAACCATAATCTATCAAAATTATCTTAAGAGACATGAGAGAAAAATAAAGAAGGTCCCCGATCAGGAGAACATGCTCTCCCTTGTGAAACATATTCCTAACGGAAAGAAATCAGACAGGTAGGGGAAACACTATGTGGCATTTTTTTTGTTCTTATAGGAAATATGCCCTGTCTTTCCTCCTTCCACCTGAAGGCTCCCACTAAAAAAAAATAAAAAATAAAAAATTCAAAGTAGCCTCTTTTCCTTCTGGTCTAAGTGGAGCTTAATTTCTGAAACGGCAAGAAAATATAAATGGATTCCATAGGTTACACTACATCAAGAAGAGCTTCCAGTAATTCCAAATGACTGGATTAACCTTGTGCTTCCCAACCTAAATGTCCATCAACAAATGAATGGATAAAGAAGATGTGGCACATATATACAATGGCATATTACTCAGCCATAAAAAGGAACGAAATTGAGTTATTTGTAATGAGGTGGATGGACCTAGAGTCTGTCATAGAGAGTGAAGTAAGTCAGAAAGAGAAAAACAAATATCATATGCTAACGCACATATATGGAATCTATAAAAACAGTACTGATGAACCTAGTGGCAGAGCAGGAATAAAGATGCAGAAGTAGAGAATGGGCTTGAGGACACAGCGGGGAAGGGGAAGCTGGAACAAAGTGAGAGAGTAGCATTGACATATATACACTACCAAACATAAAATGGATGGTTTGTGGGAAGCTGTTGCATAGCACAGGGAGATCAGCTAGGTGTTCTGTGACGACCTAGAGGGGTGGGATAGGGAGGGTGGGAGGGAGGCTCAAGAAGGGGAGGATATAGGGATATATGTATATGTATAGCTGATTCACTTTGTTGTGCGGCAGAAACTAACACGCCATTGTAAAGCAGTTATACTCCAATAAAGATAAAAAAAAAACAACAACCTTGTGCTTCCCTTATGTTCAACCAAATGCCAGTAGCCAACAAAACACTGTGCCCAGCAGCAGGGTACTAACAACCTATCTAAATGAAATCAGGTTAATATATACATCACATACAGACTTGAGTAAGAAAAAAATACAGAAAGTGGTCGAAAGGATACTCATGGAAGGAAGAGACTTAGACCCAGCTATGACCATACAAAGATATGGGAGCTGATGGGATGCACATGTTATTCGTGTGTGTGTGTGTGTGTGTGTGTGTGTGTGTGTGTGTATTTACTTTTCCCCTACACTGCCTACCTATGGACTGAATGTTTGTGTTCCCCCCATTCATATGTGAAATCTGATTCGTCAATGTAACCATATTTGGAGGTGGGCCTTTGGGAGATAATTAGGTCAGGAGTTGTTGGGAGTACGTGAAGAATGAAAGAGAAAGGAAAAGCGAAATGTAAGAAGCTAGAAGCCAGTCTGAAGAACACTGTTCCAATCACCAGTTGTATAAACCTGTTAGCTTCTCCTCAGTGATTTGTTTTTCATAGATGTCTGGTCAACATGGGCATTCATTCCTGGCAGGAATGTAATGCAGCATGTACAGTTATAGACACATCATACATTATTTTTTGATGGGAACTGTGAGAAATAAAATAATAGAATGATCAGAATTCCTGTGATTCCAGATCACAAACTGGAAGCAGTAGTAAAAACAGTGAGTATGACTGTGTATTAAGCCACAATTGTATTCCTCTAAACCAGGAATAATAAAAAACAAATTCCAGTCGACTAAGCTGGGACTGAGATATTTTTCTCTTCTTTCTGTAGAAAATATTACAAAGTCATTTTAATATGAAAAGGTCATCAAAGAGTATGCAGTCAAAAATGTAGGAAGAAAGCAAAGTGGTATGTCAGGCAGTCAATTATTAAAAACTATTATGTTCTGTTGCTCGATTTTGTGATGTTTGTAATAGTGAACATCTTTAAAAGTTATCTGGTGGGGCTTCCCTGGTGGCGCAGTGGTTGAGAGTCCGCCTGCTGATGCAGGGGACACGGGTTCGTGCCCCGGTCCGGGAGGATCCCACATGACGCGGAGCAGCTGGGCCGCTGGGCCTGCGCATCCGGAGCCTGTGCTCCGCAGCGGGAGGGGCCGCAACAGTGAGAGGCCCGCGTACCGCCAAAAAAAAAAAAAAAAAAAGTTATCTGGGGGATTCCTTTTCTCTTTCTAAATACATCCTCAATTTTTGCTTAATTCCTCCCATTGTAGAAATTCCCTGCTTCACTAAGCCCCATTTGCTCTGCTCCCTAAGTCCATGCCTCATCAATAGAACACAAATGATTCTGCTGCCTCCTGGCTCCTGTTCAAAGTGACGTCATGAGCTTTGCCTCCTGATTGTGAGCAGCGATTGTAGAATTGCTCTAATAATAGGTAAACATTATGAACATGTATTTCTTTTTCTTCAACAGAGCTAAACAAAAGCTCACTCTGAATTTCCAGATGCACTTAAAATGAAATAATAATGTTGGTCCAGTCTTGCCCTACTTTAAATTAATTACTCCAGGAAGAGACATTAAACCTTTCAGGCACCAGTGAGCATAAATGCTTTAGTATCCCAGACCATACACCCTCTTTTGATTGTTTGAGACACAAGGAAAGGTAAGCTCAGTAAATTAGGCTATTTTATGATCCATTTAAATAATCTGAAAAGGAAATTAATACTTTTATTACTTTCTGTAAGTGAAAAACTTCCTTAAAAATCTGTAAGAGTTCTTTATGTTACAGTAGTTGGGACTCCCAGAGCCAAAACATGGCTCCAGAGAAATAATGGAAGGTCGGGGAAAGGATGCATGGTCACACAAATCAAAATGGAATAAACAGGAAGGTCTGGAAACTAACTTGGGGCTGAAGAAAATCATCTCTACCAAAGTCAAGAAAATTCACTTGATTAGATATTAGGTTGTCATTTAAAAATAAAATATTTCTTAGTCTTTTTGAATAATATGAATTTTTGCTGGGGGTGTTGAAAGGATGGAGAAGGAATCTGGAGAAAAACATGGTGCTTGTGACCTCTACCCCACTTATTATGTGAGAAACATTCTGTTAATTACTTTGCAAACACTGTGCTCAAACTTTAAATGCTCACAACAAATGAGTAGAGAAAGTTAAAATATTTTAATTGGATAGAAAAGGAAACAAGGAGCCTCCCTGGTGGCGCAGTGGTTAAGAATCCGCCTGCCAATGCAGGGCACATGGGTTAGAGCCCTGGTCCGGGAAGATCCCCCATGCTGTGGAGCAACTAAGCCCATGTGCCACAACTACTGAGCCTGCACTCTAAAGCCCTCGAGCCACAACTACTGATCCCGCATGCCACAACTACTGAAGCCCGCACTCCTAGAGCCCGTGCTCTGCAACGAGAGAAGCCACCACAAAGAGCCCCCGCTCACCGCAACTAGAGAAAAGCCCGTGCACAACAACAAAGACCCAATGCAGCCAAAAATAAATTAATTAATTAAAAATAAATAAATAAATAAAGGGAAATGAGGGTTATTTCTCTTATCTTTTACCTGTTGCTGCCTCCATCTGCTCCAGCCATGCTGGCTTCCACTCTGTTTCTGACACACAAAGCACACTCCAGTCTCAGAGGCTTTGAATAGGCTGCTCTCTCTGCCCAGGACACTGGTCCCTAGATTTCCATAGGTCTCACTCCTTTACTCCATTGAAAGATCTCTGTTCAAATATCACCCCTATCTGAGAGCCCCTACCCCATAACTCTTTGTCCCATTACCCTGTTTTTATTTTTCTTCTTAACATGTCACAGATATTTTGTTCCCACTAAATGTCCTCAAGAGCTAATGGATGTTTGGAGATGGGAATTAATCATTGGATAGCTGAAAAGGAGCACAGTATTGAGCAATTAGCAAACTCTACAAATGTGTCATACAAATGTTCGCTTCCAATCTGATGCTTTGTACTAGTTTACGTGAGAGATTTTCAAACACAGCCCACAACTAGCTCTTAACTGGCGATACCTCGTCAAGTTCTTCTATAAGCTAGACATTATTCCAGTGATTTATTTCCTTATATAATACCATTTATATCAGTCAGGGTCCCAATAAGTATCAGTTGGTATAATCAAATTAAGAAAACTCTGGGGAATTCCCTGGTGGTCCAGTGGTTAGGACTCGGTGCTTTCACTGCCAGGGCCCAGATTCAACTCCTGGTCAGGGAACTAAAATCCCACAAGCCACACCACGTGGCTGAAAGAAGAAAACTCTGGGAATTTTTAAGGGACTATTTAAATGATTTAATAGTTTTGTGGGGCTGCTGTACAACAAACTAGGTAGCTGAAACAGAAGAAATTTATTATCTCATCGTTCTGGAGGCCAGAATCCCAAGATCAAGCCCTGTTGACAGGGTTGGTTCCTTCTGAGGCCCATGAGGAAGACTTTATTCCATGCCTGGCTCCTCGCTTCTGTGGTTTGCTGGCACTCTTTGGTTTGTAGATGCATCACTCTGATCTCTACTTCATTTCACATGACGTTCTCCCTGTGTGCATGTCTCTGTGTCTTTTTCTAAGAACACAGTCATATTGAACTAGGGCCCACGTTAATGACCTCATGTTAACTTGACCATTTGCAAAAACTCTATTTCCAGATAAGGTCACATTCATAGGCACTGGAAGTTAGGACTTCAACATCTTCTTAGGGGACATGATTCAACCCATAACACATGGTATAGATGGAATATAGGGAATTGCACTGTGTACTGCAGTAACCTGTAGTTAGGACAGCAGAGCTGTTACTACCTCTAGGCCTCAAAGGATGAGGAGAGGGTTTGGATACTAGCAGGCTGCCACAGAAAAGCAGTGACCTTCGATTGAGCAACATAGCCAGCTTCAGATGACCCAAGAGGGAGAGGGCTCTGACCTCATTTTCCTCCCTTTTTCCAAGCTTCTGCCAGGGCTTCCCACTGGCCCAACGCAACCAGAAGTCAGACAGCAAAGGATCTGTTTGCTGTAACATCTTAGAAACATTTCTAGCTTTAATGTAACCTTATTGTTTTCAGTTTTTGGTCTTTTGCATTTTCAAGAGGAATTTAGCTTTTTTTTCTTCCAGTTTTAATGAGATATAATTGATATACAGTACTGTATAAGTTTAAGGTATGCAGCATAATAATTTGACTTACATACATTATGAAGGGATTATCATAATAAGTTAGTGACCATCCATCATCTCATATAGATACAAAATTAAAGAAATTTTTTAAATTACATAATGATTAGGGAATCAATCCAAGAAGATATAACAATGTAAATATATATGCACCCAACATAGGAACACTAAATACATAAAGCAAATACTAACAGACATAAAGGGAGAAATTGACAGTAACATAATAATGCAGGGGACTTTATAACACCCCATGTACATGAACAGATAGATCATCCAGAGAGAACAATAAGGAAACACTGGCCTTAAATGACACCCTAGACCAAAAAAATAAATAAATAAATAAATAAATAAATAAATAAATAAATATATATATATATATATATATATATATATATAACATTCCATTGAAAGGCAACAGAATACATTTTTATCAAGTGCACATGGAACATTCTCCAGGATAGATCACATGCTAGTCCACAAAATGAGTTTTAGTAAATTTAAGAAAATTGAAATCACATCAAGCATCTTTCTTGATCACATTAGCAGACTAAAAATCAACTACAAGAAAAAAAATGCAAACATGTGGAGGCTAACCAATATGCTACTAAACAACCAATGGATCACTGAAGAAATCAAAGAAATAAAAGAATACCTGGAGAGGGCTTCCCTGGTGGTGCAGTGGTTGGGAGTCTGCCTGCCGATGCAGGGGACGCGGCTTCATGCCCCGGTCCAGGAGGATCCCACATGCCATGGAGTGGCTGGCCCGTGGGCCATGGCCGCTGGGCCTGCGCATCTGGAGCCTGTGCTCTGCAACAGGAGAGGCCACAACAGTGAGAGGCCCGCGTGCCGCAAAAAAAAAAAAAAAAAACCTGGAGACAAATGAAAATGAAAACACAATAGTCCAAAAATCTATGGGATGCAGCAAAAGCGGTTCTAAGAGGGAAACTTATAGCAATACAAGCCTACCTCAAAAAACAAGGAAAAAATCTCAAACAACCTAACTTTACATCTAAAGGAATTAGAAAAAGAACAACAAACAAAACCCAAAGTTAATAGAGTGAAAGAAATCATAAAGATCAGAGCAGAAATAAATGAAATAGAGACCAAAAAACAATAGAAAAGTTTAATGAAACTAAAAGCTGGTTCTTTGAAAAGATAAACAAAACTGATAAACCTTTAGCCACACTCATCCAGGAAAAAAGAGAGGACCCAAAATCAATAAAATCAGAAGTGGTTTCCATTAGCTTTGACAATGTCTATTTTATTTTTCTTTTATTGGTAGAAAGAAAATGCAGGCCTTAAGAGGAATAGCTAGATGAATAAAAAGGAGGTTTTTCTCCTCACTTGCACTGGCTTGATCATCTTATCTGCCAACAGGATCCTGTCTGTAGTTCTGGCTCCACCATTTACTAGATGGTTGGAAATGACATGCTTGCCAAGCACGTTTGCTCTTGTCTGAAATGAGGAGGACTGGAGGTGAAACCAGGAAGTTGATAATATTGTATGTGATGTGACTTCTCCCATAATCTCTCAGATCTTCAGTAAAACCACTAAACTAATGACATATTTTGAGAAAGTGGACTCTGTGTTTGGATGATGCAAGATAAATCCAAAGCAAGGCAGAGAAAACTGAGAAAGAAAGCCATTAAGGATTCACAGAAATTGCAGAGATGGCTCTGAACTTGCACAGGTACCAAAGTGGAATTTTAAAGCAAGCTGATCTAAGTCTCCAAGGGATCGTAGGACCTCAGCTGACAGCTGAGATACACTTAAGCATCTCTAGGGATTTTTGTACTTCAAAATTTTCCATTCCGTTTTTTCATAATCTTTATAGTCAAGAACTTCATGTCTATATTTAAATTCCTATCGCTGCAATTTCAGCTCAGCCTAGTAGTTGTAGTAATGACCATAATAGCTGCCAGGTATGAGCAACAGAGTCAGACTGTCTGGGTCTGAATCTCAGCTATACTGCTTATAAGCTCAGGAAAGTTACTTAGACTCTTTAAACTACAGTTTCTTCTTCCACAAAATGGGATTACAATGTCTACATCCACCATAAGGTTGTTGTGAATATCAAATGTGTTAGCATATATAAAAACTTAACAGAGTATCTAGTACAGAGTAAGTGATTGATAATGTTTGTTGTGATATCATTACCATATGACAGGTCAAGCATTCTGCTGTTTTACGCAAATTATCACATTTAATTCTCACAGTTACCCTCAGAATTAGCTGTTATAATCTCCATTTTACAGATAAGGAAATCAAGGTGCAGAAAACTGAAATTTAAATAAATGGTAATTTTGTATGTGTCCCTGCTGTATTTATTATGGGATCAATGTGATCATGGAGAAATAAATGTTTAATAAACATTAATATTTTATAAAATATAAATATTTTAATTACAAAATAATGAAATAAATGAATGAATAAATTTTTTTCCTCTGACCTTTCACAGAACCCAGAGAAAAGAGAGAAATAATTTTGTCTTAATTATGTCATTTTTTAATGTTCACTACACTCTCAAACTAAGGGTTTAAGTACCAATTTCATTAATGTCCCATTTTCTTTTTCTTTCAGAGAAGCAATAAAAATATTTATAAGAAAGAGATATAAACCATATTGCTTTCCAAACTCCAACAGGAGTTTGACATTTTCTTTTCTTGGTTCTTCTACAAGCAGCCTTTGGAATATAATGATGCCAATTGAAACTAAGTTTCAAAATAAATTAAAAATATAATTTTGCTATTTCTGAATCAAATAGTCTATAAAAACTCTAATAAATAGCATCCACCTTTCCTTTCTCACTAATATTATAAATTTATTCTCAAAAAAGTAATATAATATTCTTGGCATAATTTTCCTGCAAAAGTCCATACCCTTCTGGTTCATGCTTTCTTTACTCTTTGGGTATTTCCAATTTTTTTCTCAAAATGCATTTTAACATTCCTTAAAACTAACATTAAATTATCTAAATGGTACTGCCCCTAACCATATTCTTTCTCTGTTTTGGAGATGGGTCTATAATTTGAAGTTAGTATTAAATCCTATCGTCATAGTTTTACTTAAGCCAGTCCTTGCAGATACAGAATTTTCTGCTGAGAGTCATTTGAACATAATTGTTGTAAAATGTTCACATTTCCCATTTCTTGCCTACTACGGATTCTTATCTTCTGCTATTTTTGCAAGTAATTCTTTACTATTAAGTAGTTCAAATTCTTCCTTCCATTTGATTCAAGGATGTAGTGAGAAGTAAGCCTGTGGTGGCATGTATAATGATCTTCTGGGCCTCGAAGTATACTCTGCCAGCTTCTAGGCCATTCTGCCCCTTTCCACTAACTAGTCCATCCCACAATAATAAGAAGTAAAGTATACAATGTAGTCTAGAGGGCGTGAGATCTAAAAGGTCAGAGGTATAGACTTGACACTTCTATTGCTGTGTAGCATTTAGTGAAAGATCAATTTCTTCAAAATTCAGTTTATTCAACCTTGAATGACAGTGCTGTCTTCCTATTTTCCTGAGATCCTAGACAGGTGAAGAGCTTTAACTTCCTTAGATGAAAGTTGCAAGTTGAAGTCACAATAGAGCAACTCTTCTCCTCTCCAGAGACTGATATCCCCCAGCTGAAGAGCCTTTTGTTTGGCCTCTCTTCGCCCACCTGCAGCATTCAACAGTGGTCTCCACGTGCTGTTCCTCAGATGCTCCCCTGCCTTAATTTCTGTGATAGTGTGCTCTAAGTTTTCTACCTATCTGTTGGATTTCTCCTCCTCCTTCACTTTCCTCACCATGAGTACTATCTAATTTTTACACCTTTGTTCCCACACTCAACAAACAGGCACAGAGGTGAAGATACAGAGATGGGTGGCACCATCCTTGTCCTCAGGTGGTTTTTAGGCTGGTAGAAAGAGATGAGCATGAACTAATGTATGATCAGTGACTTTGTGTTCTCTCAAGTATGGAGTTATTTATCCTTCTCTTTTTTTTTTTTAACATCTTTATTGGAGTATAATTGCTTTACAATGGTGTGTTAGTTTTTCTGCTTTATAACAAAGTGAATCAGTTATACATATACATATGTTCCCATATCTCTTCCCTCTTGCATCTCCCTCCCTCCCACCCTCCCTATCCCACCCCTCTATGTGCTCACAAAGCACTGAGCTGATCTCCCTGTGCTATGCGGCTGCTTCCCACTAGCTATCTATTTTACGTTTGGTAGTGTATCTATGTCCATTCCACTCTCTCTTTGTCACAGCTTACCCTTCCCCCTCCCCACATCCTCAAGTCCATTCTCTGGTAGGTCTGTGTCTTTATTCCCGTCTTACCCCTAGGTTCTTCATAACATTATTTTTTTCTTAGATTCCATATATATGTGTTAGCATACGGTATTTGTCTTTCTCTTTCTACTTCACTCTGTATGACAGACTCTAGGTCCATCCACCTCACGACAAATAACTCAATTTCGTTTCTTTTTATGGCTGAGTGATATTCCATTGTATATATGTGCCACATCTTCTTTATCCATTCATCCGATGATGGACACTTAGGTTGCTTCCATCTCCTGGCTATTGTAAATAGAGCTGCAATGAACATTTTGGTACATAACTCTTTTTGAATTATGGTTTTCTCAGGGTATCTCACTACTACTTAGGGGGAAAAAAATTACAGTGGCTACTGTGTATCACTGGTTAAAACATCTCACAGCAATATTTATTCTCCCCTGTCTGACTCTTGGTGAGTTGGATTCACAGAAACAGCGTTTCAGATAAGTGAACTGAACCTAGAGAGAGAACAACTTGCTGACAGTCACACAGCTTGTAAGTGGCAAGACAGGACCAGAACCAGAATTCCCAGCTCTTACTGCTCCTATTGTTAGACCCTGTAGCTGCTCTTTGTGGGCTGAATTTTCTGTGTTACTCCATAAGTAACTCTATACTCAATGGAGTAATGATTTGGTATTTCCCTCCTGTTCCACAGAGGGTGATGCATGCCCTACAGATCTGAAGAGGGACAAAAATCCACACCTCTCTTGACAGTTTATGGAAGATTTACTCTGAAAGCCAGTGACCTCTGGCCCCAAGGCTGGAGAAGCGGTTCTGAGTCCGTTAAAATTCATGCTCAAAGTCTGATGGTTCATATGGGAGCTGCTGTAACAGAAATCATTCCTGAGGTCACACGGTGTGTTAACCTCCTTGCCCCTCATCACAGTGATGACGGCTCAGATAAACATGCATGGATGTAATGAAACCTCAGCTAGAGAGGAAAGTCTATCTGGGAAAAGGATGAATGACCTTCCCCCTCAATGCTGCCTGATGTGGGAGACAGTAAAGAAGAGCAAATATTGACAGAAACCTGATAATATTTGCCTTTCTGGTGGTCAAGATAACATCCAGACATTCTGTGGCCAAGTTGAGAACTGCAAGAAATAAAAAAGGAAGAGAAGGGAAGGGGAAGGGAAAGGAAGAGAGAGAGAGAGAGAGAAAGAGAGAAAGAAAAAGGAAGGAAGGAAAGGAGGGAGGGAAGGAGAGAGAAAGAACGAAAGAAAGAGAGAGAGGGAGGGAGGGAGGAAAGAAAAGAAAGAGGGAAAAGAAAAGACAGAGAGAAAAGACAGAGGAAAGAAAGGAAAAAAAAGAAAATGGCAAGAAGGAAAACTGTTTCACCAAACTGACGCCTGTCAGATAAAAGAGATTGGGGCCATAAATTCCTCCCAGCGTTTCTAATGGGATTTTAATACAGCATTTGGCCATCATCTTTTTTTCATTCCTCTAATGACATACATGCCCAAAGTGTAGCCACGGAGCCTCTGAACTCTGTATATTTCTGTAATACACAAAGAAAACAGCCGTCACATCCATTTTAAGGAACTTTTAAATACATTACAGTGAGGTCTATAGGCCCCGGATCCAAAGGGACCTGTACAAAGCCTGTCTGTACATCATCTGTGACGGCCCTGAATTCCAGCCAAAGCAGGTTTTTTTTTTTTTTTAAATAATAAAATAAAATACTGTGTTTTTTTAAAGGAACATTATAATTTTAAACTGGAAATAATTGTATTTTGTATCTTATGTGGCATCTGAAAGTGATTTAGTTGAACAATGTGGTTTCTGATTGGTATTTGAATTGGTTCCAGAACATTTTTCATAATAACCATCTTAAAGATCCCAATTATCTGATCCTCTTTCCTCCCTTCACATGGTTTCATAGGAGGTTTCCAGAGAGAGAGAAACCTGCAGGGGCAGGCAAGCCAACTTCTGTCTAGCTAAACAGTGTTTGCCTACTAGGCTCAAAGGGAAGGGGCTGCTTGTTATTCTGAGTGGTTCGGGATGCATTTATGGCTCAATAAAGGAGGCCTTGGCATAACCAGAATAATTACTTACTCAAACAAGCCTATAAAACCAAAGGCTTGACCCAACAAAAAGGCAAACAGGGAATCTTTTTTCTTTTAGTGTTAACAGGTAAATCTAGTAAAGTCTATTTAGATTTCTATAAAATTAGCTCTTGGCACAAAATGAATGGCCGATTTTACCAGGTGGGCAGCAAAATCAATTTTCCAGGGTGAGAGGGGCTAAGGGAAAGCAGTTCTGTGAAATAGGAAAGAATGCTCATCCATAAATGGACCCAGCCTCATTTGTAACATGTGGGAATTGCTGTCCAGTGGTGCAGAAGGCAGGCCCTGAAATCACCTGGATCTGAGGCAGTCTCTACCACTACTGAACGCTATCACCCAGGTCAGTGATCCAAACCCTCCACGTCTCATTTGTAAAGTGGAAATAATGTAATACCTTTTCAAGTTTCATTGGAATAAATGAATGGAATAATACACGATGGAACAATACCTTATATAGAGTAGGACGCACAATAAATTGTAGCTCATTATTATAAGTAATGGATCTTATTGCAGTAAATAGTACCTTTTATAATTACATATATAACTAAGGAGAATATAAATAAATAAATAAAATTTTCTAAAAACAAAAAAAGTAATAATGAGAATAAATATTTTTGAGTGCTAAGTGCTAATTCATTATACTTAGAATTTCAAATGTTATACCTCCTTTAATTCTCTCAAGGTAAAATTCCTATCTAAGGAGCAGAGTCTAGTAAGTGGCAGAACTAGAGATAGGCTGCCAGATTTAGCAAATAAAAATAGGATACCCAACAAAATTTTAAATTCAGATAAACAAGAAATAATTGTTTTAAAAAGCGTACAGCCCAAATATGGCATGGAACATACTTACATATCTGGTCACCCTAAACTAGAAATCAAGTCCTCAGCTCTTTTTTTCTTCACCATACAAAGTTATATCCAGAATATAACTGATTCCTTGTATATTTAATTCTCTAGCATTTTTTTATTTCCCCAACCAGAAGGTTCTTCGGTAAAAAAAAATCCGAAATTGTATGTGGTTACTAACTATCAGGGAAAGTAAAAATGCTTAAGGCAAATAAACTAAATCAGGGCAGCTGGCTGGAGGGCTGGTACATCAAGAGTTATAAATCAAGCCCTGTGTTCTCTTGAGA
Organism: Pseudorca crassidens; assembly: GCF_039906515.1. Lineage (NCBI taxonomy): Eukaryota > Metazoa > Chordata > Mammalia > Artiodactyla > Delphinidae > Pseudorca > Pseudorca crassidens. The sequence continues at coordinate 126,041,963 of NC_090297.1, read as the reverse complement.
TTATGATCTTAAAGTATGTCAGCAATTATTAAAAACCCTTAAAAACAAAGTGGCAAAACAACATTTAATGTTGAGAAAAAAAAATTGCACCATAACTTGCAGCTATAAATTGTACTTTAAAATATTTTTTCTTAATGATACAAATTAACAATCTGATTCATTTATTCAACAAAAATTATCGATTGTCCTTATGTCAAGGCACTATGTAGATGCTGAATGAACAAAAATAGACACTGTCCTCACACTCACAGAACTGACACTCTAGCAAAAGGGACATAAAGTAATTAAATAAGCACACAAAAAAACAAATAAAATGTTACAGTCATCACAAGATCTATGAAGGAAAAGTATGTGGAGAGACACACCTATAATAGGAGGACTTGAGTTCAGAAAGAACTTTCATGAAATAGTATAACCTTAGCTAAGATCTGAAGGATGAACAGAATTTAATTAGGAATTTTAAACGACAGGTACCCATGTGCTTTACTCATAATCCTACACTGGAATTGTCTTCAAATGTTATGAGAGAGAAATAAACATTTATTGTTTTGAGCCATTATATGTTTGGGTCTAACTGTTGCTGCAGACTAGTCTGCTATAACCAGTGCTTCGCATCTTCTGCCTCACCTACCCACGATGCTGTCCATGCCTCAAGTCTCCGCAACACTGAATCGATCTTTCAGTTCTTCATGCTTGCCATGCTCTCTTCTTCCACGGTGTCCTTGCAATTCCAGGTTAGGGGTGGTGTTGAGTGATCCTGGGGAACCCACTGTCAGAGATTCATGCTATGCTGATATTACTCTATCTATTACTCTAACATCTTCAACACGTGGCTTTCAAGGTCATCATAAGTTTCGCATTCCAGTCACCTGGTAGGATCATGGGAGGTTTTTTACGGGCCAGGCAGGAAAATAGCAGGGTATCATTTTTGCTCTCATTCCATTAGTTAAGTTCAGTCACATGGTCACCCCTAACAGTCAGGGAGCCTGGGAAATGAAAACCATCTGTGTTACAGGAGAAGAGAAATGGGTGTTATTAACAACTTGCAATATCTACCATGAGCAGGTGGATCAGGCGATACAGGGTCTTATAAGCCTTGTTAAAGAATTTTGGTTTTATCTCAAGACCGATGGAAGTCCAATAAAGGGATTTAAGCAGAAAGGAGTGACATGATCAAATTCGTATTTATTTATTTTTTTTTACGCGGGCCTCTCACTGTTGTGGCCTCTCCCGTTGCGGAGCACAGGCTCCGGACGCGCAGGCTCAGCAGCCATGGCTCACGGGCCCAGCCGCTCCGCGCATGTGAGATCTTCCCGGACCGGGGCACGAACCCATGTCCCCTGCATCGGCAGGCGGACTCTCAACCACTGCGCCACCAGGGAAGCCCTCAAATTCGTATTTTAAAAAGATGATTCTGGCAACAAATTGTAGAACAGATTTGGAGAGTACTGAGTGGTTGTGGGGAAATCAGTTAGGAGGATATTATAGCAATCCAGGTAAGAAATCATGCTAGTATGGAACAGGGTAGTTAGTGGTGCTAGAAATGGAGAGAAATAGATGGATGCAATAATATCATGCAACAGAGCGTTGACTACAGAACAACGGGCAAATATATGATGTCTTTTCTTTGTTAAACTATTTTATACTTCTTGTCATCTCCCTGACTCTCCTTGGTTTCTTTTGTACCAGTAGGTTCCTTGATCAGCATCAATAACAATGAAGATATAAGTAAGAATCATCGTAAGGAACTCCTCAAATCTGAAAAGCATTATCAAAAGGGCTTTCAGAGCCTCTCTACAGATTCTCTGGAGTGTGAAGTGGTTCAAAACAGCCTGATTTTGTTTAATATCATGCATATAAAATAAAGTATAAAAATAAGAAAAAAAATACTAGAATGTGCATTCTGACAGGGAATCAAAAAGTATAGAACTTGTGTTACTTTTTGATTGTTTTCTTATTCATAAAATGAGGACAGTAATACCTGCACAATCTACCTCTAGGGATTTGGTTGTTGTGATAATCAAATGCCATAGAGATCACATCTACTGAGGTGCACAGTGGTTCATATTAACAGGTCTCCCTGGTGTTTGAAGTTTCTATAATTGCTTGCTCTAACTATTTACGGAGACATTCATTATAGTACTTGCACATGAAAATTAAAAAAAAATGTATGTTCAAAAGCCTGTTCATTCTTTTCTTGTTTTTACTGCTACCTAATATAAGAGTAAGCAAAAGTTACTTGCCTAGTATAATAGCCTAAAAAACACAAGACATATAAGCTTGTTATTCAATGTACAGTTTAATGGGAGAGTTGAGTGTTTGGTGGTTGTTTTTACTGGTGTAAAAGAGGAAGGCTGCTTAACCCTCTAGTTGAAAATGATCTATCTCACAGTTACTGAACCTTGGTTTTTCCCTTAGTCATCTAACAAGCTAAAAATAGTAATAGGAAACACATTAAATACCAAACACCATTCCAAGTAACATATGTAAATACACACACACATATACACATATATACATGCATATATAAATGCACCTCTCACCTCCATACTATGCGGAAGGTATTATTATTACTATCTCCATTTTTCAGGTGAAAAAACTGAGGCACTGAGAGGTTCCGAAACTTGCCCAGAGTCATAAAGCTAGTTCATAGCTGAGCCAGACTTCAGACTCAGGCACCGTGACTTCAGAGTCCATGCTCTGTCTCCCATTTTGCTGCCTCTTTATAACGTACTAAATGCTGAATTAAGTGCTATACTCTGCCCCTAACAAGATTATCCTAATTATAGTTATTGCATTTTTTCTCTAAAGAATTTTCACTAACAGTACTCTAACTAAATTACCCCAAGAATTACCACTCACTTGGCACCATAGCTATTCAACGAGGCCAGTAAAATAATCCCAGATGGGCGGGGGAACTGGAAAACTCCACAACAAACTGCAGCCAGTTAAAGTCTTGCCCAGCAAGGAGCAGGTTGCCACCACAAAGTTATTCCATCAGGGTGATGAATTCCAGGGCCAACAGAAGTGCAGAGATAAGGAAGTAAGGATTCCTGCCTTCCTTTTCTAGAGTCCAGTGTCTTGTTGGATGTTGGCAGACAAGGCAGTACTTGAATTGAATCGTGGAAGTGGAGTAGATGCTCACTGAATTGACCAAGGGGAAGTGATTCCAACTAGAGCAAAGGAACAGAAAAATAATCCAGGAAGGAGAAAGCAAGGAAGAGCAAGGGTGTGGAGAGTAGAGATCAAGTAAGAGGGGAGGCTGGTAGGAGTCAGGTCATGAAGGGCTTTATGGAACTGAGGAAGCTTATTCCATGTAGCTCCAAGGAGCCATTGAAGGGTTTTGAGCAGATGCGTGATATGTTTAAAATATTAGGGAAGCTACCAGGTTTAGGGAAAGATCATGGTTTCAGCATTGGACTTTCTGAGTTTGAGAAAGTCAAACTGAGGGAAATCCAGTGGAAGTGTTCTGTGGACAAATAGACATGAGTTCTAGTTTTGAAGAGAGAAGTTGGCTGGAAACAGAGTTGGGAGACCACTCCAGTTAGCTAGCAGTTGAAGCCATGACCATACAAGAGATTTCCCAGGTGGCTATATACCAGGAGATTTTAAAAAGGAGAAAGATTAGGACCCTGAGGTCTACATTTGAGGGTGGGGACAGATGAAGGATGAGCTTGAGGAGAAGCAACAAGTCAGGAGAAATGCATGGGCAGGGCATAAGCCAAGGGAGGAGAAAGCATTATTAAAAAGGATGTGGGCAAAGATGTCAGATGGCTCAGAGAGGTCAAATGAGGTAAGGGCTGAAAAGCCCTTCCTATTTCAATGGAGTGGCAGGGCCAGCTCTTAAGATCAGGAGGTGAAAAGTGACCATGAGGTCAGGAGATGAAATGAGAGAGCAGCTGGAGAAGATTCTTCTGAGGAAGGAAATACAGAGGCAGCAACTTGGCAACCATTCTATGTTCTGTTCCTCAGTGGCCCAGTTTCTTTAAGAGACTGGGAAGTGGCATTGAGTTACGTAGCCTTTGTTTCTCTGACAGCCTCTTAGAACAGATCAGGGTTAGAGACACCCCCTCCCAGTTGGAATTTCACTTGGGATTCCAGGAACCAGCATTTAAGGTTATCTTCCACACCCCTAAACTATGCAACATGACACATTGGACTCTCCTTTGGGACTCACTTATGTAATATGTGATGAGAACATATCAATGTCCCAAAATTCAGGTCTTAGGTGCATCAGGGGCACATTGACTGAACTGAGTCTTTCCATTGTTATAAAACCCTGGTGATTATTTTTATTTTCCTCAGGGTTTATTAGTAAGTTTAGTTTCTAATAATCATACAATATCAGGGGTATTAGATAAGACAAAGCTCTTTAAAGGAACCCAAATCTATAAAGACTGCCCCACTAGCATTTCACCATATTTAAAATTTCATGGTTTGTTATCTTGATCCCTCCTCTTACTTTTGGTGTGATCTTGGACTTGTCAGTTAACCTCTCAGGATCTCAAGTGACCTCATCTGTCTAAAAAGAGAACTGGACAGGGCTTCCCTGGTGGTGCAGTGGTTGAGAGTCCGCCTGCTGATGTGGGGGACACGGGTTCGTGCCCTGGTCCGGGAAGATCCCACATGCTGCGGACCGGCTGGGCCCGTGAGCCATGGCCGCTGAGCCTGCGTGTCCGGAGCCTGTGCTCCACAACAGGAGGGCCACAACAGTGAGAGGCCCGCGTACAACAAGAAAAAAAAAAAAAAAGGGAACTGGACAAGATGCTCAGTAAAACCATATTATTCTACACCAGGGGTCAGCAAACTGTTTCGTAAAAAGCCAGATAATAAACATTTTTGGCTTTGCAGGCCATGCACACTCTGTTGCTACTACTCAACTCTGTCATAACGAAAAAGCAGCCACAGACAATGTGTAAACAAATGAGCATGGCTGTGTTCCAATAAAACTTTATTTACAAAAACAAACTGGACTAGATTTGGCCTTCAGGCTGTTGTTTGCCAACGCCTGTTCTAAACATTAAAATTAAGTCCTGGACTTCCCTTGTGGCACAGTGGTTGAGACTCTGCCTGCCAATTCAGGGGACACGGGTTCAATCCCTGGTCTGGGAAGTTCCCACATGCCGTGGAGCAACTAAGCCCATGCACCACAAGTGCTGAGCCTGCGCGCTAGATCCCACTAGCCACAACTACTGAGCCCACGTGCCACAACTACTGAAGCCCACGCATCTAGAGCCCATGCTCCGCAACAAGAGAAGCCACTGCAATGAGAATCCCACACACTGCAATGAAGAGTAGCCTCCGCTCGTCACAACTAGAGAAAGCCTGCGCGCAGCAACGAAGACCCAACACAGCCAAAAAACAAATTAATTAATTTTAAAAAAACCTCAAAAAAAATTAAAATTAAGTCCTTCAATTTATAAAGTTGGGCCTCTTAGAATCACCCATTAAACTACTCATATCCCATAAAATGTAAATTATGCAGCTCTTGTCAGATATTATGTGATGGGAGCCACAAAATTTAACTCACACACTGCAAATGAGAAAAGCAGAGAAATATAAGGGTTAGTATTTTATGGGTAAACAATCTGGTTTTCTTCAAAATGTAGGTGATAAAAATATACTAAGATTCGGGCTTCCCTGGCAGCGCAGTGGTTGAGAGTCCACCTGCCGATGTGGGGGACACGGGTTCGTGCCCCGGTCCAGGAAGATCCCACATGCCGCGGAGTGGCTGGGCCCGTGAGCCATGGCCACTGAGCCTGCACGTCCGGAGCCTGTGCTCCACAACGGGAGAGGCCGCAACAGTGAGAGGCCCGCGTACCGCAAAAAAAAATTAATAATAATATATATTATACACTAAGATTCCATTCAACCTTAAAATTCAGTTTGATCCAAAAATTTAAACAATCTATTTTAGAAGTAGTTAACATCTTTTTGTTACATCTTTCTGCAACAGCTTTGAAAACCTCTTTCCCCCTGCATAAAGACAGTGCTATATGAATGAATGAAAAGGAGGAGGAGGACTTGTGGGACCTCAGGGTCCATAAAGGAAGAACAGGGGGTCCTCTGGAGCAACGCTCCCTCCTTCTGTCTCTGGGATACCATCCATGTCAACACGGGTGCTCCCTGCCCTGCTGGCATTCAACAGCTGAGGTCTGTGGTCACTGTAACTTGCCATCAGTTAATCTTAGCTTGGGCTTGGCAGGGCTCAGAGGTGATCCTTGGCTGACTCTGCCTCACCTCCACTCTTATTGGTATTAAAGACCCCTTTGAGGTCTGGCTGTGACCATCATTAGGCCCTGGTTTAAGAGGTCTGAATTGTAACTCTTGCTATAAAGCCATTTCACCCCCGCCATTTCTTAGCCAGATTCTCAGCTCTTTTTGAAATTTGTCAACGCACATGGGACCAAGCATGGCTCAGGAAAAGGTCAACTTCAGAGCCTTTCTCTGCCTGAGCTTGCCACATCATCAGGTCTGTGTGACTCTGACCCAGCTTGGTTTAAAGCAGCCACGAAGGAGGCCTCCTCCCCAATCCCAACTTGTTTCTTGGAGTTCCCTTCAATTTACCTAACAGTAAAGGAGGAGAGAGATGTCTGACTGCTTTACTGCTTTTCTCTCTCTCCCCTTATTCTCCTTCTCACAATCTCTGGAGTCAAAAGAGGAGTTGACTTTTCCTAGATTGCTCATTCTTACCCTTCTCTACCGTGGAGCCGCCTAAACATCGTAGCAGAAGACCTATCTTTTCTATGCTGGAGGAGTCGTCTCAGAGCATAAACCCTCCGGGCTAGGTTGTTACTAAAAGGGAGCAATGAAGGGATTTGGAGAAAACTTTCTTAATGCCAGGTTGGCCCTCCAGCCTACTGTTTTGTTCAAAATCTATTTCGTATGTTAGAAGCTGGCTGATTCCTATCTTTCTCATTGAATTCCTTATGCCACAAATTATAATCTCGCCCCAGGCTAATGGATGGATGAATGCATTTGAAGCACTAGGATAAGGATCTTATATTCTAAGAGGTAAAATGAGGAGTGCGTATTTCCAAAGTATTATATCACTGTGCATTTAATTTCTAAATTTATTCAATAGCTTTTTTCTATGAAGACAGCTGAATAAGGGGGAGGTTCTTGAGAGAGCTAAACTCAGGATAGGTTGGTATTAGTACAGAAGAGCATGGAGAGGTAGCTGGCAGTACGTCAAGGGAGGCATGTTGAGTATCCAGTGTACAGTATATGACCACACAGCGGAGGGAAAAGGAAGAAAGTTGTAGAAATGCATTTCACAACTGTGTCTAGGACCAATGCAGCCAAATATTACAATGGGAGAAAAGGAGCTGAAGCATCAATCAGTCTGCAATCCAATAAAACATCTTGGGAAGAGATTGAAGTAATAAGCTAGAGCAATGATGCGGCATTATCTGAAGACTAGAACTTTAAGAGTCAGTAGTTTTGGTAAAACAGTGCAAGAGAACATAGAACCTTGTTCAGAAACGGGGCAGATTTATTTAGTTGATTGTCCGTGTGCTGTTCCCTTGACTATGGGACCTGACTCAAAATTCAGGAGGTGTTAATGGTGAAGGGCCCAATAGAAAGCTCCAAAAGAGAGCAGCTCAAGAGAAACATATGTGAAAATATTTAGCAACTGGACAGAAAGCCTGTATTTTACTAATGGTTGGATAATCACCTGTGGTCAGAAACTTATACCTACAATTTAAATGCCATCTTGCTGCCTGAAAAGTCATGCAAAATGCATAGGTAATTTACTCTTGACTTTGAAGTGTACCAGATAATTTTAAAATTGTATTTTTTTCCTAATTGTGTCATCCCGTGGCTGATATCAGTATTTCTTGATATGCACTGACTAGTAAAGAGATGGAAGAAGAAGTTAGTAAAACAAGCCATCTAGCATCAGAACGCTCCTCAGAGAGTGGAATGTGTACTTCATTACTGACTCCACATAGGATTCACAAAACAATCCCAGGCGCTAGGGGAAACAGAATAAAAATTATACTGATTCCTATCCTCAAGGAGATTAAGGTCTAATGAGAGAGAAATAAAATATGTAAAATTAACATAAATACATACAGATGTGCACAACAATTACAAGAGTGAGATGGTCATATGGAATCAAGAATTAGGCTGATTAGTTGGGGAATGATTAGGTAAACTCCAAAAAGATACATAAAGGAAATAGGGATGTAGTATTCAAGGTTGTTATCAATGCACTTTCACAGAAAAAATTTAGTTTTATGATACTCCTGGATGTCTAAACCTGTAGCATGCAATCTCCAGCATCTAAGAAATTTTATTTCTAGGACTTACCACCTGGTACCCCAAATAACTGCAGAGTTTAAGGATCTGTTACCAACCCTCACAAATTACTATTTCTCTAATAAAAGCATCTAAATTAAATATGAGAGTTTGCTATAGTGTGATAACAGATATATGTATGAATATGTATATCAGCAACTCAAACTTCTCAGGTACTCACAGTTGTGGGATATTTGCCCAGTGGGTTATCTCCAGCCAAAGGGCCAAAAATACTTCCTTTGGCCTTTCCTCCCTTCACCATCACACACAGTGTACATTCCAGTGAGCAAATATTTGTGCACAAGGACAGCTGCAGAAAATAATATACTGTGACCTACTCTGAAGGCTGATATAAACAGTTTTTTAACTATTAGCTCCCTGAGATCTTCTGTTCTTCTTCTCCAGGCCAGAGGAATCAGAAAGAGAATTGTCTTCCTGTCAGTGAGGAATGCTTTAGACATAATTTCCAAGAAAGGGAGGAATTAAAAGCAGAGGCAACTGAGAAGTCATATTCTTTGTCCAGAGGGGGAACCAGAAAAGACATCCCATTAGAGAAGAAAAAGAACCAGATATTAAAAAAAAAAATCAATATAGCAGAGTCTAGAAAGAGCTTAGAAGGCTCTGGAATCCTACAGGCTGTTGCAGCCATTTGCCTAGCCAAAAACCCACCCAGCAGTTCTTTAAAAAAAAAAAAAAAAAAAGCCCATAGGGACTGAAAACATTGACTAATAATTCTTGAATCCATCTCCACAATATTATTCATCTCTACCAAGGTCAGGTTTGGTCACTGCATGGCTGGAGGTCTGGGCACGCAGTTCGCGGTTTTTTTACAGTAGTTATGGAGCCCTTTCTACTTTCAAGGGCCCTCCTGTCACTTATTACCCACCCTTCCAGACCACCCACCCATGCTCGCACACACAATACGTCCAGACACACCCACAAATACCCAGATTCTTTCAACCTTATGGTGATTTGGGCTACAGGAATATTGTTTGCTCCAAATGACTTTCCTCTACATACTTAGAGTTTCCCCAGATAAATCGTTTTCACCCTCTGGGGACCTATCTGTGGACCTTTCCACTCAGCAAACATTTACAGAGCACCTACTGTGTGTAGGGCACAGATGGACGTAGGCGCTAAAGGAAGCTACCCAGGAGGCAGGGAAATGCCAGAGTCCCATGCTGCCCTTTGTTTCCTTGCAACCAGATGGGGCTGGGGGGGAGGGGAGGGGGGACAGAGAAGGGGAGGGGAGACCATATCTAAATGGAGAGACCATTTCTTTCTTTCACCCACATTTCCTCTTTCCGCCTTCCTTTTTCTTCTTTATTCATATCCTCTCTTTATCTCTTCATCTTTTATGTCTCTCTCACTCTCTTCTCTCCTTCCTTCCTCTTTCTCTTTTTTCTACTAAGACAAAACCATCTCAGAGTTGCCAGTCAGACTTGGGAGCTATCACTGTGCTTCTCTCGCCTCTAAATAAATTATTCATGAAAGTAGGCCCTGTGGCCATACAAACTCTAAAAACATAAAAGGAGGGGAAAACACTTGTCCTAACTCAGAAAACCTGACTTTGGGGAAACTGCATTCCTCCACATCCTGACATTGGTGCCTGCATATCAGAAAGGCCCAGAGGGAGAATGCAGGGCTCAGTGTAGCTGGCCTTCCACAGTCTCCCAGGCCCTGAGCCCTTACGATAATTTATGAGGTGTCAGGATATTCTGACCACAAGGTCGGAATAGAATGGTTTTTACACTTCAGCTGCCATGAAAGAGAAACAATTTAATTTTGTTTCACTCTGGCACTGTCTGTTTTCACAATGAGCAGGGGATTTGGGTCTCCTGGAGCTTATTTGTCTAAGCACAGACCACGACTGCTGCTGAGACTTGAGATGTCTGATTTTTGACTCTAGCTTCCTTCTCCTTCCTTCCCAGTTAAGGAAGGAGGCACTTGCCTTTCCTATAGTACCGGAGTGAGACAGGAACCCGTTTCACCCTCGCAATTGTTATGTGCTAGTGACTAAACCAGATTTCACAGTCACTACATCCTCCTCTAACTTTCAGTGGGAAAGAGTGGTTCAGGTAAGTAAGGGGTATAAGAGAGCCCTTTCCAAAATTCAACAGGCCCCAGAGTCTCTGCCAAGTCGTGGTCTGGAGTCTGAAGCAGTGTTTCCCTTGGCCTACAAGCACAGCCTCCTGGCTCCTTCTGAAGCTACAGAACCAAAGACATTCCACTGAGCAGCCTGAAGCTCTGCCTGCCAGCAAAACCCAATGTCTCCTCGGAGAAATCACAGAGTAGGATTGCAATACTCCTTCAGCAACAGAGCAGCCAAGACAGCAAACGCAAGGCAAGTCAGATTCTCAGGACCCCACCAACCCTCTCCTCTAAGCCAGACAGGGAAGGTCATCTGAGAATCAGAATGTGACAGATAATTACATTATAGAGCAGTCACCCAAGAGGCTTACATTGATGGAGAGGGGCTCCTGGATTCCTGGGCCTAGAAGCAACAGGCCTTCCTGGACCAGTTCATGTGATCTGCTCTGTTAAACTCATCTCCTAGGTTCTGGCCACCTGACAGGCACTAGAAAGACAGGAACAGTAACAGAATGAAATAGAGTCTATTTTATCAATCTTTTTTTTTTTTTTTTTGCGGTACGCAGGCCTCTCACTGTTGTGGCCTCTCCCGTTGCGGAGCACGGGCTCCGGATGCGCAGGCTCAGCGGCCATGGCTCACGGGCCCAGCTGCTCCACGGCATGTGGGATCTTCCCAGACGGGGCACGAACCCATGTCCCCTGCATTGGCAGGCGGACTCTCAACCACTGCGCCACCAGGGATGCCCTATTTTATCAATCTTTTAAAGTTTAAGTATAATTAAAGTGAAAAGGGTAAATCTCTACATAATAGGTAATAATTTTAAAGAAACACTAGTGAAAAAAGCAAGGGTACAATACAATGAGAATAATATGCTACCATGTTTTTAAAAAGAGGCTGTCATGTATTAACATATACTTAAATAGACATTGTATAGGAAAACAGAAGAAGCTTGTTTTAGGGTTTGTCTTTAGAAAAAGAGAACTAGAAGCCTGAGGGTCAGAATTCAGATGGAGATTTTCTTCTCACTACATATTTTTCTGTATTTAAGAAAATTTTTAAACCAAGAACTGTTATTAGTTTTACAGAACAATATTCCATTTAAAATATAAAGTAAAATCCTGAAGAATGGTAAAGAGAAAGGAGAAGTAAGAAGAAAAGCAAATGATTCAAGCTTAGAATGCAACTTAATGTTGCGCTAGCCAATTCTCAACAAAACCACTCCCCTGAATTAAAGCAATGAATCCTTGGTGGGAAGGGTAAAGGAGCTATTTGGTAAATGACCTCTTCGAGTTCCCTTAATAGTAGTACTTAAGCGCATATGGAAGAATTCCTTACTTTCATGTGGGTGAGAAGATCACTCCCCCAAAAAGGATTTCAGTCAAAATGAGGGAGCATCCTGCAATTTAGCAACCAATAAGCCTGAGTTTCAAGCAAAGTGCTGAGTCAAACTGGTTTGCTCTCCCCTCTGCCCTAAGTCAAATTTCTGAAGTCTCTTCTCTATACAGCTTGTCCAAGTAATAATCATTCTTCACATTTCCAGAGAACGTCATTGATCCAAGGAGGTGTGCGTGTGGGACAGAGCATTGGACCCTGGGTCAGACAACATGTGTTACGGTAGTAGCTGTCTCTGGGGTAAATTGATAAATTGTTTAATCTCTCTGGACTTCAGTTTTCTCATCTGTGAAGAGAAGGATTTGAATGAGATACATTACCTTAAAATGTCTTAAATGCTATAGGTCTCTGATTCTGTAAAAATACAGTTATCAGGCTGCATGCATATGAAGCCTTGTACACACTGCAGGCCAGTCATGGGTTTCCATGGTCGCACTTGACCTTCAGACAGCTGCATATATGAAAGCACTTTCTAACTTGCTTCTTCATCAATTAGGGATGATTGAATTGCTGTCCCCAAAATGCTATTCACCACCAGACCATGAAAGCAAGGTTCTGAAAGTACATTTGGCCTTGCCACGTGACAAACAGAAGAAACTACTACATTGTGAACTAAGCCTCAAAGGTGTCCTGGTATTGCTTTAAGACCTTAGGTGGCCGGCCCACTGCCCCATCCATCATCTGATAGGTAGAGGTTGTCACTGGAGGCTACATCCCTGGTTAGACAAGAAATGCTTCCAAAATGAAGACCTCTCTTACCATTCTTCATCCCACTGTAGGTGTCTGGCATATCACAAAGTCCTTTCTCCATGTCAGGACAAAGTACTCTGGTAGAGCAGCTTCATAGTGATGTCATGGTCATGTGAACCAGAGAGGCCAGAGAGATGGTGAGAGAAAAAGAATAAAAGAACTGCCAGGACAGCAGCCCCCATCAACCCACTTTACTCTCAGGTGGGAAACTTAAGAACTCAGTTGTTTAGCAGCCAACCTGAAACATATCTGATAATTTCTCTGTGAATTTCCCCTCCTCCAATGTTTCCATTCAAAACATAACTGTTCCTCATTTCTTTCCCCACATATTCCAATTCATCATTGCCGTGTATGTCCTATTCTTCTCAACCCTATAACACAGTCTTGATTGGTCTTTCCTATTTGTCTGTGCTTTTGAATTTATAACCCTGCCACAACTTCAGTACTCTAATATAGCAATGAAAAACACAGATTCCAGAGAGATAATATAGGATAGGGGTTGAGAACATGAACTCTGGGGGCTTCCCTGGTGGCGCAGTGGTTGAGAGTCCGCCTGCCGATGCAGGGGACATGGGTTCGTGCCCTGGTCCGGGAAGATCCCACATGCCGCAGAGCAGCTGGGCCCGTGAGCCATGGCCGCTGAGCCTGCACGTCCGGAGCCTATGCTTCACAACGGAAGAGGCCACAACAGTGAGAGGCCTGCGTACCACAGGAAAAAAAAAAAAAAAAAAAAAAGAACATGAACTCTGGTGCTAGAACACCTATCTCTGGCCTTTACAAGATGGCAGCACCTAGATGGACCATTAGGGACCAGTAGCCTTGGATGTACTGCTCATGGAGGAACAGGAGCTGTTGGACTGGGCCCAGCTCTATCCCAAGAAGGTTGTTGGTCATTAAGAGAATTCTAACAACAGTATGGAGGTTCCTTAAAAAACTACACATAGAACTACCATATGACCCAGCAATCACACTAGTGGGCATATACCCTGAGAAAACCATAATTCAAAAAGAGTCATGTACCAAAATGTTCATTACAGCTCTATTTATGATAGCCAGGAGATGGAAGCAACCTAAGTGTCCATCAACAGATGAAAGGATAAAGAAGATGTGGCACATATATACAATGGAATATTACTCAGCCATAAAAGAAACAAAATTGAGTTATTTGTAGTGAGGTGGATGGACCTAGAGTCTGTCATACGGAGTGAAGTAAGTCAGAAAGAGAAAAACAAATACTGTATGCTAACACATATATATGGAATCTAAGAAAAAAAAAAAAAAGGTCATGAAGAACCTAGGGGTAAGATGGGAATAAAGACACAGACCTACTAGAGAATGGACTTGAGGATATGGGGAGGGGGAAGGGTAAGCTGTGACAAAGTGAGAGAGTGGCATGGACATATATACACTACCAAACGTAAAATAGATAGCTAGTGGGAAGCAGCCGCATAGCACAGGGAGATCAGCTCTCGGTGCTTTGTGACCACCTAGGGGGTGGGATAGGGAGGGTGGGAGGGAGGGAGATGCAAGAGGGAAGAGATATGGGAACATATGTATATGTATAACTGATTCACTTTGTTATAAAGCAGAAACTAACACACCATTGTAAAGCAATTATACTCCAATAAAGGTGTTTAAAAAAAAGAGAATTCTAACAATGAACAGCTCCTTGACAAGACATCCAAAAAAGTTTGAACTAGATTTGTGAATGCTCCAGCTGGTAGTAATGTAATGAAATTATAGATTCAAGTGAATGAAAAGGTAAACCTATGGCTGCCAGGTTTAAAATATTTGGCTGTGGTTCTGAAATTGATCCAAGCTCATTAGCCATTGAATGGGTCAAAGGAAAAGGGTTAAAGAAGCCATGACAATCAAAAGCACAGATGCTACCGAGGAACCATGCCTTCCTCCCAAGGAGCTGCACAGCCCCATGCTAACTGAAGATACAATCAAGATGTCCCTGGTAAACTCTAAACTGAAAAGTTATCTCAAGGAAGGAGAGAGAAAGAAGAAACGAGCCGTGAGCCCGCAGATAAACCTTCGTTGGACCAAGTCAGTTGTTTTCCCAATCTCAGTGTAATCACCTTAAATGTCAAAAAGACTGTTACACGGTCATAAAGGATTATAGGATAATATACAACATTTTACCATTCAAATTATTGCTCTTATCCAAGTGAAATACATAGATAAATTGTTCAGAATCATTTGGTTTGTTTCAGCCTGACTGTATTGTCTTAACCCAATTGGTGTTTACTTTGAAATATGTGATTGTGGCTGAAACAGCTCCTTGATGAAATCAGTAATGATTTCCAAAGAGTGCTTACGTTTAAGAGTAAAGTGTCTAAATATCCACATTTTCCTGAATCTGTTGTTACGGAAAGAGATGTTATTAGGCTTAAATGAGTATTTGAAAGAGCCAATCATTGCACATAAAGCAGATGCACGTTAAATAATACATTGGAAGAATATAAGAAAACAATAACAAATCACAAGCTTGCCTTTTACTAGCTGTGTAAGCTTGGGAAAGTTCTTAACCTGTCTGTGCCACAGTTTCCTCATCTGAAAAATGGGATGATGATAGATCTACCTCACAGTGCAGTGTCAACTGTTAAATGATTTAACATAGGTAAAGTGCTAAGAAAAATGCCTGACACATAGCATTATGTATTAACATTATTATTATTGTTGTTGTTGTTGTTGTTAGCTCTCTTGGATATTAGATTATCCTTGAGGCCTTGGCTCACTGTTTTGGGTTCAACAAAAAAAAGTAAGGATGCTATTTGTGAATCTTTCCGGACTTTCCAGAGCCTCTGACTACTTCACCCCTTCGTCATGACTGTCATTAGCTCTGTTTCTTCATGTGCAAATGTAAAGCTTCATCCATCTTTAGTGACACATGTTTACTTACTTACATACCTATCCCTCACTTGTCCATATCCTCTCAAAAAAAATAAAGCTTGTCTTGCTCTTTAATTTTGAATCATTTTCCTCCACTTTCGTGTTCAAAGCTCTCCTAGTATTTAGATTGGAATACTAACAGAATAGCTGAAAGTTTGAAAGGAAGAGTCAAACTAACGATAATATTTCATGGAATTCTTGTTTCCTCAACATCTTTGTTTCTGTAAGGCAAAATGTTCCATTTGGGTCTGCTCTCAGTCAAGGGAAATTAAGGAAGGCATTTTTCCATGTGAAATGAATAGGGTAGTGTAGCAGACACTGTTCATTATCTACCTAGCATCCATCTCCCCATCTTACCTGCTAATTACACTCCAAATATATTTAGGTAGCCAGCAGACTCCATACTTCTGAAGAAGTTTAGCCCCTTCTCCAGCCCCACTTGGCATTCCCTTCTCTTTGCCAGTGATCAGAGGTTGGCATGTGACCCAGGTCTTGCTAATGAAACAAAAGAGAAAGTCTGCTGGGGGCAGGTGAGAGAAGCTTCTAGAAACTATTTTCTTTCTTTAAAAAAAGGAGACAAAAACTCTCAAGGAGCAAGACTTTCCTTCTATCCCTAAATGTAACGAGGTGAGAATGGGATGCTGGGAGCTGTGGCAGTCATCTTAGCATAATGAGGTACAAGTCTAAGGACGAAAAGACAACATGCTGACAATGGTAGAGTAAAAAGAGAGGAAAAAACAGGGGACTTTGATAATGTAACTGAGCCACTCCAACTGCCCTGGAACAGTTTATCTCCAGAATCCTTTTAGAAAAGTGTAAAGCAACTGTAATTTGGTCTTCTATTCTGGATAGCTGATCATAATTTATGATCAGATCACAAGGTATGTCAAGTCTTTTGTAATAGCACATTCATTCATCTTTGAGAATCTACTGTGAGAGCTAATAAATTATTCATACTTTTAAAGATCTTTCTGTATTTCAAAGTATTGTCACATCTCTATGATTTCTTCTGTATAGATTTTTCTCTTAAAATGTACTTATCATATAATGTAATTATCTCATCTCAGTTTACTCCAAATTTTTATAAGTACAAAATGCTTTATTCTCTCAAATTACAAATTTAAATTATTATAATTTTTTTATTTTTCTGTTCCCTATACTTATCATTCCCTCCTAGGGAAGATTTTGCTAAAAGCATGGATTTGGAATCAGAGAGACCCAGAGTCACATCTACTAGCCCTGTGAAGGGTAAATTACTTATTTTCTCTGACACTTAATTTCCTCATCTAGAAATAATATCTAGGGCTGATACCTAGATGAAATGAGATGACATCAGTAAAATGCTTGTCTAATCTTGTTACAGAATGAAAACTTTAAAAATTGTACAGGAAAAGAAAAGGGGGAAGTGGGGATAGGGAAGAAAAAAAGTGAAGGAGAAGAAGAAAAGGGAAAAAAGAGGACAAGGAAAACATCAAGAGAAGAAGAAAATGAAAGGAAGAAGGAGGAGGGGCAAAAGAAGAAAGGGAAAAGAAAAAGAGGAAAAAGAGCCAAGAAAAAGGGAAAGAAGGAGGAAGAAGTTAGAAAAGAAGGAGAAGAGGGAAAATAGGAGGAAAAGAAGAAGGATAAGATGATGAGAGGAAAAGTAATGACAACGATGATGATGATGATGATGATTTTCCAAAGAAGAACTGAGAGGTTAAGGTAAGTTTTAGAGCCCAGACAAAACCTCTATCATCTACATCTTAATATACTGTGATTTTTTTCCCCCTAAAGCTTTGATATTATGTATGGCTGACTGTCATGCAGCTTGAATCTAGTTACTCCAATATCACTACAAAGAAAATTACAAAGGATTATAAACCTTGGGCAATAGTCCTCATATTTCAAAGAAGTGGTTGATTCATTAAGATTCCAGGGCAATCAAAGAACTTGAAGTCCCTGGAGTTTGTTTTTGTCAAACGTGAGGTACAGCTAAATTAAATGAGTAAAAATTAAATGAGTGATTCATTGGATTTCTTCTATAATGACCAGGTGTCCTCCTTCTTCAGTGATGACGCAACAAGAGGAAAGAGGCTTTTTTCCTGACACGAGAGAAAGGTCTTCTTGACAGTGAGGGCTAATAGAAACCTTTTAGTTACCATCCCGTTGGTTACAAGTCATTTCCTACAGAGTCTAAAAAGCTGGACTGATTTTATGTAATCAGTGCAAAGTACAGGGCAAGTGACGATAGGTAGAGGACTAGAAAAATCTCTCAAGGACCTTCTAGACCCACACTTTTGTACTGCAGTCAGTTCCCATCTATTTTCCACTATGGGGAATTGGGGGAGGGGTCTTCCTTTCACTTCTTTAGGTTTGTTTGTGAGCATCAGCTCTCTCTCCTTGTCTTCCTTTCTCTCTCAAATGCTGGCATGGATCCTACATCTGAAGCCCTCTCCTTCCTGCTATGAGAAACACATCTACCCTTCCCCTTTTGTCTGTCCTTCCGGCTCCACACCACTTCTGTTTCAAGCTTTTATTGGTATGCATTCGAGCCTGAGATTTTCTGACTTTCCCAAGTACCATGTTCCCACAAGAATCCTCTTCCATGTCAGGTTGTATTGTCATTAGCAACCACTTCTCAGACACATTCTTGGATGTTATTGCTATTTCTCATTCTCCCCTCTACAAGGTAAGAGCTTAGTCTAATGCTATCCTTCATCACCATCACCCCAACCCCCATCCTCTAATCCTGATGCCCCTACCTTCTGCAGGGTAAAGCTTAAAAACTTAAAACCTTCCACTTTGGAATTTTGTTGCCTTGCATCACAATTCCAGTACAGTGACTTCACCCAAGAAAGGCAAAGGAAGGAAACTCTTGCACTAGCCTGAATTAATAATGAAGAAAGGGGAGAAGTCTAATCTTTCCAGTGCAGAAGATGTGTGTATTGTTTGTTGCGAGTAGCCCTCGGGGAGGGAGAGGTTTCAAGTTCAGCATTTATGTGGCACATTTTTCAATTAGACAATATACTGTATGGCATTTCCCTTCCTCCCCCAACCCCTTCCCTTTTATTACCACATGACTTCATCTCCCCATGTGACTGACAGACCCCATTGGGCTCAACATTGATAAAAAACATCTGGGGAGAAAAATTGCAATTTAGAAAACAATTAAGTACATCAATTTCAATTCATTTAGTTGGCCAGAGAAAGAAAAGTTCTTTCAAAGAGGTAACTTGATCTACAGTGCTCATGGATTAAAGGGCACGAAGATCTGTTTTCTCCAGGTCATAGTGTGGAGGAATGCATCTTAGCTCAGAGCTCTAAATGCAGACATAAACTATTTGTGATTTTTAACAAAGAATAAACCACTGAGAGTTTCCCTAATTTTCTCATTTCTTCGACATTTTTTTCCCTACTCTTCCCAAATTCCCAAGAACTTAAGAGCTTCCTCAATGGATATGTATTTCTCTCTCAAATGCTCACCATATGCTCATTTGTTATGGGAGCTCTGTAAGTGAACCTCGGTTTACTATTAAAGACCCTATTTGAGGGACTGAGCTTTGTGGGGTGTTTATGACTTTCCCATCTATTTTCCTAACTCTGTGAACACCCATGGGTCCATTATCTTAAGGTGTTCAGAACCTTTATGAATCACGGTATAACTTTTCATTCACAAAACCTTAAATAAAGAATTTTTTTCCAGGTTTACCGAGAAATAACTTACATACATCACTGTACAAGTTTAAGGCATATAGCATGATCGTTTGACTTACATCTGTCGTGAAATGACTACCACAATAGGTTCAGCTAACATCCATCTTCTCATATAGATACAATAAAAAGAAAAGAAAGGAAAAAAAATTTCTCCTTATGGATGAGCAGTCAAGATTTACCCTCTTAACAACTTTCCTATATTTCATTCAGTAGTGTTAGCTGAACATGTAATTACATCCCTAGTACTTGTCTATCTTATAACTGGAAATTTGTACATTTTGATCACCTTCCTCCAATTCTCCCTCCCTCAACCCTCCTCCTCTGGTAACCACAAGTCTGATTTCTTTTTCTATGAGCTTGGTTTTGTTTTGCTTTGTTTGGGGTTTTTTTAGATTTCATATATAAGAGAGATCATACAGTATCTGTCTTTTTCTGACTGACTTATTTTACTTAGCAACATGCCTTCAAGTTCCAAATGGTAGGGTTTCCTCATTTTTTTGGCTGAATAATATTCCATTGTGTGTACATATACAACTTCTTTATCCTTTTATCCATTGATGGTTGTTAGGCTGTTTCCATGTCTTGGCTATTGTAGGTAATGCTGCTGTTAACATGGGGATGCAGATATCTTTAGAAGTTAGTGTTTTCATTTCTATTGGATAAATTCCAGAAGTGGAACTTCTGAACCATATAGGAGGTCTATTTTTATTTTTTTAAGGATCCTCCACACTGCTTTCCATAGTGGTATCTTATCCTTGAATAGATAATAGTCATTCTTCTTGTGAGGGGAAGCAAAGTTAGAAACAATCTATGTCATCATCTTGGTGATGTCACCTCCCAAATAAAGAATCTTAGTACCAGCAAGGTTGGCATATATCTAGGTAAATATTATAACCACTGCTCTCATTTATTAAACACCTATCATAGAACAGTCACTGTAATTCACATCTTGATTATAATATCTAATTTACTTGTCACATCAATCCCATTAAGTAGGTATTATCATTCCCATATTTTACAGATGAGAAACTGATGATCTTATTTTAAGATTATTAATAGTCTCACCCACATAAAAGAGGAAACACTTGAACACAGATTTCTCAGCTTCTTCGATTCATGTTCTAAATACCACATACAGAAAAAGAGCAGCCTAGGAAATAAACTCTAGAAGGTAGAATTCAGTGATAACTTTGAATCAAAAGTCTCTAGCCACATTTAATTAAGAGAACATGTATAAAATAACTAGCTAGTGCCTGGCCCAAAGTAATTCCTCAATAAATGATAGCTTAATTATTACATAAAACCATCTCCACTTATTCCCCAGCCCTTACCCTCAATTTCCCTCAAACTTTACAATACACTTGGGATTATCATATACACTGCTGAGGTTTTATTACAGTCTCCTCTCAAAATCATCACCTATGCGGTCTAAAGACCTAAACATGAGATCCAGAAGCAGGTATTTTATGTGATCTGACTGAGAAATGTTAACTATCAGGAAATCCCATTCCAGGAAGGAGCCAACAGGTAGAAAAGGTCCTAAAGGTGACCTCACTCATTTTCTATTAAAGTCTGCCTTGGGAACCAGCTTGAAACACACCCACTCTTACAGCATGTGTTTCATTTTGCCTACTGTAGATGGAGAATGCAATCACAATAATATCATGAGGCCATATGGAAGTGTGGGGTTAGGGCATACTCATTTTGTAATGAGCCAGAGTCGACTGATAGGATCACTCAACAAGTGGACCACTTTGGCACTAGGAGGGCTGGAGGCTAGGAAACATGAACAAAGAGTGGATTTGATGTCAGTGAATAGATGGTAAAGTGAAAAGAAAAATGATGTGTGGATTAGAAGGCATTTGAAAGGCAGAGGGAGCTGACCACTGGAGGCGTTACAGTTGAACAAAGGAGCCTACAGGCTACTGAAATTCAAGGGTTTGGGTTTCTGGGTAGGGAATCCAGGCATGATCTGGCAGCTCAGAAAAGTCAGAAGGTTGCTGGGAAGAGTTTATTTGACTTAATTGTAACAGTAGAGAGATGGAAAAAATACCTAATTCCAACAGAAGAGTACTTGGGTCCCTGGAAAATCTTGGCTATAGGTGAGCGATGGGGAGATCACTGTGAATTGGAATATTTAAGGGATATCTGTTAGAGGAGGCCTCTTGGTAGAATTTGATGAAATGAGAAATCAGGATGGCCTGCTTGTTAAAGGTGAACAATTGAACAATAGCAGGAAAGCAAAAGTGGACACGGTGACAGCAAGGAAAAGATGGAACTAAAAATGTGTCTAAAGACTGCTGAATCCCTCACCATTCCCCACCCCATCATGAGTCCAATAAGTAAGCAATGAAGAAATCTTGTGCTTTGGTTTCTTGATTAAAATAGGAAGAGAACAGCTACCTTTCCCTGGCTCAAATTTGCCTTCTGAGAAAGGAAAACGTTGTTCATGATATGCTGGTTTCAGTTTTCGTTTTTATTTCTTGTTTATTTTGGTTGGGTTTGGTTTTTAACCTCCCCAGGTCAGTTCAGGACAATAAGGCAATTCAAATTTAAAGGTATTGCTGAACTTATCAGAACCATTTGTCTTCTTTGACTTTAAAAGCCAGGCACAAAATGTTGCAAAATAAGATTTCCAGTCTTCCTGGCCTCTGTTCGTGCCAAGAATGCCCCATGACTGCCCTTTCAGAGGTAACAGCCTTTCAGATCATCAAGAAACCCTGGAGGTTGCTAATAAAAAGAAAATGATTTTCCATACAAAGTAAACAGATCCCTACCGCACGTCTAAAAGGACTTGGCTTTAGATGTGGGTGAAGGTTTGGAGTGGAGTTTTAATTTTTATATTACAGAAGCTTATTCTGAGCTTGAATTTTCAAGTTATTCTTCAAAGCACAACAGAACCCCCTGTCAGGATATATCCAGCAACTGCATTCTTGGAACAGCTGTAAATTAGCCTGCTTTTCTTTTCTCTCTTGAACTTGAGGTCCCTTTTAGGGACCCAGCAGAAACCCTTTAGGAAGAAGGAAGTGAAGTTTAGAGGATCTGTCCTCTTACCTAGAAGGATGGTTTCTATGGAATCTAGTCTTCTCTAGTTTCCCCCCCAAAACTGAAGCCTACTTTATGGCATCAACAAATCATAACAGGCAGATTCTGAACCAGAAAAATCATCTTCCTGGGCTAAATTCTTTGTCATTGCACAGCTGAGCAGAAGATTTGTACAATAAATACAAATAGTTTTAAGTGTGGCCCATTATAATGGGTCACCAGATGTATTGTTATGTCAGTCCTTCCTGGCATTGTAAAAATAGGGAAGTCTTTCAGGGGTTGCGAGTATATGTGGAAATGCAGGGAGGCTGATTGAGCTTTACAACTCTGAGGAAAAAAGGAATCCATGAGGAAGCCTGATTTTATACCTGGGATATAAAATACAAGAAAACAAATAGGAAATGTGTTCAATCGTAGTACCTTTGTTGTCACATGTAAGATTTTTGACTGTTATTTTGGTTTTTTTGTTTCAGAGTTTTGGGTTTTTTTAACCTCCCTGCTGGTTGCATTTCATTTACTCATTCGGAAAATATTCATTGAGCATCTATGTTGGGACAGCACTCTACTGAATTCTGGGGATGACAATGAAAAAGCAAAGGCAATGCTTTCCAGAGCCTATATTCTGTTGTATAGAGATAAACAGATATATCCATGGTATGTTGCTGACATAATGTCAGATACTGATAATGCTCTAGAGAAAAGTACAGAAAGTGAGGAGGAAAGGGAAGAAAGAGGAGAATTAGGGAAGTCCTCTTTCAGCTGAAGGAAGTAAAAAGGTAAGCCATATGCATACCAAGGAGAAGAAACAGCAAATGCAAAGGCCACGAGGCAAGAGTGTTCTTGGTCCTTCCAGGAACAGCAAAGAAGTAAGAGCCTAGAGTATAGGTCTCTGTGAGAGATTCCAGCTTTATTCAAACTTTTCTGAAGTTAAAGATAAGGGATGGAAGTGGAATGGGATAGAACTTGGGTTACTGTTATTTAACTGAAAGTAGAAATTGAGGCAAAGAGGCCACAATTAACCTACTTTCCAAGCCCCCAGGGAAGTAATCAGAGAGGATGGTATATGGTTAACAGGGAATCAGAGGGTGAAGGGAGAGAGGGAAGAACCACATTTTGACTGAAGACTAGGTGAGTATTGTGACGCCCTACCAGGCGGGCATCTGTAGAAAGAATCACAGTCATCACATTCCAGATTAAAAGCAATCCACCATAATTTCCCAGGGACATTAAAATTTAAATATGCCTATTTGTACACCGAGTCACCTGGCCTCACCCTTCTTCCTGATCATAGTGGCTTCAAACTGCAAGGGAAAGAGTGACTGTGTTGATTGCTCATCTTTCCTTAGCCAAGGAGCTAACACTCCACTGTGGACAATCTGGGCTCTTGGCTCCTTACACCATTTCTTCTGAAGCCAGGCTTGTGGTCCCAGGATCTGCTCACATTACAGAGAGGGTTAGGCTTTCTCATTAATCTCTGTCTGGACCCTGTCCTCAGATTAGCAACCACTGAAACATAATCCCTGTGATGAAGAAATGGAGGGCCTGGCCCAGAGGATGTTCGTTTGGCATTTGTTTGTTTACTTATTTCTTAATATTTATTTATTTTATTGAAGTATTATTGATTTACAATGTTGTGTTAGTTTCAGGTGTGCAGCAAAGTGCTTCAGTTATACATATATGTACACATTCTTTTTCAGATTCTTCTCCATTATAGGTTGTTAAAAGATATTTAATATAGTTCCCTGTACTATACAGTAGGTCCTTGTTGTTTACCTATTTTATATATAGTAGTGTGTATACTGTAATTCCAAACTCCTAATTTATTGCTCCCCCCTCCCCCTTTGGTAACCGTAAGTTTGTTTTCTATGTCTGTGAGTCTGTTTCTGTTTTGTAAATAAATTCATTTGTATCATATTTTTAGATTCCATATATAAGTGATATAAGATATTTGCCTTTCTCTGTCTGACATACTTCACTTAGTATGATAATCTCTAGGTCCATCCATGTTGCTGTAACATATATATATGTTATACATATATGTTATATATATGTTTTATATATATATATATGATAGATATATCACATCTTCTCTATCCATTCATCTGTCAGTGAACATTTATGTTGCTTCTATGTCTTGGCTTTTGTAAATAGTGCTGCTGTGAACACTGGGGTGCATGTATCTTTCTGAATTAGAGTTTTTGTCTTTTTCGGATATATGCCCAGGGGTGGGATTTGCTGGATCATATGGTAGCTCTATTTTCAGTTTTTTAAGGAACCTCCATACTGTTCTCCACAGTGGCTGCACCAATTTACATCCCCACCAACAGTGTAGGAGGGTTCCCTTTTCTCCACAACTTCTTCAGCATTAGCTATGTGTAGAATTTTTAATGATGGCCATTCTGATACGTGTGAGGTAATAACTCATTGTAGTTTTGATTTGCATTTCTCTAATGTTTGCTTATTTTTTAAAGAAATAAAAAGGGCTCAGTTTCCTATTTCACAGGACTGGTGAAAGAATTAAGTGAAATAATGGATGTAAAGAACTTAGCATTCACTGAGTGTTTACTACTATGATTATTTCACCACTTCAAAAGAAATTCCAAAGGGTTGAAGAGAGGAAGAGACAGAGAAAAGTACTTCTCATGTACCTTCTGAGCCAGGGAGAGGGCCAAAGGGCTAATATTCCAGAGACAGACTAAAATTTCACGTCAAGAAATGGTAGCTTGACCCAGTGCAACACCCAGAAAGGCCTAATGAACAGGACTCAACATGCCACTGGATATTTCATTGTTTGGTGGGCTGGCTCTCATAATTTAAATGTAGTTTTAACAATACATATTGTCAGAGAACATCTGGTAGACACAGAGGGCCTGTCTGCCACATTCCTTTTTCCTTCTTGACAAATATTCCTCTAACCCTAGAGGGGGTGAGAACCAGACATTCTTCCACGACATCCTTTTGTTCTTCTTACAATAACTGAAATCCTTTCTGTACACATATTTAATCCAGCAGTGCAGGAAAATCGCAGCCTTTTTCGTCTGGCAAAAAGTCCCAAGTGCAGGTGTTGGCTGCCTTCCCAAGACACTCTTTTTAAGAGTTCCTATCAAGAGACTGCTTCATTTCATCTCTAGTGCACAGCATGAAGATGTTTCATGATTTAAAATTTTCTTATTATTTCCTGATCTCAGTCACTAAAGACACTCAGACACTGAAGACAATTTGGAATATCTTCCCAGCTCTACCCCTCCTTTAACTGTGTCCCTCAACTACAGCCCACAGCTGGGGGGAGAGAGGATGGGATACACACAGTCATATTGCACAGCTCATGGGACAAGAGGTGAAACTCTAACCTGTGCCAGGTCAATTGGTGACCCTTTCCAGTGAAATGAGAATTGAGAGAAAGATCAAGGGCTACTGAGAAAGAGTCAGCCACTCCCTGTGGCTAAACCCAGAACATGCAAACCAGAAAGCCATGGTTGCCCATGTTTCCTGTTATACGAAGTAGCGAGCAGAGAATGCCACCCACAGGGAAAGAGAAAAGTGAAGCGTTGAAGGCAAATCCAGCCTCTGTAACCTGACACTGAATTAAATCTCAGAGACAGAGTTTTGGGTGAAGTAGAAACGATTAGCTTTATTGCTTTGTCATGCAAAGGGGACCACAGCAGCCCAATGCCCTGAAAACTGTGTGTCCCCGCCTGGAGGCGGTAGTGAGAAGTTTTAGAGTAATGGTTCAAAGAGGGCGTGATCAGCTCGTGGACATTCTTCTGATGGGTTGGTGGTGAGGTAAGTGGGAGTCAGCATCATCAACCTTCAGGTTCCAACTGGTCTGGTGTCTAAGTGCTTGTGGACAGCATACAGTTAAATTCTCCCACCTGGTGAGGGTTTCGGTATCTGTTATGTGTATTCCTTGAGGGGGAACCAGGACCCTGCCCCAAGTTTGCACTGTTGTATCTTTCGACTGTTCCTCCCGTGTCTCCACATCCATTCCCTTCCCTAATTAGCGACTGTTTGAACCTGCTCATTGGAACTCAGGAAAGGTCATGGAGGCTGAATAAAGCCTATTTCCTGTAATCAAGAAATGGGGGCACAGACAGGCTTTTGTGGCCAGGAGCCCCACAGGAACCTACTTTGTTTCAGTGTATGCGCAGAGAGAAGAAAAGGCTCAAGATAGAGAGGGTCTATTTCCTGGTTCCCAGTGGCTTTCTTGCCTCTGGTCCCATCCTGAGACCCAGCTGTACTCTGCCCTTGAGTTTTATAAGGCACCCTTGCATCCATATACTAAACCTTCCCCTTTTTAACCCAGCTAGAGAGTGACCCAGTATATTTCCTGAGTCCCCTATCTTCCATTTCCCTCAGTACACTGACCCTGCATTTCGTACACAGGGGGAGACACATTCTCCTATTTAGGGTCCACAGATGACTAGGTTCCTTTACCTGCATTTATATCTCCAGTTTGCCTGTAGCTAACATAGAACCTGTCGTTGCTAGGGGAATGCTTATTACTCCATCCCTCAGTTTCCACAGACTTCCATTCCACTTTTAGGAGAGACAGTAGGGGAAGCAGGGAGCATTTCTATCCCTTATAGTCTCTAACTCATTCTTCTGCACAGAAAGAGCAGCTACTTTTTCACTGAGATTGGGAGAAGTGACTGGAGTCACAGAGTAGGGATTTTTTTCTCTCTTGCTTGCTCTTGTTTCACTGTGGAAAGAAAGTGTAGAGGCCTCACAATCCTTTGCCATCAGTCCTTCATCCTCCCTGGGTAAAGGGAGACTGCAGATCTCCTTGTACATGTCTTGGCAAACGTCAACTCTTCAGACCTGATTCTTTCCTGGGAGTTGGTGTGGGGAGGAGGGGAAGCAGTGGGATGGTGAGGGCAATAAAGTCTCAAGATCTAGACTTGTGGAGGGGAGACAGAGCATGTGAGGAAGGCTTATCTGGGCTGCAGATCCAAGATACGTTCTCCAGCCTTCCTTTATACACAGTAAAGTAATATTTGATCTTTGATTCCTGAGTCTATTTCTAAATTGGGTAAACCATTTAGAGGAAAGAATACAATTGGTCCCTCAGAATCCTCACCAGTCTTGAAGATACTTGAAGGAATGCTGAGTCCCATGAAAGAAATAAATATCTAACTGCAGAATTAGGTGCACTCATTAAGACTCTGCTGTGTGACTGCCTATTAAAAGATGTGTAATTGGGCTTCCCTGGCGGCACAGTGGTTGAGAGTCCACCTGCCGATGCAGGGGACACGGGTTCGTGCCCCGGTCCGGGAAGATCCCACATGCCGCAGAGTGGCTGGGCCTGTGAGCCATGGACGCTGAGCCTGCACGTCTGGAGCCTGTGCTCCGCAACGGGAGAGGCCACAACAGTGAGAGGCCCGCGTACGGCAAAAAAAAAAAAAAAAGATGTGTAATCTACCAGGGTATCTTAGTTGTTCTCCTTTATTTCCTAAACTGGTAATAGGTAACATATTCTACCTAGTGACTGTAGTTGAAAATATTCAAGTTTTTCTTGATTCCTTTTTCTCATCAAAATCAACAACTCCTATTGATTTTGCCTTCCCAGGGTTTCCTCTGTTCTTATTACACTGCTTAAGTTTAGGTCCTTTTATCCCT
Organism: Pseudorca crassidens; assembly: GCF_039906515.1. Taxonomy (NCBI): domain Eukaryota; kingdom Metazoa; phylum Chordata; class Mammalia; order Artiodactyla; family Delphinidae; genus Pseudorca; species Pseudorca crassidens. Next base: position 126,014,173 of record NC_090297.1, on the reverse strand, counting down.
AGTTTTAATTACTGCTGAAGCTTTCTGGTTGTCTTCTTGCCTCCAACCCCTTTCACATTGTAGCAAGAGTTACCTTTGTGAAATAAACCTGATGAGGTCAGTGCCCTGACTAAAAATCTTAGGTAGTCCTACAACCTTTTGCCTGTAGGACCATCTGAATGTACAAGACCTATCACAATCTGCCCCCATCTACAATCAGCAAGTTCACTTTCTTCCATCATGCTTTATGATGTCCCAGCATCTCTACATCTGTAGCACCATGCCCCAACCTGATACCCCAACAAGATTTATATACTCACCATTTCTTCGTATATGCTATTAAATGCCCAACCATTTCACTATGCCTGGAACATTGTTTAGCAGGCCCCTCTGACTCAAGAACAACACTTTTATCCACGGCTAAAATTTAAATCTTATGGGAATTTGGTACCCTTCGTGCTCCTCATTACTATTTCCAAACGATTCTCATTCTCTTTCCTCCCTAGACACTCTCAGAGTTGTCTCATATAAATAAATTATATTACTCATTGCTCGTCATTGTTGATGTCGCTAACCATCCCCTAGATAATACCCCTTTATTTCCCACTGATTTTAGTTCTTGGTTCACTTTCACTCTCTCCAGTACTGCTAACGTCTCAATTCTTTGAAGATTGCAATATACACAGTAGACGACTCAATCCAACACTCTAGACTCTCAGTTTCTCGAATTCCTCTCTTCCAGTGATCCAGCCTTCCTCCACACCACCCAGGCCATTCATTTATATATTCAGAACCCTAGACCTTCTCATTACCAGTAATCTCTCCATAATCTCCATTTAGTTCATTCCATTCTCTAACCATAACCTCCATCCATCCCTCTAGTGCCCCAGTTCCAACTTCACCAGGATCTCTAGTCCACTGATCTATCTTTTCACTGTCTCTAACCTTCTTAATAGTCTCTCTTTCTCCTCTCCTTATTCATCTTAAATTCCACAATCAATCAATATACTCACTTCTTTTCATATACCCTCAGTTCCTTGTTGTACTCACTTGACAAAACCACAACCCTGGTTAAATTCATCTCTTTACCTAATTTGTGCCTTCATTCATGCAAAAGAATGCGCTGAAGACAAATGCTCTTGATTATGAACCTCAAGTGAACCCATATGCTGCTTGATGATCGTATTATTTTTCTCCCATCTAAAGTCAATTCCTCCACTTGCAAACTAGATCCCATCTTGTCTTACTTACTCAGTGACGTTGCTCTAGCAATTCTCCCATTTCCTCTCCTCAATCACAGATGTCTCCCTCTCTACCAAATCTTTCCCATCAGTCTACAAACTCAATCAAATTACTTCTCCCACCTTAAAAACAAAAACAAAAAAACCCTTCTCTTAGCCCTACTTCCCTTGCTTGATACTGCCTTATTTGCAAATATGTTTCCCTTTCTAGCAAAACTCCTTGAACAACTTGTCTATATTCATTCTCTACAATTCTTTTTCTCCCATACTCATAACTGCTCCAATCCAGCTTTTGTTCCTACTTACTTATCAAAGCTGCATGGTCAATTCTCAGTTCTCCTCTTACTTGACTTATTGGAAAGAGTTGATATAGTCAATCCCTCTGTCCTCCTTGATATACATTCTTCACTTGGCTTCCAAAACACTCCACTCTAGCTTGACTTTATTGTTCATGCCTTAGTCTCCTTTGCTGTTTTTTCCTCTCCTTCCCAAACTCTTAACGTTTAACTGCTCCAGGGCTCACCCTTTGTCTTCCTATTATCACTCGTCCTTTTGGTGCTCTCATCCAGAATCACAACTCTGAATACCATCTCTATGGTAATTTTCCATCTCCAGCCCAGACTTCTCTCCTGAACTTCAGACTTGTCTATTCAGTGAGTTCCTCAATATCTTCACTTGGTGTCATCTAAAAACTCACACCTGTTGACTTTAAGCTGTTCTGATTCCTGATCTTTCACCACGAGAATGGTTTCACTACCAACTTTCCCTACCTCAAATGATAGAAACTATGTTCTGGTTCAGGCCCAAACCTTTACTCTCATCTTTGACTTCCCTTTATTACACTCCCCCACACAATCATTTAGCAAACAGAATTGGCTTTAATTTCAAACATAGCCAGAATCCAAACACTTCTCACTACCATCAGTGCTGCCACCCTGGTCTGAGCCACCATTACTTCTCTCCTGAATTACTGCAATACGATAATTTAGGGATCAGGAAAGTTGTGGGGGGGTTTTGGTTTTGGTTTGTCTGTTTTTGTAAAAGGGCCATATGGTAAATATTTTCTGCTTTTCAGGCCATATGGTCATTGTGGTAACTCCTCACTTCTGCCATTATAGTGCAATTGGGCATAGCTGTGTTCCAGTACAAGTTTAGTTACGAAAAAGCAACAAGCTGAATTTGGACCGTGAGCCATAATTTACCAGATCCCGGTCTATCTGGTCTCTTTGCTTTTATCCTCACCCCGACTATTATCCTTTCTCAACACAGCAGCCAGAGGAATCCTTTTAAAACACAGGTCATAACATGTCACTTCTCTGCTCAAAACTCTGCAAAGGCCTCCTTTCTCGATCAGAATAAAAGTAAGAGCCCTTTCCATAACGTACAAGACCCTGTGTGATCTGGCCCCAGTCATATCCCTAAAGCTCCTATCTTATTACACTCTCTCCCTCATCCACTCTGCCGCAGCTGCACTGACCTCCTTGTTGTTTCTCAAATAGTCCAGGCACACTCAAGACTTGGGGCATTTGCACCAGGTGCCTCCTCTTCCCCCAGGTGTCCATATGGTCAGTGCTCTTACCCGCTTAACTTTGCTCAAATGCCACCTCTTCAATAAAACCAATACTGGCAACTATCTGACATTATAACCTTCCTCCACGACTCTCAATCCCCCTCACTCTATTTTTCCCTTTTACTTTCCAAAAATTTGCCATCTAACATTAAAAAAATAATTTACTAATTTCTATTTACTGCATTCCTATTTCTCCTAGAATACAAGCTCCACAAGGCCAGTGATCTTTGGCTTTTATTCCCTGTGTAACCTGAGACCCTAGAGCAGTGCATGGCATATTTTTTTCAAAAAATATTTGTTGAATGAATGGAATCTGTGTGGCCTCCCTCAAATCCCAGAGATGTAGTGAGTCACTGTATTCTGTATATTACTTTAACTCTTTGTTCATGCTATTGTTTTAGTCCTCTTTATCCTGATTTATAATTATTTATGTATCTCTCTTGCCCGTTACAGTGTCATGATCTTCTTGGACATTTTCTGTATGTATATTTGCAGTAAGTAATACAGCCTGTCACACAGCAAAAGGACAAATAATGCCAACTTAATGAACATACAAAGGTGCTGTATGTGTGTAGTTCTCTGACACCAAATCATTAACTCTGCAAGTCAGTTATTATTTTAAAAGTCTCTCCTCAACCCCCGCTCTAGATACAAGTATATACACACACTACTAATTGAGATAATTTAAAACTATTTTTCACATATTTGCTTAATTAACTTGCAGTGACCTCTGCAAAAGCACTGGCCTCTGATGATTATAAGAGGTAGTTTTCTGGCATAGACACCAAAGCATCAAAGAGTCAGCTAGAACTAAGGAAAGCAATAACACAACTGGTTTTAATTACTCATGACAGGCAGCTGAGTATATCTGACACAGGTCTTCTCCCCAATACATCACTCAAAACAGGCCAGTTACAGGAAATGGTGGAGAAAAAAAAAAAGCCAGAATGGGCCAAAATGTGTCCACAATATAAAGCAGATCATCTTTCACATGGATGACCTTGTTCATTTTGTGTTATATTTTTATGATGGTCCTGAATGTATAAAATTGCTGACCCCTTAAGACTTGGCGTGCTTCTATACTGATGCTGAGGAGGGGTGGCTCAGGTTCTCAGAAGAGGAGATAGGTGAAGACTGTGCCTATTCACGAGTCACTGTATAAACCAAGGGGTCCTCCAAAGTTAATCTAGAATGGCAGGCATGTTTGTGATGAATTCATCTGTGAAGTAGAGGTGAGCAACTTCTACGTCTCCTCAACATTCACAGAAGGATTAACTTCATCTAAACCTGGTTGCTTCTTTGGACTTGTTGCTTAGCAGGTAACAGGTGAGGATTCACCTGTGAGTCACTTTGTTAACACCTACTCACAATTTTAACATATCTCTCTTACGAGGTACATCCTCCCACCTAATGAAACGATGGTCTTTGGTTGGCCATATCCTTGAGTTGGCTCCTGTTGAAAAAAGAGGTTTCCTAATCAAGCAGGGTTTTACCGCAGGACCTAATTTTCTTGCTAAAGTCTCCTCCCAGATGCTTGTATGATGCCTGAGCTCACTGTCTTCTTATTTCTGTGCATTTCCTGGTTCTTGCCAGCTTGCACTGTTTGATCACTCTTTTGTCCAGTCTTGCACATTCCAGTGCTCGTGGAACTTCAGAAGCCCTTGGTTTTTCCTGCTGCTTTGCTGATTCCTGTTTGATGCCTCCAGAAACACAGACTGCCTCCTGAGTCTTTCTACTTTTATACTTTCAATAAAAGTTGGAGTCCCTGTAGTGTGCTAGGGCATATGCTAAAGACTGAGACTCTAACATGAATGCTCCATTAAGAAGCTCAGAATTTAATAGAGGAAATGGCAAGTAAGCAGGCAATTACAATGCACATGATAAGTACTGTAATACGTTAAGCAGAGGGTATGAGGGTAGCATATAGTAGCGGCACCTAAGCCAGCACCTGGGGGGTGAGGGAAGCTTTCCTAGAGCCAGTAACATCTATGCAGTCTGAGCCAGACAAAAGAAGAATGAGAGATGTTCTACGCTAAGGAAGTAACGTCAATAAATGCCATGAGCCATAAATCATAGCTCCTTTAGAGATCTGTATGTATTGATAATTAAGTACGGCTGCAGGGGATGTGGGAAAACTGAGGCTGGAGAGGGAAGCCAGGGTTAGATCACAAAAGGCTTTATATGTCATTCTAAGGTGATGGGAATTCATCGTATCGGTGATGGGGAGTCACTGAAAGTTTATACATAACATGGTCAGATTATGTTTTAGAAAGATTGGCATCAGCGTGGAGAATAGATTTCACCATCTAGCTACTTCCCTGAACCTGGCCCGCTTTCTTGCCTGCCCTGTCTTATCTTCCTTTGACTCTAAAGGGCCCAGTTCGACACCCCTTTCCCTATCAGTGTCCTTAAACAAAACTAATGATCAGAATCATTTTGAGACCTTACAAAAATACAAGTTATTTGATCCCATTTCACAGAATCAAACTCTCACGGAGACAGAACCTGGGAATCTCTATTTTATAAAAACTGCCCAAAGGATCCTGGGGTAGTTGGACTATGGACAGAATTTGTGAACTAATGTAGATTGTCACTTATAATACAACAGAGATGTGTTGATAAACATTAGCAATGTGTATGGCTTACTGAATTAGATTGAAGATGGCTGGAGTAGGTCTCACTCCTAATGTCTCCTTTCTAAAGCATTAGAAGACCAAAACAATCAGCCCCTTACTTGGAACCTCAATCTCTTTCCCTCGTTCTTTGAATAACATGTCCAGACCTTCACGTGACCTGTTAGGCAGCATGATTTGGCTCCGATGGCCTCACCTCTCAAGCTACTCTTCCCTTTACCTTGTACTAATTATTAACTTGTTATAGATAGGGGATATTGATACATTTACTCACCAGTTTCTACATTCTCAATTAAATTACAGATAGATATGGTGTGGGGAAACTTTGTGAAACAATAAAGATCTGGAAATTTTCTAAGGAGAATGGAAAATGATTTGATTTAGGATGAGAAAAGGACTGCTGCTCAACTTCAAAGACTCACCTGAGTTAAAGATCATACATCCATATTCATAGGACAATTCTGTTATTTCCTCCTTGAGGAGCCAAGGAGCAGAGAAAATGGACAATTTTGTCAATCAGCATGTGAGTACTGGCAAAGCGTAAAGTCAAGAAGTAAGAGAATAAGGGTGCTCAGGTAAAAGAAACAGAAAATTCCTGGGATGGGCCAAAAAGGAAGATTCAGTTAATTTGCTCCAAGACACAAAGGATGAAAACCTGAGTTCCCTTGTTTTGTCATACTACTTAGTCTGTTTGGTAATGATCCCCCATTTTATTTAATTCTGGTCTCTGGCTTCTCCACCAATGGTTCTAACTCACATTCTGTTACGTTACCCTAGAGCACTGTGAATAACATACTGCAGCTGGAGGGTGCCAGTGGCAGAGTAAGTGACATAATTTTCCAGGACATAAATGAAACTACCTAGGTAAGGTTATATCAAGGTAGTAAATGTTTTATAACAATTGTTTTCCTCCTAAGTTACAGATATGACTTACAGACATGATTTTTATGGTGATAGCATATCCATATAATAGACTTTCTTTACTTAAATTGACTGCATTTCATAGGAGACTCAATATATATCAAAACACAAATATGTCCTTCACAGGAAGATATTAGAGTGTTTTAAATACAGTAGCTGTTATATTTAAACATTCTGCTAATAAAAATTAATTACATTTTTGTTTTTGAAAGATTTCAGATTATTTTTAATTAAACCAATGCCTTAAATTAATCCAGTTGGTTCAATTTTCAGGCTTATCATTTCGTTTCTCTTTCCAATGTACAGTCATATCAATCAAAGGAAACAGGAGCAGCTGCAATGAAGCAAGTTGTGTTGGAAGCCAATGGCTAAAATTAGATTATCAATGACATTTACTTATATGTTCACAGCTGAAATTTCAAGGGTAAAACATTTTCTCCTGAAAGGAGACACTTCCCCATCACTGGAATGCAGACCTTTGTTATCAAATTATATCCATATTACATCACTGGGTGGTGAAACTGACCCAAAATAGAAAGTGAAACCATAGTCTTTTGTTCTGCTAAAGCTAAAGACAAAATTAAGTAATGGAATTGTTTTTATAAGATTATTTTGACTGTTGCCTTCTTAATTAGGGGGAGATTTTTATCTAGAGAAGTAGTATTCCCAAGGAGGAAGGAAGTATAATGTATCTAGCATGAGGGCAGAGAAAGGTGGTCTAGGCTTTACCCCACCCACCCTAAACTACTCTATAATGCAAATCTTCAGAGACCAAGCAGTTTAGATTTTGTGAATGTTGCTCCCTTTTCTGTTTTTTACGTACACTTTAGCAGTTTTTCCAGATACCACTTTCCATTTCTCTTTTGGAAAATCCACAGAGTGTGCGCATGTACTTACATAATTAGTGGAAACATGTACATATTACATCAGTCATTTCCATACATGCTGTAGTCCCTTCCCTTCACTCCTACATGAATTACAAGGGGCACCTCAGAGGAGAACACCTCTTCCCAAAGCACTACTGTGCAGTGCAGCCGTTCACTCCCACTGCTGGTCAGGAGTGTCCATCGCTATGCAGTGCAAACATCCACACTGGGATGCACTGCTCTGGAAAGCCGTCCTGCTTCTCCTGGCCCAGCACCACTAGCCCACTCTTCCTAATGAGGCTCTGGAGGATGTCCATATCCCGAGTCACACAGATGGAAGATGCAGCCCACCTGAGCCACACTGTCCTTCAGTATGATGATGCCGTTTTCTTTCAGGCCATGTCGGCACCGGGAAAGAAATGCAAGAAGGTCTTTAACCAACAGGTGAGGCCAAGTAAAAGGGGGAACAGGATGAAAGGGTGGGTGGGAAAGGAGGTGAGTAGGAAAGATGGACCAACCACAAGGCTACAAATCAGGAGCTCATTTGTTCACTCATTCATGAATTATTTAATAGCCTGAATTGTTTTGCTGCAGGAGGCTTTGAGAATTTAGATAAGAGGACAGGTATCTTCTTTGAGGTGAATCAGTGTACGCTCTAAAAAATAGATATTATCTTACCTAGTCTATCTACCTCCCAGGCACAAGATAAACTATTGCTCATCCCTTGGGTTCCCTCCATGTCCCGTGGACAGCCGAACTCTGTCATCATTCCTCTGTGTCTCACACACACACACACACTCAGACCAAAATCCAATTCACCGCTGTCTCATTTCCTGGGAATTTAAATCTAAGAAAGTCTAGTTTTTCCAGTAAATGGGGATAGACTCTTTTTGTCCCCACTTTTTAAAGTTTTTCAAATATTTAGGTTTCTTCTATGATGTAGGTTGGTCCGAAGGCACTCCATCCCTAAGGATGGGAATTGTCAAGCTTGTTCAGAGGATGTTATGGGAGAAATCTGGAGGACCAGAGCTTTGGGGGAGTTCCCATGATACCTAAGGCTAGCTAACTGTTCTAAGCACAACTATAGCCAGATCTCCCTTTGTGTCCTTGTTCTGCCTCCACAAATCCTCTAATCAGCCCCATGTGTTTTCTTCTTCTCTATCTGGAAAGGGAAGAATGGCAGATGCAATGCCATGCAGGACTAACCAGAGACCCACTGAATCCAGATGGCATCATATCTCCCCAGTGGGGGTGTGAATTCCTTCAGACTGTAGCAGTGGTAGGTTTCTACCTTGTCCCCTCTGACCTGCAGGTAGTTCTGTGCCATGAGGAGGAACGATTCCATCATGTCCACAAGTTCCACAGTGTTGAAAACCAGCAACAGGACATGCTTGCTGACCCTTCCTATCCCAGAGCTGCAATCCAGGGCACAGTCTGTCCCAGCTCTCCCAGGCCCCTGCAGAAAGGTACCTTGTGGAATACTTCAGGAACACACACTCACCCTGAGTTTGGACACTCAATTACCTCCTTAAATAAACTTTATTTGGGTCAATTTCATATAATTAAATGTACTATTTTAAGTATACCATTCAATGAGTTTGGACAAATGTATACAGGCACGTAAACACTACCACAATCAAGTTATAAAATATTCAATGACTTTTTTCAAAAAAAATCTAATCATGTCTAGTTTTTGCCTTCTTTATTTTATTCAATATAGGTCTTTCAAAGAATTTCAAAATAGGATTTTAGAAAATAATGTCTTAAGTTTGAAAACTGGGTAATTTTCTCTAAGATAAATGGGCCTTTGAAAGCCCTATGAAAATAGAACTTTGTTAACTGTAAATTTGGGTCAAACCCACAGCTAAATGGACCTGCACCATAGCTTATTGCCTTGTTAAAAAAAAAGAGAGAGCAAAGCAGTGAGAGTCTTTCAGAGTTTTAAAATTACTTTTCAAATTCATGCAATGAAAACATTTCAATTCATACTGGGATGGATAACTGAAATTTTATTTTTTTCAGAACTGATTTTGGGGGCTCTGAATTATCTACTATTCTTGTGTGGAAGATAATTTTTAAGACTTGAGCTGAGGAAATGCAAACTGTTCCAGTCTCAGGCCAGGATTTTACTTCAAACTCAGCCTCAGTGACACACAGCACATTCATGAGGATAAAAGGTGGTTGCAGCAAAGTCCCCTTGTCTCTTTTCATGCTAAAAATTGTTTTCTGCTTTTATACCAGAAGCTACATGATTTATTGGGCACAAAAGCCCTGAAATTTTTTTAAAGTAAATCTCTGCATTAAATTAACTGAGGGTGAAAGATGGATAGGGGGTAGAGATAGGAGGAAATCAGCCAATAAAAACTTTCTCAAACTTGCTTCTATAAAGTAATATACACATATACATATATACATGTATGTATGTGTACATGACCAGTATATATCTGATATGTATATGTGTATATATGTATATGTGCATATATACATATATATGTATATATATGTATATGTGTGTGTGTGTGTGTGTGTGTGTGTGTGTGTGTATATATATAAGATTCAGCTGGTCTAAATTATTTGGTCACAGTTGGGATGGCTGCTGAATAGGTTTTGTGCTAGAAATTACAGTAACAAGATACTTGAAGTTGTCAATCAAGATCTTAAGGAGAAAGTCTACTCTTGATTTCTCAGGACCTAAGGGTTTAAAAAAAAAAAAATTGGCTAAGGATCAAAAGGTGAAGTTTAAGCAGAAGGAAACATCAGAAACGCTGCTTTCCAGTCCACTCAAAAGGCCTTCCTTACAGCAAGAACAAAGAAGAACAAAAAGTGAAGTAATTGTAGTTTCTTTTCAGAGGAAATAATAATAATCACAATTTATTGACTGCTTGTGTGTAGCAAGCTCTTTGCATCCATAATAACTATAGTAATCAAAAAGCCCCACAAGATAATGATTATTCTCCAATTTGGAGATGAGGACCCTTAGACTTTCTTAATATCACCCAGCTAATGGCAGAACTAGAATTTGAACAGTGAACTGTGTGAATCCAAAGCCAGTTCTACCTTAGGGCTGTCACCTCCAGTGCCACAACTCTGGTTCCCTTGTTAGTAGCTGTCTAATGTTATGTTGAAGAGAATTCTAAGGCTTCATTCAGACTTACCAGGAAGAGGTCTATGATTGATTAGTTATGTCTGCCTTGATGGGAATGGGAAGTGGTAGTACATGTGCCACTTGTTTGCCATTCCTACTTACAATATGCTACATCCCTCATTCAGATATTATAATATAAACAAAGCTAATTCATTAAAAGGCCTAGGCTAAAGTTTTATGTTATGAAGGCCATAAAAGTAGCATCATTTAAATAAATTTATAACATAAACAAGATGGAGGGAAATTATTTTAAGCTACTGAAAATGACTTCAGTTGAAATCTGTGTGCTCAACTAGAGATTCTCATTATAATTTTTTCTTATCATTATTTAGCCCTAAAGCCTCTACTGATCGTGTTGCTCACATTATTATAGTAAGTGGTTTTAAAAATTGAACCATGGGACAATAAAACAGAGACAACAGAGATCTATGCCAGAGGATTTCAAGAAGTTTAAAACAGCCTAACTCCTTTTTCTCAATGAACAAATAACTATGAAGCTGTTCTGGTTAAAGTGAGGCAGGGCCTCACCCACTCAGCCTTTCTATCATTCTCCCAATAAGCCCTTGAAGGATATCAGTACAACCCTGGAGTTTTAAAACCATTCATGTCTAATCTCCCTACTTTTTCAGACAAGGAAACTGAGGCCCAAAGAGGTGAAATATTTGCAATAGAACTTCCTTGAAAATGCACATCCTCTGATGTGTATTTTTCATCAACTTAGATGTGTGATATCTGACCGCAGTTATCCTCGAAACAAGTTATTTACAAATACAAAAGATGCCTTTCACTCAAATCCTGAGCACCTTAGCCCTTCGCCACTACTGCCTAGTTCTCTTTATTGCATATCACTCCACATGGTTGGCACTACCTCTCATATCCTGGCACCACATTTATTCCTCTGTCTCTCATTCACATGCAGCACCTCTGAGAAGGGACATTTAAAGGCTGATCTTGGGAACAACATCTCTAGCCTCTTGGATACCATGGCTGCCCACTACCGTGATTGGATTGAAATTTGATGCTCTTCCATGAATGTGACCAGAACTACATACAATGTGTGATTTCAAAACAAGATGTTTTGTTATTTTCATTTATTATCCTATCTTCATATTTATGGATTCATATAAAAAAGTGAAATATTCTTAGAAATTTCATTTTCATTTTGATTCTGCCTATGTATTTTGTCTTGAAGAATATTATTTTACCTTCTTTCCACTGGAGTTTAAAACTAAAATGAGGGCTTCCCTGGTGGTGCAGTGGTTGAGAGTCTGCCTGCCGACGCACGGGACACGGGTTCGTGTCCCGGTCCTGGAAGATCCCACATGCCGCGGGGCGGCTGGGCCCGTGAGCCATGGCTGCTGAGCCTGCGCGTCTGGAGCCTGTGCTCCGCAATGGGAGAGGCCACAACAGTGAGAGGCCTGCTTACCGCAAAAAAAAAACTAAAATGAAAGTGCTAAATGCCACTTCATAAAAACCATGAAATACAAGTTAGCCCCCAATTTTTTAGTCATCCAATCTCTGAGAAATGTCAAGAGATAAATATCATCAAATACCAATTACTTTTTATAAATTTCTATTTTCCCCAATAGACAGCTAGAAGTAAGGAATGTTATCAGCTATGCTGTTGACATCATCTTGGTATCATTTGTTTATTTGCTAAAGTAAGCACATTTGCAACAAGTTTAAACACCTTTTCCCACTGTCTCATGTCACTAAGTGTTGAAAGGAAAGAAAAACTTTAAATTAAACAATCTGTCTTTTCCCAGTTGACACAAGGATAAATCATGTCAGATACTCATATTCCCTAACTCCTTGTATCTTGACCTGGATACTAATTTAGCATATTATTAAGGTCAAAGTACCAAAATATCATTTCTTTAAAAAGACTGTGTTTGTACTTAGTTAGAGGTCACAGCTTCACAATGAGCCTAGTCTACTAAGAAGGACTCCTTATATTTGTTTGAAAAGAGCAGGCTGCTCTTTTCCAACATAAATATGCAAGCACAAGGCTGTTTCCTTTCCCGGGTCCATGGGCGTGTGTATGGGCTCTGTCTGACCAGCATCCCTGTGGTCAGCTTGGCATTCCACATGGAGTGACAAGACAGCTGGATTACTAACTAAGCTTCTGAAATGCATTGGGATCAAAGTCAGCCTCACCATGAGGCAAGCAGGAGGGATTGCTCTTGGCCAGACTGGAGGAGAATTGAGGTCTGTGGTCCACACACACACACACACACACACACACACACACACACACACACACAAAGCAGGGATTTTTCTGCTTCATGAGACAAATGGAAAAAATATGTCGTGGATAAGAGCAGGGAGTTTGGTGTCAGACAGACCTTGCCAGGCGTAAGTCCTAGCTCTGTCTCTTACCAACCGTGTAACCTTAAAAACTTATTTAACCTCTCCAAGCCTCAGTTTCCACAACGGTGAAAACAAGAAATGATAATAGTACTTACCTCACAGAATTATTAATGAAGAGTAAATAAGACAGTGCTTCTAAAGTGCTTATCAGAGTGACTGACTATCTCAGAAAAAGTGCTCAGTGAAATCAGTCAGCAACACTCATTTAAAAATATTCCAGGTTAACCTGACCTAGAAATAGCCCCAGCCAACATCCCTAGCTCCATAGTCTTTATGGCCACAGCTGATGTCCACTTTGGCCCAATGGGTGCTCCATCATTATCCTTTTTTCTATACTCAGGCAAAGGGTGCTCCAGGGAAGTTGGATGTGAAGTGAACCTCACCTCAACACTAGAGATATTATTAATGTTATGCTTCTAAATAGGTTGACAACATAACCCCAAATATTCATAATATTCTTAATGTTTCCTTCATTAGAATAAACTGGACTCCAAATTTCAAACAAATGACTTCATAGTGAATTGGAACAAAACCTATTTGCTGGGTAGGACTTTGTTCTCAGTAGAACCAACAATAGCTTCATTGTGTGGGTTAAGTCTATTCTAACAACTGAATGAAGCTCCTTAAGATATAATGAATGCATTTTATGAAAGCTTGTTAGTAGTAGTAGTAGCAATAAATTAGATTTATTGGGCAATAATTATGTGCACTAAAGTAAGCACTTGACTTATATTATCTCATTTGAGCTTCACATTATCCTATGATGTGAGTTCTGTGGTTATGCCCTAGTCACAGGTGAAAAATTGAGGTTTAAGAGCATTTAAGGAATAAGCCCAAGGTTGCTTATATAGTAAGAAGAACTGTAATGACTCTAGAGCCCAAGATTTTGGCCCCTACAGTATATGATCCATCTTCATATGGCGTGGAAGTAAGGAAGTGGAGTTTCACCCAACACCAAGTCTACAAAGGGATCACATTCTTTCAAGGCAATGTCCCAACTATGTATAGAATAATATAAAGAGATTCTACTATACTTACCACTTTTAGACTGAACATAAGCTTGCATTTCCTTACAACACTGAATTTTTATTACAGGGACTCAAAAAATCACCCCAAAATCTAAAATGGCATGATCTCTCATCAATCACCTGGGTATCAACTGTTTATCTATGAGACTCTGAAAGAGAAGTCTTCTTAATCCACTAATTGTAATATTAACGCTGCTAGTTCACCTTCCCCTGTAGCATAAGAAATTAGCTGGTGCTAAGAGGGTGAAATGCCAAGTGGGACAAACCAGTCATTTAATGTGACCTATCCTTTCCGAACATCTTAAAACAGGCTTTCACACTACACTCTTGGCTGAGCCATATGGCTTTAATATGACTTAAGCAACAACACAGAAGCATGTGAGCTCAATGTTTGCAAGGACTTTGCCTCCTCATCAAACTGCAGTTGGATAACTCACCCCAACGAATTTCCTAAGAAATTCCCAAGAGGCCTGGATATCTGGGTTGGACAGTTCGATGAAATTTCCCATCATACCCTCTTCTGTAGCTGGTACTTCTTGGTAGAAGAGTTTAGCTCTGGCATAGAAGTGCATCTCACCATTGATGACTTGACTTGTTAAAGCATACAATTTCACTGCAAATGAAATATTATTAATATTTATCAGTATTTAAATGGCAGAACAAGTTTATTCTTATCATGCATTGAATTTCCTCTTAGAAGCCTGCAAATCTGTGCTGTGGGAGAAAAGGTATTAGTTTGATGTCAGAAGATCTGGGTTTGAGTTCTGGCTCAGTGACTTACTTGCTATGTAACCTTGGGTAAAGTTCTTAACTCCTACGATCTTCAGGTATCTCATGCATAAATCACAATCATGTGGCATTTTCATGATTTAATAACACTAGAGTTTAATTTTAAAAATAGCTTGTCACTGTATTAAAAGAAAGCTGAACAGTGTTTGCTAGAGTAGAAAAAATAATATCGCAAGTTTCAAAGTAACTTTTACCTTTGACCTCCAAATATTTTATGAGAATTTAATCACTAATCTTTACTTCTAATCATGAGGTAGATTAGGCATAGCTATTTTTTCATCTCTTTTTTTTTATGCAACTCATACCCAAATATCTCTTTGTACCAACATTACAGAAAATGGGTTTGAGCTCTATCTTCTGAAAATAAAATAATAAAAAGAAATATAATATTTATTGAGCAACTATTCTGTACCCGGTAGTGTACTAGGCATATTCACATATACTATGTCATTTCATTATTTCAGGTATTTTAAGACATTTATTTTTAGAAAAACATGTGTTCTACTTCTGAGGGGTAAATGAGTATGCATTTAAGTGTGTTTTTTAAACCAAAAGGCACACTTGCAGATATAAAATATTTTCATTAGAGGATATTCAGAAGGAAATGATAGAAAGTGAGATAACAGGGAGAAACTTATGGTTCAAGACTGTAGGCTGAATATATGCATATGTCCTCCCTGCTTCCCGGTACTCCCCAAGAATCATTTTAATAAACTCAACCCTCAACAGTGAAGAAAATGAGAAGGGGCCATCAATGGATTCATGATTTCAACAAATTTCTGGAAGACAAAAAACAGATAAAGCAGATGGAACAGAGCTAAAGAATTTACAGTGGGCTTCCCTGGTGGCGCAGTGGTTGAGAGTCTGCCTGCCGATGCAGGGGACACGGGTTCGTGCCCCGGTCTGGGAAGATCCCACATGCCGTGGAGTGGCTAGGCCCGTGAGCCATGGCCACTGAGCCTGCGCATCTGGAGCCTGTGCTCCGCAACGGGAGAGGCCACAACAGTGAGAGGCCCGCGTACCACAAAAAAAAAAAAAAAAAAAAAATTACAGCTCAGGATAGTTGCAAAAGGAAGTAAGAGTTAATAAAACAAAAAAATCTGTCTACAGGCCAACTGGTGAGGCAACCAATGCACTCCCCACAAAAGTGACAAGCAGCACAGCTATAATCCTAGGGAGGGTAAATATGTCTCTTCTCTAAAAAAAAGGAAAAAAAATTAAATGCCTTAGGAGAAAAAGACCAGTTAGTGTTGGAATCCTAGAACACTACTCATTCTGGCATATAGAGGATTCCAAGTACCTCATTTCCTCATACTCAGAGTCTCGCAAGATCTACCGGCAAATGTAGAGCTTCTTGTCATCCTTTCTATTCAGTGGAGAAGTATATACAGAGGAAACCTTCTCCATTACCTAAAATCATTGCCCCTGTCCTTCATTTCTAACTATGGATAAATAATGATTTCCAAACACATGGGGGTAAAATGGCAGTCTGAAAAACAAAGATACAGATAGACAATCAAAACTGACCCCAAAGGACATAGAAATAATCCAGGAAATGAATGAGAATTTAAACCAAAACTAAACAAAAACTTACACCCTTGAAGAGGTATGAGAACAGGTGCATCCATAAATCGAAGATGTCAAGAAAATGATAATTTAAAGAATAATAAAGAATTCTTAGAAATTAAAATTTTGATTACCAAACACTTTGGAATATAACGTTGAGTACATTATCAGGACATAAAGGAAAAGATTGATATGGAAAACAGAAGTAAAAAGATTAGAGCTATAAAGACTTAATTCATGTACTTCCCTGGTGGCGCAGTGGTTAAGAATCCGCCTGCCAATGCAGGGGACACGGGTTCGAGCCTGGTCCGGGAAGATCCCACATGCCGTGGAGCAACTAAGCCTGTGTGCCACAACTACTGAGCCTGTGCTCTAGAGCCCATGAGCCACAACTACTGAGCCCACTCACCACAGCTACTGAAGGCTGTGCACCTAGAGCCTGTGCTCCGCAATAAGAGAAGCCACCACAATGAGAAGCGTGCGCACTGCAACAAAGAGTAGCCCCCGCTCACCACAACTAGAGAAAGCCCGCACGCAGCAATGAAAACCCAGCGCAGCCAAAAAAATATAAATAAATAAATAAATAAAAGTTGAATGAGTTGAAAGTGCTAAGTACCTTCCATCAGTGCTCAGAATTCAATGAAAAGAATGAGCTATAATCAAAAAGAAAATTTGAAAAATATTTTTTAAAAAAAGACAATTCAGAAGACCCAACATCAAGCTAATTAGGATTCTCAAAAACTGAAAATGGAGGGAAGAAAATTATTACAGAAATAATAGAAAAAAATTTCCCAGAGCTGAAAGAGACTATAAGGTCCAAAAGTACTGAGCAGTATGGATTTAAAAATACTAATAATTAAATAAAAGTCACATTTATATACATCCTTAGGAAATTTCAAATCACAAAGAGTAATGAGAAGATCATTAAGTTATTTAGAGGGAAAAAGTTTGTTGACCTTCAAGTAGGGTTGCCAGATTTAGCAAATAAAAATACAGGACACACAATCAGTTTTGAATTTTAGATAATCAATGGATAATCTATTAGTATAAATACAGTTGAAATATCACACATTGCATGGGACATACTTATACTAAAATTTGTTCGTTGATTATCTTAAATTTAAATTTAGCCGGCCTTTTATATTTTATCTGGCAACCCTATGTTCAAAGAACTAGAATCAGGCATATAACACAGATCTCATCAGAAACCCTGGAAAACAGTGGAGCAGTGTCATCAATATTCTGAGGGAAAATTATTTTGAGGCTAAAATTTGTTACCATTCAAATGGTGAAAGAATAGTTACCTCCCATGGATTCATCCTTCAGAAGTTTTTTGCAGCTATATTCCAGCCCAATGAGGGTTAAAATCAAGAGAAGATATACAATGAAATTAACCCAGGAATCCAATGAAAAGAAATACCAAAATGACAGATACTATCAGATCTAGAAAGAAATCAATTTATATTACAACAGAAAACACAGGCTTTAAAAAAATATCTTTAGGAAGTAGAATGAACTGGATTCTGGGTAATAGATAGTAGGTAAGAAGTAAGGAGACATAGTGATATTCTTAGGAAGACATATTTTTAACCGCAATCAACAAAAATAAAAGACAGTTGAAAGTTCTAAGTAAAATATACAACAGTATAAAAATGTTACAATCAGGATATGAAGCAAACCAAAATATGACACAATTTTATGTAGAAGGAGTATAAGAAAAGACAATCTATTTAACCTTAACTAGGAACATTTTTCTTCAGGTAAACAAAGATTGTGACATTGGACTAATGCACTACTTGGCTTTGAATTGAACAATGGTTACATAATCCCAAATTTTGATTCTAAAAGTTAAAAATCCAATAAACACTACTACTATCCATTTTAGTATGCTTCATCTGTGGAGTTAAATCAGTATTTCCCAACTTGAAAACACTGGATGTGGCCAACATTTGGACCCTTGAATGATCATGAATTTGCTAAAAGGGGTACAGGAATCAATTCCCATGTACTTTATTTCCTAGAGACTAACAATGTTATATACTATATCTCCCATATATATTAACCAACAATAGGTTGTCATTTTAAAAATACAAATCTTTTAAAACTATTAATAATACATAGATTTTTTGACATTTTATACTCAAGTTAGTTACTGATTGAGAAAATAAAACATTAAAAGGAGCACCCTCATGTTCAAAAACATTGGAAACCACTGACCTACACCAGTCCCGCTTCCCTAGTACTTGGTAAAGTGTTGTGTAAACAGGTAGCTCAAGAAATGCTGATAATTTCAACAGGGACGACAAAAATTATTCATCGCCATGCCAAAAACATGACTGTTCCAAATTCTTCTGTATGCCTCAGAAAAGCAGGCTAGGAAATCACAGCTTACCAAGTCTTCCCAGAGTTGAATGCTTCTTGAGATCACAGGCAAGCCACAGCCCAGTACTCTCTCGTTGATCCAACCAAAGCAGCAAAACAGCCACACTCATCATCACCTGGTTAAGTCAACAAGTTGGTGGAGTTTATTAAAACCCTTAATCTGGAAATGGGAATGGTCCATTATGCCAGCAACATTTAGACTACAAGTGAATGCCAAGCTCAGCAGGGGTCAGACTCAATAGGTAAGTTTTTATGGTTATGGGCTTGTCACCTAATTGACAGGAACATTTCACTAAAAAGATATATGAGGTGTAATGGCCAGCCCCAGGTTCTCCCTTCTTGATAGCTCCTGCAACGGTGCCAGCTGATTCAGATAAGGTTATCAGTCATCAGCCTGTGCCTTTTTATTACAGAAATACATCTAGTGGCTTATTCTTGCATGATTGCAATGTTTTTGTGAAACTTGGGGTAGTCTAGGACAGCGGCTAGACACTCTATTAGTTCTTGATATAATATGGTACTTATTTCTTGACCTACGTTATAAGCTGAACTCCCAAGGACCTTCCAATGGCTTACTTGTTACAAAAATAAAAATAAAGTATATGTGAATTTGCCCTGAAGAAGAACAAAGATCTCGTGAACTCTCTAAGAAAAATTTTGTTGAGAGATAAGTGTCTATGTTTGCTGAGTAGCTTTTTCTTTTTCTCTTTTTAATAGTTGGATATAACTATTTTAGACTTTATTCCAAACTTTAGACCTGTTTGTCAACTGAAAATTGACCTGGGAGTCTTCAGAGGATATGTAGGCTAGATTTAAATGGTAAGTTTGAAATGATCGGAGACAGAATATTGAATCAAGTTAGTCTATAAGAGAAAAGAAAGTCCAACTAGAAGATGCCCTTATGAACTGTAAGATCTTCCATAAAAGAGGTTTGTAGGTGATGACTTCTCATTTTAGCCATTAAAGAAGAAATGGTAAAAATTTAAGGAAGGAAGGAAGGAAGGGAGGGAGGGAGGGAGGAAGGAAAGAAGGAAGGGAGGAAAGAAGGAAGGGAGGAAGGAAGGAAAAGGTACTTGGGCACAATGGAATATTACTCAGCCATAAAAGGAAGAAAATCCTGCCATTTGTGACAACATGGATGGATCTTGTGGGAATTATACTAGGTGAAATAAATCAGAGAAAGATAAATAATGTATGATCTTACTTACATATGGAATCTAAAAAAAAACAAAGTCATCTGTGTTTTCACCAACAGGAAAGGGTAGGAAGTGGGATTTTATCAATGTTCCTGGTAGAATCCAAGGGTCTGTGTGTGCCAGAATGCTAGAAAGTCATCATTAACAAGTCTCAGAATTACCCTGACAGGCCCTCTAGGTTTTATTTCTTCCCTGCATGCTTTAGGTGTCTGGTGTTTCTTGCCTCTAAAATAATGCACTGCCTGCCCTGAAAGTTTTAGTGGGTTTTTTCCAACTGAGAGCTATTTCAGTGTTCCCTAAATTCTTTTCAGCCTTCAACACAAATAACGTAAGCAGAGGTGGGAAAGGAGGGAAAATACACTTTCCCCTCTTTAGCAAGAATGTACTCAAGCTCCCACCACACATCACATCCCCTGCCCACTGGGCTGAGTGTCTTCGTAACTCTCTATTCCAACTTTAGTGTTCTACCTGACCCACTGTCAAATTGGAAAAGGTCAGAATTCAGGTGAAGATACTGGGGACAGATTTTTCATGGTGAGATTTTGCATCAGAAGAGTCAGAAGCTGATTCAGCAGTCACCACGCCTCCTCTGCACCTCTGCAGCATCCTGTAGTGGTCTCTATCATGACTTCCACATTCCACAAAAATTATCTGTGTGGGTCTCTCTCCTACACTGAACTCTCAGGATAAAGCTCTATTTTATTTTCCTTGTAATCCTGGGACTTACAATTACACTTAACACATAGCAGACCTCCTTTAAATGTTCACTGAATAAAGGAATATTGTCTAGCTTTCTGTTCTTTGAATAATACACAGGTTCAGCAAAGTAGTGAATGGCTATAAGGAAAAACCAGCATAATCACAAATAAGTCACACTTTTTGTAGTTTACGAAAAACTATAGGAGGATATATCTTCTCTCCTAATTAGGCATACCCAAATAATAAAAAATATTAACTATCACTGATCAAATATGTATATATGTGCTACATATGCTAAGCATTTATATCTAACTGAATATGTAAGATAAATGTGATTATCTACAGAAGAAAACAGGGCATCAAGAGGTTAACTAAACTGCCAGTGAGTGACACAACTGGGATTTAAACCTAGGTCTATTTAAATCCAAAACTCATATTTCATCCATCTAACACAGTGTATCTGAAAGTCTGCTAAATAAAGGGAAATTATCTGGTTCTTCATTTCTTTAAAGTGAAAAAATGATCTTACAGCATTGGCACTGCAAAGGTTAACAATAAACATTTGGAAAATGTATCACTGTACAAAAAGTTGTGCAGCAATGCCTACCACAGGGATGAAATTGATTTGAAAAATGCCAAGAGTTGTATGCTGAGTTTCATTTGGAAGTTCCAAGTGTATTATAGGAAATGTTTTTATTAATTCTAGTTTTTAATTGCGATAGCAAAGGTGTGGCCATTGTTCTCAATTTCCTCCTCAGAGCCTAATTCTTCTAAAAAGGGGTAAGTGAAGGGGGGTTGGTTACTAACCATTAGTGGGTACCTATGTTCCAGGCATTAGGCTAGGCACTCTCAGGTCATCTCTTCACACTCTGATCCTCACAACGACACTACAAAACTGGGATTATAATCATCATTTTACAGGTAAGTAATGAGAAAATCAGAAAGATTTAGTAACTTACTCAATATTACACAGAAATGAAGTGTCACAGCCAGGCCCTAACCCAAACCTATTTAAATGCAAAGCCTTAAGTCAGAAAGAGAAAAACAAATACCATATGCTAACACATATACATGAAATCTAAAAATATAAGCGGTTTTGAAGAACCTAGGTGCAGGACAGGAATAAAGATGCAGACCTAGTGAATGAACTTGAGGACACAGGGAGGGGGAAGGGTAAGCTGGGACGAAGTGAGACAGTGGCATGGACATATATACACTACCAAATGTAAAATAGATAGCTAGTGGGAAGCAGCTGCATAGCACAGGGAGATCAGCCCAGTGCTTTGTGACCACCTAGAGGGGTGGGATAGGGAGGGTGGGAGGGAGATGCAAGAGGGAGGGGATATGGGGATATATGTATACATATAGCTGATTCACTTTGTTATACAGCAGAAACTAACACAACAATGTAAAGCAATTATACTCCAATAAAGATGTTAAAAATAAACAAATAAATGCAAAGCCTTTGTTCCTTTTGCTAAACCACGTGGAACTATTGTTCTAAATGTGAAGTTAAACTAAGCCTTTACCAATGTCCAGGAGTAATAGATTCTTGCTCAATATATAATTAATAAATATTCACTGACTTCTATGTACTAGAAATATGCTGTGGATAGTGCTAGAAGAATTACTGAGGAGTAATTATATGAACATCTCCAATTGGGCCATATATAGGCCCCTGCTTGCACTGATATACAAACTGGAGATTTATATGAATTGTTTTCCTATTCTACTTCTGATTTGTTCACAAACAGTCACCTTTGGAAAATTCATTGACTCCAAGCCTCCAACTGAATGTGGGCTGGTAAAACTAGATTATAGGAACCTGCTCACTGGCTGCCCATCTTGTTGATTATCTCAGCAGAAAGCCAGTGCTCCTCATAGACTATGTTTTGTATTCCTGTCAATTCAAAAAAAGTGGTAAAACTTACATTGCTCCTCTCATGTGTCAAGTCGCCATTTACAATGGGAGGCAGCAGGATTTTGTGGTTAAAAAAGACAGACCATGGAGCTAGACTGCCTGGATTCTAATCCTGCACTACTTACTTCCTCTGTTCCTCAGATATAGGGTGGAGAAAATAACGGCACCACATAATAGAGCTGTTGTGAGGATTAACTGAGATAATATATGTAACCCACTGAGAATAGTAATAAGCTTGCTCCCATTTCTTTGTGAAGACCTGTTGTATTCAATGGCATAGCTAACTTTTCCATTGGAGATTTTGAATATGCATGCTCTTGCTTCTCCACGAATCACTGAGGCTAGTCGGGGATATTTCAGCAAATGTCCCTATGACTGAATGTCACTGCCCGGTGAGCTGGTGTGAGCCTGGCTGCCTAACACAGGCAGTTGGAGGGAGGAAGGAAGGAAAGAAGGAATCAAAGAGTCCGGTTAGCCACTGTTCTCCCCATAACTACCCCAAACAACAAACTCTCTGTGCAGACTCTACAGTAGGGTTCCCCATCCTTTTAAAAGAAGGGCTTTAATTTCATTTCTATGAAGTCTTGAAATCATCAGGAGGAGGGAAAGCCAACTCTAAAACACTTCAGTGGGGCTGAGTTTTATTTCCAAACTGAAAAGACTAATATCCACTGCAGCCTGAAAACTCCCATATAGCAAATTAAGCTTATCATCTTCGGTAATGCCTGTTCTAAGGAAGGTTACGTGATGACTTTAAAAGAGATCTGACTCTAAGGAAGGAGATAAAAAGCTAATGTTTACTGAGCGTTGGCTAGTTTCACATATATAATTGCATTTAATCCTCCAACAGCCCCATAGTTTTGAGGAAAATGATGCTCAGAGACATTAGTAACTTGCAGAGGTGATTTTCTCTACCACTAGCAGTGCCAGAATTTGAACTCAGGACATTGGTAACCTGCAATTAATTATTAGTAAAGGGCCCTTAATTTGTCTAATAAATATTTATTGGGGTCTTTTAATTCATCTTTAGCTACTTTCAGAGATGAGTTTCTTTTCTAATAGTTATTTTTAAAATTGGGCAGTCATCTGCCCCTTAGTGAACCTCTCATAAGTTATTGTAATTAATATCTTTCTCCAGACTAATGCAACACGAGCCAACAAGCTACTGTTATTGAGGTGTGGCCCAAAGAGTGTCTCCAGAAAAGCAATCCTCTGACAATATGTGGAGTGGTCAGAACATCATCACCTTCCAAATAGACTGCTCTAACTTTTCCATTTGAATACAAATGAGATGTACACTATGTCCTAAAAGAATTACTCATGTGTAGTGCTATCCACCAGAAAGAGTCCTGGTCTTGGGTTCTTGCTTTGGTATCTAGATGAGACCTATCTAGATTAGATCTCATCATCTCTGAATTTTCTTTTCCTCACTTGAAAAGACAAGATAGGGGGCAAGAGTGAGAAGGTGGGTGGAAAAATAATAATACCCTATCTATCGCATAGCATGGCTGTGAGGATCAAATAGAGTCATGAATGCGAAATTTTTATAAGAAATATATATAAATATAAGATGAAAGTATTTGTATGTCTAGAGTTAAAGATTCCCTTCAGAAATGGACTTATAGAAAGAGACTTTGGTAAGCTGCTAACATAGTTTTGAACGCAATACAAAGAATTATGTAGCTCCTTTCACGTCTGGAAACCCTGGCCACATCAAGTGTACAATGGGGCTTTCAGCAACCTTAACAAAGCAGACTGGGGTTGATACACACTGTTCCTGCTTTCACGGGGGGAAAATATAAATCAAAGGGAGATACTTTACTCCTTAATCGCAAGTTATTTCCTCTTCAGTGTTGTTAAGAGCGCCCTGAAGTAACCATTTTCACAGAGGCTGAGAAAAGTGTAGACAAACCAGATAAGCTTTTTATTGCCCTATTGTCCAATTCCTGAAAACTAGAGGAAATAACTAAAATGGAGACAGACTACAGCCCAGTTTTTTTCTTAATATTCAAAGACCAAACTAAAATCTGCTCCTTTTAAGCTCTTGGACTATTATTGTAATTTAGAAAGGCCAGAAAGGATTATGTGGAGTGTGTACTCATGCATACAAACACACACACACACACACACACTCACACACAGCCGCACACACCAACAACCTTGATCTATTATTGTTTAGCCTTTTTAAAAAATTCTTTGTTGATATGCTTCTGTATTAATATTCTCATCTTTGAGTTACCTAATTTGCCCACCTCTAAATTTTTGCAAATACTAAAAATGTCCTTCCAAACTCAAGAAATTAATTTCTATAATCCTGACACTCAGGCAACCAACACCCAGAGAAGCAAGTTACCCATGTCTGAGGTGCATGGAAGTCCCCAAATAGAGGCTTGTCCCACCAGGCACTACTTGGTCTTTGCACTTTCCATTAAAGAATGCCATTGAAACATTTAAGCCCACGGACATTGGTTGTGTGTCCTTTTTATCTGGAAAGTGTCCTTGTTCTAATTCCTTTTGCAAAAGCCCCACAGTCTCACACAGTTGCTCCAGTCATTTCTTGTCCCTTATCTAGTAGCTCTGACTCACTTACCCAGGGGAATATTTTCCAGCAGGTAGAGATAGCTCTGAAAGAAGTCATTGCAAATAGCTTTGTGAAGAATAAAGGACATGCTATGCCGACGGAGCTCATCATTGGTCTTCTGCCTGCGGGATCTGAAGGCAAAGTGGGTTCCCAGGTAGGCCATGGTGAAAGGGGATAATAGTTATTCCTACAGAAGAAGGAAGCTTGTCTGGCTGTTTCTTTGAATTAACTTTCTCTTCCTACACGAACTTGAAACTGTCATTTTAAACCAGCCCCTGTCCATCTGTATCAGGAGAGGTGTCACGGGGATTGGGGGGAGGGGTGGCAGACACGGGGAGGTCAGACACTTGGCACATCTACCATCTGATTGCTCGGCTGACACCACTCTAAGCCAACAGGTGCTAACTAAAGATGAAAACAGGCTGAGTGAGATCCTGCTTCATCCAGGAAAAAGCACGCCTCCCTCCTTTAGCTGCCACTTCAAACAGGCAGGAGCACAGCTGGCTAACACCCTGAATACTTGCTTTAATTTGATTCCTAAATTGGAATAGCCTAATTTCCATTTCAAAGAGTTGTGAATATTTTGCACGAGATCCAGTTCCCTGATTTCCATCACTCCTCCTGGAATGCCATAACCTCAAGTTACAAGGACCCTTCAAAGTCATCTTAGCTACCCACACTTCTTTCATCAGTACAGTTTTGCCCAAATCATTTCATAGAGATGGATGTGTGTTTCCCATTTTTAAGGATCTTCAAGAGACACAATTATATGAAACCCTGTTCTGATGTTAAATACCCTTCTCTATCAACAAACTCTTCCATCTAGCTTGCTCTAAACAATACCTAGTAGTGTAAGCCTGTTTCTTCCTCTCTGCCTATAATGGATATGATTTTCCTCATAAGTACTCATTTTATTTCTGTACTGGGTATCTTCTGATTGTCCCTCCAGGTCTGCTCTCCACTCTCCCCACATTACTGTGTGCAACTGGAGACTGGACTATATTGACAACATCAGTGAACTTCCTTGCCTTCTGACTTCTGGTTGGGCTCTGCCAATGGGTAGTGCCAGCAGGAGGCTGGAGGAGAGTGATTCAATGTACTTATTCCCCTGACACCTTCCCTGCAGAGATGCCATAGGCTGACTGCTTCCTATGGTGAAAAGTCATAGCTCCTGTCCAGGGGTCTTCTTATACAAATATCCTCTCCTAGTTCTGATATCTGCTCCCTCCTCATGCTGCTTCAGGCGTCGGGGGAGTGATACACCAAGCTGTCACAAACCCTGGAATAACATGCTATTCCTTGTAATTTCTCTATACTTAACTTACCACACCTTTGTAAATAGTCCCTTTATTAAGCTGGCTCAAATTCTCAATTTGTGAATGTCATACGTTTCCTGTAGGGATAACAACTACCATTTTAACCCTCCAATACTCTTAAGAGGAAAATCCATAAGAACTCATACTCTTTTGGCCCCATACCATGTGCAACCACTGACTACCCAGTGTCCCTGAAAACACATGTACACACCCACATACACACAAATGCACACTTTATGGTAGGCAGCTTCTAAGATGGCCCCATAGATCCCCAACTTCTGCATGATATTCACACCTCTGTGTCCTCTTTCCTGAGAAAGGGCTAGACTTACTGACTCACTTCTAAAGAATAAAATATGGCAGAAGTGACAGAATGTCACTTCCAGGATTAGGTTATAAAAAGACTGTCTTGGGCATTTTCTTTTGCTTTCTCGCTTGCTTGCTCTCAGGGAAGCCAGCTGCCTGTTGTGAGCTGCCCTAAGGAGAGGCCTACATGGCAAGGAACTGCCTCAGGGCAACAGCCCAGGTAAAGCTAAATTCTACCAACAACCATGAGTGAGCTTGGAAGATCTTTCCCCAGGAACCTGATAAAAGACGCTGAGCCAGCTAAGCCACACTCAGGTTACTGACTGAGAAATAAATGCTTCTCTGAAGCAGCTAAATTTTGGAATTTGTTACAATGCAGCTAATGGAGAGCTAATTCACACATCGTCAGTGGAATTTTTTTAAGATTTGGAATCTAACCATGATCTTTCTTTTAGTTTAATTTATGTGTTACTCTTTTAGTGGGAAAGGAAGTAAGGATTCCATTTGATTGATTCTGACTTACTTTTTTCATTTTCCTGTGCTTCTATATTTCCATTTCCCCTCTCCCTACCTCAAGGGGCAGCCACTCAATTTTCGTGGGATTGTTCCCATCCCTGGCTTCAGGAATTACCTAAATTGCAGTCCAAGTTATCCATTTTCCCCTTGCCACAGTGTGTGGTTCATGGATGGGTACACCATCCTGTCCTGGGCCAATGAATACATGGTGTTCCCCCAGCTCCAGTTTTCACTTGGAAGTGGGTACATTATCTAAATCTGTTATTAATGCCAGCTTGAGTTGGGCTTTCTGTGCTAGCAATATGGAATCTCATCTAACACAAATACCATCGTGCTTCATTTTTACTCAATTCTGATGACGATGGAGATAAAGTAGATGATATTAAACAGAACAGGGAAACTTCAAGACTATTTCATGGTGTTAAGAGGAAGGCTCTTAACTACAGTTAAACATATTTGACTAAGTTAGAAACTCATTCCCACCACTTACATACTTGGCAAACTTGACAAATTCTTAGCCTTTCTGAGCCTCACTTTCCTCTTCTGTAATATGACGGTAATGATAATAGTATATACCTCATATGTTAGCTGTGAGAACTAAATACACTCCATGTAAAACACCTCAGTGCCTAGCACACAGTCCATGTTCAGTAAATGCAAGCTATTATCAGTATAGTCTTTGGAAGAAAGCTGATGAGTTATAGGTCCTAAAAACACTTTGTCTGTCTGGCTCTTTTGGGGTTATATTCAATGTAACATTGCCTCTTACTGTGAAATTTCACCATATATCCAGGAGACTTTTTTGCACTGTATGCATTTAAAAGTTGAAAAGAAAAGAAACTCAAATTAAATATGCTATTGGAACTCACTCATCATCCCTTCAGAATTTTCTGTTGTTGTAGGAAAAACTAAGCAACAGAAGAAGAAAACTCAGGGAACCTCCTTTGTTACTTGATTTGTCAATACATCTAATGGGAGGCAGGTTCTTAACTTCAACATCTTAGTAGTATTTTGATAACCTCTCATATGCTGAAAAGGTTAGGATGTATGGTCCTAGGAGAGAGACTGGCAATCACTGACTCCAGCTACTCAGTATTCTTTACTTGCAAGATATTGCAAGATATTGGTAAGCTTCTCCACTTTTTACAAAACTAATTTTCTTTCACTATAAAATGGACATTAATTACTTACGTTTCGAGAAGGATTAGTAAGTGTTCTAAGATCTCCATATTTCAGGCCTATAATTCCTGTGTGGGAATGAAAGACAGATTGGCTTATCCAAAATGCCTTTGTCAGCTTTTGTTTACCTCTGTGAGTCACATTAGGTTTTGCGACTGTTTCTCATACTGGTATAGTTTGTACCAATTTCTGGTTCATTGTGTTCATTTCCTTATGCAAATAATTTTTCTCTCATGGCTGAAATGCTCTATTTGCTAAAACCTCATACCACTACTCTTGACTATATTCATAGTAAGTGAATGAGGGTATGATATAGATCTCCAGTCTACCACAGGCATCCAGTTTCCAGGCAGGAAAGGAAAACAATGAATGTAGAGGAAAGAAATAAGACTATAGCAAAAGAATGTGGAAACTCTGAATTTATCCAGGTTGGTTTGCCTTCTAACAAACAGCGGATTCCTTAGTGAGGAGTAAAGCACTGTTAAATAATAAATTAGCATGGAAAGAGACTCAGAAGTAAGAAAAATAAATAAAGAAAAAATTCATAGAGGAAGTATACTCATTCAGTAGTATGATAAACTAAATATTTGGGGAAATCCAATCAATATAAAATACATATCAAATTAAAATTCCATAATACTTCAAACTGAAAATTCAACAAAGATAAAGTAAAGATATTTTCAAATGAAGATAGAACTTACCATTCATAGATGCTCACTGAAAGGAATAACTGAAAATATCTACTTCAGGAAGAAGGAAATTAAGACAGGGTGCTATTAGCATAAGAATAGCTGAAAAGATGACTAAAGCAGAATGCAGAGCCCCCAAACAAATCTATTCATATATGTTAAGTTGATATAAGACAGAGATAATGTTGCAGTAGAAAAAAAGATAGTTTCAATAAGACCCCTGATGTTGGCACAACTGGATCCCTACCTCACATCCTACACAAACCAACTCCAGGTAGATTGAAGACTTAAAGGTAGAAAGCACAATTCTAAAATTCTTTGAACAAGTTACAGGAAAACATTTATGACACCAGGGTAAAAAAAAAAAAAAAGAGATATTTTTTAAGATGCAAAAAACAAAAACCATAAAGAAACAGAGTTAATTAATTTGACTGAATTAATATTTGAATAATGAACTTCTGCCCATCAAATGAAACCATAAAGAAAGTGAAAAGTCAACCAACAGAAAGATAAATATTTGGAGCATTGATAATAAAAATTTGGGTACTAAATATATGAATAGTTCCTATAAATAAATAACAATACAAATAATCCTACAGAAAAATGGAGAATAAAAAGTATATAGAGACATAGAAAACAAACTTATGGTTACCAAAGGAGAAAGGGAGGAGGGGAGGGATAAATTAGGAGTATGGGAGTAACAGATACAAACTACTATACATAAAATAGATGAGCAGCAAGGATTTACTATATAGCACAGGGACCTATATTCAATATCTTGTAATAACCTATAATGAAAAATAATCTGAAAAAAATATATATGCATATATATATAACTGAATCACTTTGCTGTATACCTGAAACTAACACAATATTGTTAATCAACTATATTGCAATTTTTTTAAAAGTATATAGAATTGGTGGTTAAAACAAGACTGAAATAAAAGTACCTGGATCAAGATTCCCAACTCCAACCCAGGGAAGTAGATCTAGAAGACTAAAACAACAGGCCAAAATCATCTAAATTAAATTTAGGATAAAATCAATGCATTTTATTGTATATAGGTTTTAATGAAAATTAGTGGTGAGAATACAGAATGAGTAATTATTGCTTGATAATCTCTATGTATCTCTGTACTAAAATGGGCATTTAAGTAGACTTTAAGCTTGGAATGAGACAGCAGTATGAAAAATAGGGCAAATAGGTTTCTATGAGCAAATCTTAAAACAGACCACCTCACTTCACCCTATACTGGTGTAACCTCATATGAACTGTTTGCCTCTT
Organism: Pseudorca crassidens; assembly: GCF_039906515.1. NCBI lineage: Eukaryota > Metazoa > Chordata > Mammalia > Artiodactyla > Delphinidae > Pseudorca > Pseudorca crassidens. Next base: position 125,983,995 of record NC_090297.1, on the reverse strand, counting down.
TCTTTACCCTGCTTGTTTAAGAAACAGGTAGCCAATAAAGATTACCCCTGATTACAACTTGGAAGTCAGTAAGAGAGATTATGACCCTGTATGTGCTTAGAATATATGGTACAAGAGGAAGTTTGGATGACTATTTTCATCTAGTGCAATGCTTCATGTAGTACAGAAAGGCTGTCTATCCACTGAGTTAATTAGATTCAAGGTCAACAATCAGATTTCCACTTAACAGTCATTATTAAATAAAAATGGGGCTTGAGGTAAATGACCCGTTGCAGCTAAAGAAATATTTAAACTCATAATTTTCAGGTTAAGTCATTCAATTAAACAGACAGAAAGACTGGAGTAGCCCTTGAAGAACTCCTTCCTGTCGTACTGAGGAGGAGAGAATTCAACTGGGCTGCTTAGTTCTAATTAGGGTTTTGATTCCCCAAGAATTTAGATTAAAAAAATACATTTACATCTCTAACTAGGGGAATATGTCCTTGCCTGAAACATCTGTTTGGGGGTGTGTGTGTGTGTGTGTGTGTGTGTGTGTGTGTTTGTGTGTAGACTTTTCTCATTTCTCATTTATGTTAATTTAAGGAATTATAAAACATTCAACTTGATTTCAAATTCTCCTTTTAAAATATAACAAAGCTTGATTTCACATAATTTCCATAATTTAATATTTCAATATGATTTTGGATAGATAAAAGTGCATACATAGAACACTATCTAGGTAAATTAACTTTTGTACATTTTCCCTAACCAAAAGATATTAGGCAATTATTAATAAAAGAAAATCAAATTATCCTTCTTTTTAAATCTTACTTAAAGAATTAAGAAATATGATGAAGTGTCAGATTGATACCCTAATATTTCAGCTTTCCCTTCAGTGTATCAACCCTTATTTTCCATTTTAGTAGGAAGGCAAGTTGAGGGAGGAAGTAGATATATGAGCTAGAATGTAAAGAGAATATGCCTTATCAGTAGTACTAGGTCTTCGTAGACTCGGGCAGAGCATGATGAGGTGAACAAGTAGGTGGGCTCTGGCCTTCCCACCCTCACATTGGCCAGAGGAGCAGATTTTAATTTTAATATAGAATTCTACATAGACTTTCACTTGAAAACAGTGTTCTGCTCCCATCCCCTCCTTTCATCATGCTTCCCCTTGACCTGATATCCTGGTTCTTATTCAACTTGACCTTGGCTTTCTCCTCAACAATGTTTTCATATGTATATGAGCCTCCATAATTACGCCATTGTGCATTTAGCAAGCTATATTTTGGGATAAATATTCTATTTACACTACCCTCTGATTTCAGCTGAAACTGAACATATATCACTACCAGATATAAGTTTTTCAGAGGCCTAAGTAAAAGAATATGCTGTCCAATCCACAACACGTAATACAAAATAAAATGCCCTCTGTTCTGTCTCTTAATCTCAATCCCCACCCCCTGTCTCTCTCTGTCTCTCTTTCTCTCTCCAACCCCCTGCCACCCCACAAGCATAGAAACTTGGACTCTTGATGTCCTTTGGATAACCCAGCATTGACGACAGAGTTTCTCAAAGTGTGAACCTCACACAATGAGCATCAAAAACTTCTGGGGTGTTAATTTTTTCCAACTAAAAGCTAGAAAAATAAGAGACTTTCTTCTCTGCCACAGTTATGGTTTTTATTTTCTAATTGACTGGGTTTTGAAAATTATGAAATAATTCAGACTTACAGAGATTTACAAAACAAGCATTCATGTTACCATCCAATGTTAACAAATGTTATATTATGCTGTATAAGCTTCAGATTTGTCTTTTCAAGAATTAAACAGTCATACAAATACAGTTGGGAGCTCTTTCCTACCCGCATTGTTCTACTGCCTTTCTCAGAAAACACATGCCAATTTGAGGTATGTATCCATCCTATATAGGTGTTTGTATTTTCAGTATATATGTACATATCCACAAATTGTCTTGTTAATTTTTAAATGGACACAAGTTGGTATTCTGTAATTCACTTTACTCAGTCAACTATATGCTCTTGATATTTTATCCATGACATTACATATTCAATGCACAACGGGGAGAGGGGGAGCAAATACACACACATTCATTCATTCGTTCATTTTAACTACAATATAGTGTTCTATCATATAACTGTACCACTTTTCATCTTTCCCTATTGATAAACATTTAGGTTGCTTCCAATCTCATACTTTACCAACATCCTTCTAAAATCCTCCTGGTGCATATGTGTGAGAGTTGCTCTAGAGAGTATGCTCTACTGGAATCTGTGGGTTGTAGACTATGCACTGCTTTAACTTTGCTACACATTCCAAAGCTGCTTTCCAGTGTGGATACACACATTTATCCACCAGCAGTGTGAGACTTTCAATTTCCCTATATTATTCCTAAAATCTGTGATACTTTTTAAGTTTCGCTAATCTTTTTTTATGGGCATTTCACTGATAATACTAAGTAAACATTTATATAGCACCTAAATTATTCCAGGCATTGTTCTATGTACCTCTTTGAGAAGGTTCTTTTTTAAATTTCTTTCTTAAATTGAGGCATAGAGAGGTTGTATAATATGCCCAAGGTCACACTGTTGATAAGTTGTAGAGTTGGGAGTTTGAACCCGGGTAGCCTAGCTCAAAAGTGCATTCTCTTAGCCTCTGCACCATTTAATCATTATTCCAGAGAGCTGCCTGTAAAATGGGGGGAAAAATGGCTTTAAAAATCTGTCATATTATCAGTAAAGTAGCAAGAACGTCTTACTGTTGCAATTTTCCATCTCAAATTATTTCGATGAGGCTCTTCTGTAGGAGAAGAAAAGAAATATCTTCAATTGTACAAGCTGCACCAGGTCCTGGGAAAGCAGACAGGAAATGGCTGAGATGGCCAAAAGCTGTCACTGGGGACTAGGGATTAGAACCTGGTCAAAGCAGCAAATAAAAAAAAATTTTAAAAACTCTTAAAGGAACCTGACAAGGGAAGCTTAAATCTTATTTAAAGGGTTGGGTTGTACTAAGCCTTGAAAAATTCAATCCTCTGGAGGACTATATCTCACCAAGAGAGCTCCATGTAAGTTTATCATGTATCCAACACCTAAACATTGGGCCTTGGAGACCACTAGGATAATATTTCCTCTGGATTAGCACTGAAGTTTGGAAGTGACATTTGTACGAGGCATACTTTAAACTCTAGGGCTTTTCTGATTACCAAATGATAATTCTGAGGGGGGAGAAAGTGCTTACTGCAGAAAGAAGTTGCCATGATTTATATGTCTTGGACAATCTTCCTTTTTCATACAGAGTAACTTATGAGACCAAGTATGTTTTGCTTTTCCTTTTGTTTTTAACTAAAGTTGTCTTTTGATTGATATTAAGGGTAGAGCATATTTGTTTTAGTGTGTTTTTATTTTTATAGTTCCACCAAGTCCAAAAGAATGATTGTATAAATGCTAGTTACAGGTGACATTGGCAATTAAATTGTACACATAGCACAGAAATGCCAACGTTAAGCCAGGGTAACCTCTGAAGCTTCACTGAGTGGTCCTTCCCTGCACAGACTCAATGGATCACTCTCCAACTGCTCTGGCTCTCTGATGAAAGACAGACAAGAATAAAGTGAGGCTGAAAAGCTGTCCCTCCTTTATTTTTGGTGCATCTATCAAGATCTCTGGAATCACTGTAAAACCTTCTATCGTTCCAGTTATAAAGGGTACTTTGAATGAATTAAATATCTGGTGACAGCCAAGGTCATAAACTGCTTGATTCCCTTGGGTCACTTTTCCCAGGCTGATTTTAATCATACTTTGGCCACTAGGTATATTTTGTGCAGTTGTGAATACTGATGAGGTCAGTGACATAATTTAAAACAGTACATCTCTATATTTGCATATGTATGCATACATCCAGGGTATCTAGAGAGTAAGCAAGACAGACTTGCATTTGAAGCCAAAGGAAGCCGCCTAACTTTTGTTTTACTTCTTAACTGCAGGCTGGATTCCTAATTGACTCACCTCTTTTGTAAATCTGTGCAACTTGCCAGTACTGGGACTAACAGATTATGGCTAGATCACAGGAAATCCATCACCTCTGGTAGAAAAACAACACCTAGACTTGCTGACTAGATCAGTAAAATCATCATTATATGGAGAATTCTTCCCTCTCAAAACTAAAATGAATCTTGAAGCCAAATGTCAGAAGCCAAGTATCAGAAGACAATAAATTTTTTACACTTCCACATATTCTATAGAAAGAATTAGAAACCTGGTGTGAAAAAATTCCTGGCTTCGCTTCTCTACTCTGTGCTCACCTTGCTTTTCCTTTTTTCCATCACTCATTCCCTATTCCTATCCTCAGCTCCAACACTTCTTTTATCAAGATTTTGAAAGATTTTACTAAGGCCTGAAAGGCGTAGTCAGTTCTTGAGATATATGAAAGTCCGAGCAATTTTACCAAATTTTTAAAAAGTTAGAATACACACATTTTTAGGAAGCAGAAAATTGGTGATTCTTAAAGTTAGACAACTCTAGAACCACATTTAAAATCAGCTTTAGCCAAAGTGACCCCACAATAATATAAAATTAATATTCAATTAGTGATTGAAGTCAAGATTCCAGTTTTGAAGATCCACATGAGGCAATTATTTAGAACTAGAGGAGGGCTTCCCTGGTGGCGCAGTGGTTGAGGGTCCGCCTGCCGATGCAGGGGACACGGGTTCGTGCCCCGGTCTGGGAAGATCCCACATGCCGCCGAGCGGCTGTGCCCGTGAGCCATGGCCGCTGAGCCTACGCGTCCGGAGCCTATGCTCCGCAATGGGAGAGGCCGCAATGGTGAGAGGCCCGCATACCGCAAAAAAAAAAAAACTAGAGGAAGACCAGCTGAAGAGCCGATATATGCAGATCTGCTATGACTTTGTAGAATTTAGTGTGTATCACTTGAGGGAGAGAGAGCAAGCCCTAAAGTTTAGAACGCTAACAGTTTGGAGGAATCGTGGAACATTGGTGGTTGGATAAGATCTAATATAGAACGAAAGTCAATGACTAAACAGACAATTTTACACCCATGCATTCATTTAAAAATATTTTTTGAGGGAATTCCCCAGCAGTCCAGTGGTTAGGACTCAGCACTTTCACTGCCAGGGCCTGGGTTTAATCGCTGGTGGGGAACTAAGATCCTGCAAGCGGCATGGCGAGGCCAAACATTTCAACATTTAAACATTAAAAAAATTAAAAATAATTTTTTGATCACCTACCATGATACTGTACTAGGCACTCGGGTCAAATAGTGAACAAAAGTATTCTCAGTCCCTTATCCTCCTGAAGCTTACAGTCTAGGAAGCAATAGAAAGTAGCCAGGTAATCAGAGCCTTATGAAAGCATGCGTCTCTATGACGAGTGCTGAGAAGGAGAAGCACACAGGCCATGAGAGCCTGTCAAAGGTAGAGATGATCTATTTAGGGACCACTGCCCTGAGAAAGTCACCCCTGAGCTGAGATCTCAGGAATACGCAGGAGTTAACTAGAAGGGAAAGGGAAAGACAGCTGCTTCTCATTAAAGTAAAACAGAGTGTCTGGTTTTTTTTTAACATAATTAATTGATTTAATAGTTTTTAAGACCAGGATTAAAAGATATTAGAAGAAGCAGTGTGAATGGGTGGTAACTTTTTTCTTCCCTTGAGTTTATTGAGGTACAATTGACCAATAAAAAGTATATAAAAATATTTAAGGTGTACAATGTGATGCTTTCATATACATATACATTGTGAAATGTTTGCTAATTAACATAGCCATCACCTCACAGTTACCTTTTTTTTTTTTTTTTTTGGTGAGAACGGAAAAAAAAACAGATCTACTCTCTCCGCAAATTTCAAATACACAATATAGTTGCTTTTCTTTTCTTTTCTTTTTTTTTTTTGGCTGTGCTGCACAGCTTGTAGGATCTTATTTCCCTGACCAGGGATGGAACATGGGCCTGCTGAGTCCTAACTACTGGACTGCCAGGGAATTCCCTACAATACAGTATTATTAACTATAGTCATCTTGCTATTCATTAGATCTCTAGAATTTATTTATCCTGCCTATCTGAAACATTAAAATTTTATATGTTTACTCCCCAACAAATCAAAGAAGTCTGCTCAGACCCCCTTGTCTGGTCCTATTTCCAGGCTCTCTCCTCCACTGTTAGGATGTGGCTTTGATCCTGGAGATAATTAAGCAAAGAAAGGAGGGAAAAGCATTCCAAGAAGAGGGAACAGCTTATGCAAAGGCCCTCTGGCTTAGGCAAGAAGCAGTCTGTGCAGAGCTTTATAAACTGTGTCAAAGAATTCTGTCAAATCTAAAAACATAGAAAGCCATTTAGGACATCTTAAGCCAAAGGGAAGAAGGTGGAGACGGGGCTAACATTACCAGGTTTGCATTTTGGAAAGATTATTTTATCTACAATATGGAAAACAGATGGAAGGAGTAAAATGATGAAAAGTTTGATTGTATATATAACCTCTGCCTCAGAAATGTTACTAAAATGAATGGCTTCTGTCACATTATATGGAAGAAGGATATAATCATCACTCTTCAGTTTATTCATTCAAATGACATTTACTGTACACCGACTGTACTGATTTGGTAGTGGTGCTATAACAGTGACACAATAGGTAAAGAAATTCTGTGCCCTCCTAGAGTCTACAAAATAGACAAAATATAAAAGTACATATTACAGCTTGTTAGAAGTTGATAAGTGCCATAAAAAAATAGAGCAGGATAAGTATGATTTGGAGTGAAAAGAGAGGAAAATGGCATGTAGTTTTAAACAGGATAATCAGGATAGTGTTCCTTAGCCAGGTGTGTTTTAGCAAAGGCTTGAAGGAAGTGAAGGCATCCACCTTGCAGAGGTCTGGGTGAAGAGCCTTCCTGGCCAAGGAGCAGCCAGTGCAAAAGCGGTAGCATATCTGACATGTCTGTGGAACAGCTGGGAGGCCATTGTGCCTGGAGCAGAGTAAACATGGGGAAGGACAGTAAACATGAGAACGGGGAACACAGGGCCTAGAAGGACATTAATGGTGCTCTGAGTGAGGCAGGGAGTCATCGTAAAGTTTTGGGCAGAAGAGTCTCATGATATGACTTCTTTTTAAAAAAGGATCAGATCACCCTGCTGCTGTGTTGAGAACGGACTTTAGCAAGGCAAGCGTGGAAGCAGGGGGAGCAGTCAGGAGGTTTCTGCAGTAAACAGGTGAGAGATGATGATCGTTCAGACCACCATCACCAGACTTATGAATGGCAGCAGTGGCGGCTAGAAGACAATAACAGAGGAAGATTTTCAAAATTGCGAGAAAAAATTATTTCAATACTAAAATACAAATACACAACGAAACTATCCATTGTGACATGAAGGAAGAATGATGTCATTTTTGACATGGAAGAAGGCACCACAAATTACCTCCCATGGACCATTTCACTAAAGGAAGATACTAAAAAGTGTGCTACACCAAAATGAGAGTGTAAACCAAGAGGGAGACATGGGATTGCTGATTCTAAATTAGACAAAACTCTTACAATTTTGACTGAATAAAAAACACAACAGCATCATGAATTCTTTTTCACTTATAATCTTTTTCTAGCTAAACAAATAAACTTCAGAAGTACTTATAGTTTTCAACACAAAAAGACATGTCCATTTGAATATTATTTGAATACTATTACTGAATACTATTATTTGAATATTACTGACAGGTTGACAAATTAGTAAATAGGACAACCAGTCAGATCTGTAGATTTTGGAAAGAATATGATCTATTTCATAGGACATAGCAATAAATTCTATCTGGGTGTCTTTAAGATTTTTTTGTAGGAATAATACTTCTAAGAACAGTTTTAAACAAATAATATAATAGACAAATATAGTTTTACTCAAATCTTAAGACTGGACGGGAGCGTAAAAATTGAGACTTTTGTAAACTTTTCCAATCATCATTTTATCAGGGTGAGTTTTATGATGCAGAGATTCTCTCTTTTATGCAACTGTAAGGAATGAGGGAACATTTTCCCATTTTGATTTTTCTCAGATTTTTTTCACCAACTGTTAGAAAGGCCTGAAATTTTTAAGGCTAAGGATTGGAGTTCTATTAGCACTGAGGGAAAAAAATTGGCCAACCCTTGAAGCTCAAAGCTTACATTATGAAAATTAAAGGGCAGAATGTGATTATTGAAAAAGGAACTATAGGGCATGTAGTATTTTGAATCTACAGGATCCAGGAAAATGGGGAATCATGATAAAAGAAGAAAAAAAATCCCCAGGATTCTAGTGAAAAGAACCTCCATAATGGCAAGTATGCTACAGTTCTAGATAATCACCAGCCAGTTTAGAGCAAGAAGGTGGAGGTCTCTGGGAGGAAATAAATATGTTACCTGATATGTTGGATATAGTAGGAAGAGACTAACAGAGTGTAAGGAGAAATGCGTGATAGGTACATAGAATTTTAAGGAACTAAAAAAAGGAGGTTTTTACTGATTCCAGAGAAAACCAAAAGTTATAAAAGAATAAAAAATGTAAGCTATTATAACTACACAGCACAGCTATGAATATTATTCATATTATTGAATATGAATTTAACAAAAAATTATGATTTAACATTTTGAAAAATGTAGAAGTGAAGTGGGGATGGGAGGCAGGAGTGTAAGAAATCTAAATGTTCATTTTCTACTACAAAGATGTCAGTATATAATATCTAAACAGAAAAATATCAAGAAATAGGATAGAAGCATGTTATTTAGAAATAAGCTGGTAAATACAGAAGAAACAGCTACAAGAGTAACTTGGAGAGCAGGAATAAAAACTGGGTGGTTGGGCTGAGGTGGGGGACCAATGGACCTTTAATGAGCATCACCATCTCTGTCATCACAATCCATCAACTCTCCGGGTCTGAGTTGGTGCAAGAAACTTAAAGGCTATATAGGGCAGGTCTGTGGTTCATCAATGCAAAAAAAGATACTTAGGATTGGGGAGGAGATTAGTAGAGCAGATTTGGGCAGGTACTTAATGGCCTTACTTCTGTTCCTCTTCCATGAAGTTTCGGGGAAATAGGCAAGTTTGAAGCAAGACAGGATAAGGGACAGACAACACTACTTCAAGGTGCAGTCAGGTATTTAAGGTTTGGAGGTAATGTTAGTTTTACTAGTGACCTACCCCCTTGACTCTACACAGCCCTTGGCTGGACACCTGAATCAATAGATTTTTCATCCTCCCTGATGCTGACCTATAGTTTCTGACCCTAGCTTAACAATCCACCTTGTTTGTCCTGTTTTCTGATTTTTCTGTGGTCCTCCCCTTGCCTTAACAACTTCACTCTTATCATTAATGTTCCTAACTTTGGCCTGGAAAACTGATCTGATTTTCCGCATTCTTGATTTTCTTCCAGTTTGCTGCATCTGTTACTTCCTTCATGCTAATCTGTTTCTTGGGCCACTGGTAACCTAACCTTGATTCTTTGGTTGCCCCACTGGATTCAGGATTTGGTTTAGTACTCATGACACTATTTCTGATGAATGCTGCCATGTGCTCCAAACTTTTCTCCTGACAGTGGTATTATTGTGCCAGTATTGGTTGGCTACTTCTTACAAGTGGTATTGGCCAAACTACGCTTATGCAGCTAAACCAGAGGACTGAACAAGTTAGATCAGATGCTGACAATACAGAAATTAAAATGTGTTCCTAGAATGAACAAAGCACAATCGGAGACCCTTAGACCCAGAGAGATCCAGACAGAACTGCTCTTTGTGTCCCTCCAACCCCAATCCCACAGTCAGGGGAGAGATTTTCAGAGGAGGAAAAAAGTCCAAAGAAAGAGCTGGAAAGGTCATACAGGGACTTCAGCTCTCAGAGGAGTTCCCTGAGTTTACTTTAGGGTTAGGAGGTTTAACTCTCAGGGCTCCCACAGTGTCTGTAAACCTAACTTCATGTTGGAATTTTAGAAAGCAAAGGATACTTAGGCCTCTGGATAGTTCACAGCCTCTCTAAATATCAGCACCACCTCACAGTGGATGAAATAGCTCTTGCCTGATTAAAGTTCAGTAGATTAATATTGAGACACTCACATTTGACATCAGGGATTCTTTCTTGACTTTCTTTTGCCTGGTTTTATTCAATAGCCCCGGAGTGAGTTAATTAAGATAAGACCAGAAAAAGAAAAGAAGAGAAGGAAGAAAAGAAGCAATTTAGTGATATACTGGCTCTAGGGGAAGGAAATCCACATAATTGCTTGTTCCTTCTTAGAGAGTCCTTTTAATAGATGGCAACTCTCATCCCTTCTTGGAAAAACAACAAAGAAAGGACAAGAAAGTACTGAAGACAATACTTGCCACTTATTGAGTGTATACTAGGTGCTAGGTCTTTGTACACATTAATTAAATTAATTCTTATATCAACCCAATGAGATGGGTGACATTTAATGAATGAGGAAAGTAAGATTCTGAGCCATTAAATATTATAATTTTCCCAAGGTCATTTAGCTGCTAGCTGAAGAGATGGGACACAAAACAAAGACTATATGATGCCAGAGACCATAATCCTAACTTCAAAGGCATATGCTCTTCCCAGCAACATTGGGAATAAAAGGAAATGATAATTTAAACTTTTAGGGGAACGATTAGGATTTAGATGATGTTCAAATCCAAAAAGAAATCATCTCCCTTTCTCACTCAGTCAGGAAGTCAAAATATCTCCCAGGAAATCAAGTGAGAATTTCAATTCAATTCAACTAATATTTTATTGAGTGCCTTCTAATACCAGACTCTACGCTAAGGTTTGGAATATATAAGAGTGAGTTAAGACAGGCATAATTTCTGCCTTCAAGAAAGCTGCAGCCATTTTAAAAGTAAAAAATATATGTATAGGGCTTCCCTGGTGGCGCAGTGGTTGAGAATCTGCCTGCCGATGCAGGGGACACGGGTTCGAGCCCTGGTCTGGGAAGATCCCACATGCCGCAGAGCAACTGGGCCCGTGAGCCACAATTACTGAGCCTGCGCGTCTGGAGCCTGTGCTCCGCAGAGAACAAGAGAGGCAGAGAGAGTGAGGGGCCCGCGCACAGTGATGAAGAGTGGCTCCCGCTTGCCACAACTAGAGAAAGCCCTCGCATAGAAACGAAGACCCAACACAGCCATAAATAAATTAATTAATTAAAAAAATTTTTTTAATATATATGTATAATAATGATTACAAACAAAGAAGGGGAGCAAAAATCTGTGGGAGGGAAAAGCAAGGGTACTTTATAGTCTAGAACATAGAAGCTCTTGCTTAGGAGATGAAAGTTGAGCTAAAATGTAAATGATAATGTGAATTAGCTAAGTAATGGCTTCAATCTGATGTCACAAGTTAACCTAATGAACTAGAATCAGAAGAGTGACAAGCTCTTCTCAGGAGACATAGCACACACTACTGTGTCTCCTTTGCCAGAGCAGCAGAAGGGGAAGGAAGGGGAAGAAGAAAACAATTGAAATTTTAATAAATGTCAAAAGGCTACACATGGGCTGGCCTGACAGTATAGGATCCTGAGAGCCCCAGACACAAGGAGAGTCTGAAACATTCAACAACTACGAAAAGAGTTCATAGTTCAACTCTTTTATCCTTAACTGAGAGCTCATGAAAAAGACCAAGAGCACGGCAGGAGAATTGAGAGAGTCATCTGCTAAATCACAGGCATGCAGGGTATGCCTAAGACTGAGGACAGAGTAGAAAGACTGAGAGAAATGCTCTGTGCTCTGGATCCTGCACGACGTATAAGACAGCAGCTGTCTGCCACTGGGAAAGAAAGAAGAGACCCGAGAGAGGTTCCCTCTGAGGCTCACGCAAGCAGCAGCTGCTTAAGTCAAGGGCAGAGACGGAAAACCAAGTGAAACCTTTCCACCTCCCCACCACCCCTACACACACACTCCAAGCCTCGCACCAAGCACTAGACCACAGCAGTCTGATGCTAAGGGAAGTGAAGAAGCATTGAGAGAGTCACCATTCTGAAGACACAAGTACACAAGTCTCCCTATATCTAAGGAAGGAGCAGCAGAACTGAGAAAGCCCTCTTACCTTCTGAGCATTGCCAAATATGCTTGGCATTGCCAAGCATTGCCAATAGCAGTCTAATTCTGGAGAAAAAAAAAAGAAAAGCTTCGAGAGGGACTATCTTTTGGTGAAGATGCATAGACTTGCTAAATTCTGAGGCCACAAAAGGAGAACTGAGATATATGTTTGGCACTCCAGGCCTTATAGTAAGTACCAGACAGCATCAGGCCACAACTGGGAAAATGTGAAACCTATGGTTCCTTGAACATAATTAAAGCATTCACAAAACCCAGACCCAATAAATCACAGGCTAGTTTAATGTAATGTCATGTAATGACCTCACAGAAGAAGAGGAACGCCTTTTTCAGAGAGTAAATGTTATTTACCTTACAATCTACTATACTTCTACTCAGTGTCTTGCATTCAATCAAAAATTATGAGACATGCTCAAAAAATAAGAAAAGATAACCCATAATGAAATTATAAAATGGAACAAACCCAGACATGGCCCAGATGTTGGAATTATCAAACTGGGACTTTAAAATAATTATGATAAAAAGGTTTTTTAAAACGAATGAAAAAATTAACAACTTACATGAACAGATGGGGAATTTTAACACAGAGATTAATATTGTACAAAAGAGTCCAATGGAAAATCTAAAAATGAAAAAAACATGATACTGGAGATAGAGAATACTTTCAGTAAGTTTACCAGCAAAATGGACACAGCAGAGAAAAGAATCGTGGAACAAACTCAGAAGGATGTATTGGTGAATTCTGTGAAACATTTAAAAAAGAAATAATAACAATATTGTATAAAAATTTCAAAAGTAGAGGAGGAGGAAACACTTAGAAACTAATTTTATGAGGCTAGTATTACCCTGATACTAAAACCAGACAGAGAAAAGAAAAGCAAAAAAGAAATGAAAACTGCAGACCAATATACCTTATGAACATAGATGTAAAATCCCTTAACAAAACATTAGCAAATTGAATCCAGTAATACATGGAGAGGATAATACACCATGACAAATTGGATTTGGCACCAGAATGCAAAGTTTATTTAACATTTGAAAATTACTCAATAGAACTCACCACATCAACAAATTAAAGAAGAAAAATCTTATTATTTCACTAGATGCAGAAAAGGCATTTCACACATTTATGATAAAAACTTTCAGCAAGCTAATAAAAGAAAACATGTGCAACCTTGTAAAAGTCACCTACAAAAAACTTAGTATTATACCTAACAGTGAAATAGTAAATGCTTTTGCCCTAAAAAGCAAAGCAAGCCCTATTTACTAAACAAAACAAAAATGTTCACTTTAATCACTTCTATTGAACTTTATACTGGAGGTTCTAGCTTGTACAAAAGGACAGAAGAAAAAAATAAGAGAAATTGGAAAAAGGAAGAATCGTCTTTATTTGCACATGACATGATTATGTATGTAAAAACTCCTAAGGTAAACTATAAGAAAACTACTAGAATTAATAAGTGATTTTAATAATGTTGCATGATACAAAGTCAATATACAAAAATCTATTGCATTTCTATATATTAGCAATGAACAATTAGAAATAAATTTTTAAGCAGTACCATTTACAATAACATCAAGAAACATAAGATCCTAGGGATAAATTTAACAAAAGGTATATAAGACTTCCGTTTTAAAAAGTACAAAACAGGAGAGGTTTCAAGATGTTGGTGTAGGAAGATCCTGAACTCACCTCCCCCACAGACACAACAAATCTACAACTACAGGTGAAATAATTCCCTCAAAAGGGGCCTGAAAACCAGATAAACAAAGCCTCCACAACAAAGGGTAAAAGGACAGCATCCAAATGAGTAGGAGAGGCAGAGATATGGTCTCAACAAGGAAAAACCCACACCCTAGCCACAGTGATCCACAACCAGAAGGGATCACAAAAGTATGGATCTTTTCCCTGAGGAGCAAAGCATTTGAGCTCCACATCAGGCAGCCCAACTCTTGGATCCTGTGTAGGAGAGCCCCCCCCCCCAAACACCTGGTTTTGAAAACTAATGAGGAATATGTCCAGGAAAACTGTGTAACTGCAGGGAACAACGACAACAAAAAGAAAACTTTTAAAGGGTTGGAGCATATGGTTGGAGCATAAGGTTTTGTGCTCCAACCTTTTAAAGGTTGGAGCACAAAAAGCACCAGATTGAAATGCACATGGTCTGTACGTGAAGGGAACCCTCTTACTAATTTTGAAGCATCTGCCAGAGAGGCAGGAAACATTTGGGATGTTCCCCAGGACTGAGAAATGAGCGGGAGCCCTTTTTGTTCTTTCAGGCTGCTTTGCTAATACTGCCACTGGCTGGGCACCATCTTGGAATTCTCCCTCTAACCTGTTAGTGCCAGAGGGCACACACCACTTAGAGCCCTGTCCACTCCTACACCTTGGCTGGACCTCAGAGATGGCCCCACCATAGATGGCAGCCACAGGCAGACCCAGTAGCCACACTGGGAGCCAACTCACACAACAGCATGCTTCAGCAGCAGCTGTGGTCCCACCACAACGGAGGGCACACACGGCTCACATATGGGACATCCCTTGAGCACTTAGCTCTGGTGGCCAAGCAGGATTGCACTTTTGAGACCCACAGGACCTCTTCTAAATAATGCCACTCCTCAAGACCAGGAGGAATAGATGATTTACATAAAACACAGAAACAAATGCAGAGATTATGGTGTGCATATAAGAATGGCTAAAATAAAAACAATCTACATCAAATGTTGGAGAGAATAAGAAGCAACTGGGACTCTAATACATTGCTGTTGGAAATACAAAATGATGTAACCTCTTCAGACAACTCTTTGGTAGCTTCTCAAAAGGTTGAATATGCATCTACTATGTAACAGAGCAATTCTACTCCTGGGTATTTAACCAAAACAAATGAAAACGTATGCCTACAGACACCCTTGCTTATAGCAGTTCTATCCCTAAAGGCCATACAATGGGTGTGTTATATTCAAAGGAAAACTATTCAGCAATAGAAAAGGGGCAATGTATTGATATATACAACAACATGAATAACTTTCACAAACATTTTTCTGTGTGAAGGAATCCAGACACGAAGAGTGCATACTCTTTGGTTCCACTTGTATGAAATTCTAGAATAGGCAAATTAAGTTATAGTGGTGGAAATTAAATCAGTGGCTGCTTCTAGGAGAGTGGAACTGATTGCAAAGGAGTACAAAAGAACTTTCTGAGATGGTGAAAATTTTCTGTCTTGGCGTGTGTGTGGCTTATACAAATGTAAGCATTTGTCAAAACTGAAAGTTACACTTGAGATCTCAGAAAATTAAACACTCATTCCCAATCTCCACACATTTGGAAACTAGATAACATTTCTAACTACATTAGGGTTAACAAGTAAAGCATTATTAAAATTAAGTATCAAGGAAGGCACTAAGTATCAAATCTTGTGAGACATACAAAGGTAAAGCAATACGACCCTCAACCCCTCATCTGTAATTCTGAATGCCCCAAATCCATGAAAGCCAATTTTTTAAAAAGTTTGACACCAAAGCCTGAACTGATGTGATATGAGGCTAATTATAGTCTTTATTATGTCAGTGTACATGAACACAGATTATTGGCACAGGTCTCACTGGAGATTTTTATAATATTCAGTATATACCACATTGCCATTCTAATATCCAAAAACACTAAATTCTAAAACACATTTGAACCCAAGAATTTTGGATGGTGGAATGTGGTTCATGTAATATATAACCTTAATTAAATATACTAGTTTAAAAAATTAAAAAATAATGAGCTAAACATTCCACACATAATAGAGAAAAATTTTAAAAACAGAAATGAATAAAATAAAAAACAAAGATATGACAGAAAAGAACAATAAACCAACAGCTGATTCTTTGAAAATATTAATAAAATAGTCAAACATCTGGAAATACTGACTGAAAAATCCTAGAGAAATCACATATATCATAATGTTGGGAATAAAAAATGGGACAAAACTATAAAGGCCAACAGAGAGTCTAAAATTTATATATAATGTCAATAGTTTTGAAAACTTTGGTTAATGGGCATATTAGAAAAATACAAACAACAAAAATTAAAGAAGAAAGAGAAAATCTAAATATTCACTTTAACTAATCTCTTTTCTTGCCTTAGTGCATCAATGAATAGATGTTATGATAGTAGGTATTCTGATATTTTTTTAAAATCTTTTAAAATGTTACTTTATTAGTCCAGATTCTCCAGAGAAACAAAACCAATAGGATAAGGATACATAGATAGATAGATAGATACATACATACATACAGAAATAGATAGGGAGATAGGGATGATTTTAAATTGGCTTGCTTAGTTGTGGAGACTGGCAGGTCCAAAATCTGCAGGGTTGGCCAGTCGACTGGAGACCCAGGGAAGAGTCAGTGTTGTAATTCCAGCCCGATAGCCATTTGTTGGTGGAGGTCACTCTTTTGTTCTATCACACCTTCAACTGATTGAATGAGGCCCACCCACATTATGAAGAGCAATCTGTTTTACTCAAAGTCCACCAATTTAAATGTTAATATCATTGAAAAACAGTCTCACAAAAACATCCAGAGTAATGTTTGACCAAATGTCTAGACACTATAGCCCAGCCAAGTTGACACATAAAATTAATCATCACAGGGGCTTCCGGGAAATGGCAGAAGAGTAAGACGCGCAGATCACCTTCCTCCCCACAGATACACCAGAAATGCATCTACACGTGGAACAACTCCTACAGAACACCTACTGAACACTGGCAGAAGATCTCAGACCTCCCAAAAGGCAAGACACCCCCCACGTACCTGGGTAGGGCAAAAGAAAAAAGAATAAACAGAGACAAAAGGATAGGGATGGGACCTGCACCAGTGGGAGGGAGCCGTGAAGGAGGAAAAGTTTCCACACACTAGGAAGCCCCTTTGCGGGTGGAGACTGCGGGTGGCGGAGGGGGAAAGATTCGGAGCCGCGGAGGAGAACACAGCAACAGGGGTGCGGAAGGAAAAGTGGAGAGATTCCCGCGCAGAGGATCGGTGCCGACCAGCACTCACCTGTCCGAGAGGCTTGACCGCTCACCCGCCAGGGCGGGCGGGGCTGGGAGCTGAGGCCCGGGCTTCGGTCGGAGCGAAGCGCGAGGACAGGGGTTGGCTGCGTGAACACTGCCAGCAGGGGTTAGTGCACCACGGCTAGCCAGGAGGGAGTCCAGGGAAAACTCTGGAGCTGCCGAAGAGGCAAGAGACTTTTTCTTCCCTCTTTGTTTCCTGGTGCGCGAGGAGAGGGGATTCAGAGCGCTGCTTAAAGGAGCTCCAGAGACAGGCGCGAGCCGCGGCTAAAAGCGCAGACCCCAGAGACGGGCATGAGACGCTAAGGCTGCTGCTGCCGCTTCTGCTGCCACCAAGAAGCCTCTGTGCGAGCACAGGTCACTATCCACACCCCCCTTCCGGGGAGCCTGTGCAGCCCGCCACTGCCAGGGTCCCCGGATGCAGGGACAACTCTCCCGGGAGAACGCACGGCGCCCTCAGGCTGGCCTCTGCCGCCGCAGGCTCGCCCCGCCCTCCGTGCCCTTCCCTCCCCCGCGGCGTGAGTGAGCCAGAGCCCCCGCATCAGCGGCTCCTTTAACCCCTTCCTGTCTGAGCGAAGAACAGACGCCCTCCGGCGACCTACACGCAGAGGCAGGGCCAAATCCAAACCTGAGCCCCTGGGAGCTGTGAGAACAAAGAGAAAGGGAAATCTCTCCCAGCAGCCTCAGAAGCAGCGGATTAAAGCTCCACAATCAACTCGATGTACCCTGCATCTGTGGAATACCTGAATAGACAGCGAATCATCCCAAATTGAGGAGGTGGACTTTGAGAGCAAGATTTATGATTTTTTCCCCTTTTCCTCTTTTTGTGAGTGTATGCTTCTGTGTGAGATTTTGTCTGTATAGCTTTGTTTCCACCGTTTGTCCTAGGGTTCTATCTGTCCATTGTTTTTGTTTTCTTTTCCTCTTAATAATTATTTTTTTAATTTTAATAACTTTATTATATTTTATCTTACTTTATTTTATTTTAATTTATCTTCTTTCTTTCTTTTTTCCTTCTTTCCCTCCTTCCTTCCTCCCTCCCTCCCTCCCTCCTTTCTTTCTTTCTTTCTTTCCTTCTACTTCTACTAATTCTTTCTTTCTACTTTTTCTCCCTTTTATTCTGAGCCGTGTGGATGAAAGGCTCTTGGTGCTGCAGTCAGGAGTCAGTGCTGTGCCTCTGAGGTGGGAGAGCCAACTTCAGGACACTGGTCCACAAGAGACCTCCAAGCTCCACATAATATCAAATGGCGAAGATCTCCCAGAGGTCTCCATCTCAACACCAGCACCCAGCTTCACTCAACGACCAGCAAGCTACAGTGCTGGACACCCTAGGCCAAACAACTACCAAGACAGGAACACAACCACACCCATTAGCAGAGAGGCTGCCTAAACTCATAATAAGTCCACAGACACCCCAAAACACACCACCAGACGTGGACCTTCCCACCAGAAAGACAAGATCCAGCCTCATCCACCAGAACACAGGCACCAGTCCCCTCCACCAGGAAGCCTGCACAACCCACTGAACCAAACTTAGCCACTGGGGACAGACACCAAAAAAAAACAGGAACTACAAACCTGCAGCCTGCAAAAAGGAGACCCCAAACACAGTAATATAAGCAAAATGAGAAGACAGAAAAACACACAGCAGATGAAGGAGCAAGATAAAAACCCACCAGACCTAACAAATGAAGGGAAATAGGCAGTCTACCTGAAAAAGAATTCAAAATAATGATAGTGAAGATGATCCAAAATCTTGGAAATAGGATAGACAAAATGCAAGAAACATTTAACAAGGACCTAGAAGAACTAAAGATGAAACAAACAACGATGAACAACACAATAAATGAAATTAAAAATACCCTAGATGGGATCAATAGCAGAATAACTGAGGCAGAAGAACGGATGAGTGACCTGGAAGATAAAATAGTGGAAATAACTACTGCAGAGCAGAATAAAGAAAAAAGAATGAAAAGAACTGAGGACAGTCTCAGAGACCTCTGGGACAACATTAAACGCACCAACATTCGAATTATAGGGGTTCCAGAAGAGGAAGAGAAAAAGAAAGGGACTGAGAAGATATTTGAAGAGATTATAGTTGAAAACTTCCCTAATATGGGAAAGGAAATGGTTAATCAAGTCCAGGAAGCACAGAGAGTCCCGTACATGATAAATCCAAGGAGAAATACACCAAGACACATATTAATCAATGTATCAAAAATTAAATACACAGAAAACATATTAAAAGCAGCAAGGGAAAAACAACAAATAACACACAAGGGAATCCCCATAAGGTTAACAGCTGATCTTTCAGCAGAAACTCTGCAAGCCAGAAGGGACTGGCAGGACATATTTAAAGTGATGAAGGAGAAAAACCTGCAACCAAGATTACTCTACCCAGCAAGGATCTCATTCAGATTTGATGGAGAAATTAAAACCTTTACAGACAAGCAAAAGCTGAGAGAGTTCAGCACCACCAAACCAGCTTTACAATAACTGCTAAAGGAACCTCTCTAGGCAAGAAGCACAAGAGGAGGAAAAGACCTACAATAACGAACCCAAAACAATTAAGAAAATGGGAATAGGAACATACATATCGATAATTACCTTAAATGTAAATGGACTAAATGCTCCCACCAAAAGACACAGATTGGCTGAATGGATACAAAAACAAGACCCATATATTTGCTGTCTACAAGAGACCCACTTCAGACCTAGAGACACATACAGACTGAAAGTAAGGGGATGGAAAAAGATATTTCATGCAAATGGAAACCAAAAGAAAGCTGGAGTAGCAATTATCATATCAGACAAAATGGACTTTAAAATAAAGACTATTAGAAGAGACAAAGAAGGACACTACATAATGATCAAGGGATCGATCCCAGAAGAAGATATAACAATTGTAAATATTTATGCACCCAACATAGGAGCACCTCAATACATAAGGCAAATACTAACAGCCATAAAAGGGGAAATCGACAGTAACACAATAATACTAGGGGACTTTAACACCCCACTTTCACCAATGGACAGATCATCCAAAATGAAAATAAATAAGGAAACACAAGCTTAAATGATACATTAAATAAGATGAACTTAATTGATATTTATAGGACATTCCATCCAAAAACAACAGAATACACATTTTTCTCAAGTGCTCATGGAACATTCTCCAGGATAGATCATATCTTGGGTCACAAATCAAGCCTTGGTAAATTTAAGAAAATTGAAATTGTATCAAGTATCTTTTCTAACCACAATGCTATGAGACTAGATATCAATTACAGGAAAAGATCTGTAAAAATTACAAACACATGGAGGCTAAATAATACACTACTTAATAACGAAGTAATCACTGAAGAAATCAAAGAGGAAATAAAAAATACCTAGAAACAAATGACAATGGAGACATGACGACCCAAAACCTAAGGGATGCAGCAAAAGCAGTTCTAAGAGGGAAATTTATAGCAATACAATCCTACCTTAAGAAACAGGAAACATCTCGAATAAACAACCTAACCTTGCACCTAAAGCAATTAGAGAAAGAAGAACAAAAAAACCCCAAAGTTAGCAGAAGGAAAGAAATCATAAAAATCAGATCAGAAATAAATGAAAAAGAAATGAAGGAAACGATAGCAAAGATCAATAAAACTAAAAGCTGGTTCTTTGAGAAGATAAACAAAATAGATAAACCATTAGCCAGACACATCAAGAAAAAAAGGGAGAAGACTCAAATCAATAGAATTAGAAATGAAAAAGGAGAAGTAACAACTGACACTGCAGAAATACAAAAGCTCATGAGAGATTACTACAAGCAAGTCTATGCCAATAAAATGGACAACCTGGAAGAAATGGACAAATTCTTAGATATGCACAACCTGCCAAGACTGAATCAGGAAGAAATAGAAAATATGAACAGACCAATCACAAGCACTGAAATTGAAACTGTGATTTAAAATCTTCCAACAAGCAAAAGCCCAGGACCAGATGGCTTCACAGGCGAATTCTATCAAACATTTAGAGAAGAACTAACACCTATCCTTCTCAAATTCTTCCAAAATATAGCAGACGGAGGAACACTCCCAAACTTATTCTACGAGGCCACCATCACCTGGATACCAAAACCAGACAAGGATGTCATAAAGAAAGAAAACTACAGGCCAATATCACTGATGAACATAGATGCAAATATCCTCAACCAAATACTAGCAAACAGAATCCAACAGCACATTAAAAGGATCATACACCATGATCAAGTGGGGTTTATTCCAGGAATGCAAGGATTCTTCAATATAAGCAAATCAATCAATGTGATACACCATATTAACAAATTGAAGGAGAAAAACCATATGATCATCTCAATAGATGCAGAGAAAGCTTTTGACAAAATTCAACACCCATTTATGATAAAAACCCTGCAGAAAGTAGGAATAGAAGGAACTTTCCTCAACATAATAAAGGCCATATATGAAAAAACCCATAGCCAACATCGTCCTCAATGGTGAAAAACTGAAAGCATTTCCACTAAGATCAGGAACAAGACAAGGTTGCCCACTCTCACCACTGTTATTCAACATAGTTTTGGAAGTTTTAGCCACAGCAATCAGAGAAGAAAAGGAAATAAAAGGAATCCAAATCGTAAAAGAAGAAGTAAAGCTGCACTGTTTGCAGACGACATGATACTATACATAGAGAATCCTAAAGATGCTACCAGAAAACTACTAGAGCTAATCAATGAATTTGGTAAAGTAGCAGGATACAAAATTAATGCACAGAAATCTCTGGCATTCCTATACTCTAAGGATGAAAAATCTGAAAGTGAAATCAAGAAAACACTCCCATTTACCACTGCAACAAAAAGAATAAAATATCTAGGAATAAACTTACCTAAGGAGACAAAAGACCTGTACGCAGAAAATTATAAGACACTGATGAAAGAAATTAAAGATGATACAAATAGATGGAGAGATATACCATGTTCTTGGATTGGAAGAATCAACATTGTGAAAATGTCTATACTACCCAAAGCAATCTACAGATTCAATGCAATCCCTATCAAACTACCACTGGCACTTTTCACGGAACTAGAACTAAAAATTTCACAATTTGTATGGAAACACAAAAGACCCCGAATAGCCAAAGCAAACTTGAGAACGAAAAATGGAGCTGGAGGAATCAGGTTCCCTGACTTCAGACTATACTACAAAGCTACAGTAATCAAGACAGTATGGTACTGGTACAAAAACAGAAATATAGATCAATGGAACAGGATAGAAAGCCCAGAGATAAACCCACGCACATATGGTCATCTTATCTTTGATAAAGGAGGCAGGAATGTACAGTGGAGAAAGGACACCCTCTTCAATAAGTGGTGCTGGGAAAACTGGACAGCTACATGTAAAAAACTGGACAACTACATGTAAAATATGAGATTAGATCACTCCCTAACACCATACACAAAAGTAAACTCAAAATGGATTAAAGACCTAAATGTAAGGCCAGAAACTACCAAACTCTTAGAGGAAAACATAGGCAGAACACTCTATGACATAAATCACAGTAAGATCCTTTTTGACCCACCTCCTAGAGAAATGGAAATAAAATCAAAAATAAACAAATGGGACCTAATGAAACTTCAAAGCTTTTGCACAGCAAAGGAAACCATAAACAGTACCAAAAGACAACCCTCAGAATGGGAGAAAATATTTGCAAATGAAGCAACTGACAAAGGATTAATCTCCAAAATTTATAAGCAGCTCATGCAGCTCAATAACAAAAACACAAACAACCCAATCCAGAAATGGGCAGAAGACCTAAATAGACATTTCTCCAAAGAAGATATACAGACTGCCAACAAACACATGAAAGAATGCTCAACACCATTAATCATTAGAGAAATGCAAATCAAAACTACAACGAGATATCATCTCACACCAGTCAGAATGGCCATCATCAAAAAATCTAGAAACAATAAATGCTGGAGAGGGTGTGGAGAAAAGGGAACCCTCTTGCACTGTTGGTGGGAATGTAAATTGATACAGCCGCTGTGGAGAACAGTATGGAGGTTCCTTTAAAAACTACAAATAGAACTACTATAAGACCCAGCAATCCCACTACTGGGCATATACTCTGAGAAACCATAATTCAAAAAGAGTCATGTACCAAAATGTTCATTGCAGCTCTGTTTACAATAGCCCGGAGTTGGAAACAACCTAAGTGTCCATTATCGGATAAATGGATAAAGAAGATGTGGCACATATATACAATGGAATATTACTCAGCCATAAAAAGAAATGAAATTGAGCTATTTGTAATGTGGTGGATAGACCTAGAGTCTGTCATACAGAGTGAAGTAAGTCAGGAAGAGAAAGACAAATACCGTATGCTAACACATATATATGGAATTTAAGGAAAAAAATATCATGAAGAACCTAGGGGTAAGACAGGAATAAAGACACAGACCTACTAGAGAATGGACTTGAGGATATGGGGAGGGGGAAGGGCAAGCTGTGACAAAACGAGAGAGAGGCATGGACATAGATACACTACCAAACATAAGGTAGATAGCTAGTGGGAAGAAGCCGCATAGCACAGGGAGATCAACTCGGTGCTTTGTGACTGCCTGGAGGGGTGGGATAGGGAGGGTAGGAGGGAGGGAGACGCAAGAGGGAAGAGATATGGGAACATATGTGTATGTATAACTGATTCACTTTGTTATAAAGCAGAAACTAACACACCATTGTAAAGCAATTATACTCCAATAAAGATTTTTTAAAAAATTAATCATCACAGTTACCTTTTCAGGATTATGAGAGAAGTAACATAATATGACATGTTTAACAAGATGATTCTGGCTTCTGATTGAGAATAGACTATAAGGTGACAAGTGTGGACTTAGGACACCAGTTAGGAAACTACTGAAATAATAGAGATAAGATATGATGGAGGCTCAAGCCAAGTTGTTAGCCGTCGAGTAGTGAGAAGTCACAGAGTCCAAATGTAGTTTGATGGTAAAGCTAATAGAGTTTTTTGACAGAATGGATGTGGGATATAAAAGAAAGAAAAGAACAAAGAATAACTTAAAGATTTGGCATCCAAACTACTGAGAGTATGGAGTATCTTTCAGCTAACAGAAAAGGCTGTGGGTAGAGCAAATTTTGAGAAAAACTCAAAACTTTAAGATGTCAGATATACAAGTGGAGATGTTGACAAAGTAGTTGGCTTCACATCTGGATTGCATAATTCTGGATTTCATTTTATATTCTATTTGTATACTGAGAGTTATCAGTATACAAATAGAATATAAAGCACTGAGACTAGATGAAATAAAGAAGGAACTGACGATAGATACAGCAAAAGACCTGTAAACACCAAAGACCCTGGGCACTCCAAAATTAAGAAGTCAAAACATAAGTATTGTTCAGATCTCATAAATCATTTTTAAATAAAATGAAATTTTTATTGGAAATATCTTTTAATAAGGTAGATTGGATCTTATATTTTCAATTAATGTATCTATGGATAAATAATTTACTAGTATAATGAGACAGGACTGATCATAAATTCTATTTCTTTTCATTTAATTTGTTTTAATAGGTATAGACACTGAGTAACAGTCTTCATAGTATGGGAATGAAAGTTTTATTACACCATATCTATATATATATATATTTTTTTAAGTTGATGTGGACCATTTTTAAAGTCTTTATTGAATTTGTTACAATATTGCTTCTGTTTTATGTTTTGGTTTTTTGGCCGTGAGGCATGTGGGATCTTAGCTCCCCAGCCAAAGTTCGAACTCACACCCCCTGCATGGGAAGGCAGTCTTAACCACTGGACCACCAGAGAAGTCCCTATATATTTATTTATATTTATTATTTTTATGTCAAAAATCCTATATGACCTATTATCAAAAATTTTTTTAAATTAGATAACAACTAATAATTTAATTACATCTTCTGTTTTGTTGAAAGCAAAGAAGTGGAAATTTTATTTGCAAATGAAGCTGTAACCCAGAAGCAACCATTTATCAATACCACATTAATATTTCAAATTGTCCTATTGGTTGGAGCCACAGAGATTTTTTACACCTCAGAAAAATGTATCATAGTAATATCCTAAATGGGATATCCTGAATGTAAAGTGAGGAAAGAACAACTGTGAAAAAGAAGGTGGGAAAGTAATACCTGCTCCTTCAAAACAGGTGCTTTGTCAGGCAGATCAATTTGGGGAACAAGTATCAATATATATCAAAGTCAAAGATCTGGACATTTATTCCTTTAATCTATTTCAGGCATTTTATTTCTGAGAAAGTCTTCACCTACCATCCAAGATTTGTGACCCTAGTTTGAAGAGTAGGATAAAAGGTGAAAAGGCTTAGAATCAAGACCAAATATGAAATGGTAATAATAAAATCTTGTATTTGCATAGGAAGTTTTAGGCTACAAAATGTATTTATTTTCATTATTTCAATTGACTCCTTCAACAATCATGTGAGATAAGACAGAAGTAGAGAACAACAACAACAACAAAAACCTTAGAATGTGGAAATATATTGTCTTTTAAAATGTGTTAGCAACAGTATTTGAAAGATTTGTTCTTTTATTTCTTCTCCTCTATATTCAGATACTATTATCAACTGACCTTCACCTAAACAGGCTTTGAAAGGAATCTGCATAGTAACACTTTACTACTTCCACACTGAGGTTTCATTAAAGCCTAAACTACACACACACATAAAAATATTCATCCACAAGTGAAGCTTACATAGAAGGAAAACAATACTGTACACCCAATCTACCTCAAGATATATGTCATCAAATCTGCTTAATTCAGAACCTCACTACTCTAAGCATTTTTCCTCACTTCTTACTATAAGTATTAAAACTATGTCTGGAACAAAAAATTTTCCAATAAGTAAATTTGAGGATGAATACCTACACAGTAAATCTGATTTCTTCAATGAAGGTCCCTGCCTAACATGAATGCTTATTGGTACTTGTATCTTGATTTGGTGAACAGTGTCTTAATTTTATGAAGCCATCCATAATACTTCCACAAGGAGTTTTTTAAGAGTATGATAGATAGCTACAGTCACATTTTAAGTCCCTGAAAAAAATTAAATGATTCAGGAATGATGTACTTCAATCTATCCTGTGTTGAAAAATACCAGTAGAACTGATAAGTGTTGTGGGCAATGATATCATTATATATAGACATATATTAACATATAATCTATAAAATAAATTAAACTTGTGCTCAACTGGCACTGGTTTGATTTTTCTGATTTTTCTGATGTTGTGTAAAACCATATGGCTAAGAGATAATAATATGGCTAAGAGATAATCATGTGTAATTTAAATCTTCAGCACCGGACTTCCCTGGTGGCGCAGTGGTTAAGAAACCGCCTGCCAATGCAGGGGACACAGGTTCGAGCCCTGCTCGGAGAAGATCCCACATGCCGTGAAGCAACTAAGCCCATGCACCACAACTACTGAGCCACATGCCACAACTACTGAAGCCCACATGCCTAGAGCCCATGCTCCGCAACAAGAGAAGTCACCGCAATGAGAAGGCCGCTCACCGCAGCGAAGAGTTGCCCCTGCTCTCCACAACTAGAGAATGCCCGCGCGCAGCAATGAAAACCCAACACAGCCATAAATAAATAAATAAATAAATAAATAAATAAATAAATAAATAAATCTTCAGCACCATGGCCAGCATCTACTTTGCCTATAAGCCTCTGCATAGGCAAGTAATAAAAATCACAGGCATTATTTGATTTCAGAGGTTAAGGAATCCTTAGGTCAACCAACCAGCTATCCATATAATCTCTGCATTTCATCTACTGCTATCCAGACTCTGGCTTGAATGACCAGCATCACCCTATGGTTATAGTAATATATACAGTTCACTTTGATAATGCTATTAACATAAATGAAAAACCAAGGCTAAAGCAGTCCTATAGCTCTGAAAAAAAACGTTTACTGTAAATATATTACTTTATTTTAGTGTCCTATATATGCCAGGTCAATTTATTTACTGACTTGACTTATTACAACATCCCTCCACTGTGTGTAAAGCAAATTGTTCTAAGTTTCTAGGAACTGAAATGGGCTGAGAAGGGAGAAAAAAATATGAGGAAGACACAATCCTTTATCTCAAGGAATTAATATTTCAGTGGGTAATATACACAAGGATAGAGCAAGCTACAACACTGTAATAAATTCTATAATCTAGACAAAAGTGTTGGGGGAGTTATAAGAAGGAGCAAGTCATTCTATTTTGAGAATCTATCACTCTTTCTCAGGAGAGTTGAAAGATGAGTCAAAACGTTAAAGGGAGATAAGCAAGAGAAGAGAAATCCAGAGAAAGCAAACTATGTGAGCTAAGCTATAGAAGAGTGAAAATAGATAGTGGTTTGGTGATTTAGAAGCAGTCTTATATGACTTGAAAAGAGAATATGCGGAGGGTTGACTGACAAGGTAATGAAGAGCCAGACTGAAAATGTCCTCAGATGGAATGCTAATGTATAGACATCCAATTATGATAGTTTAGTTTGCAGAGTTGGGGCAGAAATTTGTGTGGCAATAAACCAGTATCCTAAATAGTAAACACTGAATAGATGGAGAAATCAACATGTAAAATTCCCGCTGGACACATCAGAGGTATTTCAGTTCAATACCTCTCAATTAAAAGAAACTTTTTATTATGTTTAGCCAACATTTCTCCAAATTGGATTTACTCATATGAGACATTTGGTTATATGGGAAGAACTAACACTGAACAGATCTCTGGAGTTCCAAGATTACTTAATGGTAGCAGCAAAGAGTGATATGACGTAGGGGCATACTTACCATAATTTAACCAGAACTGGAAAGTCTCAAGCCCACCAAAATAGAGACCCCCTACTCAGGTGCCTTGGTGCCAAAAATTACACAGCTAATTCCTTTGGTATATCCCTCATTAACATCTTAGTGTTACAAGACTATAAGAGACATATTCTTAACCATGAGAGAAGACTGCTGGAAAATCATGAAGACAAAAAAGTATGCACTAAAAGTTAGGAAGAGAGGAGATTATAGCAGAAGAATACAAGAGACAAACTTCACATATCTACCTACTGCCAGCCCTGAAAATACATTTGGTGTAAAAAAATACATTAAGCATCAAAACTCAATGATGTCAATAAACATTTACTAAGAAGCTACTGTGTGTCAGGAACACTGGAATAAAATACATTAATAAAACATGGATCGTGGTATAGTTTGAAGTCAGGGAGCCAGATACCTCCAACTCTGTTTTTCTTTCTCAAGGTTGCTTTGGCTATTCGGGGTCTTTTGTGTTTCCATACAAATTGTAAAATTTTTTGTTCTAATTCTGTGAAGAATACCATTAGTAGTTTGATAGGGATTGCATTGAATCTGTAGATTGCTTTGGGTAGTATAGTCATTTTCATAATATTGATTCTTACCATCCAAGAACATAGTATATTTCTCCATCTGTTTATGTCATCTTTGATTTCTTTAATCAGTGTTTTATAGTTTTCTGAGTACAAGTCTTTCGCCTCCTTAGGCAGGTTTATTCCTAGGTATTTTATTCTTTTTGTTGCAGTGGTAAATGGGAGTGTTTCCTTAATTTCTCTGATTTTTCATTATTGGTGTATAGGAATGCCAGAGATTTCTGTGCATTAATTTCGTATCCTGCAACCTTACCAAATTCATTGATTAGTGGGATAGGGAGGATGAGAGGGAGGCTCAAGAGGGAGGGGATATGGGGACATCTGTATGCGTATGCCTGATTCACTTTGTTATGCAACAGAAACTAACACAGTATTGTGAAGCAGTTATACTCCAAGAAAGATTTATTTAAAAAAACAACAACTTGGATCGTTTCTTTGAAGAGTTTACTCTCAATTGGGAAAAACAGAGGGTAAAAAGATAATTTTGATATGATGTGGAATGTGCTCTAAAATAAAAACAGGATTCTGTGGATTCTTACTGTAATGCTTCATGCAAGAAGCAATAATAAAGCTGGGTTTTAAAGAGTGGTATTTTTAAAAATTTTATTGGAGTATAGTTGATTAACAATGTTATGTTAGTGTCAGGTGTATAGCACAGTGATTCGGTTACACATATACATGTATCCATTCTTTTTTAGATTCTTTTCTCATATAGGTTATCACAGAATATTGAGTAGAGTTCCCTGTGCTATACAACAGGTCTTTATTGCTAATCTATCTTATATATAGTAGTGTGTGTATGTTCATCCCAAGCTCCTGATTTTTCCCTCCTCCTGACCACATTTCCCCTTTGGCAACCATGTTTGATTTTGATATCTTTAAATCTGTTTCTGTTTTATACATAAGTTCATTTGTATCATTTTTTTAAAAATTAGATTCCACATATGAGTGATATCATGTGATATTTGTCTTTCTCTGTCTTACTTCACTTAGTGTGATAATCTCTAGGTCCATCCATGTTGCTGCAAATGGTATTATTTCATTCTTTTTTATGGCTGAGTAATATTCCATTGTATATATGTACTACATCTTCTTTACCAATTCATCTGTCAATGGACATTTAGGTTGCTTCCATGTCTTGGCTATTATAAGTAGTGCTGCAATGAACATTGGGGTGCATGTATCCTTTCAGATTATGGTTTTCTCTGGATATATGCCCAGGAGTGGGGTTGCTGGATCATATGGTAGTTCTATTTTTAGTTTTTGAAGGCACCTCCATACTGTTCTCCATAGTGGTTGCATCAATTTACATTCCCACCAACAGCGCAGGACATCTCCCTTTTCTCCACACCCTCTCCAGCATTTACTGTTTGTAGATTTGATAATGGCCGTTCTGACTGGTGTTAGGTGATATCTCATTGTAGTTTTGATTTGCTTTTCTCTCATAATTAGTGATCTAGCATCTTTTCATGTGATTTTTGGCTATTTGTATGTCTTCTTTGGAGAAATGTCTGTTTAGATTTTCTGCCCATTTTTTGATTGGGTTGTTTGTTTTTTTGACATAGAGCTGCATGAGCTGTTTGTATATTTTGGGGATTAATCCCTTTTTCGTCACTTTGTTTGCAAATATCTTCTCTCATTCTGTGGGTTGTCTTTTCATTTTGTTTATGGTTTCCTTTGTTGTGCAGAAGCTTTTAAGTTTAATTAGGTTCCATTTGTTTATTCTTGTTCTTATTTTCATTACTCTAGGAGGTGGAGCAAAAAATATTGCTGTGATTTATGTCAAATAGTGTTTTGCCTATGTTTTCCTCTAAGAGTTTTATAGTGTCCAGCCTTACATTTAGGTCTTTGATCAATTTTGAGTTTATTTTTGTGTATGGTGTTAGAGAATGTTCTAATTTCATTCTTTAACATGTAGCTGGCCAGTTTTCCCAGCACCACTTATTGAAGAGACTGCCTTTTCTCCATTGTATATTCTTGCCTCCTTTGTTGTAGATTAATTGGCCATAGGTGTGTGGGATTATTTCTGGTCTTTGGATCCTGTTCCACTTGTCTATACTTCTGTTTTTGTGCCAGTACCATACTGTTTTAATTATTGTAGCTTTGTAGCATAGTCTGAAGTCAGGGAATCTGATTCTTCCAGCTCCATTTTTCTTTCTCAGGATTGCTTTGGCTATTTGGGGTATTTTGCATTTCCATATAAATTTAAAATTTTTTTGTTCTAGTTCTGTGAAAAATGCCATTGGTAATTTGATAGGGATTGAATTAAATGTGTAGATTGCCTTGGGTAGTAGAGTCATTTTGACAATACTGATTCTTCCAATCCAAGAACATGGTATATCTTTCCATCTGTTTGTATCTTCAATTTCTTTCATCAGCATCTTATAGTTTTCCGAGTACAGGTCTTTTGTCTCCTTAGGTAGGTTTATTCCTAGGTATTTTATTCTTTCTGATACATTGGTAAATGGGGTTGTTTTCTTAATTTCTTTTTCTAATCTTTTGTTGTTAGTGTATGGGAATGCAAGAGATTTCTGTGTATTAACTTTGTATCCTGCAGCTTTACCGAATTCATCAATGAGCTCTAGTAGTTTTCCGGTAGTATCGTTAGGACTTTTCTAAAGAGTGGTTCTTATAAAGAATAAGACTGGTTAGGATTTTCTAGGCAGAGAAAATAGCACAAGCAAATGCATACCTGTAAAATAACATCCTTCATATAGAGAATAATATAGGGTTTTTTTTTCTATATTATAAATTCCTAGGTAGATATTTACATGATGCAGGGGATCCTGAGACATTGAGAAATTCAGGATACTGTTTGTTTGCCAATAATAAATCCTTTGTTATGGTGATCCTTACGTTTTTGCCTTCAAATTTGTTGGTAATCACTTCCACTGAATTAAACTGAACATAATACATACTTATTTATTTAAATAAATATGTATTAAGCTAGTTAGTATAGGAAAAGCCAGAAAAAGCAGCAGTTGGAGAAGTAAAATGACATTATTATTTTAGATTTCAAGAATCAATATCAGGGCTTCCCTGGTGGCGCAGTGGTTGGGAATCCGTCTGCCAATGCAGGGGACACAGGTTCAAGCCCTGGTCCAGGAAGATCCCACATGCTGTGGTGCAACTAAGCCCATGAGCCACAACTACTGAGTCCGTGTGCCACAATTACTGAAGCCCGCGTGCCTAGAGCCCGTGCTCCACAACAAAAAAAGCCACTGCAATGAGAAGCCTGTGCACTGCAACGAAGAGTGGCCCCTGCTCTACGCAACCAGAGAAAAGCCCACGTGCAGCAACGAAGACCCAACACAGCCAAAAAAAATAAATAAATAAAATTTAAAAATAAATAAATTTAAAAAAAAGAATCAACATCAGGATGTCAGTATCTACATAAGGAAATGTATGTTATTGTAAGCCCAACTTTATAAAAGTTGATAATTCTCATATTAATTCAGTGGTGCACTCCACAGTAGTTTTATTTTTATTAAAAAGATTTCTTGGTTAAATGCAAGGCCTGAGTTTAATGGACAAATGATTTCTAAAAATGGGAAGGAGAAAAATCAAACATAAGAAGTCAAGTGCATTGATCCCAGTGAGGAGAGAAAAGAGTATTTGTGAAAGAGTGAATTCAGCTTAATTTAGTATATATTTACTGAACACCTCTGATGTATTACTGAACACTGTTTCAGAGCTAGAAAAGCAATAAAGATAGTCAGAGGGCTTGAAAAATACATAATCTGGCTATGGAGGCAGTTTTACAGTATGAACTTGTGACTAGCTACAAAATCAAAGACAAAAAAGCAATTATTTTTATTTGAAAAATTGGAGGGTCAGGGAAGTTTTCATAATGACATTAAAACTGAGTCTAAAGTGAGTTTATCAGGTGAACGAATGTAGAACGAAGAAGCAAATTTAAAGTGCATGTTCATGAAAATTTAAAGTTCATTTTTATTTGGGAAATGGCAAGTAATGTGGGATAGCTAGGGGTATCCCACACAGGGTTATGTATCATATGCTGAGTTTGGACTTTATAGATAATGGGAATTCATCAATAGTTCTTAAACAAGGGTATAATAATCAAGTCTGTGTTGTAGAAAGACAGGTTTATCAACAAACAAAAGATTAGTTAGAGGTGAGAGAACCTCTAACTTAGAAGGCATTTGTAATTATTGAGATTGGTTCCATTTCACTAATAGACATTTTTTCTTTTGTTCCCAGGGCTTTGCACCTTCTATTCCCTCTGTATTCCTGTTGCCCTGACATCCCTTCAATGAGTTCAGAGTAACCACCATTTTCCCAAGCAGAGAAAACTCATTTCCCACTAGACCATAAAACCAGTGACTGTGAGGACCAGGCTGATCTCACTCACCATTGAATTCCTAGTACCTGGTACATAAACAGTTCTCAATAAATGCTTATTTTGTTGTTGTTGTTGTTGTTTTTGCGTTATGCGGGCCTCTCACTGTTGTGGCCTCTCCCATTGCGGAGCACAAGCTCTGGACGCGCAGGCTCAGCAGTCATGGCTCACGGGCCTAGCCGCTCCACAGCATGTGGGATCTTCCCGGACCGGGGCACGAACCCATGTCCCCTGCATCAGCAGGTGGACTCTCAACCACTGCGCCACCAGGGAAGCCCATAAATGCTTATTGAATAAATGAATGAATTCAGAGGTATTCAAGAGAGAGAAGCATCATGATTCAGTGATCAATTAAATTACATGTGAGGAATGTAAAAGTAGAAGGAATTAAAACTGATTCCAAAGTTTCTAATTCGGTCAACAAGATGAAAAGTGATACCATTAACTGAGAATAGGAATTCAGATGAGAAAGAATGTTTAAAGAAGAAAATAATGTGTTTTCCTTGGAGCACGATGAAAACTTAACAAGGAATGGAGCAGAAAGAAAGCGAGAACAAAGAGAAATTTGGGGATAAGTCAAAAGAAGAGCTGGTAATAACTGGTGGCAGCACATAAAAATATTATTTCAAAAGATCCATGATCTGGGAATCAGGAAGGACTGAATAACCAACTTGAAGTTCTAAGGAGTAGCCTGGGTTGGCGATTTTAACTTGAATTTTTACCTAATATTCACCAAAAAGAGTTTTTGTTTCTTTAGGAAGAGAGTCTAAAAGACAAAATCTAGTAGACCTGGAAGGGATGAAATAGAACTTACTGAAAAGTAGTACCAAATTCCAAATAGAACAAAACTGGCCTCTATAACTATGACATGTAATTGTAAAGGGCCTTTCCATATTTCAGCTAGAACTCTGAGATTTTCACACTGGAGTTGGAAGCTAGTTTGACAGTATGATAAATAAGATGGTTTCCTCTGAAGTGTTCTTTAAAATTTCTTTTTAGAGAGAGAGAGAGAGAATTTGATACCATAGACTATTTCATCCTATGTGTGGCGGTAATGGAAAGAACCAGCTGCAAAAATGTGACTCCTTTCTAGCAGCCAATATCCAACACTTCAAGCCAGAAAAGTTAACTTCAGAGCCTCAGATGACATAAATTTACTTATTGTCCTGCTATATCAATTTGATAAATACACAGAATAAAATTCTTTACCTAAAATTCTATACAGTAACTATCTTTGAGCACTTAACATGGTTCAGCCCTTTGGAAGGCATTGGGAAGAAATTTCAGGTAGTAGTATTCTCATTTTCAAAAGTAAAGATATTGTCATAGTCACTTGGAATGTTCATGTCTCCTCAAAATTCATATGTTGAAGCCCAAACCCCCAGTATGTCTGTATTTGGAGATGGGGCATCTAGGAAAATGATTAAGGTTAAGTTAGGACATAAGGTGGGGCATTGATCTGATGAGATTGGTGCTCTTAAAAGAACAGACACCAGAAAGCTCTTTCTAAAAAAGAAAAAGAAAAGCTCTCTTTCTTTCTCTCTCTTTCCAACTGCCAAATGTATGCACCCTAGAAGGACCATATGAGGATAAAGTGAGAAGGTGGTTGTTTACATGCTGGGAAAAGATTCTTTACTAGGAACCAACCTTGCATTACCTTGATCTGGGACTTTTAGCCTCCAGAACTGTGAGAAAATAAATTTCTGTTGTCTAAGTCACCCAGCCTGTAGTATTGTAGTATGGAAGTCCAAGCAGACTAATGCAGCTTGTAAGTAATAAAATTAGCACATGTGCTCAAGTCTTCTGACTCCAAATTCCAAGCTTTTCTACAGTGCCAAGTATTTTAAAATCTAACAATCCAGCTACACAAGAAAAATGCACATGAAATAAAGAAGAAAAGAAAACAAATGACAAAATGTTCAATGAAATATAATCAGATTAAGAAAGGGGGTATTATTGGAGATTTCATAAAGGATTTAAGGATTAGTACAACTTTGGCTAGATAGTAAGGAGACTGTTGGGTGGAAATGGTGGAGAAAATACCTAAGAAGATGCAGAAATGAGCCTGGAAGATTAGGCAGAAGGTTCTTACACTCCATGGGAGAACTGGGATCTGAAGCATGATTAATAAGGTAAGACTCGCTGTGGGCTTGAGATAATAGCAGAGCCTAGGGGACGTGCAGCAGAAGTACATTTCTGTTGAAACCATCTCCATCTCTGAGGCAGCAATGGAGATTGGGTTATGCCTGGCAGGATGGAGCACCTTTACCTCAAAAGCCAGGGACTTGGCTGATGTCTAACCACCCTTAATTCAAGGTGCTCCTCTGTGAGTATTAAAGTTTTAAAAACAGGAGTTTTACAAGAGGATACCTCACTAAAAATGAGTATCTAATAGTGTTAGGCATGGTCCAGAGTCAGAAAGCTCTTTAGGAATAGGAAACAAAAAGAACTAAAGAAAGGCCAGGAGTCTATGATAGGGATGGGTATCAAAATGTACCCAGGATTTGTTTTAATCAGGTATGGTGAGGCCAACAGATCAGGAATGACTGCTATTGAAAAGATGGTTTATTACTACAGTTCCCAGGAGGAGGGAGCACTCCATGGCTTGCAGAGGCCACACAACGAAGCACTTGGATCAGTCAGGAGGCAGAGGGGAGAAGAAAAAATCATGAGGCAGAGACTTATTGGGGTTTTGAGAGGAGGAATGGGTTAAGCAGGGTAAGTACACAGTGGATAGTTTAGGATCAGATAGTTTGAATAATTCCAGTGGGTTCTAGACTATAGGGGTGTTTCCCAGTTGTCTGTTACCTAGTCGCAGGGAGACTATTGGCTTGGTGTATAAGAATATATAATGGGGGCTTCCCTGGTGGCGCAGTGGTTGAGAGTCCGCCTGCCGATGCAGGGGACACGGGTTCGTGCCCCGGTCCGGCAAGATCCCACATGCCGCGGAGCGGCTGGTCCCCTGAGCCATGGCCGGTGAGCCTGCGCGTCCGGAGCCTGTGCTCCGCAACGGGAGAAGCCACAACGGTGAGGGGCCCGCGTACCGAAAAAAAAAAAAAAAAAAAAAAAAAGAATATATAATGGAGGTGGTTGGAGGTATGGGCTCTGATTGGTTGGTTTGCATATCAAAGGTGTGCTCACAGGCAAGTTGTTTGCTATCTTTAGGAACTAAATAATCCTGGGAAGGGCAGTTCCCCCCTGGGTCCTCAAGGATCCCAAGATGTCAAATATAGGACATAAAAAATATGATTAATATTCAAAACACTATCCAAAACATGTAGAATGAAAGAGTGAACTGAAAGAATAGGTAAGGAGTCAGGAGGTGATGTGAACCTGATATCTGGGACTTGGAACACTTGATTTAGCCACTTGGATTCAGATACGTAGATAGATGATAGATACATAGATAGGTAGATGGATAGAGTATGGTCAGGCCCCTCAAGAGGGTTGCTCCCTTGCTCTCTGTACATTCCCTGCCTGACCAGTGCCTGCTTCACCTATACTCTACTCATATGACTGACCATCCTGCATACTTGCCCCAGGCCCCAGCTAGTGACTCTCATTATCAAAGGGGCAGTGAGGGGCATGCCCCTCTACTGGTTTCCCTGGTAACTAATAAGCCCACCTGACATCAATTCCCCTATAACTGGTAATCTCCTCTTCCCCTCTCCCCTCCCCGGGAACAAAGACTACCCCCGTGTCCTGCCTACCATCTGCTGAACACAGTGGGGTGTTGCTCTAGGACCCTGCTTCAGATGTGTAAACTTCCCCATCCATTAAACCATTGACATCTCTGTTGCTGACTCTGGGCTCTTAGGTCTTGAAGCTGGGCAAGCACAGACCTTGCAGGCCTGTGGGGCGCAGCCCAACAGATAGATAGATAGGCTTTTTTTTTTCCTTTTTTTTTTTTTAAAGGGGCTACAACATAACCAGGCTGAGTTTGGGAACAGCCTGTAGGTTGTTAAGAAAAATAGAAATAGATTCAAATAACTGCATTTTTGGAAATTTATGAAGTCATTAAGGCCTAAGAATATTATGCTGGGTATGACTTTACCAAATCACGCCCTTGTGGGTTGAAAAAATTAATGTACCTCCAAATTTACAGTTATAATATTCAGGTATCAGCTTACTTAACTTTCAGTCTCTGGCCCAGTAACTTTCAATTCTGAACATATATTTAAGACAGACATGATTTTAAACCACATTTCATTAATGGGCTCTGTTTTAAACAAGTTTCTTTGTGTAAGTAATGCCACTTTGTGCTCGATTTGTTCAAAAGCTATTTAAAAATCCGTTGAACCTCAAATTCATTATTATGTCTTAATGCCAGTCTCATTTATGGAAATACATGTAAAGGAACAGAAATATTTCATCTTATTCTTTCTTTGCTTCCCCAAAGGGAGTTAATTGTGCTTCTTTAAAGCAAAGTGACAATTTCTGATACAGGTTTATTTAATTTTTAAAAAATTACATAGAACAATAAAACATGAGCGTTAATGAGAAACACATGTGAGGTTCCAAATATTCTGTAAATGAATGCAAAGTAATGTTCCAATCAACATGGAGTCAGATTTCCTGGCCTGTTTCTGCACATACGAAATCAGAGAATGTGAGAGGGTGAGCGTAGGTGTGTGGCCATTCACGACTCTGTGTGTATTTCCGTGTGTGTTGTGAAAGGCTTGCTTCTGCTGCAGCTCCCAGCAGCCTAGAGAAGCAATCTTTCACATGAAGCAAGACACACTCCAGGATATTAACACTCCACCATTTCCAAGAGCCTCTGTTCACACCAGCTCCAGAGTAAACACCAAGAAAGAAGGAGCCTCAAGCTGCTAAAAAGCAACAAAGCAACAAGGAGAAACAGTTCCAAATCCCATAAAAATAAAAAATCTTTCAAGAACAACTGCTCATTTGTTCAGTGCCCACAGAGCAGGAAGGTATATAAAACTCAGTACCCCTTAGATTTATAGGCAAATAAACATTATCTACTATGTGTAGATGAGTGTAGGATAATTTTATGCAAACCACAATAAGTAAATTCAAACAGTAAGAACTAAGCCTGCACAGTAAGAGCAGGAAGTTCAAGGAGAAAAAAAATAAGGAAATGGCATTTTCTGTTGATGTATCACCAACCTGGGAAATCCATTATAGAGCCAAAAACTGGAACAGGATTTTATAAAGGCATTGGCTTGAAAGAGAGCTATGAATCCCTTAGGATTTGTGTGGTGACTTAATGCCTTAGGCAAAATTTTGCTTGCTAAGATCTAATTACTAATTGGCCTTACGTAGAGGATTATGGAGAATTAGTATATTGGGAGTTTTTACATAACAGAGTGTACTTGTATAAATTCCTTGGGAGCCTTCATGGTGTGTCCAATTTTTGAATGAATCATTTTCAATCAAGTATCATCAGGAGTCAAACATCCTAACCAAAAGGAGCTTGGGATTTTATGAACTTGGGTCCCAGAGCAGTATAGTTTTCAAATCAAAGTAGTGCTTTTATAAGATTTTTCAAAAGCAGGATATTTGACTTTGGTCAAGTTTAAAATCTCTTTAAATTCTGTGGATTTTAAATTTGAAAGTGAAATCAAGGTTTTTTAGGTTCAGATTTCATTTACTTCTTATCAAATGTGGTTTCCTGGATGGAGGTGGGAGATGAAAAAGGCTTTCAAAGAATTACATAAAATGCCTGTAAATATATTCATTAAAATAAAAGCATCGATTTACTTCTAACAAACCATATTTTAAGGAGGCATGTGTCACAGAATCTGACATTTACAGATTCCATTTGAAAAGTATGTGAGCATAAAACCAGAGAGGAAAATGTTCTTAGAGCAAGACAAGTGTAGGTTTTAGTGAAACTAATTTTGTTTAAATGGTTTTGCTGAATTAAAAGCTCCAGTGACTTCACATCATGGGGTAGAAGCATAGCATATTAAATGAGCTTGCAGAGGCTTTGAAGTCAGAAATAACTGGGTTTAAATCTAGGCTCTGGAGGGAATGAGGAAGAATTGGAGGCAATGAAGGAAGCAAAGAAGGATAGGAAGAAGACAGGAAGGGAGAGAGGGAAGTAGGAAGGAAAGAGCATGCATTAAGTAGACTCTCTGTACCAGGTCCTAATCAAGGTGCTTTCAAGTACATTTATCTTCTGCAGCTAGCTATGTGATCTTGGGCAAATAACTGTACCTCCTCGGGCCTCAGGTACCTTATCTATAAAAAGAACAACTGTTGTGAGATTCTAGGAAGATAGTAGTGGCAGCATAGTTTTTCAGCATAGTCCTCCTGTATCACCACATTAAAAAGATAGCACCTAGATAGCAAAAACAAAAATTCAACAAACTGGGTAACAAGGTACAACACAACCTCAAAATACAAGCAGGTAGAGACAAACTACCAATAGTCACAAGACCTTTGTGTCATTGGCATCTGTGTGGGAGAAAGCAGCAGAAAATAACAAGGCATTTGATGACCCAAAGAATAAGAGAACCAAAAAACGCCCAATAGATAATACCTGAAAAGTACAACATGCCAATTTGAGAAGAGTGGCTGAAACTGAGAAAGATGTTCACTCCAGCAGCATGTGAGTGTAAAGCACCTGTTGTAAGTTCTTTAAAGGTGAAGCAGTCTGCTATCTAGGAACTCTCACACTTGACACACGAGGGCACAGGTCTCTATACTGAAGAGAAATTACTGGGACTGGAGGCATGGTTTAGCAAGAAAGAGACAAAAAAGGAAGAAGATACTGATAATAGTGGGGAAGCTGAACAGAGCCAGAAAATCTCAGAAAGCAAGGTGCTATATTTTTAACACTGTATGCAGATGGCAGAAGGGGGAGGTCTGTGAAGTCAGAAAAATCTACTACTTTCTAAACATTCCAAATATAATTTTATAAGAAATGAACAACTTAAAATGTATCAAGGTCAAATCCCATATAATCACAATGAAATCACACCAGAAAGACATGAAAGATAGAAAAAAAGATCAAAACTGCAAATTATCCTTTCAGAAGAACCCAATCTATATTAATGATATAGAACATGAAATAACATAAATCAAAAGTAGAAAAGTCAGAAATAAGGTGATTCAATTCAAAACAGAATTAGAAATTTAAAATCTTTTAAAAATGTAAGCTATACTAGAATACATGAGTAAATAAATGCAACAAATAAAGAATTAAAATTAGAAAATCAAAAGAAGAAAAAATTAAATTATAATGAGATGAAGAGTGATAAAATGAATTTAAGAGAAAATGACATTTAAGATAGGCAAAGAAGTTGCAATATATGAGTATTAGGAGTCCCTGAAGATGAAAACCCAAGGAAAAGAGCAAAACAAATTTTTTAAATTATAATTCAAGAAAGTATTCCTGATATTTGTTGTTGTTGTTGTTGTTGTTTGCGGTACATGGGCCTCTCACTGTTGTGGCTTCTCCCGTTGCGGAGCACAGGCTCCGGACGCGCAGGCTCAGCAGCCATGGCCCACGGGCCCAGCTGCTCCGCGCGATGTGAGATCTTCCCGGACCGGGGCACAAACCCGTGTCCCCTGCATCAGCAGGTGGACTCTCAACCACTGCGCCACTAGGGAAGCCCCACCCGCTGATATTTTTTAAAAAGATGTGAAACTACATATTGAAAGAGCACACCATATAACTGATTATCCATGCAGAATAACCAACATCAAATCATAGTCTAATAAAATTACTAGACCTTGTAAAAAAGAAAAAACATTTTGGCCTTTTATGCAAAAAACATGTGTAACTTATAAAGAACAGAAAATTACATTAACAAACTTCTAATCAGCAACACTTTATGCCAGAAGAAAATAAAGTAACATACTTAAGACACTTAACACATTATTCACCAGAGACCTATCAATATGTTTTTAGAGAGAGATACAATTATCATCACCAGGGGGAAGTTGTTAGAGCTTAAAATTGATCAAGGGTTCATTATACAACTTATGATTGTTGTTATTCACATTTTGCTCTATACCTTGTATATATTATAAATGCAAAATTTTCAAAAATGATGCATTGCGAAATTTTGAGTGAAGAAGAATTTTTCAGTGAATTTTCTGATTGTCTGAGCAACATATACTAGTGTCTCAAAAGATGATAGTTCTTCAGAATATAGTTCTGATTCAGACAATATGATTATTAGACCAACAAAAAGACAAAAAACCTTAGTGATTGATTCTGATATGGAAAGTGAAAATGAAATTCATGGTGCCGGAGAATGCTCCTTTGCTTCTACAGAAGAGTGGATTGAAGAGAACATTTCACAAAATTAGAAGACTTTACAGGTGTGTCAGGTGTAACTATTGAATGTAATAATCCACAAAGTGTTAGTGAAATAACAGAATTAATTTTTGGCCAGCCAAAATAAAAATCGCCAGCCACACGTATTAGTTTCTGCAAAAATCCCCCAGTCAATAATGAGTTAAGGAAAGAAAATGTGAGCCAAGGCTTTTATATTCAGTAATACTGAACTTCAAGTATAAAAAGCACAGACAACCATTATCAATAAGCAAGACCTCAAGGAATATTGTTCCCATGAGCACTTCCTAAAGAATATACTAGACAATGAGCTTCAGACAACCAAAATGACTAAAAGACACTGAATAAAGACTGGTTGACAACCTAGAAGAAATGGACAAATTCCTAGAAATGTACAATCTCCCAAGACTGAATAAGAAGAAATAGAAAATATGAACAGACCATTTACCAGTAATGAAACTGAATCAATAATTTTTTTAAAACTCCCAACAAACAACAGTACAGGACAAGATGTCTTCACAGGCGAATTTCACCGAACATTTAAAGAAGAGTTAACACCTATCCTTCCCAAACTATTCCAAAACATTACAGAGGAAGGAAACTTCTGATCTCATTCTACGAAGCCAGCATCACTCTGATACTAAATCAGACAAAAACACCACACAAAAAAGAAAAGTACAGACCCAAATCCCTGATGAATATAGATGCAAAAGTTCTCAATGAAATATTAGCAAACCAAATTCAACAATACATTAAAAGGATTATACACTATGATCAAATGGGATTTATCCCAGGGATGCAAGGATCGTTTAATATGCACAAATCAATCAATGTGACACACCTCATTAAAAAATTGAAGAAGAAAAATCATACGATCATCTCAATAAATGCAGAAAAAGTTCTGACAAAATCAACATTCATTTATGATAAAAACTCTCAACAAGGTGGATGTAGAGGGAACATACCTCAACCTAATAAAGGCCATATATGACAAGCTTACAGTTAACATCATATTCAACAGTAAAAAGCTGAAAACATTTTCTTTAAGATCAGGAACAAGACAAGGATGCCCACACTTGCCATTTTTATTCAATGTAGTATTGGAAGTCCTAGCCACAGCAATTGCACACAAAAAAATAAATAAATAAAAGAAATTCAAATTGAAAAAGAAACTGCAACTGTTTGCAGATGACATGATTCTATATATAGAAAATCCTAAAAATGCCACCAAAAAACTACTGGAACTAATAAATGAATTCATTAAAGTTGCAGGAAACAAAATTACTATGCAGAAATGTGCTGCATTTCTATACATTAACAATGAACTATCAGAGAAAAACAATCCCATTCACAATTGCATAAAAAAGAATAAAATGCCTAGGAATAAATCTAACCAAGGAGGCAAAAGACCTGTACTCAGAAAACTATAAGACACTGTTGAAAGAAACTGAAGACAACACAAATGGAAAGATATACTGTGCTCATGGATTGGAAGAATTAATATTGTTAAAATGACTATATTTCCCAAAACAATCTACACATTCAATGCAATTCCTATGAAAATACCAATGATATTTTTCACGGAACTGGAACAAATAATTCTAAAATTTGTATGGAAACACAAAAAAACACCGAATAGCCAACACAATCTTGAGCAAGAAGAACGAAGCCGGAGGTATCACACTCCTGGACTTCAAACTATAGTAAAAGCTATAGTAGCCAAAACAGTATAGTACTGGCACAAAAACAGACACAAAGATCAATGGAACATAATAGAGGGCCCAGAAATAAACCTAAGCTTTTATGGTCAATTAATCTACAACAAAGGAGGAAGAATATACAATGGAGAAAAGACAGCCTCTTCAATAAATGGTGTTTGGAGAACTGGACAGCCGCATGCAAGGGAATCAAACTGGACTACTTTCTTACACCATATACAAAAATAAACTTAAAATAGATTAAATATCTAAATGTAAGGCCTGAAACCATAAAACTCCTAGGAGAAGACACAGGCAGTATGTTCTTTGATACCAGCCTTAGCTATATATTTTCAGTATGTCTCCTCAGGCAAGGGAAACAAAAGCAAAAATTAAAAATGGGACTATGTCAAACTAAAAAGCTTTTGTACAGCAAAGAAACTATCAACAAAATGAAGAGGCCACCTACTGAATAGGAGAAGAT
This sequence comes from Pseudorca crassidens, assembly GCF_039906515.1. Taxonomy (NCBI): domain Eukaryota; kingdom Metazoa; phylum Chordata; class Mammalia; order Artiodactyla; family Delphinidae; genus Pseudorca; species Pseudorca crassidens. Next base: position 125,940,601 of record NC_090297.1, on the reverse strand, counting down.
ATTTGCCAATGATGCATCTGATAAGGGGTTAATATCCAAAATATACAAAGAACTAACACAAGTTAACATTATAAAGACCAACAACCTGATTAAAAACTGGGCCCTTCCTTCTATATCACTATATAGAGTTTTTTAGTACAATAAAATAGATTTATCCTTGGGCCAGCAGAAACCAGTAAAATAGAAACAAAGTAAATGTATACTGAGGTAGAAATAAATAAAGGACTATCACCCAGCCTCCCTCTTGCCCACTGCTCTCTCTATGAGGAATACTATTAGAGAAAAAAATGCAAACGCCCCAACTTCTGTATAGTCTTTACTCTAGTGGCCCTACATGCAAACAGTTAAATGTAGAACCTACTACTTTATGAAAAAGCACCAGTAATTTTATTTTATCTGGTGATTTCCCTCTTTGTCTATAGATATTCATTCAAAACTTATTTACTGAACACTTCCTATGGCCTGTTTTGCTGTTTCTTTGCTCTGAGTAAACTTAACAGCAAAATGAAAGAGTATGTGTTCCTTCAGTTATATTTGACTTTCCATTTCAGGCTTTTCATATTTCTTCAGTTTTAATGATATTATGAACTCAAAGGTATTGGCAACAGAATAACCTTGGAATCAATCCTAGCCCAACATCTCAATGTCTAAAAAAGAAAGGTATTCTGGGAGCCATGAAAATATTTTAATAAGGTAAAATAAAACCAATCTTGTTAAAAATGTTTAGGCTGTTAATGCTTCCTTAGTTCAGATGGAGGAATTTTCACCAGCTGTCCATTTGGTTATGGGGGAGAGTATTTGATAGAATTCAGTGAAGAGACCATTTAAAATGAAGTACACATCACCATATCCCAAGGACAGCAAATGCTGCTAAGTGGAAAAGCAGCATTTTGTTTATTTTGTTTTTACTTTGTTTTGCTTTTGTGATGGCATGATAGCATCTTCTACTTACAGCAATGTTGACATTCTCTCAACTGACTCATTTGGAAAGAAAAAGAAGTTCACATGCCAATGAGTGGGAAAGGCAGGAAGAGGACTGATTTAACAGAAATATTTTACAATTTGTCAAACTTAGAGTAGCAGTATCTTATTTTTTACCTCTCCCTCTTAAAAAAAAAAAAGCAATATGGACAAGGTATTGAACTGTGAACTAAAATGAGATGAATTTCAATTCCTTTTTGTCACTAACACACAGGAAAGATTCTGACCCTACTTCAACCATTTCTCAGGGTCTTTGATGTGTATCTACTTCCTCTCCTGATATGGTAATGATTACATTAAAGAGATATCGATTTGGCAGGAAATTTTCCAAATCTGAAAAAAATTATTTTTCCAGTATGCTATTATTTTTATGACACATGTGCTGTCTATACACAAAAAGAAAGAAAAAAGAAAAGAAGAAAAGAAGGGATAAAGAAGGAAAGAAGAGAAAGATGGGGAAGAGAAGGAAAAAGAAAGAAAAGTTAAACAGTCAAATAACATATGATTTAATTTCGGCCCCATACTTAAAAGGATGGAGTTACATCACTCGTTGGAACATCATATATTTCATCCCTGGAAGAAATAAATTCATCTCTTACCCAACTTCAAAGTTATTGCTAACTGGCAGTTGCTAGGAACTGATCTGGAATGAATTGGCAGTTCTGGTTCTGTTCTTAGTGACCCAGAGGGTATGTCATAAACACTTATGTTATGGTAATACCTTTGTTAAAGAGGTGAAGAGGAGAGAGCACTCTTTGGTGACCAAATAGCTTTCAACTCATTCTAGCAGAGGTATGCAGCAGTAGTTGTCATGCTCTAAACATTTTCTAATTCTGCTATTAAGGCTTTAGAGGAGATGTCTGATTATTAATATAGCCATTGCCTGAATTTATCCATCCAGACTACAAGTTTAGCTCTGAAGTGTACCTGGAACACATAATATGCACTAAAAAATGTGTATTTAATGAGAGATTGGATTCACTTAAATATCTAACTCAAATGAAACTTCTATCATAGTGAGGGATTATGGAATTGAAGCAATAAATTGAAAAGATATGGTGCAGCATATTCTTTATAGAAAAAAATCAATAGGTAAGAGCAGTTTAAAATAATCCAGGACAAAAACAAAACAAAACAAAACTTGACGTGGGATGTAGATGTGTGGGAAATATGGCTGAAACACCAATTACTTGTCCTCTGATTGCCTATTCATAGTTTTTAATTCCTTCAAGGTAAGGTCTGTATCTTATTCTTCTCATAGCTTCAATTCTTGGATGAGTGTATTGTGCAGAATAGGATTAAATGTCTGAATCCACAGTCATCTCTTCAGTTTCTATAGAGATGCATTATAGCTCTATCATAGAATGTATTACTTTGAATTTTATTTCTTCATTTTTTGTGTATCCCTACTGGATGTAGATACAATTCTTCAAGTCAGGAACTATGTCTATTCATTTTTGCATATTCAAGTCTAAAGTCATGCCTGCTCATAAATTTTGTTTAGGTTAATAAATACAGCTGATCTGGCTGGATATACTCAGATCCTCTTCTTCCCTCACCACGTCATGTGCACATCTCTAAAAGCACACACACAAAAGCACGGAACTTCCAATTGAACATGTACGTATACAACTACACATACAAATTCACAAACACAGGTGTTTCTGTGTGTGCATGAATGTGTGTGTACATGTATGACAAAATACATCTTCTATTTATACTGGGTAATATTCATTCGACTGATGTCTTTAAGGATCATCAGGTTGACATGTATTTAAATAGTTGACACAATTATTGTCTCAAAGTATAGTTCAGGCTGTAAGAGAACATGGGGAAGAAAAAAAGCACAGAGATTCATTATTTTCCTAGTAGGCCACCTCCCTCTCTCTTCTGACCCTTGGAGAAACCTAATGAATGATGTCATAGTTGTTGTCTTACATCATACTAGTTGAATGCAGAGATTACCACCATCAAGAAGAGGATGTATTTTAAAGGATCCTCTTAACTTAAATCTCTTTTGCATTAAGATGTGCAATGTGAGCTCAAATTAACTTGAAAAGTGAGAAGATGACCACATTAATAGCCAGTGGATGTGGATTCTTCGGACCACGATGGCCATTTGATGATATCCCAAAGGCAGTCACAAGGTAAGAAACGATTTTCTGTGAACTTCTGAAGCAAATTAGCATTGAAATTTAAAAGCAGCAGATATGGAGAAGAAAAAATGTGATTCTTACATCTCTGTTCTCTGTTGCTGTGTGGATAAAATATAGAACAATTAATACTGCTAAAATAATAAATTTCAACATATAATTTTTCTATATTAAAATGCTTTCATGGGACTTCCCTGGTGGCACAGTGGTTGGGGGGGGTCCGCCTGCCGATGCAAGGGACACGGGTTCGTGCCCCAGTCTGGGAGGATCCCACATGCCGCGGAGCGGCTGGGCCCATGAGCCATGGCTGCTGAGCCTGCGCGTCCGGAGCCTGTGCTCCACAACGGGAGAGGCCACAACAGTGAGAGGCCCGCATACTGAAAAAAAAAAAAAAAAAAAAAAAAAAAAGCTTTCATGGCTCTCGATGTGTGCAGAGAATATGCAAATACCACACTCTCTTATAGCAGGCTTTCCACAATTTTGCCCCTCCTGAATTTTCCAAATTTATTTTTCATTGCTCTCCTACTCAAACCTAACTCCCTAACTATCTCAACTACTTGCATTTACCTAAATATATACTGATATTTCATATGTTTGTGTATATACTATTGTGTATATATTGTGTGTATACTATTGCCCTTTCCTAGGATATCCCTATTATGTTTCTCTGGTAAGCAATTTTTTATTTATCCTTTTTGAGCCCTACTCTAAGCTTCTATCCACCATGAGTGGATTATTTCCTTCTTTGTGCCAACATTCTACTTGTTTCACATTGCCAATATGACAGTCAAGTTATCTGTTTACATACATGGTGAGTACTTTATGTGCTTCTTGAAAGCTGTAATTATATCTGATAAAGCAGGAGCTACCATTTGTTAGTTATCACTATGTGTCAAGAACTGTGACTGGAAATGTAATTTTAAATCTGTGATTTTAAAACTTTTGCATCACTCGTAAACAAACCATGTCCATAAAGTACAGTAAATGCAGTAGGAGAACAGAGAAAGCACTTTACTAAGTCTGGAACTTAAGAGAAGCTTCTAGGAGGTACAGTTTTGCAGAAGGAGAAAACTGATATTAACAGGAAGGTTTCCCAAAGCAATGCAGCCTGACTCCTGATGAATATAGGTGCAAAAATTCTCAACAAAATACTAGCAAACTGAATTCAAAAGCACACTAAAAGGACCATACAACCATGATCAAGTGAGATTTATCCCTAGATGCAAGGATGGTTCAATATATGCAAATCAATAAATATACATCACGTTGATAGAAAGATGACAATCATATGATCATCTGAATAAATGCAGAAAAATCATTTGACAAAATTCAATCCTTTCATGATACAAATGCTCATCCAACTAGGAATAGAAGGAAATTAACATAATTAAGGCCACCTATGAAAGCCCACTTCTAACATCATACTTAACAGTGGAAAATGGAAGGCTTTTACTCTAAGATCATGAACAAGACAAGGATGTCCACTCTTGCCACTTTTATTTAATACAGTACTGGAAGTACTAATCAGATCATTTAGGCAAGAAAAATAAAAGGCATCTAAATAGGAAAGGAAGAAGTAAAATTATTTCTGTTTGCAGATGACATGATTGTACATTTTTAAAGCCCTAAAGATTCCACAAAAATCTGTTAGAATAAGTGATTTGATAAAAAGTTTCAAGAAACAAAATCAACATACAAAAATCAGTTGTATTTCTGTATTCTAACAGTAAACTATCTAAAAAGGAAATTAAGAAAACAATCCCATTCACAATATTATAAAAAAATCATTTAGAAATAAACTTCATGGAGGTAAAAACCATATACAATGAAAACTACAAAACATTGATAAATGAGAATAAAGAAGACAAAAACCAATGGAAAGACAACCCATGTTCATGGATTAGAAGATTTAATATTGTCAAATTTTCCACACTACCCAAAGTTATTTAAAGATTCAATCTAATCCTATAGAAATTCCAATGGCATTTTATTTTACAGAAGTAGGAAAAACAATCCTATAATTTATATGGAACCAAATGGGCCTCAAATAGCCAAAACCATCTTGAGAAAGAATAGCATACCTGGAGGCATCTGACTTCCTGACACATAGACAAATGGGACAGAAGAGACAGCCCAGAAATAAACAGATATTCTTTATTAGAGTGAGGAAGTCACCTTCTACTCTTAGTTTTCTAATAGGTTTTTAAATCATGAATTCTGTCAAATTCATTTTCTGCCTCTATTGACATGATCATATGGTTATTCACATTTATATTTGCAATGTGGTAAATTATTGGATTTTCATATGTTAAACTAACCTTGCATTCTGAGTTAAACCCCATTTGGTCACAATGTTGTAGTTTTTTTATATATTGCTGATTTAATTTACTAGTATTTTTTTTAAAGATTGTTACATATAAGCTCACTAAAGATATTTGTCTGAATATGATGGCAGGAAAATGCTGACCCTTTTATAGGAGTTGGTAAATATTCCTTCATTCTTTATTTTCTGCATGAGTATGTAAGTTGAACTTATTTCTTAGAACTAATCAGTAAAGCTGTGCTTGGAATATTCTTTGTGTGAAAAACTGTAATTAGGTCTTTGATTTCTTTTAAAAATACAGAGTTTTAACATTTTCTATTTCTTGTTTCAGTTTTAATGATGTGTATCTTTCAGATCTAGTATCTGTTGCTATCTCTCTGATCAGTTTGGTCAGGCTAGTGAAAACATAAATAAAAAATGAACAAAATATTTGAACAAAGACTTCACCCAAAATGATATACAAATGGTAAATAAGGACATGAAATATGCTTATACCATTAATCATCACTGAAATACAATTTAAATCAAATGAGATATCTATACACACCTGTTAGAATGACTTGATTAAACAAACAAATTAAAAACTTGATAATACCAAGTGCTGGTGAGGATATGTATCAGCTGAAGTCATACATTGTTGGTGGGAATGCAAAATAGCACAACCACTTTGGAAAACAGTTTTGCAGTTTCACAGAGTTATTCACACATTTGCTATATAACTGAACAATTCTACTCTTAGGTGTTCGCTTTCAGGAGAAAAGAAAACTTTAGTTGACACAAAAACCTGTATGTAAATATTTAGAGGGGCTTTATTCACAGTTCCCAAATACTAGAAACAACCCAAATGTGGTAAATGAATAAACTGTGATACATTCATACAATGGAACACTAGCTGACAGTAAAAAAGGAATAAATTAATGAAACACAATATGGATGGCCCCCAAATGCTAAGAGAAAGAAACCAGACTCGAAAGGCTATATCAAATATGCTTACATTTAGATGACATTCTGGAAAAAGGGAAATGATAGGAACAGAAAACATCAGTATTTATCAGAGCCTGATGTTGGGGGAACAGGATGACTCCAAAGGAACAGAGAGGAATTTGGGGGATGACAGAATTGCTCAATATTTTGATTGTGTAATGGTTATATGACTCGTGTACTTGTCAAAATGCATAACTGCACACCAAGAAGAATGCATCTTATTGTATGCAAATTATACCACAATTTAAAAAACACTGTATGTAATCTTCAATTTACTTTCATTCAATATAATGTTTCTAATACTCATTCATGTTGTCTGTATAGTTCTAGTTCATTAACTTTCTCTGCTGCATAATATTGTATTGTGTGAATATTTCAAACATATTTATCCATTCTCCTGCAAAAATATTTTGGAGTTGTTTTTCAGATTTTCTTTTTCTATTATGCACAACACTGCTCTGATAGTTCTGGAACAAACCTCATTGTGCACATATGCTATAATTTTCTGAGTTATATAACTAGGGGTAGAATTGCAGAAATTTAGAGAATATCCTCGTTCAACTTTACAAGATAATGAAGACATTTTATTCTCAAGTGGTAGTTGCAATGAACACTCACACCTGAAATGTTTACTAAATCATTTCCAGGGTTTCACGTTTTCACCAGAATTTGGTATTGTTAGAATTCTTAAATTTTGCACCGTGGTCAGTGTAAAATTGTATCTTTTTATGGTCTTAATTGAGATCTTCCTGATTACTATTGAGATGGAACATCTTTTCATGTTTTGTTTTGTTTATCTTGCTAATACTAATTTGTTCTCTTCTTTGTCCATTTTCCCATTGGGTTGTTTGTCTTTTCCTTTTTGATTCATAGTGGATCTTGAAGCAGTCAATTTAATCCTTTGTTAGTTTTCATGTGATACAAATAGGTCACATCATTTTTTAACTTATCTTTTTTACTTTATGGTATCATGGTTAATAATTAGAAGTTATTAATCTTAATGGAGTGAATTTATCAATCTTATTTCTAGTGCTTTCTGTATTTTGTTTTAAAATTTGTCCTTAACTGAATGTCATAAAGATAATTTATATTTGCTTCTGAATGTTTTTAAAGTTTTCTCTTCTACACTTAAGTGTTTATTCAATGTAGAATTAGCTTCTGCACATGGCATGAGGTAGGGATCCAATTTAATTTGTTACACGTGCATAAACAATTGTCTCAAAAACATTTATTGAAAATACATTTTTCCCATAATGATCTGAAAATTCAGATCAGGTACTATGACTACTAATGATGCCTAGTTTACTTGTTTAAAATGCTGATAGCCAGATCTCCCCATTGTAAAGTAACATTTTTTCCACTTAGAATTATCAAGTAATCTGTGGGGTGAAACTCTACCACATTTTAAATTATTTTATAATAAATCAATGAGGTGCATTACTTCTTGGGGCTTGCAAAATAGTAACTGTCTGTAATTATATTGTTCCAGTACTAGCAGGAATTTTCTGTAAAAAACAAAAAAAGAGCTTTCCCTCATTAACAGGAGGTAAATTATGGTTTATTTCCAAAAGGCTTGGATTAAATGCTTAATTATTTCCTTTAATTACCAAGTTTCAGAGTAAGAATTTGATGCAGTCATTACCTTCAATGAAAGTGAGGTTTTGTTTTCCTGTTTTTCTATGTGTCGTTGAGTATCATTATGGACTCCTGTATTTTTATTATGTGTTAAATCAACCACAGTAATTATTCCTTGTGAGGCAAATTACCTCAAAATTGACTACTGTCTTTTGGATACAATACCATTAGTATTTTCTTACTTTCAAGAATAAAATGCCTAGGCTCATCTTGTACTGTTCCTGCTATAGACTGACAGCTTCTCTAGTTCAGGCCCAGTTTCAGTTTATCTCCTTATTGATCTAGTTTTCAGTTCTTCCTTTCTGGCCTCTGGGCATTTCCTCCAGATTTTTGTTGTTGTTATTGTTTCAAGCTCAAGTATGCATTTTTTTCAACTCCAAATATTTATTTAGTGCCAACTATGAGCCAGATGCTGTTCTAAGGATACAGAAGTAAACAAAGCAAAATCTCTGATCTCAAGAAGCTTATACTGCAAGAATGCTTATTATATAAACTATGAATTTTAATAGATATTGTGATCTGGCGATATTAGGTATTGTAGGGGTTTTAAGGTAATGTAGCTATGAGTGATAATTTGTAAAATTTTATAACAGTTTTGAGAATGAATATTTGGGGAAAAAAAAACAACAACAGAAAATAGGAAGTCCAGTTAGGAAAGAATTGTAGTATTCCAAGTCTGAAATGGTTAGGCTAGTAGGTAGAAGGGAGAAAGGAGAAGAAAGCTGGATTGCAGGAATATCTTGAAGGAAGAAAAGATAAAATTTTGAAATAGTTTAATAAGAGGGCATGATACAAAGAAAGATGTCAAAGTTATCTCCATACAGTCTTCCCTGGAAGACTGGAAGAATGACTACAACACTGACAGAAATAGTGTAGCCTGTGTGAATGGGTGGGCAATAAAAATCTCTTAGTCGGTATGGACTGTGTCTATATTTAATATTCCATGCAGTGCACTGCATTAACTTACTGCATCTGAAAAAGGCAGTGGAACAATGGTGTAGACACAGTGCAAGGTGACTAAAAATATAGAACTAGAAGCGAGTGACAGGTGAGAAGTGGGAGTAGAAATGCCTCCTTTGTTATCCCTAGAGCCTGGTTTGATGTCTGGCACAAAGCTGGCCCTCAATTAATATTTATTGAATAAATGAACGTAAGTCATTTGCAGAGATGAGAAAGCTGAGCCTATGGGAATAGATCTCAGAAAGAGGACATTACTTGCTAAGGTTCAAAAACAGCCCTATGGATTCCACGTATAAGTGGTATCACATCGTATTTGTGTCTTTCTGACTTACTTCACTTCATATAAGAGATTGGCACAATACTGTAAATCAACTATATTTCAATAAAAAACCAACAAAACAGAAAAACAGCCCTTTGGCCCTATGGTCTGAATTGCCAACAGCTGCCTGTCTTAGAGGAAATGATTCCAAACGTAGCCCGAGTCAGGGATAGTTTAGGAGTTGTAATTTCAGGAGCTGTGTGTGTGTGTGTGTGTGCGGGGCAGGGGTGCATCCTAGATTTAGGATACCAAAATGGAAGTGAGAGATTTGCCCCTCGATCAAAGTTGATATTAATTGTATTCATTTCGTTAAGGGTCAGCCTATCTGCACAAGTTCCAGCTTCTCAGTGCAATCAGTGCAGTTCCTTTTCCACAATGCCCCAAATACAAACCTTTCTTTACAGGTTACCAGCCGAGGGCCTGACTGCTCTAGAGCATTCTCTAATTAAAAGGTTAACGGATTTCCTTTCCCTCTTTTCAAGCGAAGGACCTGAAATATCAATTCGACTGACCGGGATGACTCTTTCAATTCCCATCCTCAAGGGGGCGGTGACCACGGAGCCACTCCTTAATCACGCGCGCTGAAATCTGCTGCAAATACCTTCACGTTCCGCTCCAGGGTGCGTCAGATTAGTCCCAAAGGCCAGCACCGCATACTGAGCCTGCGCGTATTGGCGCCGCGGAGTAGGCGCATGCGCTTTGAGGCGGAGCTCATACAGGCCGCTCTGGGCGGGTCTGGGCAGCGCCAGCGTTTTGGGGCCTAGGAGCCGTGGGAGGAGCCGGCGGTTTCACCCTGGTAACCAGAGCGCTGTAGCTGCCCCGCCTTGCAGGCCTCAGGACTGTCATCGCCTTTGGGTGTGGGGTACTTTGGCCAGCGTCCCCGGAAATAGCCCCGCCGGCCTCTCTCAGACACCCCCATCCTCCCCACGCCGCCGTCGCCGCCGCCATGCAGGGGGAGGACGCCAGATACCTCAAAAGGTGACGACCCCCCAAGGCTCGGTCCTACCCTTCTTGCCCGGACCCTGAGGTTATTCTTAAAAGGTTCTTGGGTTGGCCGTGAGATGTCACTGGGCAAAGCTTACAAGAGGGGTGGGAGACAGGGGAGAAATCACGGAAAGGGAGGGGGGAAAAGGTGAATTAAAAAGAGGAAGGGGCCCTTAGGGGGTGCGGGTTTCTCCAGCCTCTTACCTGACTCAGCGGGGACCTGACAGCATTGCAGATGGTTTCCTTGCTACATTACATTGTTCAGGGTAGAGGAACGAAGGGCGGAGTAAACTGCGTCTTCCTATTTTTCCCCGATACTCCGACTCTCCATTTTCCTTTAATAGATAAATCCTGTGGGATCCTGGAACTGAAGTCTTCTGGCGCCTCTGTACTATGTCTCCAATTTGGGGTTCACTGCCATGGGGTTTTGAAATGAAGGGGAAAGAAGTGGTGGCTTTTAATTAATGGGAGACTGGATTGAGATGTTGCTTTCCGGTTTATTTCTGCTTTCCTCATCCATTTCACTGCCATGTATACAGTATAATTTTTGTAGGAGGTTCGTAATTATCAAGAGGTTTGTTCAGGAGCTTGACATGAAACAGGCCATCATTTCTTTAGTTTAAAAATATATGTAGTATCAATTACTCCTTAAAGAAAAATGTAATCTGTTGGGATTATTTATTTGACTCAGGTCAAAGATAAGATCATCCCTCAAAAAAGAATAACTCTCACTGGACCAAGAGTTAGCAGTGATCCAGTACAAAAAAATATTTTAATTAGGAGTCTCCATTTTTAGCTAAGTCCCTGTTACTGATTGTGCAAATACCCTAGAAAATCACATGTATTCTTTTGGACTCAGTTTCCTTATCTAAAAATGGGGCAAGTATTACTTTATGATAGGTATAAGGACCAAATATGAAAATGTTTTAAAAAGATAAAACATGCATGTAAGGTGGTGGCATCATTTCAATTCATAGTATACTTTTACTGAACGTATTTATCCCAGCTTGGCAGGGCCCTGATCATCACAGAAAGATCTAACTTTTAAATAGACTCTTAAAAGGGATTGAAATTATTGTAAAATCTATCAAGCAACCAACTGTATTCACTGTCTTTTTAGGCCTGAAGCATATATTGCCTGCCTGTCCCATTTTATAGAAATATATCTGAAACTGTTACATAACCAGAGCTTATCAGTAAAAATTTCAAAAAAGAATATGTAATCATAACAAGTATATAGTCAGCATTTATTTCCTCACTGCATTTTACTTACATTGGTCATTTAAAATATCTTGATTGAAAATTTGGTGAAAGAAGAAAACAAGAAATTCTTTCTCCTTCAACTTTAAAATCAAGGTTGTTCTAGAGCAAAGAGTCACTATTATATCATTAGCTTATTTTCATGTAATGTAGTTGTGCCAGAAAATAGTTTTTCTTAGGATTCTGGTATCCTGTGGTCCCTTAGGCATCCTGTGACTTGTAATTCGTAACCTATTGCTTACTTTTAAAGCTAAATTATGTGGAGTTCAACAAAAAAATCAAACAAGTCACTATAATGTTTGAAGTAAAATAAGGTCAGAATCTGGACAGGCTGAAATATACACTTCTCAATTTTGTCTAATTTTGACAATATAAATAGTTTGCATTGCCTGCTTTCAGTTTAGAAATGTGCATCCAACATATAATCATATAGGCCCGATGGCTTATGATATGACAGAACATTCCATTTTAATGATTGATTCTTTGATAGTAATTACATATATTCATTCCTTTTGCAATATTTTTACTTTTATTATTTTGTTTTTAACAAGAGGGCAGTATGTTTTCAATCTAATTGACTCATTCTAATTTTAATTATTTAATTTCAGTGGTTTCATTGTAGCTATCACTGAGGAATCTCTAGTCTCTATATGTTTACATGTGTAATAGATTATAGAATCAAAAATGAGGTTTCATTTTTTGTTCTGCTACCCATTAGTGTTCTGATTCAATAGTGCTTAATACATACTTACCAAATACTTAGACCATGCCTAGCATTGTTCTGATCACTGAGGAAATGATTAAATAGACACAGTTCATATCCTCAGTCAGATATGCACACAAATAAATAGACAGTTAATCTAGTGGGTTTTGTTTTTTGCCTCTTAAAACTCTCTGATGGCTTTCCATTGCTCTTAGAGTTACAGCACCAACCTTTTCAGCTTCATCTGTCTCTGCTCCCCTCCTGCCCCCAACAATTCCATACTTCAGGCTTACAGAAATAACTTCTTTTAGATCCCTATGTGTTTCAGTGTTAGACTCCAAGTGCCCTTCCCATTGCCTGGTATTTGCCTTGTTCTTTATCCAGCTAACTCTTCATCTTACCTGTTTTAGCTTAAATGTCACTTTTTCTAGAAGGTATTTCCTGAGCTGCCCTTTCCCACCCCACAATCTGCCATCCAGGTCAGATATACCTGCTAGCTTCCATGATAGCTAATACCTTGTCTTTTCTCATTCTTACTATTTTATTGTTATTGTTTGTCTTTCCTGCTGGTCTATAAGCTTCAGAAGGGTAAGAATTTTGCATCAGTATTCATAAAGGATATTCATAAATTATATTCAAAAATATATTCTGTTTTTATGGCGTCTTTGTCTTTCTTTGGTATCAGGGTAATGGTGGCCTCATAGAATGAATTAAGAAGTGTTCCCTCTTTTTCTAGTTTTTGGAGGAGTTTGAGAAGGATTGGTGTTAATTTGTACAATTCACCAGTGAAACTACCTGGTTTTGGACTTTGTTGGGAAGTTTTGATCACTTATTCAACCTCTTATTTTGGGGGAATTCAGAATTTCTATTTCTTTTGAGTCAGTTTTGGTAGTGTGTGAATTTCTAGCAGTTTGTCCATTTCATCTAGGTTATCTACTTTGTTGGCTTACAGTTGTTCATAGTATTTTTTTTTATTTCTATGAGGTCAGAGATAATAGTAATAATGTCCCACTTTAATTTCCAATTCTAGTAATTTGAGTCTTCTCCCTTTTTTCTTAGTTTAACTAAAGGTTTGTCAATTTTGTTGAACTTTTCAAAGAACCAACTTTTAATTGTTTGATTTCCTCTATTGCTTTTCTATTCTCTATTTCTTTTATCTCTGTCTCTATTATTTCCTCCCTTCTACTAGCTTGTTGTTTAGTTTGCTTTTTCTAGTTCCTCAAGGTGGAAAATTAGGTCATTGAGTTGAAATCTTTTCTTTAATTGAGATATAATTGACATATACCATTATAATAGTTTCAGTTGTACAACATAATGATCCAGTATTTGTATATATTGCCAAATGATTACCACAGTAAGTCTAGTTAACATCTGTCACTATACAGTAACTTTTTTATTGTGATGAGACTTTTAAGATTTACTCACTTAGCAGTTTTTCATATATACAATATAGTATTATTAACCATAGTCACCATGCTGTACATAACAGCCCCAGGACTCATTTATTTTATAGCTAGAAGTTTATACCTTTTTACCAGCTTCACCTACTTCATCCACTTCAACCACTTCCCACCTTTGGCAACCACCAATTTGTTATCTGTATTTGTGAGTTCAGGTTTTGTTTGTTTTGCTTTATTTTTAGATAAAAATAAATAGTGAGATCATATGGCATTTGTTTTTCTATCTCTGACTTATTTTACTTAGCACATTGCCCTAAGCTCTATTCATGTTGCAAATGACAAAATTTTCTTCTTTTTTATGGCTGAATAATATTCCAGTGTGTGTGTGGGGGGTGGGGGTGGGTGTATACACAGATATACGTATATTTTATCCATTCATCCATTGACTGACACTTAGGGTGCTTCCATGTCTTAGCTGTTGTAAATAATGCTGCAGTGAACATGGAGGTACATATATCTTTTGGAGTTAGTGTTTTCATTTCTTTTGGATAAATACCCAGAACAGAATTGCTGGATCATATGGAAGTTCAATTTTCAATTTTTTGAGAAACCTCCACACTGTTTTCCATAGTGGCTGAACCAATATAAATTCCTACCAACAGTTCACAGGCTTCTCTTTTCTTCACATCCTCTCCAGCACTTGTTATTTCTTGACTTTCTGATAATAACCATTCTAACAGGTGTGAGGTGATATTGTGATTTTGATTTTATATTTCTGATGATTAGTGATGTTGAACACCTTTTTATGTAATGTACCTGTTGCCCATCTATATATATTCTTTTGGAAAAACGTCTGTTCAGATCCTCTGCCCATTTTTTGCTTAGATTGGTTTTTTGCTATTGAGTTGTATGAGCTCCTTATATATATATTTTGGATATTAATCCCTTATCAGATATATGATTTGCAAATATTTTCTCCCATTTGGTAGGTTGCCTTTTAATTTTGTTGATGGTTTTCTTTGCTCTGTAGAAGCTTTTTGGTTTGATGTAGTACCAGTCATTTATTTTTGCTTTTGTTGCCTTAGTTTTTGGTGTCAGATCCAAAAAATGATCACCAAGACCAAAGGCAAGGAGCTTACTGCCTATGTTTTCTTCTAGGAATTTTATGGTTTCAGGTCTTACATTTAAGGCTTTAATCCATTTTGAGTTGATTTGTGTGTATGGTATAAGATAGCGGTACAGTTTTGTTCTTTTGCATATGGCCATCTAGTTTTCTCAACACTATTTATTAAAAGGACTGTCTTTTCCCAGGTGTATATTCTTGGCTCCTCTGTCATAAATTAATTGGCCATATATGTGTGGGTTTATTTCTGGGCTCTCTATTTTTTCTGTTGATCTGTGTGTCTGTTTTTATGCCAATATCATACTGTTTTGATTACTGTAGCTTTGTAATATAGATTAAAATCAGGATGCATGATGCTGCCAACTTTGTTCTTCTTTCTCAAGATTGTTTTGGCTATTCAGGCTCTTTTGTGTTTCTGTACAAATTTTAGGATTTTTTTGTTCTATTTCTGTGAAAAATGCCATTGAGAATTTGATAGGAATTGCATTGAATCTTTAGATTGCTTTGGATAGTATGGACATTTTAACAATTTTAATTCTTCCAGTTCATAAGCATGGAATATCTTTCCATTTATTTGAGTCTTTTTCAGTTTATTCCATTATTGTCTTATGGTTTTCAACATACAGGTCTTTCACATCCTTGGTTAAATTTATTTCTTAGGTATTTTATTCTTTTTGATGCGTTTGTAAATGAGATTGTTTTCTTAATTTCTCTTTCTGGTAGTTCATATTAGTGTAAGGAAATGCAACTAACTTATATACATTGATTTTGTATCCTGCAACTTTACTGAATTTGTTTATTCTAACAGTTTTTTGGTGGAGTCTTTAGGATTTTCTTTATATAATATCATGTCATGTGCAAATAGTGATGGCTTTATTTATTCCTTTTTGATTTGGATACTTTTCATTTCTTTTTCTTGCCCAATTACTTTGGCTACCACTTCCAATACTGCGTTGAATAGAAGTAGCAAGACTTGGCATCCTTGCCTTGTTGTTGATCTTTCAGGAAAAGCTTTCAATATTTCACCCGTAAGTATAATGTTAGCTGTGGGCCTGTCATATACCGTCTATATTGTGTTGAGTTTCGTCCCTCAATATCTACTTTGTTGAGAGTTTTTATAATAAATGTATGTTGAATTTTGTCAAATGCTTTTCCCACATTTATTGAGATGGTATTATATGACTTTTATCCTTCATTTTGTTTGTGGTGTATCACATTGATTGATTCATGTTTGTTGAACCATCTTCATATCTCTGGAATAAATTCCACTTGATAATGGTGTATGATTGTTGTTTTAAAGTATTGTTGAATTCAGTTTTGTAGCATTTTGTTGAGGATTTTTGCATCTGTATTCATCAGGTTTGTTTTTTTTGGTGTCTTTGTCTGGTTTTGATATAACAGTAATGCTGGCCTCATTAAATGAGTTTGGGAGTGTCCTTTCCTCGTCAGTTTTTGAGAAGAGTTTGAAAAGGATTGGTGTTAATTCTTCCAATGTTTGATAGAATTCACCCATGAAGCCATCTGGTCCTGGGCTTTTTGGGGGAGGTTTTTGACTACTGTTTTAATCTCCTTATTAGGAATCAGTCTGTTCTGATTTTCTATTTCTTCATGATTCAGTCTTGAGAGGTTGTATGTTTCTAGGAATTTATCCATTTCTTCTATGTTGTCTAATTTGTTGGAGTTAATTTTTAATAGTAGTTTCTTGAGATCTTTTATATTTCTGTGGTAACAATTGTAATGTCTCTTTTATTTCTGATTTTATTTATGGGCATACCTTGTTTTATTGCCTTTTGCTTTATTGCACTTTGCAGATATTGCATTCTTTATAAGTTAATGTTTGTGGCACCCCTGAGCCAAGCAAGTCTCTTGGTGCCATTGTTCCAACAGCATTTGTTCACTTCTTGTCTCTGTCACATTTGGTAATTCTCCCAATATTTCAAATTTTTTCATTATTACTATATTTGTTATGGTGATTTGTGATCAGTTATCACTTATGTTACTATTGCAAAAGATTATATCTTGCTGAAGGCGCAGCTGCTTAGCATTTTTTAGAAATAAATATCTTTAAAAATAAGGTATGTACATTGATTTTTAAACATAATGCTATTGCACACTTAGTATATCACAGTATAGTGTAAACATAACATTTATGTGCACTGGGAAACCAAAATATTCACATGACTTGCTTTATAATGATACTCACCTTATTGCAGTGATCTGGAACTGAACCTGCAATATCTGCAAGGTATGCCTGTGTTTGAGTCCTCTCTTTTTTTCTTGGTTAGCCTAGCTAAAGGTTTGTCAATTTTATTTACCTTTCCAGAGAACCACCCCTTAGTTTCATTGATCTTTCCTGTTGTCTTTATAGTATCTATTTCATTTATTTCCCTTCTAATCTTTGTTTTTTCCTACCTTTTACTAACTCTGGGCTTTGTTTGCTATTTTTTCTCCAATTGCTTAAGATGTAAAGTTAGATTGTTTATTTAAGATCATTTTTTTGTTTCTTGATGTAGGCATTTATCTCTATGAATTTCCCTCTTAGAACTGCTTTTCTGTATCCTTTAAGTTTTGGTGTGTTGTATTTCCACCTTTACTTGTTTAAAGGTATTGATTTCTTCTTTGACACATTGGTTGTTCAGTAGTATGTGCTGAAACTTTATGTGTGAATTTTCCAGTTTCTTCTTGTAATTAATTCTTAGTCTCATACTATTGTGGTTGGCAAAGATACTTGATACGATTGCAGTCTTCTTAAAAATATTAAAACTTGTTTTGTGGCCTAACATATGATCTATCCTTGAGACTGCTTTATGAGCACTTGAGAAGAATGTGTATTCTGTTCCTTTGGGTGGAATGTTCTGTTTATGTTTGTTAAGTTCATTTGGTCTAATGTGTCATTTAAGGCCAATGTTTCCTTATTAAATTTCTGTCTAGGTAATCTGTTCATTGATGAAAGTGAGGTATTAAAGTCTCTTCCTACTATTGTATTGCTGTGTATTTCTCCCTTTAGGTCTTTTAATATTTTCTTTATATATTTAAGTGCTCCTATTTTGGGCATATAAATATTTACAAATGTTTTATTTTCTTATTGGATTGACCCCTGTATTATCATATAATACCCTTCTTTGTCTCTTATTACAGTCTTTATCTTAAAGTCTATTTTACCCCACATAAATATAGCTACCCCAGCTTTCTTTTGATTTCCATTTTTATGGAATACGTTTTTCCATTCCTTCATTCAATCTGAGTGTGCACTTGCATTTGAAGTGAGTCTCTTGTAGGCAGCATATAGATGGGTCATTTTTTAAAACCATTTATCCACTCTGTATCTTTTGATTGGAGAATTTAGTCCATTTACGTTCAAAGTAATGATTGATAGGTAGATACTTATTGTCATTTTGTTCATTGTTTTCTGACTGTTTTGTAATTCCTCTGTTCCTCCTTCTCTTGCTCTCTTCATTTGTGATTTGTAGATTTTCTCTAGTGTCATTAGATTTCTTTATCTTTTGTGTATCTACTATAGGTTTTTGCTTTGTGGTTACCATGAGGCTTATGTAAAAACATTTATAACAGTCTATTTCAAGTTGTTAACACCCTAAGATTGAACACATTCTAAAGCTCTACATTTTTACTCTCCCCTCATTTTACGTTTTTGATGTCACCATTTACATTTTTTTAATCTTGTGTGTCTTTAACAAATGTTTGTAGTTACAGTTATTTTTACTACTTTATCTCTTAACTTTCATGCTAGCTTTATAAGTGATCAACCTACCACCTTTACAACATTTTAGATTATTCTGAGTTTTACAACATATTTACCTTTACCAGTGAGATTTGTATTTTCATAAATCTTTCAGGAAAACTATCTCTCCTTCAATTCACTAGGAGAACTTGGCTGTGTAGACTAAAAACTGGTTGGCAGGGCTTCCCTGGTGGCACAGTGGTTGAGAGTCCACCTGCCGATGCAGGGGACATGGGTTTGTGCCCCGGTCTGGGAAGATCCCACATGCCGCGGAGCGGCTGGGCCCGTGAGCCATGGCCGCTGAGCCTGAGCGTCTGGAGCCTGTGCTCTGCAATGGGAGAGGCCCACGTACTGCAAAAACAAACAAACAAACAAACAAAAAAAAACTGGTTGGCAGTTTTTTCCTCTCAGCACTTTGAATATATTTTGCTACTTCTGGCCTGCAAAATTTCTGCTGAAAATCTGCTGATAGTCTTATGGGGGTTCCCCTTGCATGCAACAAGTTGTTTTTCTCTTACTGTTTTTTTAAGATTCTCTCCTTGTCTTTGATTTTTGACACTTTAATTATAATGTGTCTTATTGTGGCTGTCTTTGGATTTATCTTTTTTTGGAACTCTCTGGACTTCCTGGATCTGGATGTCTGTTTCTTTCTTCAGGTTAATGGAGCTTTCAGCCATTATTTCTTAAAATAAGTTTTCTGCCCCTTTCTCTTCTCCTTCTAGGACCCCTCTATTGCAAATGTTGGTCTGCTTGATGTTAACTTATAAATTCCTTAAGCTGTCTTCACCCCTTTTTTGTTCTTTTTACTTCTCTGGGTGTGTTCCGTTGCCCTGTCTTTGAGTTCACTGATCCTTTCCTCTGCTTCATCGAGTCTAATGTTGAAGCCCTTTGTTGTATCTTTAAGTTCAATTATTGTGTTCTTCAACTCTGTGACTTCCATTTGGTACTTTAATATTTTCTATCTCTGTTGAAATTCTCACTTTGTTCATCCATTCTTCCCCTGAACTTAGCAAGCATCTTTACGATCATTACTTTTAACTCTTTATCATATACATCATTTATCTCTGTTTCATTATGGTCTTTTTCTGAGGTTTTATCTTGTTCTTGAAACACATTCCTCTGTTTCTTCATTTTCCTTGACTCTGTGTTGGTTTCTATGCATTAGATAAAACAGCCACCCTCCCATTCTGGAAGGAGTGGTCTTGTTTAGGAGATGAACCTTTTTATTCAACCATGCCTAGCTCTTGGTTGTCTTTCAGACCTTAGTGATTGTCCAAGTAGCCTACTTTATTTTATATATAATATATATATATTTTATATATATTTATTTATATATATATTTTTATATATATATATTTTATATATATATTTTTAGTATATATATATATACTATTTTTAGTGCTCCCTCTGAGCTGAGTTCTGGGGTAATAACCAGTTAATAACTGTTTTTTTTTCTTTCACTAATGTCTCTTTGAACTCATGAATACAAGCCCCAGTGGCCACCAGAACCAGGTAATCACCTGGGTGGCAGCCACAAAAACTGGGGCACCAGATAAGTGTACAAGCTCTCCTCCAGGATATACTAGTGCTCTGGAGTGGGACAGAGGGAGAGTGCTCTCCCAGGTCTCTGGAGAGGATGACAGTCAGCCTTTAGATGTGTTTAATTAGAAGCCTGCCGCTAAGTCCACAGCTATGAAGATAAGCTAACAGATCTCTTTCATAGAAAGATTAGTTGCCTCAGTCTGTTGCCTCTCTGCTGTGCCCTGGGAGTGGTAGCCAGTTAAGAACTCCCTTTCTCTGTTATGGTCCTGTGGGTCCTGGGAACGTAATCCCTGAGGGCCACCAGAGTCAGGTGATCTAGAGGTGTCCCCTGGGCAGCAGCTGCAATAATCAGGGCACCAGAAGACAGCAGTACAAGCTCTTTTCTGGGAGATACTGGTGATCTGGAGAGCATAAAGATGGAACCTGCCAGCCTCCATCCTGTGTATTTCAGTAGACTCATATGCTAAATTAGATGCTGGTCCCTCAGGCTGACCCTTTAAGATAAACAAATAATCCTTTTTAACAGAAAGTCTAGGTGCTTTTTAGTCAGTTGCCTCTGCACTAGGCTTTAGGGTGGGTGAGCTTGCATGTGCAAGCCCTTTAAGAACTGTTTCAACTGTTTTGATATAGCCACTGGGGTCTCATGGAAGTTAGATGTTTTGGGAGTTTGTCTCTCAGGTGTAGGTCTTAAAAGTTGGGTTCCAGATGTAGGGTTCAAATCCTTCATTCCTCAAGTAGCAGCTCAGGTGTGAGTTTTTGCCCAGTTGTGGGTCTCCACACCAGATGTGGGGTTTATGGCAAGATTGTGTCTCAGTCTCTCTTATTTGCTTCAATGTGGGTTTTCTTGTTTGCTCAATTTGTGGGCATTGCTCAGCTAGTTTGGGTTTTTTGTTTTTCTTTTTTTTAGTTGTGGCGTGTGGACTCCCCCTGCATTGGGAGCCCCCTGCATTGGGAGCATGGAGTCTTAACCACTGGATCACCAGGGAAGTCCCAAGGTGGGGGCGGGGGGGCATTCAGAGGAAATTGTTTCATAGATGGTATAGACTCAGTGCATCTATGGGAGGAGGTAAGTTCAGGAACCTCCTACATCACAGTCTTGAACACAAACCTGTAATAAACAGGTTTGACAGCAATAATTTTTAAAAAAACCTGTTTAATGAAAAATAAAGGGATAAATTTTGTTTCTCTAGGAAATTGATGATGAATATGGAGCACAGTGTTAGTCAGCATCTGTTATCTGTTGTAGGGATCATAATGATATCATCGACCACATGAAGTCTAGAAACATCAGGATGTACTTTAGAAGTTAGTAGTTAAGAATACTCTGCCTGAAGGTGACAATTATCACATGTAGATAAAGAAAGGTATATCTTATATCAGTCTGTGAAGCATGACTTCATATTGAGATTAAAAAAGCAAAACTTTTTCTAAATCAATTTAGCACATTTTTGGTTCCAGTTTTCTTGTGCAGGTTAAAAAAAAAAAAAGGTGAGGTAGACCTGTTATTAAGAAGGCTCCATTAGTACAAGAAATTTGCAGACAGTTAAAAGATATAAGTTTAATATCAATGTCATAAGATGCTACAAATAGTAAATCAGTTAATTCTAATAATGGGCTAAATTATTTCTCACCTGATTCATGGATTCCAAATAAAGCATTTGAAGTTCATTGTCGCAATTGTTAAATATCTGACATCATTATGAATGCCATGTTAAATTCAGTTTAGAAGTATATTTATAATAGGCAGGAGATGGAAACAACCTAAGTGTCCATCATTGGATGAATGGATAAAGAAGATGTGGCACATATATACAATGGAATATTACTCAGCCATAAAAAGAAATGAAATTGAGCTATTTGTAATGAGGTGGATGGACCTAGAGTCTGTCATACAGAGTGAAGTAAGTCAGAAAGAGAAAGACAAATACCGTATGCTAACACATATATATGGAATTTAAGAAAAAAAATGTCATGAAGAACCTAGGGGTAAGACAGGAATAAAGACACAGACCTACTAGAGAATGGACTTGAGGATATGGGGAGGGGAAAGGGTAAGCTGTGACAAAGTGAGAGAGTGGCATGGACATATATACACTACCAAACGTAAAATAGATAGCTAGTGGGAAGCAGCTGCATAGCACAGGGAGATCAGCTCGGTGCTCTGTGACCACCTAGAGGGGTGGGATAGGGAGTGTGGGAGGGAGGGAGGGTCAAGAGGGAAGAGATATGGGGATATATGTATATGTATAGCTGATTCACTTTGTTATAAAGCAGAAACTAACACACCATTGTAAAGCAATTATACTCCAATAAAGATGTTAAAAAAAAAGAAGTATAGCATTTAAGATAAAATTGTTCATTTTGTGGTGATAATACAAGTATAAATTTTGATGAGGCACATTGCTATGGTAAAAGCAATTTTTCATACTAAATCAGCTATCAATAGCAGATGTGTACTTGTCACAGGTTGCATGTAGACATAATTCATAATTGTGTCCAAAAAGCTGGAATATTTTACCAACCAAAATAGAATTTGAAACCATGTTTGTCAATTTAAAAATATTTATATCATTCGTAAATATAGAGTAACTGAATTACAAAATGTTTTGAGCCTTTAGAGAACTACTTTGTAAATCAGCCAATTGTCCTGCAAATGGTTTTGAATGTTTTGTGAGGGAATCTTGTAAATTTCATGCAATGTAAGTTAGAAATAAAGAATCAAGGTGATATATACAGTGGAATATTACTCAGCCATAAAAAGAAACGAAATTGAGTTATTTGTAGTGAGGTGGATGGACCTAGAGTCTGTTGTACAGAGTGAAGTAAGTCAGAAAGAGAAAAACAAATACTGTATGCTAACACATATATATGGAATCTAAGAAAAAAAAAAAAAAGGTCATGAAGAACCTAGGGGTAAGACGGGAATAAAGACACAGACCTACTAGAGAATGGACTTGAGGATATGGGGAGGGGGAAGGGTAAGCTGTGACAAAGCGAGAGAGTGGCATGGACATATATACACTACCAAACGTAAAATAGCTAGCTAGTGGGAAGCAGCCGTATAGCACAGGGAGATCAGCTCGGTGGTTTGTGACCACCTAGAGGGGTGGGTTAGGGAGGGTGGGAGGGAGGGAGACACAAGAGGGAAGAGATATGGGAACATATGTATATGTATAACTGATTCACTTTGTTATAAAGCAGAAACTAACACCATTGTAAAGCAATTATACTCCAATAAAGATGTTAAAAAAAAAAGAATTAAGGTGTTCAACAAATGGAGTATCTAGTATTTGACTATATGAAGTTCTAAAGGCAAAGTATTCTTTTAAAGTCATTATATAGTAATTTTGGAAAGTATGTTACACACAGTATATATAATATGAGCTTAGTTGGTAATATGTGTATTTTATATATTCAGTGGCAGTGCCAAGGGGAACAGGGAAGAGGTTTATCCATCCCATAATCTCCATCAGCCCCCACAATGATATAAACATTTAATACTTGTGTCAACCTTATGTGAATTGCTATTCAAATGTAGTTTTAACTCTACCAGATTGCTACCCTTAAGCCTCTTTAAAGAAATTCTAGAGCTGACATTCTCTCATTATATATTATTTACATATAGATAGAAAAATGTCTGGATGTGTATGTGCTAAATGGTAACAATTGGTTTCTTCTAACTTTTTCAGTTTATTTTTTCTCTTTGCTAATTTCTGTGTTGTTTTTTTACAGTAAGCATAAATTGTATTAGTAATAAAAAATAAATATTATAAAATTAATTAACTTTTTTAAAACACACATACAGAAAAGAAAAAAGCAAACGAAAGCTGAAAAGCAATAGTGAGGTTCTTTGAACTATTTGATTTCTTTGGAGAAAGGCAAAATATCAGACCAGAGGATAACAATTATGCTTTTCCGTCAGTTGTTAATATGTGGAAGACCCTCTTTGAAAGTGTTGGTATAAGGTTACTCTTAGGATCTGCACTTACATTTCATCCTTATGATTCTTTTCAATTGGATACAGTTACACTCTCCTATATAAGAAGTTCAGTACTGGGGTTGCTCTCCATTTCATCAGGAAGCAAATAACTAGTTCTCTTTATAATTAGTTTCTTTAATGCTACATTACATATGTTTTTCAGCTCTCTTACTTACTCTCTTGATTCCTGTGGTTTCTCTAGCTTTTGACTGCTAGTCTGAACTTGTATGCATTTATCTTATCTTTTGGAAGCTGTACCATTCTCTTTAATATGTGTGTATATATCTAATAACCCAACTCCCTGTTTTTTACTGGCCTACCTGGTTTTTGCTTTTATTCTTTATAGGCTTTGTTCTGTATGTCTTACTGTCAATTTAGTTGCTGACCTACCTAGACTCTAGCTTCTGTATATTTGATTTCCTACTCTGTCTCTACACTTGACTCTTAATCATTGTCCTAATACAGACTGAAGAGCCTTACCCTTGTTGTAATAAAGAATTCTGGTGAAAAAAAATTTAAAAATTACATTGAAAATATGCATAATAAGCCAATTATTCCTAACTGAAGGAAAAGCTTTGAGTTTCTGTTTATTGGAATTTAAGGTGTTGTCATATTTCTATTCCTTCCCATTAGGCTAAAAGACCTCACTAGCCAGCTAGCTGGCTCGGACTACAGTGGGTAATTTTGCTTGTTTCCATTGCTTAATCTCCTTTAATAAAACTCATTTTATCAGATCCTAAAGTGGCCAATAACAAGTAGTGATTAATTCATTATTGTGGCAACATGGATGGACCTGGAAGATATTATGCTTAGTGAAATGTCAGGCGGAGAAAGACAAATACTGTATGTTTTCACTTATATGTAAAATATAAAAATAAAACAAATCAACGAATATAACATCACAGAAACAGACTCTGAGATACAGATAGCAAACTAGTGGTCCTCAGAAGGGAGAGGTGTAGGGCGAGGGCCAAAATAGGTGAAGGGGATTAGCAGGTACAAATAGCTAGGTATAAAATAAGTTACAAGGATGTAATGTACAGCACAAGGATTATAGCCAAAGTAAAAATATAAAATCACTATGTTGTACACTTGAAACCAGTATAATATTGTAAGGCAACTATACTTCAATTAAAAAAATTTGTTCTATAACTGTAGGGGTCTGGGGACAAAGTATATACAATCTTTCTATTGAAACTACTGATGGCACTATAATTGGAGATCTGTGACTATAGAATATAACCTATAAATGCTTTTTTGTTACACAACTTGTGTGTGATTTGAAGAATGATTTAGGTACTAATTCAATTTATATAATTATGTAAGATAATACATAATATTATTTTGCAGTTTAGATAATTCATGTCATTCTGTGATACAGTTAATGGGCCAATTATTGGGCAGTTTATTTTTTTTAATATAAATTTTGGGGTAGCTACCTTTGGTTTTGAATTGCTGACTTTTGGTTGAGGTTATTCTCTCCAAAACCATCTTAATTGTTTGTTTTATTCACTGGCTATTATGCATGATTCTTTGGGTAAATGTATTTTTTCTCAGAACTATTCATAAAGGTACTTTCTGCAAGACCAAGAATTACATGTACAGTACAGAGTTTACAGAGTTGGAGAAAAAGAGTTATTTCTTGGTCCAAGTCAAGAGTAAATCTGATTTAAATGCATATGTTAATCCAGCGCACATGTTTTTGGAACTAGGAACTAGATAAAAACCTTGCATGTTTTGTGAGCTTTTAATGTAGCTATGTCTGTTTTTATTTTATATTAATAGGAAAGTTAAAGGAGGAAATATTGATGTACATCCATCAGAAAAAGCACTCATTGTTCAATATGAAGTGGAAGCTACCATTCTTGGAGAAATGGGGGATCCCATGTTGGGAGAACGAAAGGAATGCCAAAAAATGTAAGTTTTCTTCATTTGTGCACATTTGAAAGTAGTAAACTTTATAGAAATCTGATGTTATTTAAACTTGCATAGATGATAAATGATTATGGTGTTCTTACAGACATACATTATCTCAGTGAAGCAGAGACTATATTAAATTATAAATATAGAGTATATTCCAGAGAAAATCATGTTTATGTGAGCATAATTGGAATCTAATGAAAAATGCCTATTCTTATTTATCCCATTTAGTAAATGCATATAATAGAATATAACTTGTGAAATCAACTATAAAAGATATGTTTATATAGGACTTTTTAGCTTAATTTAGGAAATTTGTATCTTAGGGGATCCTGTGTTGTTCTTTCTTCCCTGGAATTACAGAAAGTGATATGACATCCAGAATTCACAAATGGGGCATGTACCTTGAATTCATCCCCTAAAAATCTAGCGCTGTGAAAGATAATTAGTAATAGGACAAGCATTTTCTGACTAAATGAATTGAGCTTAGGTCTCCCAATGTTCTACACACTTTCCTTCCTGCTTTCATAGTACTTTCAGGAGTCCCTTGGGAACTGGCCTTCTTCATAAGTCTTCAGTTGCGCTGGCGATGATCTTGCGCTTCTTCCATAGTTTTATGGAAGTAGAGAGGGTCTGAGATCACCTAGTATTCTTTCCCAACTTTCTTCCCCCCATAGATAATTTTAATTTGGGAACTAGTTAAAAAGTTAGTGTGTTTTGGTGGTATTAAGTATATTCAGGATGCTAGAAGTGCATGTGATAGTATTTAGCACACTGAACAGCACTATATTTTAAATATATAGCAGTAGTTCTCAGCTGGTTAGGATTTTTCCCCCAGGGGACATTTGGCAGTACCTGGAGACATTTTGGTTCTCATAACTGGAGGGTGCTATTGGTATCTAGTGGATAGAGGCTGGGGTGCTGCGAAACATCCTACAATGCGTAAGATAGGCACTTACAAACAAAAAATTATTTGGCCCCAAATTTTTATAGTGTTTCAATTAAGAAACTTCATTGTATAGAAACCTGAAGAGAGAAGCTACCTACTGTCTTACTAAGATCTGTAGTCTCTCTTCTTATTTGGGTTAAAAGGCTAAATTACACAGATAATTCATTAAAAATAAACGAGTCTTTGGATAATCCACTAGATTGAAGAGATATACACATGCACACATACATACTTACACTGTAGATTTTAACTCACATGCTCACAGTTTTTTGTGTTCTCTCACACTTTCTTCCATTTGTGTGTTTGTTATTGCTGCCTAAATTTTGTACATTTTGAGAAAGTAACGTCTCTTGAGATTTTATTAATTTGACTTCCAAAGAAAAGCTAGCAGATTAGGGGGTCTTTGCCTTTAGAACCTCATGCATCCACATTTCATGAGAGAAATTTAGTTTTTAGTTTTTAATGGTGTAGTCAGTAGACTTATTCAATTAAAATTAAGTGAGGGCTTCCCTGGTGGCACAGTGGTTGAGAGTCCGCCTGCCAATGCAGGGGACGAGGGTTCGTGCCCCGGTCCGGGAGGATCCCACATGCCGCGGAGCGGCTGGGCCTGTGAGCCATGGCCGCTGAGCCTGCGCGTCTGGAGCCTGTGCTCCGCAACGGGAGAGGCCACAACAGTGAGAGGCCCGCGTACCGCAAAAAAAAAAAAAAAAAAAAAAAAGTGAGAATGTTGTTATTGTTTGAAAATCTGTAGGCTTTCTAGACAAGGGGTACATTCACTAGAGTCAGCCACTTGGAAAGAGTTACTACCAACTGGCTAGTGTAAGTGGATTTAAACATCAGTATGGGAAAAACCTCTGTAACCCAACTTTGTGGTATTCAACCTGGCTGCTCAAGGTTTGCAGAGGAATCATATTGTGGGAGCAAAAGAAGAATATGGTTTGTTCATAGTTCAGGAGGATTTATCAATGGTGGCAGCTGGGGGTGAAGGTTTTGAGGGGGACACTCATATAGATTGAGATAGGTGTGAAATGAAACTGTCATTAAATTGTGGTAGTCAGTGCTATGGCTCAGGTCCAGAAGACATGTATTTCATTCTCCCTTATCGTATAAAGGAATGTATAAGCTCACCTTCAACAGAGTCCCAGTTTTCTGAACATTTCATTATGAGAAATCTATGGTTAAGGTCCAAAAATAATATGGGCATTTAAAAAATTTATTTATTTATTTTTGCTGTGTTGGGTTTTCGTTTCTGTGCGAGGGCTTTCTCTAGTTGTGGCAAGCGGGGGCCACTCTTCATCGTGGTGTGCGGGCCTCTGACTATCGTGGCCTCTCTTGTTGCGGAGCACAGGCTCCAGACGCGCAGGCTCAGTAGTTGTGGCTCACGGGCCTAGTTGCTCCACGGCATGTGGGATCCTCCCAGACCAGGGCTCGAACCTGTGTCCCCTGCATTAGCAGGCAGATTCTCAAACACTGTGCCACCAGGAAAGCCCAATATGGGCATTTTTTGGTATGAGTTTTTGGTATTACTAATAGGCATGGGCTGTCTAATGAAGGGGGCCTATTTTTTTATTTTAGAAATAATCAGTGAGCACACAGCTGACATTTTCTAAAAATTCTAGTCCTACATATTTTTTGTCTCTTTTAACAAGGGAAGGATTTAGGAGAGAGATGTACACACTAACAGAAGAGAATCTTTCTGTTACTTGGATGGAAAGAAGATGATGAATCAGATTGCTAATATATATATTGGTAGAAAATAAATCTAAAAAAAGATAGAAAAAATCTGCTTTATTAAATCAAGATACTACTGCACACCTATTAAAATGTGTAAAGTCTAAAACACTGATAGCACCAGATGCTGGTGAGGATGTAGAGCAACAGGAACTCATTCATTGCTGGTGGAAATACAAAATGCTACAGCTACTTTGGAAGTCATTTTGGCAGTTTCTTACAAAGCTAAACATACACTTACCATATGATCCAACAGTTGTGCTCCTAGATATTAACCCAAATGAGTTGAAAATGTATTTCCACACAGAAACCTACACATGAATGTTTATAGCAGCTTTATTTATAACTGTCAACAATTTTAAGTAACCAAGATATCCTTCAGTAGGCAGATGGGTAAACAAACTGTGTTGCATGCATATAGTCAAGTACTATTCAGCACTAAAAAGAAATCAACCATCAAGCTGTGAAAAGACACAGAGGAACCTAAATGAATATTGCTAAATGAAAAGCCAGACTGGAAAAGCTATATACTGTATGATTCCAACTGTACGACCATCTAGAAAAGGCAAAACTAAAGTAAAAATAGATTAGAAGTTGTCAGGAGTTCGGGGGTGGGAGGGGAGAATATGTGGAGCACAGGGCATTCTTAGGGTAGCAAAACTATTTTGTATGCTACTTTAATGGTGGATACATGAAATTATGCATTTGTCCAAGTGCACAGAACTATACAATACAAAGAGTGAACCCCAATGTATACTTAGACTTTAGTTAATAATATATCAATAGTGATTCATCAATTGTGACAAAGTTACCACACTATCACAAGATGGTAATAATAGAAGAAACTGTACTGGGGGAGGGTAGTGGGGACATATATGGAAACTCTGTACTTTCAGCACAGATTTTCTGTAAACCTAAAACTGCTCTAAAAAAACAAGTAGGAAAATTTCAAAAATACATGTTTATAGAGTTTCTTTTGTGCTTCTTCTCAATCAGATTTATGGAAACTCAAGATTTCCCAGTTCCTTGTTAAAATTAAACGTGGAGATGTCTTTTGAGAGTTTTTCTCTGAATAGACTTTTCTTTATATCTCTGCTTTCTGATGGGCAGCTAAAGTTATACAAAAATATTAAACAGTTTAAAAGATTTAAAAGGTAGGAACTTAAACAGCCAAATAAATTAGAGAAAAATTAAAATAAAGGGACAGAGTATTGCTAGGGTTCTTGTTACAGACATTAGAAGCCACTTTAGAAAATTCAAGCATAAAAGGAATTTATTAAAGGCTATTAGGTAGCTTATAGATCCCAAGAGGACCAGATTCGAGGATGACTATAAAGCTGTGAACAGTATTCAAATCACTTTACTAGACTTGTTTCAGGAGAGATCATCTGTATCTGAATAATGATTTCACAGATGCTAAGTGCAGGACATTTTTCTGAGGTCTCTGTCCCTGTTGCCTCTAATACCTTGAGTGTCTCCAAAAATTGGCCATCTTCACTAAGAAGTATTTCAACATAGTGGCTACTTTCTTATGTTTCTCATTTTGAATCTAAGCTTTGCATGAATGCATCTGCTTTGCAAGAATCTTTTGCCACCAGTTTGAGTCTTCACCCTGAACCTAATTTTATGTCCTTATAGCTTTCTTTGGTGCCATGAATCCACGTAAATTGGTAGTTGTTTCCAGATTTTTAACAACCTTTTCTTATTGACCTTCCAGTGAATCTCCTGGATTAAATTAAAAAGGAGGGAGAACCTGTTTTGTCTTTCTTTTTAATGTACTAACAGTTATAACTATATTTATTTGTTCTTCAGCATTACTCATATAGATCTTAAAATGCATCCTACTTCTTTTTCTTGTGTCTTCTATATAATTTCCATCAGAACAACCGAATCCAAATATATTAATATTGTGTCTTACCCCTAACTGAAAAGAAAATGACTGTGAATATGGTCAAGAAAATGATTTATTTTTGGCAGTATGGATTTTCACATCTAATAATAATTAAAAACTTTATGTGATATCAGAAAGACTTTAAAAACAAGCTCTCTGGATATGCTATCCTGCCTAGAAGAGTCAGATGTAGATTTTACCATTCCTTTTGTTATCTTACTTATCCAGCTCAAGGAAAATCATTGCTTTGCATTTTTTTCTAAGCCTAGTTATATCTAATACTTTATTATATTTTACTAAAAGAGACTATGTTAGGTACATTTAAAGGTTTTGTAAATTATTTAAAAGAAGTATTCTTTGAGTTATCACTTATTTTAATAATACCTGAGTTGGAAAATTCTGATATGCCTGCAGCATTCGTCTTAAGAGTCTCAATGCCAACACAGATATAACTTCCCTGGCACGAAAGGTGGTTGAAGAATGTAAACTCATTCATCCCTCAAAGCTAAATGAGGTAGAACAGCTGTTGTACTATCTCCAGAACCGCCGTGATTCAGTGTCAGGAAAAGGTAAGCAGAAGAATTCCTAACTTTTTAATGTAAAACCAGAGTTGTTTGACTATAGTTTGTACTTTTGATATTTGAATGGTGAGTTTTCTTTTGCCAGTGCTCTAAGTAAGTGAATGAAATAATAAAGAAACATACTAGTTTCCTACATGCCAGGCTTTATGTTAGATGCTTCCAAAATGATCTGTTTCATACTGTGTGTGTACACATGTGCTGAAATAAAGAATAAAAAAGCAAATACCATATTGATTCTAGAATAATAAAAGGAGAAAATTGGGAGCAGAAAACCTGTTTTCTCTACCCCAGCAACTAGATTTATATTTTCTAAATTTTTTATTGACATTTAATTGATAATTTGGATTTCTTATTTAAATGTTAAAATATATGTCATATGCATAAGTTTTGTGAATCTTTGTTAGGAAAACATTACCTTTTCATTCCTAAACATCTTTGTTGTTACCATTCTTCTATCTTTAATTACCTCATAAAAGAACCAAGCCATTAAAATATTAGAGCTAAGCAGTTGATTATTTATAGAAGACATTTTGGAATAATCCAAACCCAAAACAAAACGAGAGTACAGACATTTGAATGGAAAGTCATCTCAGATTATTCAGTGGTTAGTTATTCCATTTCATAGTATTTATTAAGTTTACATGTATCTCTCTTTTATCATTGGTGAATTCTAAAATATGGTACCGTTGAAATAACTTATACTTAAGTTTTGATTGTATTAAATAGAAAAATGAAAGAGAAAATTCATTTGGACTTTTTTCAGATTAACCAGTCTTCTCTCTCCATCCACAGCAAATAAAATGCCTTGTGCCTAATATATACTTTTATTAATTGGCACTGTATATAATATCTAACATACTATAGCTGTGAATTTATTTAAAAGCAAAAATGAACATTTTGAATTTGATTGTTTCCAACTACATAGCTGGCACTCAGTGTATCCCTATTAATTATTAATAATAAGTGCTATAAGGAAAATATTATCAAAAATTTTATTAACTATTTTTTGATACGATATTCCTGTTAACAGTGTTACTAAATGATGAGAGATAGCTTCAATAAGTAAGTGAGAAAAATAAATTCTATGCTCCTTTAAGATGTGTGTGTACTTATTGTAGGTTGTACAATATAGTTAAAATTGATCTTTCCTAATGCTAAATTAATATAATTCCGAGGGCATTTGTAATAAAATATCTTTAAACAAATGAAAACCCTTTCACTGAATTTTCAGAGTAAATCAGTCTTCTTACCTCCTTCCCCAGAAATTAGAGGAATATGAGGAAATTTTCATATTATCATAAGTAGATAAATTAATTCAAATCAATATGTTT
Source organism: Pseudorca crassidens (assembly GCF_039906515.1). NCBI lineage: Eukaryota > Metazoa > Chordata > Mammalia > Artiodactyla > Delphinidae > Pseudorca > Pseudorca crassidens. The sequence goes on along the minus strand of NC_090297.1, from coordinate 125,908,113 downwards.
CTCTATATGGATATTAATGTTTGGAGGCATATATGAAATGCTATACTATAGTATATGTACACTTATTTTTTATTTTTTATTTTTCTGCGGTACGCGGGCCACTCACTGTTGTGGCCTCTCCCGTTGCGGAGCGCAGGCTCTGGACGCGCAGGCTCAGCGGCCATGGCTCACAGGCCCAGCCGCTCTGCGGCATGTGGGATCTTCCTGGACCGGGGCACGAACCCTTGTCCCCTGCATCGGCAGGCGGACTCTCAACCACTGCGCCACCAGTGAAGCCCTGTACACTTATTTTTAAAAACTATTCCATTTTCTTTCTTTTTTACTTGATATTCTCTATTTCAAAACCAGAAACCTAGCCCTAAAAGTGGTTGAAATAAAACAATAATAGTTATTTGATTATGTGATTCTTTACCATAAGTATTTTTTTTTCTTTGCTTAATTAAAATCACTGTCATAGTAAATTATCTGTTTGAGGAAAAATCTAGCTGTTAAGAAAACATAACTTTGGGCTTCCCTGGTGGCGCAGTGGTTGAGAATCTGCCTGCTAATGCAGGGGACACGGGTTCGAGCCCTGGTCTGGGAGGATCCCACATGCCGCGGAGCAACTGGGCCCGTGAGCCACAACCACTGAGCCTGCACATCTGGAGCCTGTGCTCTGCAACAAGAGAGGCCGCGATAGTCAGAGGCCCGCGCACCGTGATGAAGAGTGGCCCCCACTTGCCACAATTAGAGAAAGCCCTCGCACAGAAACGAAGACGCAACACAGCAAAAATAAATTAATTAAAAAAATAATAATAACCACTTTAAAAAAAAAACAAAAGAAAACATAACTTTGTCCATAACGGCTACCTTCCTCTGAAAACAATCAGGGCTAATTCCTATTATATGTAAAACATTTGCTAATTATAGAATCAAAAATTTGATACTACTTGAACTTATTTTAATGTACATTCATTGCTTAGGTTTTTGACGCAGATCAGAGCAGTGAAGCATTTTTGATAATTTTTTTACAAAATGAAGTTCTGCTATGAATCAAATAATTCAACATAAAAAATGACTCAAAGTTGTGTTCAACACCTTTGAATACCTCTTTAATTCATTTGGGAACAAGTGAGGATTAAATTAGCACAAATATTAAACATTTACCTTTTAATTTATGATCCTAATTTTGTTTAAAAAATCAGCAACTGTATTTTAGCTTTTTAACTTTATCCAAGTTATTTCTTTTCCTTTTCCTTTGTTAATTTTTATTTTAGTTTTTATATTACTCAACTCATGAGTTTTTCTTTGCCTTATTGATTTTCCTATTCTTAAATGTGAATTAGGAAAAGAAGGAAAACTCAAAATGGAGTATTTTGCTTCTTGTTGACAAGTCTGGCTATTTGCATACCTAAAATGTTAGCCAAAGAGGAAGTTTAAATTGCTACCTGACATAACTTGGAGATTATTTATAGATTTTATTATACTGTCTGTGATATCCTTATTAGAACAAATGCATTATAGATGAACATTTTTTATACATTGGAAAAGAGGTTATTTCATAAATTACCCATTTGAAGATCCCCAACTTAGCTAGAATTAAACTCAGCTGCTGAAAATAAAAATTACCCAGAAACCTAAAAACATTGCTCTTCTCATAAGAAAAAAATCTTTTTACAGAAAAAAAAGAAAAATCAAGCAAGCCTAAAGATCCACCTCCTTTTGAAGGAATGGAGGTAAGACTGTATTTTTATCTAATAGAGAATTGATTCTAAGGTATTGCTTTTTACCATCAATAATTCATACAATCACATTAAACAAATGTGGAATTTTAAAAAATGGTTGAACTTAAACTACCTGGAAAAGGTAGAAAATCAGTATTTAATAAAGGCAAAAATTATTGGATGTGTCTTTTAGACATAATTTATTTTGATAACTACGTTGTGAAATGTTTTAAATATTCTTATTCTACTATGTTTTAAAGTATGTTTAATTTATTACGGTAGATACTATTTTGAATTACATTTAAGATACTTTATCAATATAAATAGGCCAGTTTTAGAGTTTATGTACATCCCATTTTATCATATGGTTTATGACTACTTTCACTCAGGAGTCCTATCACCCAAAGGTCTAATTTCCCCCTCTACAAAAGGATGGCAACTGTAAGTCCTTTGAAAACTTGTCTCTTACTATCAAGGGCAGTTTATTGATCACAAAATACCATTCCTTTGACATTGGCTCTGTTGAGCATTATTCTTTTAGAGTACTTCCTTCCTCTTCCTTTGTTTCAGATTGATGAAGTTGCTAACATTAATGACATGGATGAGTACATTGAGTTATTATATGAAGATATTCCTGACAAGGTTCGGGGTTCTGCTTTGATCCTACAGCTTGCTCGAAATCCTGATAACTTGGAAGAACTACTATTGAATGGTAGAATTTATAGACTTGAATTTATAGACTTATCTATAAATATTTAAAGTAGAATTATTATTGTGAAATATGATTTTTTAAATTTATTATCATAGAGGGGTAAGCCAAAATTATTATATCAAGCTTAGGAATGCACTTATTTTCCAGCTCTTTATTACTTTCCTTCTTACTCAAATTTCTTAACATGTGGGCATAACATTTAAATATTCTCTGGAGGACTCACTAATAATTTAAACCAGAAAAGTAAAGCATTAATGGTACTGAATCTTTTCTTCCTTCTATTCTGGAAGACTTTTTATTTTTTATTCTATTCTGGAAGACTTTTTATTCTTTCAATTAGGATACAATATCAGACTTTTGACATTTGCACATGTATGTATATGCTTTTATTAAATTACAGTTCCAATATTAGTTTTCTTTTAATAGCACAGCCAAAAATAGTAATCTTTTAAATTTCATTTAGATTGATTTTGATACCAAGTATTTGCTTTCTTTTCATTAGAAGTGCTGGGTAATAAAAGAAAACGGAGATATAATGCTCTTAAAACCTTTTTTCTCAGTAATACCAATGTAGAATACCACTATAGAATTATGATTTTCTGATTACACTTTTGCCAAAAATAAAATATGGAAGATATTGTTATGATATGATTTCCATCACATGTGAAGGAATGTGAAGGAAATCTTATCAACACTTTGTAGCATGGAAAATATATCCAGAGATCTTTCCAGAGAGTCATAGGATATTACCAATATTCCAGTTAGGAAATTTGTACATTTTAAGTATTTTCTAAATTATACAACTCATATATTAATATATTCTTTTTAAAGAATTAGAGTATTACAGATAAAACCCCCTTTGACCATTAGTCTATAATCTGTTAGAAGTTTGGAGTGCATTCTTCCAGATCTTTTCCATATATTTATACATATATATATAGGTTTTTTTCCTGTATTAAAGAATAGAGTATTACCTTATATGAATTTTTATGTTAATTATATCACACCTCTTACTTGGTAATTTTTTCTCCATGTAGTAATGGTTCAAGATTATATGCATATAGATACATACAATGTAATTAGTTTTGAACTACTTTTGATTATTGTATTTTATGAAGTTATGCATATTCTTTAGCCATTCCCCTTTTGATGGTCATTTGATTGTTTCCAAAGTTTTCAGTAGGGAACTATAGTGAACATCTTTGTTCATATCTTATATACACAGGCAAGGGTTTTTTAAGTGTGTGTACACAGAAACAAAGGTCATACAGAAATGCAGGTCATAATTTCTTAGGGATATTTCTGAATTGTCCTCCAAAGTGGTTGTACCACTGTCTCTCCAGACCAATGGAATATGAAGGCTATAAAACTTAAACATTTTTGCCACTGCATTGTTGGTAATAAACAATATCTCTTTGTTTTAAGTTGTATTTGCCTGATTAATGAATTTGATCTTTTTCTCATGTCACTAGACTTCTGGAATTCCTACCCTGTGAAGTTTGAATTTATATATACATGTGAATATATGTATATTTATATATGAGTATACATCCTTTTTCTTTTATATATATGTATTATATATACAGTCATCCCTTGATATCCATGGGGGATTGGTTCTGAGGCCTGCCAAGGATACCAAAATCTGCAGATGCTCAAGTCCCATAGTTAGTCCTCCATATCCTTACATCTGCAGATGCAACCAACCACAGATCTTGTACAGTTGACCCTTAAACAACATGAGTTTGAACTGCCTGGGTCCACTTATGCACACATAAGTTTAAACCCATGTTCAAGTATAAATGGGCCTGTGCAGTTCAGACCCATGTTGTTCAAGGGTCAACTATGCATCCTTTTTCTTTTATGTACTTAGAAATAGTTTTTTTCAGTCTGTCTTTTTGTGTGTGTGTGTGACATATCTTTTTCCATTCTTTTACTTTCACCCTATTTGTGTCTTTGAATCTGAAGTGTTTCTGTTGTAGAATGCATACAGTTGGATCATATTTTTTTAATACATTCAAATAATCTGCCTTTTGATTGGCGTGTTTATTCTATTTACCATTAACATAATTACTCATAAAGGATTGTCATCTAACACTTTGTGTTTTCTGTATGTCTTTATCTTTTTTCTTCTGTTTCTCCATTACTACCTTCTTTTGTGTGAAATTTTGTCTAGTATACCATTTTAATTCTTTTGTTGTTCCTTTACTGTATTTTCCTGAATTATATTTTCTAAGTGGTTACCCTAGGATTACAGATACCATCTTAAATTTTAAAAATCTAGTTTAAGTTAATGCCAACATAATTTTAACAATATACAAAAACTTTCCTTCAGTATACCTCTATTCCCACCCCATACCTTTATACTATTATTTCATACATATTACATCTGCATACATTATCAGCCTATCAGCAAGTAATATAATTATTGATGTATGCATTTGAAAATCAGATAGAAGATAATACAATAAAAAATATGTTTATAATGTCTTTTATATTTATAGAGTTACCTTTACCGGTGCTCTTTTTTTCTCTGTTTGGATTTAAGTTACTCTCTAGTGTCCTTGCATTTCAGCCTGATGGAATCCCTTTAGTATCTCTCATAGAAAAGGTCTACTAGCAACAAATTCTCTAAGTTTTTATTTACCTAGGAATAACTTTTCTTCTGTTTAAAGGGTAGTTTTGCTGGATATAGAATTACTGGTTGACAGTCTTTTTCTTTTACAATTTGAATATGTCATCCCACTGGCTTCACGTCTGCATGGTTTCTGATGTGAAACCAACTGTTAACCTTATTGAGGACCATGTGTACATGTTGAACTGATTTTCTCTTGCTACTTTCAACATTTGCTTTACCTTTGGCTTTTGCCAGTTTGACTTATGATGTGTTTAGGTGGTCATATCTTTGAGTTTATCTTGCTTGGAATTTGTGGAGCTTCTTGGATATGTAGATTAATGTTTTTAATCAAGTTTAGGAAGTTTCGGCCATTATTTTGTTAAATATTTATTTAGCTTCTTTCTCTCTATCCTTTCCCCTTGGGATCCCCGTGTTAGTAAGCTTGTTGATGTCATATAGGTCTTTGAAGCTCTATTTATTTCTTTCTGTTCCTCAGACTGGATAATCTTAATTAACCTGCCTTTACATTTGTTGATTTTTTTTCTAATTCACATCTGCTGTTAGGACCATCTAATGAAATTTTCATTTCAGAAATCATACTTGGAACTTCAGAATTTCTATTTGGTTCATTTTGTATAATTTGTATCTCCTTATTGATATTCTTTGTTTGGTGAGACGTAATTCTCATACCTTCTCATATTTTCCTTTAATTCTTTAGACATCATTTCCTTTAGTTCTTTAAATATATTTACAGTAACTTCACATAATTTAAAATCTTTGTCTCATAAGTTCAAAATGTGAGCTTCCTCATGGACAGTTTCTATTGAATGCTGTGTTTTCTGAGTATGGGATATACTGTCCTATTTCTTTGCATGTGTTGTATTTTTTGTTGTTGTTGAAATAATATTGGGGCAACTCTGGAAATCAGATTTCCACTCCTTTCCGGACTTGTTATATTTGCTGTTTATTTGTTTAATGAGTTTCCTGGATTAATTAATTATGTAAAGTCTGTATTCTTTGTCTCTGCAGTCACTGAAGCCTCTGCTCAGTTAGTTTAGTGGTAACTAATGATTAGATAGAGATTTCTTTAAATGCCTGGCACAGAGTTTCCCAGCCTTTGCTGAGGGGCTGTGGGTGTGTACATGTGGGTGGGAGGATGTCTTCAGTGCTCAAGGAAGTAGTTTACAAGCCTTAGCCTTCAATTGCTGCTTGAACATTGCCTCAAGGTTGGCCAGAGACGAGAGATTAGGCTCTTTTAGGTCTTTCCCTGGTATGTGCACATTTCTACATGTGTGCCGGGCCTTCTGGAGTCCCAGGAATGTGTTGGAGTCTTTCAAAGACCCAGTGAATATCTCATTTCCCAGTTTTTTCTTTTAAAGTGTTTTGGTTAGCCTCTTGTTACCTCAAGTTGGCTAGGCTGCTGCTGCACATAGCTGCAGTGTTGCTGCTGGTAGTTTTCAGCAAATGCCCTGGGTCTAAGGCTGTTTGTAAGAGCAATCTCTGAGTCAGGTCAAATAAAGCCAAACCATGGGAATGGAGCTTTTCAGCAAGTATCCTGATGGATAAGATATTGACAGTTCACTGGAGTGGGAATTTGGGGGAGCACCACACTGTTCTACTTCCTCCAGCTGTTGCTGGGCTACTGTTTTTCACAGATATCATGGTTGTGATACTGTTGGTTTTCAAAGTTTCCACAAACTTGCACAGAGGGGATGGATTAGGGCAAGTTGAAATGCCACAGAGCTCACTGTTCTTACCAAGTCAGCCATATTTCTTAAATAAACACTTCTTGAGTTTTTGCAAAACTAATTTCCAGAGTTCTAAAAGAGTTGATTTTGAAAAACTTTACCAGTATTATATTTGCTTATGGAAGAGTGGATTTTTGCAGGTCCTTACTCTGCTCTTCCTAAAGTCCTTGGCCCTGGAATTCATTTTTGTTGAAAGTGACAGGTAGAGATGTAATTTTATTTTTTTCCACATTGTATAGCCAGTTATTCCAACTTAGTTATTTTTTTGTTAACATCTTTATTGGAGTATAATTGCTTTACAATGGTGTGTTAGTTTCTGCTTTATAACAAAGTGAATCAGCTATACATATACGTACATCCCCATGTCTCCTCCCTCTTGCGTCTCCCTCCCACTCTCCCTATGCCACCTCTCTAGGTGGTCACAAAGCACTGAGCTGATCTCCCTGTGCTATGTGGCTGCTTCCCACTAGCTATCTGTTTTACAACTGGTAGTGTATATATGTCCATGCCACTCTCTCACTTGGTCCCACCTTACCCTTCCTCCTCCCCATGTCCTGAAGTCCATTCTCTACGTCTGCATCTTTATTCCTGTCCTGCCCCTAGGTTCTTCAGAACCACTTTTTTTCTTTTTTTTTTTTAGATTCCATATATGTTAGCATACAGTATTTCTTTTTCTCTTTCTGATTTACTTCACTCTGTATGACAGACTCTAGGTCCATCCACCTAACTACAAGTAACTCAATTTTGTTTCTTCTTATGGCTGGGTAATATTCCATTGTATATATGTGTCACATCTTCTTTATCCATTCATCTGTCGATGAACACTTAGGTTGCTTCCATGTCCTGGCTATTGTAAATAGAGCTGAAATGAACATTGTGGTACATGCCTCTTTTTGAATTATGGTTTTCTCAGGGTGTATGCCCAGTAGTGGGATTGCTGGGTTGTATGATAGTTCTATTTTTAGTTTTTTAAGGAACCTTCATACTGTTCTCCATAGTGGCTATATCAATTTACATTCCCACCAAAAGTGCAAGAGGGTTCCCTTTTTTCCACACCCTCTCCAGCATGTATTGTTTGTAGATTTTTTGATGATGTCCATTCTGACTTGTGTGAGGTGATACCTCATTGTAGTTTTGATTTGCATTTCTCTAATGATTAGTGATGTTGAGCATTCTTTCATGTGTTTGTTGGCAATCTGTATATCTTCTTCGGAGAAATGTCTGTTTAGGTCTTCTGCCCATTTCTGGATTGGGTTGTTTGTTGTTTTTGATATTGAGCTGCATAAGCTGCTTGTAAATTTCAGAGATTAATCCTTTGTCAGTTGCTTCATTTGCAAATATTTTCTCCCATTCTGAGGGTTGCCTTTTCGTCTTGTTTATGATTTCCTTTGCTGTGCAAAAAAAAGCTTTTAACTTTCATTAGGTCCCATTTGTTTATTTTTGTTTTTATTTCCATTTCTCGGAGATGGGTCAAAAAGGATCTTGCTGTGATTTATGTCATAGAGTGTTCTGCCTATGTTTTCCTTTACAACTTTTATGGTGTCTGGCCTTGCATTTAGGTCTTTAATCCATTTTGAGTTTATTTTTGTGTATGGTGTTAGGGAATGTTCTAATTTCATTCTTTTACATGTAGCTGTCCAGTTTTCCCAGCCTCACTTATCAAAGAGGCTGTCTTTTCTCCATTGTATATTCTTGCCTCCTTTATCAAAAATAAGGTGAGCATATGTGCGTGGGTTTATTTCTGGGCTTTCTATCCTGTTCCATTGATCTATATTTCTGTTTTTATGCCAGTACCATACTCTCTTGATTACTGTAGCTTCGTAGTATAGTCTGAAGTCCAGGAGCCTGATTCCTCCAGCTCTGTTTTTCTTTCTCAAGATTGCTTTGGCTATTCGGGGTCTTTTGTGTTTCCATACAAATTGTGAAATTTTTTGTTCTAGTTCTGTGAAAAATGCCATTGGTAGTTTGATAGGGATTGCATTGAATCTGTAGATTGCTTTGGGTAGTATAGTCATTTTCACAATGTTGACTCTTCCAACCCAAGAACAGGGTGTATCTCTCCATCTGTTTGTATCATCTTTAATTTCTTTCATCAGTGTCTTATAGTTTTCTGCATACAGGTCTTTTGTCTCCTTAGCTAGGTTTATTTCTAGGTATTTTATTCTTTTTGTTGCAATGGTAAATGGGAGTGTTTCCTTCATTTCTCTTTCAGATTTTTCATTTTTAGAGTATAGGAATGCAAGACATTTCTGTGTACTACTTTTGTATCCTGCTACTTTACCAGATTCATTGATTAGCTCTAGTAGTTGTCTGATAGCATCTTTAGGATTCTCTGTGTATAGTATCATGTCATCTGCAAACAGTGACAGCTTTACTTCTTCTTTTCCGATTTGGATTCCTTTTATTTCTTTTTCTTCTCTGCTTCCTCTGGCTAAAACTTCTAAAACTATGTTGAATAATAGTGGTGAGAGTGGCCAACCTTGTCTTGTTCCTGATCTTACAGCAAATGGTTTCAGTTTTTCACCATTGAGAACGATGTTGGCTGTGGGTTTGTCATATATGGCCTTTACTATGCTGAGGTAAGTTGCCTCTATGCCTACTTTCTCTAGGGTTTTTTTAATCATAAATGGGTGTTGAATTTTGTCGAAAGATTTTCTGCATCTATTGAGAGGACCATATGGTTTTTCTCCTTCAATTTGTTAATATGGTGTATCACATTGATTGATTTGCATATATTAAAGAATCCTTGCATTCCTGGTATAAACCCCAGTTGATCATGGTATATGATCCTTTTAATGTGCTGTTGGATTCTGTTCGCTAGTATTTTGTTGAGGATTTTTACATCTATTTTCATCAGTGCTATTGGCCTGTAGTTTTCTTTCTCTGTGATATCTTTATCTGGTTTTGGTATCCGGGTGATGGTGGCATCGTAGAATGAGTTTGGGAGTGTTCCTCCCTCTGCTATATTTTGGAAGAGTTTGAGAAGGATAGGTGTTAGCTCTTGTCTAAATGTTTGATAGAATTCACCTGTGAAGCCCCTCTGGTCCTGGGCTTTTGTTTGCTGGAAGAGTTTTAATCACAGTCTCAATTTCAGTGCTTGTAATTGGTCTGTTTATATTTTCTATTTCTTCCTGGTTCAGTCTTGGAAGGTTGTGCTTTTCTAAGAATTTGTCCATTTCTTCCAGGTTGTCCATTTTATTGGCATAGAGTTGCTTGAAGTAATCTCTCATGATCCTTTGTATTTCTGCAGTTTCAGTTGTTACTTCTCCTTTTTCATTTATAATTCTATTGATTTGAGTCTTCTCCCTTTTTTTCTTGTTGAGTCTGGCTGTTGGTTTATCAATTTTGTTTATCTTCTCAAAGAAACAGCTTTTATTTTTATTGATCTTTGCTATTGTTTCCTTCATTTTTTTTCCTTTAGTTCTGATCTGATCTTTATGATTTCTTTCCTTCTTCTAACTTTGGGTTTTTTTCTAGTTGTTCTTCTTTCTCTAATTGCTTTAGGTGTAAGCATAGGTTGTTTATTTGAGGTGTTTCTTGTTTCTTGAGGTAGGATTGTATTGCTATAAATTTCCCTCTTAGAACTGCTTTTGCTGCATCCCTTAGGTTTTGGGCCATTGTGTTTTCATTGTCATTTGTTTCTAGGTATTTTTGATTTCCTCTTTGATTTCTTAATTGATCTCTTGGTCATTAAGTAGTGTATTGTTTAGCCTCCATGTGTTCGTATTTTTTACAGATTTTTTCCTGTAATTGATATCTACTCTTACAGTGTTGTGGTTGGAAAAGAAGCTTGATATGATTTCAGTTTTCTTAAGTTTACCAAGGCTTGATTTGTGACCCAAGATATGATCTATCCTGGAGAATGTTCTGTGTGTGCACTTGAGGAGAAAGTGTATTCTGTTGTTTTCGGTGGAATGTCCTATAAATATCAATTAAGTCCATCTTGTTTAATGTATCATTTAAAGCTTGTGTTTCCTTATATATTATTGTCATTTTGGATAATCTGTCCATTGGTGAAAGTGGGGTGTAAAGTCCCCTAGTATTATTGTGTTACTGTTGATTTCCCCTTTTATGGCTGTTAACATTTGCCTTATGTATTGAGGTGCTCCTATTTTGGGTGCATAAATATTTACAATTGTTATATCTTCTTCTGGGATTGATCCCTTGATCATTATGTAGTGTCCTTCTTTGTCTCTTGTAATAGTCTTTATTTTAAAGTCTATTTTGTCTGATATGAGAATTGCTGCTCCAGCTTTCTTTTGGTTTCCATTTGCATGGAATATCTTTTTACATCCCTTCACTTTCAGTCTGTATGTGTCCCTTGGTCTGATGTGGGTCTCTTGTAGACAGCATCTATACAGGTCTTGTTTTTGTATCCATTCAGCCAGTCTATGTCTTTTGGCTGGAGCATTTAATCCATTTACATTTAAGGTAGTTATCGATATGTATGTTCCTATTAGCATTTTCTTAATTGTTTTGGGTTTGTTTTTGTAGGCCTTTTCCTTCTCTTGTGTTTCCTGCCTAGAGAGGTTCCTTTAGCATTTGTGGTAAAGCTGGTTTGGTGGTGCTGAATTCTCTTAGCTTTTTCTTGTCTGTAAAGTTTTTAATTTCTCCATTGAATCTGAATGAGATCCTTGCTGGGTGGAGTAATCTTGGGTGTAGGTTTTTCCCTTTCATCACTTTAAATATGTTCTGCCAGTCCCTTCTGGCTTGCAGAGTTTCTGCTGAAAGATCAGCTGTTAACCTTATGGGGATTCCCTTGTATGTTATTTGTTGTTTTTCCCTTGCTGCTTTTAATATTTCTTCTTTGTATTTCATTTTTGGTAGTTTGATTAATATGTGTCCTGGCGTGTTTCTCCTTGGATTTATCCTGTATGGGACTGTCTGTGCTTCCTGGACTTGATTAACTAATTCCTTTCCCATATTAGGGAATTTTTCAACTCTAATTTATTCAAATATTTTCTCAGAACCTTTCTTTTTCTCTTCTTCTTCTCGGACCCCTATAATTCAAATGTTGGTGCATTTAATGTTGTCCCAGAGGTCTCTGAGACTGTCCTCAATTATCTTCATTCTTTTTCTTTATTCTCCTCTGCAATAGTCATTTCCACTATCTTATATTCCAGATCACTTATCCATTCTTCTACCTCAGTTATTCTGGTACTGATTCCTTCTAGAGAATTTTTTATTTCCTTTATTGTGTTGTTCATCATTGTTTGTTTGCTCTTTTGTTCTTCTAGGTCCTTGTTAAACGTTTCTTGTATTTTCTCCATTCTATTTCCAAGATTTTGGATCATCTTTACTATCATTATTCTGAATTCTTTTTCAGGTAGACTGCCTATTTCCTCTTCATTTGTTTGGCCTGGTGGGTTTTTACCTTGCTCCTTCATCTGCTGTGTGGTTCTGTGTCTTCTCATTTTGCTTAACTTACTGTGTTTGGGGTCTCCTTTTCACAGGTTGCAGGTTTGTAGTTCCTGTTGTTTTTGGTGTCCACCCCGAGTAGCTAAGGTTGGTTTAATGGGTTGTGTAGGCTTCCTGGTGGAGGGGACTAGTGCCTGTGTTCTGGTGAATGAGGCTGGATCTTATCTTTCTGGTGGGCAGGACCATGTCTGGTGGTGTGTTTTGGGGTGTCTGTGACCTTATTATCATTTTAGGCAGCCTCACTGCTAATGGGTGGGGTTGTGTTCCTGTCTTGCTAGTTGTTTGGCATAGGGTGTCCAGCACTGCTGCTTGCTGGTCATTGAGTGGAGCTGGGTCTTAGCGTTGAGATGGAGATCTCTGGGAGAGCTTTTGCCATTTGATATTACGTGGAGCCGGGAGTTCTCTGGTGGTCCAATGTCCTGAACTCAGCTCTCCCACCTCAGTGTCACAGGCCTGACACCTGGCTGGAGCACTGAGACCCTGTCAGCCACATGGCCCTTTTCAGAAGAAAAGGGACAAAAAAGAAAGTAAGAAAGAAAAAAATAAAATAACGTTATTAAAATAAAAAATAATTATTAAAAATAAAAGAATTAAAAAGTAATAAAAAGAAAAAAAAAAGAAGGAAAGAAGGAAGAGAGTAGCCAAACCAGAAAACAAATCCACCAATGATAACAAGTGCTAAAAACTATACTAAAAAAAAACCCAAAATGGACAGACAGAACCATAGGGCAAATGGTAAAAGCAAAGCTCTACAGACAAAATCATACAAAGAATACATGTACACACTCACAAAAAGAGAAAGAGGAAAAAAATATATATATATATCATTGCTCCCAAAGTCCACCGCCTCAATTTTGGGATGATTCGTTGTCTACTCAGGTATTCCACAGATGCACAGTACATCAAGTTGATTGTGGAGATTTAATCTGCTGCTCCTGAGGTTGCTGGGAGAGATTTCCCGTTCTCTTTGTTCACACAGCTCCTGGGGTTCAGCTTTGGCTTTGCGTGTAGGTCTCCTGAGGGCATCTGTTCTTTGCTCAGACAGGGCAGGGTTAAAGTAGCAGCTGATTAGGGGGCTCTGGCTCACTCAGGCCAGGGGGGAGGGAGGGGTAAAGAATACAGGTTGAGCCTGTGGGCTGCACAGGCTGGCGTGACGTTGCACCAGCCTGTCACGTTGCACCAGCCTGAGGCATTCTCCTGGGGAAGTTGTCCCTGGATCACGGGACCCTGGCAGTGGAGGGCTGCACAGGCTCCCTGGAGGGGAGGTGTGGCGAGTGACCTGTGCTTGCACACAGGCTTCTTGATGGCTGTAGCAGCAGCCTTAGCGTTTTATGCCCATCTCTGGTGTCTGTGCTGATAGCCGTGGCTCGCGCCGCCGTCTCTGGAGACAGTTTAGGCAGTGCTCTGTACCCCCTCTCCTCTCACACACCGGAACAATGGTCTCTTGCCACTTAGGCAGGTCCAGACTTTTTCCTGGACTCCCTCTCGGCTAGCTGTGGCGCACTAGCCCCCTTCAGGCTGTGTTCATGCAGCCAACCCCTGGGATCCAACCGAAGCCCGAGCCTCAGCCCCCGCCTTCCCCAGCGGGTGAGCAGACAAGCCTCTTGGGCTGGTGAGTGCTGGTCGGCACCAATCCTCTGTGCGGGAATCTCTCCGCTTTGCCCTCTGCACCCCTGTTGCTGTGCTCTCCTCCATGGGTCTGAAGCTTCCCCCCCGCCACCCCCCATCTCCACCAGTGAAGGGGCTTCCTAGTGTGTGGAAACATTTCTTCCTTCACAGCTCCCTCCCAGAGGTGCAGGTCCTGTCCCTATTCTTTTGTCTCTGTTTTTTCTTTTGCCCTACCCAGGCACGTGGGGGGTTTCTTGCCTTTTGGGAGGTCTGAGGTCTTCTCCCAGCGTTTAGTAGGTGTTCTGTAGGAGTTAGTTGTTCCACATGTAGATGTATTTCTGATGTATTTGTGGGGAGGAAAGTGATCTCCTCGTCTTACTCTTCTGCCATCTTGGAGGTCTCTCCCCAGCTTAGTTATTGAATATTCCTCTTTTTCCCAGAGATTTGAAATGGTTTTTCTGCTATATGCTGGCCAGTTTTTTATTCAATAGATACTTCTTGAAAGCTTATTCTGTGCCAGATACTGTTCTTATATATTCATAGATATGTTTTGATGCTCTTTTTTCTTTTCCATTGATCTGTTTGATAATTTCCATACTAATATCATACTGTTGTTGTTATGTTTTGTTTTGTACTTTGACTAGAGTTTTAGAGTATGTAGGAGAAATGTTCCAATTTGTTGTTTTCTTTTTTTTAATGTGGTGTTTCTGGTCTTTGTATGTTTTCTTATATATTGTTTTGAGATCACTTTATTATATTCTCTGAGAAAATCTTAACAGAATTTTAATTATGATTGCACTCAAATTATAAATTAATTTTGGGTTATATTTTGATCTGTTGTAAACTTTGTAATTTTCTTTTGGTTTATTTCTTCATAACCTGCTGTGTATAATTCCTATAGCTGTATTTTTATTGAGACATTTTTCTGTTCTTTAGTAAAGAAGAAAAATGCTGAATTTGTGACATTATAGTACATCATTTTCCAAAGTATATTCTAAGAAATGCTGTATCCTCTGGATTATAAGGATGAATGCCTTTGGAAATACTGGATTAAGCAAAGCTAAACCAGATTCTTTATTAAGTAGGACTTTTTTAGAGCTTTTGCATATTACCTATTTATTTGACTTCAGAATAATTGTGTTCAAAACGTATATTATACCAGTGTTCTGTATTATGAATATGAATAATACTGTGAAATGCTATTATAGGGTGTTTTTAAGTTTGTATAAAAAAATTCCTCACTAAGTGGATTAGTAATATAGTGAATTCTTGTTGTTTCATAATCTGAATGGCCAGAAAGCTCAAATAAATGAAATACTTTCATTACCATAATAAATACTTATAATGCAGTCTACGAAGTACAATAGATCCTCAATGCCTATTATAGAAAGTTGAATTATGATCACTATATAATACACAGATATTTTAATTTTTAATGATTTTCAAGATTTAGTCAGCTATGTAACAGTACTAATTTGACACTAGTCTCATTACTTTATGTTTACTTAATGTATAGTAATTCTCATTAATCAATTCATTACCTTTTTCAGGAAAAAGGTGTAACAGGGATATTTATCAATCTATCCTAAAGCTAGTTTCGTTAAAAATTTTTTGCTCTATTTATGTCCGTTGGCATCAATTTAACATGACATTAAAATATTAGACTTATTTTTCTGTGTATAAGTTTTATTTGATTATTAATTTGCTTTAGTGAAGTCAGTGTTAGCCTGCTTTAAACTGCTCATTATTTTTTTAGACTTAATCTAGTTTTTCACTTATTCATGAACACATTAAATCAGATGTTAAAAAAAAACTGGCACTGCAGTAGCAAGTGGAAATGAAAATTAAGAAATAAATTTTTTTATTGTCACCCATAGTATACTTACTATGTTACTTTATTTAAATCATATTTTATTTTTCTATTTACAGTTAGACTTAAAGCTGCATGTTGTGAGTTTTAGTATTTCAGTTTTAAAAATAGCTTTCTGTGTTGGAAAGAAGCATCCTACTTTTTGTCCCAGTTCTATCTTAGCTTTGTTATTTATTTATTTATTTTTAACATCTTTATTGGAGTATAATTGCTTTACAATGGTGTGTTAGTTTCTGCTTTATAACAAAGTGAATCAGTTATACATATACATATGTTCCCATATGTCTTCCCTCTTGTGTCTGCCTCCCTCCCACCCTACCCATCCCACCCCTCCAGGCGGTCACAAAGCAGCAAGCTGATCTCCCTGTGCTATGCGGCTGCTTCCCACTAGCTATCTACCTTACGTTTGGTAGTGTATATATGTCCATGCCTCTCTCTCGCTTTGTCACAGCTTACCCTTCCCGCCTCCCCATATCCTCAAGTCCATTCTCTGGTAGGTCTGTGTCTTTATTCCTGTTTCACCCCTAGGTTTTTCATGACATTTTTTTTTCTTAAATTCCATATATATGTGTTAGCATATGGTATTTGTCTTTCTCTTTCTGACTTACTTCACTCTGTATGACAGACTCTAGGTCTATCCACCTCATTACAAATAGCCCAGTTTCGTTTCTTTTTATGGCTGAGTAATATTCCATTGTATATATGTGCCACATCTTCTTTATCCATTCATCCGATGATGGACACTTAGGTTGTTTCCATCTCTGGGCTATTGTAAATAGAGCTGCAATGAACATTTTGGTACATGACTCTGTGTTATTTATTGATAGTAGACATTTAAAACCAACTACCCTTTATATCAGAGGCAAGGTGAGTGATCATTTTTGTACATCCCCTTTTTCTTTAGAAACTGCCCTTGGTGCATTAGCAAGAGTCCTCAGAGAAGACTGGAAGCAAAGTGTTGAGTTAGCTACAAACATAATATACATCTTTTTTTGCTTTTCCAGGTAAGTGTAAAAATTAGGAAATAAAAGTACTGATCTATATCTATTTCTCTCTGTCTGTGTCATTGATTTAGATAGTAGATCACTAGTTTTCTCAGTCTTCTTATGTATCTAACTATGCTCTGCCTCTAAACTTCTATTTCCGATTCTCTGTCCTCTTTGTTGTTCTGTCTTTCTTTCAGTCTACACTAACCAATGCATATACATGTACAGTAGGATGATATAGTGGTTTAGAGTTTAAGAGTTATGGGCTCTGGAAATGGACTCTGGCTTTGAATCCAAGTCCTGCTGTATATTAGCCATGTGATCTTGGTTACATTACTTAACCTTTCTGTGCTCAGTTTCCTCATCTGTAATTGTGGATAGTAATAGGAGCATCCTCTTCAGGAAGGTATAAGAAAAAAGCCTGACGCAGAGTAAGTGCCAGTAAATGTTACTGTTTTATATACAGTTGATCCTTTTTTCCACTAAGTATGTACTACCATACTACACGGTCCCCCAGTTGAAACTGTGGATGCAGAACTGCAGATATGGAGGACCCACTATAAGTTATACTTAAATTTTTGATGATACAGAGGGTTGGCACCCCCTTGCATTGTTCAAGGGTCAACTCTCTGTGTGTGTGTGTGTATACACAATATATGTTTGCAAACACATACCTGTTATGTATTCATGTATTTTATTTATACACATATATTCTTTAGAAGGATACTTATTGAGACATTGTGAAAAGTTTCTCACTTCTCAGAAATTCTAGGGAATTTCTTGCCTCTGTTCTAAAAATGTGTCAGCATTAGCAAATAAATATTTACTGAATAAATACTTGGATGAATAAATTGTCTAGGAAACGTATGTAAAACCTGATGGCTAATACTTCACTAGTTTATTTCCTGGTATCAGTTTTATTCAATAATAGTATTGTTATATTATTAGTTTTGTTAGGTGGTAGTCTGAAATTTTATTTTGAGGGTATCTGAATAGTTAAAATGGTGGTTAATTACAAAAATGTGTTTTGTGTAATTTCTAACTTAAAAATAATTACATGTTGTGTGTTAAAATATATTTAATCTCACAATTTCAAGTCTTCCTAGTATACTGTGGGCATATTCATTTATTGAAATACGTATATCAAGTCTCTTTTACATTGTTTGTACCAGTGTTTATCCAAAACAGATTTCCTGAAGTCACAAAATGTATTCCTTTAAATACATACTAAAAACTCTTCTTTAAAGCTTTTCTCAGTTTCATGGACTTATCACTCACTATAAAATTGGAGCTCTGTGTATGAATATCATTGATCATGAATTAAAAAGACATGAGCTTTGGCAAGAGGAACTTTCTAAGAAGAAGAAAACTGATATCCTTTGAAGCGGCATTTCACCCCACTGTTGCCTATTGCTGTGAGCTTTGGATGGAGAGGATTTTGTTTTGTTTGTCATTCACCTTACTTGAAAAAATGCAAGAGTGTGCGCTGAAGGTTAAGATGAAGATTGAAATTATCAGAATGAATATAGTTTTACATATTCTTTTTAATCTTTTTACAACTTTGATTAGGTGATAAGCTAGAGGGAATAGATAATAGTGGTCCTGGATAACTGAATTGGTGAGTCTCTAAGTGACTGTGCTATTTTGTCCCTCAAGATCCTTTAGTTAGCTGAAGTCTGGCTCACCACTGTTTCTTACATGGTTTTCTCTGTGTAATAAGGTGACTTTGATTGGAATGAGTGTGAATTTGGTGAAGAACATAGTTTTAAATTCTATTTTTCTAATTATTAAAAAAGTATTTTTGGACTTACATACAAATTTGAGATGCCTGCAGAAGCATAGAACCTGTGAAAGGAACCTTAAAAAGAATCAGTTTTAACCTTTCAGTACAAGAATCTTTTCTGCAACTTCCCTTACAAATCGATTATTTAGTCTCTTCTTTATCATGTCACTGCTTATTGATTTAGCTCATTCTGTGTTTTGACATTCTATTTATTATAATGGTTTTTTGCTTAGTGTACTAAAGTCTACTTCCCAATAACTTCTATCCCTTGATTCTAATCTTGCATACTGAAGCAATATAGAATAAGGATATTTTCTTCAATATCACATTTCTTATATATGAAGATATTTGTCATATTTCTTCTACAACTTTAATTCTAAATTGAAGGTCCTGGCTTATTCATATCTGTCTAATATGACATGTTTTGCAGATGACAAGTCATACAGGTAACTTTCTTTTGAACCCAATATTTATTGATCTCTTTTAAAAAGTAAAAATATTATTTCTGTTGTGCCCAATATCTCATGTTTTCTACCTCCCCTTCGTGGAATACACAAGGCACTATAAAAATACACCCTCACACACACACACAGATTTGACTTTTCTTAATTAGGATCTTTATAGGTTTAGACATTTTCTGTGTGTGCTGTAAGCTTCCGACATCTAGATTGGTGTTGACTTAAACCATGTGGACAACTCAATAATCCTGGAGACTTCAGGTCATTTCTTGAGTCCCAAGTTTCCTGAATATACCTAAAATTCATTGAAACTAAGGAGGGGGCAGGATACAGAGAGAACCACTAATGGGACTTTTAGCAATCATTAATTTATACTTTGTGATTGCTTGGTGACAAGAACTGATCTTTTAAGACATATCATATTCCTATAAATATTAGACACCATTGAATGTAAGATACACCATTATTTATGAACCACTACAAAAGGAGAAAGATGCTTCCAATTAAAACTATGACATATCATGGATTATAAGATATATTCAAATTCTGGAGATGTTAAGATGTGCAAAAAATGTGTCTCAGAATCAATGGATTACAATAATTGAAGGAATATAAAAATGACCTATCAGAATTTTGGCCATTTCTCCTAAAATATTTCTATTTTATTAAGTCTTAAGTTTCCTTGTGTTGTGATGCAAGTAACATTCAACAAGGGGGATGTTTTTGAGCGCTTGGGGATCCTGAAGTCATACTGAAGTAATTGGTTATTTCTACAGGTGTCCAAGGGACTATTTGGGGCTATAAGATATAATTTTTAAATTTTGTTTTTCTCTAACTTTGGGATATTTCTCTTTTTGTATGTAGTCTGAAGAGGGTGCTAAAAAGCTTTAGATATAATCAACGTCCTTTCAATATACTAGACATCTGTCCGAAGTGGAATTCACTATTCTTATTAACTAAATCATTCTTTAAGGCTATAACCTTTTTGATTCATGGACCTATTTTTTAATCTGGTGAAAGTTAGAGACTTGTGCACATACCTAAAATATTTACCTACAATTTCTGAGGATTCAAGTACTTGGTGAAGCCTAAACATGTGTTCACCCAAGGTCTGCAAGCACATGCTCGAGCACTTGGTTAAGAAGATTTGTTATAACACAATTGTGCAGGGAATAATATTTTAATTAAACTATTGGTTACAGAAAATAACTGGATAAAATTGCACATAAAATTTATTAGCACTGTTCTTCATAGTATTTTTCATTAGGTTTTCTTTGCTTCAATGAATATGGATGATCCTTAACTTGTTTACTTGATGAAGACCCTGAAAACCAAACCTTGAGAAAAGATTATGAAAAAACCTTTAAAAAATACCAGGGGCTTGTGGTAAAACAGGAACAGCTCTTACGAGGTATGAATACCTAAGCAATGAGAATGCAACAAAGTTCTTACTACACATTCAGCTTGTTCTATTTTTGTCAGATAAATAAAGCTAATACCAGACTAATTGAAAGTTCTGTGAATTTTAATGTACTACAGAATCTTCTGTCTTTAGCATTGATAATGATGTTTTAAATTTCACTCCACTATCTTTCTACCAAAAAGCCCCATTCAGCTCTTAAATGTATAAATTACATTCTTGAAATTGTATTAATCAGAAAGGATTTTTTAATCCAATGTATGACCTTTTCAATAATAAGAATCTTGTCTCTCAAACCCTGCTATATGTATCTTATATGGTGACAATTTTGTTGCTTTCCTAGGAAATTGATGAAAAACTTTTCAAAATATTTCTCTTTAATAAAAAATAGTCTCCTCTTTCTGGGGTTTGTTGAGAGATTTAACAGTTCAATAGTATGGTTTCTCAGTCATTGATAGGATGCAAAATCTTATGTCGTGAGTAAGAATGATGTGGGACTTTTAAGTGTGCATTCAATTCCTGCTCTGTAGCTGACTATTGATTTTTTCCCCCAGCTTTATTGAGATATAATTGATATATAGCACTGTGTAAGTTTAAGGTATACAGTGTAATGGTTTGATACCAGTATATGTTCCAGAATGTTTACCACAATAAGATTACTTAACAAATCCTTCTCCTCACATAATTACCATTTTGTTGTTGTTATGGTGAGAACATTTAAGATCTGTCATAGCACCATTCAAGTATACAGTACAGTATTTTTACCTGTAGTCACCACACTGTATATTAGATCCTGGAACTTACTCATCTTATAACTGAAAGTTTGTACTCTTTGACCACCATCTCCCCATTTCCCCCACAACCCAGTGTCTGGTAGCCATCAATCTACTCCTTGTTTCTGTGAGCTCAGCGTTTTTAGATTCCACATATAAGCATATAAGTGAGAACATATAGCATTTGTCTTCCTCCATCTGACTTATTTCATTTAGCATAATGCCCTCAAGATCCATCTTTATTGTGGCAAATGTCAGAATATCGTCTTTTTTAATAAACAAGTAATATTCTATTTTATATATATTATATATAATGTATAAGTAATATATGTTATATATTTTATATAATATTTTATATAAAATATACATCACATCTACTTTATCCATTCATCTATGTATAGACACTTAGGTTGCTTCCACATCTTAACTATTATGAATAATGCTGGAGTGAACATGGGGGTGCAGATATCTCTTTGAGATCATGGTTTTATTTCCTTTGGATATATACCCAGAAGTAGGATTGCTGGGTCATATGGTAGTTCTGTTTTTAACTTTTTGAGGAACCACCATACTGTTTTCCAGAGTGGCTGTACCAGTTTATATTCCTGTCAGCAGTACACCAAGGGTTGCCTTTTCTCCACATTTTGCCAGCATTTATCTCTTGTCTTTTTTTTTATTTTTAAAGAAGATGTTGGGGGTAGGAGTTTATTAATTTATTTATTTTTGCTGTGTTGGGTTTTCATTCCTGTGCGAAGGCTTTCTCTAGTTGTGGCAAGCGGGGGCCACTCTTCATCGTGGTGCACGGGCCTCTCACTGTCGCAGCCTTTCTTGTTGCGGAGCACAGGCTCCAGACGCGCAGGCTCAGTAGTTGTGGCTCATGGGCCTAGTTGCTCCGTGGCATGTGGGATCCTCCCAGACCAGGGCTCAAACCCGTGTCCCCTGCATTAGCAGGCAGATTCTCAACCACTGTGCCACCAGGGAAGCCCTATCTCTTGTCTTTTTGATAATAGCCATTCTGACAGGTGTGAGGTGTTATCTCAGGGTAGTATTGATTTGCATTTGATGATTAGTGATGTTGAGCATTTTCATGTGTCTGTTGGCCATCTGTACGTCTTCTTTGGAAAAATTTCTATTCGGATCCTCTGCCCATTTTTTAATTGAGTTGTTTGATTTTTCGATGTTGAGTTGTGTGAGTTCTTTGTGTATTTTGGATATTAACCCCTTATTGGATATATCATATGCAAATATCTTCTCTCATTCTGTAGGCTGCTTTTTCATTTTGTTGATAGCTAGCTTCCTTTGCTGTGTAAAAGTTTTTTAGTTTGATGTAGTCCAATTTGTTTGATTTACTTTTGTTTCCCTTGCCTGAGGAGAAAAATTATTGCTAAGGTTGATGTCAGAGAGCATACTGCCTATGTTTTCTTCTAGGAGTTTTATGGCTTCAGGTCTTACATTTAAGGCTTTAATCCATTTTGAGTTTATTTTTGTATATGATGTGAAAAAGTAGTCGTCCAGTTTCATTCTTTTGCATGTAGCTGTCTAATTTTCCCAACACTATTTATTGAAGAAGCTGTCTTTTAGCCATTGTATATTCTTCTTGCCTCCATTGTTGTAGATTGACCATGTAAATGTGAGTTTATTCCTGTACTCTCTATTCTGTTCCATTGATCTATGTGTCTGTTTTTGTGCCATACCATACTGTTTTGATTACTGTGGCTTTGTAGTATAGTTTGAAATCAGAGAGCATGGTATCTCCAGCTCTGTTCTTTGTAAAGAACAAAGCTGGAGATATTGTTTTGGCTATTCGGGGTCTTTTTGTTTCCACGTACATATATATTTTAAATTGTTGTATTTTCTTTTGGGAGTGATCCCTTTATCATTATGTAATGTCCTTCTTTTTCTCTAGTTACAGTCTTTGGTTTAAAGTCTATTTGTCTGATATAAGTATTGCTACCCCATTTTTCTTTTTGTTTCCATTTGCATGGAATACCTTTTAACATCCTCTCATTTTCAGTCGGTTTGTGGCTTTAGATCTGAAGTGATTCTCTTATAGGCACCATATGCATGGGTCTTGTTTTTGTATCCAGTCAGCCACTCTGTGCCTTGATTGGAGCTTTTAGTCCATTTACACTTAAAGTATATTGATACGTATGTACTTTTTGCTATTTTGTTCATTGTTTTGGGTTTTTTTTTTTTAACAGTCCTTTTATGGTCCCTTCTTTTGCTCTCTTCCCTTGTGATTTGATGTCTACCTTTAGTGTTATGTTTGGATTCCTTTGTCTTTTTTGTGTGTGTTATCTATTATAGATTTTTGGTTTGTCGTTACCATGAGGTTTTTATATATATATATATATATATATATCTGTTATAAACCTTATGATACATTATTATTTTTGTATAGACAGCCAATTTTACTTTAAAGATATTTAAATATTAAGAAAATAACCTTATATGTTTACTTATATAGTTACTATTTCCACTGATTCTACTATTTTTTGTTAGATTATGTTTCTGTCGTCATTTTCTTTCTGTCTGAAAGATTTCCTTGTATATTTCTCACAGGATAGATTTACTAATGAATTATTTTATCTTTTTACATCTGAGAAATTCTTTTTTTTTCTTTTTTGAAATATTTTTACTGGTTTATAATTCTAGGTTGACAACTTATTTCTATTTTCTAAACATACTGTTACACTGTTGACATGCTTGCATTGTTTCTGATGAGAAGTCTGCTGTCATCCTTATCTTTTCTTCATCTATATATGAGGTTTTTTCCCTCCGGCTGCTTTAAAATGGTCTCGTCATCATTTGTTTTTACCAGTTTGATTATATTGTGCTTTGGTGTAGCTTTCTTCATGTTTCTTGTTCTTGGATTTCACTGACCTTATTGGGATTGTGGATTTATATTTTTTATCAAATTTGGAAAATTATCAATTATTATTTCTTCAGGGACTCCAATTACAGGTATATTAGGTCACTTGACGTTTTTTCCATAGTTTACTGATACTCTTTACATTTTTGCTGTTGTTTTTTTTCTTTGTGTGTTTAATTTTGGATAGTTTCTAGTTATGTCTTCAATTTCACTAATCTTTTCTTCTCCAGTCTCTAAACTGCCGTTAATTCCATTTAGTATACAATCTCAGGCATTGTAGTTTTCATTGCTAGATGTTTGATTTAATCTTCTGTATATCCTCCATGTCTCTACTAAACTTTTAGAAAATTTAGAATACAGTTATATAACTATTTTGATGTTCATGTTCGATCATTCTAACTGTGGTGTCAGTTCTAGAACAGTTTCAGTTAGCTGATTTTTCTTTTCCTTACAGGTTGTGTTTTCCTGCTTTTTTGGAATGGCTAATAATCTTTGATTGGAGGCAGGACAATGTGAAATTTTCATTGTTAGGTGATGGATATTATTTTATTCCTATAAATATTCTATTCCTGAGCTTTATTGTGAGACATAATTAAATTATTTGGAAGCAGTTTGATCCTTTTGGATCATTCTCATAAGATTTGTGAGTTTGGACATGAGAAGCATTTAGTCTAAAACTAATTATTCCATACTACTGAGGCAAGGCTCATGTGAGAACTCTACCCAGTGGCCCATTAATTATGAAGTTTCCAGTATAGCTGGTAGAAAGAGGCATTATTTCCAGCTCTGTGTGCATGTCATGTATTTTTTCTTCTAATTCTTTCATTTTGTTCTGCCCCCAGCCTCAGATTTGTAACACATGTGACTAGTCAGTACTCTGCTCAATATGTAAAGTAGACCTCTGCAGAACTCTGGAACTCTTCTCTTTTTGAAGCTCTGTCCTCTCTGGTATTCTTTTCTGTGAACTCTAGCCCCTTTGGCTTTCCTGGTCCCTTGCTTCCATCTCTTCATTCAAGAATTCTTTGGGGTTCTTCTGGGATTTTTCCTTATCTGTTTCATGACCTGGAATCTCTCAAGACAGTATTCTGGGCCAATCATGGGCCAGGTCATTTGTTTCTTATCTCTCTGGGATAACTATCCGTCATCATCTGGTGCTCAGTGTCCTGAAAACCCTTATTTTAGTCTTTTTGTTGTTGTTGTTATTGTTTCTGGTGAGGGTTTCCAATCTGGTCCCTGCTCCTCTTATGTATTAATTTCCCAGAGTTGCCAAAACAAAGTACTGCAAACTGGGTGATTTAAAACAATAGAAATTTCACAGTTCTGGAGGCTAGAAAGCCAAAATCAAGATTTCAGCAGGGCCATGCTGCCCCTGAAGACTCTAGAGAAGAATCTTTCCTCGGCTCTTCCTAGCATTTGGTGGCTTCTGGCAGTCCTTCGTGTTTCTTGGCTGTGGCTGCATCTGTTCATTCTCTGCCCACATCTTCACATGGCCTTCCCACTGCATCTGTCAGTTATGTCCTCTCTTCTTATGAGGACCCCAGTCATTGGTTTCAAGGACTACGTTAATCTATTATGACCTCATCCTAACTAGTTACATCTGCAAAGACCCTGTTTCCAAATTACTTCGAATTCCTAGGTTCTGGGTGGATGGAAATTTGAGGAGAACACTATTCAACCCACTTACATCTGTCTTGGTTGCAGGAAGAAGTCTACTATATGCTTTTCCAACACAACTTTAAAACCTTTTATTAGTGCCTTGCATGGAAAGTCAGCATGGTGCAATAGTGTAAATGTGTGAGCTTTGGTTTCTGGTGGGTTTTCTTGCTGTGTGGCTAGGGCAAGGTATTTAACTTCTCTGAATCTGGGGTTCCCCATCTGTAAAAATTTTTATAGTATTTCTTGCCTCGTAAAATTGTCTTAAAATGGGTTACTGTTTATGTATCAACTAGTACAGTGCCTGGCATATAGTAGGTACTTAATTAGTGAGAATTGCTTTTCCATTTCAAATATTTGTTAAATAAAAGTTTATATGTATGCATATATATTTTTCATAAAGGTTTAGAGATGGTTTATAAGAGTACATAAAATGAAATACTAAAAAAATTGAGCAAAATCAAGACAATAGGAGAGCAAAAAGACTATATTGGCCATAATATTCTATGTAATTCTGACAGAAAACTTTCAGGTTTAACTCTGAAGCTTCCTGTCAGTCAAGGCCAAATGGAAAACATTATCTGTTACATAATCTCATTGTCAAAAGGGAACAATTAAATGAGTTTCTTGTGAGAATGTAAGCATTTTTATTACCAGTATCTAAAAGAAATTTTACTTAGAACTAGTAGACAGTGGCCTCAACTTTGGTTAGTGTAACAGTTATTTTACTGAATTTCATATGGCCGTTTTCTGTAGACTATCAAAAACTCATTTTGAATATGAAAAATAGGTTTTAGTATCCTTAAATTCAGCTCTAGCTGTACTCTACATTTTTTAGCACAGCAGCCCCTAATTGTTGAAATTTTACCTTGTTTTCTACATGCTTGCCTGTTTTATTATTTGCTAACATATACGTTTAATTGACATTTGATTACAATTAACCTCTTAGCTCCAAGAGGGTAGGAATCATTGACTTATTTTGGTTATTGTGTCTTTCTCAGCATCATAAGAATATTATTTTATATATAAGTTTTGTTTCATATAGCATATATATCAATAATAATAGTTTTCTAATGAATAAATTAACTAGTTAAAATTTTCAAGATAATATACTATCTTCTACATCTGTTACTTTAATGGGTAGAAATGATTTATTAAATTGTTGATTCAATATGCCAGTTATTTAACTCTCATTTATTTTACTTTCCTAGTTGCTCTTTATTTGCTTCTGAATCTTGCTGAGGATACACGTACAGAGCTGAAGATGAGGAACAAGAACATAGTTCACATGCTGGTGAAGGCTCTTGATCGGGACAATTTTGAGCTGCTTATTCTAGTTGTGTCATTTTTGAAGAAACTCAGCATTTTTATGGAGAATAAAAATGATATGGTAACTTACATTGAAACAGCCCATGTTCACCATTTTTGAGTTAGAATATTTTGATAAAAAGTAAACACATTATCCCCCTACTGAGATAATTCTAAATGAAAATTTTACAATGGCAGTAACTCACTTAAGTGGCTTCATTAAGAAATATATTTCATATTAGTTAATTATCCAGATAATTAAAGTTTTCTGGATAAAAATATTTTCCTAATATATTGTACAGAATGAATCTTTCCATATTAAACATAATATATAGAAAGTAATTTTAACTTTAGATTGTGTTTCAGAGTCATCTGGCCTTATTATTTTCCCCTAAGGTACTTTTCTCCTGCATTTCTGGTATTAGTGTGTGGAATTACAGTTTAGCCCAATCTGTTTCTCATTTATTATTCCAATTGGTAGCTGCAACCTGTTGATTCTGCTTAAGTATCTCTTGAAGCTATCTGTTCTTTCTATTCCCAGTGCCATTGTGTTAGTTCATGCCCTCTTTATTTATACACTCTTCATTTCTTGTTTGAATCATTACAGTAGGTTCCTATTTGCCATCTTACATTGTGTTGATGCAGTTGTCTTTGAGAAATAGTACAAATTGATCATATATTATTTCTCCAGCTGAAAAATGTGTATAATATAGAAATATAGAGAGATGGAATAAAAAAATCTGCTTTTTTCCATGTCATTAAAAAGTCTTTGTAAGCACAGTGTTATATTAAATAGATCATACATTAACCATACCTTGCCTTCAGATACTTAAGTTGTTCATAATTTTAGCTATTATAAATAAGACTTCAGTGGACACATTTGTACATGCATCTTTGTCTGTATTTCTGTTTATTTTCTTAGGATAGGTTTCTCAAAATGGAATTATTGGATCATTGGCTTTAACTCCATTGGAAACTATTTTAGAACTGCATGTTAATACAAGTCATTATGTGACTGTGTATTATTGGTATAAGTGGATTCTCCTTCAGATAGTCTAAATATATAGTAGTTCTACCTGTTCTTTTTCCTTCTTTTAAAATCTAATGAGCTAGGAAGTAGCTTATGCTTATTGAACAATATGGCGTGCTCTTTGAAAACCTGAGACTGATTAATTAGATTTAATAAGTGCCTTGAATTCTGATACTTGGAATACATGAAATTTTATTTTATCCACAGATATTTAGTATGTGTCATTTTCATCATTAGTTTTGATGATTATTGATGATCACTGTGTCTGATACTCTTTTAAGATTGAATTTACTTAATCAAAAACATGTTTTTGTTTTTATCAATCTTATATTCAAGAATAATATGACATGGTGATATATATACTCCTGACTATAGTTAGAGTGTGGCTAAGTAGTCGCTTCTCCTTGCTGTAAGTTGAAATATATTCTTCCATTTATGTGTTTAGAATAAGTTCACCTTTATTAGGTTTGCAAAATTCAAATTGATTTGCCATAAGCATGTGTCTACTGTGCATTGCTTAGATTTGTATTTAGATAATACTCTTCTTATGTGTTTATTCTGTCAAAACTGATCTCAGGTATATAATTAAAAATTATTTTCTGGTAAAATCATAGATTCAGAAAATAGAATATAAATTGTCTCATCAAACCTCAGTTTTTATTGGGGAGGAAAAACAGGTTCAGAAAAGGTAATTCATCCAAGGTCATAAGAATAATTTGATTGGCAGGGTTTTTAGGGTAGATGTTATGAATTTCATCTTTTATTGTGGAAAAGAATTCATTTTATTTAAGGGTGTTGTATAGAATTAGGATTTTTAGAGCTCAGCTGGACCTTATCTCTATGTTTACATTTTGTAGATTAACTCCTAGTTTTACAGATGAAGTAACAGAGGATTAGAGAGGTTAAGTAATTTGCTCAAGGAAATATCTCCAGGATTCGGCTTCCTACTCCTTTTCTCTGCCTCCAAGGCAAAATTTATTTTTGTTTTTATTTTATATTGTTTTTTTTAAAAAAGATTTTTAGCAAGACTAAGTATAAGCAATTTTTAAATGTTGGCTTTCAGAAACACTGAAAAATAATTACTTAAAGGTTGAAATAAATTTGCTTGTCAGTTTGATAAACTGTCACTTTGTAGAGAACTTTTAATAAAAGTACTAATTAACTATAAATTCCATTTTAGAGACATAAAATTAAGAGGGTTTTGCATGTTGAGACAATGACTAAATTTAGCTTTGGGCATTGGGCTTTTATCAGCCAGAAACATGATTAGAAGACTGTGTCTAGTGTTTAACTATCTGATTGGGCTACATGTTTTACATTCCATTCTTTGCAATGGAAATACAAATTAAAAAAAAAAAACTCTCCAAGTTACTTTATTAAGTTTGCTATAACCACCAGTGTGTACTGTTGCTGTTTTGAAAGAAAAATATTACTTAATATAATTAGTAACAGATGAAGCCTGTGGCATTTTTATTTAAGAGGGATGGAGGGGAGGGATGACTGATCCATTTGTGAGGTTGTATTATTTATTTAAATAAAGTGTTCATTTTACTGTTATAATGAACTAATACTGACCTTGCTTTTTAGAGTTATATATTTTAAAGGAAGTTTACTTTGCATAAAAAATCTTTCAATTAATTATTTAAATTGAGTTTTCATATTTTTTATGTAAATACAATATGATTAAAAGGGAATAAGTCATATTAGAATATGAATTTAAGAACAACAGAGAGGATATATATTCCTTGGGTTGCTTATTTTCTTATTAAGTTTTGAGACTTGTTTTTGTATTTTGAATATAAGTCTTTTATCAGTTATGTTTCCAAGTATTTACTACTTTTCTGTGGCTTGTGTTTTCATTTTCCATGAAGAGCAAAAGGTTTTAATTGTTATGAAATCAAGTATATCAAAAAAAATTTTAATAGATTGTATTTTGGTGTTATATCTAAGAAATCTTTTCTTTTTTTTTTTGTTTTTTTTTTTTTGTTTTTTTGAAATCTTTTCTTAACTTAAGGTCACAAAGATTTCTTCCTGTGTGTTTTTCGAGGAGTTTTGTAGAGTTTGTGGTGTTGTTGTTTTTGTTTTAGTCTGTGATCCATCCATTTTTAGTGAATTTTGCAGATGGTGCAATGTATAGATCAATATCCATGTTTTGAATATGGATTTCCAATTGTTCCTGCACCATTTGTTGAAGAGACTATCCTTTCTCCACTAAATTGCCTTTGCACCATATTGAAATTGCCTTTGTACTGTTTTTGTTGAAAATCAGTTGGCTATGTATGTGTGGTTTTATTTTTGGACTCTTTTCTGTTCCATTAACCTATGTTTCTATGCTTTCGCTGATACATTTTTGTCGTGATTACTGTAGCTTTATAATCTTGAAATAAGGTAGCGTGAACCCTCAAATGTTGTTGCTGTTTTTCAGAATTATTCAGGCTATTTCAAATTCTTTATCTTTCCATATATTTAGAATCAACTAGTCTATTTCTTTAACAAAATATCCTGGAATCTTGATTAAGATTGCATTGAATCTATTGGCAGGATACAGTATATTGACCGTATTGAAGTTTCCGATACATGAACATGGTATAACTCTCCATTTATTTAGGTGTTTCTTGATTTCTTTCATCATTTCATAGTTTTAAGCATATGTATTTTGCACATATTTTGTTAGATTTATACTTAAGTGTTCTACCATTGTAATGGTAGCTTTTAAAAAAGAATCAGTTTCCTGTTGTTGAATGATAGTACATAGATATACAGTTGAATTTTGTATATTGACCTTATGTCCTGTGACCTTGCTAAATTCATTTTTTTACTTGGGATTTTCTAAGTAGACAATTATATTACTTGTAAATAGAAAGTTTTATTTTGTCTATTCTTAGCTATATACTTTTTATTTCTTTTCTTTTGCCTTTTTTTTTTTTTTTTTTGGTCTTACTGTACTGGCTAGGCCCTCTAGTGTGATGTTAAAAAGGAATGCTGTGACTTGACATCCCAGCCTTGTTACTGGTTTTAGGAAGAAAACAATGTCTTTTACTATTAAGTGTAATTTAATATAGTTTTTTTTATAGATACTTCATTGGTTTAAGTAAGTTCTGTTCTAGTTTGCTGAGAATTTTTATCAGGAATGGTAGTTGGATTCTGTCAAATGCCTTTTCTGCATCAATTGAGATAATCACATGGTATTTCTTCTTTAGACTGTTAATGTAGTGAATTGTATTGGTTGACTTTCAAATGTTAAGCCATTCTTGCATTCAGCAGGTAAACACAACTTGGTCATGATATATTGCCTTTTTATATATTGCTAGATTTGATTAGCTAATATATTGTTAAAAATTTTTGTGTCTGTGTTTATGAGGGATTACTAGTTTATAGTTTCCTTATGATGCCTTGGTCTGGTTTTACTATTAGGGTAAGTCTGACCTCATAGAATGAGTTGGGAAGTATTCCCTCTTCAATTTTTTTGGAAGGGTTTGTGTAGAATTGGTGTTATTTCTACTTAATTGTTTAATAGAATTCACCAGTAAAAAAGTCATCTGGAGGTAGAGTTTTCTTTCTTTGAATTTCTTTAATACCTATAAGACTATTCAGGTTATCTGTTTATTTTTGAGTGGTAGCTTTGCACTTTGTATCTTTCAAGTAGTTTTTCCATTTCATCAGTGTTGTCAAATGTATAGGTGTAAAATTTTTTGTACTTTTTCCTTCTTATATCTTCAGAGTCCAAAGGTCTGAAGTGACTTTTTCTGTTGCATTACTGATATTGGTAATTTGTTTTTCTCTCTTTCTCTCTCTTTTTTAATAGGTTAGTGGTTTATCAGTATTATTAATATTTTCAAAGAACCAGCTTTTGGTTTCATGTTTGATTTTTGGAGGATATTTTCACTGAATATAGAATTCTAAGTTGACATACTTCATAAATATCTCTGCATTGTTTTCTGGGTTGCATAGTTTTTGATAAAAAGTCTGATGTCATTCTTATCTTTTGTCCTCTATATATAGTGAGTCTTTTATTTTCTGCCTGCTTCCAAGATTTTATCTTTGATTTTCGAAGTTTGAATATGGCCAGGCACACAAGTGCATGTGTGTGTTGTATTCTACTTGGGGTTCTTTGAGCATGTATCTGTGTTTTTGATGTCCTTCATTGTTCTTGGAAAATCCTTAGCCATTATCTTTTCAGGTATTCCTTTTGTCTCTTTCTGCCTCTCTTCTACTGGCTTCCAGTTACACATGTTAATCCATTTGTTATTGTCTCATGGCTCTTGAATGCTGTGTTGCTGTGTTTTGTTCTTCTCGTTTTTATTTTTTTGGGGGGTGGGGTGGGGTTCAGTTTGGAAAATTTCTATTGACCTACCTCTGGGTTTACTAATCCTGGCATTAGCTATATCAAGTCTACTAATGAGCCCTTTGAAGTTTTCCTTCATCTTCGTATTATGTGTGTTGTGTGTTTTAAAATTTAATTCTTTTGGTATCATTTTTTTCTGTGAGATTATCTGTGTTTACATGTGTTTTTCATCTTTTCCAATAGAGCCTTTAACATATTAATCATAGTTATTTTAAATTCTCTGTCTAGTAATTATACAAGTCATATCTGAATCTGGTTCTGTTGATTGCCTTATCTCTTATCAATGGGTTATTTTCTTACTCTTTCATGTATCATAATTTTTTGTTGAAAGCTAGATATTATGTGTAGATTAGTAGAGTGAGATAAATATTATTTATGTATGGAAATGGACAGACCTTTATTTTAGGTCTTTAATGTAGGGGGGGATTAAGTCATTTTTGTCAAGAGTTTAGCTATATTTGGTTATCCTCCAGGCACCATTAGCTTCAAATTCATCTAGCGTTTCTTTGTCTTTGGTAGAGTATTGATGGTCAGAGGATTTTTCTCATTGTTCATGTTCCACCCTCTATTTCAGGCTTTCCTAGCGTGCCTGTGACTCAAAGAGGCTTTCTCCTCATTTTAACTCTCCCCCAGTAATATACTGCTGTTATTTGTCACTTGGCTTTTGCTAATGTGGTGCCAGGGGCAGGGAGGGGATAAGAAAAGAGACTTTTTCCATTGTTCTAATTTAGTTTCAGGCTGGTCTTAGGCTTATCCTGTGTCCATGGTTTTCAGCAATGGGGCTTCCTAAGTCATCCTGTCAACACCTCTCAGGAATTTTTCTCTGTTTCCTTGCCCCAGCTGCAGTGGGTCTTCACCTATGCTTCAGATGTGACAGGATTTGCCATACTTCCCCAAGAGGCTTAAGTCTTTTTTTTTTTTTTTTTTTTTTTTTTTTTTAGGGGAAATGGGAGAAAAAGATCCAGACAGGATTTTATGCCTTCTCCCCCGTGGCAGCTGTGCCCCTCTCCCAGACCCATGCCACTGAGGGGAAGTTTTCTTCCATCTCCTGTCCTATCCCCAGTTTTTCTTGTGACCCTCTGATAAGGTCCTTGGAAAAGAGCTTGCAAGTGGTTGCAAACTCCCTGAGCATCTGTAGCTTCAGAGTTCTACAGTCTCAGGCTACTTCACATTTGGCCTTTAGCTACTTGTTTAAAAGTTTTTGTGCAGTCTTCCTAGCAACTTCTGTGGCAGCTTTCTCTCCAGTGCTCTGCTCCATATAAACCAGTGCTCATGACCCTTATCTCCTTGGGGGTGCCTATTTTCCTTAATATCAGGCCAGTTGATTTCCGTGCAACCTCAGCTCTCTGGTTTTTTTTTTTAAGTTATGATTTTGTATTTGGATTTTTCTTGCAGTTAGAGTGGGAACCATATCCTTTCCAGATTTTTACATCCTTAGAGGAAGTTTGAGATTCTGCTTACTTTTCTTAATCACTAATGCCTCTATCTGACTAATTGCATGGCATTTTAGTTAATCTGACTACTTCTGTTTTCGCCTTCTTCCAATATATTCTCTACTTTGTAGTCAGAATGACAGTTTTTAAAGAGCTTCTCGAATGTTATATTTTCCATGTTACTTCGGGGCCTTTGTACACTGCTGTTTTTTCCATCTAGACAGCTCTTTCCTCTGCCTCTTCAATTAACGTTAGCTAATTTCTGTTCATCCAGTACGTTGTTCTTCCTCAGAGAAGCCTTCCTTGACAGCTCCTCACACTGAGATTATATCAGGTTTACTCCTTATATTCTCTCATGGTACTCTGTTTATTTCTCACATATAATATCACAATTTATACAGTTACAATTAGATAACTGTATAATTGTGTGTGAGACGGTTGTTTTGGTTTTTTAACTGTATTTCATGCTCTCTAGAATATAAGCTCCATGAAGACAGGAACCATTTCTTTCTTGTTCACCAAAATATACCCAGGGCTTAAATTAAGAAATATTTTTTGAATGGATAAATAAATAAAGCTGGAAAAGAAGTTATACACTGTAATCAAAGAAGCTACTGTAAGAATTACAGTTTTACATAAATGTGACAAATATTTGTCCCTGGCCTCTGTGGAAATTATTGTGTGAAGTTAACGAATGAATCCTGCAGCCTGCTTGGAAGACTAAACTAAGAGAAAGGGAGAACCAAAGTTAAAGAGTCTTTGGAGATGGACTTGTACTTTTTAATAAAGAGCTCTAGGATATGACTGCAGTGTGGCCATGGAGTATAGATACAGGTCTGAAGGAAAAATTGTCATTGGTTTGTCAATTTACCATTTAAAAAAAATTGTTTACTCCTTGGCATGGAATGAAAGGAAAAAAATATATTGAGGCCTCAATTATTAATGTGATTTTTATGAGGTCAGTGAAAATTTACAATAAAGATATGGGAAGGGTGGTATAAATAAATGCTTTAGACCTCCCATAAAAGAAAAAGTAGAGCAAGGTTATTCATAAATATTTTGGTAATGAACAAGAAAAATATGTAGTTATATAGAATTTCTCTCCTTTTTTGGCTGTTTCTTTGTAACAATGATGGGAGATATTTTTATAACCAAATTTTTCTGATTATTACTTTAAGAAATGTGAGTACAGGGCTTACACTACCAAGTAAGTTCTGTCCTCTGATTTCTCATCCTAAAACAAGCTCTCTTGAGGCAATTTCATAATCTTCTAGAGTGGGGATCAACAATCTTTTTCTGTAGATGGCTAGAATAATCTGTATTTTAGGCCTGCCCTTCATATGGGCTCTGTTGCAACTACTCATCTCTGCTATGTAGCATGATAGCAGCCATAGACAGTTTATAAACAAATGAACGTGGCTGTGTTCCAATAAAACTTTACTTATGAAAACTGAAATTTGAATTTCAAATAATTTTCATGTGTCATGAAATATTTTTCATTTTTTTTCAACCATTTAAAAGTGTAAAAGTCAGAAACCATTTTTAGCTCTTGGGTTGTATGAAGACAGATGGCAAGCCAGATTAGACCCCACTAGCCATAGTTCACTGATCCCTGTTATAGAGTTTAAACTATTACTCGTAGCCCAGCTTCTCTTCTGATTTTTGAAGATTTCCAAATATCCACTGAATATCATCTCAAACATGACAAAACTTTTAGTAATTTTTTGCCCTCCTTGTCCTACACCTGTTTTTCAATTTAAAGATCTTAGTTAATGGCACCTACATCCACCTTATTGACTATGCAGAAAAGGAACCTGAGATTGCTCTCCCATAGGCCTTCTTTCAAGATTGGCCCTGGGCTGGTGTCTAGAGACTTGGACTCAGGAGTGTTCTCACTGTTTCCTAACTCATACGTGTAGCTTACTCTTTACACAAGCAGTGTGGCTTAAGCTAAACACCTGCTTTCCTTCTCAGGGTTTGGAATTTTATTTTATGCTAGGCAGAGGTTTCCTATGTGACCAGCCCCGAATAAAAACCTTGGACATCGAGTCTCAGTCTCAGTTCAGTGCTGGAGCATGTTCTGTGTGATTCTATGAGGAGAGGGTTCTAAGAAGCTTACACCTGGCTTCTTTCAGACTTTGCCCCCATGTGCCTTTTCCCTTTTCTGATTTTACTTTGCATCCTTTTATTGTAATAAATCATAACCATGAATATGACTATATGTTGAGTCCTGTGAGTCCTCCTAGCAAATCGCAGGACCTGGTGGTGGTCTTGGGGATCCCCAACACACATTGACTAAGCCAAAAGCCTGAAAGTCACCTTCAAAGCTTCCTTTTCACTTCACATTCAAATGCTTTGACCATATCTTCTAAACACGTCTCAAATTATTTTTTCCTCTTCAACATCTTTGTCCTTTCTTTGATTCAGACCTTAATCACGTCTCACCTGTCTAAGGTAATATATTCTTGTGCCTGCCTTCAATCTCTACCTATTCCAGTCTGTCCTATACAGTGCCCCT
This sequence comes from Pseudorca crassidens, assembly GCF_039906515.1. Taxonomy (NCBI): domain Eukaryota; kingdom Metazoa; phylum Chordata; class Mammalia; order Artiodactyla; family Delphinidae; genus Pseudorca; species Pseudorca crassidens. The sequence goes on along the minus strand of NC_090297.1, from coordinate 125,871,861 downwards.
TATTTTCACATTTTTGTGTATGTTTGTATGTATGTATGTTGGGTGTGTATGAATACATATGTATATGTGTGTGTATTCTATTTATTATATATTATATTTATTATATTTATCTTTATATAAATATGTGTGGTTCTAGTCTGACCACATCACCCTCTGGACTTAAAATCATTCAAGGCCCTCTACTGCCTAAGGAATAATGTTAAACTTCTTAGCAGAGCATTAAAAGCTTTTTGTGATCTGTCCAACGTCTGTTTGTATAGGCTCCTGCCACTTCCCAACATATACTTTATACTATGGCTATATCAAAGCACTTGCAGTGCCTCAGACCAGCTCTTTTATGCATAAATGCCTATCCACTGTATTTTTCTTCTATTTGGATTACCAGTGTCTTTACCAGAGAGCAAATTATTATACATTGTTTAGAACTTTGTTCTGAATTTAGTCTTTTCTGTTCTTCTAGGTAGCTTGTAGCTCCTTCTACATTGTTTCTAGAGCGCTTCATGCATTCCACTTTTATCATATTGTATTTAAATTATTTGTTTTATTTCTCTGCTGTGTTTTTAGACTGGAATCTTTAAAAGCCAAGACAGAATCTTGTTTAATCTAGCACAGGGTCTGGCACTTAGTAGGTGGAGTCCATAATGTGCTTTCAAGAACCCAAAGTAATTTGTCTTCCAGTTGATGCTATGAAATGAGGGAAGGAAGGGATGAACTGGAAATATATATTTCCTCCTGAAACGTTTGGTTTCAGAGGGGCTTCCCTGGTGGCACAGTGGTTGAGAGTCCGCTTGCCGATGCAGGGGACACGCGTTCGTGCCCCGGTCCAGGAGGATCTCACGTGCCGCGGAGCGGCTGGGCCCATGAGCCATGGCCGCTGAGCCTGCACGTCCGGAACCTGTGCTCCGCAACGGGAGAGGCCACAACAGTGAGAGGCCCGTGTACCACCAAAAAAAAAAAAAAAAAAAAAGTTTGGTTTCAGAGAAGTTTACAGCTTAAAATGAGAGTAAATAAGTTAACACATAGTTACTTATAAAAAATATATACATGAGGGTAAAAACAATGAAAAAATAATTCTTTGTAATCTGTTTTCTTGTATTGTGCAATAGAGCCTGACTGCATTTGTATTATTACTTTACATAGGTGGAAATGGATATTGTTGAAAAACTGGTAAAAATGATACCTTGTGAGCATGAAGATCTGCTGAATATCACCCTCCGACTTCTACTGAACCTATCCTTTGACACAGGACTGAGGAATAAGATGGTACAAGTTGGGCTGCTTCCCAAACTCACTGCACTCTTAGGTATGCTTTTTAAAAATTAACGATAGTGTTGCTTGGAATTTCCGACATCACTAGAAAATTTAAGTCTGTCTTGAAAAGTCTGCTGAAAAAAAATCATTGTGTATATGTTCTTTGATTGGGTACCTAAATATAAGCAGAATGAATGAAAAATGACCTGTGCTAGGATTTCCATGGTGGTATAGAATGAAATGGAATAGGAACTTTTAGCTGTTTGACTTCATTTACCCCTGTGAAAATGAAACCAGAGTGAAAATATAAAAATACTACTATGGGAGCAAGAATGAAAAATTACTCTCTCTTCAGCATTTTTTTAAAAAGCAGGTATTGTTTAAGTTCTTATATTCTGCCATACCTTTAAAATACTCCTTACCAATATACAAATGTATGGAGCCTTTTTGTCATCAAGTAAAAAAGGGCATTTTTATATAGTGTCAGAAAATATTATATTGGAGGATTCAGTTTATACATTATTTTCTTTCAGCTATTAGCAAGATATCTATATAGTGAGGATGGATTCAAGAACTAACTCTTCTGTGCTCATACATAATGCTTCTCATGCATAATGCTTCTTAGCAAACTATGTAAAAATGCTTTTTGATCTGTTAAGTGTCTGTCTTCATAGGCACCTGCTACTCCCCAACATACACTTTATACTATGTCCATATTGATCCCCTTACTGTTCTCTAAACAAATTCTTTTATGCCTCAGTGCCTGTCCACCTGCTTTTTTCCTCCACCTGGAATGCCATTGCTTTTCTTAACGAGAAAGCAAAGTTTTACTCAGCTGTTAAGACTCTGTTTCTTTGTTTAGCACTGCAGCTTCATTCTTTTTTTTTTTGTAGCTTTCTCCATATATTCAAATATTTTTAAGCAGTGGAATAGTTGGAATGATTTAAAATTAAGTTTATTCTTAGCTATCTAATATCTGCGAATCCAGTCTAATTGACATCATCATTTGTTTTTTACAATACTAGAAGTAAAATTTATTGAATGTTTACTGTGACAGTTATTTTGCTGTGTGCTCTGTTTACATTATCTTATAGAATCCCCGTCTGAGATCTTTACCCGGGATTACACAGTTAGATAAAAGACAAAGCTCAAATTCAAACTCAGGTATATCTGCTGCTAAAGTTGGATTTATTAACTACTATAATAAACTACTATGTATAATAATATTAAGTTAACTATGATTAAGATAGGCAGCACTATAATTTAAAATTTCAGTTCTCCAAGTCCCCTTAAAAAAAGTTTTAAGGAAATTTATTTCTTACTTTTTTTCTCAGAAAAGGAAAACCTTTAGTCTGTTAGTCAGTCTAAGAACATTTGGTCCATTGGCCAGTCCACAAATATTACACAAGAGTTTTATTATGCATTTTAGAAGAAACTCTATTGAGGAGCACTTTCAAAAACTGCTTTTGGGGAACCAAAGAAATACTAATATCTAGTGAGGAAACAGGAAAACTTTAAAGTAAACTTGGTGGGCCTTGAATTTAATTTATGTGATCCTTTATTTATCATAAATCTAGCAGAATTATATATCGAATATCAGGTTAGATTCTTAGTGTATGAAGATGATAAGCTAAAGTCCTTGTCCTGAAGCAATTCATAGTCTATTTGGTTTGTTCAGTATCCAGTCACCTACTTTAATGAAACAAATAATTTAAAAGAGATTTTGGGGAAATTACTCATAGGGTACTCATTTCATATTTTGTTAACAAGTAGTAAATTTTGGCATATAAGATATTCAATACAAAAAATATTTCTTTCATCTCTCCTAGAGTTCATTTCTTGTGTCAGACTGTCTTATTAGAATTGTCACTTTTTCCTTTTAAACATGTCACGTTGGGCAAGTGACCCAAACTCTGATTTGATTTCCTCATCTGTAAAATGAAGATAATAATTATAACCAACTTAAGTTATTTTGAAGATTAAATGAGCTATTGCATGAACGTGCTTAGACAGTACCTGACATATAGTATTTTCTTAATAAGTGTTAGCTATAATCATTTTTATTACTAACATCATCATCATTATCATTTAATGTGAAGTGGATGTTCTGTAAGTGTTGCTGACTTACCTTTCTCTGAGCACAAATATCCTTCTTATAGATATTAAATCGCTGTTAACAAACAAGGTAGCTTATTTATTTTTACTTCCCTGTGATATACGTGCAGTTTAATTCAGTTTAAGTCAGTAAAATGTTGCTAATCTGCTATGGCAGAGCATAATGCTAAGCACTGTAGAGAAATATTTTTCAATCTGTAGGTATATTGGAACTCAAAAGAGAGAATGTTTCCACATTGATACTTCATACATAAAGTGCCATTTGAGATGGACATTGACAGATTTGTCTTTTTAACAAGGTGATATTTACAAAGGAAGGAAGAATAGAGGCTGTAGAAAATATTTCAGATAAAATGATCAATATTACCTAAGGCATAGATGGCGCTAGGCCAGTATGAGGAACAATAACTAAGAAAATAGTGGGAGATAAGTTTGAAAAAATGGGTTCGTATGCTTATGTGGCATTATGAAGTTTAAGGCTGTGCTAAGTGTTATACTTAATATAGTTGATGATAGTAATCATTGCAGGTTTTTGAGCTAGTTGGGCCATAATCAGAGTATTGCCCTAGGGAAATTAATCTGGCATCATTCTACTGGATGCACTAAAACTAGAGTCTAAAGAAGAGAACAATAGCATGTTGTGTTAGCAGGACAAGAAGTAAAGAAAACCTGAATTAAGGAAGATGTGGTATGTCAGGTATGAGGCAAAAGGAAAGGGCAAAAGAGACATGTCATAGGTAGACTTAATATGACATGGCTGCTGTTTGGATATGGATAATGGTAAAGAATTCATAAAAACTCAATGCCTGTTAGAATGTTAGTGCCAGGAACAGAAATAGAGAAGTGTAAAGGAAGTAATTTGAGGACATCAGTGATGGATTTAGTTTGAGATATGTTGGAGACATCTTAGACAAAGATGTTCAGTAAGCAGATGGAAACATAGGTCTAGAGCTCAGGAGAGGTAGGAGTTAAAAAAAGAGAAACTTGTCCAATAGATGAGTAAAACTGGAAATCGGAAACCACTAAGTGAGCTATAACAGTCAGAGAAATATGATTATTTTTCAACAGATACATAAAAAAACAGTTAAATTTAGGCTGTTCCTGAGAAGCAGTGATGTTCTTGGAATTTTCATGCAGTAGAGAAATGAAGAAACTGAGTAGGAAGAGCAACTGAAAACTTTTTACTTCCTTTTCACTCATTCTTTCAAAGTCATGCTTTATTATTTTCTTTGAAATATTATGAATTCCTAGGGCATCAGATTTTGCTACACTAGGGAGAGTAAAGAGCTAGTATTATTCTAACCTTACATTACATAGGTAGGAATGGATGAGATCTTAAAAGTTTCCACCTCTGTTCTTAGCTGATCTGTAAAAACTGATTGAAAGCAAAATAATTCAGTTGACATGTTTATGGTTAGCTTGCCTTAGTAACTTCCTGGCTTATCTTTCTATAGCAAGTAAAAGATGATGACTAAGTAGCATTCCTCATGAAAATATACACAAAAATTTTCGTGGAGAATAAATTAAAAAAAAAGAAAAGATATTGTGATTTGAATAATTGTTAAAAGTAAAGAGGAAGTTGGTAACGGCTCGGCTCTTATGCCATGTGAGGAACGAATATTCATTTATAAACTCATGAAAACTTTTCATCTATCTGAGAGCTACTAAGTTGACTCTAAAATCATTCCTGTTTAGGTAAAGATTTAGTATGTCATACTCTTTTTTCCCCCCTCTCTTTTGTTGCCCACAAGCCATTGAATTTAAGCAGTTTGTTTTTTCAAATGTTCATTTTTCTTTTTTTAAACATCTTTATTGGGGTATAACTGCTTTATAATGTTGTGTTAGTTTCTGCTTTATAACAAAGTGAATCAGCTATACATATACATATATCCCCATATCTCTTGCCTCCTGTGTGTCCCTCCCATCCTCCCTATCCCACCCCTCTAGGTGGTCACAAAGCACCGAACTGATCTCCCTGTGCTATGCGGCTGCTTCCCATTAGCTATATATTTTACGTTTGGTAGTATATAGATGTCCATGCCACTCTCTTACTTTGTCACAGCTTACCTTTCCCCCTCACCATATACTCAAGGCCATTCTCTAGTAGGTCTGTGTCTTTATTCCTGTCTTACCCCTAGGTCCTTCAGAACCACTTTTTTTTTTTTAATTCCACATATATGTGTTAGCATACAGTATTTGTTTTTCTCATTCTGACTTACTTCACTCTGTATGACAGACTCTAGGTCCATCCACCTCACTGCAAATAACTCAATTTCATTTCTTTTTATGGCCCAGTAATATTCCATTGTATATATGTACCACATCTTCTTTATGCATTCATCTGTTGATGGACACCTAGGTTGCTTCCATGTCCGGGCTATTGTAAATTGAGCTGCAGTGAACATTGTGGTACATGACTCTTTTTGAATTATGGTTTTCTCAGCGTATATGCCCAGTAGTGGGATTGCTGGGTCATATGGTAGTTCTATTTTTAGTTTTTTAAGGAACCTCCATACTGTTTTCCATAGCGGTTGTATCAATTTACATTCCCACCAACAGCACAGGAGGGTTCTCTTTTCTCCACACCCTCTCCAGCATTTATTGTTTGTAGATTTATTTGATGATGGTCATTCTGACTGGTATGAGGTGTGAGGTGATACCTCACTGTAGTTTTGGTTTGCATTTCTTTAATGATTAGTGATGTAGAGCGTCCTTTCATGTGTTTGTTGGCAATCTGTGTATCTTCTTTAGAGAAATGTCTATTTAGGTCTTCTGCCCATTTTTCGATTGGGTTGTTTGTTTTTCTGATACTGAGCTGCATGAGCTGCTTGTAAATTTTGGAGATTAATCCTTTGTCAGTTGCTTCATTTGCAAATATTTTCTCCCATTCTGAGGGTTGTCTTTTCATCTTGTTTATGGTTTCCTTTGCTGTGCAGAAGCTTTTAAGTTTCATTAGGTCTCATCTGTTTATTTTTGTTTTTATTTCCATTCCTCTAGGAGGTGGGTTAAAAAGGACCTTGCTGTGATTTATGTCATAGAGTGTTCTGCCTATGTTTTCCTCTAAGAGTTTTATAGTGTCTGGCCTTATATTTAGGTCTTTAATCCATTTTGAGTTTATTTTTGTGTATGGTGTTAGGGAGTGTTCTAGCTTCATTCTTTTACATGTAGCTGTCCAGTTTTCCCAGCACCACTATTGCAGAGGCTGTCTTTTTTCCATTGTATATTCTTGCCTTCTTTATCAAAAATAAGGTGACTATATGTGTGTGGGTTTATCTCTGGGCTTTCTATCCTGTTCCATTGATCTATATTTCTGTTTTTGTGCCAGTACCATACTCTATTGATTACTGTAGCTTTGTAGTATAGTCTGAAGTCTGGGAGCCTTATTCCTCCAGTTCCATTTTTCTTTCTCAAGATTGCTGTGGCTATTCGGGGTCTGTTGTGTTTCCATACAAATTGTGAAATTTTTTGCTCTAGTTCTGTGAAAAATGCCATTGGTAGTTTGATAGGGATTGCATTGAATCTGTAGATTGCTTTGGGTAGTATAGTCATTTTCACAATGTTGATTCTTCCAATCCAAGAACGTGCTATATCTTTCCATCTATTTGTGTCATCTTTAATTTCTTTCACAGTGTCTTATAGTTTTCTGCATACAGGTCTTTTGTCTCCTTAGATCGGTTTATTCTTAGGTGTTTTATTCTTTTTGTTGCAATGGTGAATGGGAGTGTTTCCTTCATTTCTCTTTCAGAGTTTTCATCCTTATTGTATAAGAACGCAAGAAATTTCTGTTCATTAATTTTGTATCCTACTACTTTACCAAATTCATTGATTAGCTCTAGTAGTTTTCTGATAGCATCTTTAGGATTCTCTATGTATAGTATCATGTCATCTGCAAATAGTGACAGCTTTACATCTCCTTTTCTGATTTGGATTCCTTTTATTTCTTTTTCTTCTCTGATTGCTGTGGCTAAAACTTCCAAAACTATGTTGAATAATAGTGGTGAGAGTGGCCAACCTTGTCTTGTTCCTGATCTTAGTGGGAATGGTTTCAGTTTTTCACCATTGAGAATGATGTTGGCTGTGGGTTTGTCATATATTGCCTTTATTATGTTGAGGTAAGTTCCTTCTATGCCTACTTTCTCTAGGGTTTTTATCATAAATGGGTGTTGAATTTTTTCAAAAGCTTTTTCTGCATCTGTTGAGGTCATATGGTTTTTCTCCTTCAATTTGTTAATATGGTGTATCACATTGATTGATTTGCATATATTAAAGAATCCTTGCATTCCTGGGATAAACCCCAGTTGATCATGGTGTATGATCCTTTTAATGTGCTGTTGGATTCTGTTCGCTAGTATTTTGTTGAGGATTTTTGCATCTATTTTCATCAGTGATATTGGCCTGTAGTTTTCTTTCTTTGTGACATCTTTATCTGGTTTTGGTATCTGGGTGATGGTGGCCTTGTAGAATGAGATTGGGAGTGTTCCTCCCTCTGCTATATTTTGGAAGAGTTTGAGGATAGGTGTTAGCTCTTGTCTAAATGTTTGATAGAATTCACCTGTGAAGCCCTCTGGTCCTGGGCTTTTGTTTGCTGGAAGACTTTTAATCACAGTCTCAATTTCAGTGCTTCTGATTGGTCTGTTTATATTTTCTGTTTCTTTGTGTTTCAGTCTCAGAAGATTGTGCTTTTCTAGGATTTGTCCATTTCTTCCAGGTTGTCCATTTTATTGGCATATAGTTGATTGTAGTAATCTCTCATGATCCTTTGTATTTCTGCAGTGTCAGTTGTTACTTCTTTTTCATTTCTAATTCTGTTGATTTGAGTCTTCTCCCTATTTTCTTGATGAGTCTGGCTAATGGTTTATCAATTTTGTTTATCTTCTCAAAGAACCAGCTTTTAGTTTTATTGATCTTGCTATCAAATGTTTATATGTTTTTTGCTTGATAACTTTATTTCCTCCTTTGCCTTCCACTTACAAATCATGGAAGCAATGACAGTCATGTGTAGTAAACAAAAGAGAATATCTTCTGATATTCCAGGATTAAGGAAAGGGAGAAAACGTACATACTGAAGAGAAATTAAAATATACTAGAACAGTGCCTTCCAACTTCTATAAAATGCTTCAAAATGTCTACACATGTTCAGAATACCTACAAGTATTTCACATGCTTTTTATTTAATTATTTAATGCCACTGTTATTTTCAGTTGTTTTTCATTTAAATTATGGGTTAAATAAGCTTATGTAGGCCCTTCCTTTGTGTTTTTGTTTGTTTTTGGTTTTTTTTGGAGGTACGAAGGCCTCTCATTGTTGTGGCCTCTCCCGTTGCGAAGCACAGGCTCCAGATGCGCAGGCCCAGTGGCCATGGCTCACGGGCCCACCTGCTCCGCGGCATGTGGGATCTTCCCGGACCGGGGCACGAACCCATGTCCCCTGCATCGGCAGGCAGACTCCCAACCACTGCGCCACCAGGGAAGCCCTGTAGGCCCTTTTATAAGATGAGCCTATGGGGGAAAAAAATCTTCCAAATTCCAAGTAACTGATTCTGTATGAACTTTTGGAACATAACCATTTTGTAAACTTCAGAATTGTTACTATTTTATTAAGTCCTCAAAATAGCCCTTTTATCCATCACTTCCCAGAAAAACCTATTTATTAAATGTATTAGTCAGGAGGACAAGCCTATGATTATTAATAAATAACCCTAATATCTCAGTAGCTTAAAATAGAAAAAAGTTTTATTTTTTGCTCATATTTATATCCACTATAAGTAAGTAGAAACTGCTGGTTCATGTTAGTATCAGTCAAGGACCCACTGACAAAGCCTCCAGGTCACTGTGGCATCGGGGAAGGGAAAACAGAGAAAATGGATAATTGCAAACTTAAAGGCTTCCACTCTGAAGTAACAAATATCATTTTTGTTTACATTTCCATTGATAAAGCAAATCACATAGCCGTGTAGAACTTTAAGTGGGGTAGGCAAATGCCTGGAAGGATTAGAAGTGGAACATTGGTAAGCATGCAGCCTAATGATCCTGAAAGATATTTAAAATTTTTTCTGAATTTTAGCTGGGTTTCCAGGATTACCAGAATCTCTTAAAGAGTATATCCTGAGACATTACTGCAAATATTACCGTATGTAGTATACCTTGCCACTGTAGTGGCACAGAGCACTTTGAATAAAAGCTAGAATTCTGGAGCCAGACTATATTGAATATTGGCTTTATCAGTTACTAGCTATGTGATATTGTACAAATTACTTAACCCATATGTCAGTTTTCTCATCTCCGGTATGTAGATAATAATGGTACATATTAATAGGGAAGGGTTAAATGATATAATGCAGTAAATATTAGTGAATATAAAAATATTATAAGTGAAATTAATGTAAATATATGTAGAACACAAATAATTGTTATCCAGAAATGGGTCTTTTTTGATAAGTATGTTTTCCAGGCTTAAATCATTAAGGGTATTTAATCATTTTGTATTTAAAAATTGATTACATTGTTCTTAAATATTTTCTTAAGTTTACCTTAATACATAAACATAATTTAAATTTTTATTGAGAAGCAGTATAATGTTGTAGGGGTTAAAACCGTGGGGTTTGGAGCCAGAGTGCCTGGCTCAAGTGCTATATAAGTAATTGCTATTTTTTTCATTATCATTGATTCAAATTTGTAATTCTGAAGATAATTTATTATACAGGGCTGTAAATATTACTATGCTCAAGTACTTCCCTTTGCTAAATGGCCCCAGAATGCTATGTATTTTTAATTTTTATATACAGTTTTTCTGTTTTCCTCACTTGTCCTTGGCTGTCACTTCTCATTTCTTTTGTACCAGCAGCAATTCCATGGCAGCAATTTTCCTTTCCTCTAATGATATATTTCTAATCTCCTGTGGTCTTGGAAACCGACAACTGAACTTATTTGAAATGTGTATTTTGTTAAAAATGAAATTCCAAATGAATGCCCAAAGGGTTCTCTTCCTAGTAACATTTATTGCATGGACCTTGTAACATTTCTTTTGACTGAAGAACCTATTTTGTTTGATTGTACTCTTTGCTGTGTTCAGAGAAATTATATATAGTGTATACTAAATGATTTCCTGATAAGTGATTAATAGAATGGTTTTTTTTACATTTGTTAATGTATATGTTTTATGTGCGGAAAATTAAATCAACTCCTAACACAATAAACTAAACTTCTCAATTGAGTAGTTCAAGATATATTTAATATCTCTCATTTTTGGCCACTACAATTATATAGAAATTGGAATTATAGAGAGCATAGATTTTAAAGGCATAGGAAATAATTCATCTAGAGCAGTGCCTTTCAAATATGTTTTACCCCAGACTATAGTATTATGTTGTACATTGCAACCCAGTACTCACATGTGTATGTGATGTATATGTATGTGTATGTATGTGTGTATATTAATATACACTATATTTTGTGATATATATTACACACTGTTTTAATATATGTAATTTTTTAAACGTTCATGAAGCAGTATTTTGCCATTTCTATGTGCAATGCACTATATTTTCTATTTTTTCTATTCTTTTTAAATTCTACTTATGACTTAATCATTGATTTTATGTCCTCTGATTTGATGTTCAGTTAGAAAACTGAAATAGGAGAAGTGATCAGACATATTTTCCTTCAAATCTTCAGAAATATCACTGTCTCTTTTGGATTTTTAATGTGTTGAACAGTAGATAATCTAAATTATCTAGGTTACTCCTTGGCTAGTACTTGGAATGATTCCGTGGAATTGAAATTTTTTTTGAAAGGGAAAAAAAAACCTTCTGTAAATCAAATATTTAAAGAATTTGAGGTACATTCTCTTCACTGTAGTTATGGAGAAGGAATTAAAGAGCATATAGTTTATAATATGACTGGTCAGTTTGCTTTTTTCATTAGATAAAAATTCTTTGTTCATTATATGTTCACGTTGACAAATGACTGTCTGAATTTAAAATTACCCATTTATATATAGAAATCAATTTTTAAAAGATGCAAAAAATGTAGAAGCACTTTTGTAGAGCTATACATCTGGTAGAACTTTTCAGAAGTGATTTTTAAGGGATGCTGTTTCAACTGGAAATGCTATCAGATATTAAGTAGGTTTTCTTTATTATTATTTGGGGACCCCATAACTGAAAAATCTTTTTATACTTAATAATAAATTATTTTAACTAGAGTATAATGAATCATGAATATTTCAGGCTCTAATAAAGCTGTGCTATATGAACATTTAATCCCCTTCCCTTGTGTCCTGAAACATTTAACTAGTACATTGCGACCCCTGCTGTTGTGAGAATTGCCAAATAACTGGAAAAAAAATATGTACTTGAGGAAGGTTTTGTGATTTGAATAATTATTAAAGGTAAAGAAGTTATGTTATAGCTCAGCTCTTTTGCCATGTGAGGCTCTGAACAGAACCAAATATTGTAGTTCAACAGAACTAAAAATTATATTGATATTGTTTTATCATATGAGTATTTCATTTAGAAATTTTGAATTTAGCTTTTTCCTTTGACATCAGGAACACATAAAGGGATTAATAAGGAATTTTAGAAATCATCATTTAAAATGTTCTTTCTCAACTTATCCTGAAATTAATTTGCTTGAATAGTTTTGATCTTTTCCTAGGCATAGAGAAAGAAGGCATTATTTCCCCAAATATTTCAAAATTTTTACTTGGGTCCTTGGAAAACCTTATATCTAAAGGTTATAAAATCTTATATCTAAATTCCTTTGTTTTTATTTTCCTAAATACCACCAAAATTATTCATTTCTTATTTCATTTTTTGATATTTTATTTTCCTAAGATTTCATAAAGATCTTAAACTTATCTCTGCTTAGTTCAGTATCAATCTATAATCTTTTCAGTACTATTAATCCCTGTACGTGACATAGTTTCTTATGCTTAGTAACTTTATGTTACCATCTGGGAGACCTATCATAGCCAATGGTTTCATCAATTGTGATTATTTGCAAATTGAATTGGACCTACGAAGTTTGGCTTTACTTATGTAATTGTTAGACAGTTTGTTCAGGTTTTTTATGATATTGAGTTAACTTTTTAAAGTGTTCAAAGATTTTTTGGCTCATCTAGGAATCAGATCATTAAAAAAAATATTCCCTTGTCATAAGTCCTTAAACCGTTTGACATTGATATGTCTCAAGAGTGCTTCCTTATGTCAGAATATCCTGGGTTGGGAGATGGCAAGGAAATTCCTTGTCGTAGTGTATTCTTCAGTTCCCTGGAGAATGCACTGACAGTGTTTCAAAAGTAACTTGAAAAACTAAATTTTCTTAGCTTTCTGTCAGATGCAACCAGGCAAATAATGTTTTTCTTATTTGCCTCTCAGTTGCTTTGGCTTGGATGTTTCATAGCCTGAGTATTGTTTAATGTGCTTGGGGATGATGTTAGCACAGAAGCAAGCATAAAAATACAACTGAAATGTATTCTTTGGAAGATCCTAGTTCAGCATGACATCGCATCGTGCATAAAGCTTAAACATCACAGAGACAGTGTATTACAGGGTCCATACTTAATAATTTTATTAAAAAACTGCCAAATTTCACTGATGAACTCTTTGGGACAATTTTGAGTTAAATGACAGTTTTTCTTCCCCCTTTGTGGATGACATTGATACGTATTTTAAATTGAGTGATGTCTGAGTTTTCATGTTAGCCTTTCAGTTTTTAACTTGATTTTCAAAGGAATTTAAACTCACGGGAATAAACCTTACAAAATATACAGGTCTTATCCTATAAACGTGAATTTTTGGATTTGTTAAAACAAAAATAGAATAGGCACCACAACCTAATGGTTAGGCAGATTAGGTAGCTACCTGTAAATTATAGACAATCACCACTTTCCACACTTTCTCTGCTGTTTTATAAGTTCCCTGTTTATTAGGTGATTGTTGTAATTCAATGATTAGTGCATCAGTTTTCAAACTTTTGGTCTTGGGACATTTTAATACTCTCAACAATAACTGAGGACCCCCAGAGATTTTTTGTTTATGCAGAGTTATATTTATGGATATTTATTGTATTCAAAAATAAAATTGAAAAAGTGTTACATATTTATTTTAAAATAACCTGCTACATGTTAACATAAATATTTTTATGAAAAATAACTCTTTTCTAAAACAAAACAAAAAATACTGAGAGGAGTGGACATAATTTTACTTCTGCAAATCTCTTTATAGTCAGACTTAATAGACAACAGCTGGCTCTCATATCTCCCTCAACAATATGCTGTGAAATCGTATGTCATATATGTCACATATATTATGTCATGTAGCCTCTTATGAAATAATGAGAGTAAAAAAATGAAAATAATATATTATGATTGTTATAAAAATGGTGTGACTTTGTGGATCCCCTTTCGGGGTCCTCAAACCACATTTTGAAAACCAATGAACTAGAGCATTCTTTTAAAGCTTTTAATTCCCATTAAATGCAAACACTTCTGGCAGTAACAATACATCAGGAGTCTCAAACTAGCAGGTTAAATGTAGCTAGAAGGCATGTTTGGTTTTCCCCAAATATATTTTCTTAATTTTATATTTGGATTTCTAGGCAAGACCCAAACACTCCCGTTTCCATAGGATAATCCTTATTTTCTCTTATACTTAGACATTTAGTTATATTTCTTTCCTTGCCCTTTGGACCACTCACATATTAGTAACAATTTCTTTGGTGCTTCGTAAAGGGAGTTGGGGGATGGATGTCATGGTGTAGGAAAATGGAGGTGGAAGACCCTGAGCACAGAGGGACAGAAACATACAGAAAATTCTGGATAATCAGTACTAGACCTTTAATGCTGCCCAGCAGTCATACTACATTTTCTTTGTCTAGTCACTCTTTTAGGTGAGAATTTCATTTCTCTACCTTCTTCTAAATCCAACACCTTATCCTCATCCTCATCTCATTACCTTGTTTTGCTTCCTGTTTCACTGAGAAAATAGAAGCAGTCAGAAAGAATTTCCATGAGTTTCTCTTGCCACAGTTACCCTCCTGCCTACATCTGTGTCTATACTTTGCTTCTACTCTTACCATAAGCCATGCTCCCTCCCTATTTCATTCTCTCAGCTACTCAAGATTCTTGCTCCAGCAGTTCTCCTCTCTGTTCCACATCATTAATTTTTCCCTCTCTATGAGATCATTCCTGTTGACATACAAATATACTATTATTTCATCCATCTTAATATTCTTCTTGACTCTTCACTCTTTTACCTTTAGCTGTCATCTCATTTCTTTTCTTCCCTATCTGTGTAAATTTTGATTCCTTTACATTTGAGAGTTGTGAATCTATGCTAATTTGATGAAACTAATTTTATTGGTTATGGCAGAAATATTAGGATTCCTAGATTCAATAGCACATTGTCGTGCCTGTTTCATAATTCCACATGAATCATTTCAAAATGGATCCAAATGTTAGACCATATTCTCTTCAATGGAAGGTAAATTAGAGTTTCTAAGGTGCTCGACATGGATATAAATTTTTCTACATTCTGTGAGTAGACCCAGAATGGTTTTGAGAGTAAGAATGGCACCTGATTCATCTTGATCTAGATTACATTAGGTAATCTGGGTTTCAGGGCATTTTCCAAGGCTGTAGAAAGATTTTATCAACATGTAGGGAGTCAGACCAGGTCAAGAGTTAAGTGATAAATGTTTGATTTCTTCCGGTTAAGACAAGTCTGATTTCCCTTATTGTTGGATATTGCCAGAGTAGATACTGTTAGACTCTAAACTTTGATCACTTAAAAATTAAGGGTTATTTTCTGTGACCATTCTGTCATATGTCCTTAAAAGAAAATTGAAAAAGTTAAGTTCTGAACACCTTTGAAATTCCCCCATAATGTTAAATTTACTTTTTTCATTATATATTAATGACTTAATTTATAATTTTTAAAGTATCATAAAATGAAGACATAAAGCTTGTCTTTATTTTTTAAAGAGAATAATGTTTTATAAATGACCTTTTCTGACTTATTAAAAACTGGAAATGGTCAAAATATTTTCCAGTTAGGAGGTATTTTCCATTTTTAAAAAACTAAGTTGCGTTTATGATGATTTCTTTAAGAAACTTAAAGTAGATTTTTTTTTATAACTTCATTTGGCCCGTTGATTACAAAACTGTTATGGAATTTCACACATCTATTTCAGTACGCAGCTCATCATAGACTACTGCACTGTTTCTCATTTTAATAGGCCTCATTTATCCTATAAATAAACCTACATTTTCTTACCTGATCAAGTGAGCAAACAATAGGGGTCAGATGTGGCAAACACTTTAACAGAAAGCACATGTCTGGCCGTCAGGGTGAAGTAGAGTCATATCAAGATTGCTTGAAGTTATTAATGGCAGTAAAATTTATGCTTCCTCCTGTTTTCCCAATTAAATCAAGAAGCCTTTTTTCTTCGGATTCTTCTATCACCAGCTGGTTCCAATACTCTGTGTGTGAATATTGCCTGGGGTCTCTCCATTTCTAGGTGGTAAAAGCTGACCAAAGCACATTAAGTCAATGATGTGGACCTGTAGGCTAGAAAGCAGCCATTGTTAAGGGCTTTATTTTGGCCCATATCTTTTGTACTACAAGTATGCATATTTTGTAAGGTGTATTATAAATAAGTTGTTGTAGATAAACAACATGCTACATGTCTGTAGTGTTCTTTTATGCTCTGGATAAAAGAACACTACAGACAAGGTAATAAAATAATTGAAACATGTTGAAAATATTTTAAAAATAAACTACATGGCGAAATGTACAGTTGTACATACTAAAAGAGAGTGAAATATATCAAAAGTGCTGAATTTTAGAGTACTTATTTCATGAATACATCTTAATGTGACAAAGCTATTAAGCTTAATGGTAGATTTACAATTTCAGTTTCTTATAGTTTTTAAATTAAATAATTTAGCACAAGAAACATTTATCCATGAACCACTGTATCACAAAACTATTGTTATGCTTGTTTTCATACTGATCATCGTAACCTATAAATTCTGACATTTTCCCCCCCGTACTCATGGTTAAAAAACCGTTGGCTTTTATCTATTCATTTCAAATCTCTATTAGATTTGACTGAACAAATCCATTCTAGAAGAGAAGACTATCCAGTAGAGTTGCAATCTTAAAAATTGGTCTTTCCAAATTCAAGTTTTAACTAAGGCTGTCTGTCTAGTCATGCTGGTTATGTATCTGCAGTATGTGCGCTAATAAGTTAAACATAAAATGATATGGAAATGTGTACAAAAGATCATCTAATCTACCTGCAGTATATTTTTAGTGTATTTCAGTGTAGTCAATATATGTGTTCAATAATTGTTGCAATTATCTTTTTTTTTTTTTTTTTTTTGCGGTACGCAGGCCTCTCACTTTTGTGGCCTTTCCCGTTGCAGAGCACAGGCTCCAGACGCACAGGCTCAGCGGCCATGGCTCACGGGCCCAGCCGCTCTGCGGCATGTGGGCTCTTCCCGGACCGGGGCACGAACCCGTGTCCCCTGCATCGGCAGGCGGAATCTCAACCACTGTGCCAGCAGGGAAGCCCTGCAATTATCTTTTAAGTGGTGGTTTTGCCTGTGGCATTTTAACTATAGTGGTAGAGCTTTAAAGGCTCCAACTCTACAGTAAACTTAAAGGCAGTTGTGATTTTTGAAGTATGTTGTACTCACATAGACTTTCTAGGGGTAATTTATCACCTTAATGCTGCTCTGTTCTAATATAGGGGTGCTTATATCCCCACTTCTCTTATCTTTTCATGGACCCTTTGTGACTTCGAAGGGAGTTTTCTACTTTGAACGAAGACATGGAGTGCAGAAGGGAATGAGAATCTGGCTAATAATGTGACCCATAATTTGTGTTCTCACTCTGCTTTTACCAAGTATTGGGCTGGGTCTACTGCAGCAGTGGAAATTTGGCTTTGAGTTCTGGTGTTCAGAACTCATATTTCTGCTTGACTGAACTATGAATAGAAAATCCCAAGTATCTTACAAAATTAGTAGCTAAATGGTGTTTTTACTAATCACTTCAGAGATGGAAAAAACTGAAGACATTTTAAAATTCAAAACCCATCAGCATGTGCTTCCCCTTTAATTGGCAGAAAATCGATTGTGAGAGCAGCCCAGAGAGCTGACTTTTTTTCTCCTTCATTTGCTCCAGCTGAACTACAGCTGCAAATTTCTTTAAAAAGAAAAAAAAAAAAAAATCTTGAAGGTATAAGTGCAATAATTCCCACAAAATCAGTTGCTGGAGTTAATGACCAGTTTGTTAAGGCATTAACTGCCCTCAGCTGGAAATGACCAGTTTTGAGGGGAATGGCTGCACAACTGCTAAGATAATTCAGTAACGCGTTCAAATAATGATCCAGCTAATTAACAGTGAGTTTCTATGGAAATCCTATCGAAGTACTTATGGCCTCTGCATTTAATAGCCGGTGAGTTCATCGTGATTCATGTTTATTATCATAAATACCAAAGGAATCATAATGACTAGGCCATTTTATTTTCACCGTGGCCTTATTACTTGAACAGATCTGACTAAGCCACCTATAGTCATTAAGGACCTAGTTCTCAAAATATTCAGTCTTTTCACTGCTCTGCTCAAAATTCACAGAGCCTTTGGTGCTATGCCAGCATAGCGACTATTGGCAGACTGTTTTAACTTGGGATGCCATTAGGGAATAATTGATGTCTGTAAGTCTTAAAGGAGCCCTTTTGAAATGTCTGCCACTGGTATGATGTGGAGAAATCATAGTTGGTTAGCTGGAGTTTATGGTGGTTCATCATGAATTCTTATGGGAAAATCATAACTCCCAGCCCCAAATTCGTTTAGGATATGCAAGATTATTTTTTTGAGTTTTATTTTTTTAAGAACTTAGATATCCAATGAATGAAGGAGACTATTATTAGCTTATAATAAGGGATAAGCTTTAATTTTACTTGGACCATTTAATCTCTCTTAATTTCTGTTTATTGCTATGTGATCTTTAAATTAGTCTTTAAGTAATAGTAAATGTTGGCTGCCAGAAAGCCTCTACTTTCTGTGTGCAGCTGTGTTTGAAGAGATGAATTTAGGTTATTTCCAGACATCTTCCCCCTCCAAGTATTCACTTTTCTCCTACAATATTTTGTCCTTTTGCTGTAGCTGTCAGATATCTGCTAGATACCGTAAAGTTATAGGCTGTGTTTTTATCAAGCAATTAATCACTTGCATAATTATTTATTATTCAATGAATATGATACCTGTGGTTTATATACTATAATCTTCCTTCATACATTGCAGTTCTTTAGAGGAGATTGGAAATATGTGATTTGAAACAAGATATGAATTAGAATCATCAAGGTAACATATGGGTAACAAGCATTTATAAAATATTTCCATCTTTTTTTCTGAATAAAAAACCAAGTGTCATATTGTATCTTTTTTCATTCCCTAAATAAATACAAAGTGAGAAGAAAATCAATTTTATAGGTATTTGTAAATCAATTGATTGAATTCTAGGGAACCTTTACCCAGATAAAATCGAGAAGATGTATCAGCAACTTGGGTTATATAGACTTCTGAGTACAATATTGTAGTCCCTTATATCTGTCATCACCTCCTTTCACACTTTCCTCAGGGAAAAAAAAATATCTCTGGTCATATTCCAGTTTCTTTTGTTTGGTTGTGCTCAGCTCAAACAAATGGGGAAACACCTGTACGTTTTATTTGCCTGGGACATGAAACTTAAAGGTAAATGAAGTAATATAGCTAATAGTGAGGTTTGTCTTCTGTGTTCTCAGACTTCTCTCTCTGTGTCCTTTAATCTTTTTGTACCCCGTTGCCTCCATAACTATTCCCCACTCGAGGAGTGAAATTAAGTTCTGTTACAGACAAGGAAGCATGAAAGAAGGAAGAGAGGTTCACAGTGTGTTTGTGGTAGTGGTGGTGGAGGAACACATACTGATGACAATAATCTATCCTTTGATTATTTTCTTTTCCCAATTTTTGTTCTGATTAAGGGATTTATGACCCTATGAGACTGATGAAGGGTCCTTATCAGATACTGGTCACTGAGTGGAGCCTTGAAGGATGCGGTGACTCTCCTAAGCCCGTACTTTGGGTATAGCAGAGCTTTATAGGAAAGTGACTAGGGACAAGTGGCTCAACCATAGGCTCAGAATATACCTGTGAACCCTGTCTAGCTCATCTCAGAGGAATCTTGGCTGCCTCTTAAACCTACATTACCTCTAACTGTGGTCAAATCTTGAGGATAGAAACCACAAAGACAACATATATAATAGGGGAATGTGAAAATAGTGTTCTATTGGTAAAACAGAAAAATGTTATTATCAACATAATAATACTAAGAAATGACATTTATTGATTCAGTTTATTGTGTGTCAAACTCAGTACTAATTGTTTTACCAGAATTCTTGCACCTAATCTTCACATAACAACTCTTTGAGATAGGTACAGTTGTTATTCCAGTTTCACAGATGAAGAAACTGAAGCACAGAGAATTTAAATAACACTCAAAAGGCCATTTATGCTAGTAAGTGGCAGAGCCACAAGTTGAACCCAAGCAGTCTGCCTCCAGAGCCTGAGATTTGAACCACAGCATTTTACTGCCTCTGTTTACCATTCTACTCAACTTTTAAGCTTCTAGCACCTTGTTTTTCTCATAAAATCAAACACTGCTTGATAGCAGTTCTTGTCCAATTCAGTGAGAGTGAGTTTCAGAACTGCTATATAGATCTAGTCCCCCAAACTGCTTGGGGGATAATGCAGTTTGTCCCTGTCAAGATCTTTCATCTATTGGAACCTATTGCATCTGGGCTCAGGTACTCTGATAAATAACTGATTGTTTTTCTTCATTTCATCTCCCCTCTTCTCTTCTACCATCTTCTCACCTCTTTCTCCATAGAGTCCCTTCTTAACTGCATTTCCTTCCGGTACTGTGCCACTAAGGAATGATGATAATAATTTATGTTTATTTGGCATTATTTCACCCTTCCTGCTGCTTCCTGGAAGGCTTAGTAGAGAGTACATACACACAGGCTTTGTAGTCCGACCTAGGTTTGAATCTCAGATTCACGAGCTCTGTTTCCTTTTGAAGGATTCATAACCTTAATGAATGTCATTGCCTCACATCCAGATCAAAGATAATACCTACCTCTTCAGTTGTTATAAGGGTTAAATGAGAAAATACATGCTTAACATACAAGAGGAACTATCAGTTTGCTTAACTCTTTCTCTCTTCCCTTCTCTCAAAGAATTGTAGTTATAAAAAGACTGGCTATCCACGAATCTTTTGGGATAGCCTTGTAATCCTTGAGTTTCTGTTTTCTTCAGTCCTTTAGTTTTAGCACATTTTGGGGGCATGATAATCATTTTAGGTAAAGATTATGGGAAATTAGGCATATGTTCAGAGACTTTTTTTTTAAATCAAACTTTATTTTCTAGAGCAATTTAAGGTTCATAGCAAAATTGAGCAGAAAGGACATTAATTTCCCATATACTTCCTGCCCGTCCCCCCAGCCTCCCACCTTTTTTAAAATTAATTTTTATTGGAGTATAGTTGCTTTACATAGGTTTTTAAATAGAAGATCACAGATAAAGAATTAGGAAGGTACGGGAGTACTGCAAGGATCTTTCACTTTTGGCCATGAGTATGGGGAGAGAAGGAGAAAGAGAAAGCACACAAGAGCAGAATTAGAACTGGCAGTAGAATGACTCATCCTACTTTTTGAAACTAGATATTTAGTTTTGCTGTGGAAAAAGAAAGTAATATAAATTATTGTTGAATTTGAGATGTTTCTTACATATGTTATTCATCTACGTTTTAAAAATTATTGTAATTTTAGGACTTTTCTCTAGACTTTCTATTCTGTCACATATCCTTTATCCTGAGTTATCCTTTGGAAGTGATATAGATATATAATCATATATATATGTGTATGTAATTTGCTCTAGAAGGACCTTCCTTGTTGTTCTCTTTATGGGGTACAGATCTCTTAAAGGTGAATCTTTCTTTCCTCTCACCTTAAATAAATTGATGTACCACTTTAGAACATTGCATTTTAGAATCCTTTCATTGATAACCAGCAGTAGACAGACAATCCTCAAACATAGAATAGTGTCCTTTTTCATTCTTAGTTCCACACTGAATTTTAAAGTCTGATTATTTACTTTGATGTTAAAAAATCTTTTATATTGGATATTGATTTCTATGTTTCTTCTACCATTTATTTAGTAAGTTGTGTGACTTGGAATCCTACTTTTCAGTGAATCCATTACATAGAGAAAATATTTTCAAATAATATTTTGAAAAAATTAAGTAGGACTAGAACCTACCCACAGCTGAACAACATATAGAAAGAAACTGTAATAGCAGGGAAAGAGACTGTGCCTTCGGAATATGAGTTTGCTGTAGGAACTTACTTGAAAAGATATTAAAATACCTCAGTCCCTGGAGGAAAATACTGTGAAGTATAATCTGACCAAACCCCTAAGGGATACTTTCGTCTCTGGAGAATAAAATTGGAATTTTTCATTTTTAATCTATGTATCATGCAAACTGATGCAAAGATTTGTTTTCCTATGGCAAGTGTGTTTTATACTAGAATAAGTATAAATGAATGCCTTCAGCGGTGTAAAAATGTGATTTATTAAAATCTATGAGTCTTTTCTATTTAGATTGCTCTGATCCCAAGAGCAAAATACTGGGGTTGGGAACACCCAGTTAGTCTCTACTTTTCTCTTTTTTGGAGTAATTTCAGTTTTTGCATTACGTTTTCCTCCAGATGTAGTTCCTGCATATGTTTTATTCCAAGTGGTTAAGTTAGTGAATTCATAGATTTTTAGTTAAGATGAAAATGTTTACTAGTATGTATTCATCTGATGAACATATGCTAGATTTTATTGTTTTTGTTTTATGCCAAGAAGTCATTTTTACATTGATACTGAAAGCCATAGGAAATAGGCTTTAGCCAAACAATTTAAAAAGATGCAAAAGTCTTGATTTTTAAAAATTCTGTTTTTAAAATGTGTTTTATTCTATCATATGTCAGTGTATCTCAGTCTTTTATACCTGATACTATCATCTTACTTGAAAGACCGTTTTACCTTAGGATATAAAAATGTTTGAGAGATACTGTAATATACCTCTGGTGAAAATTCTGGAGTCAGAGAAACCTGTGTTTAAAGCCCTGCTCACCCACTTACAAGGCTGTGTAGGAAGTATTTATTTTTCTCCAAGTGTTAAGTTCCTCATCTGAAACATAAGGATGATAAAATTTATTTGACAGATTATTTTGAAGACTCACATTTTTCTTCCTTACCATATGAAATATTTTTTTTAACATATAAGCTCCAGGAAAGCAACAGGCTAGAGAGAGGGTCACTATATGTTTTTAAAAAACATCTGGAAACTTAAAACACTTTTGTGTCAAATCTGAAAATCTTGTAGAACTAGTAATTTCTGTCTTTGACTAAACGTGCTTATTTTTTCAGTTTTAGCCTCTGATTTTTTAAACATAACATTGTTTTTTTTTCCAGCTTTATTGAGATCTAACTGACATATAACAGTATGTAAGTTTAAGGTGATGACTTGATATATATATATATTGCAAAATATATAAGGTTAGATATAAGGGTAGTTAACTATAAAAGTTACCACTTCAAGATTAGTTACCACATCCATCACCTCACATAATTACTTTTTTTCTGGTTGTAAGAACTTTTAAGATTTACTCTCTTAGCAACTTTCAAATGTACATACAGTATGTTAACTATAGTCACCAGGCTTTTTAGATATTAAAAATAGAATCAATCAGCAGGTATTTATTGAGAAACTTCCATATGCTATACTAAGCCTATAAGAATACCAAGGTATGTCCCCTAAGAATTTCTCACCACCTCATAAAGAGATAACCTAATATCTGAAAAATTCAATAAGAATATAAAATAGTATTTTTAAAAAACACAAAGTATTTTAGTAATTTTATACTATGGTAGACACAAGAATAAAGGTGCTGAATTTATCCTCCATGTCACAATATATTTAAAATTTTCTTGATATGTTATTTATCAACTAAATTTATGTGTATCCTTGATTTTGTTTTAAAACTCCAAATATCTCCAAGGATTTCTCATAGCCCAAACTTTTTAAAAATAATATTGTTTTTTGGATAAAACCTTTTAGCCAAACTTTTCTAGCTCAAGTTTTGTCACTGACTTTGAGATCATAAATAGATCCTTAAAATATGGTCTTTCTGGAAGCATGTAGAAGAACTACATGGCATATTAAAGTCCCATTTTATTTTTCAAATCTATGATATATCATTCACTTTTCTTTTTTCAGTTTCAAGGTGTATGAAACTAGAATAATCTTACCTCAGAAGTTCTGAGACAATCCTTAGACTATGCTTACTCTCTCTACCCTTTAGCATTTTATAGTCATGTATTTTTTTTTCCATCTTTATTGGAGTATAATTGCTTTACAATGTTGTGTTAGTTTCTGCTGTACCACAAAGTGAATCAGCTATATGTATACATATACCCCCATATCCCCTCCCTCTTGAACCTCCCTCCCACCCTCCCTATCCCACCCCTCTAGGTGGTCACAAAGCACCGAGCTGATCTCCCTGTGCTATGTGGCTGCTTCCCACTAGCTATCTGTTTTACATTTGGTAGTGTATATATGTCCATGCCACTCTCTCACTTCGCCCCAGCTTCCCCTTCCTGCCCCTGTGTCCTCAAGTCTGTTCTCTATGTCTGCGTCTTTATTCCTGCTCTGCCACTAGGTTCATCAGTACCGTTTTTTTTAGATTCCATATATATGCTTTAGCATACGGTATTTGTTTTTCTCTTTGTGACTTACTTCACTCTGTATGACAGACTCTAGGTCAGTCCACCTCATTACAAATAACTCAATTTCATTATTTTTTTATAGCTGAGTAATACTCCATTGTATATATGTGCCACATCTTCTTTATCCATTCATCTGTTGATGGACACTTAGGTTGCTTCCACATCCTGGCTATTGTAAATAGTGCTGCAGTGAACATTGTGGTACATGTATCTTTTTGAATGATGGTTTTCTCAGGGTATATGCCCAGTAGTGAGATTGCTGGGTCATATGGTAGTTCTATTTTTAGTTTTTTAAGGAACCTCCATATTGTTTTCCATAGTGGTTGTATCAATTTACATTCCCACCAACAGTGCAGGAGGGTTCTCTTTTCTCCACACCCTCTCCAGCATTTATTGTTTGTAGATTTTTTTGATGATGGCCAGGCCATTCTGACTGGTGTGAGGTGATACCTCATTGTGGTTTTGATTTACATTTCTCTAATGATTAGTGATGTTGAGCGTCTTTTCATGTGTTTTTTGGCAATCTGTATGTCTTCTTTTGGGCATGTATTTTTTTTTAATGTAGCAAATACTATTCTACTTCGTTTATTATTTGTTATTTTTCCAGTTTCTGATTCATAAAAATTAAATATACTTTTCATTTACTATTTCTTATACATTATCACTGTCAATGAAATGTGTTTATCACATATTTTGATAAAACAGTAAGGATGGGGAGGCCAGTGGCCAAATCTACATTTTAGTGGGCTACTGGGAACAATTAATTCTTAGGTTTGTGGTTAATTTTTTCAAAAGTATACCTTGTAAAATACACATAATCTCTTGGAACTTAGTGATATTTCATAGATAGTGTGCTCCAAACTTTGGAATTGAAATAGGGAGCTCAAAATATTTTCTACGGCTTCCCTGGTGGCGCAGTGGTTAAAAGTCCGCCTGCTGATGCAGGGGACACGGGTTCGTGCCCTGGTCCGGGAAGATCCCACATGCCATGAAGCGGCTGGGCCGTGAGCCATGGCCGCTGAGCCTGCACGTCTGGAGCCTGTGCTCTGCAACAGGAGAGGCAACAACAGTGAGAGGCCTGCATACCACAAAAAAAAAAATTTCTAAATTAGGGTTATATAGTGATTTTTTTTGATTCAGTAGCTTAAAAGTTGTAATGCATTAATTTGAGTGTGTTATACAAAAAAAATTAATTTCTTTGTGGTCATTCCCATGCATGGCATAATATAAAATCTCACCATATCCATGATTTCTTATTTCCAGGCAATGAAAACTACAAACAAATAGCAATGTGTGTTCTTTACCACATAAGCATGGATGACCGCTTTAAATCAATGTTTGCATACACTGACTGTATACCACAAGTAAGTGCTTTAAGTGTTTTTTTAAAAAGGCATTCAAAAAATATGTTTTTTACTTTCTTCCCTTGATTTGCCAGATAGGTTTTTTTCTTTAAAAGTCCCCTCTTAAAAATAATATAAATTTGTTATATACAATCTGGAAAGTACAGAACATTATAAAAATGAAAGTAACTTTCTGTTATCCCAAACCCAGAGATAACCATTTAAAATTTTGGTACATTTTCTTCTACATAGTTAAAAAAATACTGTTTTGGGATTATATGCCATATGTAATTATATATTGCTTTTTTATCTTAATATATCGTTAAGTACACTCCCATGTCACTGAACATTCTTCATAAATTATTCATAATAGTTGTATACTATTTTATTGCATAAGTGTACCATAATTTAAATATTGTTAAATTGTATATTTAGGTTTTTTTCCAGTTTATCACATAAAAACTGATGTAAGTAAAAGTATGTAAACAAATGAAATAATGTGGAATAAATATCATAGTATGTAAAAGCTTAACCACATCTTGATTTTTTCTTTAGTTTAAATTCCTAAAAGTAGAATTACTAGGTCAAAAGGTATTTTGTGTATTTGACACAATATGGCCAAATTACCTTCTAAGAAGACATGAGTTGATTTTTTTCCAACTGTCACTTCACTTTGAACAGCACTGGATGCTATCATTTCTCTAAAAATGGAGTGTCTCTATTTCTTTTTATTTGCATTTCTGTGGATATTGGTGAGGTTGAACATTTTTCACATGCTTATTGTTGATATTATGTTATAAATCATTCATGTCCCTTGATAATTTTTCCATTGGCATGTCAATATTTTAGGATTAATAAATAATATCTCTATATGTAGTAACTATTTTAACTCCTGGTCATATTACAGACATTTCCCAACTTTGTCATTTGCCCTTTAATTTTGTTTGTGGTTGACGGTTTTAATTGCTTTGCGTTCTCTGATGGGAAAATGCTTCATCAAAATACTTTTATTTGGGCTTCCCTGGTGGCGCGGTGGTTGAGAGTCCGCCTGCCGATGTCGGGGACACGGGTTTGTGCCCCGGTCCGGGAGGATCCCACATGCCGTGGAGCGGCTAGGCCCGTGAGCCATGGCCGCTGGGCCTGCGCATCTGGAGCTTGTGCTCCGCAATGGGAGAGGCCACAACGGTGAGGGGCCCGCGTACCGCAAAAAAAAAAAAAAAAAACTTTTATTTTTATAGCACTGCTCTCAAGAAAGATTTTTGCCATAACTCAGTTGCTTGATACATTTCATATGTTCGGTTTATTTGTCTTGAAGGAGTTTAGTGATTTTTTTTCATAGACTATAATGGTGGAGATTCTATACATGTGTAATTTTTTTTTTTTTTTTGCGGTACGCGGGCCTCTCACTGTTGTGGCCTCTCCCGTTGCGGAGCACAGGCTCCAGATGCGCAGGCTCAGTGGCCATGGCTCACGGGCCCAGCCGCTCCGCGGCATGTGGGATCCTCCCGGACCGGGGCACAAACCCGTGTCCACTGCGCCACCAGGGATATACATGTGTAATTTTACTCTTAGGGAATTTACATTCATGGAATCACTATTGTGCCATTAATCTTCATTAAACTGAGCTCTACTAATTTGAATAATATCTGATGATTGGAACACTAGTTAGGCTGATTTTTAATATTATTTTTATAATATGGCTTTCTAAAATAGAAAAAGCAAAATCGCAGGATGTATAATATACAATAAAAATAACACTTTTAAAAGACACTTTAGAAGAATATGTATAGTAAGTCATACTTATTAAAGTAATCCTCTTAAGACTCCTACTACATAATTCCTTATTAGCCTAATATAAGTTATTAAATGTATATTATTTTAGGATTAATAGTAATAATATTAATTACTAATATTTATTACTAATTAATATTTATTACTACTATAATTAATTATTACTAATAATAGTAGTAATAATTATTATGTAGTAAAAAACAGGCCATAGTTTTTCTTTTTATTAATTCTTATTAATCCTTCTATTCCTCCCAAATTAATAACACGGTTCTAAAAATTGAATTTGCTGTTCCAGAATTTTAATACTTTATCTACACGCAATTAAAAAACTGATAAACTCTCAAGGATAATTTCTTAGGCTTTTATACCAGGGGAAAAACTAATTATGCTTGTTTACAGAAAGTAGACATCCTTCAAATATGCAGCATATTTTATCTAACAAGGCAAGGCTTCTTATAGAGATAACACATGTCAGACTACAGCCGATACAAAGTGTAATCAAACTCTTTGTCAAACAAGTTGTCAATAAAAGAGTAGCCATGTCAAAGGGAGATTACAGGTGATTTACTACAGTCTCACTTCATATGTTCCAAGGGGTTTTGCTTCACAGTTTCAAAGGGTGTTCCTTTTCCAATCGCATTTAATGTCAGAACTTCATTGACTACAGGATATGAATTGGAAAGCAGTGATAAAAGAATAATATTTTTGTCTAGATTGACTGTTTTTATCTAGATTAGATTTTAAAGAGAATAACATTAAATAAAAGAGAAATAAATGTACACTAAAAAGAGATGGAAAACTTTTTTTTGTTAAATATTTAATTTGGAGTTACCCTTCCCTCTATACCGTAGAATTTACAATCTCAAACATAAAATGTGAAACTTTATTTTCAATAAATAATCAGAAATAAAAGCCTGTTTAAGTTACTTTTGAAACATTATTATTATTGCAGTTGAAGACTTTGTAGAAGATTCTCCCGTACCTTTTCAAGGACAACATTCATGCATGTTTCCTTGCCAGATAATTTTCTAACATCAAACATTTCTGCAGTGGGGTTTTCAGAACATTTGTGGTCTGTATTTCATGAACAAAATCTTTCAAAATTCATTCAATGGTCAATGTTTTGGGGTTTTAGTTTATTATATTTTGTTTTTAAAGCTCAACCCTGGTAAGAATAGTGAGGGTATGTTATCAAATTATGTTGTAAACATCCTGAAACTTTTTAGTATGAGGCCATATTTTGAGAAACCAGATGGTACTCTAGAATAGTATGTTTGTTCCTGAAGTGCTATCCAGCCTATAACTTGTAATTTGTAAGGCTCAACTTTGGCATATTTGGGGAAAAGTTGACATGGTTTGATTGCCACCCAGTACCAATTGTAAAAATACATTGTAAAATAAAAGAATCATGGAAAGCAAATTTGGGATTACATTGAAATTTCCGAGCTTCCTTCAGGAATTAAAACGATACTCCTCTCAGAATATTGACTCCTTGAAGTAATGTTTATAATACTAACAAAGCTTTAAACTCATTTGTGCTAGCAACTGATTAACCTACTTGTTAAATAAAACTATATCTGAAGTTTGGAATATTAATGTAATACTCTGTTCACTTTGAAATTATGCACATTAATTTTTGTTTAGTAAATATTGTCAAGTATTACAAATGAATTTTTCAAATGAGAAGCCTAAAGTAACTTTGAAAGTAAGAAAGCAGTGGTTCCATTGTCATTCATATTCATTTCAGTGATCAAAAAAAATGTGGGATACGGTCATATTCTTTAATTCCATTAGATACATATGTAAAGGAACTTTATAAACTGAAACACTGTACAAAAATAAGGTGCCATTTGTAAATGCTTCTCATTATTTTGGAACCACTCAGAGTCCAGTTTAAATACTCCCTTTCTTATATGTGTTTTATAGGATAAACCTATACTTTTGAAAATTTCATCAGAATTTTATTAGTCCAAATAAACAATGTGTTAACATTGGGCTCATGGAATAGCATTTCATAAATTAGATTAACCTTAAGAGGTTGTATCTAGTGCATGATCATGGTCTTTTGGGGGAAAAAATGATTCTATTGATTTCTCATTCTTAAAGAGCTGGACTTTGGTGGAAATAGACTGTGAGATGCTCTAACATAAGCCTATAATTAGAGTTCACTTTTGTAAAATATTTAACATTCAGAGTAGATGTTATAAAGTCAACATGGCTCATAATCTCTCCCAATATTATGTTGCTTTGCTTCTTTTGTACTTTATTGCCTCTAATTATCCAATATATTCTCATTTTTTCCCTCTATTATGACACTATTTTGTAAAACTTGGGGGTCAGGGCAAGTCTTTCTTTATGTATGATCTTAATGGTCTCAGTGGGTGAATTGTTCCAGGTAAGCGTACTTGGGGATAACCAGGAGTTAATGGTTGTATTCTAATAATAGTTAAGAGTACACATTAACAGTTCATTGTTATTTAGACCTCTAAGATGCATGTTTTGTTTAAATAGGTGCAAATGCCATCCAGATGCTTATGAAAGTATTTATTGGTAATAGAATGGCCAAAGTACATGTTTAGGTAATGATGTCATGGTGTTATTTAACATTTTACCTAGAACAGTGCGCAAGAATCTTCATAGTAATCCACATGTTTTCTACCACAGTTGTCCTATTTGGCCCCTCTTTGATCTACACGCTTCTTTTGAGCTGAATGCTGGTAAACGTCCTTTCTGACAGCCCCCTTTGCTCCTGCCTGCCATTATCTGCTGAAGTTCAGAAACCAGAGCATCACTTCAAACAGCAGAGTTAGGGAGTAGCCAGTCAGAAGAGATTCCTGAGGCATGCAAAGTTCTGCCATAATCATTCAAAGATGTTTGGGTAGCGGGGTGGGGGTGGCAGAGGTGTATGTGAATACAGAGAGCTGTAGGGGTTGGCCTCTGGTCACTGGTAAATAAGTGAAGTCAGGTGCCAGAGAGTCTAGACACAGTGATTTCAGTCCTGGGTCTTTGGTATCTGATACTCAATATGGGACTTGTCTGATTGAACACTATTGCCTCTTCATTGCACAGGCTGAAGCCTTTTAGTGCCTTCCTGTTAAATTAGTAAAAGATGACAATGGACATAGTTAAAACAGAACAAATCTAGTTTTAGTATTTGCTAGTTGTCAGCAATTACACTTACTTCTGAAGTGCTATGGGTAGCAGTCAAAGACAGTGTTGCACGTAGAGCTTGAACTAAACTATTATTTTAAAATGTGAACACTTTAAAATTGAAATGTTTCTCTTATTATGAAAAACTAACTCTATATCATGATGTATTTCATTCACACTTAGTCCTGATTTCCCTTGATTTGGGGATGTAGGTGTTGGATAAGGTTTTAAACCATGCATTATTTTTTAAAAAGCTAGCTCCTGAATATTTCATCACAGGACTTAATGTGGAAATTACAAAAACAAGGCAAAAACCCTCAGCTTCTAACAAATCACCCTGTAACACCGTTCTTAAGGGCAAATTTCATACTAAGTATGAACAAGTAAACAGCAACGGATATTTTGCCTTGCTAAGCGTTGCATTGATGTAACAAACACACTTTTGTTATTTTTAAAAAGCTTCTTGTATTAGGAGAAGTTTGGAAGAAATCTATAATGGGTTTTTGATTAGAATGTGAAAAACATACTGTATATATTTACATTTTTAGAGGATTGTCACCTACATTTTTATTAATTTGTAATTTAATTTTAGTTGGCAGTTAATAGGTAGCAAAATCTGTTAAAAGTATATCCAATAAATTAAGATTATTTTATCTTTGCCATAGAATTTTTTTGTTCTGCAACATTATTAAGTGTTAGTGATTAAAGATTCCACTAGCAGCAACATTGGTGTTAAAGAAGTGCTCTCTGGGAAAAGGCATGATACATGCCAACCATTCACCAGCTATAGTGTTTTTGTAGTTCTCAGCAAGTAGTGAATTTTATATATATATACATATAATTTTGTTAGAATTATATCTAAGTATTTTGGGGAGCAATTGTGAGTGGATTTGCTTTTTTAATTTTGGTTTCCAGTTGTTCATTGCTAGCATACAGAAATAAGATTAATTTTTGTGTGTTCACCATGTAGCCTTTTCGAAACTTAGAAGTTATTTGGAACTAACATAGAGAATAACCAAAACAAGATTTAACGAAATAGGGTCTAACCAGTCAACAAAGGCATGTTGATCTAAAAAAGTATCCGCCGAGATAAAACATAAGAAATTTTTAGGTTATAAATTTTAGGATTGACTTCCATATGTTGTTAGCAATTTGACTAAGAGAAAAATATATTTATATAATATGCACTAAGTTAATTTGCTATTTACCAATAATAGTAGACAAGCTTCTCAAAAGTATAGCTTAAGGTTTGTTCATTTCTCCTTTATTACATAGCAACTATCTCTCATCATGACAAATCTAGATTACTGCTAAATGGCATAAGTGGCCTGCCTTTTTCTTCCTACTTTTCTGTCTGCTGCTTCTCAGACCCATCTTCCCTTTCTCTCTCTCTTTTTTTTAAATAAATTGATTAATTGATTGATTGATTGACTTTTGTCTGGGTTGGGTTTTTGTTGCTGCACACAGGCTTTCTCTAGTTGCAGCGAGCGGGGACTACTCTTTGTTGCAGTGTGTGGGCTTCTCATTGCAGTGGCTTCTCTTGTTGCGGAACAGGGGCTCTAGGCACGTGGGCTTCCGTAGTTGTGGCACACGGGCTCAGTAGTTGTGGCTTGTGGGCTCTAGAGCGCAGGCTCAGTAGTTGTGGCGCACGCGCTTAGTTGCTCCACGGCATGTGGGATCTTCCCGGACCAGGGCTCGAACCCGTGTCCCCTGCATTGGCAGATGGATTCTTAACCACTGTGCCACCAGGGAAGTTCCTTCCCTTTCTCTTATCATTAAGTAGAGTTCGTTTCTTATTTTATACACACTCCCAAATGATTGGGTCCAGCTTTACAGGTTCAGTTATCAACCATAAAGGGCAATTCCTAAAATTATACCTTCAGTCCAATCATGTCTCCTAAACTTGTGTTTATAACTTTTACTGACTATCTGCACTAGACTGTCACATAGGCAGCTTAAATTCAGCATGTCCAAAACCAAAATTACTGTCTTCCCTTTAAAGTTTTCTCCTACTTTGGTTTCTGTCTTTTGGTAAATGTTAGCACCACCATCCATGTTGTTGTTTAGGGCAGAAACCTGTGAGTCATCTTTGACCCTTCCTCTCCCTTAACCCCAACATCTAGTCAGTTATTAAATCCCAGTTTGATTCTCTTTCCTAAATATATCTCTGAGCCATCCCTTTTATCTCTATCCCCACTGCTCTACCTAGTCCAGGCAGCCATCATCATACCTCGACTTTTCCACTAGCCCCTTAGGTGGTTTTGCCACATTTTCTTACCCTATTTCAGTCTATTTTCTACATTGACCAGATTTTTTCGAAATGTAAATCTTATCCTGACACTTTCCTTATTTGGAAGCCTTTAATGTCTTCCCATTTACCTTAGGATGAAGCCCAAAATCCTTAACATGTACTTCAGAATCCTGCGTGATCTGACTTTTACCTTATCTCTTAACACTATTTCCTTCACTCCAACCATGCTTGCCTTCTCTTAATTCTTCAGAAGGATGACTTTTTTTTCCTGCCTTGTAACCTTTGCACGAGCTATTTTCATTGCTCAGAATGGTCTACTTCCACACATTTTAAATTCCTTAAATGCAAAGGCTTTATGTAATATTTCTCTTATATTCTCCAGTGTACTTGGAAGTTCATATTGAATGCTGAGCATCTAATAGTTCATTAAGCATTCAGTTATTCAGTAGTAAAAGCCTACCACTTCTATGTTGAAAATGTAATTGTATTATATTATTTCCAACATACAATCTAAGGTAACATACTGTGATAAAATAGTGCCTGTGGTTTTTTGTGTGTTTGGGGTTTTTTTGAGTAAAATATGTCTTGTGCTTCTTGCTAGTTAATGAAGATGCTCTTTGAATGTTCGGATGAACGAATTGACTTGGAACTCATTTCTTTCTGCATTAATCTAGCTGCTAACAAAAGGAACGTACAGCTTATCTGTGAAGGTTAGTGCCTTTGAGCTTCATAGATAACTTCTATCATATGCTATTGGCATATGATGGAAAATAGATAATAAGGAATTAAGAATTATAGTAAATATGTAAATCCTATTTTTAAGTAGTTTTAAAAATTATAGCTATAATCCTTAAATGTCAGACTCAGAATATTCTTACATCATGAGTAGAAACGCTTACCCTTTAGTAACATTTTATAAACCATTTGGTCAGTTACCCTTAATTGAAATTTGATTTTTAAAAATATTTTCTAGATGAAATAAAACTTTTTATTTGCAAAGCAATCTGTTACAGTGTAAGATGTTACAATACAAATGTATTAGCTATTTGTTTCTATAGTATCTTCATAAAATGATTCATCATACATTATATTTCAGAGTTTGCTCAATAGTTTTTTCGTATTTGAGAAGTATACATGTTGATTATAAAAAGTACAAATGAACAAATAGGAAAAAATTAAAAATTTT
The DNA here is from genome assembly GCF_039906515.1 of Pseudorca crassidens. Taxonomy (NCBI): domain Eukaryota; kingdom Metazoa; phylum Chordata; class Mammalia; order Artiodactyla; family Delphinidae; genus Pseudorca; species Pseudorca crassidens. Next base: position 125,837,893 of record NC_090297.1, on the reverse strand, counting down.
ACTCCCACTATCCAGAGATAATCATAGGTAAGACTTTGGTACAATGTTTCTGTGTGTTTTTAAATTAAAATGGGATTTTCTCTATAAATGGTGACATGTTTTTTGAAGTTAATATCTGAATATCGTTCCATATGATTAAATACTTTAATAAAACATAATTGCCAGTAGCTGCAAAATAATCCATTAACGGATTTTCCATAGTTTAATCTGCTAGTTTGTTGCCACTTCTTTTCTGTTAAAAGCAATGCTACAGTAATTTTCCTTTCTCTGAATCTTTCATGTTTCCATTTTTACATTCTTAGGATAAATTCCTAGAAGTACAATTTTTATGGGTCAAAAAGTATTTACATTTTAAAACTTTGTGGTACATATTTCATATACATACTGTGCTTCCATTTATGTGAAATTCTAGAAGAGGCAAAACTAATCTATTTAAAAAGAAAAAATAAGAAAAAGGGGAAGAGGAGGAAGAGGAAAAGGAGGAGAAAACAAGAAAAGTAATTGTATTGGGGGACTAAGATTGACTAAGAACAAGGGAACTTTCTGCATTGAATGGAAATATTCTGTATCCTGATATGGGTACGAATTACACAGGGGCATACATTTATTGAATTTAATTGTACACTTAATATTTACGTATTTTCTGTGTGTAAATTGGGGTTTTTTGAGAACCGAAAATTTTAAAAATCATTAAATTTAAATGAACCTTTATTGGGGGAATTTTTTTGTTGTTATTATCAGGAAATGGGCTGAAGATGCTCATGAAGAGGGCTCTGAAGTTCAAGGATCCATTGCTGATGAAAATGATTAGGAACATTTCCCAGCATGATGGACCAACTAAAAATTTATTTATTGTAAGTATAGTTTTTAGCTTTCTGTCTATTAAAATAGCCTGAGAATTAAAGCTTTAAAGTCTGTGTCTGGAAATATAACTCTTCCTTAGCTCTTGTCAAATATTAATTCATGACCCAAGTTGGTTTTTCTTCAACTTACTTGTAAGTTTAGCTCCTAGAAATCTCAACCTAAGTTTTAATGTTGTTTTTGTTTTACGAGCCCTATCCCTAACCTTTTCATCCTCACTCCAGTTTGCTTGCCTTAAACCAGTCCACCATAGTCTCTCTTAGCAATTTAGCTCAAGGTTATTAAAACAAGAGAATCACATTTGATACTTCTTCTTCCTGTGGGTTAAATTATTAGATTAGTTCTTCTGCAGAAATCATATTTTAAATTTGTATTAAAATTCTGTTTTATTCAGGATTATGTTGGGGACCTTGCAGCTCAAATCTCTAATGATGAAGAGGAGGAGTTTGTGATTGAATGCTTAGGAACTCTTGCAAATTTGACCATTCCAGACTTAGACTGGGAATTGGTTCTTAAGGAGTATAAGCTGGTTCCGTACCTCAAGGATAAACTCAAACCAGGTCTGTGCTAAGTATTTCACTTCTGCGTAATGATTAAGTTATTTCTTTCTGTTGTGGATAAGGCAGCTAGAACAGTATTTTGTGACCATTATTGTACTACGTAACACATTTTCTTCCCACACCTCTAGGTCTAGCCCTAGTTCCCCTAGTTCGTTTCTTTCTCTCAGAAAGGCAGTCACTAGTTCTCCTCGTATATGTATGTACTCTCTTCCCTAACAATATGTTTTTTTAATAATAGTTTCCCTTTCCTATCCTGCCTTCTTATTTTTTTTATCCTGCCTTTTTAAAATTACTAAATACCATCCCGCTCTACACGAGTTCACATGCACACACTAAGTTCTCTGAGGGATTCAAATGACTCTTCTATTTTCTGTGTTTACATTGTCATTCATTTGTATTTTCAAAGACTTATCTCCACCTCTACTGCTCCACCACCATGAACTGTCATCATGGAATGGAATTCCATGAACATGGAATTTTGGAAAAAGGACACATTTATAAGCGTGTTAAGGATTCATAAGAACTGATTTAATAGCTTTTAGTATCTTTTCTGTGAATTAGAATTTTGGCAATATAAAAGGATTTGTATCAGGACATTTCAATGAAAACTTTCTGTGATTTGACTTTACTAGGTGCTGCAGAAGATGACCTTGTTTTAGAAGTGGTTATAATGATTGGAACTGTATCTATGGATGACTCTTGTGCTGCATTGCTAGCCAAATCTGGGATAATCCCTGCACTTATTGAGTTGCTAAATGGTAAATTATAATTTATCTTAATTTATTTTTGTGCTAATATATAAACAAGTTATAAGTTTAGATTTTTAAATGTGGAATCTGCAATCATGAAATATTATTTATATTGTTGCATTACTCATCTTATAGCAACTTAAATTATATAGTTAGGAAAATGAATTAAATATACCTTTACTGGGATTAGATAGCATAGTATCAAATAGCTTTAGGTTACAAAGTTAAGAATGTTGCTATAAAATGATTCAGGACCAATTTTACAGACACTACCCTCCTCTTATCAGCCTTGAACAACTAATATTCCACCATTTCTTCTTTATGTTGAGCTTTGTTTTGGTTGAATTGGATCTCCTATCTTGCACAAACCCTTTTTTTAATATCTTGATTTCTAATCAGAAAAGTTTATTTGGAAGCTAATTCTAATCATCATATTCCCTCCTAGATCCATATATAGTATTGTCCTCTAAACTTTCTGCAGTGAAGAAAATGTTCTCTATCTGCACTGTCCAACACATGTGACTATTGAATACTTGAAATGTGGCTGTTGGGACTGAGAACCTGGAGTTTAAATTAAATTTAATTAAAATTAACTAGCCACAATGGCTATGGTTACAATACTGGATAGCGGAGGCCTAGATAGTCTTCCCCTTACCTTTGTTTTGCTCTTAAGGGCCCAGGTTTCGTTTTCCATACTGCATATAAAATTTGTCTGACTCTAATAGTATTTTATTAGGGCCAAGTTCTCTAGGACCTTGTGTTAGTCTGCTCAGGTCACCATAACAAAATACCACAGACTTGGTGGCTTAAACAACAGAAATGTATTTTCTCATAGTTCTAGAGGCTGGAAAGTCTATCAGGGTGCCAGCCAATTTGATTCCTGGTGAGGTCTTTCTTCCTGGGTTGCATAAGGCCACCTTCTTGTTGTGTCCTAACATCCTCATATGGCAGGCGGGCAGAGGAAGTGGGGGAGAGGGAGAGAGAGAAAGCACGAGCACACATAAGTGCTTGGATATCCCTTCTTATAAGGTTACTAATCTTATGGGATCAGGACTCCACCCTTATGACCTCATTTAACCTTACTTATTTCCTTATGGCCCTATCTCTGAATATAGTCACATTTGGGATTAGGGCTTCAGCATATGAATTTTTGGAGGGATGCAATTTGCCCATAGCAGATATACATTAAAAGTAGCTAATTAGTATAGAAGTTAAAAATACTAATATGGAAAGCTTAAAAAGACCCTCTAATCTCAGTCTTTCCTGTACCAGATATAATGCATAATGAAAAATACACAAGTTCTAAGTATGTATAGCACAATGAATTTTCAAAATGAGAGCTCTCATGTTATTCCCACTCATATAAGGAAATGAAACATTACCAGCACCCTAGAAGTCCCTCTCCTGCCACCTCCCAGTCATTACCACCTTCACCAGAGTGGTTTCCATTTTTCTTTTTATCACCCACAGATGAATTCTGCTTTGGTTTTCAGCTTTTTAGAAATAGAGTCTTATTTCTTTTCCCCTATGAATGTGAGATTTGTGTATGTTTTGTACAGAACTATGTTTCTTTTTATTGCTGTATAAATAAATATACCACTATTTTCCCTTTCTACTATTTATTGATAGTAGGGTGGTTATTTTTGTTTGTTTTCTTTTCTAATCTATTTATTTATTTTTTATTGGAGTAAAATTGATTTACAATGTTGTGTTAGTTTCTGCCGTACAATGAAGTGAATCAGCTCTATGTATACCTATATCCCCTCCCTCTTGGACCTCCCTCCCCTGCTTCCCCCACAGCTAGGTCATCACAGAGCACCAGGCTGAGCTCCCTGTGCTATACAGCAGGTTCCCACTAGCTATCTGTTTTACCCATGGTAGTGTATTTATGTCAAACCTAATCACCCAATTCATCCCACCCTCCCCTTCCCCCCACGTCCACATGTCCGTTCTCTACGTCTATGTCTCTATTCCTGCCCTACAAATAGGTTCATCTGTACCATTTTTCTAGTTTCCACATATACGTATTAATATACGATATTTGTTTTTCTCTTTCTGGCTTACTTCACTCTGTATGACAGACTCTAGGTCCATCCACATCTCTACAAATGACCCAATTCCATTCCTTTTTATGGCTGAGTAATATTCCATTGTATACATGTACCACACCTTCTTTATCCATTCATCTGTCAGTGGACACTTAGGTTGTTTCCATGTCCTGGCTATTGTAAACAGTGTTGCAGTGAACATTGGGGTACATGTGTCCTTTTGAATTATGGTTTTCTCAGGGTATATGCCCAGTAGTGGGATTGCTGGGTCATATGGTAGTTGTATTTTTAGTTTTTTAAGCAACCTCCATACTGTTCTCCATAGTGGCTGTATCAATTTACATTCCCACCAACAGTGCAAAACGGTTCCCTTTTCTCCGCACCCTCTCCAGAATTTATTGTTCGTAGATTTTTGGATGATGGACATTCTGACTGATGTGAGGTGATACCTCATTGTAGTTTTGCTTTTCATTCTTCTAATAATTAGTGATGTTGAGCATCTTTTCATGTTCCTCTTGGCCTTCTTTATGTCTTCTTTGGAGAAATGTCTGTTTAGTCTTCCACCCATTTTTTAATTGGCTTGTTTGTTTTTTTGATACTGAGCTCCATGAGCTGTTTCTATATTCTGGAGATTAATCCTTTGCCATTGCTTCATCTGCAACTATTTTCTCCCATTCTGAGGTTGTCTTTTCATCTTGTTTATGGTTTCCTTTGCTGTGCAAAAGCTTGTAAGGTTAATTAGGTCCCATATATTTATTTTTGTTTTTATTTTCATTACTCTAGGAAGTGAGTCAAAAACCATCTTGCTGTGGTTTATGTCAAAGAGTGTTCTTCCTATGTTTTCCTCTAAGAGTTCTATAGTGTCTGGTCTTACATTTAGGTCTTTAGTCCATTTGGAATTTATTTTTGTGTGTGGTGTTAGGTAGTGTTCTAAATTCATTCTTTTGCATGTAGTTGTCCAGTTTTCCCAGCACCACTTATTGAAGAGGCTGTCTTTCCATTTTATGTTCTTGCCTCCTTTGTCATAGATTAGGTGACCATATGTGCATGGGTTTATCTCTGGGTTCTCTATCCGTACCTTGATCTATATTTCTGTTTTTGTGCCAGTACCATACTGTCTTGATTACTATGGCTTCGTAGTATAATTTGAAGTCAGCCTGATTCCTCCAGCTCCATTTTTCTTTCTCAAGATTGCTCTGGCTATTTGGGGTCTTTTGTGTTTCCATACAAATTGTAAAATTTTTGTTCTAATTCTGTGAAGAATGCCATTGGTAGTTTGATAGGGATTGCCTTGAATCTGTAGATTGCTTTGGGTAGTATAGTCATTTTCACAATATTGATTCTTCCCATCCAAGAACATGGTATATTTCTCCATCTGTTTATGTCATGTTTGATTTCTTTCATCAGTGTTTTATAGTTTTCTAAGTACAAGTCTTTTGCCTCCTTAAGTAGGTTTATTCCTAGGCATTTTATTCTTTTTGTTGTGATGGTAAATGGGATTGTTTCCTTGATTTCTCATTCCTTGATTTTTCATTGTTAGTGTATAGGAATGCCAGAGATTTCTGTGCATTAATTTTTTATCCTGCAACCTTACCAAATTCATTGATTAGTTCTAGCAGTTTTCTGGTGGCATCGTGAGGATTTTCTATGTATAGTATCATGTCATCGGCAAACAGTGACAGTTTTACTTCTTCTTTCCCAATTTGTGTTCCTTTTATTTCTTTTTCTTCTCTGATTACCATGGCTAGGACTTCCAAAACTATGTTGAATACGAGTGGCAAGAGTCGACATCCTTGTCTTGTTCCTGATCTTAGTGGGAATGGTTTCAGTTTTTCACCATTGAGTATGATGTTTGCTGTGCGTTTGTCATATATGTCCTTTATTTTGTTGAGGTAGGTTCCTTCTGTGCCCTTTTTCTGGAGAGTATTTATCATAAATGGGTGTTGAATTTTGTCAAAAGCTTTTTCTGCATCTATTGACATGATCATATGGTTTTATTCCTTAATTTGTTAATATGGTGTATCACATTGATTGATTTGCGTATATTGAAGAATCCTTGCAGCCCTGGGATAAATCCCACTTGATCATGGTGTATGAACCTTTTAATGTGTTGTTGGGTTCTGTTTGCTAGTGTTTTGTTGAGGATTTTTGCATCTATGTTCATCAGTGATATTAGTCTGTAATTTTCTTTTTTTGTGTAATATCTTTGTCTGGTTTTGGCATCTGGGTGGTGGTGGCTTCGTTGAATGAATTTGGGAGTGTTCCTCCCTCTGCAATTTTTTGGAAGAGTTTGAGAAGGATTGGTGTTAGCGCTTCTCTAAATGTTTGATAGAATTCGCCTGTGAAGCCATCTTGTCCTGGACTTTTGTTTGTTGGAAGATTTTTAATTATAGTTTCAATTTCATTACTTGTGATAAGTCTGGTTATATTTTCTAATTCTTCCTGGTTCAGTCCTGGAAAATTGTACCTTTCCAAGAATTTGTCCATTTCTTTGTGGTTGTCCATTTTATTGGCATAGAGTTGTTTGTAATAGTCTCATATAATCCTTTGTATTTCTGTGGTGTCAGTTGTGATTTCTCCTTTTTCATTTCTAATTTTACTGATTTGCATCTTCTCTCTTTTTTTCTTGATGAGTCTGGCTAAAGGTTTATCAATTTTGTTTATCTTCTCAAAGAACCAATTTATAGTTTTATTAATCTTTGGTCTTGTTTTCTTCATTTCTATTTCATTTATTTCTTCTCTGATCTTTATAATTTCTTTCCTTCTACTGACTTTGGGTTTTCTTTGTTCTTTCTCTAGTTGCTTTAGGTGTAAGGTTAGATTGTTTATTTGAGATTTTCCTTGTTTCTTGAGGTGAGATTAAATTGCTATAAACTTCCATCTTAGAACTGCTTTTGCTACATCCCATAGGTTTTGGGCCGTCGTGTTTTCATTGTCACTGTTTCTATGTATTTTTTTATTTCTTCTTTGATTTCTTCAGTGATCTCTTGGTTATTTAGTAGTGCACTGTTTAGCCTCCATGTATTTGTGTTTTTTACAGTTTTTTCCTGTAATTGATAGGCTATTATTATAAGTAATGCTCCTATGAGCATTCTTAGTGAACATATTTACTCATTTCTGTTAGACACATACGTAGGAGCAGAACAGAGTACACATATATTTGGCTTTAGAAATAATGCCAACTACTTTGTTTTCCAAAGTAGTTGTGCCAATTTTCAGTCCCACCAGTAATGTACGAAAGTTCCAGTTATTCTACATCACCAACATATTTTGGCGTACAGCCTCTTTAATTATAGCCTTCATAGTGGTATCTCATTGTGGTTTTAATTTGCATCTCCCTAATAATTAATGAAATTGAGTACCTATTTGTATTTATTGGTTATTGGATATGGCTAATAAAGTGAAGTGCCTATTTAAGTCTTTTGCCCATTTTTCTCTTCTAAATCTTTAAAAGTTTGAATTGTAAATTCTTTTACATAATGCATTTTCATGGTCATCTAGAGATAGTGCCTCCATATTTGAAGTATGTCTACAAATAGTGTATATGTATTTGTTTTGGTGCACCCTTCACACAGCCAGGAGTTTTCAGATTAGAAATAATTAAAAGACCAGGTAGTTGGAAGGTGAAAGTAAAGACAATGTAGTTGGCAGAATGAGAATGAGGATTTTGTGGTGAGCTGGAGAAAGTTGAAACAAAATAATCTGGGTCCTTGAATTGCTGTCCATTTTGATTATGACTGAGAGTTAATAACAGAGCCAGCTCAGTGTTTTACTGTATTTTGATGTTCTCTGACATGTGGTTATCACAGGCAGAGGCTGTATACTACTGTTTTTATGAAATATATGGATTTTCAAGATTAAAACCCTTGGGGTTAAGTGGGGGAACACTATATACCAAGAGAGAAATTAATAAAATTTTAACCCAAGTAGTCTAAGAGACTGGTACTTTGGCAAGTTAGTGAGGAAAATTATTTGGAACAGTTGGACTTTGAGAGGACCACAATTTATTCCACACAGCTAGTTGGATGCTCTGTTGACCTGTAAATCTTTGTCTAACAGATAGCACTGATCTGTTGCCAAGAGTTGTTAGCAGACTATTAGTAAATCAAATTTCATAACCAGTATCTAAAAATTGGATTTCTATAAGTATTTGCTTTTGCCATTACATGTATTAATCAGTGGTCATCCACTATTCTGTTAAAGTCTTCTTTTCATGATAATAAACATTTCTTAATTAGTTTGTATGATTATGTAACATTCCTTTTTACTAGTATAATTGATTGGAACTAAAATTACTTTATTACTTCATACCAATAAGTAAAGTTTAATTTTGTTAACATTATTCAACAAAGAAAAATCCTGTTTGTAACAGTCTAATTTCTACCAAAAACTTAGAAGACGTGATTTTTTAAGAACCATTTTTCTCATGTGAGGTCAACATTATAGAGACAAAATAAAACCAGGTTTATGTTAAAAATTAGAATTATTTGAAGAATTTTTTTATGAGGCACCAAAATAAAAAAGAAGTTCCTACAGTGGTAGTAAGTGTTGCCATGTCACACTGGGGACTTAGAAGTTAATTTAATCAATTTCTTTATACTTGGTGGCAAAAAATAGCAAAAATTACAGAAAAGCACCATTACTATTCCCTTAAACATGTCTTGTTTCTCAGTTCCTCCTAGATACAACCTTTTGAGATGAACAGTCTCAAGTAGTGTGGTTTGGACCCAGAGATGATATAATTTCTCTCTTTAAACTCTTATTTTTTATTTTTGTATTTCAAAGTAAATTAACCTATTTAGTTTGACCACAACCAAATTAACTAAAACTTCTGAAAATATATTATTATGAAATTTTTTGACTGATCACCATCATGTAATTTAGAAAAAACACCTAAGACGTAAATGATACAACCCCACCCGTATATTATAAATAATATAAACTAATTGTCCTTTACCTGTCTCCTTGTCACTGTTAGTTTTTCTCATTCTTCATTTTTCCCCTCAATGTTTTTCAATTTTGTATATAATATAGTATTCTTTTATTTGAAGTTTTCTGTTTCTTTTCAGCTCAACAAGAAGATGATGAATTTGTGTGTCAGATAATTTATGTCTTCTACCAAATGGTTTTCCACCAAGCCACAAGAGATGTCATAATCAAGGAAACACGTATCCTTCAATGTTTACCATAGATAATGACACTTCACATATTAAGAAAAGATGCATTTTTAGGTATTTTTTCTTGCAAGTATTCAAATATTGTAGAAAATATCAAGTTTTGAAATAAATTTAGAGGCAAGCTATTCTTCATAGAAGCTATTTACCCCAAATCAGTATTATATGTAAGGTACATTGGAGAACAATTTTATTAACTTGTCAGGTTTCCTAAAAAACCTAACAAATATCTCATAACTTCCTTCTGTATTAACATAACTTAAATGTCACAGGTTCCTAGGACTATCCTTAGTCCTCTTTAATCTTACCTTATTCACTATACATGGGAAAACACATCTACTGTTCCCATGACTTCAGCTCCTATGCTACTTATATGCTAATAAGTATTTGATATCTTCGAAACCTCTTTCTTGGGTCCCAGGCATTTGTTGCTAACTGCCACCTGGATGTCTTCCATCTACCTAAGGGGGCATAGTATGGCCTATAAAGCATTATAATTAAATAATATAATATAATATAATTAAATAGCCCTAATTTTAAATGCACTTACTAGCTACAGGACATTGGATAAGTTACTTAATCTCCTTGAGCACCTTACATCTATAAAATGGCCATAATATTATTAAAATAAAAAGACCTCCTATTATTAAAATAAAAGGACCTCCTATAGGATAGCTGTCAGTACTAGTGGATTTAAATCATCTATAATAGTTCCCAACACAGAGAGGTACTCAGAAATTGGTATTTTATCACTATTGCATCCAAAAGGGTATTCAATATTGCTAACATCTACCTCTCAAAAAGTCTACCTTCTGTATTCATGGTCGATAATAAGTGTCATCCATCCAGTCCCTTAGTTGAAAATGTTGTGTGTGCTGTCTCTTTTACTACACATAATTAATCATTCATTTATTCTGCAAACATTTATCAAGTTCTGACCATCTAACAGGTACTGTTTTAAGTGCTAGACATATAGAAGTGTCAGTCCCTGTACTCAAGGAGTTTATAGTCTAATTGGAAGTCTAGATAAGTAAATCAATATAAAATTAAAATCCAGTATAATCAATGTCATAAAGGTATGTACATCAGGCACAGGAGAGGATATATATAAACCAAGTCTGGGAATGTCATGAAAGGCTAGCAGTGGATGTGGTATCTAAGCTGAATCTTTGTGATTTTTGTTTATTTTTCAATTGTGGTGCTCTGCTCATTTGTGTACAAAAAAAAAAACTGCTTTCAAATACTGCATAAAATCGTTCATTACCCATATGAAAAATCTAAATTGTTTTTTGCATATAGCTTTTCATAACCTGACCTTAACCTATTTTTCCAAAGTTTCCCCTTAACCTTATAATACACAGTTTCTCTTAGCATACCAAATTTCTCATCATTTATCAGACATTACCCTCGCTGTCATAACTTATTCCCTCTTCATATGCCTTGTCAAACTCAGATGCATTTTTCTCCTTTTTTTTAACCTGACAGTCTCCAACTCATCAAAGATACGTTTATAAGCCATCTTCTCAGTTAAGCCTTTCTAATCCTGTGCCTACCTTCTTACCATTGGGAGTAATTTCTTTATTTTTCACCTCTAATAAAGTACTTTAAATTATGTATTTATATGCCTGTCTCTACCAAAAGATTTTGAGCTCCTCTAGCTCAAGGACTGGCTTTGTCTTCCTTCTATCCATACCCAAAACTTAACATAGTACCTGCCATGTGGTTAGAACTTGTTTAGTCAATGAATTCATGTGTCTAAATGGTTAATGCTCTTTCAAAATTTAAAATTTAATTGGGATACTTTTTTATACACTAGGCTATTGCTCAAAACATTTTGAGGCTCCTCTGGTGTTCAGAGCCAATAACACATGCTTTAAGTATTAACATTGCCTTGCTTTTGAGGACAAGTTGAATTTCTGGAACCATATAAGGTCTCCAAGAGTCAAGTCTGATTAAAGCAAGTTTAATTGAGAAATGTTCATTTTGCTAAGGGCTGTCAAAATGCAAATACTATTTTGCTGTAACAGCATCACTAGAGAGAACTCTTTTTATCATAAAGTAATAAATATTTTTAAAATGTGGCTTATAAACTAACTCTCCCAGAAAGATAAATTCGAAATACACTTTTGAGCAACGTTAACATTGTTGGAATAACTTTTCAGCTGTGTTCCATGGAATGTGTTCCTTTAGAATTAATAGTTGCTTAATGAAAAAAGGTTCTGTAATAAATGAGTTTGGGAAACACTGAGTTAAAATTAAACAGATATTATTGCTGCAGGGTCTTCTTGGAGCCTTTAATATGCTTTTCTGGGTTGAGAATCTCTGAAAGAATATTTTATGTAGAGAAGATTTATATAACTGCAGAAGTCACTGTAAGAAACACGTATTAGAAAACAAAGTGAAAGTATAGCTTTTTCTAGGTAACTTCTTTGGAAGACAGCCCCTTGTTTATGTGTCATCTCATAGTGTTTCTTCCTTAGGACTAAAGAAGAATGAAGCGTTTAAAGTACGTACCAAGTGCCTGACACACAGTGAATAAGTGTTACCTCTGTTCTGGTCTGTTTTAAATGTACTCTCACTACCTTATTACCAAAGCTCACACTATTAAGGCTACTTGTATTTGTTTTTTTCTTCTCAGTGTAACTTTCTTTTCATTTTCTCCCAAGTGCGATTTTTGTTAAGCCATTGAATCTAAAGTCAATACTTCTTAAATAGTTATTCTGAAGAATATAACATGTTGATAATGGTGGGAGTAGGAGATAAAAGATCTGCTGAATTAAAATTTTTACAAAAGCATCAAGGAATATTAGATCTGATGCTTTAGTCCATGTCTTAAGATTGGATAAAGATTGCTGAAGGGCTTCAGCCCAGTATTTTGGTTTTCAAAAAACAGGATTTTTGTTGATGTCAATGATATTTGAGTATGTCTCATATTTTGTAACATAGTTTAAAATTATTATTTAAACATTTCACCATAATTTTAAGCATTTTACTGTGATTTTTCTCTATGAAACCAATATACTTAAATATTTTATAAATTTATTTATTTATTGTATTATTTATTTTTGGCTGCGTTGGGTCTTTGTTGCTGCATGCCGCTTTCTCTAGTTGCGGCAAGCGAGGGCTACTCTTCATTGCAGTGCGCAGGCTTCTCATTCCGGTGGCCTCTCTTGTGAAGCACAGGCTCTAGGCACGTGGGCTTCAGTAGTTGTGGCACGTGGGCTCAGCAGTTGTGGCTCACAGGCTCCAGAGCACAGGCTCAGTAGTTGTGGCGCACGGGCTTAGTTGCTCCACGGCATGTGGGATCTTCCCGGACCAGGGGTCGAAGCCGTGTCCCCTGCATCGACAGGAAGATTCTTAACCACTGAGCCACCAGGGAAGCCCTTAAATATTTTAAATAAAATTTATTAGTCAGGAAATCATTGCTTTTTCCAATTTTTTAAGTTAGAAAATCTGATCGTTATTTGATAAAATTTTTAACGGAATGAAAGAAACTTGACATTTTGAAATGGTTAGTATAGACTTATTTTAGGTAAATATATGATTTATATTAAGATGTTTGAAATAATAAAAATGGCTCTCAGCACAACTCATAGGAACTGAGAACCAGTGCTATAATAATAATTAATTTTCATATAATCCTAACAGTTTCAGCATGAAAAATAAAACAACCCAAATTAGACTAGATCCTTTTAGATTCCCCCTGAGAATTCCTAAGAGTTTCCTAAGAATTTTATTTTCATCTTATCTTTTTTTTTTTTGTGGTACACGGGCCTCTCACCACCGTGGCCTCTCCCGTTGCGGAGCACAGGCTCCGGACTCGCAGGCTCAGTGGCCATGGCTCACGGGCCCAGCCTCTCTGTGGCATGTGGGATCCTCCCGGACCAGGGCACGAACCCGTGTCCCCTGCACCGGCAGGCGGACTCTCAACCACTGCGCCACCAGAGAAGCCCTCCAATTTTTTAAGTTAGAAAATCTGATCAACATTATTTGATAAAATTTTTAATGGAATGAAAGAAACTTGACATTTTGAAATGGTTGGTGTAGACTTATTTTAGGTAAATATATGAGTTATATTAAGATGTTTGAAATATTAAAAATGGCTCTCAGCACAACTCATAGGAATTGAGAACCAGTGCTATAATAATAATTAATTTTCATATAATCCCAACAGTGTCAGCATGAAAAATAAACCAAATTAGACTAGATTCCCTGAGAATTCCGAAGTTTCCTAAGAATTTTATTTTCATCTTATCCTCACAAAATCCATGGGTAGTATGTAGAGTGGGTCTTATTTATTTATTTATTTATTAAATAAAATTTATTGAGCACCTGTTATATTCTCAGAGCTGGGGATACCATAGTGAACAAAATAGACCAAGTCCCTACCCTAATGGAACTTACATTACAGTAGAGAAAAGAGGCAATAAATACCATATTCTTTACAGATTTTTCTAAAAATGAATTTGAGTGTACACAGATATATTTTTCTGTATATTTTTCTACATTTTAAATATATCCCTTTTATTCCCCCCCAAAATAGTAAGTAGCACTGATGAATAGAAGATCTGGGTTAACCTCTGTCTTTGCCACTTGCTATGAAACTTGATAAAATTTTTTTGGCATTATAATCATTGCCTCAAAAAATGTCATTTGCTTGTACACATGTGCTAGAGTTTCTTGTCAGAAACTTGTGGCCTTTGTTTCAAATAGTTTTAACCAAGAACAACTTTAAGTATTGGAGATTATAGCTTTCTTTCTTCACTGCCTGTTTCAGATCCATTGAGGTTTCTTTATTGATTTGAGTTTTCTTTATTCTTCCCTTTTCCCCTACTTGTTATTTATACATTCCATTTCTTTTCTTTTGTGTTAGTCTTAAAGTTCAACGTGCATTCTCACCAAGTTCTAAATGAATATATCTGTTCTTCTACTTGTAAGTCTAATGTCTCCACTTCCATCGTCCATGTTATTTGTTGCTCTCTAGTATTGTAATTTCACCTCATTTTTAGAACATAAAATTTTTATAACATTTTAAAATTATTATTTTGATTATCCCTTTTTAAAAACCAGTGCTTATTTAGGATTTATACTATGTTAAATAATATAGTATGTTTCCTCATTTACTGTTTTTTCTTGAATTCAGTTCCTCTATTTTTCTGCATTGATTTTCTTTCATAATTGATTACATTCTCTTATACTGCTTAGTGAACATCTATGAATAATAAATATATCTGTATCTGAAAATAACTCGTTTGTCCTCTTTAATAATAATTTAGCAGAATATGGAATTCTAGATTTCCAGTTATTTTCCTCAGCAATTTGAAGGTATTTTTCCACCTTGAATTGCTGCCAATGACAAGTCTGTGGTCTACTAATTATCTGTCATAAAGTCTGATGACAATTTACTTTTTTTTCCCTTATAAGTGACTCGATCTTTTTGCCAGGAAGACCAAAGTATGTTTCTGGGTTTTTTTAAAGCCAAGTAGTTTTATTAGAATTTGACTTGGTGTTCATCATCCTTGCTTGATTTTTCCAAGTATGCAAATATAGTCTTTCAGTATATAGTTTTGTCTTTTTTTTTTTGATTTTAGGCAAATTTTCTTGAGTTGTAGTTTATAGTATTTGTTCTGTTGCTTTGGTTGTCTTCTTTAGAATATCTATCAATATTATGTTGGATCTTCTTTGCCTATCTTTAGTATCTGTCATTTTCTAATCTTTTAAATTTCTTTTCATTTTTTAAAATTTTACAAATTTTCTTCTTTTTTACCTTCTGTTTAGCTTAGAGTTTTATCTGTTGCTTTTATTTACTCTTGCATTACTATAAACTTAGTTTTTATATATTTGAAATGATTTTTATGTTTATTTTTAGTTATTTCTGGAATTGTTTCTCTGAATTTTCTAATTCTGATTCATATTGTTCTTTCTTATATATCTATTGATTTCTTAAATTCTTTTATTTCTTTTTGAAATATTAGCGTTGCAGCTTTCAGCTTTTATGTGAAAATGTCTTATGTTTTCTCTTCCTTATAATAACCATACGCATATATGGAATTTGACTATGATTCTTTTCTGTTGTTGTGTGAAATTTTTTGTATGTGAATTTTTGTGTGAAATTAATTTTTCTGAACTTTTAGGAGGGTCAGGTCAATCAAAGTTTCACAACTATGCAGCTATAGAGCTCCTTCTTTAGTTACTTTCACAAGTTTCATGGTTTCAAAAATATGGCCTTGGATGTTCTGAGATTTACTGGCTCTGTTTTCCTTACCCATTTTTATCTAGTTCTTTTCCCCCCCTTTCTTATCCCTATTATCCATGTTTTTTAAATAAATGAAATATTAAATATTTTTGGTCATCTTGTAGTAATGATTTATTTTAAAATTTGAAGTTAAATTTCAGATTAACATTTGAATTTAGAGAAATGCAGGATTCTCTAACATGATGGAATAGCTGCAATCTCAAACACAGTTTGTTTCTTTAACCACTTTTTATTTAGAGGCTCCAGCATACCTCATAGATCTGATGCATGATAAAAATAATGAAATCCGAAAAGTCTGCGATAATACATTAGATATTATAGCGGTAAGTAATTTTTCTTCCTACACCAAGTATAATAGTCTTTATTTTGTGGGGCGAAAGAGACATTGTACGCCTGTTTAGAGCTTTGCATTCAATGTACGCATTGAATTTGAATTTTGGTAAAGTTCAGAAGATGCAATGATACTAAATTCACTTTTTAATTGAAGTATAGTTGATTTACAATGTTGTGTTAATTTCTGCTGTAAGCAAAGTGATTCAGTTGTACATATACATACATTCTTTTTTCATTATGAAAATAATGAAATATTTTTTTCATTATCGTTTATCACAGGATATTGAATATAGTTCCCTGTGCTATACAGTAGGACCTTGTTGTTTATCCATTCCATGTATACTAGTTTGCATCTGCTAACCCCAAACTCCCACTCCATCCCTCTCTAACCCCCTTGGCAACCACAAGTCTATTCTCTATGTATGTGAGTCTGTTTCTGTTTTGTAGATAAGTTCATTTGTGTCATATTTTAGATTCCACAAAAAAGTGATATCATATGGTGTTTGTGTTTCTTTTTCTGATTTACCTCATTTAGTATGATAAACTCTGGGTCCACCCATGTTGCTGCAAAGGACATTATTACATTCTTTTTTATGGCTGAGTAGTATTCCATTGTATATATGTACCACATCTTCTTTATCCATTCATCTGTCAATGGACATTTAGGTTGTTTCCATGTCTTGGCTATTGTGAATGGTGCTGCTATGGACATAGGGATGCATGTATCTTTTTGAATGATAGTTTTGTCCAGTTATATGCCCAGGAGTGGGATGGCTTGATCATAATGGCAACTCTATTTTTAGTTTTTTGAGGAACCTCCATACTGTTTCCCATGTGGCTGCACCAGCTTACATTCCCACCAACAGTGTGGGAGGGTTCCCTTTTCTCGACACCATCTCCAGCATTTGTTACTTGTAGACTTTTTAATGATGGCCATTCTGACTGGTGTGAGGTGGTACCTCATTGTAGTTTTGATTTGCATTTCTCTAATAATTAGTGATGTTGAGCATCTTTTTATGGCCTGTTGACTATCTGTATGTCTTCTTTGGAGAAATGTCTGTTTAGGTCTTCTGCCCACTAAATTCACTGTTTAAACATTATTAAGACCTTTGGCTTTCAACTTTTAAGTATAGGCTCCTTACTTAAAGAGGTTTTATACATATTCAGCGTTTTAGGTCTGGTCTAAATGCCATCTCAGAATCACTTGTTTTTCAGAAAAATTATTGCAGAGAAGCAGTTTTGCCAAAACTCAACACAGTCAACTTTGCAGTTTGGCCATTACATTTTTTTAATAAATCAAATCTTATATCAACTATTTTTTCAATTCTTTGATAATTTTTGTTGTAGACATAGATTTGTTTTATAAGTTGCTTTGGAATGATGAAACACCCCCAAATTTTAATGTTATTCATGACTTTAGAAGTTTTTAAAGTATATGTAACTGTAAGAATTCGATCGGAGGGATAATCTGAGCCCTGGATTAGAAACTTGCTCACTGTGCAGACTTTTCTTCAGTCATTGTGCTGCCCTTCTGCCTGGACTTGACCCTTGTACCTGGGATGTGCTAGATGCTGGATTACTTTGAATATTTTTCTCACCTATGGCATACACACATGCACAACCTACTTCCTTCTTTGGACTGGATTTACACTGTTTATTTTGGCTCATCCTGTAAAAAATTTCTTGAATATAGCCTATACAGTAGTTTTTCAAAGTTTTACTTAAGTGTTTTAAAAGGATCAGAATAGCAGTTTAAAGAATCAATTAACACCTTCCTTGAAATCCTCTAAGTTGACATTTCTGCTAGTGATTTCATTACAAAGTCAGATTACCACCAGGTACTTTCTGGTCCATTTCATGCATTTTATTTTAGAAATTCATCTTATTTGATTTCATCTGTGTTTTTGGATTTGACAAAATATATCATTACTGGTTTAAAACTAAATCTTTAAACCATTATTGGCTTAAAACTAAATCTTGACATTTTAGCTTTGATATCTAAATTAAAATAGGGAAGCTTTATGTATTAAATCATTGCTTCACCAAGATGTTTCATACATATCAGCCACTGATCACAGGGTTTATGAACAATATCACGACTCATGTACTATTTTCTAGATCACTAATGTCATTGTTGTATATAAAGTAAATAGTATAAAAGTAAGAAACTTCTTAAAGTTCTATATCTGATTATCTTACCTTAAGCAATGAGGAAAAGAGAGAGATGTCAGTCTGTTATGAATTGATTTTATCATACTTTTAAAATTACCTTCTTTTGAGAAAAAGTAGATGGAAGGTAAAAATATGTTTAGATTTATGTATTAGGTATGTTTGGTTTAGAATACAGGCTAGTGATAGTTCCAAAAGGCCAGCTTAGTCTTATAAAAATATTTATTGTAAAATGTGAATTTATTTGTCATAAGATAAAATTTTCATTCCCAATTATTTCTAAGCTCTGGGCTCAAGCCTCTCATTTTAAACAGGAGTTATCAGGAGTTATCCCCACCCTGTGTCTCTGTCCTACCTCTCTCTTTCTCTCTAGAATCAACATTTTGAAAAAAATGTCTACATATTACTTCCTTCACTTCTTCACTTTCCCATCCTCCTTTCTACATTCCCCTTTCTCCTTTCTACCAATTCTTGCTTCTGCCTCCATTACTGCATTGAAGTGGTGCTTACGAAAGTCACCTTGACCTTCATTTTTCTAAATCCAATGAATATTTTTAGTCTTCATTTTACTTCGTTGATCCTACCCTCCTTGCAAGAACTTATAAATCCTGGTCAGAGTTAAAATATAAAATCACAAAGAAAATTATTTTAGATTATTACATTCATAAAAAGCCTTGTGAATAAGAGGACTTCCAAGAAGAATCAGCAAAATGAAACTGGTGATACGTCAGCTAGCTCTGTCTGGTTCCCTAAGATGCTGTCTGATCATGTGAGTTAGTATAAAACAAATTTGAACAAGTAATCTGAAAGTTCACCTAATCTCTCTATACCTCTCTACACTGGACTTACAAAGTAAGTATTTGATGTGGTGCCAAGTAATTTTAGATTGTTTCATTTCATACTTTGTAAAACTTAAGTCTAAAAAGATACTCAGAAATACTAGAGTTGTTAAACTGAGAATATTTAAAGATATTCACATGTGAATTATTCATGTGATCTGGAAGTCCTATGCTGTGCTACTCAACTGAGTCATAGTCATAGCTGAGGTTCTTAGAAGAGAAGGAGGTAGTCCAATACAGCTGATAGGTGGGCACCAGACTCTGGAAACATCCCATGTTCTGCTAGAAGAATGTTTTTTTACCTTTCTGCTATTATACACCTTGTAGGATTCAAGGCCCTGGCTCAATTTTATCTTGGTAATAGGAAACCGCAACACCAGGGGCAGCTTCTTCCCAAAACATTTTTCTTCCCTTGTCAGTTGAGTAGGGATTCTGATCTTAGATTAAACTTTTGGCCTCTATGAAGTGGCAACTTGATCCAATAGAGTATTGCATTTAGAATACAACTGATTCTAGTTCTCTCACCTGCTGAATAATCTCAGGCAATTTATTTAACTTCTTGAAGATTTAGTTTACAGTGACACTTCTGAGGATTAAAGAAGTTAGAGAAAATATATATGAGCATCTGCCACATGATGGTCACTCAATATGTTTTGTTCAAACTAAACCAAAATTCACACCAAGTTGTGAAGTTTATATATAGATTAAATATCTGGATCAACGTTTCCTTTCCTTAGTACAGTTAATTATTTATGTTATTTTCTGTTCAACTTTTAAAATGATATGGGAAGATAATCTGTTCACAGTTTGGATTTAAACTCTGGAAAGTTATTTGGAATATATATATTTTGGCCAGACATATTTCTATTTGTAGTTTACTTTAAGATTGTCCTGAAAAATGGCTGAATTTGGCACTTTAAGACTTCATGTCAGGGAAGTTAACAGAATAGGTCAATTTACTGAAAGGTGTTGATTAGGACAGTGTAGAGAAATAGGAAGCTACCTTTGCTAGTGTAGAAGTGCCATGTGTTAAATTACCCATGTTCTGAATCTGTGGTGACTAATTTGGATTTGGACTCAATTTATCAGACCAAACCAGACTAACCTCAGACCAAAGTTATACTGGTTTGCTGGGCCTCATTTGGAAGAAATTTGAGGAGTGGGGCATTTTAATGCATCAGTAAAAAGACAGCTTCTCAGGTCCACTTGGGACGTAGCTGCCATTCTTTAGTTCTTTGAGCTCAGACTCTATTACTGATCACGACGCAGGGTGTTATTTGCTTGTCCCAAATCTTTTTAAAGAGTAAAACAAGAGGAAATTGACTTAATTTGAAACAGGAGAAACTTTGATTAGACACAGCAAAGATGATGAAACACTAGAAATAGGCTGTCAAGGGAGAATGTGAAGTCTGTCCAGTTAACATTAGTAACAGCTAAATAACCAACTTTCTAAAATAGTTTGTTAGAAACCTGCCTAAAATGGAAGTAGATGATCTCTTAAGACTCTTTTTTACCTCTAGATTTTGATTTCCGAGTATTCTTGGCATGGCTATGATCAAAAAAATACAGAAAGAGTGGGAATATTTGTAGCTTAAGGCGATTTATCTTTAAGAAAGCAAACTTCTTGCACTCAAGACAAACATCATGGAATAATACCAAGAAAAATTAGATGCCTTGCAAACCTTAGGGAAATATGCCCTCTGCAGTAAAGTATTCTTTCCCCAAATTATAGAAATGTTACATTAGTGATGAAGTGTTTGATGTATTTAGGCCCAGGCCCTCAATTGGTGAATTGAAACAGATATGTGTTCATAGTACTCTTTGTACTGTAGAGGATTACATGTTTGGTGATGCAGTCTCTGTTGCCTCATCAGCAAATTGTTGCCTGTCTGACTAGGCTTTGCATGTAGCTTTGGGAGGCAGGGAATGGGGTAGCTGCAGAGAGGAGAACAGAGGCCAGGAGAGAGGAGCCTAGCTTCCTCATCTTCCAAGGGAATTATACAGCAATTGATCATTGCCTTTTCTCTTCCAAGACTTGAAGATCATCAAGGGAAGATCAGAACCCTCTATACATAGAGAGCTTCTAAAAACCCAATTAGATTTTTATCCCTCAGTCCTTCCTCAGCTTTGTATGAAGTATTTGAGAACCTCAAATTCCTCCCCAATTAGTAAACAATTTCCTCCCCTGACATTACTGGGTTGTCAAACATTTAATACATGTTTATTAAGCACATACTGTGTTCCAGACAACTAAGGTTGACACTGGGAATAAAAAACAACATGAAGTCTCCAGAATATAGTTTACAATATAGACACCAGGATACTGTCGTCTAGACATGAACTGGCCTTTTAGGAGCAGTACTACTACATGGGCTGTCAATAGATATTCTGTACTAATGCATTGCACATTGTATCTACAGGATGTTTATGGAGAAGGGAATGTACCTAGGTTCTCTGGTAAAATACTGATGTCTGTTGCCTTCTAGCCAGCCACAGGCCTACATGTGATTTGATACTAACACAGGTTTGTGTCACTAAGATTTTGAATGGCAGCTTTTTCTCTTTTAACTGTTAATTTTGATCATTGGCAAATTGTGTGTATTAAAATAATCTGGAATTATTTTAAACTACGAAAACAAGGTGCTATCTTCATTCTAGGATAGACACAATTATATTTAATAAGACTGGTATATTGAAGTGAGATAAACTAATGTAGGTTTACATGTAACCTCTAAGACATCAACTGTCATAGTCCCCTCAAAAATTACCAGGGGAAGCCTGTGTCAGACAGAAAAGGTGGATTTATTAATAATAAACGTCTAGCAAAGGAGAACACTTTTTAAAAATATCTTATAATATCTTTTTTTTTTTTTTTTTTGTGGTATGCGGGCCTCTCACTGCTGTGGCCTCTCCCGCCGCAGAGCACAGGCTCCGGACTCGCAGGCTCAGCGGCCATGACTCACGGGCCCAGCCGCTCCGCGGCATGTGGGATCTTCCTGGACCGGGGCACGAACCCGTGTCCCTTGCATCAGCAGGCGGACTCTCAACCACTGCGCCACCAGAGAAGCCGTAAAAATGTCTTATAATATCTTGAAAGGGAAGTTATAGAGAAAGTTTCATAGGGTTAGGATTAGCGTTAGCTTAAAACTCAGGTTATTTCAGGACAGGATTTCAAAACCATGAATGGGTAGGGATTGGTAAAATGGGTAGAAGGTTTTTACTTTTAATTGGCTTGCAGGTTGGTTATGGGCACAGAGCGGGGATTTTCAAGTGAGTTGTTGACAGAAACTTCTAAAATGTTCTTTCCAAAGCAGGTGGAGTTGGTTCTTGCTTGTTCTACAGTCTTGGCAAATTTTCATTTCTCAGATTTGTAAGTTTGATGTTAATTTCTCAATTCCATACAGTCAAATTGGGCTTCGTGAGATAAACCCAGTTGGTTTTAGTGGTTAGCCCTCTTATGGAGTTCATTTTTATATTGCATAAATCTGAAAGGCAGAAATTTAAGATATTTTTCTAGTTTATTAGAATTTACATGCATATATATATATATATATATATATATATATATATGCATGTGTGTGTATTCCCTACCAGTATTATGCATGTTACTTTATTGCTTTTTTAATTGTCAGCAGTTGGATTAAAAAAAAAAAGCATGGTATGAACGAAAAGTCATGATTCCTTGCTTAAATAAATTTTATTTAGTTATATCTTTTACTCTGTGGACATGATATTTGAAATGATATTACACAGATGAGCCTCCTCAGTGCTTTAAACAGAGGTTGAAGAGATAATTGTACTTTGAGGTCTGGTTAGAAAATGCCATAGTCAAGACTAAAGGGCAACATTTGAGACAGTACTATTGAGAAACAGGTAGTATGTGCATAAAAGTCAACAACTCTATTATGTATGTGTGTTTAATTATGTATTAGATAAATATAGATAATATATACATATCATTGGGAGAAGTATTTTCTAAGCTATAAAAGGCATCTTTTTAGCAGCTACTACCTTAATCTTAATGAGCAACTAAATTACTCTAGATCTGCTTTAATTTAGTATGAAGAATTGTATTAAATAAACCATATTACATTCTCAATTAGGGGGCAGCCACGTTAAAGGAGAAAGGAAAATCTGTTTTCCATCAGTTACGTTAGAACACAAAGCAGATCTATGTAGCTCTGTGTTACCCTGTAGTGTGTTAATCAGATACAAGGTGTGACGGAAGCCAGTGACAAAGAGTTTTCCTGATAGTGAACAGGCTCTGATAATAAGCTGGTTAAGGCTTCATAATGTTTCAGTGGTTTAGTAGTAAACAAAATGATATAGGACTTCAGAAAGGATGGCACATTCCATATAAAATCAAACCATAAGTCTTTCGTGACACTTTAGAATTTATGAAAACTAGTGCTTAAGGTCATAATGTCAGGAGCTGAGAAGAAAATAAAAGACAAAGCATGTGTACCTTTAAATACAAGACAAACTAGAGTCCCAAAGCAAGGATATCAGGGTGCACTCCTTGTGAAAAGAAGCATTTCAAAAATGAAGAAAAAACAACTATATTCCTAGAGTATTTCCACAATAGCTTGATAAATTTTGATGACATTTCTTGCCTGTGTTTGAGCTATGACATCCCTGAATTCCCGTATCTATTTTCTGATACTGAGGGGGCAGTGATATAAGAGGGAAGTAGGGATTTGGGGGAGAGGGGTTAGAGGGAATTGGTTTTAATTGATATATGTTGAATTTATTAAATTTTGATACAATATTCATTTAGAATTGCTATGTAATTTTTAAAAGATGACCTCTGTATATTGCTATTATTCTGCAGTTTTGGGGGATAGTTATTTCAACAGCTTTATGAGGTAATGGTATTAATTATAGATTTGTATTTGAGGAATTTTAGAACTTGAATAAATCTTAGATTTGTTTCATTTTACAATTGAAGAATCTGAGACCAACAGATTTTAAAATACCTTTAGAAGGTTGCATATTTCTGTTAGTATCAGAACTAGAAGGAGAACCCAGGTCTCTTGGCCCTTATCCAATGTTCTTTGTATTATACCATACCACATTATTAGTGTCTATAAATTCAGACTCTGAGACACAAAGAAAGTATGACTTTGCCAGGGCTATTAAACTATACTCACTGAGCATAGATACAGAAGATAGCTGAGACTAGGGATTCCAGAATATGCTGGTCCACTGGGGTATGATAAAGCTTTCACTGGTTTTCACTAAAATGGAAAAGAGAGGGAAAAGAAAAAAGTGTATGTGTGTGTGTGTGTGTGTGTGTGAAAGTGAGAGAGGAAAGAGAAGAGAGAGACCAGAACTGGGGAGGAGTTGTAAATGTAAAGTTAAAGTATTTTAGTGTTGGGAAGGTATATCTTTATTTTGAGATCATCTTTCTCACATTTTTAGTCTTAAAATGGCCTTTCTTCTATAAAACAATAATAGTAGGTGGAAGTTGATTTACATTTAATATCAGTCCCACAGATTTACTTTTTTAAAAAAATTAATTTATGGGTTTCCCTGGTGACGCAGTGGTTGAGAGTCTGCCTGCCGATGCAGGGGACATGGGTTTGTGCCCTGGTCAGGGAAGATCCCACATGCCGCGGAGCGCCTGGGCCCGTGAGCCATGGCCGCTGAGCCTGCGTGTCCGGAGCCTGTGCTCCACAACGGGAGAGGCCACAACAGTGAGAGGCCCACGTACCGCAAAAAATGATAAATAAATAAATATATTCATTTATTTATTTATTTATTTTTGGCTGCGTTGGGTCTTCATTGCTACACGCGGGCTTTCTCTGGTTGCGGTGAGCGGGGGCTACTCTTCGTTAAGGTGTGTGGGCTTCTCATTGCAGTGGCTTCTCTTGTTGCAGAGCACGGACTCTAGGCATGCAGACTTCAGCAGTTGTGGCACTCAGGCTCAGTAGTTGTGGCCCGTGGGCTCTAGAGCACAGGCTCAGTAGTTGTGGCACACGGGCTTAGCTGCTCCACGGCATGTGGGATCTTCCTGGACCAGGGTTCGAACCCATGTCCCCTGCATTGGCAGATGGATTCTTTTTTTTTTTTTTTTTTTTTGCGCTACGTGGGCCTCTCACTGCTGTGGCCTCTCCCGCTGCAGAGCACAGGCTCCGGACGCACAGGCCCAGCAGCCACGGCTCACGGGCCCAGCCGCTCCGCAGCATGCGGGATCCTCCCGGACCGGGGCACGAACCCGTGTGCCCTGCATCGGCAGGCGGACTCTCAACCACTGCACCACCAGGGAAGCCCTGGCAGGTGGATTCTTAACCACTGCACCACCAGGGAAGTCCCAAGTCCCACAGATTTACTTTTGAACCTTTCTAAAATCTAAAATTCTTGGGACCACTGTCCTAACCTATTAATTCACTACGGTTGATAAATAGATCTTCAACATCCATAAGCTAAAATATTTAATTTTCAAGAAATATGGAACATAAAAATCAGTGTTTCAGAAACATAAAGATGAAAAATACAGCATCATATAGCAAAACTGTACTATCTTTTTTGATTCTAACCAATTTGCTATTAAGGAAAAAGAAATGAAAATATTTAAACAAATATTGCATTCCTCATAACATCCTTCATTCCAAGATGCTACATTTGGTAAATATTCGAATACCTGAGGCTGCATTATCACAAACTAGAGCAAACCTTTATGGCACAAGTATAATATCTTAATAATGTTTTATACTTAGCCTCTAAATTTAAAAATGCATATTTTAAAACATCCTCCAAAGTTAGCTGTTAATATTAGAATTAAGAAAGTCACTGAAAACTAGTATATACCAGTATTTATTGTGGTTCTAGCTAAGGTAAAGATATTAGGGTATTTTTTCTATAATTTTCAACTTTCAGTCAGGAAATAGTTTTATAATGGAAATAGTTTTATAATCATAAAACTCCAAATGTTTTCAAAAAGTCATAACTGCTTGAGACTTTAAGGCCTTGATACTGTTTGGTCAGGGTTTTTTGCCATTTTCTTTCCTATGATCTATAACAAAAAGCTCGCTGTATTTAATGAGTCTCAAGGCCATCTTTTGTGAAAACTCCACATGTCATTGTAGTGGATTCATTGTAGTAGGAATCTGTAATCATTGTTGGATCTTCTGCAGAACATAATTTTCTGTATCCTAAATGATTACTCAGCTTGGTATAGAATAACATATTCTGTTTCATATTTACTGAGGGAGAAACTTTTGTTTTTGTTTTTTTTCTGAAGAGCTGAGAAGACAACCATAGTTGTTATCCAGTAAACAATAATGTACATGTTACTCATTATGTTAGTCATAGAAAAGTAAGCCTGTTGTTTTATTGTACAAAAATACTTAAAATAAGAATAAAATTATCTTTAATAAAGAAAATAGTACAATCTATATCATTGTTACTGTACCTTTTGGCCTTATAATGTTAAGAGATGCCCTGGTTCTGTGGGTTTGCTCAGTCATAAACTGATATTAAAAAATAATCATAATAAAAGGAAGGCAAAAGCTTTAAAGGAATTCACATCAGCATAAGGGTAGTCTTATTAAATCTGATGCTAACTCACTGCATTGGAAAATCAGCTTTCCCAAGACACTAAGAAGTCAAGCTTTAGTGTCACAAGCTAGCCATGGAGTCTCATGGATGTTTTTGGTTTGTGTGTTTGGACTTCTGTCAAATATAGTGTAAATAGTCTTTAAACAAAAAAACTCAGGCTTGTGTGTGTAGGTTCATTAATAAGAACTTTGCAATAAGTTTAAAGGGTAAAAAGGCTTAAGTTAGAAAGGCTGTTGTTTGTGATGAAAACAGCTCATTTATTACACATTTCTACATTTATTAGATGTATTTTTATTATTAAACTAGAATAGTAAAATCTTACAAGAAGGGTAGAGATGATAACTCATAGAATAAGCGTGAATTTTCTTCTTTGTGCAGAGCATTACTTACTAGGCCAAATACATTTTTATGGATATGCAGTTTAAGGATTTATTTTATTTTTTTGGCCACACCATGCAGCATATGGGACCTTTGTTCCCTGACCAGGGATCGAACCTGCGTCCCCTGCATTGGAAGTGCAGAGTCTTAGCCACTGGACCACCAGGGAAGGATTTACTTTTTTAAATTATACGTACCCCTGTAACGTTTCACAGATATTCACAAGAAGCAAGTTTTAGCCTTAGTGGAATAGCAAACCCCATATTTTACATGCTTTGGGTGCTTGATGATTTCAACTTCTGTTCTTACACTAGGAATCCACATGCTTGAACTTAAATTATAATAAAACATTCAAATCATATGTCTGTCATCTTCCTTGGATACTTCTTCATTCAGATAATCAAATTTTAAATTTTTCTACCAAAATGAAAAGTTAGTTTTATACCTCTTGCCAAGTAAAACAAACTGCTATTCATGAAAGAAACAATACCACTCAAATTAGTTCCAGTATTTAATGTAGATCTAATAGGATATCTAGTATTATAAGGCATATTCTATTAAATATTGTGATTATAACAGTTGAATTAATGTTTATTATTTTAAGTAAAATGCAATAATATTTATGATAACTCTTTTATATAATTTAATTTTAAATAATTATATTAGGAAATAAACTGACAACTGATAGGAATTTTAATAGATAACCACTAGAAAGAATGAACGGTTAATAATTTGGTGGCAAAATTGCCATTAGCAGTACCATAGCCAAAAAATATCTTCTACTTCCACCAACCTAAGTTGAAAAGTAACATCTATATAGTTTCAGAGTTGTACAGTATAGAACACACAGTCTAACAGCTGACACTGCTAAGAGATATATTGATAATGTGAAACTTAAAATTTAACAAGAAAAATTTTGATAATAATGAATACCTTTATTATAAAATTTCATATGTATTCTTACATCCCAGAAATTTATTCTGTGATGACAGTTTTTGACTTCAGCCTTACTTGGCTTTGTATGAAAATTGCTCAGCATTCACCTGAAATATATATTTGGTCCACCTCTTAGTTATCGTGATCATCCTAACTATTGGAGGACAGTAGTATTGCCTGGCACCTTACCAACTTAAAAAAAATATATAAACAAAAGTGTTAAAGAAAAGACAGAGGAATTTAAAACTAAGAACCCGGTGATTAGGATGACAAGAAATACCTGAAGCCTTTTTTTTCCATCTAAGTCATCAGTGGTACTGTCCATTAATTAAGTGAATACACTTGTCAGAAGTAACCACAACCTGTGGAGCTAGATAGGTTCAGCTGTAACTTTTGTAATAATTTGCCTACTTGCCCTTCAAAAACACGCACCAATGAAGTTCTCTGTCAATAGATGCTACAGATACAATGAATAAGCCACAGTCTTGCTCCTCAAGAGTTCATGGTTAAAGCAGGAGATGTTTAAAGAAATAATTATGACCAAATAAGACATTATTATTTTGTGGTTGAAACAAAATTGAATTAAATTCTGCTATTTGTTTTTTGTAGTAAACCATTTCAGTTTTTAGGAGAAATTCTTTAATAGTGCATTTTTTTCCTACTGAAAAATTTTATCTAAACAAAAAGATACAGCGAAAGATGTAATTTTAATGCTCAACCACCTGTCATTAGTGCCACAGTAATTATAGCCACAAAACTCTTTGGAAGCTGAAGTCTGGTTGCTTACCTAAATTCTAGTAATACTTAGATAAAGAATTTGTGAAATTTGAACTTTTCCAGTTTTTGCCATTGCCAATGGCGATTGGTAATCCAAACAGAGATGTCTTAATATATGTAATAAATTGATTTTTATTGATTATCGTGTACAGTAGTTCTGAACAGGTACTTTTAATGTTTTCTCTGACCCAAACAAAGGCCCCAGAATTCTCTTCTTATAAGCTAAATGTACTGCTATCTGAGTGCCAAGGAAGTGCCTTCATAAGCTTACATAAAAATAATTGACTTTGTTTGCAATAGGAATATGATGAAGAATGGGCTAAGAAAATTCAGAGTGAAAAGTTTCGTTGGCATAACTCTCAGTGGCTGGAGATGGTAGAGAGTCGTCAGATGGATGAGAGTGAGCAGTACTTGTATGGTGATGATCGAATTGAGCCATACATCCATGAAGGAGACATTCTCGAGAGACCTGACCTTTTCTACAGCTCAGGTAAAATGATAACCAAAGCAAAAATAAGTCTGTGTGTGTGATATAAGTAGGGATTTTTGTCTGCCAACCTTGCTCATTCTCAAGCTTTGTAAGCACTTCTTTTAGTATATAAATGGCCTTCTGCTAATGATTTTAGACATAACATCAGTACACACACCAAGCAAACCTATTAACTCACCATTATTTTTTTCCAAGTTAGTCTTTGATGTGATCCCATTAAAAAGGCTGTGTTTGATGTGATCCCCATTAAAAAGGCTGTGACCAGGAAAATTAATTGCTCTTAGTTTATTATTTTCTAGAATGTGTAACTTAAAATGACATCTTCAAGATTTCTGACTTCTGTTTGAAAATGTGATATTTTTCTCTATTCTGCATTTATTTAAATGTATAATTTACTAATTTATGTTTTCTTTTCCTGTGTGTTTCATTTTAACAGTCTCATTTTGCCATGGTTTTGCTTTATTTTCGAACTAGTAACCCCTGTTTGGTTCTCTGGTTGGGAAGATTTAGACACTTTATAGCAATAGTTTTTTCATTCTAAACTCTTGCTAGTATTTTCAAGGCAAAATTTAATTTTTACATAGATCTTACATACCCTTGTTGATTCTGCCATCCTGCCTTTTTCCAGGGATTTTGGTAAGTTTTTGCATATTCTCCCTTTTAATGTGTTGCACTGTTACCAGTATTAATTACTTCATTGAAGTAATTACTTCAATTAATTACTTCATTGAAGTCATTTAGTTGAAGAGACAAAAGAAGGGATTTCTAACTAAGATCTGTAGCAGGTTGCAAATAAAAAGCATTTAAAGTAATTGTATCTGAATTAATGGCTCACCTTTTTTTCCTACTATGTATTCATTCATATATTTTTCATAATTGTATGCTGTGCATATTGCCCATAAGGCTGCATTATTTTTATATTTGATATAGATACTTGAATCCTGGAAAATTGGTACTTTACTTTGAAAATTAAATAGATTTCTTCCTAACTGAACTTTACAGTAGTTATGAAATACTGCTTTGAGTTTCAAACCAGATGGAGTAGATGATTAATTTCAACCAACCAGAATTTCTTAATTTAATAATGGCAAGCAGCTGTTCCTTACCTAGTCAGATATTCATGAAGTAAAATGATGTAAAATATATATGATGTGAATTTTTTGATAATAGAAATCAGAATTTCTTGGAATCAGGTTTCTTGCTTTGAAAATTGATAGATAGCTACTTTTCAGTGTGAATCAATGAGCAGTTTCCAAAAACGAATAAAACTTGTAACCACCTCAGTATTTAACTTTGTTGTTTTAATACAATTAGAATTTCAGAACAGATTTCTAAAAAATTGTACCACTTTTCCAAAATTAATTCATTTAAGTTGACCCCTTAAAATGAAAATCATAACATTTTTCTGTGAGATACAATTAAAATGTACAACCTATGCTTTTGTGAGAAATCTGAATTGTACACATTTTTATATATCTAAATTTAGAAACAGCCACAGCTGATGGAAAAATAAATAAATCTAAGCATTCGAGGGGTGAAATGTTATCTTTAGATAGCCTCATGGTTGTTTTTTTATACCTATAGCCTGATGATATGGTACACACTTGACAGCAGAGATTACATTGCTATGAGTTTAAAGATAAAATTCTCATATCAAGCCACCTGTACTTTTTTAGTTTATTATTTTACCTACTTTATTTTTCATGAATAGTTCATCAACTAAGTGAGTCTCTGTGGTGTTTTTGATATGTGTCATGGAAATCTCGACAATGCTAGTCTCTTGTCTTTTACTGTGTGCAGTTGTATCTTCAGAAACATCAGATAAATTTGTAACACTGCAGATTTGTTGGGATGCTTTAGCAATCTTACTTAAGTCTCTGGCTCTCCATGAAACTTTAGGCAGCTTCTGATAAAAGCAACTGTAGTAGTTTTTCAACCACAGAGTTTAAGCTAAATGGCCAGTGATACCCTGGTCTTATCTTTTATTTAAAAATGAAATAGCATTTGCTACTTCCTGGTCATTAGTATTGCCCTCTATGCTTTCCAACTGTTAGACATGTCAAAATGTATCTGTTTCTTTCTTGCTATTATTTTAAAAAAAGGACCCTCATTCTGTTATCTGAAATAGGAATCTACTTATACATCTCCTTATAGTTACATTATTTTTTTTTCTTAGTCTAAAATAATTGTGATTGCAGTTACTGACTAATTTCCTTTTCTATCATGAAAATGATGCTGTTTGCTGTAGTACTTTTTACCCACAGAGGAAGTATATTGTAATTTATAAAGCTGTATTGCTACTACACATTTCTAAATTATTTGTTACTTTTTTGCTGTTGTTCTTCATTCATTGTGATGAATCTTATCCTTAGCATTTATTATGTAACTATATTACAGAATATGAAACTTAAAATGGTTTATTTCTGTCTCAGGATCATTGTAAAACCATAATTTTCATTTACCTATGTGTTTATGTGATGTATCTTACCAGGTATAGCCAAATAAGTTATGATTTATCTATTTTAGTCATTTCTTTTTCTCATTTTCTTCACTCTTTATATCTGTTTCCTCCCACACAGTCATGATTTCACTTTTAGCTAGTTCACCAAAGAGCCTAATACTACGTTTTCATTTGACTTTTAGAAATAAAGTTTACTTCAGTAACAATATATAAGAAGATACTGAGTTTTTGTATTTGTTTACTTTTATTTATTCAATATGTATAAGCCAGTTTTTTTAACTGAGTTTCAGAAATCAGAAAGTTGATAAATTATCTATGCTGGTAGTAAATTTGCTTTGATTTCATTCTTGTTCCAATACATACCCCATTTTACTCATAACCACATTTATCATCATTACTTAGAGCACCTCAAGAAGGTGTGTTATATAACTATGGTCTAAAAGGTTTCATGTAATTTAATAACCTAAATGTATATAATGCTCTACAATTTACAAAGTGCTCTGGTGTATATCCTCTCTGTCTTCTATTTGTTCTCTGGGCATTTAAATGTTACATGAAATTCTTTGATTCCTTGTTGCTGTCTTTGAAACAGTAAGGTTAGAGTAGGAGCTTAAGAAGGACACTCCTAGATTTATCTGAATACATGATTACAACCAAAAATACATGATTCCTTTTCAGTATTTCTATAAAAATTAATTTTGGTTACAGAATGCTGAGAAACAGTTAATTCCAAAGAAGTTGAAGTACTTGAGTTGATGATTTAAGATATAATTTAACTTCTATACTTCATTATAGTGAAGAATGATTGCTCATATTACAGAGTTACCTAAATTTTGTCAAGTCATTAAAGGGCAGTGTAGAAGCTGTAGTTTACCAAATGATTAGGATTATTAAAAATTAAGTTCAGAAATATAAGTTTACTCTTTATTCACATAATATCAGGCTTATTGTATTACTAAACTTACTGTATTCTAGGTTTACAAAATTTCTTAAACTAGTTGTATTCTGGGTTTATAAAATTTCTGGCTGAATCTTTAAATTCAAATTTTTTCTGGTTTCATCTCTATTTGATGAGATCCCCGTTTGTAGTTCCCTGTATTCCATTTATCCTTCTTACTCATTTTTCCCTTTGAAGACAATGAGAGCTTTGAATCAAAATGAAGATGTTGAGAATTTGACAACAGTTTTTCATTTAAGTTCTTCCTCATCTGATTCACTTCACTAGATCGTGTTTCATGTAATATTAACTTTTAATGTATAATTCAGGTATGTTTATTTGGTTGTATTTATATGAGTGTTATATTTCTGAGTGTTAGAATCTTTTATGCTGCTGGCATGCTGAATATCTTTGTATTCATTTTCAAAGTGTGGTATACATTTTATTTTGGCATTACTTAGCTTTGTTCCTCTAAAACTGGCAGATTTCTTAACTCCTGATCCTAAATTATTTGGTTTTAATTTAACAGAGAAACTTGTTGATTTTTGTGGTCTTCACCTTGTTAATTTTAGCCAAACTTTCACAGTCTTAGATCCATAGAAAATTAATTTTTTTAGCCGCTTAACTCTCAATCTGTGGTGTCTTGGCATTCCCATAATTTCATTTTTTGTAACTTTTTTTGTGTTTAGCTGGACTTTTGGTTTATAGAATTTTTAACTTTTAGAGGACACAGAAACTGGACTAAATATTACATACTTTTTAGCTACCTCTTAAGTATTTTAAATTTACTAAAGTAATAAGGTAAATACCAGAGGTATTATTAACAATTCAACAATTAAATAATAATGCAAGTCTTTAGTATATGGTATGTAACAAATGGATATATGTAACAAATGAGTAGTACAGTACAGGAGTCTTATGGAAATACCAATTATTTTTACCTATTCATTTCCCAACTCTATTAATTTTTACCATCTATTCGATTTTTAATACCCTTACTCCTAAACAGATTTTATCATTTAATTCCCAGCTGTCTATCAATACTCAAATCAGTTACACCTCTGCCTCCCTCCCTTCCCAAGTAGGATTTTCTAACCTCTACAGAACACAGTAATCCTTCTGTAGCTTTTTCAGCCTCCAGCGTTCATTTAGTAGGTATATCCCTTCCTGTTGTGTATCATTTATTAATGAAATGTATTATTTAATTGCATCTTAAGTGTCTATTTGTATTTCACTTAACCTGAAATTCCTGAAAACAGAAATGATGTATTCTAAGTTTTTCCACAGGACCTAGCAAAGTATTATTGCATGTGGTAGGTGTAAAATGATTGTCTGGTGACTGAATAATTTGCTTACTGTGTGCCAAATTTGTAAACTATGTTGTGGATACCACCTAGCCAACAAGTGACCTAGAGGTCACTTGCCAACCCAGAGTACTTTCAGAAAAGGAAACTTTAAAAGGCTTCAGAGCTTTTCAAATAGTAATTACAAAAGCCATATACTAAAATATATTTGTTCTATGCATAAAACAGCCCTGAGGCCATCACTTGGATCTTTTTGCCTCAGATTCTTCTTATTCTTAACTTACTCATAATTCTATCAAAAATAGGTCATCTGGATTCTTAGATTGGAGCGAATGAGAAAGTAGTATCACTCTAAAATCAGCAAGAAGTAATAATAAAGACTTAGATTTAGGAAAAGGAGCACTTTATAAGCAAAGAAAAAGTACTCAAAAAGCATAGTAGTGTAGCCACATAGCATAGGTAGTCAAATATATCTAATAACCTAGGGCGTTACTACATAATAATTGATGTTTATAATGAAGACTGAGTTACCAAGAAGTTTTAAAATTATATTCAGTATACTTTTTAAAAACACAGGAAATATAAAATGTATTTTCAAGGATTTCTAACCCAAGTTTGTGTGTTTGTTTTAAGGTTTGACACTTAAAGTGTCAAGCATTGCTTATATAAAAATTCACTTATTTGAAATGTATAATTCCCTAATCATACTATGCAGATGAAGCTGTCTGGGTATAAAATGTCGGACATACTAGAGTGTTGGTCTTTACCGAAACCATGCTATTTAATGTCTCTTCTATTTCCTTACTCATTCTGTTTCTTAGCCTGGAAGGTTTATTGTCCCTCCCTATCCTACCTCATCCCTTAACTTTTGTTGTCTTCTCCACAAAACTGGAAGCCCCTTGAAGGCAGAGATTTTCTTATTCATCTCTCTAATAAAATAGTACTACCACATAGTAGATGCTCAATAAATGTCCAGTCATTGTAAAAGAACACTTAAGTATGTATGGTCTTCTGTTCATACTCCCAGAGAGAATTGAATATCGTGCTAACATTTTTCTTCCGGATTAAATATACAGGTTATTTTCTATTGTGTTACTTGATAGAACAGTTTCCTTTTTATTCCCTGCAAAGATGTTTCACTAGTTACTATTTTCTTTCATCCTAGATGGATTAGTTGCCTCTGAAGGAGCCATGAGTCCAGATTTCTTCAATGATTATCACCTTCAAAATGGAGATGTAGCTGGGCAGCATTCATTTCCTGGCAGGTAAACAGTCTTCCAAGAAAAATCTAATATATGCTGTTCCCCTTGTTTTTGAAAAGCTAAAATTTTCTTCACTTCCCATTTTTCTTTTTCCATTAAAGAGTAAAAAAAAAAAAGAATCCTGAATATTTTCAAGAACATACTCATTTGATTTTAAATTAACTTATGAAGTCACATTTTGTATGTAAAAAAATGAAGATCACAGTTCTAAAAAAAAATATGTGTGTGTGTGTGTGTGTATATATATATATATATATATATATGGTGTGTGTGTGTGTGTGTGTATGTGTGTATATGCTTCCTCACTTTGGAAAATACAGGCTGTCTATTGAAATAGACAGTACTTTTGCCAAATTAATGACCCAGATTGTTTCGTAAGTGTTTTCCAAAGCCAATAAAATATAAAATAAGAACACAATACATGTATTTTTTTTAAACTTTGTTCTTTTTTTTTTTTAACATCTTTATTGGAGTATACTTGCTTTACAATGGTGTCTTAGTTTCTGCTTTATAACAAAGTGAATCAGCTATACATACACATATATCCCCATATCTCCTCCCTCTTGCGTCACCCTCCCACCCTCCCTATCCCACCCCTCTAGGTGGTCACAAAGCACCGAGCTGATCTCCCAGTGCTATGCAGCTGCTTCCCACTAGCTATTTAGTCTACATTTGGTAGTGTACATATGTCCATGCCACTCTCTCAGTTCGTCCCAGCTTACCCTTCCCCCTCCCCGTGTCCTCAAGTCCATTCTGTAGTACGTCTGCATCTTTATTCCTGTCCTGCCCCTAGGTTCTTGAGAACCTTTTTTTTTTCTTCTTTTTTTAGATTCCATATATATGTCTTAGCATACAGTATTTGTTTTTCTCTTTCTGATTTACTTCACTCTGTATGACAGACTCTAGGTCCATCCACCTCACTGCAAATAACTCAATTTCATTTCCTTTTATGGCTGAGTAATATTCCATTGTATATATGTGCCACATCTTCTTTATGCATGCATCTGTCAATGGACACTTAGGTTGCTTCCATGTCCTGGCTATTGTAAATAGTGCTGCAATGAACATTGTGGTACATGACTCTTTTTGAATTATGGTTTTCTCAGGGTATATGCCCAGTAGTGGGATTGCTGGGTCATATGGTAGTTCTATTTTTAGTTTTCTAAGGAACCTCCATACTGTTCTCCATAGTGGCTGTATCAATTTACATTCCCATCAACAGTGCAAGAGGGTTCCCTTTTCTCTACACCCTCTTCAGCATTTATTGTTACAATACATGTATTTTAACAATTATTCAGACATCACCGTTTTAAAAAGTTGATGCTTAGGGCTTCCCTGGTGGCGCAGTGGTTGAGAGTCCACCTGCCGATGCAGGGGACACGGGTTCGTGCCCCGGTCCGGGAAGATCCCACATGCCGCGGAGCGGCTGGGCCCGTGAGCCATGGCCGCTGAGCCCGTGAGCAGTGGCCGCTGAGCCTGCGGCCATGAGCCTGTGCTCCGCAATGGGAGAGGCCACAACAGTGAGAGGCCCACGTACCGCAAAAAAAAAAAAAGTTGATGCTTTGATTAAATTAAAGACTTTTCCTCCCTGCATGGCATTCAAATAAAATACTTAAGGGAAAAAACCTAACATGCCAGCATTGTTGTACAATTATAGTAAAGTTTCCCTCAACAGATATCCTGCTTCATTACTGGTCTCATAGATTTTTTAAGTCTTGCCAGAAAGTGTAAATAATAGTTTTCCCTTCATATCATTGCTAGAGGTGTAATATTTTAATTTAGGATGACTTATTGAAATTTCACATTAAAATGGTCCAGTGAATAGATGTAGTCTTTTTGCCCTTAAGACTAGTTTTTTCTTTAGATTATTGATTTAATTTTCTCTTCTAAAATTATAATTTTATTAACATAAATATTTATGTTTGGAGGATGTGTTTAAGAATACAATTGTGACCAATGCGTTACAACTCTTGAATCATCGCTTGTAGTAAGCCATTTCAATTCAATAGTAATAATTATTGCAACCATTATCAATTATGTATAATTTATTTTGCAAATATTTATTATGTTTATTTTAACTTACTTAGCAAGATTTTTATAATGTCTATTTTCATAGACATTTTAAAAATGAAAAATCAAGGTTCTAATAATTTAAGTAACCAACTCACACATGTAGGATGATAGAGAAAAAAATTTGAACTTAGGTCTATATGTCTTATGATCTTTCCAGTATAACACGGTACCTAATTTTGAAGGAAACGTAGCATATTATAGTGACTTTTAAGTGTTTTTTTGTTTTGTTTTGCCACAACCCATATTAAGAAATACCTTTCATATTGCAACCCAGTGCACACATACATATTTATATATATACATATATGTATATGTGTTACATATATACACACACATATATATAAAACAAAAAATTCTTAAAGCAGTAATTACTCTTACTATCTGTAATGCACAATGATATATTCTGCTTTAGTCTATTCAATTTTATTTTTAAAATTCAGATTGCAGCCCACTATATTGATTTCACAACCCACTGTTGGTCGTGACAAAATTTAAAAGCATAGTGGAAAAATACAGGGGTATTTTATGAAATGCAATAACCTTATATGTAGTTCAGTAGTCTTTAGTGAACTTAAATAATAACACTTTAGAAATAGTTTCATTGGTGTACTGGATTGTCATGATGAGAAACGACTTGCCTTAGGAAAAAAAATTAAACATGGTTAAATACCAGAAGCATATGGCTTTTGATTACTTCTGATGTCTCTGTCTGTGTTAGCTATAATTATTTAAATAGAGATTCTCTTTAATTATTATAACTATTATACTCCATCATGTGACAATTCACTGTACAAATGTTTTCTGAAACATAATTAGAAAGGGAAGAAGTTATTTCATTATATAATCCTAATGTTTATATTGAAAATTTTTGCTGATAGCATTTAAAAGATTAATTTTTCTGCCATTTATGTTTCACTATGAACAAAACATTGTTTTGTGTGATACTAACCATGTGTTACTTATTTGAGAAAGACATGATTTTTTTCTATAGTTATGTGATTTTAAAGAACCTGAACATTTTCATTAAAATTGAATATCCAAAGGAATGAACTTGAGCTCAACTCAGCAAAATCTTTCATTTCTGGTTTTCAAAAATGGTCATTTTATAAAACAATAAAGATGTTTAGAGAGATGGCTATACTCAAAGATTAAGTTATGTACTGTGTCCAAAGATTTCAGGATTTTATTCCTCAGTTCTGTTAACAAGTTGTTTTTTAAAAGACTGGGAAAGTTCTCTTACCTTTGTGCCTTTAGTTCCTTTTCAAGAATAAAAATATATAAGTAGCTTTTTTCACATCATAAAAAACACATCACAGCTATGTTGGTTTAAAGGATTAGTTAATAAAACTTCATGTAGACTATATATTTTTTCAAATCAAGAGTGATATACTTATTTATTATAATCATTTTGAATTGAGAATTGTTTGCCCTTTCAAAAGAACTTCCCTTGAGAAAGCTAAGTCTTTCATCTCTTGTCTTTTGTAATTTTTCAGGCCTTAAATCATGTAACTGTATCATTTTCTCTTTGTATTTCCAGAAGAAATAATTTACTATGAATTTCCTCAGTTTTTTTCTGAGTAACAGATCAAATAAAAAGGGACTCTAAATTTTATCAGCTGATATACAGAGAAAGCTTACAGTATAACCAAAAATTCATAGTTGTTCTTTGCTACATTTTTTATTGACCTTCTCTAGAATCATTTACTCTTTCTTTTATGAATCATTTTTGTTGTTAGGATTGTCTTCTAATAGGATTTCTTTGTTCTTCTTTGATAGCAACAAACCATGGACCTTAACTCTGGCTTATTTTTTTTAATTCTACAAAGATTTAAGTATTTTAAATTGTTCCATAATTATTCACATATTTTGGCATGATAATTTTGATGCATAATGTCCCAGATGTGAAATTTTAAACTAATGGCTACCTTTAGGCTTCTGATATCCACTAGGTAAATTTAAAACCTATTAGACTAAATAACATTGACTTAAAATGATGCTTTTGAAATATTTCATTTTAATTGATTTTAAGCAAAATGGGAATATTTTTGAAAAATGTAGACAGAAGGTGTTGAACTCTTATTCTTCATCTTTACTGTGAATATAAGAATAAGCAGACTTACTGAACAACATGAAGAATTTGGGTTAATTATGAAAGAATAATGCCTTGATTGAATTTTGAATATTGAAAAAGCTGATTTTAAAAACAGGAAATGTTATCTATTTTGAGGTGGTTTTTTTTAACATCTTTATTGGAGCATAATTGCTTTACAATGGTGTGTTAGTTTCTGCTTTATAACAAAGTGAATCAGTTATACATATACATATGTTCCCATATCTCTTCCCTCTTGCGTCTCCCTCCCTTCCACCCTCCCTATCCCACCCCTCTAGGTGGTCACAAAGCACCGAGCTGATCTCCCTGTGCTATGTGGCTGCTTCCCACTAGCTATCTATTTTACATTTGGTAGTGTATATACATCCATGCCACTCTCTCACTTTGTCACAGCTTACCCTTTCCCTTCCCCATATCCTCAAGTCCATTCTCTAGTAGGTCTGTGTCTTTATTCCCATCTTACCCCTAGGTTCTTCACGACCGTTTTTTTTTTTCCTTAGATTCCATATATATGTGTTAGCATACGGTATTTGTTTTTCTCTTTCTGACTTCACTCTGTATGACAGACTCTAGGTCCATCCACCTCACTACAAATAACTCAATTTTGTTTCTTTTTATAGCTGAGTAATATTCCATTGTATATATGTGCCACATCTTCTTTATCCAATCATCTGTTGATGGACACTTAGGTTGCTTCCATGTCCTGGCTACTGTAAATAGAGCTGCAATGAACATACTGGTACATGACTCTTTTTGAATTATGGTTTTCTCAGGGTGTATGCCCAGTAGTGGGATTGCTGGGTTGTATGGTAGTTTTTTTTTTCTTTAAATCAGGAAAATTGTCCAGATGACTTAGAAATTCTTTCCCTGTTCTTCATCATATGTCTTTGATTAACAAGCAGTGTCAAGTTAATTGGAATAGTAATAATATTTTAGAAATGTATAAAATGTGAATTTTTATAATTACCATTGTTTCTAATGATTTGAGAACATGAAACAGCATACCAGTGCCAAGTGGCATGCTATTCAACCAGTAATCGTGACTTTTCAGTCTTTGTGGATTTTTAACATGTCAGTTTCAGTGGGTTCAGATAAAGTAGATGATCCCAAGTTTCTGCAAGGTAAAGAACAAATTTGTAATTTGTGTAAGAGTTTTTTTTTTTTAATTGTTCACAGAAAAATTCTTCAATTTCTTCCTAAAATAACCATGTTTAGTAATGGGACAAGTCTGTTAAAATGGGGTAACTGAGTCAAATTTAGAGTATTGTTTAAACAGTTCAAATTGTATATTTCTTAAAATCCAAGTCGGGGGGGTCCTTCTTAATCTGAACGTCTGCATTTTTGTAATATAGCAGGGCAGTTTAATTGGAAACAGTGAAAACTGTTAAACTCATCCATCCTATTCTACGAGGGAGACTGGATGTTTGATAAAATACATACTGGCAGTTGGACAGCGAATCCTGGGTTTTAGACATGTGTCACTATCAGTTTGAACCTCTTGGCACCAGAATTTCCCAACATTTTGAGGTAATGCAAAGTGTATTAGGGCTCCAAGGCATTAGCTATAGAGTTGACATTGCCAGAGGGTCAGATGTAAATCTTCCCCTCCCAAAACCTGAACTGGCGTTAGAAAGTAAAGTGGAACTTGCTATTGAAGCTAATTAAAAATAATAGGAGTAAGACTAGCCTTTTTTCCCCTTATATACAATGTATCCATACCATATTTTTGGACAGTTTTTTTTTATTATAACTCTTACTTTTCAAGACTAACAAGAACCTCATGTTGAGTATTTTTAAACTGCTTCCAGCTTTTACAAATCAGTTTTTGTTGCAGTAAAAATGGTCCATT
This sequence comes from Pseudorca crassidens, assembly GCF_039906515.1. Taxonomy (NCBI): domain Eukaryota; kingdom Metazoa; phylum Chordata; class Mammalia; order Artiodactyla; family Delphinidae; genus Pseudorca; species Pseudorca crassidens. Next base: position 125,796,767 of record NC_090297.1, on the reverse strand, counting down.
TTTCTTTTATAAGAATCCAATTTTCATAAACTGGAAAAAAATTTCAGAGACTGCTTAGGTTTCCTTGGGGCTTTGAAAAATATTTTTCAGAGGGCCTGAAGATCTTCTCTGTGGTTGGCACAGTGATGTCATCTACTGACCATTTCACTAGAGTCAGAGATGAGCTAGATGTGTGCATTATTGAGCCATCTGAATCTTACACTTTCATTTTCTGTGTATATGCCTGCCTCTTTTTTTTTCTTTCTTAGAGTACTTGGTGATTAACTTTTCTGTTCATTATATGTATTATATAATTCACATATACACCTTTTATTCTGTTCTCTCTAATATATTTTCTTTGAAACATTAAATCACAGTTGAAACATCAGTTGCACTTTTTAAAATTTTACTGACCAGAACTAACACATTATTTTCTTAATATATGAGAAATAATCTTTTATCCAAAATTTTAAATGTGTAATTTTTCCTAAGACAGGGACTCTACCTGTAAAAATTAGACTTATTTCTTTGCTATAGGCCACCTTCATTAAACTCAGGCATTTAGTTAACTCAGTTATTTCACTTGAGAAAAGCAACCTTAAAATTAAATATTGCCTGTCTAAAAGGCATTGTGTAGTATTTACTGACCTTTTTTATTATTCCTAGAACTATATATTAGGGTATTATTTCAAAGCAGTTATTCAAAAGATAAATCAAATTATTGTCTATATTACAACCCTTAATTTGGCAATCGAGAAATTCTCATATATTGAGATAAAATTAAATATGCCTATAAAATCCCTTATTTGATAAGTCCTATATCAGTTTTAATTGATAAACCAAACTCTTCCATTTGTTCTAATAGTTTAAGTTTTAGTGACCTTCATTACTGTGGCAGTAATGTTGAAATTATGTGGAAGGATCAAAAGAAAATGAAAAGAACCTCGTAGAAACATTTCCCTTTGATAGATATTGGAGACCAACCATTTGTTCAGCAGCATTGTAAGAACTAAATGAATTATAAAATACTTACTAAATCTTTTAAAGATAATCATCAAAAAAAACACTGCTTTATTTAGTGTGTAGCTTTTTTGTTCCTAATTTCTTTATAACTTTTTCTCAGAGGAGAACATGCTTCATGAAGTCTTTAAAAAAAACTCCTGACTTTAGTTAGTAATTTTTCCAGACATGATGAATATAAAATAAAGCAGCCAGATTCCGTTTTCACCTATCAGTTGCCAAAGATTTTCTAATGCTAATACCCACACATGGGAGCAAAGAGGCACTCTGACACACTTCTTGTGGGACTTAAATGGACAAAACCTTTGTGAAATATATTTGGTAACAGAGAACAGAAGCCTAAAATTGTATACTTCCTTAATTCTGTAACTTCATTTCTAAGAATTTATCCTCATGAAATAATCAGAGATAAAGACTGGATAAATGATTGTGTGATTTCTATCAAGAAAATAGATACATTGAGTATCGTGAGATACACTTACCTAATTGGGGAATAAATGTTACTTTTAGTACCTACTTTTGTGCCACATGATTTTGTCCACGTATTAGATTAGTGTTCTGATTTAAGTAAATATGAAAGTCAAAATAGGTAAAAATAGATATTTAGCAATAGATATTTACTTTATATAAAATTCATCTTTTTAAAGAATTGACCCCAGAGACCTTTTAATTTGCTTTTTTCTTATTGAGAAAAATTTTGAATAAAACCATTATTCACCTATGATGTTTTGACAGCATAAAATTGAGTACACCACTGCCACATCTGTAATTCTAGTAATGAAAGCTGACAGTATGTTTGAAATATTTGGTCATTCCATTTATATTTTTTGCATGTATTAAAACATTATTATTAACAGTGCATAATATTTAAAAAAAAACCTTGCTGAATCCTTTGTTCAGGCACTGTTATACATTTTATTTACTCTTTGTTTTTCATGTGCACATTTGCGAAGTTCCCTAATACTTGTTCTTAGCTGTATCTAAGTTGGGATATTTGCAAGAGTTGCTTCTCACTTTAAATGGAATTTTGTTAAATCATGATTAAAACATATACAGCAGAACCTCTATAGAAACCATGGTGTTGGGTAACAAGACAATATCCTGTTTACTTTTAAAAGTTACTCTGTTTCAGGGTATATGATTTGATCTAAAAATATCCAGATCTGTGCAAATGTTTATTATAATTGTATTTAGTTGTCCAAATGACATTGTTTTTAGTATGTATAAACATGTATTTCACACTCAGTCATAATTGCTACAGCTAGGTATAACCAATAGAAATAATCTTAAGTTCTTCCCACCTTCATTAGTATTAACCAATCAAAAATGCATGGTATAAATTTCTTGAAATGAATAAAACCATTCATAAGAAATAATACTATATGACAGGTAAAATCCCATCTAAGGTAATGAAGTGGTTAAATCTGTGGGATGGTGAAAACAGGAGAACAAGAGTGGCAATAGCTGTGTGACACAGTTCTGATGAGAAAATCAAACCAATGCAAATAAATGGTTTTTTATACTATGAGACTTGCTGTAACACAATCCTTACATTAAATCACATTACATTTTTTTTCTCTCTAAATACTCTCATAACAATTCTGCTAGTTTTCTTTTCTTTTTTTTTCAGAAGATGGAATGTTTTAGGAGACTTCTAAAAGTTTTAAAGAATAAAATGTTTAAATGTTTTTTGGCCTAAATCTTAGTATACCAGGACTAAAAACTCGCATGTAGCTAACACATATCATCATATGTCTCATTTGACCATCAACCGTGTGTGAGGTATATAGGGCAAAGAGTAGTATTGGCCCTATTTTAACAAATGTAGAAATTGAGACTCAGAGATTTTTAAGGGACTAGCCCCAAACCAGTTAGGTAATAAATAGTGACGCCTTTAAGCTTGGTAAGAGCCAGCATTCTTAGTATTACACCATTACTGCCTCCAAAAGGCAAGCAGATATATTAGTCTTAATAGTGAACTGTGCTTTAGAAAGTTTTAGAGTAAGTGTTATCAAACTTCAGAGTAAGATATGTAGGTTTTTTTGTGTGATACAATATATTGTTTACTTATTTTGCTTTAATACGCTGTATATGGCTTACTGCAAATTGGTATTTAGATTGCTTGGAGAACAAGTTGCTAAAAATTTATTAACACATTAAGTAACTAATTAGTTCACTACCATTAAATTCTTTTAAGTAGTTCATTAAGTTCGCTACAGATTAATCCAGTTGTATAAAAAATGAGGATGAGTGAGATAATCTCAGTCTAGAAGGGTTTATGTCTCATGCAAATCATTTATTTAGCTAATTAATCAATGTTTATATACATGATGCTATTATTTTATGCCTATAAATGAATCTTCATATATTAGTCTTAGTTGACTTATTTGTTTAGACTTTTTAATAGAGAAAACTTTCTAGCCATAAAAGGGCAAGGAAATTCGGTTCCACTGCTTGGACACTAATGATTTGCATTTCCCAAGGAAAATTGAATTAGGTTTTATTAGTAAATTGGGCCTATAACTTTTAAGGCCAGATTCTATTAGATTATCACACATCAGCATTAGCAAATTGTAAACTTTACTGAAATATAGAAATACAAGCCAAAAACCAAGGCTAAGAATCCTGTAAACCTGGGAAGATGTTTTATCCTAGAGAAATTATGCTGACTTGAAAAAGTATTTTAAGCGATTTACTTTCCTTTGGAAATTTAGAAACAAGAGAAGAAGTTGGTGACAGGCTGCTCTCATCAAATTCATGTTAATTTTCAATCTGGTGATCTGAGCTAAGTTTTTGGAGGTATGCATGTTAGTTATTTGTAAAATCCAAAGATGCTCCCAAAGGAAACCAAATTTATTGTCACTTTATTAGGACTTCCATTTAGGAGAAGAAATTCAGCATAATTGAGTTTATAAATGAAAAAAGTAATCTGAATATGACTAGATCCTGTAAAAATGTTAACACATCAGTTATGGTATAGCTTTGTACTAGAAGAAATGAATGGGAGTTAGTCCATTCATGACTAGGAAGTTCATTATATCACCACCATTTAAGAGTGATTATCCAATGTTAAAGTTCATACATTTTTATACATATTAATAGCATTTTTGTTGGCTGTACAGATATATAAAAATTAGTTATAAATTTAAAAAGAAAGGAGAAAGTCCTTAAGCAAAGGTGACTGCTTTTATGACATATTTGACCCATGAAATGCTCTTATTTTCAAAAAAATTATGGGTTTTTTTTTTAAAGGGAATAGGATGTGGATTACCATTACAATATTATTTGTTTATTTATTTATTTATCTATGGCTGTATCAGGTCTTAGTTGTGGAACGCAGGATCTTTCGTTGCAGGATCTTTTGTTGTGACATCTTTTGTTGCAGTGCACGGGCTTTTCTCTAGTTGTGGCACGCAGGCTCCAGAGCGCATGGGGCTCTGTAGTTGTGACATGTGGCACTGTAGTTGTGGAGTGCAGGCTCAGTAGTTGTGGTGCGTGGGCTTAGTTGCCCCGCGGCATGTGGGATCTTAGTTCCGGACCAGGGATGAACCTGAGTCCCCTGCATTGGAAGACATTCTTAACCACTGGACCACCAGGGAAGTCCCAGATTACCATTACAAAGTCTTGCTTATTCGTAGTCTAATGAGAAATTCAAAATTATAAGCAATTTGGTTGATAAGCACCACCACCCCCTCCAAAAAAATAAAAGAGAGAGGAAAACAGAGCACGTCATCTTTTATTTCCCTTAAGTCTGGATTCAATGATACTGAGCTTACTTCTAAACTCAGGGACGGGGTTGATTGATTCTAGCCCATCTGTGTTTTGATTGATGTAACAATGTGATTTAAGTATTTATGAATAATTGTTTAAAAGTCCCTATATTAGAAATATTAAACATGTATTAGAAATGTTAAACATGTTTTTTCTTAAATATTTTTAAAAAACAGACGAAACCCAAAGCCTATGGGTTTTTAAATGTAATATTAATTTATTCCCGTTTCTCCATATTGCCCATAGTCCTACCAGATGTGCTATTACAAATAGCTCACCCCTCAGATATGAGCCATATGGGCTCTGTAAACTGATTTGCACTTATTTTGAATAGGAATTGTACAGATTACAAATGAATAATTAAGGTAAATGTATATTGCCAAATAAATCTAAGAGCAAAATATTAAACTGTAGTAAATGAGAAAGGAATGTGCAAATGAAGACCTGCCTGTTTTAATAAGTTTAGTGGTTACCTCCTCAGTTTCAACCAAAAGAAAAGAGTTTTTTCTTTTTTTTGTTGTTGTGTTTAAAAAAAAAAAAGTCTTTAAAACTGCTTACAGAAGTATCTAAGACAAAAACAAGGAAATATAATGTTCTAAACTCAGCCAGTCCAAACCATTTGAGCTGCTATGACAGCTCATAAAACTGAGAGTAGTTTTTAACTGGGCTCTGTTTTACATTGCCAAAGTGAATTTTCCTTGCAGGAAGTAGCCAGAGGGTTTATTTAGTTTCCAATCCAAGGCTTTGATCTTTCTGTACTGTCACATCTCGGGTTACATAGCCCTTTTTCATTGCAGTAAATCTGCAACCGTTAATGAGAATAAAATTTCCTCCTCCTTGCTGATCACTTGCTGTTAAATGCCAAAGCACAGCCAACTGCATATTTGCAGATTTCAGCTACAATGTATGAAAACAGGGCAATCAGTTTAAACTTGTTGTCTTTGTAATTCATTTTATTGGGCTTTCTTCCTTTTTAAGTGACCTATTTTATCAAGTAAGTGGTTGCAAGGCCAAGCCTGGGAGAAAGATTTAGAATGCTAATAAGCTGAGAGGAGAAAGGTGTGCATGTGTTGGGGAGGCAGGGTACGGGAGTGGTTGCACATGCACGTGCACTGCCATTAATGTTCAAATTGGGTCTGCTTTCGTGCTCTTGAAAGACCCGACCTCTCTTTCCACTCAAATAAAGTAAGCTGGTTTGTTGTTTCTTTGATTATGTTGTATGTTCAGTTTCAACATAAATTTGTACTTAATGAGTTTATTTAATAAGTCAGAACATTACTTTTCACTTTCAACTTCAGAGAAGATTTCATAGTATTTAAAGGAACTTAAAGGATTTCAAAAAACTTGATCTCTACGTTGTAAGAGCTATTCTTAAAGTAAAAAGAACATCATTATAAGTATCCACTGAACCATCTTACCAAATGGGTCCTTACAAATATTGGAAATATTATAAATATCTGTTGAATAAATCAATGGAAATTCAAAATCACATTTAAGCAAGCTGAATTTTATACATTATTAAATATATGCATCTTCAGACTGAAATACAATAAAATCTCATTTTTTACTGCAATGAAACCTCTCAGTTGAAGCATTAACTATTTGATTCAGTTAATATACGTTGTTAAATTTATTTTTCACTTATACCTTTTATCTTTACTACCATCTTATTTTGTGGTTGGCAACTAAACTTATCTCTGTCAAGAAATTCACTTTTAGAATGCCATTTTAGACGATAGCCATTGATAAATATATTTTATTAATATATGTTGATATAGATCATATTAATATACATAAATATGAAATATGCTAAAATACATGAAAGAAAGAAATCAGCTTCTATTTTCTCACCATTGAAGCCAGTTACTACTATCTTATAGCTGTCTGTTTTCACAAAATAAGTTATTTCTATTTTCATAAAAATCAAAATGTTGGGATAAATCGACAGTGCATAATACCCATTCATTGATTTAGACAACTATCATAGAAACAATAACTGAAAATATATTGAAACACAGAATAAGATTTCTAACTTGGGGGCAGTAAAGTCAGATCTGATAAAACAGAGGACCCATTTTGGGGAAAGTGTCAGTTTTTAGTTACCCCAATAAGAAAGGAGGGTAAGAAAAGAATGGCTTGAAAATTTTAGGAGAGGGGGAGGTACAGCACTACCCTAGGCCTTTTCAGAAGGTATTTAGTATAATGTAGAAATGCTGAACTTTAAAATTATAGCTTGTACTTTTTTTTTTTTTTTTTTTTTTTTTTTTTTGCAGTACGCTGGCCTCTCACTGCTGTGGCCTCTCCCGCAGCGGAGCACAGGCTCCGGACGCGCAGGCCCAGCAGCCATGGCTCACGGGCCCAGCCGCTCCACGGCATGCAGGATCCTCCCGGACTGGGGCACGAACCCGTGTCCCCTGCATCGGCAGGCGGACTCCCAACCACTGTGCCACCAGGGAGGCCCAATAGCTTGTACTCCTAGCATTATTGTGTTTTCAAATAAGCCTATCTATGTGTACTTAAATTGTAACATGAAAGTTTGCATGTGGGCAAAAAATGGTAGAAACTAAAGCAGTTTTAGATACTGTATCTGAGGGTGGTGGGGACTGTTCGAAGTTTGCTTCTTTGTTTTTCTAATACTTTAAATCTGCATCAGACAGTCCACAATCCATCCAAAATTCTGGACATGAAAGTCCACAGAAAATTTCTGCACAAAATAAACATATTTTTTTAAGTTTTTGTTGTTATTTAAAAAGAAAAAGAAAAATCTTAAGTGAAACTGCTCCAAAGAGTTTGTTTCTGTAACATGAACCGTCCAGTCCAGTTTTAAATGAAATTACTGGAAAGGAATAGAAACAATGCAGGCTTCAATGCCGTACAGACTCAATCTTTATTCTAATTGTATAATTTGAAATATTATTCTCTAAAATGGTTTCAAATCTGTCTATAATCTGAGATATGCTGATTAATAGTAATGCTGGCATTTATTGAAATATATTTACTGAGTGCCAGGCAGTATGCTAATTGCTATCATTACATCCCTTATCTAATTTGATCTTCATAACAGCTCAGGGAAGGAGACATTAAGAAAACCCAAGCTTATTGAGTTAAGCAACTTGCCCAAGTTATCTCCCCACCTCTCAGTGTTCTACTCTTATTTTTACCCCACCTCACTCTCTTCCCTCTGTTACAGGCAAGGAAGTGCCCTTTTTTTCAAAGTCCAGTTGGTTCATTTTGCTCGGAACCCCATTCCTTCTTACCTTCCTAAGGACTTCTTTCATGTCACCACTCTTTTCCCTTCTACTAGATCGTTCCTGTCAGAATATAAACACAATGTGGAATCTCCAACGTTAAACTCTCTTTGCCCCAAAATCACATTCCAGCTACTACCCATTTCTCATTTCTCTTCATACAGTGCATCTCAAAAGACTCCCATTCACTCTTCTATTTCTCCAGTTTTGTCACAATCGCTAGTAATCTTCATATTGCCAAATCCATGGACCTTTCTCATCTTTAACTCTCAGCAGTGTTGGACACAGATATCCAGGCCCTGCTTTTTGAAACTCCCTTCTTTCAGCTCTCAAGATACCCTGTTTTTTTAATTTTCCTCCTAAGATCTTCTCCATTCCTTCCCAGTGTTGTTCTCTGCTGGATATTCCTCCTCCTTTTCACCTTTAAATGCTGGTTACTTCAGGACTTCAACCCTGTTCTCTATCCATATCCTTTTGGGGAGCCCTCTTTTCTAATTTCACCCACTACCTAGAGGATTTCATCCAGATCCCATGGCATTAAATACTATCTGAAGGCTTGTATTTTTATCGGATGCCTCTCCTCTGAGCACCAGCTTTATTCCTCTCACTATTTAACATACCCAATTGAATGTTTAATAAAATCATCAGACTTAACTTTTGATTTCCTACATGCAAATAGGTGCCTCCTCTAATCTTCCATCTCAGTAAATGTCACCACCATCCAGTAGTTCAAGCCATAAACTTTGGAGTCTTCCCTGGTTCCTCCCTTTTCTTCACCATTACCACTCTCCCCAGTGCAAACCATCTGCAAGTCCTGTTGTTTTCATTTCTAGACTGTCTGAAATTTGGGCTTTTCTTTCCATTTCCACCGTTAGTACTCTAGTCCAAGCCACCATCATCTGTCACCTGAACCATTCAAAATAGCCTCCAAATTAATTTCCCTGCTTCTGCATTTACCTTCCCTTGCAATCCATTTTCCCCCATAGTAACCATTGTGATCTTTTTAAAGTGTAAATCAGATCATTTCAAATGTATAATGTGTAGTATTTATTAACTGTATAATCAAGATGTATATATAGGGCTTCTCTGGTGGCGCAGTGGTTGAGAGTCCACCTGCCAACGCAGGGGACACGGGTTCGTGCCCCGGTCTGGGAAGATTCCACATGCCGCAGAGCGGCTAGGCCCTTCAAAAGGCAGTTTTTTATGTTATGTAGGTTACTAAAAAATTACCTATATAGCATAGGCTCCTACCAACAATTTTATAATACAAGCACATAATACTATATATACATTTTTTTTTTTTTTTTTTTTTTTTTTTTGCGGTACGCGGGCCTCTCACAGTTGTGGCCTCTCCCGTTGCGGAGCACAAGCTCCGGACGCGCAGGCTCAGCGGCCATGGCTCACAGGCCTAGCTGCTCTGCGGCATGTGGGATCTTCCCTGACCGGGGCACGAACCCGTGTCCCCTGCATCGGCAGGCGGACTCTCAACCACTGCGCCTCCAGGGAAGCCCAAAATATAATTTTTTGAGATGACTTAAAGTATCCTATTTATTATTCTTTATATCACTTTTTAAAAACATCTTTAAAGGTAATAGTATTATCGTGCTTAGAAAAATAATTAAGGAATTAATACTAAGTACAGTGTCAGTTTTTATACATCAGTGGTCTTCAACATGTTCCTGCTAACTTTTGTGTTATTCTCACACCTTGATTAAATAAGGGTGTGTGTATGTGTGTCCCAATGAAATAAACATCTTAAACATTTTTGATTTGTCCTTAATCTTTAGAGGACACAAATTAATCATTAGAGAAGAATGCCGTAATGTCTTAAATAGACACTTTTTTTTTAAGAGCATGCTATTTTGAGTGTTGAATTTGTTAACTTCTGTTACAAAAGATTCTACCTTTAACATTTTCTTACAGAAGAAAAAATCAGGTAATCTAAAGACAATAGTATTTGTCAATTATATCTCAAAGCCAGAAAAAAAATAAAAATAATTTTAAAAGACACTGTGATGAATTTTCTTAGATTAAAAAGTAAACAGATTTATAGATTCATATTTTTGCATTTTAACCTAAGCAGTGCAATATTTGACAAAGAATCACATTATTATTAAAATACAACCTCCTGAGTTATATAGGCTGTTTAATAAGACACTTTTTTGTTTTTGACACTGATCTTTAATGGTCTGGTAATTCATTAGAATTTAGTTACTTCATTATAACAGTAAGCACTTTGGAGGGATTAGTTCAGACAGTAGCTTTTCATAGCTTTGTAATAGAATGTCTCTTTAGAAACACATCAATGCCCTACAAAACATAATTTGAATAATTGTGAGATTTGAAGAGACATTGTATCAAAGAGTTTGATTTAAATGTTGGGTTCTGATGCATCCCATCTCATGAGCAAAGGTTTACGTAGGTAGGTAGGTAGGTAGGTAGGCAGATAGATATTCCCAAGGAAATAAGTTACAAAACATTTTAGTCCTTGAATGTTTTTTAATGCTGATGTCATAGCTGTTGATGAATTCTCAAAACTTTTAATTGAAAGGGTTTTAGATTTGTTAAAATCATTAGGTTTTCTCATTTTTTTAAAAAAGGCAGTAAACCTCCATTGAGGGTTATGGAAATGGAAAGGAAGTCTGGAGTTAAGGGGATTAATTATGACCTATAATCCTGTGGATTTTACCTGTAGGGATTTTAGGCCAATGTGCAGTCTTTCAGCAGTAGCCCAAATCACTTGGTAATCTTGTAAGTACTCAGCGCCTCTGCCAACTAAATATAACTCAGACCTACTTCAGAGAGGCAAATGCGGCATTCTGTAATAGAATCTATTTTCAAATGTGGCCTTGTTTCTGTATTTGAGAAGAAGGGTTAGTATTTTTCTAAACTTTATACTTTTATCATTAAAGTTAATTATTGGTGAGTGTGAAATCTATGTATGGCTATGTTGCTTTTTACATAAAAGCTACACATTTCAGACTAGAGAGGCACGATCAACAAATGGTTTCTTGTGCCTGTAATCAAAGTTAAACATTTTAAGTAATTAGTCTTTTGAATAGACTTATAGAGAGGAGCATAATTAATGATTTTCTGAATATCATCTCTTTTGTGGACATAAGTCAGCATTCTATCTCAAATAATATACCATACTTTAATATATTTTTAAGCCTATTTTCTTTGTTTAGCTTTATCTTAAGTTGATACATCCCACTTTTTCAGAAATTCTTTCCATTTCAGGTTTTTCCAGCCAAAAACAAAGCACCTTCATATTGGCCTGTCAGAAATTAAAAGGCAAAACAATCTTGAAAAGGAATCCGGATTCCTTTTTCAGTGGCTAATTTAGCGCCCCTCAAATGTGAAAGGATGGGAGGAGGCTCCTATGAACATAGTTAGGCAAGTAAATTTTTAAATTGCAACTGTAACTTAAATTGATACAAGAAACCCCACAAAGCTATATTTACATGGGTACTTAAACTTCATGTGGAGATCTCTTTTGAGGTGGCAAATAAGCAGGAATTCTTAAAAGTCTCAAAAAGTTTTTTAAAAAGGTTTCTGGGTTTTAAGGACTTTATAAATATTGGGCTATTATAGTTCAGCTCATTCTCTGTATATACTAAGGGGAAAACAGAAACTATGTCAATATCCTACAGTTGAATTTTGCCTTTTTCTTCTAAAATCTGAGGGAGAGAAGTACTATTTGCCATCAGCAAGTGTGCACCCTAGTCATTTTAAATCAATTTGTAATCTTTCCTTGTCCTGCATACTTGAAGTAATTAATATGGATATACCTATGTGCTAGTTGGAAATACTGCTTAAAACCCTACACTGCCTTTAATTTAAAAAATGTATAGTGCATTCCCGTCTCCCTGAAGAATTCTCCTCATGGTTACCCAGCTCTGCTTATGTGTCCTGTATTGTCAGATTGGCACCACCCCAAGACAGTGAACATCACAGAATGAAGATACCCCACCCTAAACACTTCTGTGACCCTGTGCCCTTTTCAAAGAAAAGCCAACACTACAGCATTAAACCTAAGTGCAGGAATGTATGCAGTGTGGGAAGTGATGATTTGTGTGAAATAACTAAAAACCTTACCCTTGATTTACTACTTTCAAAATAAAGTCCCTGAATATAAAATAAGATGAAAAAGCATGTAAAGAGACTTTCCCAGTATTATTCATCCCTAAAGGTGTTGTATCGTTTGCATCTATCTTGACATAGAATCTGAAGGGTTTTGATTGAATAATTTTATTTATACAAGCAGTCCAGTCTCACTATGGTAAAGGAAGATATGATTGGCCATGGCATTATTTTAGTGCAACAACAGTTAGTTGCCTATGTGTAGGCATAAATCTCTATGAATTATGTAAGAGCCCTGTAAAGGCAAACAGAAAGCATGTGTAAGAAGCATGCCAAGTATGATAGAGTATCTCTTAACAGTCTAGATTATATGGCAGGAGCCAGCATTTCTTAAGTATTTTCTAGGGAAGCCTCTATCATTTTCATATGTCATAACAATAACACCAAGTACATACTACAAGAGTCTTTGTACTGTTCTTGTAAAAGACCTGGAAATATAATAATCTCAAGGCAGAGAGATGTTAAAAGGGATAGCCATTATTCTTACTTTACCAAAAAAAAAAAAAAAGAAATCATGACAAAGAAAGTTACAGATTTAGACGGAGACGAGTTATATCAGTAGAGACATAAATTATATCCAGATATTCTGGTTTTGAGGTCATTGCACCCCACTAACTTTAATAAAATGCAGGAGTTGTTGATAAGTTCATACTTAAGTTAGTGTAGCTGAATTTGTAAACATAATTACTAGTCCTTAAATTAAGGGAGAAAAATGCCCTTGTACATCAGTGATAAAGAAAAAAAAGTATGTTTCCTTATGTTGCTTTAAAAACAATAATTTTAAAATATGGTAATAGGGCGAAGTCAGAAAAGTAATTGTTAGAATCATATACTTCTGCATTGAAGTCTACACGGAATTTGCTTGGTGTCAATGCAGTGTGTGCAAAAGGTGCTTAGCCCCATTCTATGAAGAAACTGTTAGAAATACCTTGTTTCATCATCAGAAGACTGCAATCTGGTTGATCAGGATGACTTCAATCAGTTTGTGTCTTGGCAATCTAAAATTAGCCTTAGACCTAAGTAGAAAATGAATTTACCTTTTTTTGTACAGACCTATAATATAATAAATACATTATCAAGGGCCAAGAGAGTTTATGAAATTTAAGAGTAGAGATTTACTTTAGTAACTGTTCTTCTAGTGCTAAATGCATTGCTGGTGTATTATGTAGTATATGGAGATCCTAAGTGCTCTAGAGGATACTAAATAACTATTAAATATTTATCTGACCTGTATTGATTACTGAAATTACTGAAGGCTGAAAGTATCTATATAACACTGCCCAACATAGATGTTTTAATTATGCTAAGTGAAATAAGTCAGTCACAGAAAGCAAATACTATATGATATCACATATGTGGAATCTAAAAAATACAGCAAATTAGTGAATAAAACAAAAAAGCAGACTCACAGATATAGACAACAAACTAGTGGTTACCAGTGAGGAGAGGGAAAGGGGAGTGACAAGATGGGGTAAAGGGGGGAAAAAGTGGTTTTATTGGATTATATGAAATCATGTGTGTAAAACTTGAAAATTGTAAAGCGCTATAGAATTTAAAGAATCATTCAATTTAAATTTTTTATTAAAAGAATAAAGTATCATAATAATACAAGGAAATGCCTGTTGTATATTTGATATTATAAACTTATTTTAGAATCGAACTTTCAAACTTTGATGCTTAGCTACTTAAAAACATGCACTTTTAATTTGTTTAAATATAGTTTCTATTATCCATACTTGTGCCCTCAATTTTAGAAAAATATTACTTAGTCTGATTTAGCTACATAAAAGGTCCTTATCAATCACCACTTGATTTTTATCAGCCAAAGGTAATTTGCAGGCTATTTAGCCTAAAAATTATTGAGACAAATAAATGAATAAGTAGACTAGGGCATAAATTGGAAACTTTACATTAAGCTTATAAGATTAAGCTTAATAAGCTTAATAAGCTTGATAAGATTTTTGAGATTTTTTTTACAACTAACATTTATATACCTCTTATGAAATGTAGTAAAAGAAAAAGTTTCAAAGCGATATAAAAATATTCCAAACCGTATTATTTAAGGACGTCGGACAAGGTTTTAACAGAAGCTTAACATTAATTTTTAATTTACAAGAGACTGATATGTCAGTAGGGGTAGCATGCATGTTAGATAGTGGTATTACCTCTTTGATTATATCCATATGTCAGATTTCTGTCTGCTTTATAAAGAATGATGGGGAGTTGATATAGCCCGTTATGTGTAGTACTTGTGATAATTTTAGGTTCTATTCCATCTCTTGAACTTGTTCATTTTGATAGTGCATTATCATTCTAAGATTCTGGTTGGTGTTTAAATTTCAGTAACTGAAGGTCATTATTCATATTTTAACTGGACTAAAAAGTTTTTAATGCTAGCATTAACTTTTGAATTATGCTCGAGCTCTTAGACTTTACAGCATGTTTAGTTTCTTTTCATTTCTTATTAGTATTTTTCAGTATTTAATAGTCTCCTGCTCCCACCTCCAGCAAGAACTCTCCTCTCTGTTCAACATCAGAAACATTTTCCTCTTTGGCATGTGCTTTTAGTTCCCCAAGCAGTATAAGCAAATTGGAAAGTTCAGCTGTCATTCTTGGAAGGTCATAGATCACACTAGCAGCCTGAGTAATCCAAGAGGTTTTAAGTATCATAGCATTTAGTTTAAAGTGAAATTTGCTCTGACAGAGCTGGCAGACCAATAGGAAAAAGAAATATTTGTGCTTGGAGAAGTGCATATGTAGAGACCAAGAGTCTAACTGATGGCTGGAAGTGATTTCAGTCTAAAAAAACAAATCATTAAGAGAGTGCATAGGGGTAAAATACACAGTTCATATTTTAAAGAGTCTCAAAATGAACCAGCAACTAAGGTTAGCATTACATAGTAATTAGCTGTGGTGTTCAGACTTTAACTCACTCAGTACCAGACAGTATGGTTAAACTATCACTGTGAAAACATCGCTACTTAAACTCTCTACTTTAAACCTACAGCAGTAATTTTTGTACCTTAAAAAACCAAAGTATTATGACAGGTTATATAAATGTTGAACCAGTAACAGACAAACAATTATTTAAAAGAGGTGCTAATGACTAAGTTTATTGACCTAGGGGTTAGTTAAGCAGCTCAGCAAGTTCCCTTAACATTTGGTGGTGTGAACTGAGGCATTCCTTGATATTATAGAACTGCTAATTTCAAGAAGTCCTTGTACTTAATTGAAGAAATGCAAGCTAAAGATGACAAGATGGTATACTTTCATTAAAAGATTGCTATAAAAATTTTGAGACCATTATAAGTTTCAGTAAATATTCACTTCAGCATCATCACATCTGATGGCTTCTATTAGGCACCTATTAGAGTATTTTTTCTGTTAATTGCTACAAATAAGGGAAAAAAATCTTCTAATGGCTCCAGTTATTTCTTTCAAGTCATTGTTCTGTTCAAGAAAGCCAATTTTGAGTCACAGGAATACAAGGTTTATAAATTCTTTCCTTAGATGTGCAAAGCAGATTAATAAGAGTAGAATAGAAGGGACTCCAGCAAGATGGTAGACTGACCTGACTTGGAAGGGCCCCCTCCTGTATAGATATAGAAAGGGTGGACAAAATATAACCCCAAGTGACACACAAACACAAAAGAACCACCACAAGAATATTGAACTAGGTATAGGTTATATGGTATAGGAAGATAGAGCTGAATTCCCTATATAGAGCCTGGAACTTCAAAGGGATGCCTTTTTCTCATCAGTTGAAAAGAGGACTAGATGATTTTAATTCACCAGCCCAGAGAAGTGGCTAAAACTTGTCTTCTGCCCTAAGACCCTAGAAGAGGAGGATAGTCACCCATGAGGAACAGGAATCATACGCTTGCTTCATGAACACGCATGGGGTCAGAATTTATACTATACATTTAATTCAGGAAACCCCAAGTCAAGAAATTATCATTAAAATGGCTTCAGGACAGTGAAATTCCAGGACCTTGATATATTATAAACAAATACAGAACCTCTCTGTAGAAGTATCTCGAAGCTCAAGGGCCAGCAGACAGGCAAAAAAGAAAAAAATGACTAAGCTTGTGAAGAAAGGGACCGTCATGAAGAAGAATTGTCAGAGGCAACAGTAAAAGAGTAAGGATGCCCAAGAACTGGAGTTAATAGAAGAATCTCAGTGAGACTATAAATTAAAAAAAAATAATAAAAAGGGATAGAAGACTTAATCCAAAGATGATATAATATGAAAAAGTACCAACTGTAACATCTCCACATAAAAAAATATAATCATTAAAATAGGCTCTGGAGATGGGTTAAATAACAGATTAAGATGTATAATAAGTGTAAATTGAATGGTATTAGAAGAGCGTCAGTGAAATGGAATTTCTTTCCATTTGGAATAAATCAGTGACTATTTTACACATGCTTCCTCCATCATTAGTACAAATTAGTTTTTATCTGAAGCATCTCAGTATAGTAACTAAATTGAAAGGATTTGTCCCCAAGATGGTATTTTCCCCTTAGAACTGACAGATGTCTTTTTCAAAAAAATTTTTTTAATAAGTTCCAGATGAGTACATTAAATACAACCTCCCACTACTCCTATCATTTATAATTTTGAAGAAAATATTACTTAGTTTGTTTTCACTAAAAATGATTCTTTAAAATTGATAACCATGCATATAAAAGATTAAGAGTAAAAGAAAACTAAATGGAAAATGACAGCTAAACTTAATACATATTGGTGAAACTCATTAAAAGACTGCTTCACTCTGCTCATTTTCTCTATAATACAAAGGCTCAAGTCAAAAGCAATCAGTAACACTTTTGAGCAACCTAAAATATATATTATTACATTTAAATTTATAGAAACAAGATGCTATTGACAGGTTCAATGAAAATTTTAGATGTTTTCCTATAATAGTAGTACTTTAACATGCAAGTTCATTACATTTTTCAGTGTCCAAGACAATCAACATCTTCTCTCATTTTTATACGCCTCCACATTCACAAGCTTTTTTGCATATGAATGATAGTGATTCCTATTTAACTCTAAATTGTTTCACATATATAAAGACATCGATTATATGAAAAAGCAATGGAAACCACATTCCATCAATGTTAAATATGCTGAGAAGTTTAAATTTGATAAAGCTTGCTTTAAAACTTTGTAAAAGTACGATACTCGGTGATAAAACAAGCTCTCCATCTAGCGGTGGCTCTCTAAATTGCAAACATTTAGATCTTGATTTAGTAATACGTTACTATACAAATGTTAGGTATAATTTTATAGGGATTATGTCAGTCAATCCAGACTTCTCTTATTGCTATATATGAATTTCAAGAAAAAAATGGTCTCTTCTGCCAGAATAGCCCATCTCTTCCTGTTCAGTACAGGGACAAACTATTTCTACAGTTTGATTTCATCTACATGGAATACTACAGCCTCTTATTTATTTGATGAAACATATCCCCATATTAAAGGGGCAAAAATTGTTTCATTCCAGTTAACTATAACCTCAAATTTTTGGCCAGTTTTGAAGTTCTTTCTCTTCATTCTCAGTTCCCAAATAGTAAATGTATAACTTAAAACTCCATTTCAAAAGAGAAAAGATACCATTTTTTGTCATGAAATGTAGCATATTTGATCATTGTTAGTTCTGCCAGTGCCTCTACAGACTCGCATTACTTCACATATGGACAGCCATAATATTCTTAAATGTTCCCCATCCTTTTGCCTCTCAACCCCTTGTTCCCCAATTATCTTTTTGAAACACAGAAGTAAGTTGTTCTTGGTCCCCTTCTTAAAAACACTGACAGCTCTCCAAAAGTATGTGGTTCTTAGTATGGCATATGAAGAGCTTTTAAAATCTAGTCCTAACCTCCCTTTCTAGCTTTATCTTCTGCTACTGCTTACATTGCAAACCTAAGACTTTGACCATAACAAATCATTTGCTCTTCTTCAGCACTTTCTCTTGCTCAGGCTGCCACACCATCAGGAATTATCTCTCTATCTCCACATGTGAAATCCTACTTGCCCTTTAAGATTCATCCATTCATGCAATCAAACACTTTTTGAAATCCCACGCCATGTCAGATACAGCACTAGATGCTGGTGATATAGCAATGAATAAGATAGTCCTTACCATTCATGGTGCTTACAATCTAATAGGAAATGAAGATAAAAAATAAAATATAATGTCAGGAAGTGACAGATACATTAAAATCAAAGCATTTTCTATAAAGGCTTTCTAGTTCTTGAGATCCTTCTGTAACAATTTGTACATATCTCTAATATACTCTCACATTATTTTATTTGGTCCTATTCTACTCTGTAGTAATTTATAAATGTACTAGGGTAATACAACACATTATTATCAGAATTTTGTTCCGTATTAGTTGCCTCCAATCCATGGTCAGGGACCATGTCTTGTTTATTATCGCCTTCCAAGCAACACATCTTTTTTTTTGACATTGACTTCCAACACTATACTTAACACATTGTAGAAAGTCATGTACTATTTGAATGGATGGGTGGATGGATGTACAGAAGATCACTATTACGTAGACCTAAATTTCCCATGACAAATCATACTTAAGCTGAAATTACTCTGATGATAAATTTATAACCTAGTTGGAAAGGAAGATAAACATATTGATTTTGGTTCTATGATCAGTATATTGGAGTAATTAATAAAAAGAATGAACTGTTCTAGGAGACTGTTACTAAATTATTTCATGCAGTGTTATAATGTCCTGGAGCTGTATCCTCCAAAAAATGTTAAGTCCTTTGACTTAACGATCCCAAAAGAATTCCAGCCTTCAGTATTATCTTATGGATCACAAAGATAGGTAGTTAATAAGTGTCATTGTTCCCTACTTGTAAGTATATTGTCATAAAGGATTTTGTCGTAGGGAGAATAGAATCCCCAAAGAAAGACCCAAGCTAAAAAGATGAAATTCAACATGGTAGTTGTAAGTTATAAATTTCATGTGTGTCTGTATGTATATACACACACAACTATACACACACATATACAGTCAATGTAAGCCATTTTGTGATAATGCCTCCTTAAAAATTTTGTTCAGGATCAACACAGTTTTGGCCTACATTAGCAGAGAGTCAGAAATGGGATCTCGTTTTTATCTTCTGTACTGGTTTCAGACCATATCATAAGTACCACATTGTTTTCAGCTTCTTTATTTTAAGGTTAATACTGAAAAAATTGAAATACTTTAGAAAACAAATGATTTTAGAGACCATGTCATGAGGATTGATTAAATGAGAGTTGTGAAATAGTCATATTAAGGAATAATTAGACTTCTTGTATGGTTTGAGAAGGTAATTCTAGGACTCATAGAACCAGATTTCAGATGGGTGTTAATGAAGAACTTTCTCATAGTTTGGTAAGTCTGTAGAAGGAACGAACTGCCTTGACAATGTAGAGTTATGGAGGTGTTATGACAAGAGCTGTATAGACCCTGTCAAGGATGTTGTGAATGAAAGAGTACACTAGAGTATTTCTAAAAATGTTTCCAAGTCAAAGATTCTATGAGCCTATGAAAAGAGAACTTGGCTTGAATGTATCCTTTTTTTTTTTCCTGTGTTATTCACTAATATATTCATTATGTGCTTTGCATTCATTTTGCTGACCTGGAAGTTTCAAAGAAGAAAAAGACTTGTATTGCTTTTATCTAACTTTAATAAAATAATGATAATACTTTTCACTTATGCAGCACTTTTCACCCAAGGATTTCAAAGGGCTTTACAAATATGCACTAATTAAGCCTCACAAACAGCCAGAGGTAGGTGATTTTCTTTCCTTTCTACAGGAATGTCAATTCTGACACAGAAGTTTAATCAGAGCCTCGGAGTGCCTAGAATTCCTTACTGGCTGCCATTCCCTTTGTAATATGCTGCATGTGAAGCATCACTTGTCATGTCTGGATTTCTTTTTTTCACCCTTCTCTGAATCATCTCAAGTTTAGAATTCTAATGAATGATGTTGAAAATTTGTTTGAAGCCTTGTAAATATTACAGAAAACTTAGTCTTCTGCTTGCTGAATGCTAATTAGATTTCTAAATGTTTGTTTAAAAATAAAACCTAGGTGTGGTTTTATATTTGTTGTTGAATTTTAAATATATATTTTTTACTTATAAAGAATTTGTCATTTTTTCTAAGTACCCCAAAATCATTGTTCTTAGGACATAAAAGTTAATGGCAGATGGATTTGGGGGCCTTACCTTTCCTAGTTGTCTTTTCACAACAAACAGTGACCATTTTCTTTAGACTAGAATTATATATTTTCAAGAAGCAGTATTGCATTTTGGTATTTTTCTAATTTAAAGGTCCAAAATATATCTAGACATTGAGGATAAAGGTTAAATGACGCTACATAATTAGTCTTGTAAAGAAAAAGTGGTCTAGTAGTAGCATATTCTACTCGAAAGGGACACACAGCTTTTTTATATAGTTTAGGAGTACCAGGAAGAGAATATGTACGTATGGAGACACACATGCAGTGTTGGATTAAATTCCAATATAAATAGCCAAATATACAAACTCTTCTCTGAAGCAGGATGGTCACACAGGGCACGAGCAGGTACAGCATATCACAACTTAGTTTCTGTTGGTTCTGAGGGTCCCTGTTGAGGGCATGCAAGTGGCTTTAATACTGTGTACTCTAAGTCAAGTCTTAGTGGATCAGGAAAGGACAATTTTTGCTGTGATACTTCCTTTTATATTCACGTTTCTGTCCCCTTCCAGAAGAATTTATATAATCCATCTGCTTCTGTTGGGAAAACTTACATTAGGCTCTCCTGGTTTGAACCAGATTCAGCATTAACAAGGCTACATCCTTATCCCAAGGGAGAAAGTAGAGTAAGAGTTCACATGTCCCAGAAGAATATCTATCTCCAGGTTTTAACAGCCTGAAAAGTCCAATTTCCTCACTATATTAGAACCAAATGAGAGACTAAAGAATCAAACTATTCTGTATCAGAGTGAATTTTATTTAAAAGATATTAATTGTAGGGATATGGTTGATCTTTCATGATACAAAAGGATATAGAACTTAGAGTACCACCAGAGTACCCACACTGGTCATAATGTTTCACATATTCTTTAAACAGCGATTTGATCTATGATACATGATGGATAATTCCAGAAAAGCTCATTTTAAGAGTTGGTCTCAAATTCTCCTATTTGAAAAATTTCCCCATATGATATTTATGGAAGTTCACAAAAATTTGGTTTTTACATTGTAATACAGAAGTCTCTGGGTTAACTATTGAGTGCATAAATAGAAGTTTATTGCAGTAAACCTGCAGGCTCAGAAAACTCAAACTCAACAGTGTTCAAGATTTGGTCTTACTTTCACTGACTTGGGGATGCATATTCTTACCAAAAATTGTGACTAACATATTTTTTAAAAATCCATTTGTCAATTTACAATGAAAGTATAACCAGCAGGCAGATCAGATATGTCTTAAGTTTATTCTTTACCCTGTTGGCAAGCCATATGAGAAAACAGTAATCAGAAATTTGTTTATTGGTCATAGAAATTTAAAAGTTTTGCAGTTTGAATGTGTAATAACTTTAGACTCAGAACCTTTGTTAATGCCCCTTCCTCAATGAGGACAAGCCTGCCAAAAAGGTCATATATTCCTGATGGTGTTATAGGTCACCCCAAGGGATTGCTTGGGTTGGTTCCACTACAGCATTGCCTCTGAGGAGCTCCTTGTTCTGTGCCAACATGGCTGACAGACACCCTTCTCAGTACCGTCATCTTCTTTTAGGTAGAATTACAGTCATATTGTTCCTCTGTGAGATGTTCTGTTTTGAAGGTACTTTCGCATATTTCTTCACTGATCAACCATATGCCTCTTGTTTCCAAATTCTTAAAAGAGATCTCACCACAGCCCCTAGATTAATAAACAAAGACAAAATTAACTTGAGTTTTACCGAAGTCTGCTGCTATTCAGCCTCAGAAGAGATGCTAAAACATGTAAAGAGTGGCTGAAGGCAGGTAATAAGTAGAAAGCTGAAAAAGGAAGGAGCTGAAATCCACAAGCTCTATAGTCATCCTTTATATAACTGAGAGTTGTTTAGATACATGAGTATTTGTTAGCCTTAGTGCTTCAGCAGAAAATTTTTCAATGGCCAACTTTTCCTCTAATTTTAAACTGATACAGGTGTGTCTTAGTCGTGGGCTCCATTAATTTCTAAAACATCTTTAAAGCTACCTCTAGAGTAATATTTCCCTTCATCAGAAAATTTAATCTTTCTTTCCATGGGACCAAAGTAGGAAAAGCATACTTGTATTTTGCCATTTCAAAATAAAATTCAGACTTAAAACTTTCAAACAACTTTTAGAAATTACAGACACAGTTTTTGATATAGAAGGAACCCAAAAGTTTGATTTGTCCAGGATCGTTCACTACAAATGCTAACCTAAACCTTATATTTCAGAAATTCCATTCCCCTAAGAGGTAGATTCACATGAATTATATGCCCTTTACTTTTAGTATTTAATCCTATTCCAACACACACACACACACACACACACACACGCACACAAATTATTTAAAACCTTAACATTTTAATCGTTACTTCTAAAGCGTTTTAACTTAATCTCACTTTGAGTTGTGAGAAGAAATCAGTGCCTGTATGAATATATTTTTTAATCATATTGAGATTTTGCTGATAAAGGGAAAAGTATCTTTCCATCTAGCATTATCTGGAATAATCTTAAATCATTTAAATATATTTATTTTTTCAAAGCTTACATTTCTGGGTTATAAATAATTTCTTTTGATTGGAAATAAGCTCACTAGCATTCACTGCATGCGCTATGCATGAGCATGTTATAGCTGCCATATTTGCCTGGCAAAATAATATCTTGTCATTTCGCTAAGTGTTAATAATTCTCTGACTCTTTAAAAGTACTTTTTCTTCTAAATGTATTAATAGATGAAAGAAGAATTTTTAAAGTAACATCAGTTTATCCGTGTTTCAGTCCACCTTTTTAACTCTGAAGGTTATCTTTGGGCTTCTGTTATTTCCATAGAATAAATTTATCATTTATAAATTTGTAATCCAAAATTTATAATTTGCTTGCTGTAACTCAAAACATGTACTATTTAGTAATTTTTTTGCATTGAGGAGTCAGAAGAAGAATTTGCATATCAAATCTGGCTAACTTTCAAATTTTGTAAAATTCTTTGTCTTCTTTTAGTCATAGGCTTATGGTATGATTTGGCTCAAGTGAGAGTTTACTGCTAAAACTCAATTGCATGTCCTTACTAATAGTGGATTAATCCTATGAAATAGAGATCTTATTATAAATAACAAAACTCACTTTACTACAGTTTTAATTTTATCATTCCCTAGCAGTGTATTACTGATAGTTGCTAACATGTAAAATATTTTCACATTCTGGCATAAACGCCATGTATGAGTGTGATTCATTAAAACGTTTCTGATCTCTCTTTCTCTTTGTCTTGAATGGTACCTGATGACAGAGGTTTTCAACATTTTTAACAGAAGTTATTAGAATTAAATATTTATTAAACACATTTTTATGACTACAGTAATTTAAAGAAGAAAAAATGTTAATGATAGCCAGCCACATAAGTCACTTTTGCTGCTAGGAAGAGAATTTTGGAGGTATAAAGTTCCAGGCCTCTTCTTTGACCTGCATTGGAATGAAAAATATAATAGATTATTCCTTTTTTCTCTTTTTAGCCTTGGAATGGATGGCTTTGGCCAATCGGTTGGCATTCTTGGACGCCCTGCCACAGCTTATGGATTCCGCCCTGATGAACCTTACTACTATGGCTATGGATCTCGATAAAGTCATCCCTCTCCATCTGTGCTCTCAGCTTAGAAGAGATCTGTGTGGGTTGGGTTAACTTTGAATCTTGGCCTAATAATGCATGTTGATACTATTGCGGGTCTGTGTTTCTTTTTACTTTTCCATACTGTTAGCTGCAGGTTAACTTCGACCCCTTCCGTCCTGTGTTAAGTACAGTTGATGCTTGACACTGTTCACTCATCAAACCACATCCTGATGCCGAATAATATTTACCATGAGACTCAAAAGTGAATGCTGAAAAGCAACTAGACTGGAAAACAAACACTACATTATGTACATTAATTGACTAATTTAATTTCTATTAAAAAGAAGCATAAAGTACAAATGAATTAGCAAAAGTCATGTGTTTCTATTTAATGTGTTTTATTAGGAGTTACATGCTTATGTAGAGTGCATATAATTTTTTTTTCCTGTCCTTTTTTTCCCCTTATAAACTCTTAAGTATTTCACGTGATATGTGCTACCTTTAAAATTTATAAAAAGAGTATCACCTTTTTTATTTCATGCCATGTGCCTGAAAGGTTGCTTCCCAAAGTTATTAACTATGATTTTTTGATTAACAGTGGAACATACGCCATAATTATGTTATATGTGAGTAGAGTTTCTTCAGCAATTAATTCAAATTAATTTTGTCTTTCTGATTTTTATACAGAAAACCTAGGACATCTGTTAGTATACATGAAACTAGATTGGCATTGGGTTTTTAAATTTTATTATTCATGAAGTCTAAAATATGGAAAAGCTAATTATGTCTCACTGAAGAAAACTAAGGAACAAAATATTTTGCTCACTTAGATACCTGTTTCCCATTTGTTCACTTGTTTTTACAAGATTTAGGTAGTAAGAAATGGAAAGACATAATAATGAGTTGTGAAAATAACTCATGCATGTTATAGTATGGAAATATTTACTTGAAAAACAGAGCAAATTAAATAATTACAATCTACAGATATTTCCTTGAGCGCCTGCTGTGGAAGAAATTATATGAGGCTTTGAAGTAAATACATAGATCAAAGACAAGAATTTAAAATCTCATTGGTCTACTATACTAGTTATTGGGCTTCATTTATATTTTAAGCATAGAATAGTAGAGCTGGAAAGGACCTTTGAAATAATTCAGTCCATCTATTTATTTGGGAAACCAATCCCATAGAGATTTAAAATATAGTCAACAGATATTAACTACCTGCTATGTATAAGGAAGTATATCATGCTCCTTAGGGAATAAGTGAATCTAAGATATGATCTGTGTCTTTGAACTCACAACCCAATTGATCTTTCTGAAAACATGTATTTATTTGTCTTGGTTTCTATTTTAACTATAGAATATTAAAGCTGGAAAGGGCCTTAGAAACAACCCTATCAAACTCTTTTCAGTTGGAAAAACCATGCCAGGAGAAATTAAATGACTTCCCCAAGCTTATGTATTTAGTCTTTGACATAACCTGTCTTCATGCTTCCAATCCAGTAACCTCAATTAGTAAGTATCGTGCCTTATTACTTGTCATATGTACAAAGTATAAATACAAATAAGAAGTGACATTATTAGAAAGATAAAGCAAACATTCTATAACTTAACTTCCCTCATACCATTATAAACTGATTTAGGAAGAACATCCACAACAATTCATAACATTTCCAGGGCTGGTCTCCAGGGTTTACATACACATACGCATTCTCCCTGTATATTTTTTTCATTATTTTAGGACTTCACAGAATTAGAAATTGTGATCTTTCCACTCAAGCATGGACTGATTTACCTTTGCATTATTTATGAAGGAAAATTTTACTAAAGGAATAAGGAAGAATATCTAAAATTCTTACATACTTCAGAGAACAAAAGGTTTTGGCCTTGGGCACTTTTAGAAATACTATTTATATGTAAGTCAGATATCCTGGACTTACCAGATTTTGTCTACAAATTAAAGTCATGTTTACTTTAAGAGCTAAATTGCCATGGCCTCAAGCCATAGTTTATAGCTGGAAATTATTTCTTCTCAAGAGTTTTCTGCCCTTTCTGAGAGTTTTCTAAGGCGCTTTCTCACATGGGGCCAAGAACAGGTTCCTCATGTTCTGTTTCCTCCCCTTGTCCCTACACTGCTTCGTCTAGGCTGTTCATCTTCATGAGATCACAGCTGCCCTCTTCTTGGGAGAGCCACCACTACTTTCACTCAGGACTTGGGGAAGAGAACACTGCTCCACCCTTTCCTGGCCCCTTCCATATGTGTGACACACCTATTGCTTAATTCTGCACAGCACAATAGAACTGAAGCCATATATCCTGTCATGACTTTACAGGAACCTCAGAAATGGTAGATGAGGTACATCACACAAAATAACTTGCTACTATTACTAGTTGTAGCTACGATCAGAGGTTACAGTCACTAGGCTCTCACTTGGTGTTATGTTGCAGGGCTTACTCCGTGCCACCAGAAATATGCCAAGAATCTTTAGGACTCAAAGACTAAGCCAAATTGTCAGAAGGTCTCAGAGAAAAGAGGATGCTTTTTCTTCAACCCAATTGAAGGCCTATTTTTCAGAGTCTTTGTTTCTTGTTACAAGATTTTTTATTAGCTGCCTGATCTTCAGGATTTTAAAGACCTTGCATATTTTAAGTCATGAAACAGAGAAAAAGAGAGAAATATAAATTGATCTTCCTACTTTTTGCCAAGTGGTACCTGGAGGGTTTTTTCCAAATCTAGCCAATTTGTCCTGGTTATTGGCAGATCTTCCCAAATTCTATCATTGAGGATACATCAACGTTTTTAGTGAGGTGAGTTTGTCCTTTTGTGTCTTTGTTGCTAGTTTAATGAGAATTTGGAAAATATGGTGTCTCCTCAGATATCTAAAATCCCACATACACATTCTAGCCAGGTACCTGACAGTCTACTAGATTGAAGGGATAACATTAAGCTTCAATATATGTTCTCTATGGAGTATAGCAGAACCTCCCGACTATTTGGGATAAAGACTTGCATGAAATAGAGAGGCATTAAAGAATAGAATTAATAACACTGAGAAAAATCAGTGATAAAGAAAAATTTGATAAGCTCTCTGAGAAGGCAGAAGAAAATAACATAGATTAAATAATATATAAAAAATAATATAGAAGATAAAAATCAGAGCACCAATATTTGGCTGGTTGGTTTTCCAAGAAAAGAGTTTTTGTTTTTTTAAGGTACAGGAATAACAGCCAAAGATAATAGAAGAAAATATTACTGAGCTGAAAAGGATTTTTATCCCTGCAATATGTGAACCATTTTTTAAAATGCATACTGACATCTATTTTGACATAGAGAATTTCTTGATAAAAATGAATTAAAATTTCCATAAGAATCCTGAAAAGAAAGACAAAATACCTTCAGAGAAATTGACTGCCCTTAGACTTTTGACATTAAGTGGCAGAAGATAGTGGAGTCTGATCCATAAGGTGGTTTCAGTGAGATTTAGAACTCAAAAATACCATACTTGATCAATTTCTTTCTTCTTTTTTCTGTTTTGTTTGTTCTGGGGTTTTTTTTATTTGTTTATTTTAGTTTTTTGTTTTGTGAAGGAGATGGATATTCTTAAGTGAGAAAAATCTCATAGGAAAACAAAATGGCCTATATGGTCTGAGCCTTTTGTAAAGAGAAATCTCCCCTAAAAATTCAAACATGTTTGAACATCTTTGAACGTGGAGTTCAAACTTATACTATCTGTATAGTATTGGAAACCCTGGAGCACCTGGCAGAAACAAACGCAAATCTCCAGAGAAATATACCTTCAACCCAGGTTTCACAGGATTCTCACAGATGGAGATCAACTGAACATGCGCTCACATGGAAAGATTACAAAGCACATGAGGAAAGAAGCCACAATGAGAGAGAAAGCAGAGACAACAAACAAAAAGGCACCTTCCCCCAGCAGATATTGGAATTTTCATACAGAGAATATGTTTAAATGTGTTTAAAATATTTAAAGAAAGGGGATGTTAAACATGGTCAAGAAATAAAAGACAAATGGGAAACTAGAAATATATTGATATTTCAAGTTCAATGGGTGAGTTAAATTAGACACAGTTGAGTAAGATAATAAAGTTAGATTTTTGAAAAAGTAGCCAGAATGTATGAGTTATAAAGATATAGGAATATAAGCAATTATGGGACATCAAATATAGGTGGAAAGTTCTAGAAGAAGAGAATAAAGGGATGAGGCAATACTTGAAGAAATAATTTTCTAAAATAACAAAAGATGAATATATCTTCAAAATGAGTGTCTTAGTCTGTTTAAACCACTAAAACAATACCACAGACTGTATGGGTTATAATCAACAAGCATTTCTTTCTCACAGGAAGTCCAAGATCATGGTGTTGGCAAATTTGGTGTGGTGGCTAGTAAGGACCCACTTTCTGTTTCATAGATGACACCTTCTGTGTCTTCACATGATGAAAGAGGATAAGGGATCTCTTTGGAGCCTCTTTTATAAGAGCACTAATCCCATTCATGAGGGCTCCACCCTCATGACCTGAGCACCTTCCAACAACTCTATTTCCTAATATCAACCCATCTTGAGGGTTAGATTTCAACATATGAGTTGTGCAGGGGCACAAACATTCAGGTCACAGCAATGAGGAAGAACACCAAATCTGAAGACAGGAAACACACACACACATATAGATGTACCAGCATGAAACTGAAGCATATCAAAGAAAAAGAAGAAAAAATCCAGAGAGAAAGAAAATTTACAAAGATACTATAATTGGGCTGACAATGATGGAAGCAAATAGCCAGTAGAAGAATATCTTCAATGAGTTGATAGAAAATAACTGGTCACCTATAATTGTATATTCAGTTAAACTCATTCCAGTATAAAAGGAGATTGAGTAAACATAAGCAAGCTTCTGGTTTTGCCAGCAATCCTTGGCGTTCCTTGGCTGGTAAATGCAGCACTCCAGTACCATCACTATCTTCCTTCTGTGTCTTCACATCATCTTCCCCCTGCATGTCTGTCTCTGTGTCCAAATTTCCCCTTCCTATAAGAATACCAGTCATATTGGATTAGGGTCCACCCAAAGATCTTATTTGAACTTGATTACCTCTCTAAAGACCCTATTTCCAAATAAGGCCACTTTGAGGTACTGGAGTTAGGACTTCAACATATATTTTGGAGGGGAGGCAATTCAACCCATAACAATATGCATATGCCGAAGAGTGTAGGAATAAGTTTCCTTTGTCCCACTGATGTTTTATAATCTCTGCTCGCCAAATTGCTCGAAACCAGTGATAAACAGAATATCTTAAAAGCAGGCAGAGGTTCAAAAAAAATAGACACATAGAGTGGATCAAAGATGAAGATGGCAGCAAATTTCTCATCAGAAACAATGTAAACAGGGAGACAGTGGAGCACTATCTTTAACAGTAATGAGAGGATAAATTGTCAACCTAGAATTCTATACCCAGTGAAAATGCTTTTCAAGAATGAAGGTGAGAAAAGACATGTTCAGGCATACAAAAGCTGAAAGAAGTTATCACCAGCAGAGCCACACTACAAACGTTAAAGGAAGTCTTTCAGGCAGAAGAAAAAATGATACCAGATGAAATATGGATCTCCACAAAAAAACTAAGAGCGCTGAAAAAGGTAGCTAAGGGGCAAATATTTCCTATCTTCCTGGTGTTGGACTTAGAAGCTCCTACCATAAATCACTTATGGCATGGGGTGTGGGGGAGGAGGATAGGTAAAGGAAGGGAAAGGAGGAAGAAAGGAACAGAGGAGGAAACAACAGGAGAAGGAGGTAAAAGAGAAGAATGTCTGCTTAGTATTAGGCTAGTGAAAGGCTATGTGACTGACTTTGGCTCTCCAGAAGAATCTTAATTTTCCTATCAGGTATTTTCTCAGGAAAATTAATTTCTTCTCACAAAGAGCAAATAATCACATCAGACTACAGAGTTCTGCCCCAGCTCATGTTTGAGATGATTCTCTTTCTCACCCATTAGTAGGAGTAAAATGATGCTTGCTCAAACTCCATTGAATAATTTCGCTAGTTCAGTGGATCTCAAACATTAGCATACATGAGAATCAAGTGGAGGGCTTTCCAGACCACATTTCTGGGCCATATCCCAGTATTTCTGATTCAGTAGGTCTGGGATGGGGCCCCAAATTTTGCATTTCTAGTAAGTCCCCTAGGTGATGCTGCTGCTTCTGATCAAGGACCACACTTTTGAGGACAATTGCATTAGTTCATAGGGTGGGTACTATTTTTTATACCAGTATGCATTCAATAGAATCACCTGAGGAGTTTTTAAAAAATTCAGGTACCCGAACTCCAGCTCAAACCAATTAAATAATAATCTCTGGGACAGGAGCCCAAGAATCATGGTTTAAAAGTTCCTCTGGGTGATTTTAATGTACAGCTAGCGTTGATAATCACTGATTTACAGGAAACCAGTAAATATGCAGGGACTCCCACATGGAGCATGTTTTAAATGGCTGTGTGCACGTCCATCCACCTAAGTTATAGGTTGTGGATGAGTAGGGATGTTGTGAGCATGAAATTCCTGTGCTGGTAGATAACTATATCTGTAACACTTATTGCAGCACATGTGGCAGATGCTGATGTTTTGATGCTCCTATAGTTATTATATGTAATTCAGGCACCAAGACACAGGGATTCTGCTTCCACATAAAGCAGCCACAGCAAAAAGCACCAGCCTGAAAACCTACAAACACACAATGCAGTACACACAAAACCAACTGCCCTAATGGTCATCACAAATGGGGGTTGAGTTGCACAACTGGTCGTAAGTATTGTCATTGTCCCTGAATACAAGTGTAGGGCAGTAAGTCAATACTGCTTCTTGCCACCTACATCAGAAGTCCTTAGAATCCATCTACCATGTTCCCTCGGAAATAGTACCCTAGGAACACAATCCTAGGACCTATTTGTAGTATCTGTCAAGCTGGGACACCAAATTAGAATATATTTGGTTGGCTTTCACTAGTTTAGATCCCAATTTTTACATGTCAGTTACTTATAAGGGTGGTGCCCAACTCTCAGGATGTTGTCTGAACCCACCTTCCTAATACTTCCATGAAAAGAATCAGTGATGGATAGAACTCCTGTTGCCTCAGTTTTCCTTTTTACAGGCTCAGGGTTCAGGTTGCAGCATCTATTTCAAAGAGTTGCTATATTTAGAAACTTCTTCCTCATCAACTGAGTATCTACATATAACACCAGTGCTTGTGATTGTTTTCCTACACCGGTTTTCCTTTAATTACCTAGCCATTTTGTTTTCATCTCTTTGACTGTAGGTTAGTCCATTATTTATAGCCCACCAGCCACGTGGCTTCCTGTGCTGTCTGTATTGAGATTGCGTGGAGCTAAGCATATTGTGCCAATTAGCTTAGTCCTTCTACAAGGGAATCATCAGAGGGAAGCAAGAAGCCTAGTGTTTAACCTAATTCCAGGTTATGGTGGCATTGCTATCCTTGACCCACAAGTAGTCTTTGTGTTTCCTCTGTTCATCCTGCCAGTGTTGTTTATTTTTAGCAGAGGCTCCCCTCTAATCTCAATTGACATAGCCATCCC
This sequence comes from Pseudorca crassidens, assembly GCF_039906515.1. NCBI lineage: Eukaryota > Metazoa > Chordata > Mammalia > Artiodactyla > Delphinidae > Pseudorca > Pseudorca crassidens. Next base: position 125,765,161 of record NC_090297.1, on the reverse strand, counting down.
TCAGAATAGGAGAGGACCAGTGTTTGTCTTGCCACCTGCTTGTGAACGTAATAGTTCGGCCCTTTCCTTAAAGCACCATTGTCATTTTAATCAGACCAGGATCTAGGCCATCATTCTGGACTGTTCAGAGTTTTAACTGATCCGAAGTATAATTAGAAGCTTTGCTGCTATGGCTGTAGGCACCAGACCCATGAGGGCTTTCAATTCACATAGGTCCAACTAGATAGAAAGTGGTTGTTTTTCTAAGGATATGAATTTGTCTATGTCCCCTGAAATTCCTTACATCAAAATCCCACTGGTGGCTGCTGCTCTTTTCCTGACCCTACAGGGATCATCCTGAGATCTAAGATCCAAAGCCCACTGTGAGTAATACCACTAAAGAAAATTCTGGGACAGATAGAGTCAGCTATTTTTAATTGGTCTTATATCATTCAGAGTTTGATCAGGAAAACAGAACCACTCTGAGTGATATAGCATATGGAATTTATTACAGGAATTAGACTTTATATAATTGTGGGAGCCAATAGAGAAGTCTATGAAAAACTGCTTCTTCTTAGTTGTGCAGGGTTTGAAGTTGCTATAGGTCAGCTGAACTAGCAGTTGGGAATGGAATAGAGAACACTCCCGGGGAGCAAATCTAGACCTTAACTAAGGAACACTCCCTGACCCCAAAGTAAAAGGAATTAGCAAATGCTCCTGGCAGGATTTCAGATTTGCCATGAACCAACAATTCCCATTGCTCCCCTTTTTGAGTAGGAGTGTCCTTTGTGGTTATCCTGTCCCTGTCTCACCACTGCATATTGGGTGGGAGTAGAGGGGTGATGTGGCAGATAACTTACTTCAGTTCACAAGTCTCTGAATCAAGAGAAGCCGTAATAGAGGAGAACCTGAAAATCACACCCAAGGAGTCTCATCCTCACCTGAATATGATTTTGATGAGAAGCTCCTGTACTTCAAGCCAGAGCCTAATGCCATAATGGTAGGTGACTTTTGGGGGGAAAATTAAGTATATTTTGTATGTGGACAGAGTATAAATAATGTGGTCATACGGCTATGTGTATTGATTGAAAAAGATGGCCATGGTATTTTTCTGCTCCTCTCAACGTGAGACGGACTCTGTTTCTTCACTTCTTGAATTTGGACTCACCTTGTATCTTGCTCTGACCAATACAATGTGGCAGAAATGATATGCGAGTTCTAGGGCCTGCACCTCAAGAAGGCTTGCAGCTCCTGCCTTTGCCCTTGTAGAATGCTCCCTGAGACTGACATGCTGTGAAAATACTTGGAGCCCAAACATCCCAGCTGTCTCAGCTGAGCTGCCCACCCCAACCCTGCTGACATATCACCAAAACTCAGTTATGTGAAGGAGCCCAAGTAAGTCCAGAAGAAGGACCTCCCAATCAACCGAAAAACTGAAAAATGATAAATTGATGTTGTTTTAAGTCTGTAAGTTTTGGGCTGCTGTGGCCGATTGTGTTTTCCAATGATGGCCCCTCTGATATATCCCATCCCACACGCTCATCTAACAAAGTGATATTGACACTCCCCCCATCTAGTAATGGAGTCTATGTCCCCTCCCCTTGAGCCTGGGTTTCAACCAACTGCGTTAAGCCGAAGTGTTGCTACATGACTTCCTAGGCTGTCATAAAAGTACTTTCACTTCTGCCTTGTTCTCTTGGAACCAGCTGCCATGCCGTGAGAGGGTCCAGCCACATGGACAGGCCAGGTATAGGGGTTGCAGGAGATGGTCCCATCTGAGGTCCCTGCAGACAGGTAGGTTCAACAGCTAGAGGTGAATAAGCCTTCAGAGGAGTCCAGCCTCCCCCACACCCCCTGCCCTCAAAGCCCCACAGAGGACACCACATGAGCCAAGATGAGCTGCCCTGCCAAGCCCTGCTCAAACCCTTACAGATTTGTGAGCAAAAAGAAAAATAATGTTGCTGTTTGAAGCTCTTAAATTTGTGATGGTTTGTTATGCAGCAATTGATAACTGATATAAATTATATCAGAGAGTGATATATATAAAGGCCTATAAAAATGCTTCAAATCACAAGTACTAAGACTTCCTTAAACCTTTCACTTTCTCTCCACATCTACTACCAGCACTAGTATTTTGCACAGATAGGAAGACTGTGAGTCCATGAGAGTTGTTACCTAAATGAAGAACAATCAAGAACAAAAACATACCACCCTGTAGAGTGACTATTTTAATTCATTTCCCAGCAAAGTTATCAATTCCTATAAATCATGATCTCTCAAGGCCATTTAGAAATATTTTGATTACCAGAGGTCCAACATACGGGGCTTTGCAGTATAAAATACTTGTGTGTGATCCTCATGACTGCTCAATATAGAAACCCTGCAGTTGATTAACTTGTGAGAAGAAATGTTTAGCACGTACTTACCTTCCTCTACTCTTTTCTCCTCCAGGCCTCTTAATCTTGTTTGGCTGGTAGTTTGGGGAACTGAAGTAAGTGAATCTGGAATCTGGAAGTTGGTAACTGCTACTTAAAAGCAAAATAAATACCTCTTATGAGGTCAGTTCTTTTTCCTCCTTACCGGCAAGTTACCAGTGTCTCAAGTCTGCTGCTGTGTCATCAGCACTGGGCTAGGGCGTGATTGTGAAATTGAACCCCAGAGAGCATGAATATTATTGTTTGCACCAGGTGGAACGTGGAGCTGCACATTAAGGCCTAGAGTCCAGGAGGGCAAGTTAAAGAGGCATTGAAACTTCTCAGTTTAGCTTAACTTTCAGGGCTCATTTATTTCCAATCCTGGGCTGAAGGAATCCATTTTAATTCAGTGATTTCAGAAAGGAGACCCCTAATTTTGGAAAGGAGCTCAAAGGGATCTGCAAACCCCAGAAATGCAGTGAAATACTTTGAAAATGGAAGCCCAGCCTATCAATCATATCTCATTGAAATCAGTTAAGTCTAACCACTTGCTTTGTTTTTTAACATTCCTAATGTTGTCTTTATGACTATCCCCAATTAATTTTCTATTTTTGTCACACTTGACTTTTAGTAACGTAGAATATGACATAAGGCACCTACCGATACAGAGTTCCCTTTTGTTACAACTGCTGACAACAACTTGATGAGTATGATATCCATCCTCCTTCATGTGCAGGTTTGTGCATGCTCACACATTATATGGGCATTTTTAATTGAGAAAAAATTCACACACCATAAAAGGCCATTTTAAAATGTACAATTCAGTGGTTATTAATATAGTCATCAGTTGTGCAACCATCACCACTATCTGATTCCAGAACATTTTCATCAACCTGAAAAGAAACCCTGTACCAATTAGCATTCACTCCCCCTTCCCCTCTACCTCCAACCCATGGCAACCACTAATCTACTTTCTGTCTCTGTGGATTTACCTGTCCTGGATATTTCATATAAATGGAATCATAATATATGGGCTTCTGTGTTTGGCTTCTTTTACATAGAATAAAGTATTCACAGTCCTGTATGTTCTAGTATGTGTCAGCACAGATCTTCCTCGACTTACCATGGGGTTACATCCAGATAAACCCATCATAATTTGAAAATATCATAAGTGGAAAATATATTCGATGCACTTAACCTACTGACGATCACAGCTTAGCCTAGCCTGCCTTATACATGCTCAGAACACTTACATTAGCCTACAATTGGGCAAAATCATCTAACACAAAGCCTATTTTATAATAAAGTGTTGAGTATCTCATGTAATTTATTGAATACTGTACTGATGTAAGACTACAAGAGCTTCCAATCTAAGTTTACATTTCAGTTCCTTATTCCTTTATTAAATTATCTTTAAAATTACAAAAGTAATCTATGCTCACTATATCACAAAAAACACAAAACATGCAGATATATCATGAAAAAAAGTAATTCCATCTCCCTACCCCACACAGTGACTATCAAAACAGACTAGTATCTATCTTTCCACACTTCCATTCACCATTCATCAATAAATGCTTGTTGACAACCTACAATGAAGGTTAGATCAATGAACAAAACAAAGATTTTTTCCCTTGTGGAACTTATATTACAGCAGAGGAGAAAAAAGCCATTTAAATATAATTGTTTAAAAAGATAGAATGGGGTCTCTCAGGTAAATATGAGTCACACTTTCAGGCTTTGAAGCCCTAAGGCCATGGAAAGGCAAAGGTTCAAGAATGAAAGGAATGAGAACTCTGATGAAAAAAGCCAGGCCCCCTGTGGTCTGGACCAGTCACAGAACAGCAATAACAGGATGTAATAGTGTTTGAATGTTTGACATGTGGTAGCCCTTTACATGCTTTACCTAATCTAACCCTCACAAACACAAGTAGGTACTACTTTAATCCTTATTTTGCAGCTGAGAACATGGAGGTTGAGTAAAATGAATTTGCCCAAGAATACTCCAGACAGTGAGCAGCAAAAGTGGGCTCAAACCAAGATCTGCTAACATTGGAACCTGCCATATTGGAAGAAAGCATGCAATGAGGTTGAAAATAGTCTTAGTGAGAGCAAAACAGGGAACTAGCTAGACGGTCAGAAAGTGGTGCTGTGATTTTGAAAATGATGCACAGTTGAGACTTTAGGGTATGACCTGAGAAAGACACATCTCTGAAGGGTGGCCACAGATGGTCGTGCATACTAGATTCTAGTGTCTGGTCCTCAGCTTTGCTGGATTGGAATTGAGAGTTTGGACACCAGCTATGATCAAGTTCTAGGAGAAAAAAAATAATAAACTCAAAAAAGACTGATGCATATAAAAGCAAGAAGCAAGGGACTTCCCTGGTGGCGCAGTGGTTAAGAATCCACCTTCCAAAGCAGGGGACACAAGTTCAGTCCCTGGTCCTGGAAGATCCCATATGCTGCAGAGAAACTAAGCCCATGCACCACAACTACTGAGCCTGCTCTCTAGAGTCCACAAGCCACAACTACTGAGCCTGTGTGCCACAACTACTGAAGCCTGAGTGCCTAGAGCCCGAGCTCCACAACGAGAAGCCACTGCAATGAGAGCCTGTGCACGTCAATGAAGAGTAGCCCCCGCTCATGGCAACTAGAGAAAGTCCGTGTGCAACAGTGAAGACCCAACACAGCAAAAAATAAATTAATTTTAAAAAGCAAGAAGTAATTTATTAATTTACAAAGAGAAGTAGAACCAGAAAGTATGAATACCTAGTTAGCGTGCACTCATGAGAGTGGCTCATATAGGCTCATGAGAGCCGACTGTTAAATGTTCAGAAAATTTGGAAGCCAGTTGTTAAACATAGCCCTTGTTAAAAATTAAATTACATAAACTCATCATTAAATAGATTATATTTTTAAAGGTAAGAAAGACTAAGAACTCATCACTTAAAACTTATTTTACTATATTATATTATTATCTATGCTCAGAGGTTATTTACATCTTTTATAGCTCTATGATGGAAATACTATATAATGTTGGAGCACATTTCTTTCCAACTCTGCATTCAGTTATGTCATATTGGTACTGTGAAGTTGGCCATGGTGGGAATATTTACACTATAGAAATCAGCAAATGCTACAAATCAGGGCTTTGTTTAATGTTTTGTTGATTGTCTAGAGTTAATAAAGTGATGAAGAATGTTAATAACAATGCAAATTAAACTTAAAAGTCTTTCTTGACCTACATTAGAAATTGAGGAAATATCCTTCTAGTATTCAAAAATATTACTGGTTTCAGCATAGAAGATAATTCACAACCAATATATGTCTTTCTTGTTTCATTTTCATCTTAACTGTTAATATAAATGAAAATAGTAACCACCTTTCACATCAAAACTACACTCATTCACCAGTTGCAACCATAGGTTGATCATGAATGCAAGAGTATAGCAAAAATCAATGAAATCATACTGTGAGAATCAACTGGTTATATGGAATCTACAGTAAAGAATATTATATATGGACAAAGAATCTTACACAGAGAGGCAGTAGTCTCTAAATTCATTTGTTCAGATACTGTGTTGTGTTATAGTTGTTTTTCTCTGTGTTGAGTATAGCTGAATCATACAGTATATCAGGATATTTACAACTTGATGAGACCATGATGCCCCAATTTTTATCTCCTGTCTGGGCCTCTGCAGTGATTCTTCAAACCTTTATAGCCATCAGCCGACTTGATAGCTCCACTTGGATGTTTAACAGGTTCTGCAAACTTGTTATTGTTTCACCATGCATCCAATTGCTAGAGCCAAACCCAAGGCAGCAACCTTGATCCCTTACTTCACTTCCTCTTACCAGCTAATACCATTCATTCTATGTCTTAGTGGGCTTGCACTGCCCAAACAAAATACCATAGACTCAGGGGCTTAAACACCAGACATTTGTATCTTCACAGTTCTAGTGAGAGCTCTCTTCTGGCTTGCAGATGACTGCCTTCTCACCCTGTCCTCATGTGGCAGAGATAGAGAGAGAGCACGCTCTCCAGTGTCTCTTCTTATAAAGGCACTAATCCCATTATGAGGATAACACCCTCATAACCTCACCTAACCCTAACTATTTACCAAAGGCCCATCCCAGAATGGGGTTAGGGCTTCAATACATGAATTAGGGTTTAGGACCTCAATATCTAGATTTGGTGGTGGTAGTTGCAGGGTGGAGTTGGGGGTACACAGTTCAGTCCATAGCCCTCTATTCCAAAATATATTTCTGACTACTTAAGTCCATCTCTATTCCTTGTCCTGTAGCCCAAGTCACTATTATTCCCCACATAGACTATTGCTAAAGTCTCCTAACCTGTCTCCTTGCTGCCCTTCTCTCTTCTTATGATCCATTCTCCATATAATGGCCAGTGTGAGTTTTTAAAACTGTAGACTAGATTGTTACTCTCTTGCTTAGAATCCTCAGTGGTTTCCAAAAACGCTTTCCCATGACCCTCAAGCCCCAGCCTGTCTTAGTGGCCTCTTCGTGAACACTCTCCCCTTTACTTACTACACTCCAGCCACACTGGCCCTCTTCCTGTTCCTTAAACACATCAAGCTAGTTCCTGCCTTGGGATGTTTTCCGTTGCTGTCTCTGTGCCATAGATCTTCACATAATTATCATTCAGTGTTAGATCAAACATCACCTTTTCAAAGAGGCCATCTTTGGAGATCCGTCTAAAATAACTCCCTTTCCTCTCCTGTCTTACCCCTTACCCTATTACTCTCTATCACATTGGGGTGGCAGTACTGCATAATGGTTAAGAAAATGAAATCTGTAGGCAAACTACTCTATGCCATTACCAGCTGTGTGACTTTGGTCAGCTTACCTAACCTTTCTGTGCATAAGTTTTCTCATGGGTAAAGTGGGATTTATGTACAGCTTAAATGAATTAACGCACAGTAAATACTCAACACGTGTTAGCTGCTATTATTACCTTGTTTTATTTTTTTCATGGAATTTACCATCATCTGAATTTATCTTTATTCGTTTATATATCGTCTATCTCTCCCCTTATGGCCGCCCCCACCCGCCACCGCCCCTCCAAGACGTGAGGTCTGTGAGGGCAGGAAATTTATCTTGTTTTGTTTGCTGTGATATTTCCCCAGTCTGTAGAGCAGAGACTGGCATATAGTGAGCACTTCTAAAGTATATACAATTGTCAGAAAAGCCTCAGAGTAACCAGAGAAGTGTAGAGTCATTTAGCTCATACTCAGCTTCACACACAGTAGATTGAAACTTATTTGCTGGTGGTAGCACAGGGCACTTCAAAAAACGAAAGTAACATTCCTAGCACTAAGCTATTAGCACCTCTTCAATCACTTAAAAAGAAAAGTTTTATTTGGGCCCCTCAAAGAACCCACTTTTCTGCAATGACTGTTATCTTTTTCCTCCTTCTTTTCTTAGTGGTCAGCACTGGGCATGGCTCAGAAAAGGTGTGTCAAATATCCGTGGAATAAACATAGTCTGTAACATAAGGTTGTAAGTTCTATAACATTTGCATAGTGTTTACAGTTTACAAAGCAGGCCAATATTCCTTACAACATGGGTATCATGATGTCTGTGATTGACTTTAAATTTCTTCAGGACAGTGTAATATTCTGTGTGGGTCATTTGGTTGAAGCTATGCCCTAGAAGTTGCTGGCATTCTAGTATTAGGAATCCACACTCCAGGAGTAGTTAGCTAGCATCATACCAGAAAGGTCACATTCCAGAGATGGAGCTACAAATATTTTAGTCACCTTGATCTCTGATGACACCAGATGTTTTGCTAATTATCAGAGTGAGTGCCAGAAATGGCTTTTGATTGGCAAAAATAACAGCTTATTAATTATCATGATGAATACTAGAGATGAGCTCTCAAAAGAATGCTCTCCACTCCTGAATAAACAGGGTGAGCACTAAAAATTCGAGTCCTCAGACTTTGGAGATGCCACCTGAGGCTTCATCGCTATTGGTCCTGGCTCTGCCACGGGTCTGGAAGATTTCTGGTTGCCAGATGCTGGCAGTAACTATAATGATAACAGAATCTTGCCTCTGCAGCCCTGTACTTGTTTCTCAACTTTCTAGTGCAAGGTGGTGGTCAAACCATTTACAACTGCACCCTCCAATACTGTAATCTTTATCTACATGTGAATTTTGAGCATTGACATACGGTCAGTTTAAATTGTAAAACATACATATCAGATTTTGAAGACAGTACAAAAAATGTAAAATATTTCATTAATTATTTTTTATTTTGGGTACGTGTTTAAATGACAACCTTGTGGCTATGTGTTAAAATATAATACTAAAATTGACCCCACCTCATTCTTTTTACTGTTTTTTTTTGTTGTTGTTGTTGTCGTTTTTGTATTTTTGGCTGTGCCAGGTGGCATGCAGGATCTTAGTTCCCCCACCAGGGATGGAAGCCATGCCCCCTTGCAGTGTGAGCTCAGAGCCTTAACCACGGGACCACCAGGGAAGCCCCTCTTTTCACTGTTTTAAATATGGCTACCAGAAAATTTTAAATTACATATGTGGCTCAAATTCTATTTCTATAGGACAGTGCTGACCTAGGACGGAGAGCTCGACTTTCAACAAGCTAATAGGACAGATTAAATACTATTTGTGCCTGCTTTCTAATAAATATTCATTTCTGAATAAGGGACAAAATTGGGTTTGATATTTGCTTTCACTTAATCTAGTGAAGAAATTGTGGGATCCTTATCCGTACTGTAACAGACCAGAAAGAATTTAAAACTTTTAGGTGATCAAATGATTTAGGTCAGCTGTGAACTGTGAGGTTGTAAAAGCATTAAATAGTAGCGATGACTACTACTAGGCTCACATACAAGATAACAGAGAAAATATACTGGGTTTGAGCCACGTAGTTTTAAAATTATCACGTATATTCATTCTATTCGCACAACACCCTATTAAGTAGAAACCATCAATATTAATAATAAGAACTATTAATATTAATAGTCCCAATTTGACTCTCCGCTGGTTTAAGCATAACTTCAGAATTCCCATTTGAAAGGGCTTCAGCTGGAATCACTTCTACCTCTGCCAGCTTCAGTAGCGGATCCGTACGACTTCCGCCCACGCAGCGCAGCCAATCAGGGCTGCGGGGTGAGCGACGTCACTCTCCCAAAAGTCCTCGCCAATTCCCAGAGTACTCCTATTCTCCGTCCTGCCCCTTTTCTATTTGTCAGAGGCGACCGGCGGCCATTTTAGGTTCGGGCGGAAATCCAGTTAAGACCGTGCGGTTAAAAGCCTGAAAATTAAAATCAAGGCAAACTTGCACGTTCAACTCAGAGCCCAAGAAAAGAGACATCTTCACTGACCAACTAGGCGGCTGGGGACAGAGGGTGAACCGCTGGGCCGGCACCGCCGCCCATACTCAAGATGGCACCGGCCTGAGAATCACCGGCGAGGCCGCCCCATCTCGGTTCCGGGTTCTTTCGCCCCAGTGGTGGCGTTGTAGGGCTGAAGGCTGGCATCCTGTCCGGCTTCCGGACCCGTCTCTATGGTGCCGGAGAGACCGGACCTCAGAAGATTGTGGGGGTAGTGGCCAGAGTATCACGGGGGAGGCGAGGGTGGTTGGTGTCAACAGGGGGCGAAGAGGGGACCGAAGCTAAGATCCTCGGCTGCCCCCCGCGCCGCCCTCCCACAGGTAACAGGGAGCCCTGCGCTGCGTCCTCCGTCCGTGCGGGCCTGGGCCGCTGGGGAGGGGGCCGGGCCGGGAGCGAGGCGCGGGGGTGAGGGGTAGGGAACGCGCGCCCCGCTCGCGGGCGAGCTCGGCGTGGTGTCGCTGCCGGTTGAGCTCTGCTCCCCACCTCAGTGTAGTCTCCCCCTGCTTTTTGCGGGGCGCCCTGCTAACCTGGGCTTCGCGGGCGACCCCCGCCCGGGGCGGCGCTGGCGGCCGGAGCTGTCGAAGGAAGCCGCGGAGCCTGGCCTCGCGGGCAGGTGTGGAAGGTGAGGGGCCAGCTAAGCGGGAGCACCGCCACCGCCCCTCTGAGACCCCGGGAAGTCGCGGTCAGACCCCGCTGGCCCCCAACCCCCGCGCCCGGGCCGTCCTCCTCGCCGCGGGGAGGGCTAGTGTGCGCGGCGGGGCCGAGTCGCGGGGAGCCTGGGGTTGCGCCCGCGCTGGGTTGCTGCCTTCATTCTCGATCCGAGACCAGTGCCAGGCCCCCAGAGGCCCAGCTGGTTCCTGTCTTTGGGTAGTGTTTTTTGTTTAAAATGAAGATGAAACAGTTTTGGGAAAATCGTATGTAGGAAACCGTGTGAATACTCAGAGTTGGGTCCTGAATTTTGGAATCCCTGTGTGCATACCCACATAACATCCCATGTCTTAGCAGAAATCATACGTAGTTCTTTCGGTACGCAAAGGCTTCATAATGTATCGCCGGACTGAGTTCAATATAGGGAATATATACGTGAAACAGATCAAAGCAAAGGGCCCGAAGTCATGTTATCACTAGATAGCGAAATACCAATCAATACCGGGTGTCCTTTGAACTCACAGTGCAAGCCCTTATCGTTGAAACTTCCAAGCTGAGGGAGCTAGGATAACGATCATCTCAGTTACTTGCTGTGAAAAGAACAGAGGTAGAGAGAGTTCCCCAGAGGACACTGATTTCTTAGTTTAGTGTATGAGTTGCCCAGTGACCTAGACAAGAGCTTTTAATCCCACAGGTGGCCCAGAAACTTGATGTGCTGCCCAAGGAAGCAAAAGGGTGGAGGAAGATAGGTGAACAACATTTTAAAGAGAAGATCATGATGCGTATTCAAGTCAGAAACTGTGTACCCCACATTTTATTATAGAGAGTGGAGATGGTAAATTCTGCAAAATACCCATGCTAATATTAAAATATCCTTTTCTGCCTTTTTGTGACTTTTTAATTTCAAAGTTAAACGATTTGGTGTTTTCCCCTTTACTCCTTAAAACAAAAAAGATAGTATTTTGGAAGTCCAGGTGTTATTGTTTATCAGTATTGCATTTCAGTAAGGCCATTTAGCTGAATTATCATTTTTAAAGCGCTGTTGATAGCAACCGTTTTTGTGCCTCTTAGGGTACAGTTTTATGAAGTTAAGAATTACTGCTTTAAGACCATCAGATTGCAGTCAACAGCACATCTTTTTTTTTTTTTTTTTTTTTTTTTTTGTGGTACGCGGGCCTCTCACTGTTGTGGCCTCTTCCGTTGCGGAGCACAGGATCCGGATGCGCAGGCTCAGCGGCCATGGCTCACGGGCCTAGCCGCTCCGCGGCATGTGGGATCTTCCCGGACCGGGGCACAAACCCGTATCCCCTGCATCGGCCGGCGGACTCTTAACCACTGCGCCACCAGGGAAGCCCAACAGCACATCTTTTTATTTACCCCCTAATGAAGTTTTCACTGGACATAGGCTATAACCCAGCTACTCTGTAAGCATTGCAGGATGGTATCAGTAGACTTCTGTCAACATTAATCATGCTTTCAAACCAATAAAATGTCAGCCTTTTGAGTTCTCACAAGGAAGGGGTTCATTCCTTTAAATTTTTAAGTGGCATTTCTTGGGGTCTTAGACCCAAATACATACTGCTAAGAAAAACTGCCAGTTTTAACCTCTTCCTAAATTTTTTATAACCCTAAATTGTTAATGATCTTATAGTGGAATTCAGAATATTAAATGAAAGGTTAATAGGTGTTGTAAGGCCCAGTATTCCCACAAGAAGGTATTTTGCTATTTAGAAATGACTAAGTTCATTGATTGTCCATTGCTGTACCTCTGCTGACTGCCATTCATTCAGCCAGAGCGTGTCCCTGACTCTTGGGACCATTTTATCTCCTTTGGAGAGTAATATTAAAGCTAAGTGAATGGCATGATTTTCTGCCAAGAAGATTATTTTCTTGCAGCAATTCCTTATGTGTGGATTTTGGAAAGCTGTATTTTGTGGCTAAGAGAGAGAAGGAAGTTAGACTAGCTTCAGATATACACTTTTCGAAGTAGCATTTCTCTAGTGCCTTCCTTTAGTCTGACTGGTTTTTCAGACAAGAGGAGTTAAAAAGAACTCCTGCTTATGAAATGGCAGTTGGTTTCGAAGAACATGGACCCATTCAGGCTACCTCAGGTGTGCCTCAGGCTACGCATGATTGTAAGGGTGGCAGTGAGGCAGTGGATTTGAAGCTGGGCTTCTTGTAGCCTCGAGTTGGAGTAGTAATGTGACTCTCTAAATCTAAGTTACTCTCCCAGTGTTTGCTTTTCCTTCTCCTGCTGCCAGCTGGCTTCCTCTGTACTTGCCAGGTTTCTGCTTTTACATGGCTTTGGCTTGCCATAGCCCTGACTCTACCTTATGGCATCCTTTTACCTTCAGCTGTGCTGCTAACAGACAAAAATATCTCACATTCATTCAGATTCCTGGGGCAGACAGTGATTGTCCAGCTTAGCTCTTCATCCAGGTCATGGGTCCTAGAGATGGCTAACGTGTGATTTGACTGCCCTTTGGCCCAGGGTAGGCACCTGACCCATAAAGTGTGCCCAAGAAGAAGGCAGGTGCTAAACATGACCCTCCCGACTGGGGTGGGAGTGGGAGGTTGCTGCAGGTACCACACCATCTCCAGAATAGGGGAATTAACGGTAATTGCTTTTCTCCAAGATCCTACATAAATGCTAATTTTATTTGTAGTCCCAGTAGAAAGGTGAGTGTTACATACACAGGTGACCCTTGAACAACATGGGTTTGAACGGCACATGTCCATTTATACGCAGATTTTTTTCAATAAATATGCACTGCAGTACTTCATGATCTGCAGTTAGTTGAATCCCCTGCGTTGTTTGAATCCACAGATGTGGAACTGCAGGTGTGGAGAATCAACTGTAAAGTTATACTCACATTTTTGACTGAGAGGGTGTTGGTGCCTTTAACCCCTGCGTTTTTTAAGGGTCAACTGTAGTTGAGATACTTTTTAATACTGTTTTTCGTTTGTTTGTTTGGTTTTTTTTTTTACTTTATCATTCTTAAGAAAGAGAAATTGCTTGGCAGGTAGGAAATCAGTGAATTTGTTACAAATCCAGCTTAGTTCTTATCCTCAGAAACATTCTTGGGTTTAAAAAAAAAACCCATCAATTTTAGGTAGCTTTAGCCCTTATACGTGTTGTGTTCCTTATTCAGTGACGTATGTGGGTCTGTAGGCCCTTGAAATTCTCTGTTTGGGGTATCTGTTTTGAGCAGCATTATATACTCTGATAACCTAGTAAGCATTGTATGGAACTTCACCAAAGTGGAAAAAAAATCCAAATAGAAGGTCAGTATATAATGATTCTTAGGTTTATATTTACCCAAAGGATACAGATTTTAAACTGAATTTTTTTAAAGATCCACATAGAATTTGGCGCTGTTTTTTAGAACTAGCAACTTGTTTCCCACACTGCCAGAGTTAGTAAGAACTCTTTTTATCTTTTATTTTTTAAATAATGGTAAAGCCAGAACTGAAAACTGACTGCCACAAACTTTTCAGACATGTGTTGTTTAGACTATACAGGTTTAAAAACATTTGAGCCAATGTTGGAAAATAGGAAATTTCCACATAACTATTCAGGCTCATGGCTCTTTATGGTAAATGGTGTGACCTGCCAACTCTGAAATGGCAGTCCTGGTTGGAACCTTGTGATGGTGGCTCCCGTCAGAGTGCAAGCCCAGTCAGTAGGTGCCTGTGCGCACAGTAGGCCTTTTGCTATTCCACCAATACTGCTGCATTGCTGTGCATTGTCTTTTGTAACCATGTGAGTTTGTATCCCTGTTGTAAAGAAAGATATGCTCTTTTATGGAAGATTTGGGAGGTGCAGGCAAATGTATGTCTATGTTTGTATATATATGTGAATCATCCATGATCTGATGCCCACAACAAACCTCTGTTGATACTTCACATATTTTTTTCTTGTGTGTGTGTATGCATGTGTATGTATATATATAGATAGCTATAGCTATAGATCACTCATCACTATAATCATAATCCAAATACTGAATATATCCATTCTCCCAAAGTTTCCTTATACCCCTTTGTAATCCTTTCCTCTCCTGTGGCCCCTCTAACTACCCTCACCCCAGGCAACCACTGATCTATTTTCTGTCATTATATAGTAGTTTGCATTTTCTGGAATCTCATGTACATGTGGGTTGTCTTTTTAACATTTGAGATTATACAATTTTGCATTTTCCCCTTTTTAGCCTAACTCTGAAGACAGTTACGGGATTGTACTTTTTCTGATGTTTATTGTCATTTGTGTTCAGTGAGTAGTCTGTTTCCTTTCCCATTAATCCACAGGTGTTTTAGTGTTTTCTTGGTTTATATACACTCTCCATTTGTTAACATGTTTTTCATCATTTTAGAAATATTCTCCAGTTCGTATTGTTTTCCTTAGAATTGTAGGTTATTTTAGACATGCAGAAGTTCATCATCTTTGAGTGATCGAGTTTTGTGACGCTTTCCTCTGCGAGGCAGGACATGAGTGGTTTTAGGGAGCAGGAGAGCTCTTACTCTGTATTCGATCGCGTTTCCACTGCGACGGTTCTGTGTGTGCGCAGTAGGGGGTTGGGAGCAGCAGCAACCGCGCGTGTCTGTTTGGTTAAGTGTATTTTCTCTAGAGCTGAAAGTTGTTAATTGACAAGCATTGCAGGTAATTTGCTGAACATTTACTATTTCTGTTGTCAAACAGCCTACTTTATGAGGGTTGTAGGAACTAGTAGGTTTGAGTGCCTGGGTCTGTGTACTCGGCTATCTCTGGCTCATGTATCAGATAGAGACTCAATGTTAGGAAATGTTTTCTGTTTTCTTTCAGGTTTGCTTGGCTTTGAGGAGGAGCTGCAGCACCCCTGCCTCACAGCCTAAGGGATGGGCTCAGAGAACAGCGCTTTGAAGAGCTATGCCCTGAAGGAACCACCGTTCACCTTACCCTCTGGACTTGCTGTTTACCCCGCTGTATTGCAGGATGGCAAATTCGCTTCGGTTTTTGTGTATAAGAGAGAAAACGAAGACAAGGTTAATAAAGCTGCCAAGGTATTGTAATAGGTGACTACCTAATAGTTAGTACTTTTTACTGTCATCTTGTTTTCTATTAAAATATGAAATTAATAAACTTCAAAGGGGGTAGGTCATAAGGAATAGTATTTTTATTCATGTCCTTTCAAAATATAGTTGCTTTTACTTCACGGAATGTCTCCAACTTGCACAACAAGGTCAAGTACCATAGGTAAGCCAAAAGCTTTATGCAACTCAGCGTGATAGCTCTTATCATCCTATTTTTTAGTGAGAAAGTTTGGGAGGTGATTTTACATGGCTCATAGAAGATAAAGGGACTTAATCTAGCTTAGGAAAAATGCTGTTAAGTATGGGCAACATATTAATTGGTGTATTGAGGATGGACCTGGAAATGAAATATTTTAGGAACTGTAGCTACTGTTTTTTTCTTTTCCTGAGGCATTTTGATGCTCCCAGAAAGAATGTGAAACTGGAATGTGGGACTGGATGCCCCGGAAAGAATGTGACCTTGGCTCTAGTTCTTGCTGAGGGAGCTTAGAGCCTTAACTTCTGGTGGCTTCAGTTTCCTCCTGCCTCACACCTCCTAAGTGCTCCTCCGGGTAAAGGGTGCCAGTGCCATGCTGGCTGACCTGCTGTCAGGGGACCCTGGCCTCTTGCTAGAAAAAGTGATTCCTCTTTGGAATATAATTCCAGAAAACAGCCCTAGGTGTCTTTTCAAATTTAGTGAAAACAAAGGTATTAGGTGATATTTCCTTGGATAGCTAGCTGCTGCTTTGGGTATTCAGGCATTCAGATTATCTTCAGGAAGGTTCTAAAAAGGCACGCATTAATTAACTCTTCTTTGTTTACTATGGCAGGCATACTTTTCAGATTGATTTGGTATCTTTATTTTGTTAGAGTTATGATCTGTACCTTGAGTCACTTTGTACTATCAACAAGAATGAAACATTGATATCTATTTCACAGGTCTGTTTAAATGGTTTGTACCTTTTTTTATGATTATAAAGGGCTATGTTATACTATGTAATATTAGTAATATAATTTTGGCATTTTGTTTGTCACGCCGGTTCATTATTTGATGTCTCTGATCAGGCATGAAGTTAACGGTTGTAAGGTGGTTCCTGAGGAAAACGTTCCTCTCAGGATGCATTTTCCATTAATGGACTGTGGTAAAAAGTATAGCTGGCTGTTGTATTGCTAAGTAATTGTGCTTTTTGGTAAGACTACGTTTGTCTCTTTTCCATCCCAACTAGGAATTGTTAATAATTTTTTTTGTGATTTTGCAAAAGATAAAATGCCTTGCCTCCCTGTTTTATTAACTGTATGTACAGTTAATATCTGACATACTTCCTGTTATTTGATAAGGTTGCACTTTTTTTAGTAATAATTTAGAGCGACTGTTACTAGTTAAGTACTAGCGATTTACAATTCTTAGGGTTTTTTTCATAAGACCATAAGATTTTTGAAAATTACATTAACCTTTATGGTGTATGTACCAAGAAAGTAGAACAACACAGGTCAGAAAGTTTCTACAGGAAAAAAACAAAGACCTGCGCTCAATGTTTGAGGACTTCCGTGCTGTAGGAATTGCAGAGCTTGAGAGGGAGGATTTTTACCCCCTTGGTATCTGCACACTCTTCTGAGCCATGACTGAGCCTTTTCAAGTAGTTCATACTTGTCTCCTATGTTCTTCAGGCCATTATGTGGCTTTGAATACCTGAGCCATGAATCTGAGAAATTTGAAATGGCAACAAAACGATAAGGAGTTTAGATGTAGGTTACAGTACTTGAGAAATGTATGGCATTGCGTCAGGTTTTAGGAACTTGATTTCTGAGATACCTGAAGTATTAAAACACCATAGGTAGCTTGCCTCACTTTCTCTAGAGTTCAGGCTCCTAGTTCTACCACTGATAGTTCTAATGACCGTTTCAAGCAGGTATAGCAGTGTTTTCCTTACCAAATATTGTTAGGTAGCGATTATACTCTTCCTCCACTGTTGTAAATAAAAACTAACAATCACAGCACACTGTTCAACCTCTGAAAAAGGACGAAATGCAAGTATAACCTTTGGCCACAAAACAACATCAGAAATACTTCAAGTCCATCATATCTTCTCATCTTATCTTGAATTCATTAGCTACAATAGTATATAACTTTCTCACTGGTGATTATGACTCATTTCTAACCAATAGCCTATAAGGAATGATAAATCCTGAGTCAGAACTTGGTTACTGTGGTTTGCTATAATATAATCTAAGTGCTTAGTTAGGGCTTCATGGTGAGTACAGGCTCAAAGAATGATTCCTGAGTGTCTTTATACCAAGCAGCCACATCGCAGTAGGTATATAGATGCTATGTCAGTGCTCTGTTTAGTGCCTTAGGAGACATTATGCTCTTCTCCATGATGGGTTCAGGCTGCTTTGTGGAAAGGTTGGTCAACATATTTGAGAACCACATTGTGTGGGCACGAGAAAGAAATAGAAGGGATGAATGCTGTGCTTGCATTCTGTTTGGAAAATGCTTTACTGCTTTTCCTTAAGTTGACATTTTCTTTCTGTTCCTCTCCCTCTCCAGTCCTTTTCTATGCTATTTACAACCCTCATTCCAGTAAATCAACTTCCCTACATCGTCAGCTTTTAAAAAAATGATTTCCTTCCCCTCATGATCAAAATCTGGCTCTCTTACAAGGCTTCTAAGCGTCAGCTGCTCAGAAGAACTTGGGAAGTATTCCCCCCCTCCCTCAGGTATGATAGGGTCACCAGGTGGAACTGGCCCTTTGCCAGCTCCCACCACAGTTTTCAGACTTCACAGTCTCATCCTTTCTTTAAATATCTGTCAGAGCCTCTTGTCTGAACTCCAGATCTATATTTCCACCTGCCTATTGAATATCTCCACCTGGGTATTCCAGCAGCACCCAAATGCAGGCTTTCCAACATAGAAATCTTTTTTTTTTTAACTTTTTATTTTATATCTAAGTATAGCCGATTAACAATGTTGCAATAATTTCAGGTGCACAGCAAAGGGACTCAGCCATACATATCCATGTATCCATTCTTCCCCAAACTCCCCTCCCATCCAGGCTGCCACATAACATTGAGCAGAGTTCCCTGTGCTATACAGTAGGTCCTTGTTGGTTATTTATTTTAAATATAGCAGTGTGTACATGTTATCCCAAACTCCCTAACTATCCCTTCCCCCCCCCCAGTAATCATAAGTTCTCTTAAGTCTGTGAGTCTGTTTCTGTTTTGTAAATAAGTTCATTTGTATCATTTCTTTTCCAAGTCCGCATATAAGGGATATCATACTATATTTCTCTTTCTCCATGTGACTTCACTCAGTATGACAATTTCTAGGTCCATCCATGTTGCTGCAAATGGCATTATTTCATTCTTTTTAATGGCTGAGTAATATTCCATTGTATATATGTACCACATCTTCTTTATCCATTCCTCTGTCGATGGACATTTAGGTTGCTTCCATGTCTTGGCTGTTGTAAACAGTGCTGCAATGAACATTGGGGTGCATGTATCCTTTCGGACCATGTTTTTCTCCAGATACATGTCCAAGAGTGGGATTGCAGGGTCATATGGTAGCTCTGTGTTTAGTTTTTTAAGGAACAACGTAGAATTCTTTATTCCTTTCCCTTTCTGCATTTTATTCCTAGTTTATGATCTAACCTACAGGCAGTGGGCATTTAAAGACAGAGCATACTTACCATCTTTATCTCAGATTTGCATCTTAGGGGTACAAGGAAGAATATTTCTGCCTGAAGATTCTTGCCCTCTAGTATAGGCATCTTGTTATTTTGTCATTACTTCTTTAACAGAGTAAAATTAAGGCTTTCTCCCTGTCTTAAAACTTGCAAGTGAATTTGAGCTATAGTTAAGAACTACTACTTTGTGTTGTTTTCAAAGTGAAGTAGCAAATTAGAGGTGGAATGGCGATGAAAAGTTAAGCCCCTAAGGCTTGAATTAATTCTCTGGGTAGCTGAGTCATAACTGATTCCTGCAAAGTAGGGATAGTTCATATTCAAAACTAGAGTCACACACTTAACATCTCTGTGTGGGCATAGATAAGTATACATATTGGCACATTATCTAGTACTACTCATATTTAATAATAAAGGTCCTTACTCAGAATCCTTTTTCAAAGACCAGCACCTAGTACAGTGAATGAGATGTGATAGGCATTCAGTAACTTTGGGACAAATGCTTTCAAGTCACTCTCATCTGACAACAGTCACCTTTCTTCACCGGAACAAGAGCGATTGATGTCTTTAATTGATGTTCATTGAGAAAATATCCTAGTTACACTTAGCAGATACCTCTTGTTGTTCCCTCTGTTCTTTGGAGCAGCAGAAGCTTGGATCTATTTGATTAGTAACTGCTAACCTTTCCTGTGAATCTGTGCATAATTTTTTTATTTTTATTTTTTTGCGGTACGTGGGCCTCTCACTGTTGTGGCCTCTCCCGTTGCGGAACACAGGCTCTGGACGCGCAGGCTCAGCGGCCATGGCTCATGGGCCCAGCTGCTCCGCTGCATGTGGGATCTTCCCGGACCGGGACACGTGTCCCCTGCATTGGCAGACGGACTCTCAACCACTGTGCCACCAGGGAAGCCCTGTGCATAATTTTTGCATAACATTGTGTGTGCCAAAGGGGAGTGACAAGTAAGGTTTTTGCTAAGTTAAGAGCTTTGTTCAGAATCATGCAAGAGTTATCCCGTTCTTCATTCAACAAACAAGAAGTCACTTCGGATAAAGAATTTTGCTGGTCATGTAAGGTTAAAAGGATAAACAGAAGCAAAATGGAACATATTATTTATTAATCAGGTGAACATTTATTGACTGTGTATTTTCATGCCAGCACTGAACCAGGTAGCATTCCTTCTGACTTACTAGTATGCCCTGAGTATTAGAAGGAGAATAAAAGAAGATTTAAAACCAAAGAATAATTAGAGCCCTAGGACACAAAAGCTGAATGAAGACTTTTTCCTGAACAGGCGAAAATGAAGTATTTCATGTTTGGCTTGCAAATTATTTGAAATGTTTCTTATAATGAAAATATGAAAGAGGCTGCATAATTTTACTTAGAAACCACAGCTCCAAAGATACCTGTAGGAAGTTCTCTTCATTTAACACACACGCATTCAACCAACCTGCTAGCACAATTCTTGGCTTATCGGGACCTTTGCTGTATTTATATGGGTATGTATGGATTGTTTGAAAAGCTGATATACAAATTAATAGTTTATAATTGCTAGTTTAAAAAATTTTCTTAACTCTTTGTTGTTTATTAGAGTAAATCAGGGGAGGGTAACGCTTCCTTCTTAAGAATAAACAAAAAATCCTATCGGGGCTATCCCCAGAGTTGGCAAAATTTGAGATAAGAAAATAAATTGGGCAAATGAATCCACTCAGAAGATTCTCCTATGATCTTACCTGGGAGAAGTTTAATAGACAAGTGTGAGGTGACTGATATAAAACTTGCACCAGTGCTGGGTTATGGGCTCTTAAACTATCCCATGTTCTTCTGAGATGTTTTGGAACATTCCAAACTAAGTGCTTATTTGTGAAAATGAAACCTGATATTATATTGGGGGCTGTTCTCCAAGTGAAATTTTCCATCAGTCTCCTCCCAATTCGATGATTGGTTTACAAGGCTTCCCCAATGTCCAGTGGATTGTACAGGGTACAGCTCAGAGATTTAAAGTCATGTAATTTCTTTTAGAAAAACTGGGTGATTTGTAAAGAAAACCACCAGTCCAGCATTTAAGTTTTGCTGTAAATACATGATAAGGTTATTACCTGGGTTGGGAATTTTGGCTTATGGATCTCCTAAGTTACTCATGTCAAATTTTAGGGGATAAACAGCATGGGTGGAGATTGGAAAAATCGATCTGGTAAGTCTGTTATAAAACCAACCAGGGAAGGAAAGCAACTCAACAGAATTAACCTCGGGTTCAGACACAAAATTGTTTTATATTTGTCATCCATCTGTGTATACTCTTTGCTAAGAAAATAGGACAAAGGAAAACGGTGTGTGTTTTGCGGGAGAATACTCCATATTAGGAGGTTCTAAAGTGGGTTATCCATACCCTAGGGATTGTGCAGTATGATTCGTTGCCATTTGGGGAAAATATATCAAGAATGTCTATTTAAGTTTACCTTTAATCTTTTATTTTGGTACTTTATCTTTTTTTCCATTTATTTATTTTTGGCTGCGTTGGATCTTCATTGCTGCGCACGGGCTTTCTCTAGTTGCAGCGAGCAGGGGCTGCTCTTCGTTGGGGTGCACGGGCTTCTCATTGCGGTGGCTTCTCTTTGTTGAGGAGCACAGGCTCTAGGTGTGCAGGCTTCAGTAGTTGTGGCATGAGGGCTCAGTAGTTGTGGCTCGCAGGCTCAGTAGTTGTGGTGCACGGGCTTATCTGTGGCACGTGGGATCTTCCCAGACCACGGCTTGAACCTGTGTCCCCTGCATTGGCAGGTGGATTCACAACCACTGCGCCACCAAGAAAGTCCTGGTACTTTCTATTTTGTGGGTGTTTTATAGTAGTATATGTATTTTATATATAAACGTATATATACAAAATATATATTACACATTCATATATATTATGCATAAGCTACAAATTTAACCTTTTTACTGGTGTGAAGTGTGTGAACAAAAACCTTTGATGATCACTTTTCTAGATGGTAAAAAGAAGTTTTAAAGATGGTTAAATATTTTAGTATTTTTTAGTATTCCATTTTAATTTATCTTGACTTGGGGTCTGTATTTCTTTATTTTTTTTAAATGGTTGCACTAAGGACTTCAGTATACATAATTAACTTTTAATAGTCTACTTTAGGTTAGTATTGTACCACAGTCAAATAAAATGTAGAAGCCTTGG
Organism: Pseudorca crassidens; assembly: GCF_039906515.1. Classification (NCBI taxonomy): domain Eukaryota; kingdom Metazoa; phylum Chordata; class Mammalia; order Artiodactyla; family Delphinidae; genus Pseudorca; species Pseudorca crassidens. The sequence goes on along the minus strand of NC_090297.1, from coordinate 125,742,833 downwards.
AATCATATAGGTGTCTCCAGCCCCCAACCCTGCCATTCTTTGGTTACATATATATCAACTGTATGTGTACACTACCACACAGGCATACATATACATCACACACACTGAAAACCTCACCAGGCAGTGTTACAATATTTACTTTACGTAGGTGTCTATATTTTAAATAAGTAAAAAGTAGCCTTCAAATTTATCCTGAGGTTTATTATTTCTGATTTCTGATGCTCTTCCTTCAATCCTGAAGATCTAAGTTTCCCTTTGATATCATTTCCTCTTCAGCTTGAAGAACTTTAACATTTTTGTAGAGCAAATCTTGTAGCAACAACTTTTCTATTTTCCATGATCAAAAATGCCTTTATTTTGCCTTCTTTCCTAAAGGATATTTTTGCCAGATACAGAATTCAGGGTTGATCTTTTATTTTTTCTTTCATTGCTTTAAAGATAGTTCCCCTTTGTCTTTTGGACTCTGTTTTCTTATGAGGAATTAGTATCATTCAGTTCGTTATTTCTCTCCACCAGTGGTGTTTTTCTCTAGCTGCTTCCAACATTTTTTAATATATCTTTGATTTTCAGCAGTTTGATCATAATGTAGTTCTATTTATCCTATTTGGTGTTCATTGAAGTTTTTAAATCTGTAAACTTAAGTATTGGGCCAAATTTGGGAAGTTTTCAGCCATTATATTTTTTAGCCCCAATTCTCTCTTCTTTCTTTTTTGGAACTCCAATTATATGCATTAAATTTTTTGTTATTGTCACCCAGGTTTCTGAAGCTCTGATCTTTTTTTTTTTTGAAATACTTTTTCCTCTTCTTTAGATTGGTTAACATCTTCAGGTTTACTGACTCTTGCCTCTGTCATCATCATTCTGTTTTTCGGTCCATCCATTGAAGTTTTTATTTGTAATATTTTATTTTTAATTTCCAAAATTTCCATTTAGTTCTTTTATGTAACGTTCATATCTCTTCTGAGAACGTCTATCTTACCACTTATCTCATAACTCTTTCCTTTACCTCTAGGGGGAATTGTTAGAGTAGCTGCTTCAAATTCTTTCTGATAATTCTCTCTCTGGTTTATCTGTTGGTCAATCTTGGGTTTGATATTTGTTGGTTGTCTTTTCACATTTTCATGGTTCTTTGTCAGTTTAGTGACTTTGGATTGCATTCTGGGCATTTTGAATGTCCTGTTGCATAGACCTTGGTTCTGCTGTAGTCCTCTGGAGAATATTGATGTTTTTTGTTTGCAGGCAGTCAATCCCCTTGGGTTCAAGCTTCTCCTTTTTTTTTAACTACTCTCCTTCCAGCCTTCCTGTGCATGGTAGTTCAAACCTTAGTTCATTTCTCAAAACTTTGCCATGCTAGTTTGGGTCTGTCCTATGAGTGTTTGGTTCAGGGGTTAGTGTGAGACCTGCGTAGGTATACAGATAACTAGGGCATCTCCTTTTCCCTCCCTTAGCTCTCTCTCCTCTGGGACAGCTTCCTCATACTCAGCCCTGCTTTGGTTCTCCTGGCCAGAAAGATGGCAAGGTTTCTCTCAGAGTTTTAGCCACGTTTGTTGCACTGCTCTGCACCTGGGGACTGCCTTCAGTGCACAGCTGTGAGAAGGGACATTCCCTGAACCAGGAAACTCCCCCCAATGTGTGACTCCCCTCCGTAATCTACGTGTTTTTGTTTACTTTTCAGAGTTCTTAAGTAGTTGTTTTTGGCACTTCGTTAGGAGTTTATAGCAATAATCATTGGAGATCTAGGCTCTTGGGGGGCTTACCCTCCCATAATGGAACTGGAATTCTCTGTAGAGTAATGTAAATGTTGGTAAAGTGACTACTGTCAGAACAAGTCACGTATTCTTCTCTGCCTTTTTTGAAACTTGGGGGGGTAGGTGAGAGAGGTAAGGAGCTGGAAAAGACCTTGAATGTAAGTATACATTTTCTGACTTGACTACAATGTTAATGAAACTATAGTTAATCTTGTTTTGAGTCATTAACTTCACCAACTCTTCTGTTTATATTTTTAAAGCATTTGAAGACACTTCGTCACCCTTGCTTGCTAAGATTTTTATCTTGCACTGTGGAAGCAGATGGTATTCATCTTGTCACTGAGCGAGTGCAGCCTCTGGAAGTGGCTTTGGAAACATTGTCTTCTGCAGAGGTCTGTGCTGGGATCTATGATATATTGCTGGCTCTTATCTTCCTTCATGACAGAGTAAGTAACCTGGACACAGTCTGCCTCACAGGCTTTCATGTAGACCAGGGGTGGGGTGGTGGGAGGAGGCTGATGTATGGGGTAGTGCTGGTGAATTACGGTATCTGTAGAAATCAGAAGTTACTATTCTTATCAGAAGGCTTCCTGAGGGAAAACAGCATACAAGATGCTACAGACAGACAAGTGGTTTGTGGAACAGGCAACATGTTCTTTGTCCCTGGGCAATTATTTGTAGAACTTTATTTCAGTTTACTATAGTCTCTCTCTAGTTTTGGATAAGTCTTTATATAAAAATAGCTACAGCTGGTATTTGTTATTAAGATAAAAGTTTAGTAACATCAGTGCTGCTGATGGACCAACCTTCCTATTTGTTTTCAGGAGTTTTGTTTTTTTTTTTAGATTTTAAAGAAAGAAATCAGCATTTCTTAGAAAGAGGCAGAGTTTTACACACCCCTTTCCATTCAAGTAGGTGGTACCAAAGAGAGATAGCCCCTAACACTGTGGCAGTGTTTGCTATGAAGGGGATAGAGTATTTTGTTTACTTCTTGTCTATTTCTTAACAGTATTATTGAGCTACTATTTGTTAATGGAATTTACATTCTGAAGTATTAAGGCCTTTGGCAGCCCCCCTCCCCACCCGAGATTTAAAAACACCAGTTACAAGTTAGAAGCACTTGAATTTGACTCATCTTAATGTGTTTTTAAAACATTTTCTGTTATTGGGAGACAGAGTCTCCAAATATCACTTTGGATTTATCATCTCTTAAAGTATGTCTAAGATTCACATAAGTAGAATTATTAATGCCCCACTGTGGAGGAATATTTTCTTTGTTGGAGAAATGCATGAACGTGGTAAAAAGTTTGAATAGTATGAGAGTGCAGATAGGGAAAAACAAGTCCCTGCCTCATCCTTGAATCCAGCGCCCTACTTCTCTCCATCGACAACCATGATCAGTGTGTTAGTCCAGAGATATTTCTTGTGTGTATAAAGCAGACATCTCTGTGCTTATTCTCCTTTGCTTTTTCCCAAGCGGAAAAACACCTGCATACTATTTTAAGCTTTCCTTTAAAAATATATATAACTTGGAGTGTTTTATATAAAAATGTGTACATATTTGATCTGGTGGGTAGAATATTTAAAATGCACTTATCTACTGGAATAATTTCTGGTTTGGAGAAAAACATACTTCAACCCTGTTCTCTTTTTCTTCTTCCCTCTCATTTATTTGACTGTACTATTTTTTATAGTTTTAAATTTGGCTCTTTTGTGGTCTGTGGGATATTTCTGGTGGTCCTTATTCCATTTTCCTCTTCTTCAGGCAGAATTTTTTTAATGCCTACTGACAAGATTTCAGGTGAAGTGGATCTGGGTTCGTGATAGAATGTAGGTGAGAAAGAATTTAGAGGAGAAAATTAATACAGTAACCTGTGGGAGCAAAGATAAATTGTACCTTTAAAGGCATTTGAAGCATACAATGTAGGTTAAAAAGACTTGCAAATTTATGTTTAAGGACACTTGTATCTCCTGACTCCAATGGAGATGGGGTTGTGTAATATCTGTGCAGTGGCTTTTACGTCTTTATTAACCTGCCTCACCAGGCAGGGGGAGATAAGCCTTTCTATTGTGTTTTTTCCCTTTTTTCTAACCTCATAATGTTTAAGCAGCCTCATTCAATTTGTCATTCCTTAAAGTTGTAGTTCTGTTTATTATGCCACAAGTAGGAAGACTTGCCATAATTTTTTTTTTTTTTTTTTTTTGGTAATGAGTACTTAGTTTTTTAAAACTTCTACTCAGAAAATTGGAGTGGCAATCTTCTTCCTGTTCTTTTTTTCCAGGGACATCTCACACACAACAATGTCTGTTTATCATCTGTGTTTGTGAGTGAAGATGGGCACTGGAAGCTGGGAGGAATGGAAACAGTCTGTAAAGTTCCTCAGGCCACACCAGAGGTAAGCCAGGTGACAGGCCCTCTTTGTTATTCAGAATTTGGTAGCATTTTGGTGTGTGGTTCTCCCCTAGGGACTTTCCTTCAATGTTAGTGTGGTCTCAGATTCAGAGACTTGACTTTTTTGTCAATGCTCATATCCATAGAATTGTGGGATTTTACTCTCCAGGGGGGGACTAGGAGTCATTTATTCTTTTCTCCTCATTCTATACTTGAGGAATCAGACTGAAAGAGGTCGAGTGGCTTGGTCAAATTTTTAATTAAATGCCCATCCTCTGTGCTCCTGTAGTAGCCTGTACTTAATTTTCCCACTGAATGTTTAATATTGAAATTACCTTCATGTGTCTGTCTTCTTCACCAGTGGCTGAGCTTCTTGAGGGTGATAGTCTCGTATACTTACCTTTATATATCCACCTAGAATGGTGCCTGGCACATATTAGGTACATTAGAAATGTTCACTGAACAGTCGTTCAAGTTGTCCAGAGTCATACACCACGTCTTAAGAGCTGTGCATCACAGCTGCTCCTAGTGCCGCGCTGTGTTGTTGCTGCCTGTGGTACTTCTTGAACAGTAACTTTGTCTGACAGAGATCTACATATTTCCCTCCTGGGTTGAGCAACCTTGCTCTTCTCTGTTTTGTTTCCTGTTTTCACCATTTTGCATGTTGCCACTAGAGTTAACTATTTTTAAAACAGAAATACCACTCCCGTCATAATTTCCCTATTGACAGGGTGGCTCCCTGACTTACTGATGAGGTGGCTCCCCGACTTCCTGGCTCGGCCTAATTTCCCGTGTTCCCTTGTGTGCAGCTTCCACATGGGGGCCTTGTTGCATGTGCACCTTCAGGGGCTCTGGCTCAATTCAAATGCTCCTTCCACCACGAAGACATTCCTTTTTTATTTCTGCCCCTGTTGATCGCTTTCTTCTCAGAAGTCAGCTTACATCTAGTTAGTATACCAGGATGTAATTCTTCCTGTGGGGTTCATCCCAGATTCTTTACCGTGGCATACAAGGCCCTTCACAGTCTCCTTCCCAGCCTACCTTTAGCTCCGTATACCTCTCAGTTATTGAGCTACACTCCGGTTGCATCCTGTTGCACGCATCTCAGCTGTGTTCTCATGGGTGGTCCTCTTTCACCCTCTTCTTTGTGTGCCATTCTGTTGCTGGGATGCCTTTCTTCCCCTGGGTTCTCTGCAGGATGTAAGATCCGGCTGACGCCTAGCTGAAGTCTAGATCTGGCTAAGTCTCCTCTTTGTGAAGCCCTCCCCCAGGCGTTCCCTACCCAACAAGAGTAGTTCCCTCCTAGGCTTCCGTGGCACTCAGCCAGCACACGTTATCTAAGTTCTTAGTTTAGTTCTAGGTTGTGAGCACCTGGCTGGGGACGGGGATTTATTGCATTCATTTTGTATTCCTGGTGCCCTAAATGGTGCTTGGGACACATAAGCTCTTGAAAAATAGTCTTTGAATCAGTGAATGAATGTACTTGTTCTGTGGATGTTGGCTTTGTCTCTGTAGTTTATAAGATCCTCATATATCTCATGTGACAGCAAACCTTATGATTGACTTGACTCAGTGAGCAGATTAATGATAGATTTGTTCTCTGCTGGAGAAGACTTTTATTTGTTAATATCTATGCAGGATGAAAAAGAAGTATTTCTAATTTCCTTATAAGGAAATCAGTTACAGAGATGCCTCTGAACACCAGAGGGTTTCTGTTAAACCAGCTGAAGGGGAAAGGAAAGGGAACTCGTAATTTATTTTGCACTAAGCCTTGCGCCATGCCAGGTACCATATCTGCATTTTTTAGTTATCAAGATTTTAAATTTATGCATTTAATGTGTGGCATTGGTTTGAAGGTTTCATTGCTGCTGTTTCCATTGCTCTTTGCTTTTGTAACTTAATGTAAGAGATCAGTTCACCAAACATATGCTTGAATTACTTTCCTTAATTTATTTCTCTGTCTAGTTTCTGAGGAGTATTCAGTCAGTAAGAGACCCAGCATCTATCCCTCCTGAAGAGATGGTAAGAGGATACGCTTCAGATGTAATGAAGGCTTCTTTGTGTAACTGTGTATGAAACTTTAAAAAAACCTTTCCTCTGCCCACCTCTTTCTTTGCTAAGTTATAGACGCCTCATAATTCCTCTGGCCTTGAAGGCTTCTAAGACTTACTGTATCATCACAGCAGAAAGCCTTTTTCTTGACACTCAGCTTACATTTTTTGGTCATATAGACACCCGTGATAGTGCTTAAAGATAAGAGGTACCTCAGTGTGAGCAGGGTTGGCGCTTCATAGCTATTTCATGGTAAGTCTTTGTACATTATTGGAAGCCATGAGAGCTGAGGAAGCAAGACCCTGGCCCTTTTCTGTGCTTCACCCAACCAGTCATCTGCCTATCTGGCCATTAAGTTGGGATTCCAAGATGTAAGGAAGGGCAATTATTAATATTATGGTGGTGGTAAAGAAAGAGTATATTTACCAGTAAATTCAAAAGCAGCTGCTTTCTCTATATTTGTTCTTAACCACTATAGACATTGACCCCTAAAGACATATTTAGTGTGCTTTACAGGAAATACAAACCCAACTAGAAACTTAAGTATAAACCTAAGACTTGAAATAACTCAGGTTTATTCAAATCAGTACTATGTATATATAGTAGTGTTTTTCAAACTGATGATTTGTGGGTTTTGAATCAATTTAGGGGTCCTGACCAGCATTTTAAGGGAGAAAAAGAAAGGAATAAAATAGAAAATATCATTGGACATCTTGGGTAGTAAAGCTAAGTACTGTCTTTTGAAACTTTTGTTTCTGATATGTATTTATACATGTATGTGAATATGTTGATAATGATAATTATGATAATTTTTTTTCTCTGGTTTGCAGTCAAAAATATTTTTGAAAGCCACAGACATATATTCTGACCTTTTTTCTTTTTGCCCTTGTTTGATATTATTAGTATCATTGATAAATTCTATTCACTAATAGTTTTAAGAGCCTATAAATTAGTGTGTGGTAATATGTAGTTAGCTTTGAGTATAATGAATGCAAAAATGGGAGAAAGTGCTTCAGAGAAAAGTAGAAATGGTTTGTAAAGCAGATCCTCTGGTTTTAATGGTCTTTACTGCTTTTAGCTTCCAGAATTCACAACTCTGCCAGAGTCACATGGACATGCTCGGGATGCCTATTCTTTTGGGACATTGGTGGAAAGTTTGCTCACAATCTTAAGTGAACAGGGTGAGTTGGAGTTATGCTGCTGCATCCACAGAATAAGTAGGAAAATCATCCATGGCTTGTTCTGTATGTATTCAGAGAACTGCAGTCTTTGATCATAGTAAGGAGCTGTTGCTTACCAAGAAAGTTGTTTAGGGCAGATCCTAATAGCAGGGAGGGAAGAAGCTTCGGGTTTCTTTACTTTGCATAGTTAAAAGAATTTTAGGGCTTCCCTGGTGGCGCAGTGGTTGACGGTCCGTCTGCCGATGCGGGGGACACGGGTTTGTGCCCCGGTCCGGGAAGATCCCACGTGCCACGGAGCGGCTAGGCCCGTGAGCCATGGCCGCTGAGCCTGAGCGTCCGGAGCCTGTGCTCCGCAACGGGAGAGGCCACAACAGTGAGAGGCCCGTGTACCGCAGGAAAGAAAAAAAAAAAAAGTTTTAAGTAGGAACTTTGAACTATGGCTATGAATATCATGTTATTATCTTATTAATTGGTATTGGTATTTATGGTCTAAAGACGATTCTTTATCAAGGCAGCCAAAAAGTAAGTGAATGCTGTTATTGATGTATATGTAATGATCTGAAGAATAGAGTAAGATTCAAAGTTTTTTCTTAATTTCTAAATCAAGATTAACGTTTATCTTTTTTTCAAAGTTCTTTTGATTTTTTTCTTTGTGATTTCATTTACTCATTACTTTTTTCTTTTGTTGGCCCTCAAAGCCCAGGCCACTGAACACATAGGTCTCTTCTGAGTTCTCTGGCAGCCTGCTACACTCTCCTCCAGCCACTCCAGGCCTTCAGTTGTCCACCCTTTAAGTGTACTGGGGTCCATGTCTCTTTAGGCCCCTTACTGGCCTATATCTCACATTGCTGCAGCTCTAACGCAGTTTCTTCTTCCCGGTTCACGCAGTGCTCTGCAGTCACAAGCACCATTCAGCTGTCAGCTCTGAGTTGTCCCAGCCTAAACACTTGAGAATTAAACCCTGAGGCATTCTTGGTGGATGATGAACTCACTGTTCTTCACTGTGTCTAGAATGGTGGCAATTATGTACCACCCATGAGAGAATTGAAAATATAGTCATTCAGATAACTTCCTGTGTTCTGTGGGTGAGGAGACCTGGTTGAAAAGGCCCTCAAACCTGCCGCTTATTAAACCTCCTCCTCTGGGCCTGAGCTGAGTTAAACTGACAGTCAGGAAATGAGAGGGCTTCCAAGGGGGGGAGGTACGTGAGCAGGGGCTTGGATGTGTTGTCAGGACAATTTTCTACACCTGTCAAGGAGCTTGGCTTCAGGAAAGCAGGAAGCTGTTCAGCAACAGCCAGGGCTTTGTTTGTTTGGGCTTTTACAGGTTGGTTTTTGCTCTCGTCAGTCTCCAGCTATAGAGGTCCTGAAAAGAGGGAGACGGCATTGGAAACTAACTGTCGCTCTGGATTTCAGTTTCAGCGGATGTTCTCTCCAGCTTTCAACAGACCTTGCACTCAACTTTGCTGAATCCCATTCCAAACTGTCGGCCAGCGCTCTGCACCCTCCTGTCCCATGACTTCTTCAGGTGAGGGCGCCTGGTGTGACACGCTGGCTGCTCCCCACTGATGCCCGCCTGCTCTCTTGTGGGTTATGCTCCAGTGGTGGGTGTTGGAGGACCAAATGCTGCGGTCCTTTTGCTGCTGTTGTTGTCCTTCATTATTAGAAGAGAGTGAATCATGTCCACATGGGAAAATAGAGGGAGAAATTGGGTTGCCTTTCAGCTTCCTATCACAGATAGGAAGTTTTCGAACTCTTTAATTGTCATGGAGGCCTGGGTCTAGAAATTATAGCTGGATTACTTAGGGCTTCTGAATGTGAAGAAGCTAGGCTATGTCCAGTGATTTACAGTTGGAAGTTAATTGAGGAACTTAATAAACATGGCCTTTCCTTTTTGCTGCCATTGTGATACGAGTCTGTTATTGTTGAATTTTAGTTGGGTGGGGGTGTGGAAATGAGCTTATTTTTCTTCAGGCAGAAGATTGTTTTCTTTGTTTAGTGATACGTGATGGAAGAGCAAAGAAGTCAATTTAGTGGGAGGGCACAGTGTAGCTGTTAATACTGTCGCTGGATTCAGATGTTTTTGAACCTCTCTTCCAGGTTAGTTTTAATTATGTGTCCTTTATTTTTTAATTTCCATGACTGCAGAACTTCTGCACAGGTTAACTCCACATTCATGACTTTTATTAGCAAAATCAGTTTTATGTCAGTTGTGAAACTAAAAATCCTATGTGTTTGCAGTCAGAAAGCCTGAGAGAAACCAGAGTGAAGGGAAAGCTAATATTATCCCTGGAGGGGGACAGTTACCTCTGAGGATGGGGGTGTATATTATTAAACAAGGCAGAGGGGGTATTTTCCTTGTAGTTACAAGGGTTTTGTCACTTATGCTCCAGGGAAACTGTTCAGACCTTTCCCAGTATAAGTCTTTTAACCAAGGTATTTCCATGTCTTTTTGGGTGATTCATAGTGATACTTTATCTTGGTATAGAATCTCTACAAAGCAGAATCCTTTATAGTAAATAGATGCTCTCACTACTGTGTGTGATAAGAGTTCTTTAGTAAGAATTATGTGTTAAACAGAGATGGGAGAGGGAAGCCAAAACCACACACCGGCGCCCTGTCCCCCAAATCTGATTGTTACACGAGAGGGGAAAGCCCGGCCAGAGGCGGCAGCAGGAGGAGGAGGGCCAGCATTTCCCGCTGAGGCAGCCAAGCCAACCTCATTGCACTTCGGTTAAGGCTTTGTGCTTTTTCTCTGCCGCTGAGCCAGAGGGAAACAGGTGTCAATGTGAGGAGTGGAGACCCAGGAGGTCAGCTGTCCTGGCAGGGGGCTGCAGGCTGCTGCTGAAGCCTCCTTTCCAGGGGCGACGTTGGCTTGGAGCTGAGTGGCCGCGGGGCTCTCTGGAGACCCTGCAGGAAACTGACCACTCCTCTCACCCTCTTCCCTGCCTGGCTGCAAAAGTGACCAGACAACTACAACGGGAGAACCGAGAAGATTGCTATGACTTATACCAGAAATTCCTCTTTCCCCAGCCCTCTTTAATAGTTTTCACCAAAGGAGACTTGAGAATTAGCAACTATTTTGTAATGGTAATACCATTTCTCCCAGGATAGTTCATGTAACCACCTCCTATTACAACAAAACATTTGGATGATTATGATGATGATTAAAACCACAGTGTTTGTTAGCGTTTGTGTATGCACATGTGTGTGTGGTTAAGCGTGTATCCTCTTGACAGATCTCTTTGATATTCTTAAAATATTAAATTCCTTGTGGACTTGTTCCATAGTATTTGTCTTATAAGCTACTTAGTTATAATAGAATCTTCCAAGTGGCACAGGGGAATGTTTCTTTGTTGAATATTATTGTGGTGTGGTCTGCGGTTATTGCTTCAATATTTGACAACGCCATCTTTAATCTGTTGTCCTGCATCTTTTTTTTTTTTTTTGGCATTTAGGAATGATTTTCTAGAAGTTGTGAATTTCTTGAAAAGTTTAACATTGAAGAGTGAAGAGGAAAAAGCTGAATTTTTCAAGTAAGTTTAGAAAATTCAGGCCTTAAAATGCAGTAACTTGGGTTAAGTCCATGTAATCACTTCAGGTGTCCTAGAGAGGATGAGTCAGACATTTGTTTTCTTAAAGTTTAGTGACATTTCCTATACGTCAGGCTCTTTTCTAGGCCCTGGCATGGACAGTTCTGGTGAGGGAAACAGATACAGACTGATAACCCTTAAACAGTGATGGAGCTTGAGGGGGTCGTCCTGAAAACAACAGAGGACGGGGGAGAAGGAGGTTAGAGAAGAGGTATTCTAGGCAGAGGAGCAACATGAACCGGTGCACAGAGGCAAGACACAGTATGTCTTGTGCGAGGAATGATGAGCGCTTGGGTCCTGCTGGAGGGTAAGGGGTGGGCACCCTTGGACGTGGCACTTAGGAGTATTGACACTATTGGTAAGCAGTGGACTTCAGGCCTTGAAACCATCAAAGGAGTGAAAATGGGCTGTGAGATGGCTGTTTCCCCTTGGGTGGATCGCTCTGTTTTCTATGGAGGGCACAGGTTTATTTCACATAAGACTTGGATCGGTTGGTAGACTGCAGTAGGCCAGGTAGTAAATGTGAAGCCTCATGTAAGGGCAGTGATGGTACAGTGAAGAAGACACAGATAAGAAATATTAAAACAGACTGACAAGCCTTAGTGATTATCACCAAAAGAATTAGAGAATACTGGAGGAGAGAACCTACATGCAGAGAAAATGAAGAATTTGGCATTCAGTGTGTTGGTTTGAAGTGTCTGTGGGACTTCAGGTAGAGATGTACGTGGGCATTTGGGCAGATGGGTCAGAAGCTCAGGAGAGAGGTCTTAAGCTGATGAGCTAGAGGCGAATGTGAGGCTTCATCAGCCTGTAGTTGGTGACATTGCCCCATAGAAAGTGGGTAGCATGAAAAGTACAGTGGCCCAAATGTAACCCTGGGGCACGCAACCTTGTAAGGGGGCCAGTGGGGAGGGAGTGGCTGATGAATGAGACAGAAGCAGTGGTTGGAGGAGATTGAGAGACAGCCAGGAGGCTGGTATTCCAAAGGAGTAGAAAATTTCAGAAAGATAGGAGCAGTCAACAGATACCTGTTCACTTAGCAGTCAGGAGAGCACTGATGACCTTGTCTCAGAGCTGTTTCAGCAGAGCGAATCAAACTGCAGTGAATTGAGAAATGGGTGGAAGGTGAGAAAGTGGACTTTGGGTAAAATCTCCTGAAAAGCTTGGAGAAGAAGAACATAGAATTGCTAAAGAATTGCTAATGGAGTCAAGGAAGGATTTTTTTTTTTCTTTTTAGGAAGGATGTTTTTAAGGCTGGAAGAGACGGGAGCATGTTTGTAGGCTGATGGGACGGAGCTGGTGGGGGACTGAGGGAGGAGTTGAAGATGCAGTTGTGTTGGGGGGCTGTCGGTGCATGGCCCTGGGGGAGAAGGGGGAGTTGGGGCAATGGCTCAGTGGGGGTGACCTTCAATAAGAGGAAGCCCTCGCATCCATGGAACCTGAAAAGGAGCTGGGAGTGAGTTTGGGTGTGGACTGGTTTGTCGATAGTGGCCGAGGGGCTTGCAGGAGATAAAGCATGGTGGGGCCTGTTTCCCAATTAAGGAGGAGGCAGGATTACCTGCTCAGGGTGATTGTATAGTGGCGTTTTACTACTGCCAACACCTGATATCTGTGTATTTCCTAACTAAGTGCTTGTACATAGCTTGTTTTAATAAGTTGAGTAACAAAAGCTAGTATTTTGTTTACCGTGGAAACTTTAGATAATGTAATATCCTACGTCTTTTAAACTTGAGAAAGTACCTTTTATTGACCAGAAAGCCTCTGGCTTATTAGCGGGGAGAGAAGACACTCTTGCTATTAATGAGGGGCCATTTTTTGAAAAAATTTTCCTAGCTTGGATTGGAGGTTGTGTATGTACTGACTGTTTGGCCTTGCCTCACACCTTCTGTGTTTTTCTTAAATACCTGGGGACTGACCTAGCTACAGTTTCTCTAGCTACATTTCAGATTCATCACTTTGATGGAAGTGGAATAAAGCTGCATGCGTCTAAACTGTACAAGTGAGCTGATACAGTGTCACAGCCAGTTTCCCAGGCTTTCCTTCTTTGCCCTCAGGTTCCTCCTGGACAGAGTCAGCTGCCTGTCAGAGGAATTAATAGCTTCACGGCTGGTGCCTCTTCTGCTTAATCAGTTGGTGTTTGCAGAGCCAGTAGCTGTTAAGAGTTTTCTTCCCTACCTCCTTGGCCCCAAAAAAGGTGAATTTTTTTCAAAGTATTATTGGTAATTATGGAGTTTGGGAGTTATTAGTCCATATTTGAGCAGTGCAAGATTATTTCATGGTAATCTGAATCACCTGGGGAGCTTTTTAAAAATTTGCCTGTGCCTGATCCACTGGTTCTGGGACAGAGCAAGGATGGGTAAATATGTATTTTGAAAGGTCCCCAAATGATTCTGATGCATGTCTCTGTTGAATAACCTACCATAACTACTAGGAAGGAGAGGACCGTCAGCGCCAACTCTTGTTGTAGCATTTAACACACTTCCTGGCTTTCCGGATGAAATTGCAACAATCATATCCGTTGAATCTAGTATATGAAATTCCTCATTGATTAGATGTAAGTATATAAAGAGCTGTCGACTCAGGATTCTATTAGAACATAAGGTTTCTTTGTAAATAGTACATTAAGTATGATAGAGTATTTCAGAAACACTTCTACAAGGTGGAGTGTGATTAAGACAGTTAAGCCTTGAGTAATTTGGGGTCAAAAGAAGCACTTCCCTTTGGTTTGGGAATTTAGAAGAGCATTTAGAACGTGTGTGAAGTTCTGGGCTCAGTTTCTGCGCTGGGCTTCGTGCTCCTTTCACCGAAGTGACGCGTTGTTCTTTCGTCTGACCTGGGGAGAAGACGGTGCGAGGGGAGGAGCCCCCCGCCTGCTCTCACCAGCCCTGTTCCAGGCGCGGGTGATCCCCGTGCTGCTGCGGCTGTTTGAGGTGCACGAGGAGCACGTGCGGACGGTGCTGCTGTCTCACCTGGAGGCCTACGTGGGGCACTTCACCCAGGAGCAGCTGAAGAAAGTCATCCTGCCCCAGGTAGGGGCGGGGCGGGCGCCCACAGCGCTCTCCAGGGGAGGAGGCGGAGCCAGGGCCCGCTGCGGGTGCTGGGGGCAGGGGAGCTGGGAGGGAGGGGGTCTTTGGAGCGTCTGGGGAACAGCTGAGAAGGCCTGAGGCAGAACTTCAGTTTAAACGCCTCCTGGGATCCAAAGGGCGGGAATTAAAGTTGCATTTCCAGGCCAGTCACACAGGCAAATCAGTTAAACTAACATATTTGGTTTTCACCTGTTTATAACCTGAAAAACTGTAATTCTGTTTGCTAATTCTTTGGGGGAAAACTAACAGGATTCGTTTGTGGGATGCTTTGTGAACATAAAGTGCAAGTATCATAATTAAATTACTATAAAATAATTAAATTATAACTGAGAGGAACAGGAGATGATTCCTGTCAGTGGTTTTCAGCCTATCAGTCAGCCACCAGGGAGCCTGTTAGATTTGCCCACTCCAGGGCTCCAGGTTTGTATCGGTTTTCTGTAACTGAGGTAACAAAATTACCACAAACTGCGTGGCTTAAAACAAGAGAAATCTCTTCTCTTATGGTTCTGGAGGCCAGAAAGGCAAAATGAGGATGTCAGCAGGGCTTCCTCTGAAGGCTCTAGGGGAGAATTCTTCTTGCCTTCTTCCCAGCTTCTGGTAGCCCTTTAGCGTTTCTTGGCTTGTAGCCGTGTCACTCCAATTTCTGCTTCTGTTGTCACACGGCCTTTTTATAAGCACACCAGTCATTGGATTTAACCCAGTATGACGCATTTCAAGGTCACATTCTGGGTGGACATGAATTTTTGGAAGACGCTATTCAACTCGGTACAAGGTTTTAAAAGATTTTATCGGTCACATGGTATTTTTCAAATAACTTGTTTTTCTATCAGATTAATTTATTTACAAATTATAAGGCCTGGTTTTATGCCAGTTCTTGTGCTTAGGTACTGGGGCCCTAGAGGTATGTAACACACTTCCTGCTTTCAAGGAGAGAGTAGATCGGAAATAATAGATGTTTGTTGTCTGTGTAGCAAATCACCCCAAAACTTAGTGCCTTAAAATGACAATCATTTTATTAATTCTCACGATTCTTTGGATTGATTGGGCTCAGCTTGGGGGTTCTGTTGTTCCACATGATGTCAGCTGAGGCAGCAGTCATCTGGGGCCCCATAACACATCCAGAATAGCCCCTTGGCACCTTGGAGGGGAAGGTTGAAAGGTGGGCTTACCTGGGGCATCAGGACAGCTGGGGCTCCCTCTCCATAAAGCCTCAGGACATTTCAGGGCCCCTATTCCCCCATGTGACATCTCCACATGATTTCCTTAGCAAGGTGTGTGGACTTCTTCCATGGCTGCCGAAGGCTACTAGAAGTGCCCAAGCAGCCTTCTTAAGGCAGAGATTGGAAACTGACAACATTGCTTCTGTCACATTATCTTGGTTGAAGTGAGTCACAGAAGTCAGGCCAGGTTCACCATGGGGTGGTTTTATACAAGGGTGTGGATACTGGGGGTGTGGTTCACTGGGGGCTGGCTTTAGAGCCTAGCTACCACAACATAGCATTTTGTGTTTACATCTGCAGCAGTAGTTGTCACCCTACTTGTAGTTGTTTGTGTCTGAAAATTTAGAAGAGGAATGAAGCACTCTAACTCTGAAATAGAGATACCATCACAGGTCTCAGAATTGGCACTGAGCTGAGGTCAAATAATAAGTAGATACTCAGCATATGAAAGGCAGTGAAAACTCTCAGTGGAGCTACTCCCCCTGTAGGGGAATAACTTGACTGATTTCAGTGTTCACTTTGGGAGCAGTGGAAGATAGACTAAGGGAGTTCAACTAGGAAGTTATTAGAATAGTCCTGCTAAGAGATGACAAGGACTGGGGAAAACATGGCGGCAGTGATTAAGGGTAGAAGGGGTAGGACTCAGTTTCTCACTAGATGGGAGAGTTTTGAGGATGACTCTTGGGTTTTTGGCTTTGGTGGTTTCTTATTTTATGATTACCGTATTCAGTTGATAGAATTCTAACCATGATTTAGTTTACTTGTACAGCTTTGTTTCGAGAAAGTGCCTGGTTTGTTAGCATTGGACCTGTTAGTTATTTTATTGAGTCCTGTTGGAAACCTTCATCTTGGATATATGAGGAAACTAGACCAGAATAATGAAGCGATTAATTGGCCGAGTCATATTGAGAACCCCTGGCAAAGCAAGGACCAGAGCCCAGGACTCCTGATAGCCTTGTGTCTGGCTGGTGCACATGCTTTGCCTGCCATCTTCCTTATATACGTGTTTGCCAATTCAGAGCAAAATCTCTCCTCATAGCTCCATGTGAATGTCTTAGTCAAGATTCTTCTGGCTGCAGGTAACTGAAACCCACTTAAACAAGCTAAAGCAAAAAAAAAAAAAAAGAGAGAGACTTTAATCAAAGGATGTCATTCTGCCTTACATGGAAATCAAGTGCAGCTGGGACTCAGCCATATGGTCTTCATTGCTTTCCTTTCTCTCTTGACTTTTGAAGACCAGCTTTAATTATTTGGTGTACACATGGACAAACATGGTTGACCCATAGCTTCTAAGTTCACTCTCCTCATTTTAAGCAAACCTCAGAGATAACCAGTTTCTCTAAATTCCAGTTTTTGTTACCGGGAAAGAGATCATAATTGGCTCAGTTTGGGGCAGGTGTTATATGCATCAGATATAAAGAAGGTTTCAAGGTCCTATCCTTATGGGTGTATAAAACTGAGAAGAGGCCAAGGACTGGTAACATAGCTCTTAGTGACCTAGATGAGTGTTTCTAAGTGAGCTCTGCAGAATATTGCCAGTCCATGTACTCTTTGTTATGGTTCTGCAATGAGGTGAGTACAGATACGGAAAATTAACATTTAAAACCTTTTTTTTTTAAATTGAGATACATTATTGATATATTCGTTTCAGGTATACAGGAGAATGACTTGATATGTGTGTATATGTATATATATTGCAACTGATCACCACAATAAGCCCAGTTACCACGTGTCACCACACAGTTACAAAATCTTTTTCTTGTGATGACTTTTAAGAATTACTCTGTTAGCAACTTTGAAATATGCAATACAGTATTATTAACTATAGTTACCATGCTGTACATTGTATCTCTATGACTTTTTTATTTTGTAACAGGAAGTATGTACCTTTTGACCCTCTTCACCCATTTCATTTCCTCCCTACCTCCTCACTTCCACCTCTGGCAACCACTAATCTGTTCTCTGTATCTGTGAGCTCATTTTTCTGTTTGTCCTCTGCCCCACCACCACACACACATGAGTATTTGTCTTTCTCTGTGTGACTTACTTCCCTTAGCATAGCATAATGTCCTCCAGGTCGATCCATGTTGTTGCAAATGGCAAGATCTTATTCTTTTTTTATGGCTGAATAGTTTTACTGAGTGTGTACTACATTTTCTTTATCCATCAGTAGACACTTAAATTATTTCCATATCATGGCTATTGTAAATAATGTTGCAGTGAACATGGGCGTGCATATATGTTTTTGAGTTAGTAGTTTTTTCTTCAAAGAAATACCCAGAAGTAGAATCACTGGATGGTATGGTAGTTCTATTTTTAATTTTTTGAGGAACCTCTGTACTGTTTTCCATAGTGGCTACACCAATATAAATTCCCACCAACAGACACAAAGGTTCCTTTTTCGCCACATCCTCGCCATCACCTGTTGTTTCTTGTCTTTTTGATAATACCCATTCTGACAGGTGTGTGGTGATATCTCACCGTGGTTTTGATTTGCATTTTCCTGTTGTTTAATGATGTTGAGCATCTTTTCACATACCTGGTGACCATCTTTCTGTTGTCTTTGGAAAAATGTCTATTCATATCTTCAACCTACTTTTTAATCAAACTGTTTTTGCTTTTGAGTTGTATGAGTTTTTTGGTATATTTTGGATATTAACCTCTTATCACATACAATTTGCAAATATTTTCTCCCATTCAGTAGATTACCTTTTTACTTTGTTGATGGTTTCCTTTGCTATGCAGAAGGTTTTTAGTTTGATGTAGTCCCACTTCTTTGTTTTTTGCTTTTGTAACCTTTGCTTTTGGTGTCAGATCCAAAAACTCATCACCAAGACTGGTGTCACAGAACTTGCTGCCCATGTTTTTTTCTAGGGGCTTTATGGTTTCAGGTCTTACATTTAAGTCATTAACCCATTTTGAGTTAATTTTTGTATGTGGTATAACATAGTGGTCCAGTTTCATTATTTTGCATGTAACTGTCCAGTTTTCCCAACACTTTATTGAATAGACTATCCTTTCTGCATTGTATGTTCTTGGCTCTTTTTGTCATAAATCAGTTGACCATATATGTATACGTTTATTTCTGGGCTCTCTATTTTGTTCCATTGACCTGTGTGACTGTTTTATGCCAGTACTATACTGTTTTGATTACTATAGCTTTGTAATATGGTTTGAAATCAGGGCATGTGATGCTTCCAGCTTTGTTTTTCTTTCTGAAGATTGCTTTGGCTCTTCAGAGTCTTTTGTGGTTTCATACAAATTTTAGGATTGTTCTATTTCTGTGAAAAATGCCATTGGAATTTTGATAGGGCTTGCATTGGATCTGTAGATTGCCTAGGGTAGTATGGGCAGTTTATTAACAGTACTAATTCTTCCAGTCCATGAGCACAGAATATCTTTCCATTTATTTATGTCTTCTTCAGTTTCTTTCATCAGTGTCCTATAGTTTTTAGTGTACAGGTCTTTCACTTCCTTGTTTAAATTTATTTCTAGGTATTTTATTCTTTGATGCAATTGTAAATGAGATTGTTTTCTTTCTGTTTCTGACAGTCCATTATTAGTGTATAGAAATAGTACAGATTTCTGTATATTGATTGTATATTCTGTGACTTTACTGAAATCATTATTAGTTCTAAAAGTTTTTTGTTGGAGTCTTTAAGGTTTTCTACATATAGTATTATGTCATCTGCAAAAAGTGACCATTTTACTTCTTACTTTCTGATTTAAATATCTTTTTTTTTCTTGCCTAATTGCTGTGGCTAGGACTTCTAATACCGTGTTGGCAAGAGCAGGCATCCTTGGCTTGTTCCTAATCTCAGAGAGAAGGCTTTCAGCTTTTCAGTATAATGTTAGCTGTGGACTTGTCATATATGGCCTTTACTATGTTGAAGTATGTTTCCTCTATACCCAGTTTGTTGAGAGTTAATCATGAATGGATGTTGAATTTTGTCAGATGCTTTTTCTGCATTTATTGAGATGATCATATGATTTTTATCCTTCATTTTGTTAATGTGGTGTATTACATTGATTTTTTGCATATGTTCAACCATCCTGGCATCACTGGAATAAATCCCACTTGATCGTGGTATGTGATCCTTTTAATGTATTGTTGAATTTGTTTTCTAATTCTGTTGAGTATTTTGGCATCTATATTCATCAGGGATATTGGCCTGTAATTTTCTTTTCTTGTGGTGTCCTCTGGTTTTGGTGTCAGGGTAATGCTGGCCTTTTAAAAATGAGTTCCCTCTTCTTCTATTTTTTGTAAGGATTTGAGAAGGATTGGTATTAATTCTTTGAATGTTTGGTAGACTTCACCAGTGAAGCCATCTGTGTCTGGACTTTTGTTTGTTGGTAGGTTTTTGGTTACTGAGTCAATCTCCTTACTTGACCTGTCTGTTCAGATTTTCTATTTCTTTATGATTCAGTCTTGATAGGTTGTATGTTTCTAGGAGTTTATCCATTTCTTCTGGTTTGTCAAATTTGTTGGCATGTAATTTTTCATAGTAATCTCTTGTGGTCCTTTGTGTGGTATCAGTTGTAGCATCTCCTCTTTCATTTCTGATTTTATTTGAGTCCTCTCTTGGTGAATCTCGCTAAAGATTTGTCAGTTTTACCTTTTGAATAAATTAGCTCTTAGTTTCATTGAATTTTTTTTCTATTGTCTTTTTAGTCTCTATTTCATTTATTTCTGCTGTGATACTTTCTTCCTTCTGTGAGCTTCCTTTGTTCGTCTTTTTCTAGTTTCTTGAGGTATAGAATTAGTCGTTTATTTGGGATTTTTCTTGTTTCTTCAGGCAGGCACTTATCACTATGAACTTCCTTCTTAGAACTGCTTTTGGCTGTGTCCCATAGATTTTGGTATGTTTTACTTCCATTTTCATGTGTTGCAAGGCATTTTTTGATTTCTCCTTTGAATCATTGGTTGTTCAGTGGCATACTGTTTAACCTCCACATATTTGAATTTTCCAGTTTTCTTCTTGTAATTGATTTCTAGTTTTTTTACTGTCAGAAAAGATGCTTGATATGATTTCAGTCTTCTTAAATTTATCAAGTCTTGTTTTGTCACCTAACATATGATCTGTCCTGGAGAATGTTCCGTGTGCACTTGAGAAGAATGTGTGTTCTGTTGCTTTGGCATGAAATGTTCTTTGTATATCTGTTAAGTCCATCTAATCTAATGTGTCATTCAAGGCCAGTGTTTTCTTACTGACTTTCTGTCTGGATGATCTATCCATTGATGTAAATGGGATATTAAAGTCCCCTACTATTACTGTATTGCTCAGTTTCTCCCTTTAGGGTCTGTTAATATTTGCTTTGTATATTTAGGCGCTCCTATGTTTAGTGCATAAATATTTATAAATGTTATAAATGTTGGATTTGACCCCTTTATCATTATGTAATGCCTGCTTTGTTTCTTATTACAGTCTTTGTTTTAAAGTCAGTTTTGTCTGATACAAGTATAACTTACCTCACCCTTCTTTTGGTTTTCATTTGCATGGAACATCTTTTTCCATTCCTTCACCGTCAGTCTATGTATGTACTTACACCTGAAGTGAGTCTCCTATGACATCATATAGATGAGTCTTGGTTTTTTAATCCATTCAGCAACTCTGTCTTTCAGTTGGAGTATTCAGATTCACCAAGAATTTGGTTGGGGAATTGTCTACAGCCTTCCCACCCTGAATGCATCCGTCTCATCTGATCTCAGATGCTAAGCAGGGTCAGGCCTGGTTAGTACTTGGATGGAAGACCACCCGGGAATACTCGGTGCTGTAGGCTTAAAAGTGCTGAGCTAGCTCTTGGGAGGACTCTGTGGCCTTGGTTTGGAGGCAAGAGTCAACAGGCATCGTGGACAAATCTAAAACCTTTTATAGTAATTTAACATAGTCATCTTATTCCTAATATATTTCTAATGTATTTATCTACTTAATTTCATTTTTGTTTTATTTTTGGAAAAGTATCAGGCTGTGATGGATTGGGAGAAAATATTGGTCCTTGACCAGATAGGTTGCGAGCTACTGACCTAGAACGCGTATCTAAGAAATGAAGTTCACTTGAGCAAGCACAAACTGATTGCAGCCCAACTACTTGTTTACCAGGGGAGAAAGAGACAGGCAATATGGCTGCATACACTTATTACCCAATTCACTCCTAGGTATTACTGGGCCTGCGTGATACCAGCGATTCCATTGTGGCAATTACTCTTCACAGCCTGGCAGTGTTGGTCTCTCTACTTGGACCAGAGGTGGTTGTGGGAGGAGAAAGAACCAAGGTCTTCAAATGCACTGCACCAAGTTTTACTAAAACTATGGACCTTTCCCCACAAGGTAAGAATGATTAAAAGGCCTAGTGTGTTGTTGTTTTAATTTATTAGATTTTAAACATTATACAGATAATGCAGATAGATTGTATTCAAATGATACATAAGGAAAAAGTTAATGATTTCCCTCCCCCAGCTCCTTCTGGGGCGTCTAAGGTAACCAGTTTTAATGGCTTAGTGGGAATTCTTTCATCCTTTTTTCTAAGCCCACAAAGACACACAAATGTATGTTTACACACACACATAGGATTTAAAAAATATATATATTATGCACAATTCTACAACTTGATTTTTTTTTCACATAGCAGCTTATCAGGGACCTGTCTCCAGGTCAGTACATAACTGCCTAATAGTTTTGTTTTATTTTGTTTTTTGACAGCTGCCTAATATTTCATTGAATATAATTCATTCAGTGATTTCCCTGTTGATGGCTATTGCACTCATTTTTGGACTTCTGAGTCAGAGAATATATTGAATATTTAAAATTTTAATAGATAGTGTCAGTTTCCAAAAAGGTTGTAGCAGCTCTTAACACCACCAGATGTTTAAGTTCTTTTGATTTTGATGGCCTGTTAGGTGACAAGCTCTTGATTTTTAGGTACTTCAAGAAATCAAGAGAAAAAAATATCCTTATTTCTGGTATGTTCCCATTGGATGTTACGTGGAAGTAGCAGTAGTTTCTGATCTTTGTAGGCTATAAAAGTCAAGGATAAGAATTTTTTATCAACAGTGTCATTGCTTCTTTGCTCCTTTGTATAACCCTGAAGGATGATGACGTGTTATGAAGCTCTGGATCTCTAATCTGGTTCTCAGTCATAGTGAGTAGATAGCATGGAAAGTTATTAGTAGAAAGGAACTGTCAGATAGACTGCTCTCTAATTTTGATGCCAAGAGAATTTTTAAAGCGACACTGACTTCCTGACGTTTTGAAGAGAGTTCAGTTCTTCCTCGGTGCTAATGAATCAGTGTCAGTGTGGCTCCAGGGAGCTTAAAGAGGGCGATGGAGAAGCTGTCGCCTCCTCTTCAGCCATGAAATGTCCATACCAAACTGAGTGAGGTCTGTTGTTACCAGTTTTTCTTTTAGCAGAGTGCACAAAGAGCAGATGAAAGATTTATATTTCATCCCAGAGGAATTTCTGGCAGGAGGAGAGGGTATGTGTAATTTTGAGATAAGGCTTAGGGGTCAGTCTCTGGGGGCAGATTTACATGTTCAATTAGTAAAAGTCCCCACTCCGAACATCTTTTTTACTTATTGGATGGAGTCTTCTGGTTCTAGACGTTACAGCAGATAAGTTTTTACTAAAATAGATTTTCCTGAAAACTTTGAAACTAATCCCACTGACTTGCCATGTTAGGCTTTTCATCCAAGATGGCTGGGAGCCCTGGTGGCAGCCTACATTCCAAGTTTATAGAAAAGAGAGGCCCTTCTTCTACAGGACATGGGGGACTGCTGGGGAAGGGGCGTATGTAAAAGAGGTACTCTTAGACTTTTATCTTTTTCCTTCTGTTCTTTTACAGTTTACCTGCATGGTCAGACATAAGGGCTAATATGGAGGTTAGTGAAAAGTGTACCTAAGAGAAATAAGTCTGCATGAACAAGAGTTAGGGAGGACAATTTAGAGAAGGGGACATTTTGTAAGAAAAATGAGTAGGACTTCAGCAGGGAGGAGAGTGGCAGAAATAAGCAAGAGGGTGGAGGGCTTGTAGAGGTCAGGCTGCGCTGAGGAGGGGAGCTGCGGCCTGTGATGAGTTAGCCCAGGCCATCCCCCTCACCCTCACTTTTCCAAGGCAGAGGAAGTATTAGGCCAGAAAGTTTGCTAGGATCCTTTTGCGCAATACCCACTCTTGAGTGTGAACTTTCTGATAAGCTGTTAAAGACAACATTTTCTTAAAACACTTTCCTTTTCCCAGTTGGGCATTAAATGTCTGTAACAAGGTTTACCATTTTAAACATTTTAAGTGTACAGTCTTGGGGCATTAAGTACATTCACATTGGTGTGTTTGTACTCTTTTTTCTTAAAAGGAAAGTAAGTAGAATCAAGTATGATTTTAAATAACCACTAAGATGTTTTTACAGGCTGTTAACTTTTATAACTAGGTATCCTAAAGGTTTTGTTTTCTGTCTACTTCAACTGCTCACCTATGCTTGAAACCTTACTGTGCCATTACCACCATGTGGACACAGCCTGTTCTTAAATGCCTCTAGGACAGGCAGTCCCTTCCTTAGTAACTATGTTTCTTCAAATATTTGGAGGTGCCCTCTTTCTGCAACTTATCTTTTATCTGTGTTAAATATACCCTTTTCCCTTAACCATTGCTCACCTAACATGTGATAGGAAAAGAAGCAATTTACTACCCCTTTCATTTTTGGGGTTTTTTTATTTATCTTCAGATTCTCCCACGCACGTCGTCTGCAGCCAGCGCAGTCAGATCTCACCTGTCTTGAAGAACCCCTCCTCTAGCATATTCCCTAAATGTTTTTCTGGCAACGTGCCCATCACCAGCAAGAAGCACATACAGCGAGATTACTACAGTACTCTTTTACAGACAGGTAGATTCATTAAACTTATATAGCTGTTCCACTGCTTGGGTGAATGTTTTCCTGAGTAATAAGTTTAAATTCTGAACCTTAAGGGCACTTTGGGAATATTGAGACTGATTTTTTTTATTATTTGTAATTATGTAGTCAGCTTGGGTCTGTCTTTTTTCCCTGGACTATAGGGTATATACCTGTCTTTTCTTCATAACTGGTGAAGACGTTGCTTGAATTCTTTTTTGCACCAGATACTTTACTTTGGGACTTCTTCCAAATTGTATCATCAAAGAATGATAGTTCTGGAAGATGTTAATAGGCGTGCTGTGAAAGAGGAGTTCTGTGGTTAAATAAGTTTGGGGAATTGAGCACAGAATCAGACCACACTGCACAAGACTTCAGTGACTTGACTGCACTTAAGAAAATCTGTTTAAAATGAGGATATGTTGGGCGAGGCAAACTTATTTGAGCACACAACACTTTTTCAGGGTGTACGTAATTAATATCTCAAGGGTAACATCGCCTGGCTTAGAACATTTTTATCTTTGTTTGTAGACAGTTATGCCAATAAACAGTATGTCTGAATATTTAGTAAAGGATTAGATGCTCCAGTTAGTTGTTGCTTGCGATGCTTCCATCAAATTACGATTTAAGTATTTGTTTAACTTACATCACATCTTTGTTGATTTATGTTCTGCTGGGATATCTCATACTTCAGTGTACATGGATATTTCCAAGGAATTGGATCTATACGTTTCTGTATAGATCTGTTAACTTTCTCCTAAATATATTGCTTGTTCTTAAAACCAACGTTTTATGAGAATAATTCTTGTATTTGTCTCCCACAGGTGATCAGTTTTCTCAGCCTATTAAATTTCCCATCAACGGAATCTCAGATGTGAAAATCACCTCAGGAGACAGTGAAAAGTTCCCGTCGAGTTCTAAAAAGTCTGAGGAGTGGCCTGACTGGAGCGAGCCTGAGGACAAACCTGTCGACACAGAGATTTGCCCTGCAGACCCCCATGCTGCTGCCAGGTCGCCATTCACCGACTTGAATGCAGAGGCGGCGGCTTGGGATGACTTTGAGCCCAGCGGTGTAGATACTGAAATAAACCCAGGAGGTGGAATCACGGCTGCAAGACCTGTCACCTCAGGGGAGCAAAAGGCCACTCCTACTTTGCGTCCACTCACTGAAGAGGCCAAGCCTTTGAAATCAAGCCTACCCCAAAAGACCAGTCTTGCACGAAGCAGGGATGACCCAGACCAAACCAAGCCACCAAAAGTGTCGTCACAAGAAAGGCGCCTTAAAGCTCCATCAGAACTTGGTTTAGGAGAGGAGTTTACCATACAGGTGAAAAAGAAGCCAGTAAAAGACCCAGAGTTGGATTGGTTTGCTGATATGATCCCAGAAATTAAGCCTTCAGCTGCTATTCTTATTTTACCTGAACTGAGGACAGAAACAGTAGCTCCCAACAAGGATAACGTCTCATCAGTGATGCACTTTTCCTCAAAATTTGCTGCAGCAGAAATTACTGAGGTGAGGATTATTAAATTGTGCATAATAGTTTATGCTTCCCTCACAGGTAGCAGCTGCACTGTCCCATTGATAACAAACATGCTGTTTTCCCAGTGAGAGAAAAGACTGATGTCCACAATTGGGTAACATGATCAAGCATAAAATGAATAAGATCAGTTCCTATAAATGGCATCTTTCGTTCCCTAGAAAAATGTAGCAGTGCTTGGGCTAATAAATGGGCCACTTTTTACAATAATAATCTTTTTTGTCTGGAAAAGGGATTAAACCAAGAATGTGGTGTCATCAAGCTGATTTTACTGGCTTATATGGTCCTTGGAACGTTATTTCCCAATACTGTGGTTTTGTAATTCTGGAACCAAAGTAATTCTACTTTTCAGCTTCCTAGTCCAGTAAATTATTTTACTTAGTACAAGGAAATGTAATGTATTCTGGCATCAAAAGACACGCGTTGCGCCCCTTTTAAATTCCTGATCTTTCAAATCTGAACATGATTTGTTTCAGCAGGTTGCCCTTGGCTTGCTTTCTTTTGTTGCAGGGAGAGGCTGCAGGCTGGGGAGAAGATGGCGACCTGAACTGGGAAGACAATACCTGGTGACAACGGGTGTGAGTTAATCTTTAGGAAAATGGATTCCTTTTTTAAAAAATCAAATACCTCAAAAGCAGGCTCTGCAGACAAGAAAACCCAAAAGCATCCTGTTTTTCTCATACCAGGAGCTCTTTTTCCAGTCAGTGCCAACAGAAGTGTGAGACCTGGCGTGCTGGCGGGGAGCCCTGGGCGGTGCAGAGGTTCACAGCCCTTCTCAGAGGAAGAGGCTGTGTGTCTGACTGAGGCCAGTTTCTGTGAAGAGCAAGTGGCTGTGGAAAGGTTGACCTTTACTGCTTTTTTCCAGAACAATTCTGGAAGTAAAGAAAATAAATACAAAAACTCAAGCTGATTAGCTTAATTTTGTGCTATTTCTTTGTCAGAAGAGTAAGCTCTATTATGAAATCAACTTATTGAAAAAATTTTAGCTATGAAGTATATAAATGATTTTAAATTGCTAAGGTTTCCTTAGGCAGTTTATTTGTTTACAGATGTACTATCTGAGTGAGTTACCGACTGTTCCTGTATTATTACCTTGTACCAAAGCTCTTCATGAGATATATCCCCACCATCCTGTTCTCTAAATGTCCAATAAAGACTATTTTAACTAGAATCAACTTTAGAAAAGTTTTATGTGTTAGAAAATGTACAGACATATAATTACATCAATATTTTCATCTATAGGTGAAATGCACTGTAGGATGACAGAAAAAATCATCCAGCTCTTACCTAGCGATAATTAATATGGTCCAGTCCATTCAGTTCTCACCCTAGAATACATGATGTTTTAGCTTATCAATCCTTTCTTGGAGTGTCTCCATTTTTGTCAGAAGCCAGTCTGGAGGAGGAGACTTTTGGAGTAATAACTCCATTGCCTCCAAGGCCGCTGTTGCTGCTTGCAGTGCTGACCTGTACTCTTCCTCCAAGGGGAGCTCGTGACGGGCTCTTTTCGCAGAAGGCTGGCAAATGAGAAAAACAAGTAGTGCCATGATACCCATTCCAAAATTGTAAAAATAAAGAACTTTCCTTTGGACTAGAGTAAAGCTTATAAGGACAAATTCTAAAGCTGTAAAGTTTTATATGAAAATTTTATTCCGGTTATTGGTTCACAAGCGCAGGAGGGCACCCGCCCCCTGCAAGCGTCTGGAGAGAGATGTGAAGGCATTTTTGGTTTGTCACAGGGATTCAGGCTGCTACTACCATTAATGCTCAAGGTTGAAGGAAACTAAGAAGTGCTGCCTTGTCCAGTAACTTCCAGTGAGTATTCTTTAGCCATATAATCTGTCCTTACAAAAAAGCTCCAAATATGAATTTTCTAAATGCCTGCTGTTTTTCTTTTTAATGCTGAGTTTATAATGATGCTTTCGGAGCCAGTTCAGTAAATTGCCAGGGTTTCTAACATCACCGCACCAGGAAGGGGAAGAAGGATTGGGGCCAAGACAGTTTTTATAATCCCTGTCTTCCTAAGGAAGCTCATAACATATAAATTCTTGAGGGCTTATTTATACTACTGATATATTTAACTTTACAGATGTAAGGCATAAAAGTTAACATGTCTTAAAAACAATTTTTTTTTTTTTAATGAGAACTGTAACTTAAATTTACCATTATGGATTACCGTTCCAAATATACTATTACTGCTCAAAACAAGTTTAATATCCTTAGAGGTATCAGATTTCTGCCTTTTAATAGGTAGATGTGATTTCTAGACAGTGCCAAAAACTCTTAGGCTGATTTGATGAATGAGGCAAAGGATCA
Source organism: Pseudorca crassidens (assembly GCF_039906515.1). NCBI lineage: Eukaryota > Metazoa > Chordata > Mammalia > Artiodactyla > Delphinidae > Pseudorca > Pseudorca crassidens. The sequence continues at coordinate 125,714,829 of NC_090297.1, read as the reverse complement.
AAGTAAACATTTTGGAAGGTAAGTTAATTGGTTTTCTTCTGTGGTTCAGAAACTACTGCATTTGTAGCATCACTGGTACAAAGACATAACTTTCCCAAAGGTTACTACAAATAATTGACAGTTATGTTAAGAGTATATTTTGTATGATTTTTAAAACTTTTTTTGTAGTCCCTCCTCTGTTCTATGTGTTGATAAGCTTTCAGAAGAAGAAATGTGATTTTTAAGAGTAGCTACCATAAAACAATTTTACATGTCTAGATCTATTTATTTTGATATTCAGTATGAGGCCAAGAACCATGCTAGTTTCTGTTTTATCAGTAAGTAATAAGGCAGAATTTCTTATTAAAGCTTGATCCACACTGAAAAGCAGTCCATACCTGTAAAGCTGACTTCTTTGCTTCTTCTACAGTAACTTTAGCAAAGGGCTCCCAGAAGGTACCTTTTTCCTGTTTGACACGTTCCACTCTGGCAGCTGCAGTTTCCTCTACAAACCCCGTCTGCCAGAGACCATGAAAAACCAAGCAAACATCAACATTAGCATTCTCTACTCAATATTAAAATGGTGTGATATTCAGAAGGTGAAAAGGCCTGCGTGTTTAAGTGCCGGATGTTAAACTGCTCTGGTTTAGCCTGTGAACTAAGCAAATTTTGGAAGTAAGTTGCAGTCATCTGTAAATGTATCCTCAGTGTAATTGGGGTAAAATTATTCCACAGTGTTCTCCTTCCCTACAGAAAAATGATAGTCTGATAGCCTTTACTGAATAGGGTGAGAAATTGTTAAAAGCAACATGTGCACACACTTACTTATCATCCAGCTGATATGTAATATATGCATATATAAAAATAATGAGACACAGTCCAGTTCAATAATGAGATTATATTAAAAAATTAAGTACTTAAGCATAATTCACTTTCTCCTAGCATTCTAAATTTGTGGTGTAACTGTTCTGTGAGTGCTTCAATTAACCTTTAACTTACATCCTACCACTATCTCTATATAAGTTTCAAAGCATGCACAAATATGGGAGCCATACGATTCAACAGTTTGGAAAGTCACTATTTGGAAAAGCCATGACTGAATTACAGGGGTGAACATGATCCTCACAGGCCTACAATTCTACATGTGAATCTAATTATGATGAGTAACAGGTGAGGGATCCTCATTCTTCATCTCACTGCCTGAATGATCAATGCAATAGTATCCCAAACTACAGGCAGAGCAACTCCAAAGTGTTTTACTTCTGACTTGTAATGAGGTCCCAACTGCTTAATAATAATGTGGGTCACCACTGTGTTAATAAGCACTGTGAAAAATTGGAGCTAACAAAGATATTCAACTTGGTTATAATTTGAAAAAAAAAAGTAACATGATAAAGAACAAAATATGTGCCACTACTATTTTGATTCTATATAAATAAAATACCTTCTCCAGAAAAGATACAACTTTCTTCTTTGTTTCTTCAGAACTGAGACACTGTGGAACTATCTCTTCATGATTTGTTCCCTATTAAAAGATTTGACAAAACTAATTTCAATATATTTCAACAGCTTGCAAAGACAAGTACATGAGTTTTAAGAGCTACCTTAATTAAAAATGCATTTTAAAAGAAAATACTCAGTGCCAGAGGATACTCAAAAGATAATAAGCTCATAGTTATTTCAGGATGCCTTAGGATAATTAATACAATATTCTGCACAAGTGTGGAGCTGTAAGCTGTAAGGACTTCTGCCCAGTCATCCCAACATCTCTGGGCCCCCTTATGACCACAGGCACGCTGCACTACAGTGGGTAAAAGTAACCCAATGGCAGGGTCGCCTTCTCTACAGAACCAAGCTAACAGGTCTGTGTTCATCAAACTCTAGCCCCTGTGATAGGTGGAGATGAAATGTACTCTCAATCGACCCCAAAATAGTGTCTGAGTTAGTACACCTGGTCTGAATGCCTGTTCTGATTGTTACTACTCATAGGACCTTAGGAAAGTCACCTCACTTCTCTGGGTCTCATTTTTAGGTCCTGTAAAATAGATGACTAGTAATATATCCTCCAGCAGAAAATACTATGACTGAGATACAAAAGCAGCTCAATAAATGTTTTTGGAATGTTTTGGAATATCTGAGATACTAAATTATTTTAGAGGTCACTGTGATAGACTGGCCTTCTAATTACCTCAGCAAACTGAGTAAACGCCTCCAAGGAATGTTGTTCTAGTAGCCAATTCCTGTCAGCTAGCAGTAAGGCAAAAACAGAAGATAGGTGGGGCAGAATTTTGTCCTAAAAAGAAAACCAAACCTTATTAAATAGAGGAAAACCTCAGCAGAGTACACTGATTATTCTAACGTTGTCAAATTTCCGTAATTCTGTCCCGGTGAACACGTGTTAAAACATGTTAAATCATGTCACTCTTTCGCTCAAATCCTTCCAGTAGCTTCCCGTTTCCCTCAGAGTAAAAACCAAAGTCCTCACCACAGCCTGCAAAGCCCCACTGCCTCTGCGTTAGCTCTCCTATCAGGCGTGCTCCCATCTCAGGGACTTCCGTTTACTATTTCCCCTGCTCTGGAAATGCTTTCCCCAGATACCTGCTTGGCTTGCTCTCTCAGCTTCAGGTTTTACCCACATGTCACCGTGGTGAGGACTCCAGTGACAAAGTTCGATTTAAGACTCTGCCCCCGTAACATACACATTCTTTCTTCCCCTTCCCTGCTTTATTTCTCTCCGTAGCATTCACCACCATTTAGTACACTACATATATCCCCACTTTATTAGTCTGTTGCCTCACAACAGTTGAGAGTCAGTATTTATTAGTTTCATTCATTACTGAACCCCCAGTGATTAAAATAGTGCCTGACACATAGCAAGAACTCAAGTTTTTTCTTGAATGAATAAATGAATCAATTTCATCATGTGGCTTCAAATGCCTCTCATATGCTGATGAATCCCCAAAATTTCTTCACACCTTAATTTCACTCCTGGGAATATGTAAGGTAATGTCTGCTAATAAAACATTTGTTCCATAGGTTCTGGGCCCATTAGGGTCAGTAGTTATGCACTAATGAAGCAGCATTTTAGAATACATTCGTTTTATGCTAAAAAGAAGATAGCTCAAATCCAAGTATCTTTGAATACTTTTGTCCAGAGAGTTGAAAAGAAGCTGGCGAGTACACACTTATCTCATGAGACACCTTACGTGATGAAAACAAACGGTATGGTATTGTTTACCTGTGAACAAGAGAGCCCTTTAGAAACTAACCAGTTCAATTTTTGGTTTCAAAGGTTTTAATCAACACGTACTGAGATAATGTCCGTCCATCATGTTTTTGCTCAAGTTAACGTAAAAAGTTCTCATCACTGAACTCTTTATAGTGTAATGTCTCCCGTGGAGGTGGGAAAAAAAGGTCAACTGTCTAGAATTGTTGTTTTGACCACAGACAGTAATAAGGAAGAAAAAACTCAATTTAGGAGGAAGACCTCCTTTTGCTGTGAAGCATGTCTTAAAGTTCAGTAGAAGTGTATTGCCAGGCCTTTACAGTTTTATAAATATCCATTTGTCAACTCTATATATACTTTGCAACATTTTCAAAAATATCGTCTTAAACAAACAGGCTGCCTTTCATGGATATAAAACCAAGAGAATAACTTTTATAAATCACCCCATTTCCTCATTATACACCACTCTCTAGAAGACATAAATATGTTTTCCTTCCTCAGGAACTTTGTGTGCTAGAGCCCGACTAGAATAAATCTCACACCATAGCCAACCCTATAAATTACTTGTATGTCAACATATATTTTTCTAAAAGTAAATAAAATGAGTTCTATTTTGACAGTTACCCTCTCTTCACAAAATATATTTTTCCCCCAATTTTCTTTGTCAACAATCCACAGAATTTCAGAAATTAAAGCCTGAAAATCCATCAGTAATTCTTAGAGATTTTGTTAACATGGGAACAAAAGAATTAAGAGAGTATTATTACCTGGATGGCTTGAGGTATAAAAAGTTTTCCCAGGGAAGACAGAAAATCAAGAACTGCCAAATGAACATGGTCAGGAGGCTCTGATTTGAGTAGTGAGGTCTGCAAAGTTATTACCTAAGGGCACAAAGACCAAAGAACAGTTATAAATGAAAACAAATGCTTTGTAGAGACATGACTAAGATTTTGATGGGTATGTAGGAGGGGAAACAAAACCAAACCCAGGACAGTCGAACATTCCACAAAGCCTACACTTCACAGGTGGAATTTTAATAAAACAAAATGACTGAGTCAATCATTACAACATCAGTCCTACCAACCACTGTAAAAAAAATGAAAAATCCATGTGTTTCTGAAAAATGATATACCAGTGCTCTTCTTTTAAATCTTCAAAATTATTTTGTATTTTAAATTCTAGAGAGAGAAGTTCATTATTTAAAACATGGGTTGGCCAACTTTCTGTAAAGGGCCAGATGGTAAATACTTTACGCTTTGCAGGCAACGTGTTCCCTGTCACATATATATACATACACATACACACACACACATTTTTTTTAACCTTTAAAAATGTAAAAATCATCCTTAGCACTTGTGCTGAAAACAGGAGGGCAGAATCTAGCCAGGAGGCCATAGTTTGCCAACCCTTGGTTTAAAGGAGCACTGAGCTAGTCTATAAAGGAGGCAATATCTAAATGAAAAATTATGTTGAAATTTTAAAATGTTATTTGGAGTTTTTGAAGATAGGCAAAATTATTTACATTAAAACGATCACTATTTAATTTTTCAAAAACAACTAGAATCTTCAGAATCAACATAATTTGAGTCAATTATTTTATTATATTCTCATTCTCTGTAATTACACATAATGGTAATTTAAAATATACCTAATTAGTAAATATTTGTTAATGCTAAGTTCTTCATGTGCACAACCAGAAACCAGAGTTACTAAAAACGAAGTGTTGCTAGTCTCACTCTGCAATATGCTGTGACAGGGTATTACTTCTTCTGTCATCCTCCTGAATAGGAAAGGTTAGCTTTACCTCGGGACAGTTTTTGTTTCTTAAGTGACTGTAAGCTTAAGCCACTCCTGAATTTGGGGATCAAGTCTGTCTAGTATGGACTCATTCCAAAGCCTCAAATCACTTCAGGTAAGATGAAGGCCTTCTCCGTTTTTCCCTCTCTCCATTGCTTAGAATCTCCAAAAGCGAGGCATACCTGAGGCAACACCACACGGATCCCCCAGTGACCCCTGTTCTGCCACGCAAGCTGGGGGCCAGAGAGAAAATTCAGTAGTGCTCCTCCTTAGTCATTTTATTTCTTCAAAGAAACAATGAGGATTATCCTTAAGTCCATGGTGGTTATATTCCACACTCCCACAGCTGCTGGCATGCCTTTGAAAATGCTATGAATGCAGGGTTCACACGTAAACTATGACTCCTAACCTCAGGGATTTTTCCTGAGCAGTTAGCAGCAACAATGAAAAAGGTCTGACTACTCAGCATCAAGGAGATAAGAGAAGAACAGATAACTTGCTCACTATTCTTACCTGACTTATCAGCTGAGGATCTAGAGTTTGAATGAAAAATCCCAGCAGTGGAAGTAAAAGGCAGAGTGTCTGTTGAACATAAGGTTGACCTGTTACCTTAAATAAGAAGCACAAAATAATTTTGGTGAAAATTTTCAATTACATGAGAATAGCAACATTTGCATTTATTATATATGCTAAGCACTTTATTACCTCACTTATTCCTTATAACTGTGAGATAGGTATTATCACTTTAATAAGAAAAAGGGGCAGAAAGGTTAAATAATTTGCTCTAGATCACAGAGCTAGGAAAAAGCAGAGCCATGTTTCAAACCAAGATTTAACTCAGATGGGGATCTAATTACTTTTATCTGTCACTGAAAAAGCTTGCTTATTCCTTAGTCTCCTTAGAATTCCATTTCTCCTCTCCATAATTGTTTCTATCATGATATTGTAAGCTATATCACCAAGAGAGGTCCTCAGTGAATATTTATTGAATGATTTTTAAGGATCAGAGGAAAGTACTCATTGAAGTCAAAATGCTGCAGTAGTGAAATCTGACCTTAGACATAAACTTTAATGATAAAACATCATCTGCAAAACCATTTCTATTATTTCCCAAGTGTGAATGTTGCCTTCAGCTTCCATTGACTGGGACAACCAGAGGTCACACATTTATTTCAACTTAAATGTCATATTTAGATATTTAACTAAATATGATTTCTAAACTACAATGATCTGTGGAACACACATCATTCTAATTCTAGCCTGATCATCACTTGGCTTTCTGGCTTTTCTGGAAAAGAGTAATACCAATTAGCCACATGCATTTACTTGCCCCTTCCACCTTTAAGCCACACCACTGTCCACTGCCCAAAAGATTTTATAAAAAGACCCTGGAATAACAAACAAGCTATACCAACCAAAGACAGAAGAAAACAATAGAAGAGATTTTTTTAAAAAATAGGATCAAACTGGTCTTGAAAATAGTTAGCTAGAACATCACTTTCAGTTCAGTAGGTTCTAGTTTTACTAATATAATTCTATCACACTTTTTCCTTTAAAAAAAAAAAATTATTTATTTTTGTCTGTGTTGGGTCTTCGTTTCTGTGCGAGGGCTTTTTCTCCAGTTGCGGCAAGCGGGGGCCACTCCTCATCGCGGTGCGCGGGCCTCTCACTTTCGTGGCCTCTCCCGTTGCGGAGCACAGGCTCCGGACGCGCAGGCTCAGCGGCCATGGCTCACGGGCCCAGGCGCTTCGCGGCATGTGGGATCTTCCCGGATCGGGGCACGAACCCATGTCCCCTGCATCGGCAGGCGGACTCTCAACCCCTGCGCCACCAGGAAAGCCCTATCACACTCTTAAATACAACTGGCTGAAAGAGTACCAGTAGGTATTTTAAGTTCTAATCACAAGTTCTACGAAGAACCTAAAGAAATTACATACAGGGCTTCCCTGGTGGTGCAGTGGTTGGGAGTCCGCCTACCGATGCAGGGGACACGGGTTCGTGCCCCGGTACGGGAGGATCCCACATGGGCCCGTGAGTCATGGCCACTGAGCCTGCACGTCCGGAGCCTGTGCTCTGCAATGGGAGAGGCCACAACAGTGAGAGGCCTGCGTACCGCAAAATAAATAAATAAATTACATACATTTTACTCTACAGGGAAATTTCAGTATTATTCTTTTTTCAATATTTTATTTGTTTTTCAGGGAAATGATTAGTTGCTTTCCTTACCAGTTTAATGTTTAAAAGAGCCCAAAGCTGACTCCCAACTTCCTTAACTGCAGTTTGCTGTCCCATATCCAGAGCTTCACTAGCAGAATTACATACAGCAAGCAAAGCAGAGAGCACTGTGTTCTAAAGGGGAGAGACAGGGAAAGGACCTGAGTTTAGATACCAGTCTAAAGAAGCTGGAACCCAATTACCTGGAGGTTTTCAGTTACTTACAACTCTTCATAAAAACCCATGTAGAGTTATATTTCTAAGACCCAAAACCATCTCTTCAGCGATTTCTTTAATACATGTATATTTTGCTAAAACTAATTTTCCTTATACACAGAAACATTTGCTTCATTTTTCTAAATAAAGAAACTTTTTTTCCTTTTAGGTTGAAAATTTAACAAAATGTAAACACCATCATATTTTAATAAATAGGTTTGATACAAATGGCCAGTACGGTCAAGCTAATTTATAATCTTCATCAACTAAAAATTTTATATTTTTACATTATATACTTAGCAGTCTTTTAAAGTTACCAGATTATTGTTGCTGCTGTTTTATAAACTTTAAAATTTTTCAGCAACACTGCATTCAATAAACAAATATAGTACCTAAGTACACTATCTAGAATTTGAAACTAAAGACAATTTTCCCTGGATTCGCTCTTATCTATATATCACATCTCTCTCTGACTGGCCAGGAATGGGGTTGGTTTGGGCGTGGTAACAATCAGTAACCTTGCCTTTCATCCATTATACGTCAACAACCACACTTAATTTTATGTAATTACCATACAGCTTTTAATTTATGATTTACTTATTTCCTTTTACAAATAAGCATGTTAAGTGACCTGCTGAACTAAAGTTTTGGTCATAGAGCAAAAATCTGCTGAATTTTAGAAAATAGGTGCTTTTATTTTATCTAATACAAAAGACGTTTTGTCTTTACTATAGAAATCTGTGCACAATAACTGCAACATCTGAACAAGTTCACCTACTCCTAACTAGGTAATTAATACTTTTCCCAAAATAAAGGCACATAAAAATTTATATTCCCTTTCAATGTATGTAAATGTTTTAAATTATCTTGATGATTATGGTCAAGTGCCATTATGTAACAGAGTATCAGAACATTTACACTCATTATAGAAATATAAGTCCTGAGAAAACCCTGAACTCATAATTTAAAACTGCAAATAGGTCCTCATCCCCTTGAATGCCCTGTCTTCATCCTTGCTTGATTCTTCTCATCACAAACTGATATATAATATATATTATGAATATATATATTTATTACTTCTCTGTCCACAGCTAAGCTAGAATGTAAGTCCATGAGAGCAGGAATTTTTGTTTGTTTTGTTCCCTGATATATTTCCAATGCCTAAAACAGAGCTTGACACATATGAGCATTCAAAATATGAATGAATGAATCAAAGAATTAGCAAATAAACACTTAACTACATGTACTATATTCAGTTTTTTAAATGGTATTTTTCTTTACTTACAGATGAATTTCTTTTTTATTCCATTATTTTAAGAGGGAGCATTCTAAATAGAAAGGTACATAAAAGCTCTGAAGAGGTTTGCATAAAATGAGGGTTGTACATCAAATAGAAGAATCATGTCTGCCTAATCCAGAGATAATGTCAGCAAAAATACTACAAATAAAGTATTTCATAATGTGTTTCATGTTGTTCCAATGTGTCTTGAGCTACAGACACTCTCCCCCGCTAACATTTACATCAATCAAGATAATAGTAGTTTCTCAAAGACTCGTACAATGTAGAAATCTGAACCTCTTGCTAGATTCTAACCTGAGGGCACAAACTGCCTGTCTTTTTAACAGTACATCCCCAGTAACCGAGCTTAATAAACAGCTACTGAATGAATCAAGGCCATCAAAATTATCTTACCAGAGACTCAAGTTCTCCCAACGTTCGACTGCTGCTTAGCCACTTCCTGCACTGTGCAGTGCCTGATCTGCTGACCTCAAGTGCAGTTTGTTTCCTAAGCTCAGCAGGTAATGCCTGAAAGGAAATATATTGCCACAGAAGCAGATTTTCTGCTTCTTTTGGGGAAAATTTCTGGATAAACTCCACCTGAAACAAATTGTTAAAGAAACAAAAGTAACATAAAACAGTCTAGTGAATGGATACACCAAAGCTAAGTATTAGCTTCCATATTTAATATTTTTTAAAAGTTTTTAACTGAATAGCAGTATCACAAGGCACCAGACCAAGGTAGCTTAAATGAACACACATTTTAGCCGTTATTCTTGTTGTTGCTGCATTTGTTTCCAAAATGAAAAACACAGGTTAAGTGGAGCACAATATAAATGCATTAAGAAATGTTAAATAATGTATTTCATTATTAGTCACATCAGCTATTTTACATGCTCCTACCCAATAATTCTATTTTTTCCTAAGAATTTGTATACTCATCACCTTGCACAGCTCAATCAAAAGTAATATTCCCAAATATGCCAATGAGATTGATTTAGCCAACTTTTGTGGCTTACTACTCAGCTGATGATCATAGAGAACTTAAAGAAGCAAAGGTCATAGGTTCAGTTTTCCAATGGGCTAGCCGCCAGCTCTGTTCCACTTTAGACAACATATGAAACTCATTCACAAGTGTTCAGGATAGTATGGTTGGCAAATCCATTCTACCACTGAAATAATTCAAAGTGCTTGCCAGGTTAATAGGAAAACAGAACTGTTTTAAAACGTGTTGTCAACAGACTAGATAAAAATGGAAAACAAAAGTTCTAAAAAAAAAAGAGTTAAAATATTAAATTAGTTTCTGGTGGAAAAACAGCAAAAACTGGTACACTTACTAATTTAGGTATACTCTAACTAGGAATATTAATGTAATTTTTTTAGAAGAATAATTCAATTTACAATCCAAAATCTACTCGTTGAATGAAATTTTTCCTACATCAAAAATGAAAAAAAACCCTACTACATTAAATTTGACTGAGAAACTCTTCTACGTTATATATTTGAATGTTATTTTGTTTAGAGAAAATATTTAGCTGTCAAAACAAGGGAAAACTCATGTGGCTATCTTTTGGGATAGCTGATAAAGCCAGAAAAATGGATCCCTTCATGAGCTATGTGTCTATTATAATAAGCAGCTTTATTCATGAAACCAAACTGCACCAGGAAAGCCAAGAGAATTGTGCCAATTAATAAACACCTGTTCAAACAAGACCTTTCTTTATAATAATGAAGTCCAGTGAGTGACTGAGTTCCCTTCCCAAAATAGAACTATAAATAATAACATCCTGGACAATATTAAAGGGTAGGTGTTGCCAAGATTTGTTACATACAAAGACTGATTGATTGATTTACTATTCTGAGTTTGAAAACCTTGGCCTCAACACAATTTCCAAGATTTAAAACTGCGAGTGCTGACAGTTCACAAGGAATGAAGCATAAGGGGATGATGCGCAGAGCATTATGACTTCCCTCCTTAACACTAAGAGAAAAAATACAACAGTGGGCTTAAAATGCAAATATATAAAGTAATCTTTCCTTTACATAAATATGGTAGAACAACTAATGTGCTTAAATCAGGCATATTATATCCTTTCCCCTCAGGTAACCTCCTGGTACTTTTCCTTGTTCCTCTAAAACAGGAATATTGTTAATTTCACACACTAAAAGAACAATAGGATATGCAGTAATTACTCCCCATATTGAAACAGTGGATACATCTTAATCACCTTATATACTTGCATTCCCCCCCCAAATTATTATCTATCACAGACACCATACTTTTTAAAGTAAAACACCGCTATACTGAGATTAACTATTTTCATTTATGTTAATGCTGCATCATAGATCCAAAATCTGGGTTTTTATTTCACTATCTAAAAAGACACCATCTTGTATGCAAAAGAATAATTATTTCCAGCTATACTGCCTGCCTCTCCTTTTCCCCTAGCATGTGCTCTCTCACCTTTGCTCTCTATTCCTGCCCACTCCCTCCCAGTTCACCCTTCCTTTAGCATGAATCTCAAATGCCACCATCTCCAACAGCTTCACCATTCATACCTGTTCCCACACCACACGTCCCCAGTAAACACCCAACAAAACCTGATCTGCACCTCAGTCTTGACACTCATCACATACTACCTTTTATTATGAGTGTTTTTATAAATTTATAATTTCTACTAGGTTATATGTTCCTTGAGATGTCATGATATAGTGTAGTGGAGTCCAAGTTTTTTATTTTAAGCAACAAAACACTATTAAAAATTTGTGAGCAAGCTTTGTATGTCTAAATAAAAGCAGATTTCCTAGGGTAAAAGGGAGTAAGGAGGCAGAGTCAACAGCCCACAAACAGAGGAGGCCCCTGAAGTAGCTGCATGAAGACTGAAAAGAACACTGGAGCTGTGGAAAGAGCACAGATCTGCGAGCAAGACAGATCTGATCGGAATCCCAGCTCAGTCATTTATTATGTTTGAGTTTGGGGTAGTTAATTTCCTTGAGTTATTATTTCTTCATCTGTAAAATGGACATAATATCATCATCTATCCCACAAGGCTGATGTAAGGACTAAAAGAATTGAAGTGCCTAGTACAAAGCCTGGTCCATATTTCAGTCTCAAAAAATACAGGTTTCCTCCCTGCCTACTTGAAGAAGAGGGATCAAGTCTTAAGAGAAGAGGAAAAAGAGCTGAGCATGACAGAAGAACTAACACTTGTTAAATGCTCACTTGATGTATAATATATATACATTCCCTATCTCCTCCGGTCTCACAACTGCCATCTGAGTAATAGAATTTCAATTTTAGGATTAACTAACTCTCCCAAGGACTCTCAGAACAGGGATTCAAATTCAGGTTTGTCCCTCAATTCTTAGTACAGTAACTTGACCACAGCAGGAAAAATCAGTATTTGATAACTGAAGGAAAAAATTAAAAGTAACTCCTCATTTATCTATAACTTACATATCTGATAGCTGCAATTATTTGGAAAAATTTAAAAAACTGAGAAGTATGTAAGAGATCTCTAAACATGGAGTTTATCTATAACAAAGCTTCTAGAACTCAGGGCTAATTCATTCTGAGTTGTATTATCCTAAAAATTAAAATTTCACAACCCTGGGAAAAGGATCTTATTCCCATTTTGTAAGTGAAAAAATTGAGGATCTCTTCCAGACCCCACTTCTTCAGGAAGGGCCTCCCAGTTAACAGGGCTTCTAGGAAGAACAGTGTACTGGAAACCAGGAGTAAGACATTTGATAGAGGAGAGAAAGGTATTAAAATTCTAGGAAATCTGGAGCAGACAACTCTTGAGGAGTTTGGGAGGGAAGAACAGCAACCCTAACATGTTTTCTAGAGGGCTGTGAGGTGGGCCTGGTATGCTTTTTGCCTTGGAGACACCGGTAAGGAAGAAAGCTAGGAGGTCAGTGTGGTTCCTCTGGTACCTGGCCAACCTCTCTCAGGCAGGAAAGCAGGCATGGGCTTGGGGCAAACACTCTAGTCAGAAGTAACTCCCAGCATTTATTGAGCATCCTCTAAGCCTGGTACTATTCTAAGTGTTTTGTATATATTATCACTAAGTCCTTACAACATTTTTCAAAATGGTTACACATATCTGTCACTTTGTAGACAGGGAAACAGTTTCAGATAGGATGACTTGCCAAGGCACTAAGGCCTGTAACCCCCTTCACTAACCCAGTGTTTTCCCAGCTTGTATCCATGTCAGAACCATGTAGGAATTTAATAATAACAATAACAACAACAAGTTAATGAGCCTCACCTCACAGCCACCACTCTATACCCACTCCATTCACAGGTTTAGGTTCCGGAACCTGTCTTTTTTAAAAAGCTCCCATAGGAGCTCCAAACTGACTAGTCCAAGGGACTATGCAAGGCTACACAGGTTCCTGTAACTGTACAATCTCCTCTGTCACAGCAGAGTTTGTTTTCCTCACAGTAGCAAACAACTAAGGCTCATCATACTTTGTTTTCCCCAAAAAGTTCAACTTATTTACTTAAAAAAAAAAAGGTATCATTATCATTAAGAGCATAATTAATATTCTAGTTCTTCAAAATAAGTTAAAAGGGGCAGAGGATATAGAACCACTTCAAGTATCTTAAATTTATGAGAAACAAGGAGAAAGAAGACAGAATTACCAATAGAATGATTATCTGTAACTTGCAGCAAAGACATTAATAAGGACTCTCTCCTTGACCAAACTTAAGTCAGGCTTTTCTTAGCCCTCCTCTCAAGTAGCCTTTGACCTCCAGCTTGTGTCCATCTTTTTTGGGCCTGCATCATCCAAGTTTAGCAAGAATCCTGCTAAGTCAATTTAGAAAAAATCCCTCACCCTTGGTATCTGATCATCCTGGTCTGTGTTCAGCAAGAATCCTGTCAAGCCAGAATCACCCCTGACTCCTGATGCTGCTTCTTAGTAATTTTTATCCACTGACCCCCACCCTGCTCCTTGATTATAGATCCGCACTAGTTTATGCTGTATTCAGACATAAGCCCAGTTCTACACTGAAGTCTCTTTGCTCCTATTGCAACAGCTCCGAATAAAATCTGTTTTTATCACTTTAACTACTGTATAGCTCTGGCTTTTCTTTAACATCAAAATCTAAACACACCTAAAACCAATAACCAAAGCAATGAAGACATTAAAAATTTATGTTCAGATCATGTCAGCATTTAAATGTAGAACAAATGGGGGTCAAAAAGCCTTCCAAAGTATCTGGATCCAATTCTCCTCAGGTGCTCAAAGACAGTGACGCAGATGGTATCCTTGCCTGCTGGGGTGGGGTCATGAAGAAGAAGAGGCGCCTCAATAGTACTGATAGGCTGGTGAGCTGATGACATTCTCCAGGGCAAGATTTTATCTGGGAAAGGCAGGAGAGAGAGGAGAGATTGACTGACTTAAACTCATAGCTTTTACAAGCTTTTATATGCCAAAATATTAACAGCAGCTCTTTCTGGGAAATAACCTGGGTAATTTTAATTTTTAACTTGGAGCTTTTCTTTATTTAATTTTTTCCCTTCCATGAACCTAGATTACTTTTATAATGAGAAAACAATTTTGGTATTACTTAAAAACAATACTTTGGAATTTCTATTTCTAATTACCATTTTGATTATAACTTGATATGTTAATTCCCCTGCTCAAAGATAATTCATGGAATTGTTTTAGATCTAAGCACAGAAGTGCAGAGGTAAATCTCTATAAGATGGAAGCTTCATTAAAAGATTTTATAAATTCCTATCATAATGTACTAGGAGAGCTTTTATTTAAAGTAGATACAATACACAAAACATAAAAATCACTCTTTGTTTTGTGCAAGATGTGTTGAAGATTTAGTGAAGTAGGTAAGTGCTCCAGACCATTAGCCATGGAGATACAGATGTCAGGCTGTCTGGTTATCATACACCTCACTGGATTTAGTCTACCATATCCTTATGAGGTAAACCAAGAAATATATGACACAATGACTCTACTAAAAGACAAAAGACACATGGACCCACATAAGATCTTTATCAAAGGCCAGGGACAAAAAAAACCAAACAGGTCATGACCATCTTATACGGAACATAAACATCTTGGAATTTAAAAGCAAAAAAAGACCAACATTGAAAAGATTAACATAAGTTGTCATTAAACAATTTTCTCTTTGTATCCATTCACAAAGCATCACTTCTTTTTTTTTTTAAATTTTTACTGGAGTATAGTTGCTTTACATTGTTGTGTTAGTTTCTACTGTACAGCAAAGTGATTCAGCTATACGTATACGTATATCCTGTCTTTTTTGGATTTCCTTCCCATTTAGGTCACCACAAAGCACTGAGTAGGGTTCCCTGTGCTATACAGTAGGTTCTCATTAGTTATCTATTTTAAACATAGTATCAAGTGTATATATGTCAATCCCCATCTCCTAATTCATCCCACTGCCCCCTTCCCCCCGCCCCTTGGTATCCATATGTTTGTTCTCTACGTCTGTGCTTTTACTTCTGCACAAAGCATTACTTCTTTTCCCAAAAGGCATCGATCACTATCACATTTAGTCCCTCTCAGAAAGAGACACAACAAAATCAAGAGTCAGACTGTCTAAGTTATTTCAGAGAGGGGGGTTGGGGGGGGAGAGAGAGAGAGAGAAACGGGGGGAGGAGACAGTAAGAAGAACTCTTGGTCATCAACATTAAAGCTAACTCCTATTTTCTACTATACATTCAATTTAAAATTTATCCTCAATCAACCTAGTCTTTCTTTTCCAGAACAATCAATGAAATTCCATAAAATTTTGAAAATATGAGACAATTTCCCCAGTGTTACACTCTTTCTAGTATATCTTTCTCAAAGCATCAGCATTAATGAAGAGCAAAGAAACTGTTGAAACAATTTAGCTACCATCTATTTCTCCTTTTGATATTCACTTTAAGATATCATATCCCCAAAGGAAGTGCAAGGAAAGTGAGTGTTTTAGGCCTTATAATTCTACTCACCAGATGAGCCACTATGGCGACATGGTGGGCACAGAGTTCAGCAGTCCCATATCTGTGATTTAAAGAGAAAGCAATCTTCATACAATTATTTATACAATTTTTCAGAAAAGCAAGGAGATGACTTCCATAAAGCACTAAATATTCTAAACTGCAGTTATTCCATGGCCAAGGAATATCATAATATACAAAACTACCTAAGCAATAGGTTCTACTGACTTGAACAAAAGAAAGGAAAGAGGGAATTCAGTCTCTAATTTAGTGCTATGATATGAAATCAAACCATTTTGGGGGGCTGTTAAAGGATTATCAAGACAGAATTTTTCTATAAACTTACAAATATAAAGTCATTTACTGTCAATCACTACTATAAATCAATCCAAACTCTAAAAAAAGTAAGTACGTTGTACCGAGCAAGGAAGCACCATGCGTCCATGGCTAGCAAAGAGGTGATCATATTAGCACTAAGCACAGCATTCAACAGAGCAGTGTCCTAATGAAAAACAAAAAGCTATGATAAATTATCATTAATATTACATTTCTCAAAATAAAACAACAAAATACTATCACAATCCAAAAAACAACAGATCCTCAGTAGGAAAGCTCTACTTTCTAGTATCTGAAAGAGCCTATGTTGCCATTCCCTCAACATTTATTAAGCACTTACTACATGTTAAGCATTGTCCTAGGCTACAGAGATTCAAAAGTGGTTTTCAGTGTGGTAACTCAATCACAAGGCTCCACAGAAATTCTCTATGTAGGCTGAAATTTTTAAAACAATATATACAATACACACGCCTAAACTTTTGTTTCTGCCTTAAACCATTCAAATACGATATTTAATATGTGCTGAATATTATCCATTGTATAATATCTTAAATGATACTGATCCTTAAGTAAATTCTAAGAATGTTTTTCCTAAAATTTTATCAACATCTTTTCTAATCCAATTACACTAAAAAAAAAAAAAATCCACATTAAGCCTAGGATCTATCTATAGGAGACTTGGTACTACATACCATTTACTTCTCCTTTTCTTTTTATGAAACTGAATTAGGTGAAATCCTACCCATTTTTCCTCTTCTCACACTGTCTTTCCATACCTTCCCACCCAAAATGTTTCCTCAAATATTTTAGCTAAATATTACATCTGAATACTATAGGACTCTAGGATTACCATTTCCTAGGAGCCAGCTGAATTAAAGGGTAAAATGTGCAACTGAGGGAATGACATTCAAAAATAAATACACATTTACTACCCCACACTTTCTTCTATATCTGAATCACAATTTCAATGAAAAGAAAGCAAAAGTGTAATCTCAGCTTAGCCCAGCAAGTAACAAACTTACCAGTTCAGGGAACAGTGAGGGATGAAGGGAAGCAATAAATGTACACAGATGAACACAAACATGCTGATATAAGGTGACAGCAACCTCAGTTTGCCCTTTACTCTTTACTTCCTGTAAATGAACAGGTAGAGACAGTTCACCAGAACACTGCTCAAAACTGGAGAAAATGGCTTTGAGTAGAGACACCCTGCAGGGAAATTGAGAACATTGAACCCAAGATTATTAACATTTAACAATTAGCAGGTGTAATAATATGACATACAGAGGTTTATCTTAGTTAGCAAAGCCAAATGTCTCAAGATGTATATATCAACAACAGTTTGCAATATGTGTGAATATGTATCCGTAAAAATAAAATACAGTTAGAGAAATCCCTTAAAGGAGAAGAATTTTCATATATATCTTTTATCATTTACCAAGTGTTTATCATAATACAGAACTATACAAAGTCTAAGACAAAATTCATCAAGGAACTTGAAACTTAAATAGCTAAGCTAGGTATCATATATAAAATAGAAACTAGGTATTATCATTCAGATAGGGAGGGGTTATTTTAAGATTTAAATGATTTAAGAATTCTTCATAGAGGATTTAGATAACAAGTTAAAAATAGGCAAACTATAATAGGTAAAGAAGACAAAGCCTGAGTATAAGGTAGACAGGAATCACCAGTCTGACAGGAGCAAGGTATATGTATAGAAAATGAGTGACATGATAAGGAGCAAAAGTAGATGATGAAAACAGAATGGGTGGGTTTTAAATGCAAAGCTGGGGAGCTGGGATATTATGCTTTAGTTACTGAGCAGGAGAATAGGAAGCTCAGAGCTGGGGTGTAAGGAGACTACCTGGTAGTGGTACACAGGATGCCACTAAAGGATAGGATAAAAAACTAGAGTACAACAATAACCCAGGACGTAAGAAACTAGAGCCTGGTGTTGGCAAGGAAGAGGAATACAAGTGAAATTTCCCAGGAAATAACTTATAGTATCTAAGCACTCTATTTAACAGAGCTCATTTTTAAATGTTACTAACTACATCTAGTCTGCTACACTCAATGTTTATAACACTATTAGCAATACCTTCTAAAAGAGTGAACAAAATTAAATTATTTTCCGTGCCTATCATAGATTTATGTATTTTATATTTTCATTAAGTAGCAATATGCATGAGGTCTACACAGTAACTATTAATTAGAATATGTGACATAACAAAGAACTTAATTTCAAGGTCACTGCAAACAAATAGGGCATTCTAAGCCATCGTAATGTGATTGGATATCAACAACACGTTTACCACCTGGTTGTAGCTTCTGAGACCTGGGTCTCTGTGCACCACAGCGTCTGCACGTCCTCAGGCTGAGAGGGCAGCTCATCCATGATGACAACCAGCAGTAGACACTGTGGAAACTGTAGTTCACATGGCAGCTCTTAAGGTGGTAAAATTAAGTTACAACAAATTAGTAAACACATACTCTACATACTTTCAGCAGAAATCTGATTGTGATATATAAAAAAATTAGAGGCATAATTTTTAAAAAGCAGAACTATGTTCCAAGAAAAAAAAGTAGAAGTAATTTTAAATAAAATTTTTAAAACTTAAAAAAAGGATGACTGGGACTTCCCTGGTGGTTCAGTGGTTAAGAATCCTCCTGCCAATGCAGGGGACACGGGCTCGAGCCCTGGTCCGGGAAGACCCCACATGCCGTGGAGCAACTAAGCCTGTGCACCACAACTACTGAGCCTGTGCTCTAGAGCTCGTGAGCCACAACTACTGAGCCCATGTGCCACAACTACTGAAGCCTGTGCATCCTAGAACCCGTGAGAAACCTGCACACCGCAATGAAGAGTAGACCCCGCTCAATGCGACTGGAGAAAGCCTGTGCACAGCAATAAAGACCCAATGCAGCCAAAAGTTAAATAAATAAAGAAACAGGATAACTGCATAAGAGAAGATTACCCTGTCTCTAACATGTAATAATTAATAAGAGATGATTTAACACTAAATCTGTTTTGAAATTTACCCAATTCACTGTCCAAAACCACTTCCACGAAAGGTTGGAATTTGAGAAGCTGACTGACAAGTGGATCCAGTGTGACCAGGAAAGCACCTGCTATTTCCTCCTGTTGTGCTTTAGAAATCCCAGCAGCATACAGGCTTGGAGGAAACTTACTGGGAAGGGAGGGAAAAAACTCATTCATTAATAACTACTTTCGAATTTTAGGTAGAGGTAAGTACTGATGTTCTTCCAGCAGTGAAAATATATTTAAAAATTAAGTAGCATGTGTTTTATAAAACAAAATTCAAAGTACTGAACTGATATCATAATTCTATGAAGAACCTCTGAACTAAATAACATGGCTATAATTCTATAAAATTAAAAGTTTATAATCTTAAAGAAAATGTTGGTATGGTTTTGATGCATTTTAATACATTGTTCACAATGATATTCTTAAAAAAATACTGTAAAAATATGAATCAAATAACTAGTAAAAACATATGTAAAAAAGATATTTCTGATAAATTCTGGGGTAATTACTTCTATTGAAAGTTATTTTAAAATAGGTAAAATGCTGAATTTACTATGAATTTAATGCTCAGTTTCTCAGAAGCAAGAGTTTTATAAGAACAAACTGTATACTAACACTGAAGGGAGATGCAAAGAATTTCATGGAAAATGTCTCAGTAACTGAGGTTTAAACTAAACTTTGATCAAAACCTATGTGAGGGCTTCCCTGGTGGCGCAGTGGTTGAGAGTCTGCCTGCCGATGCTGGGGACGCGGGTTCGTGCCCCGGTCCGGGAAGATCCCACATGCCGCGGAGCGGCTGGGCCTGTGAGCCGTGGCCGCTGAGCCTGCGCGTCCGGAGCCTCTGCTCCGCAACGGGAGAAGCCACAGCAGTGAGAGGCCCGTGTACCGCAAAAAAAAAAAAAAAAAAAAAAAAAAAAAACCTATGTGAAATAAGATATGTATTCAGTATTTTTTGCCATGTTATTTTAACTGTGGCAAACTGATAGTACATGAGAAAACCCTGTCTAGCAGGGGATGACAGCATTTAAAAGAAAGCAATTAATATAAACACTTGAGGCCTTTGTAGTGTGATGGAAGAAGCACCAGTCTGTTAATTACTAGTTATGTGACTTTGGTTCATTCATTCGACCTCGCTGAGCCTCACTTTCTTCACTTGTAACACTGATTCAGAGTTGTGAGGACTAAATTATAAGTGAAATTATAAGGTGAAAGACATATAAAATACAACAAAAGTAAGGAAACTCCACAGATTTGAACTACAGCTACTGAACATCAAAGCAAGTGTGTGTTTTTCAATCAAATGATACATTTTTAAATTAATTTATTTGACAAATGTTTATAAAGTGCCTATGTATATGTCATGTACCTTTCTAGGAGCGTGTGATATAGTAGTAAACAGAATATACAAAGTTAATGCCTTTACCTAGTGTATACTCTAATGAAGGGGAGAAGTTAACAAGTAAGTAAGTAAATACACAATATAGTAGATGTTAATAAGCGCTAAGGTGGACAGGAAATTCCATTGAATTTCTATTTGAAATTCTATTGAATTCTGTTTGAATGTGGGTCATTTGAGAGTTTGTGCAGAGAAGTCACATGATCTAATTTATGCTTTATCACTCACTTCGGCTACCGTATGGAGAACAGACCAGAGCAAGGCAAGGGTGGAAACAGACAGTAGATACGATGTTCTTTCGCAAAAATGCAGGCAAGAAAATAACAGTGGATGAGATTGAATGGTAGCCGTTTAAGTGGTGAGAAGTGGCTGGATTCTCTTTATATACAGGGCATATACATATTTATACTGAAGGTGATACTGACAGAATTTGCTGATGGACTACATGAGGGATATGAGAGCAAGACAAACATCAAAGATGACAGGAAGGTTTTTTGACCTGATCAATATGAAGAACCAAATTACCACTTAAACTGAAATGAGGAAGCGACAAGAGGAGCAGATTTTGGGGGTTGGGGAGTGGCGGATAGATGAAATGGGTTGGAATCAGGATTTTGGTTTGCATCAATTTAAGTACACATGTCCTGATTGGCAGTTAGACATTAAAGGGGAGAGACATAAATTTAAAGTCTTGAGACTAAATGACCATAGAGGAGAGGAGAGGCCTGAAGACGGAGTGCTGGGCACACCCAACTTAAAGTAGCTGGAGAGATGAGGAGGAACCTGCTGAGGAGAGGTGTCTTGGAAGCCAACAGAAGAAAGAGTCCAAATGAAAGGGTTAAGTGCTGCTGACAGGTTACATAAGATGAAGCCTAAAACTGCCCACTAGATGTAGCAACATGGAGTCACTGATGACCTTGACAAGAGCTGTTTTGATGAAGTAGTGGAATAGAAAGCCTGACGGGAGTAGCTTTGAAAAAGAAAGTAGAGACAGTGGTAAAGACAACTCTTTCTAAACACATGCAGAAAAATGGGAAGGTGTTTATTTGGAGGAGGATGTAGAGTCGAGAGATTTTGTTTTATATTGTTCTTAAGATGGGAAAAATAACAGCATGTTGGTATACTCATGAGAATGAGAAAGCAGGGAAGACTGATGATGCAAGTGGGAAAAGGAACAACTTCTAAAGTAAGGTCCCTGAGCATGTGAGAGAGGGTGAAATTCACTGAATGAATAGACGCTGGCCTTAGATAGGCACACAGACATTTCACTCATGGGACAAGCAAATATATGGGCCTAGATACAGATAGAATAGTTGATGTGTCAGAAGGAGAATATGGAAGCTCTCTTTCAATTGCTTCCACTTTTCTCAGGGACACACACAGTGAGGACATTAATTGACAATGAGAAATGGGGAGGTGGTGCTGGAGATTTAGGATGTCTGAAGAGGGAGAGGTATGAAAAGTTGTCTGGGAGACTAAATGGATTAAGGAAGTATAAGAGGGTTGCTGATGAATGAGCGGACAGAGTCTTTTAGTGTCAAATCAAGGGCTCTTCTGAGGTTACTATCAATTTTAGATGTCATTTAGCCCTCATCTAAATTATGACACCCTTTCTGTAACTCACTTTTTTTCTGGGATGGATTCAACTACTACTTGAATTAAATCTCACAGAAGTAAAATAAAAATTAAGAAAGATAAAAAACGGTATGCTGATACAAAATGTATGCACGTATATATAACCTCTTTTTTTTCCTTTGGTATTTATCATCATACCAATATTCATCACTTGGATATAAAGTACTAGTTAAGAATATCAAGATAAGTAAAACTCATACGGAACCTATTCCTTAAAAGCTTCCATCTCCATTAATTTTAAGCAAGCAGACAAAAATTCACTAAAACATTAAGAAAAAATTACTGTGATATTTTATTTTTAAATGATATACATTAATGTTTGCATGGCTCATATGGCTCTACTACATTTTAATGGTCATATAGCAGTCTTCTTACCTGTGTACCTGAAGATAAAGCTGGTGCAATGTACAGCAAGAATCAGACAGGAAAGGAAGAAATTCCTAAAAATAAAGGAACTCTATTCACTCTTCATACACAATGTGCTTTGCTAAAATAGATCCTCTCATCAAAGGCATGCAAAATAAAATAAAATCCCAGATGTGCTACATAGGGAAAAAAATTTTCTTGGATGAGAATAAAAAAGGGGATGAGGCTAAAAGCACCTAAAATTCTTTACTGTTAAAACTATCAACGCAACCACAATTAGGAACTATCATTTACTGAATATCTCCAAATGCTCAGTAGACGTGTAGTGACTTTACGTACATTATTTTAGTCCTCTCAAAAATATTATGACATATTACTGCCCCCATTTTATAGGCTAGAAAGCTGAAGCTAAGGTATCAAGCAACCTGAGACACATAGCTAAAAACCAGTAGGGCGGGGATTCAAGTACAGTTGTGACTGCTCTATCCATTATGGCTATGCTATCTCTTAGAATGTCAAAGAAATAGTTTTAATTGTATTATATGATATAGAAAACAAGCTGATAGCTAATTATTTAAAAAATTTAAATTCCCCTGAAAGAAAAGGATTGATTTAAAAATGGAATAATTAGGCACAATTTTGCCTCCTAACAACTCCGGCAAATATCAGATGGGTAACTGCTCAACAAGTGCCACTGGCGCCAGGACCCTCCCACCCTGTACCTCTGCCACTGAAATACACACCCTGCGAGCTGTAGGGAACCCGATGTTAGAGCAGCCAGCTACGGTAAGTGGTAGTGGCCCCGAAGGATGAACTCGGACAGCACACCAACAAGGATGGCAATGTGTCAGTAGTCAGTGAGCCTGCCATGGAATTCTCACTAATAAACAGTCATCAGAGATCCTTATCTTTTCCTCAGAAAGGAGGAAGACAAGGTCAAAAACAAATTCGACATTGACAATAGTTTTCTTCTTTTAGTTACAAATATTTATTACCATTGGTATTTCTTTCACTGGCTGCTGTAAGTATTCTCTCCTCTTCTTTCCAAATAATCTCCCTTGACAGCTTATCTATTCTATTCATATATCTTCAACAATCACTATGCTATCCTGATGAGTCCCAAATAGACAGGTCTTCTTAAAATTGTCATAAGTTTGAACATTTAAACTTTAACAACCTAATTTAGAAATATGGTAGAAATAATTTATAAACAGTATTTAAAGGCAAATTGAATTATCTTCTGAAAACTGATCTGGGCTTATAGAAATAATTTTGTTTATGCTTACAGAAATAAATTTTTCAGAAAATTGAATAAAACTAGTAACAATATGGACTTCCCTGATGGCGCAGTGGTTAAGAATCTGCCTGCCAATGCAGGGGACACAGGTTCAAGCCCTGGTCCAGAAAGATCCCACATGCCGCAGAGCAACTAAGCCTGTGCGCCTGTGCTCTACAGCCCACAAGCCACAACTACTGAGCCCGTGAGCTACAACTACTGAGCCCACGTGCCACAACTACTAAAGCCTGTGCACCCTAGAGCCCATGTGTCCCAACTACTGAGCCCATGCGCCGCAACTACTGAAGCCTGAGCGCTCTAGGGCCTGTGTGACGCAACTACTGAGCCTGTGTGCTGCAACTGCTGAAGCCGATGTGCCTAGAGCCTGTGCTCCACAACAAGAGAAGCCACCGCAATGAGAAGCCCATGCACTGCAACAAAGAGTAGCCCCTGCTCGCCGCAACTAGAGGAAGCCCACGCGCAGCAATAAAGACCCAATGCAGCCAAAAATAATAAATAAATCTACAAAAAAAATTAAAAAAAACAAATCAGTAACAATATGATGGTAGCAACTTAAATAACAGATGCTCAATATTTAACAATTAACAATATAAAACCAAAAACCCTACAAAACATACTCTTGACTAAATAACTTCAAAAGATTGTTTTGGGCAGGAATGATAAAAACAGGATAACTTACAATGTATTGTAGATTTCACATTCACTCATTATTAAAAAAATAAGCCTTACCTTAGTATAGTGCAAAAGGGAGTTGGCAAAGAAACGACACAATTTGAGTGTTTTCTGAAATAATTTGCAGTCAGTATTATCCTGTTCCAAAAAAAGGAAATAAGAAAGCGTAATGAATGGGAAAAGAATATGAAATTAGCTAAACTTGTAAATGAGACAATATTTTCTAAAAAGATCTCTTAATAAACAGAGTGTAAACATTTTCCATAAAAAAGTAATTCTTCTCTGAGTTGTTATAAGCAATACAAACACACACCAAATGATAAAATATGTCAAAAAATTAAACTCTACATCACTGAAAAGAAATCTTAATCTATAACAGCAAAAGAGCTGATCATTTTTGACTGATCTGAAAGTGAAAGAAACTTTTAATACCTTATTGTTCTTTGCTATATGGGGATCAGTAGATGGTCAAAAGAAAAAGGTCTTACAAATAAATAAAAGAATGAGATATAAAAGAAAACAGGTAAGACATGAGAAGGCAGTTCACAGAAAATATAAATTTCCAATAAACTAAAATTGAAAAATTCTAAATTACAACCTAATTACATATCTTTTGAAGGGGGAGGGGAGAAAACTATTTGATTAGCAAAGATTTAAGACTGATAATATCCCAGAGTTGAGGAAGTGGAGTAGCAAGCACTTTATTTTAACAGTCATGGGAGCATAAAATAATACACTCTTTGCATTATTATTAAAAGCTAGAGTGTTATAAATTCCTTGACCCAGTAGCAATCCCACTTTTGGAAATATATCCTATAGAAATACCAGCACAGGTATGCAATGCAATCTTTCTTATATAATGAAAATGGAAATAAATCCAGTATCCATCAGCTGGAGAATGGTTAAATAAATTCAAGGTATAAAATTGGATGATGAATACATAGAGATTCATTATTAAAAAAAAAAATTCAAGGTATATTCACAAAATGTAGTAGCATAGAGCTATTTAAAGGAATTGGGTAGATATACCTTCATGAATACAGAAAGCCCTAAGACAGATTAAGTAAAAACTCATGCTGCAAAACAATATGTATAATATCATCCTATTATTATTTTTAAATGTGTGTTATGTGTTCATATTTCCTCCCTAACCCTCCCAAAATAAATCGAAATCTTACCTGTGGTTCTCTGTAGCAGATTAAAGTAGGATTTCACGGTCCATGTTAGGTATTTGTGTAACGTGTGAGGGTTTTCTGAGCATGTATTACATTTGTAAGTTGATAAAACACTGGGTAATGCCAAGATATCTATGTGTATACAGGGGATGTAGAGGACAGTGGAGTCACCCTACCTGGATTGAAATCCTGGCTTTACCACTACATCTGCATGATCGTGGGAAAGTTACCAAGCCTCTCTATGAGGGTGCAATGTGGCTTACACTAAGGTTACTGTGAGGTTTAAATAGTGTCTGACACTTAGGCAACTTAGCTTAATAAATATTGGTTGTCATGTCATCCAAATGTGTAATACACACTATACTCCAAAGAGCTTTAAATTAGTACCTTAAAATTAAGTCAAACAGATACATTATTATCTTTAATTTGGAGAATAATTTCAAATGAAATAACTTTATTAACTGTGTATGTTCAATCTCTTTACAAAAATATATCAAAACCTTAATTAAGCCAATCAAAGTGGAATTGAATGATCCACTAATTGAGTATGACCCTTCATTTTTACCTTTTATAAAAATATTTGGAAATAGTCAATTTTCTTCAGCAAGAGTAAGTTAGGTGAAAATTCACCTCTTTGATAATTATGAACTCTCTCATACACTGCTATGGAAGTTTAAAAGGACAGAGATTAAAAATGAATCTAAGATACTTATAAGATACTCAATAAGAAATTTTATTCAGCTTAGATGTCACATCACAAGAAACTGTTATTGACTTCATGATTGGGTTCCTACCTTTACTCACATAGGCCAACCCGCAATTCTCCGAAGATCACACTAGTCTAATTACCTGCTTATACTATCTCCCAACCTAGACTATAAGTTATTGGAGGCAGAAAGATATGGCTGATTTAGTACCCAGCACATTTTCTGGCACACAGTAAGGACTCTGGAGATAGCTGGTAAATGAATTAAATGAATAAATGGTGACACACAACTTATCATATTCACCTATTTTAAATTTTTCTTTCTCATTCAAGAGGAAATTGTGTAAGATTTGGTTGAAGACTCTGGTTTTACTTCATTACTAAATAGCATACCACTTAAATCTAGAGCTGATTTTCACATTTTCAAAAAGCAAGTGTACAACACAAATACTATCCCACCTTGATTTACTCAACTGTTTAAGTCAGAAAGTTTGCATCTCAATGCCAATAAAAAAGGGGGGGTGGGGATATAAACAAGGAAAACCATTTTTAATGTTTCAAAATATTGAGTATTCAGTCTTCCTTTCTTTAAATAAAACAAGAAAAATACCAATAAAATCTGAAGGTAGTGAGCAATGAATCTAAGTGTAGGCAATACGTATAAAAATATGAGTTTATTTTCTGAATATAACTTTCAGTAAGCATTCTACGAACAAAAGTAGGAATTACAGTGCAAATTAAATTTATATCTAAGAGTGTTACAAATAAATTTCCCTATCTTTATAGAAAAACTAAATTATTTGTGGCTAAAAAGCTTGTTACAAAGTCTAATATAACAATCTCATTTTGAAACCACGTTCAAGACTTAAGAGAGAATAAATATCAATTTTAGAGGCTGTCACAGGTTGAACTGTGTCCCCTAAAAAGACAGGGTGAAGCCCTAACCCCCAGTACCTTTATTTGGAAGTAGGGACATTGTAGGCGCAATTAGTTCAGATGAGGTCATACTGGAGTAGGATGTGCCCTTAATCTAACATGACTGGTGTCCCTATTAGGAAGATGATAAGAAGAGACAGGGAGAGGACACCACGTGATGATG
Source organism: Pseudorca crassidens (assembly GCF_039906515.1). Classification (NCBI taxonomy): domain Eukaryota; kingdom Metazoa; phylum Chordata; class Mammalia; order Artiodactyla; family Delphinidae; genus Pseudorca; species Pseudorca crassidens. The sequence goes on along the minus strand of NC_090297.1, from coordinate 125,687,413 downwards.
GTGGCGGAGACTGAAGTTATACAGCTGCAAGCCAAGGAATGCCAGTGACAGCAGAAACTAAGAAAGGCATGGAGCAGACTCTCCCCTAGAGCCTTCAAGAGAACAGGGCCCTGCTGACACATTTCAGACTTCTATCCTCTAGAAGTGTGAGCAAACAAATTTGCCACCTGATTTGTGGTAATTTGTTATAGCAGCCTCAGGAACCTAATTTAGGGACTGATACATCTACATGCTTCCATAAATAGCATATTACCTATGAAATCTAGAGGTTTTATTCTGACGTTTTTAAAAACAAGGTGAAAAAACTGCTTGGAAGAATTTAATGAAATAGTTTGATTCTTCAATAAATATCAATAGTGAACAGCAGAGGGCGATGCTAATCAAAATTTAGAGTTAAGAATAGAGAAACTACACAGACCTTCTCAAAGCTCCATTTCAGGCAATGGACAGTAAGTAGTGCTAGTTACATTTATCAGTACCAAATAAGTAAAGAAAAACAAGTAAGGCAAAACATGAAAATTTGCTTGGAAAGTTTACTATTTAAATTCTCTGATTTTCATATACAAGCAGTTTATATACACTGAACTTGTGTATTCAATACTTCATGTACAAATAGCTATCCTGGTCAGGTACCCTCGGGATCTCTCTTTCTTCTTCCATTATAGACTATACTGTGGCTTGGGCTTTCCCCATCTCACTCCTGTCCAGGAATCTCTGTCTAATCTTACTCTCCAAGTAACTCTAACTGGGGGATCTGTGGTGTCAAGATAAGCAAGATGGAAATTGGAAAAAGAGAAGGTTGAGGTTGAGGATACAGAGGTATAGGATAAAGGTGGATAGGGGAACATCCTTCCTGCCATTGACACAGGATACCCAACAAAATGCCTTCTCCTTTCGGGAAGGTGAGGGGAATCAGAAAGGGTATATGAAGGAAGCGGGGACAGAAAAGAAAAGGAAAAAAGGATGTAAGGGAAGGATAGATAAAGAGAAAAAGAAGAGAAGCAAGAAGGAAAGGGTGTGCCCCTTCCTAAAGTTACTCCTCACTCCCTCTTACCAACTTCAGGGCCCCTTTTCAAACTTCCACCCTCCTCTCGGGTTTGTCTTTCCAGATCATCCCTGCCCCATGAGTTGTGATCAGTGTTTAGGAACTGGATGAATCCTTACATGTCCACCCCCATAGCTGCTGGGCAGGGAAGAGCACAGGTACAGAGGAATACCCTGTATCAGTTTGCAGGTCTACAACAGGAAGGGATGTTACTGTTATTCTACGGAGAAATATTTAACTCATTTTCCCACTGAAATTATTGCTTATAACTGTAAGGTCCTGACTACTATTAATCCTATAATTTAGGACTATTACAAGTTAAACAAACTTTAAAGAGCTAGTGTGAGAACAGAAGGCACTATGTATAAACACTCTTATAGGAAAATATACTGCAATTCCCAATAAGCATATTAAAAATTTTTAGAATATAATCTGTTTTATAAAAGGGGTGCCAATTCAACACTATAACTTTTTGAAATCAATATAAATGTAAGTATACACCAAGTATACACACAGCTGTATACTGCATCTCTACAGGTTGTAATGGATTGGTGAAGAAAAGGTTGACTGTGGCTATATCATCAAGATGACCTTAAATAAATACAGGACTAAGGAATTAGATTTTTGTCCAAGGGTAGAAAAGATTCTGAGGAGAATGCCTTGACCAACCAGTGAGTATATAAAAAGGCAGGGACAGATAGACTATAGACGGAACGAAAGCACATAGGGGTCTAATGCAATGCTCTGAGTGAAAAGTAATTATGGGCTGTAAATAATCCCACAGATTGAAAACAAAAACAAAACAAATTAAAACCCTTTTAGGTAAACTGATCCATAGATCTAAATGAGATTTAGTAACTGCCAAAAGAAAAAGAGCTACAGTTCACAGTGTTGTTAGACCATATTTTTACCTGGGCATCTGATTGTGTCATCTGCTCAGCTAACTGTAAACAAGAACGGAAGGAGAAAAGAATGTCTTCGCACAAGCTAGTAATTATATCTTTGTGTTTCAGCTGACTCTTTATAACCGACTGGTGCTTAAGGCTCTGCCTAAATGAATAAAAAGAAAAGAATATAATCACCACAAGTAACATATCAAGTAACTTAGGACCATAAAAATATGACTTGAAAGAACATGTAAAAAATCAAAATGCATCATATATAACAGACACGGCATAATTAAGATGTACTGACGTTACCTCTGAAGCTGTCATGTTAGTTTGAGTAAGTTGATAATTTTTTATTTCTCCTTATAAAATATTAATTGAACTCTTACCTATATGCCAGACACTCTGTGAAGCCCTGGAGATAGAGGGGTGAATGAAAAGACACAATCTCTGCCCTGTCTGCATGGAATTTGTGGTCTAGCACAAAAGAGAACATTAAATAGTGTAAGAATAGTTAATTGATTACAGCTGTGATGAATGTTAAGCTGGAAGAGTCCAGGATGCTACAATAGAGAGATCTAATCTAACTGATTCTCAGGGTGAGGATGAAAAGAATGCTACCATCAAGACGTAACACTTAAACTGAGAACTGAAAGATAAGCAGGAATTAGCAAGGTGTAGAGTACAAGAGAGAAGCATCCCAGGCAGAGGGAAAAGCTGTGAAAAGGCTCTGGGACAGGAGAGTTTGTTATGTTTGAGGAGCTGAGAACAGGGAGAGCGCAATGGAGATGGGCTGGTGAAGAAGGCGGGAGCCAGAGAGGATTAGGTTGTTACTCTTAGTAAACTGGGATGGATTTTAAGCAGTAGAGTGACATGATCTGATTTACATTTTTAGAAGATCAGTATGAATGCTGGATAGAAAATGAATCAGAGCGGGGCAAGACTGGAAGATATTCAATGGTGATGGCGATGGCGATGGCGGTGGCGGTGGCGGTGGTGTGGTGTGGTGTGGTGTGGCTAATTCACTGGGCACTCACTGTGTGACTTGCAGAGTTGCAAGCATTTCACACTGATAAACTCAATTCTCACTATAACCCCAAAAAGAAGGTGCTATTGTTATAACTCCCACTTTCAGATGAGCAAACTAAGACTCAGAGAAATTAACCAAATTGCCTAAGAGTTCCAGAGGGGTAAGTGATTTCAGAATGGACTCAAGCATATGCGGTATGACTCTGAGTTGACACTTTGAATCACTGCATTATTACTTGTTGGCAACGTAATGACCTGGTGGTGCAAGAAAAACACCTAAGACCTGAAAGTATTACACTACCTTTAATGTTTTATGCATATGTATAAAGTAGAGATTCTTAACCATTTTTACATCTCAACTATATCTCCTCCCACCCCCAAGAATCTGATGAATGCTGTGGACACTCTCCCTAGCTATCCTTCATAACGCTCTAGTTAAAATTATAAATGGAATTAAAATTGAACAACTCAAAAGTATATAATGAGGGGATTATATTCAACTCTAATTATGATTATTAATTTATCTAAGCCTGGAAGTAGGATACTTGATAGTCAGTTAAACAACAGTAGCAGTAGGCACATGGTTAAGACCCATGGCCCATTATTTCAGATGTACTAGCTAACTGAGTAGAACTTTTTTTAATTTTAGAGAGAGCAGAATAAAGAAGTATGATTTAGTTTGGGAGCTACATGTACAACATTTGGATTATAAGAGAGCAGTGTCAGTAAACATTGTACACACCCATACAAAATGTTTTAAATGCAATCTAAGAAAACTTACAAATAATTAAGACTTTTGGATATGGAAAATATATTACAAAAAGTAAAAACAAAACAAAACAGAAACTTACTTAATTATAAATTTCCAAGTATTGGCATGAAATGCATGGTCCATACTGGAAATAACAGAGCAGATATCCAGCAATGAATGAATAACTACAAAGAAAGATAACAGAACTCTTAGGACACTCAAAGGTCATATGGGGTGAGTTTCTTCTATATTTAAAAATACCTACTGAACAATTTTGACATTTGCTAAAATAGGCAATACAATTTGAAAAAAATTATCTCAAAATAATTAGTGAAAGTGTCACGCTTTTGATTTAGGGTTTTTATAAATTATAGAAAATTAAGTTTGATGTTTATACCTACTCTATGACCTAAATAAAACTAAAAATGTTCAGTGGACTAAAAATTATGCCCTATTGTAACTGAAACATTCCACAGATATTCAAATCAAAAATGACAAAATATACTGCTAAGGAAAGAAAACCTAACAAGGAAGAATCAAATGAATTTGCACAGTACTCATTAAGGCTTGTACTTTGCCTGAGGTAGATTATTTGTTACAATGGGCACAATAAACCCCCTTTCTGTGTCCACGCTCTTAGTCAGTTCGCTTCCACAGACCCTGGGCTTCGCGACATAACTTGGTCAACAGGACAAAAATAAACATAAACCAAGCAGAGACTTTAAACGTGCCTGCACACTGGGGCCTGCCCTCTCTTGCTGCTCTTAGGACCCCTGAGGCCATCAGCAGGTAGCTGAGCCTGGGCTAACCTGCTGCATGATGGGCTACATGGGACTGGCTCAGGACTTTATCTCTCCCTCTGCCGACAAACGACCGTGAGTGAGGTCAGTGACCACAAACTGAGTGAGCCAGTTACACCACGTGAAGCAGAGAAAGCTGTTCTACCTGAGCCCAGCCTAAAACACTTAACTCAGAATCATGAATAAATGAAACAGTAGTTGCTTGATTTCTTTCTTCCTTCCTCTCTCCCCCCCTCCCTCTCTTTCCCTCCATCTCTGCTTCCTCCCTCCCTCCCTCCTTTCTTTTTTCCTTTCTTTCTTTCCTTCTTGCCATGCCACGCGGCTTGCAGGATCTTAGTTCCCTGACCAGGGACTGAACCCAGGCCCCAGCAGTGAAAGCACCGAGTCTTAACCACTGGGCGGCCTGGGAACTCCCTAGTAGTTACTTTAATGTAATAGATTTTTGGGTTGGTTTGTTACAGAGCAAAAGATGCCTGATAATACTGCACAAAACCACCTTACTCTCTTTATGCTGAAGCTATGAATGCAATCTTTTTATTAGAGTACTGCTTTTCAAACTCTGGGCCATGATCCATTGGTAAGTGATGAAATTAATAAAGTAGCAATCAGCAATTCTTTAAAAATGAAATAGACTATAATAGAGTACATTATTTCAAGTACAATAAATAAATGTAGTATATACATACACATTCACAAACATACATACAAGTACGTAATTATATGTGTTCCGGGAAGAAATGCAAACTTCATTTCTTACTATGAAGTTATGGTTTAAAAACACTGAAAGCTACTGCTTCAGAATGTGGACTACTTTAGAGGGTATAAAATTGCATAACTTTCTTTGTTAATCACTGTGGAGTAACAACCTACTTTGAACATTGACTAAATATATAAATCTATGTTAATGCATCAAATATCAATTTTACAAAATCTAAAATTTAAGAGATTAAAAGTTTATTGGGTAGGATTTAAATTTTTTTACACATGATATAATGAATCATTAGAAACATTGGGTTCAATAATTTAACTGATGTACAGTTTATAGTCAATATACATCATATACTAAGTAGTATGTTTTTTTCACTCACCTACTACCATATTCAAAATGTCATCATTCTCATCTATTAAAGGGTCAATGCAAACCATATCCAGCAGTTCCATTAGCTGCTTTTGAAGAGAATAGGCCTCCTTGAAAAGAGCCTGCAGAAGGTCTGAGACTAGGTGTAAACGCCCAGAATAAACAGATTCGCTATTCTGACCACAAAGGAATAAAAACGAGAGAAAAAGCAAATCATAAAAAACTCAAGAGCCAAATTTACTTTAATTCATTCTATCAGAGCTCATAAATGTAATGCTTTTAGAGAGTAGGTGGGTGGGGAGCATATGCAAAACATGGGGTGCAGAATAGCATCAGAATGTAAGTTGGTGCAGCCACTGCAGAGAACAGTACAGAGGTTCCTCAGGAAACTAAAAATAGAATTACCATGATTTAGCAATCCCACTCCTGGGCATATATCCGGACAAAACTATAATTCAAAAAGATACATGTATGCCTATGTTCATAGCAGCACTATTCATAATAGCCAATACATGGAAACAACCTAAATGTTCATCGACAGATGAATGGATAAAGAAGATGTGGTACATATATACAATGGAATACTACTCAGGCATAAAAAAAGAACAAAGTAATGCCATTTGCAGCAACATGGATGCAACTAGAAATTATCAGACTAACTGAAGTCAGAAAGAGAAAGACAAATACAATATGATATCACTTATATGTGGAATCTAAAATATGACACAGGGACTTCCCTGGTGGCGCAGTGGTTAAGAGTCCGCCTGCCAATGCAGGGGATATGGGTTTGATCCCTGGTCTGGGAAGCTCCCACATGCCGCAGAGCAACTAAGCCCATGCACCACAACTACTGAGCCTGCGCTCTAGAGCCCGCGAGCCACAACGACTGAAGCCCGCGCACCTAGAGCCCGTGCTCTGAAACAGGAGAAGCCACTGAAATGAGAAGCCCACACACCACAATGAAGAGTGGCTCCCACTCGCAGCAACTAGATAGAGCCCACGCACAGCAACAAAGACCCAATGCAGCTAAAAATAAATAAATAAATTTATAAAATAAAAAATATATATGACACAAATGAACCTGTCTATGACAGAAACAGAATCACAGAGAACAGACTGGTGGTTGCCAAGGGGGAGGGGGTTGCGGGAAGGATGGAGTGGGAGGTTGGGGTTAGCAGATGCAAGCTTTCATATATAGAATGGATAAACAACAAGGTCCTACTGTATAGCACAGAGAACTATATTCAGTATCCTATGATAAATCATAATGAAAAAGAATAGTAAAAAAGAGTAAGGTACATATATATATAACTGAATCACTTTGCTGTACAGCAGTAATTAACACAACACTGTAAATCAACTGTACTTCAATTAAAGAAAAGAATTCTCACCAGCAAAAAAAAAAAAAAAAATTTAATGATTCTTAGTGAATGACATATTCATTCATTAAACAAATGTTTAGTAAACCTCCATTATACATAGTGTATCTGAGAGATGCAGGTATGTATAAAATATGATTTCTGACTTCCAAGATCTTACAAATATAGAACTAAAAGGGAGCTAAATAACATTAGGTCCAGTGCATGACATTTCAGTACCCTGTCACCAAAGAGAAGCATTAGTTAACTAGCAATTTTCATTCATCCAACAAACAGCATTATCAAAACTTCCTGTGACCCACAAATCCTAGGCTAGCTTTTGTGCTTTAAAGCTGTCTCAGGACTAAATAAGGGTCAGTGTCCCTTTACAGGCACCTAATTGTTAAGCAATTCATCTGAGCCACCAATGCCATGACAGAAATATTTGAGGATCCCTGCGACTTGACACAAATCTGTACCACTTCTTTCCTTATCAAGAGGAAATAGAATAAGACAACAACAAAACTGCAAGAGCCCCCTTTTTAAGATTTCTTTATAACTACTTATTTTGAAACAAATATTTACATACATGCTCTTTGTTCTATGGAAAAATGCACTGCAATAATATAGGTTAAAATGTAAACTTATAAACAAATACTATAAGCACCACAAACTCAGCCCCTTTGCCCATGGATTTTAGGCCATTTAAAGTGTACTTAGGGCTTCCCTGGTGGCACAGTGGTTAAGAATCCGCCTGCCCATGCAGGGGACTCGGGTTTGAGCCCTGGTCCAGGAAGATCCACATGCCACGGAGCAACTAAGCCCATGTGCCACAACTACTAAGCCTGCGCTCCAGAGCCTGCAAGCCACAACTCCTGAAGCCCGGGTGCCTAGAGTCTGTGCTCTGCAATGAGAGAAGCCACTGCAATGAGAAGCCTGCGCACCACAACGAAGAGTAGCCCCCGCTCACCGCAACTAGAGAAAGCCCACGCACAGCAACAAAGACCCAACTCAGCCAGAAAAAAATAAATAAAATTTTTTTTAAAATGTTAAAAAAAAATAAAGTGTACTTAGACCCATCACTTACCTTACAATGTACAAATGTACTTTTGATTACATGTAGGACTGAGGAGGGAAGACTGTGAATATTTTCTAGAATGATGGATTCCTGAGTGGCATAGACATGCTGAACACATCCTGTAAGAGCTCCTAATAGCTGTACCATTGTCTGGAAATATGGAAAGAAGTTTCATTCAGAATATATTTTCTGTGTACCTAAAAGGTGTCAGACAATATGCTGAGTGCTAGGGATACAGCAGTGAGCAAAATGGACCCTCTCTCTGTTCCTCCTTACACATAACTACAGTCTGTCAGAACTACAAATATTAAAAGTGGCTAGGAACTTCCCTGGTAGTCCAGTGGTTAAGACTTCGCCTTCCAACGCAGGGGGTACAGGTTCGATCCCTGGTCGGGGAGCTAAGATCTCACACGCCTCGTAGCCAAAAAACCAAAAATGAAAAAACAGAAGCAATATTGTAACAAATTCAATAAGGACTTCAAAAATGGTCCACATCAAAAAAATCTTAGGGAAAACCCCCCCAAAAAACCTGGCTAGCCATTTGGTTAAAAAAAAAAGAAAAAAAGAAGAAGTTGGAATCCTAACCCACAACATCAAAGTATATGGCAGGTGTTCTACACATACGCTTTAGAATTACAGGCAGGGCATGCTACCTTGATTACTTGTCTTCTTATACGAGTTTAGGTATTTACTAAGCATGAAATTGTATAAGAAATTCAGAATTTATGTTTTTTGCAATATCTTTATATCTTTAATTCTATAAATTTAATTCTAGCATTGGGGCATTATATAGAGAATATAAAGTTAATTAATATTTCACACTCTTTAAGCTCTCCCACCCCCCTTTCTAATATATTTGACATACCTGTAAAATATTTCTTATAGTGGTCTGGATTTCTAAATTTTGGCTTGATAGTCCTCTGGCTTGACTGGTTAACTCATACATCATGTCATCATATAATCTCACAGTCTGTGAAAACAAAGCAGGTCATAAACAGTAGTAACAGAAGTCATTAAAAAAGGAAAGGCGTATCTTTAAAGAAATAAATTAGATTTGATTTTGCATTATTAACAGCTACGGGATATTGTCTAGTGTAACAACCACACCTAATAAAGTTAATAAAATATATATTTTGTATAGTGTTTCTATAGTATTTCTATTTTTTGTATACTATTTTTCTACAATAGAATCTCCTTAAAAAAAAAGCCTCCAACAAAAATTGATTTGTCTTCCATTTCTGTGATTTGAATCTACTTAATAACATCCATAAAAAAATATCACTCAAAGTTCATTTTTTGGTGATGTAACAAAAGTGCTACTCTTACACTTAAATAAATAAAAGATGATATCTTAACCAATCAACATCCATGTGAACATTTACAAGGATATTTTCTGGTAGTGGTAATGAATTTGTGCTGAATTACCTATTCACTTGTTTTCTAACCAGTTCCCCTTTCTGACCAACTCAAAATACTGTTCCTGGGTTAGAGACATAGTACGTGACCTCAGAACTAAGTGTTTTTGTCTGTGAAACATTAGCCAACCTAAGATCTTAATACTCTCAACAAGTTAAATGGCCTAAACACTACACTACAAGAATAACCATAGTCAGCAACACACTGTAACTAAAGAGGGTACTGCTTCCCATAAGCCTGTTAACACTCAACATCTCGTTTTCATCTATATACTAGCCGGACCTTTTTTTGGCAGTCAAGAACAAATTTTAAGAAACTTTTTAGATAGAGAACAATCGAGTGAATATGAGTAAAAGGAGTTCTGATAATTATTTGTTTCAAAGCTAAACTTAGAAATCCATTCAAGTAAGAGATAAGTTATCATAAAAAAAATGTTTCATTTTGTCACCAAAGTATGTTTAGTTCCCACAATTAAAAAAAAAAGTTATGACTCTGCTTTTCAGAGAAAAGGTATACCACATATATCTAAAAGGTAACAATGCAGCTGGTGAATCTGATATTTTCTTTTAAGTTACTTGATTTTACCAATATTCCAGCCATTTTTATTCTGAGGCTTCTTTAATAAATTTTGGATCCATTTTTCCAGAAAATGAAATTTAACAATTATTAATAAATTCTACAGAGAAGATAAAGAAAGAGACTTAACTAACTTCATCATCCATCCCAATTTTCAATGAATAGCTTTAAAATACAAGAGTATTTAAAACCAACTACAAATAATGTAAATTCAATTAGTAAAGGATCCATAGTCTCTGAAAATATGTTTTTTAATCACCTAATGATCATACTGACACCATCATATTCTCACATAAGATCTATTTTTAACTATTTTATTTGTATTTCAAATATGTGATACATTGGGAATTCCCTGGCAGTCCAGTCGTTAGCACTTGGCACTTTCACTGCTGTGGGCTCGGGTTCAATCTCTGGTCGGGGAACTAAGATCCCACAAGCCTCGCGGCACAACCAAAAACAAAAAAAGTGATACATTAAGAAATTAAGAATAAATGGTCTAAAACTGAGGCCAGATCTTAACAGCCTTTATAACAAGTAAATTGATTAAGATAATAATAGTACTATACCTTTGGAAGCACTTGTGAAAAGAAAGTCTGTTCCAATGTCAGGTGGTTCATATGAGGTAAAAACATTTCTACAATAATTTTCAGAATTTCTATAAAGGAAAATAGTAACATATTTTGTAGCAATATTAAGTCATGTCAGCCAACAAAGGTCACTACCCTTTCCCAGATTTGAGAATATGTAAATACTAGCAATCAAAAGCTTTGTACAGTTTCAAAATGCCATATTCTATGTAGAGAAACTATTAACAGTTAAACAACCTGAAATAATAGAAAAATTTTAAAAAACAAAACAAAACAATGTATGTGTACAGCAACTGAAGATCAGTTAATGGATGTGGGTACATCTACTGAATAGGATCTGCTATCATTAAAATGATTGTTAGAGATCGTTTAAAACCATGAAAAAATGTCCACAATACATTAAGCTAAAATGAAAAAACTTCCAAATAGTGTAATTCCGATCTTAATATATATATAAACATGTATATACAAAGAATAACCGATAGGCTGGCAGGAATATATAGAATCAAGATGAGAATATCCTATGCCAAAATCTTAAACATTTCAGATTAATGATTGTTTTATTATCTTTTATGTTTTTCTGCATGTTACAAATTTTCTATAATGAATATGTACAACTCTCATACACAGGATAAAAAGTAACTGTTCCTTAAAAAAATCAGACCCCACAGGCAGCACACAGATCCAAGATTATAAACAAATATTCCACAACCAAGTGAAATGTAAATAGAAAACTCAAAATATATGAGTAAACTCTACCTCTCCTCCTAACTAAATAAATAAATTACGTCAAGTAAGATTAATGAAGACAGATGAAGAAAGTCAACCTTTCCAAATGACAAATTTGTCATGCCTAAACAATCAGCCTTTTGTAACTTAGAAAGTATTTTCTAATTGACACTAAACATGTTAAGAGGCTGAAAGTTATTAAGTAGACTGCAAATTATGTTTTATATTGGCCTAACCAGTTTAACAACTAACATTTACAATTTACAATGTGGGGCTTCCCTGGTGGCACAGTGGTTGAGAGTCCGCCTGCCGATGCAGGGGACACGGGTTCGTGCCCCGGTCCGGGAAGATCCCACATGCCGCGGAGCGGCTAGGCCCGTGAGCCATGGCCGCTGAGCCTGCGCGTCCCGAGCCTGTACTCTGCAATGGGAGAGGCCACAACAGTGAGAGGCCCACATACCGCAAAAAAATAATAATAATAATAAAATAAAATAAAATAAAATAAAATTTACAACGTGCTTATACACACATTATCAAACAGAACACTTTTGGTATCTATCCAAAATGGAATTTAAAACTTTAAGTACTGTAATTTGAAGTAATTTGGTCATTTTAAGTAACTGAAGATTACAAAGGCTGTAACGCTATAATAGGAAGAATAAACTTAAAGGGTATACAAAACTATATTTAAATTTAAAGGGAATACGAAACTGGGATATGTGGGACTCAGGCCTTAAAGACATCAAAGTAATCGTACAATTAAGATAATTTTACTTACGAATATGCTCAAGCCAACTGTCAGAATGCTGATACATAGAGTAAAAAAATTAAGGAAGATACTAGGATCAGTAGTAAGATATTCACTACTGAGAACAGATTTTAAAAGGACCCTTCTTGAAGTTTAAGCAATGATCAGTAAGAGATTGAAATTAGACTCAAATTACTGGCTTAATTTTGCTGTAAAAAATGTAATGCTTACTAGGTATAATGAAATATAATGAAAATACTTTAAGGAAATGTTTTCAAAATCGCTCAGGGATAAACTTATCTTTTCAAATTGTGTGTAGTTATGACTTATTTCTGACAGATGAGAAACAGTCTATAATGATCCATGGGTTTCTGGTTTCTGAAACAGAAATTTCTTCCTCCTCAGCACTTCTATAGTACTTTATTTGCACCTGTCTTAAGTCACTGATCAACTCTTATCTTTTCATGTTACTAGCATATCTATCTTACCACCTAATCAGACAGAAACTCTTCTGCACATAGAAGCTTACAAATACGTCATAATAAATTATGCTATGTTCATTACAAACGTTAATGGTAATCACATTATAAACTATACACTTTTCTACCATTCAGAATTGTTAGAAATGTTTTCCTGTAAAAATAATATACAAATTATTAAAGTATGTATCAATAAGAAAAATGAATAAGCCATAACTCTGTCACAGTAATACAGGAATTGATTCTTTTTCTGAAATCTTACTTTGCATATACATCTTACAGCAGCAATCAAAATGAAATATAGTCATTAACTCATTTTAGTTCAGTAGGGTAGAATTTGCATCGTGGATCAATTTCAGTAAAGGTCAAAAAAATTCTAGCCTCTTCCAAAATTAAACATAAGTTATAATTACGCAGACATGCAGGTAAAGACTGGAAAATAAGGGACTTCCCTGGCAGTCCAGTGGTTAAGACTCCGCGCTTCCACTGCAGGGGGCACAAGTTTGATCCCTGGTCAGGGGACTAAGATCCCGCAGGCCGAGCGGCGCGGCCCCCCGCCCCCGCAAAAAAAAGAAAGACTGGAAAATAACGTGTGAAATGCAAAACATGCAAATAATTATGTTTGGGTGATGGAGTTACTGAAAATTTCTTTCATTTGTAGAAAAAGTGCTGAAGTAAAACCAAAAGTTGAAAAAAAATTTATCTAATGAGATTTTCAGGCAGTTTTAAAACATGACAATATCTTTTAGCCCTTCACTGAATGCTTACTATGTGCCAGGTACTATTCTAGGTGCTGGAGAAAACAAAATTCCTGCCTTTATGAACTTTACAGTACAGTGAGGAAAAGTAAAAAGAAAACAAAGTAAACAACATAATTTCCATTAAGGTTGCTTCTGCTCTTTAGAAAACTGAACAGGGCAATGAGATAAGTATTACAGACTGGGTTTGGGAGAACCACCTAAGACTGAGGACACTGAAAATGGCTTGCTGGCGTGACATCTGAGCTGAGATCTGAATAATGAGATGGACAAAAGGCTGAGAGAAGAACTACGCTGAAGGATCAGCAAAAATGAAGATCCTGAGGTAGGTGAGCTTCATGTATATGTGGACAGAGTGTAGTGAGCTAGGTAAGCGAGGAAAAGGCTTAGAACATGAGGAGCCTTGAAGGTAAAAGTTTAGATTTTATTCCTAATTTGTTAAGAAGCCACTGGGGTGGAGGGAGTGGTTTAAAAAGTAAACAACATGTTTTTCACTTTTTTGTGAACTTATTTTGGAGAATGGATTATAAGAGGACGTGAGTAGAAGCAAGGGAGCTATTAACAATAGTTCAGGTGAGAGGTTATGGAGGTTTGAAAGAATGGTAGCAACCAGGATGGAGATAAGCATTTGGATTCAAGATATAGTCTAGGTCAGAAACAAAAGGACTTGCTGATTGGATGTGAGAGAGAGAGGACTGAAGGTTTTGGCTTGTAAAACCATTTATTTAGATGAAGAAGACTGGCGGGAAGAACAGGTTTGGGTTCTTTTGAATTTTAAGTTTGAGATGCAAAACCAGGTGAGAATGTTGATTTTTTTTTAAATGTAAATAAACAAGCTTGGGAATTCCCTGGTGGTGCAGTGGTTAAGAATCCACCTGCCAATGCAGGGGACACAGGTTCGAGCCCTGGTCCGGGAAGATCCCACACGCCACGGAGCAACTAAGCCCGTGTGCCACAACTACTGAGCCTGCGCTCTAGAGCCCGCGAGCCACAACTGCTGAGCCCACGTGCCACAACTACTGAAGCCCGTGCGCCTAGAGCCCGTGCTCCGCAACAAGAAGCCACCACAACGAGAAGCCCGTGCACCGCAATGAAGAGCAGCCCCCACTTGCCACAAGTAGAGAAAGCCCGTGCGCAGCAACAAAGACCCAACACAGCCAAAAATAAATAAATTTATAAAAAATAAAAAAAAATAGGGCTTCCCTGGTGGCGCAGTGGTTGAGAGTCCGCCTGATGATGCAGGGGACACGGGTTCGTGCCGCGGTCCGGGAAGATCCCACATGCTGCGGAGCGGCTGGGCCTGTGAGCCATGGCCGCTGAGCCTGCGCGTCCGGAGCCTGTGCTCCGCAACGGGAGAGGCCACAACAGTGAGATGCCCGCGTACCGCAAAAAAAAAAAATAATAATAAAAATAAATAAATAAACAAGCTTGACTTTCAATTATTGAAATCCCTCTATAAGCTTGAGAAGAAAAAGAGGAACCGTGTTTCTTACCTTTGTTCCCCCGAAGCCTAACACTGCCTGGTACATATAATATTCTGTACCTAGTAAAATTTTTTGAGGAGGAGGATGGCTTTTTGTTACCAAAATCAAAAATCCTTGAGGACAGCAGTTCCATGTCTACACGATAACTAAGAAAGCGCTTTGGTACCTAAGTGGGACCACCTGCCAATGCCCAGGTGAATGATTTCTATGTGACCGTAATATTTATATTTGGCTTCAGCTGTAAAAAATTATTTTTGCAGTGTTCAGACTCTCTCAAGTGAAGGTCTTGTTTTTCTTTTGAGTGTAGTTTTATGTGCTCAAAGCTGTTAAAAAAAAAATTACCCTTTAACATGAAGGGCTAGGACTCCAGGTACATTTACAACCAAAAAAAGATTCGACTTCTAAATGACCTGCATCTGGACAACGGAGACGTTAAGTACCTCACACCCAGCAGATGAAAGCCAATTAGCAAAGGAAGCAACTCCTTCTCACCAGCAATAAACCGAAAGAGGTTCAAAAAGGGGAGGGGAAGAACATTTGTATTTACTGAACATCTTTTACAGACTTGGCACCATGTCAGAACTACGTCCTTTAGATTCTCAAAATAGTGAGGAAGGTATTCATTTTCACCACCCATTTTAGAGATGAGAGCTCAGAGTACCTCGCTCTCTCTACTTCATTCAGTCACCTCACCTTACAGCTCAAGTCTGAGTCCTTGCCTCTCCCCGCTCCCGCCGCCCCATGGAAAAGTACTCCCGCTTAACTGCACGTACAGAGCAACTCAAAGGCCCAGAGAAATGGCAGAAAACGCCACATCCACTGCCAAAACCACTGGCAGAACACCTCTGCAAGCCCTTCGGATGCCAAAGCCAGGCATGCCTTCGGTCTCGGCACCCACGGCTCTCGCTCGCCCTTCCTCCCCTCGCTTACTCATCTCGCTCATCAACAGAGAAAGGAGAGGGTTGAAGCCGCAGGAACCCAACACGGCCCTGCAGCGGGTGTGATGAGACAGGAGAGAAGGTTGGAGACAGGCCCCACACCCCTCTCTAGGTGGAAGTGACAATGAAGGATATAAGGAGCCGAGGCAGGACAGATGGCAGTTCCCGGCGGCATAGCTCCTCCGGCCAGCTACTTAATTCTTCCAGGGGAACCGCGCTCGCCGGGACAGCTCGTTCCTGAGACATGCTTTCGCCCAAGACCAAAGCTTCGAAACACTCCCGCCGGAGCCAAGACCGGAAACTCCCACCGTCCCGGCAGGCCTTGCGAGCCAAAACCATAGAGAGGAAGGGCGCCGCTTTCCTTAGTGAGCCCGGGCCCCACACGACTGGGAATAAAGCCGGGCTTGTCTGGCCCGCGGAGGCCTCGACACACTGGTGCGCGCTTTCAGTCGGGAGGGTCTGGCCGGATTACTCTGGAGCTGGGAACCTGCCGGGGAGCTAGCGTCCACAGGTCTGGATCGCTGTAACGTTGCTTTTGAGACGCTTTGGGGGAGGTGAGGGCCGGGAGTCCACAGATTTGCTACACTCCGTCCCTTGGGGCTTTGAGGTTGCACATCTGGTGTCGGGTTTGACCTGGGACTTACAGCCAGAAATGACTCCAAGCCCCGCTGTGAAATGGGATAGAAACAGGCGCCTTCCTACCCACTTAATGTGTTGACCCTACTCTGTACGTCCTATGTAATGGGGATAAAGACCCACCTGCCAGAACTGTTGTGCAAATTGAAGTAGACGGTATATTTTAAGTGTCTAGCCAGTAGATACAGAGAAGAGTCTCTTTATTAAGTTGCTTCCATTTTCTACGGATCTCCCCGCACAGTTCAGTGCCCTTATTCTGTGTCAAGCTAATCTTTACTAATTACTCCACAGTTACCTCACTCCCAGTACACTTAGAGCTGCAGGTCTCCACGAAATGTTTGTAGTGAGGTCATTTGAATGAATTTACACACATCAGAGCATACCTGTGACTGTTTTTAAAGGGATGTTCATTTATCAAAATACAATCTTGAAGTCCTGTTACTTGAAACGGTAACAGATTGAAGAGATTCTGGCAGTTTCGGAGGTTAATATGTTTGGGCAGGGTCGTGACAGATGGAACACACTAAATAGCTAGGCTTGTCATTTCCTGCCTGAGAATTTTGGACTTTACCTTATTTCTAGTTGTTGCTGCTGCTGTTATTTTGTTTGTTTTTACGGTTTATTCTCTTCTCCAGCTTTTTTTTTTTTTAAGATGTCGGGGGTAGGAGTTTATTAATTAATTAATTTATTTTTGCTGTGTTGGGTCTTCGTTTCTGTGCGAGGGCTTTCTCTAGTTGTGGCAAGCGGGGGCCACTCTTCATCGCGGTACGCGGGCCTCTCACTATCGTGGCTTCTCACTGTTTCGGAGCACAGGCTCCAAACGCGCAGGCTCAGTACTTGTGGCTCACGGGCCTAGTTGCTCCGCGGCATGTGGGATCCTCCCAGACCAGGGCTCAAACCCGTGTCCCCTGCATTAGCAGGCAGATTCTCAAGCTCTGTGCCACCAGGGAAGCCCTCTTCTGCAGCTTTTGAAACCTGAAGGGTGTGTGTGTTTTCAAGTCTCTTTATCTCCCTGTCCCTCCACCGCTTTCATAGAAAAGGCAGCTGCTGGGGGTGGAGCAGGGGACTGTTTAATATTACATTTACGTAAAATGTGTCATTTTGCTTTTTAATAACAATTTTCTTTTTTTTTTCTCCAGAGCTAAATTGAAAAAAGAGCAAAGACCTCTTAAAAGTCATTTGGAAATATCTCTGAATATTGTAACTGTTTATAAGCAGCTAAAGAGAAATGGATCTCCAGCAAAACTAACAGAATAATTGAAGCAGGTTTACGTGTGTGTCATCAGTTCTATCCAGAAGTTGAAGAACCTTCCTTTGAGTTTAACGATTGTGTGCATTTTATGAGAGAATGACTTTTCAATTTAATTTCACTATAGAAGACCATCTGGAAGATGAATTAACATCCCTTGGAGATGGAGCTTTGGCCCTAGATTCCTCAGAAGAATCTTCAGTCTCAGAAAGACAAAAAGGTACACATAGAGACAAAAAACATCCTACAGAACAGTTTGACCTGCTTCAGGATCATTTGTGGGAGCATAAGTCAGCAGGAAATGCAGGTCCCTCTCAAGACACAGGCAGCTCACTCAATGCAGCTAACAGTTCAAGTAGCTTGGAGCCACATGAAAAACAGCCCTGCTTTAGAGTTGCCAAAGAGCATGCTATGCCTAAAGATTTAAAGAAAGTGTTAGAAAATAAAGTCATAGAAACATTACCAGGTCTCCAGCATATGAACATATCAGTAGTGAAAACCATCTTGTTGAAAGAGAACTTCCCTGGAGAAAACATCATTTCAAAAAGCTTTTCTGCTCACTCTGATCTGATTACAGGTGTTTATGAAGGAGGTTTAAAAATCTGGGAATGTACCTTTGACCTCCTGGCATATTTTACAAAGGCCAAAGTGAAATTTGCTGGGAAAAAAGTGTTGGATCTTGGTTGTGGATCAGGGTTGCTGGGTATAATGGCGTTCAAGGGAGGTGCCAAAGAAATTCATTTTCAAGATTATAACAGTGTGGTGATTGATGAAGTAACCTTACCTAATGTAGTGGCTAACTCCACTTTGGAAGATGAAGAAAATGATGTAAACGAATCAGATGTGAAAAGGTTCAGGAAATCAAAAGTAGCACAAGCACTATGTAAATTCCGGTTCTTTTCTGGGGAGTGGTCTGAGTTTTGTAAGCTTTTACTAAGCAGTGAAGAACGTTTTGAAAAATATGATCTCATTCTTACCTCAGAAACCATTTACAATCCAGGTTATTATGGTCCTCTGCACCAAACATTCCTTAGATTGTTAGATAAAAATGGACGGGTGCTTTTGGCCAGCAAAGCACATTATTTTGGTGTGGGTGGAGGTACTCATCTCTTTCAGAAGTTTGTTGAAGACAGGAATGTATTTGAGATGAGAACACTCGAAATAATTGATGAAGGACTAAAGAGATTCCTAATTGAGATGAATTTTAAGTACCCCAGTTAATGCCCACTGAGTGTCCTAAGTGAAACAAACAAAATAACCAAAACTTGAATGTTCGATTTCTGCTTTGCTGTTATTTTTTTCTGAAATTATGATATTTAGTTTTGTTTATCCAAATAAGAGACCAACTATATTAGCGACATTGTACTTGCTAAGTGAGACTGAAAAAATAGTGCTCCTCAGCATTTGAAAAGAGCTCCTAGGAAATCATTTTGTGGGAAAGTTTTCTGTTCTCCACTTTCATTCAATTTGACCTTTCTACCACCTTTAGCATATAAATTTGTTCCCAGGAAAATCTGCCATTTTTTACCTCAAGTTTGAATTTCTTCCCAGTCTTTGTCAGTTTCTGTTCACATGAAGTGCCTGATCGATCACCATGCTGTTAATTCTAAAGGCATACATATGCATCACTAAATGATTCTGAATCTAAATATTAGATTGAAGGCCTTGGGTAACTAGGAAGAAGTTTTTGTTTTGTTTTATTTTTATATTCATTTATCTTGTATAATAAGAATTAGAATGCTGAGCAGTTGAATTCAACATTAAGATGGAAGAAATAAGGGGAATCATGATAGAGAATATAAAGATGGTACAGAAAACTTACAGTGCTTGTAGCCCTTTTTAGCCAAGGAAGTAGGAGACCCTAGGGTCTTGGTAGGAGGAAAAAGAATAGGAAACAGAATTCCAGATTCTGGGGAGTAAAGACTCTTCACTAGTTAAGTAGGGCAAAGAAGGGGAGAAAAAGTATTTTGATTCTAATGCAAAAATGTTCACACTTAACATATCTAAAATTGGGGTCTACCTTACTGTCTAATAATTATTGTACAACTGGCAGTATTTTTTTCCTTCTTGAAGGTACCTAAAATAATGGTACGACTTGGATTCAATGAAATGTGATATTTACTGGACATCTGTTAACTAGGCACTTTGTATATATCTTGCTTAATATTTATAACCTCATAAAGTATATATCATCCCCATTTTAATAATGATCATAATAGCTAACAGTTTTCAGCATTTACTATATGCAGGGTAGAAGAGATTTACATGTACTAACATATAATATTCGTAACAGCCCTGAATTAGGTTATAATTACTATCTAGATTTTATAAAGAAATTGAGGGACTTCCCTGGTGGTGCAGTGTTTAAAAATCCAGCTGCCAATGCAGGGGGCATGGGTTCGAGCCCTGGTCCAGGAAGATCCCACATGCCGCGGAGCAACTAAGCCCGTGCACCACAACTACTGAGCCTGTGCTCTAGAGCCCGCGAGCCACAACTACAGAGCCCGTGCACCAAAACTACTGAAGCCCACATGCCTAGAGCCCATGCTCCGCAACAAGAGAAGCCCCCACTTGCCACAACTAGACCACATACAACAACGAAGACCCAACGCAGCCGAAAATAAATTAATGAACAACAACAACAAAAAAAATTGAGACTCAAGAAAGTAAGTAATTTGATCCCAATCACATTCCTGACATTCAGAATCAGAATCTGAACTGAAGTCTTTTTAAAAGCTTCACTCTTCACCACCCCAGTAGTCTTACAATGCCTATTTTTCATCACATATATTTCTTAGCACCCTTTTATTATTCCAAAATGAAAGTCATTGTTAAAGAAACTTATTTACACACATCATTAAAAATTATATGTATTATACATAAATCCCTAATGCATATATATCATATATGTGTGTATGTATGTATGTATGTATATATATATATATATATATAAATAAAACTATAATATGAAGAAAGTCATTTATAATCAAATAATTTGTATTCCATCAGGTAAATGCACAGGAGTAGCTACTGAGAGGACATGTAGTAGTCAGATGCTTTTACCTAGGATACTGTTACTGCAAGTATCACAGCTACAATTCCAGATCCACCTACTAGATAAGGTAGAATAGGCCCTGACAGCAGTTTTAGCTAATTGAGGAGGTACAAAGCATTAGATAGAGTCCAATAACAATAGTCAGCATCAATAATTTTGAGACAAATAGGTATCTCTCAGTTCTCCATGACAAATTAGATACCCAAAGAGGTGTCATCTAGGAGGCCTCTCCAGGAGTAGAAGAGACACTGGCCCTGAACGGGAGGGGGGTCCAGTGAAAACAGCAGGAGTCAAAGCAGAAGCCCAGTCCTAGGAACTAGATAATCCTGGGCATTAAAGATAATTCTGGAGGTGACAGCCGAACAGGGACACATCTACCCAAGATAGCTGGCAGCAAAAGAGACTTGAGATAAAATTATGGATATAAATCCAGGAGAAGGATGCATAGTGCACTTTCCCATGTAAATAGCTTAATTATTTAAAGAGGCATATATGTTAAGACAATGAGCTTTGGAGTCCAATACTTGGGTTAAAATTCAGTTTCCCCAACTGCAAAATGGGGTTTATAGTAATATCTCCCTAACAGAATTCTTTTAAGGAATAATAGTTAATATTGGAAACCTTTCAGGGAGTTTGGAGTTTTAGAGCATGAGTCACGCATTCTCCTTGCACTGGTGCCTTACAATAAATGCTTCACCTTCCTTCACTACAAAAAAAAAAAAAAAAAAAAGTAGTATTGAGCACTTACCATGCTTCCTTCCACATGGTTCCTATGTATAAATGGAAATTATTATGTTCATGAATTCTCATAATATTTTTCATCCTGTCATCCTGTTTTCACAATAAAATAGGAAGCCTTGTTCACTTTTCTTAAAAATTGGGTTTGTGACTTTACAGTTTACAAATCCCAGTTTAGAACTTGGAGAAACAAATAGATTCCAGAACTTTCACTGCCCAAGACCAACCCCATTCTCTCCCTCCACAACCCTCCCCAAACTTCACCTTGCAGTTTCCAAGTTGTCTTTTTTGGATGCTTTGGCATTGCAGAGCATTAAGGATGAAGAAGAATGCATCTTGTAAATTTTTTTCTAAAAACTCATTCACATGTAGCCTGTGTTCTGCCTTTAAACTCCCCATTTGTCAGATGTGCCTGTACCCTTAGTTCCATTTCCACTGCCCCACAGAGGCTCTCTGCCTGAAGCTCAGAAACAGGGGATGTCTCCATGCAGACCAGGAGCTGACACACTTCCTTGTCAAATGCAGTTGCCAATGACACATGTGCTGTACTGTCCTCAGGGGAGATGGGGTCTGATGGGGTCAGCTGCTCATCTAGAGGAGAAAATATGCCTTCACTCTTCAGTACCCTCCATAGTGTTTTATTCAGGTTTTATTATAGCTTAATACATAGCTATTTGAAAAAAAGAAATAGCAAGTAAACTATGTGACAATGTAAACTTGATTCTTTGCCTACACCTCAGCTAGAATTTCCTTAACTTCTCATACTGTGTTATGGTGGCACTGAGCTTGCTGATATTAAGTCTTTTCTTTGGGTTAAAATACACATTCAAAATCACCATCATAACTTGGGTGCAGCCCAGCAGAGGAAACTCTCTGTGCCATAAAAGAATACTTTTTTGCAGCCCTGGGATGCAGCTTCTAGTCAACCAGGTTGGTTGGCAGAAGCTACAGAACCCTTATCACCATTAGGTAGTATCTCACAATTCCAACTGCTGTTTTCTTAAGGAATTAAAAGTGAACTCAGATAACCCTTAAAAATAGCTTCAACATCTATACAGGAAGTTGTCAAAGTGCGTTTTCAGGAGAAGGATTAATACTCTGTTTGAAAGAAACAGTAAAAATTACAATAATAACAAACAACTTAGTAAGCTAAATATTACTAAAGAAAGTATTGTAAAAGAAGTGTGTCAGCTCCTATTCTGCATGGAGACATCCTCCACCGTCACCCTCCCCAGTTTATGAGCTATGGGCAGAGAGCCTCTGTGGGGCAAGGGAAATGGAACTAAGTGTACAGGCACATCTGAGAAACGGAAAGTTTAAAGGCAGAACATAGCCTGCATGTGACTGAATTTTAGCAACAAATTTACAAGATGCATTCTTCTTGATCCTTAATGCTCTGCAATGCCAAAACACCCAAAAAGGACAACTCTTACCCCTTACACAACAGGATAAGTGGCCGAGGAGGTTATGATCTTTAAAAATACAATGAAGGGAATGCTGCTGCTATCTTTTTTTTGTGGTGTATACTGATGGGATGGAAAAAGTCGATGTGAAGGTTTGCTTTTGGCAGTATGTACCATAAGCTTTTGCAGTAGAATCAGATGTACTCATTGTCACAGAACCCCCAGTGCCTCGACCGTGCTGCTGCTGGACTGTGGTGGCTTGGTGCAAAGAAAAAGACACTCTGCCCTCCAGGCAGACACAGCTTCAGGTTAGAGAACAGGATGGGGCAGGTAGAACAGGGCTGTTTTCAGCTCCATTTGCTCTCTCAGCACTTCTTAGTAGCCCTGTGCTTTAGCCTTACAAACTTGCACAACTTTCTGACTGATAAAATATTGGAAAATGGTCAGTAAACTGATGAACACCAGAGGATCATGTAACATCCACTAAATCCAGGAAGTGGAGGCTGTCAGAGACGGTGCTTTTCTTTTCTCTTCTCACAGTGATTTACAGTCTCTCTGTCAGGAGCAACCAGCACAATTCTATGGAGTAAGGTCTTAGGGATCTTATTTTACAGCAGGTGAACTCAGAAGGAATGTTTGAACTGCGGTATGAGCTACAGAGACAAGAATTCCCACGTAACCTCCCCCTGCACACTGGACACTGCCACGGAGGTTAACAACATGATAACTGGAAGCAGATGGCTACTGAGACCTGTCCCTAGCACCCCATCCAGGAGTCTCAGAGGGCTTTGGCTGTCCTAGCTGCACCATAGCAACTGCACAGTTCTGAAAGCCTCTTAACATATCCAGTTAGCCACATAGCACGAGGATAGCTCTAGCAATTTTCTCAGCTTATTCTGAAATTCAGCAGGTCAGTGAGGTTCAACTCCTGGTCCCAATGTAATGAACAACAATCATTCAACCAGCCCAGTCATCTTTCAGATCTGAGGCGACAGAGAACTCAGTGCCTCAGAACCTGTCGACAACAAACCCACCCACCCTAAGAAAATTATTTAGTCAAAGAGGTAGATAGAAAAATGTATCATCCTCATTCTATTAATGGAAATCTGAGGTAGGAAAGGTCAAGACTTGACCACATTCTTCATGTGTGTCTATAATGTCCTAGAACTCAAAATTCTTCTAGATCTTTGCTGTTCTGGGCTAAATTATTTCTGGTGAATTTTTATAAACTTGACTCTGAACTTGTTTTAGATAGCATGAAAAAGAGTGTTTGGGGTGCATTTTTGAGAGGAGACTTTGTGTAAAAGGGTAGAATAAAGCCCTAGAAAAACACCAGTCAGTCACTGGCACACCATATTCTCATTAACTTATCTCTATGCCAGCTTTTTTATTATCATTGCTTTCCTACCTTCTGTGTTTAAAGAATCTTCAGAGGGAGCTACATTTTCAGTGATTTGCTTTTCTTCTCTGAGCTTTCCACAAATTGAATTCTGTTTCCTGTTTGCTTTGCTGTTTTCAAGCTTCTCCAAGATTTTTACAATAAGAACCAAAAAGATTCTCTCTTCTAAGGAAAATACCTCAGAGAAACATTTTCTTGGAAGAGTGGCCCACATGTTTCTAATGTGGAGACATTTTAGTACCTTTAACAGGAAATGTGTTCCGGCCTTTATTTTAAACATTAAATGTTTAATTTATTTTAAATATTTTTCATTTTCCAGAGTAGGAAAAATATCTTATTCTGTAATTAATATCTAATTCTCTTCCCAAAACACTTCAGAAATTCTTCTGTCCTGTCTCCTATAATCCTATAATTCAGCATAAAGAGAAATAACTTTAGAGTCAAAATCATTAGATATTTTTATGTCTCTGATAATTTTAGTTTCCTAACATCTATTACTATCATATTGACATTTTATCCAATTCCTTAATAATAAAGGACAAAACCAGATGTCAGAGGCTGAATGTAAATTGCTCTACCCATAATTGGTCTAAAGAGGCATCTTAGTTAAATTTAGTCCTAGATATGTTATTCTTTTTGATGCAATTGTGAGTGGGATTGTTTTATTAATTTCTCTTTCTGATAGTTCATTGTTAATCTAAAAAAGACAAACAAATAAACAAAACAAAACTCATAGATACAGAGAACAAAATTGCCAGAGGGGAAGGGGGTTGGGGTGAAGTGGGTGAAGGGGATTAAGAGGTACAAACTTCCAGTTATAAAATAAATAAGTCATGGGGAGGTAATATACAGCATGGTGTCTATAGTCAATAATATTGCATTTCAAATTTGAAAGTTGCTAAGAAAATAAATCTTATAAGTTCTCATCCCAAGAAAAAATTTTTATAACCTTGTATGGTGACAGATAGTAGCTAAACTTATTGTGGTGATCATTTCAAAATATATACATATATTGAGTCATTATGTTTTACATCTGGAACTAATATAATGTTGTATGTCAGTTATATTTCAATTAAAAAATAAAGACATCTTGTATGGTCCCACTGTTTGGTCACACATAAACGTGCATGGGAAGTTTTTACCTCTCAGGAGTATTGTAGTAAGAGGAAGAATTGAGCCCCCTGCTAGGAGCCACTTCGTAGGTGCCAGTCCATTCATGTTTAATCTTGTCCAATACTTAACAAATCAAACGGAATTCTGTACTATGCTAAAGCCCAAATGCATTCTCTTGCCAACAAGAATTCATCAAGTACTTATTGTATGTCGAAAAGACTATTTCCATCTTTAATAATTTCTCTCAAAGACACGTAATACTTCTAAGAAAAGTTTACTCTTGGGTTCTCTGGTAACCAAACACACTTCCAGTTACCCCCCTTTTCTCCTGGATCTTTATAGAAATGGTGTGATGAATAAACAATTCCCCAATTATATTTGACTTCTGCGTGCCCCCTTTACTGTGACTTGTGCATTTCCTTTGTTAATCAAGAGACTTTGTCAAATTTAATTTATGAAGGGTCAGATATTAACTAATGGGAAACAGAACATAGATAACTGATAGGATTCAAGCCTCAGAAGAAGAGAGATGTATGAAAGCAAAACAAACAAAGCTGGGAAGGTAAGAGGGAAAGGAGAGCAATGAAGAATGATAGAGAGACATATATGGAATTATATCAATTAAAATTTAGAGCACTAGAAAGAGTCTGGGGAAAGGTAAGATGTTGGAGCCCAAGGAAAAGACCAATCAGGGAGTCAAGAGATTTCCTGGAATTTGCACAAGAGTTGAACCTTTAAACACGTGACTAGAAGTGGAACTGCTGGTGACTCACAGCGGAGAAGACACTGAAGGAACAGGGTCATGTGACCAAGGTAAGAGGACAAGGAGAAGCATTTTATGGCAGCCCAAGTGACCTGGCTGTACCCCTAGCATTTCATCCCAGGTGGAGATTTGGTTTATGGGGCAACACTGCTGAGCTTCAAACCTAGAATAACCATACGTCCTAGTTTACCTGAGACAGTCCCAGGTCCATACCTGTTGTCCCAGTGTCCCATCTGGTTTAACATTCTAGCATTCTCAAAAGTCTGCTGATTTGGATGATAATTGTATGGCTAGCCATTTATACCAATTCGGTAGCACTATCCTTAACCTTATAATTTTGTGGAATAAGTCACAATCGAAAAAGAATCACTCAATAAATCAGTATTAACTTCCAAGTTCAGTCTTTTAAAAAACCTATACCCAAGAATCAAGAAAAATGCCCCTCTTCCTATCATATGTCAGACACTGAGCTTGACAACGGGATGTAAAGATAAAATGATACATTCTGTGTTTTTAGAGAGCTTCCAATCTGCGGTAGAAATAGTAACACAACTAGGGAACCTCTTGTGTGAATGTCACACATACTGTGCGGGTTTCTGACAGGGTTGTCCTTTCAAGCTCTAGATTAAGACCATATGCCTGTAATGGGGTGTATAAGGGAGAAAGTGGATGGGGAAGAGGATAGGTGGATATTTCCTAGTGTCAATCATCTGATAGTGACTTAGTAGATTTTCAGATAGAAGCAGAAGTTGCAAGATTGGTCACAGAGCTAGGAAATTCTGCCTTTCTTTTTTTAAATCTTACCTTCAAAAATTGAGACAGTCCTGTAGGGACAGATAGCCTCTTCCAAGTGGACGCAAGAAAAGGGGGACCTTGGGGTTTCCCTGGTGGCGCAGTGGTTGAGAGTCTGCCTGCCGATGCAGGGGATGAGGGTTCGTGCCCCGGTCCGGGAAGATCCCACATGCCGCGGAGCGGCTGGGCCCGTGAGCCATGGCCACTGAGCCTGCGCGTCCGGAGCCCATGCTCCGCAACGGGAGAGGCCACAACGGTGAGAGGCCCGTGTACCGCAAAAAAAGATCATAGGCTAAAGATGAGTAAGCTAGATCTCATAAGGGGAATGTGGGGTGAGTACTACCTCGCTTCTTAATTAAGAGTTTCCCCATTGCCAATCCTAAAGGATAGGGGTTTTACTTCATTAGAGGAAGTTACTAGTTTCCTTACATAGACATGCAAACAAACAATTAACATGCAAGAGGAGAAAGCAATACTGGCAGTCACCCTTGAGCCAGGGCTAACACACAGGAGAAATTACTTTGGGCCTGTGAAGGAAGACTTCTCAGAAGAGATAACACTTGATCTCAGACTCAAATGTAAGTAAATTTTTATCAGATGGCTAGAGGAGTGGGGTTGGGAGGGCAGAAGGACTGGTCCATGAAAAAGCACTGAACGCTGAGAATATGTTAATTCCTTGACTCATTGAATATTTACTGAGCACCTACTATCTGGCAAGCACATTTCTAGGTGCTGTGGGAGGTGGGCGGGGGGAAATTCTGGATTTCTAACAAGCTCAGGCGCTGTTGCTGCTAGACTATGGCTGGCACCATAGGAAGCAAAGCTCCAAATCATGGCGCTACATGACCTGTCAGATGTGAAGCTGACTCATGGTAACAGGTAAAAGCTTCTTCTTGTTTTGTTTTTAATTAATTTATTTTTGGCTGCGTCGGGTCTTCATTGCTGCGCACGGGCTTTCTCTCGTTGCGGCGAGCAGGGGCTACTCTTCGTTACGGTGTGCGGGCTTCTCATTGTGGTGGCTTCTCTTGTTGTGGAGCACAGGCTCTAGGGACGCAGGCTTCAGTAGTTGTGGCACACGGACTCAGTAGTTGTGGCTCTCAGGCTCTAGATCACAGGCTCAGTAGTTGTGGCGCACGGGCTTAGTTGCTCCGTGGCATGTGGGATCTTCCTGAACCAGGGCTCGAACCGGTGCTCCCTGCACTGGCAAGCAGATTCTTAACCACTGCACCACCAGGGAAGCCCCAGGTAAAAGCTTTTAAATTCAATGCTTTTCCTGTTAAAATTTGCCATCAATTATATTTCTTCAAAACTTCATTTTACCAATCTAAATTACATGTTCTACGGGCACATTACAAATTGGCATTCTTTTAAAATAAGCTAATACAGTTTAGTACTTTAGTTTTAAATTGTGTTGAGAAAAAAATATTTTAGAGAGTGGGTTTTTTTAAAAAACCTACACCGAAGATTCAAGGAAAATGTCACCCTTCCTATCTGTTAAGCCTGTAATAGACCTCTGAGCATAAGCCCTTGGATTTTTCTTACCACACATAATGATCAATCTGTGAAGATGTGTTTATTTCATTCAAACATCCATAAAATTCTCAGGGAAAGCAATAGAAACCTTACAGGCCTGAATATTTCTTGGGGGCATCTTCATACCAGAGTGTTGTGACTTTCTGTTGTTTCTTAATCACTAAGCACATCTCAGAGCCAGGAGCACACAGCAAAGACACACATCCAAGGAAGCAGCAGGTAGCATGGTGTTGTGGGAAGGCCACTGGAATAGAAGTCAGACAGACCTGAGTCCTGGACCTGACCCTTGCCCTGAGTAACTGTGAACATGCCCTTCAGCAAATGACCAAGATCTCTTTAATATCTCCTCTTCAGTAAAGTGTTGGGTATTTGTTCTGTTTATCCCCACTGAGCTCTGAGTTTCAAATGTAATATTGTACACTAAAGTTTCCTATAAACATGTGACATTAGTCTTATTTGAAACCACTGTTCTTGATTCATGTTTCATTTTCATACCCATATTTGGCTAAAACAAACTTTCTAGAGCTGCCACTGCCATTATTTAGTTAATTGCTTCCTTTGTTTTTCTCTAATCAAGGATTTCCCCCATTCACCCAATGCTAATTTGACCAATCCTAATCCATTCAACCCGTACCACCAGGTAATAGTTTTCATAGCACACCTGATTAAAATCTTCTCATCTCTCCCCTCATTAAAATCTTTAATAGGTTCCCATTTTCAAAGACTGTGGTCTCCAAAGTGGGTATATAAGACCCCTCCTTGTAAGGAGAAAGGAAGAAAATATTAGACCATACATTTGCATTCATTTTTTAAAAATCTAAAACATAAGAAAGAAATTAATTCTTGATTTATCTCCTATGGCATAAAACACACCAGGAGTTCACCATAATCTCATAATACTCTGTCAACATAACTGTTTCTGTCTTTATTTACATTGTCTCAGAACCATAAGGACCAAGTGTATGGAAAAGAGGACTCAGGATGTCTTCATAAAGAAGTGGTAAAATTGGGGTCACCATAGAAGACTTTCTGGGGGAAATTTTGAGAACTTACTTTGGTAGCCCTGATTATTCCAAGGGCAACCTCCCCCTACCAGACTTCTGGAGAAAGGCCTCAGTGCCTGAGAAATGGGTCAGTATTTTATTACATCACTCCTTTACTCAAAAACTTTCAGTAACTCTTTATTATCTCAAGGGTGAAGTTCAAATCTCTTAGTCTACATTCAAGACTCTCCTTAATTTAGCCAAAACTACCATTTGCATCGTGTCTCTAGAACACTGCTATAACTATTCCTCATAAAGCAATCTTTCATTATCAAAGGTTACTTACCCCATTATGACTACCTGGGCTTCCTTCTCTCTCTTTTTATAAAAATTTTATTTTTTCATTCAGTTTCATTGAGATATAATTAACATACAGCACAGTAGAAGTTTAAGGTGTACAGCATAATGACTTGACTTACATACTTTTGGAACTGATTACCACAAGTTTAGTTAACATACATCATCTCATATAAATATGAAAAAAAAGAAAGAAAAAAGCATTTTTTTTCCTCATGGTGAGAACTTTTAGGATTTGCTCTCTTAGAAACTTTTCAATATCCCATAGAGCGGTGTTAACTATAAACATCATGTCCTACATTACATCCCCAGTACTTATTTATCTTATCTTCCAGGTAGGTATAAACTGGAAGTTCGTAACTTTTGACCACCTTCATCCAATTCTCCCACCCGCCCCACCACCCCTGCCTCTGGCAACCACAAATCTGATCTCTTTTTCTATGAGATTTTTTTTTAAGACTCCACATATAAGTGAGATCATACAGTATTTTTCTCTCTCTGCCTGACTTACTTTACTTAGTAAAATTCCTTCATAGTTTATCTATGTTGTCTCAAATGGCAGGATTTCCTTTCTTTTTCATGGCTGTGTAGTATTCCAGTGTGAGTGTGTGTGTGTGTGTGTGTGTGTGTGTGCGCGCGCGCGCGCGCGCACATGCGTGCACGTGTGTACCACATTTTCTTTATCCATTCATCTATTGATGGACACTTAGATTGTCTCTCTCCTTGGGATCCCTTTGAAAATACAATTACATTAGAACAATAATACTTTCATGTAAATTATTTTATCAAATCACTTTTTTTTCTGTAAAGGTGAGATTCAGTGACCACAATACTTCTGACGCCTATAGAAAGAGAAGACACACACAAAAAAAGGGAAAGGGGACTCCAAAGATTAATTTTGCTTGCATGACAGTTTCTCCAGTAGTTGCTCTTAGAAAAGGAACCCATTTGCAAATGAAAAACTCTTATTTTCCATTCAAGCTATTTCCTATTAGTTATCCATGGTGTATAAATCTGTCCATTGTCAGTTTGCTGAATGTACAGCAGTTCCCCAGAGGCTAGTCAACCCTTGGTAAGTTTATGGATTTGACAATTTCAGGAACAAAGGGTGGAAAAGTAAGATACAGCAAGCCAAGAGGTTGGGGGAAACAGCTAACACCCTTTGTCTTACCATATTAGTCACTGAGGACTATTGTCTGATTGCTATGGAAAATGTCTTCTTAAAACAAATCTTGTTTGAGAATTATCTGTCCATTGTCTAAACTAGTCAAGAATATCAACGATTTTCTTGTTACTGACAGAGTTTTGGAAACAGTTAATCCTAAGGACCCGGGTGAACCTTGGGACTTTCCAAATGGTACTTCCAGCTTTTTATCCTGAACAGGAAACAACTTTGAAAGATATTAACCACAACCAATGAAACACCAAAACTTTTCCACCAGAAACATGTTAATATCAATGATCACTTTTTGAAATTCTAAGCAAATAATTGCATCCAATTTTTTCCCTCCTAGCTCACTACACTATAGGCACACTGACCTTCTTTTTATTCCTTGAGCAGGCCAAGTTTGCTCCCACCTCAGGGCATTTGCACTTACTATTCACTCTAAATGTCTGTCGCACATCTTTGCACATAGCTTCTTGATATCCTTCGGGTCTCAGTTCAAATGTGATCACCTTCTCAGAGAGACCTATTCTAACTATCCAAAGATAGGTAGCTTTCCTTCCCTCACCTTCTCATTGTCCATAGCCTTGTTTTATATTCTTCACAATAGATATCACTGCCTGAAATCACCTTGTTCAATTATATGTTTACTTATCTGTTGTCTTCCTCTCCCTCTTCAGAATGTCAGTTTCGTGAGATCTGGGACTTTATCTGTCCTATTCATGGCTGTATCCTCAGTGCTTAGGAGGGTGCCTGCACGTAAAAGGCTTTCAATCAATATTTGTTGAACAACTGATTGAAACTCTTCAGCTGCTGCTTATGGCATTTAGGATTATGTTGAGGGTACTTCACAGGGTTTACAAGCTGGTCCCTGCTTCTTTTTCTAGTCTTATCTTTCACTACCCAGATTCTCTGAACTCTTCTTGACTTTGACCATGTACTGTCAACTATTCACCAATCCTGGACTTTCGCGTATGTTGTTCTCTTTCCTTGGATGCTCTACCCCCTCTATATTCATCTTTGCCTGACTCATTTCTACTTACCTTTTAACTCTTAGCTTAGAGTTCATTTCCTTGGTGATGGTGGTTGATAATCTTGCCAAACTGCTTCCTATTCAGACCAGAAAGCTTGGAGTCCTCATTTAGAAAGTTCAGAGGTCTCCTTGTCTTCTTGGAAATGAATGTTTCCATAAATGTCAATAACAAGAAAAATGTTGATAGTTTTGACTGAGACAATGATGTGACAATTCTTTCTTTTTTATATATATAAATTTATTTATTTTTGGCTGTGTTGGGTCTTTGTTGCTGCACGTGGGCTTTCTCTAGTTGTGGCGAGTGGGGGCTGCTCTTCATTGCAGTGCGTGGTCTTCTCATTGCTGTGGCTTCTCTTGTTGTGGAGCATGGGCTCTAGGCACATGGGCTTCCGTAGTTGTGGCATGTGGACTCAGTAGTTGTGGCTCACAGGCTCTAGAGCACAGGCTCAATAGTTGTGGCACACGGGCTTAGTTGCTCTGCAGCATGTGGGATCTTCCTGGACCAGGGCTCGAACCCGTGTCCTCTGCATTGGCAGGCGGATTCTTAACCACTGCACCACCAGGGAAGTCCGTTGTAACAATTCTTAATGAAGGCTTGTTTTAAATAGTCTATTACCATAGCAATCAGAAAATAGTTGTAGTGACTAATATAGTAATAAAAGTTTTGAAGGTTAGGTTGAGAAAGTTGTTTCCTATGCAAATTGATGGGTTTTAATTCCTTAGCCCTCTGCCCTTGGGCCCCTTTGCTGTTCACTGCATGTTTTCTAAGGAGTGGTCGTTTTCAGGAATTGGTTTTTACTTGCCAAGTTTCATGAGCATATTTCTAAGTCAAAGTCAGACATATGATTAATTTAAACCAGGAAATATCCTTGAACTTAAGAATGGGACATCTCTTCAGGGAAGACAACTGAGGAGGAAAAAAAACAAGCAAATATCATCATATACACCAGTGCACTCTAATCTTACAAGTATCTTCAGCTTCCAGACTGGACTGTTTCCCCTGCTCTGTGCATTAATACTTCTATCACAAAACTTACTACGTTATAATTATTTTTCTACTTGTCAGTTAGCAAATAAAATCTCAAACATGTCTGTAATCTACTTAAAGGCAGTAATCTTATTCTGACTTGGAATTTAATACATACTTGTTGAATTTGTTGAATGTATGGGTTATTGAATGAAAATTGAAACTAAACAGGTCAACATGGAATATCGTAAGATCATCTATGGGCAAATGTGAATCAAAGAGTCAGAAGAATGTCCCAAAGCTCAGGTAAAAATCACTGTAGGCAGAAGTAGTCAAGGGAGGCTTTGTAGGAGGTGGGGTAAGAAAATGGCTTTGGAGGTTGAATACAGTTGAGTAACCCAGATGGAGAAAGGACACTACTCTAGAAACAGTCAGTGGCAGAGCAAACTTAAGCAAGAGGCACAGGACCAGCGAGTGGATAAGTACTGCAGTGGAATGAGGGCCATGAAATCAGCTTGAGATCTGCTTAGGGAGAGCTCTGATGCCCAGGCTAAGGGGTCAGAGCCTTTTACCCACAGATAGTGGGAAAATGTTAAAAATCGTTAACTGTACAAGTAATATACTGCAAATTCAATTTAAGGTAAATTTATCTTGTCATGGAATGCAGGGTGTATTGGAAGGAGGAGGAACTGTAGGTAGAGAAACTAGCTGATTGGGCTTCCCTGGTGGCGCAGTGGTTGAGAGTCCGCCTGCCGATGCAGTGGATACGGGTTCGTGACCCGGTCCGGGAAGATCCCACATGCCGCGGAGCGGCTGGGCCCGTGAGCCATGGCCGCTGAGCCTGCGCGTCCGGAGCCTGTGCTCCGCAACGGGAGAGGCCACAGCAGTGAGAGCCCCGCGTACCAAAAAAAAGAAACTAGCTGGGAGTCTCTCATGTAGTAGTAGTAAGTAGTAGTAAGGGGAAGGCTCAGAGGAGAAGGATAGCCACCAGTGGTGGTGATGCAACACATTAGGGAGGAGATGGTCCATAAGTCCTTTCCTTAAAAGAGTAAATGTGCTGGACTTCTGATGCCTTTGTGGACTCTTCTCCCTATATGCTTTATACGTACCAAGTCTCAATGCCCTTCATCAATTCTAAATCAAGACTCTAAAATTCTTAAGATTAGGAATTTCCTCCCTTCCTTCTTTCCTTCCTTCTTTCTTTCCTTCCAACCACTTTACGGAAGAATAGATATATGACAAACTGAATATTTTAATGTAAAGTCTGCAATTTGGTGAGTTTCCACATGTGTACAGCCACGAAACCTCATCACAAACAAGATCATGAGCACATCCACCACCCCCAAAGTTTCTTGTGCCCCCTTTTTAATCCATCTTCCCTCCTCACAAATTCTGCAAACCTCACCCCTATCCCCACCTAGACAACAACATGCTTTTTGTCACTATCGATTAGTTTCCATTTTCTAGAGTTTCATATTAATGGAATCATACAGTAGGTATTCTTTCTCATTTACCTTTGTTATTGTTTTGAGATCCATCCTTGCTGTGTATCAATAATTTAATTCTTTTTATTACTGAGTAGCATTTCATTCTACGGATAACCATAATTTGTTTATGCATTCACTTATTGGTGGACATTTAGGTTGTTTCCAGTTTGTGGCTCTTACAAATGAAGCTGTTATAATCCTCATTGTACCAGCACGTACAAAGAGATTTATGTTAAGGAATTGGCTCATGTGTCCATGGGGACTGGCAAGTCTGAAATCTGTAGGGCAGAGGCCAGTGGACTGGAAACTCAGGCAGGACTTGATGTTGTTCTTGAGGCAGAACTTCTTC
Organism: Pseudorca crassidens; assembly: GCF_039906515.1. Lineage (NCBI taxonomy): Eukaryota > Metazoa > Chordata > Mammalia > Artiodactyla > Delphinidae > Pseudorca > Pseudorca crassidens. The sequence goes on along the minus strand of NC_090297.1, from coordinate 125,652,650 downwards.
CTCTCTGGGAAACCACAGTTTTTCCTCTTAAGTTAGACCTTCAACTTATTGGATGTGGTTCATCCACATTATTGAAAGTAATCTCCTTTACTTAAAATCAACTGATTTTGTATAACTATAGTCCAATATCAAAACTGGGATGTTGACATTGGTATAATACACAGAGCTTATTCAGATGTCACCAGTTTTACATGCTTGTGTGTGTGAGTAGTTCTATGTAATTTTGTTCTAGTGTAGATTCATGAAACTACCACCTCAATCAAGATACAGAACTCTTCAACCACAAGGCTCTCTTTTGCTACCCCTTTACAGGTACACCCACACCTTTCCCACTCCCCATCCTGAATCACAGGTAACCACCCATCTGTTCTCTATTTCCATGATTTTGTTATTTGAAAATGTTATATAAGTGAAATCATACAACATGTACCATTTTGAGAATGACCTGAAGATCATCCATGTTCTTGCGTGTATTAATCAAATTATAGTTCATAACTACAATTCATTTCCTTTTTTTAAAAAAATTGAAGTACAGTTGATTTACATATTATATTAGTTTCAGGTATACAACATAGTGATTCAATATTTTTATAGTTTTTTTTGACACTTTGTGACTTCCTTTTATTCACATTTGGGAGGAGAGTGGGAGTGGAATGGGGTGGTCTGGGGAGGGGGAGGTTCCAGGAACTGGAGAGGAAGATGGAGAAGGCAGCCTCTCAGGTACCACTTCCCTCTGCTCATCCTTGGCAAGTTTTGTGAGCCAAGGAAGGATAACGGTGAGCTAGTGCTGAGGAAAAGTAGGCAGACCGAGTCGGAAGATCTGCAGAATTCTGGTTCTGCCATTACCTGCTAGGTGTCCTTGGGCAGGTCATTTCCTTTTGCTGGGTCTGTTACTCCACATGTGGAAAGACACAAGGTTCTGCTGAGAGCCAAGGAGCCCAAAGGGTCTCAACCTTGGTACCAGGTCTATAGTCAGACAAGACCCCATAGAGCTGTTGTGAGGATCAAGTTGAGATAATATGAGTAAAGGACCCAGCACAGTGCCTGGCACATAAGTGGGCACTCGATAAATGTTTTTTGCTGTTGGCTCTAGGAGATGGGGATGAGAATGGGCACCCAAACATCCACAGTACAGAAAAGAGGCCAAAAGACATTTCCACAGCATTCTGAGGGGGTATGGGGGACAGCCCACACATATATCACCAAGAGGGGTTTTAGGAGCAGCAGTCCCGGGCACCCTGGTACAGCACTCATAGCTTTTGTTGCCAGTCTGTCATTAGTGCTCACAGTGGGATTATTGTCCCCATGTGACAAATGAGCAAACTGAGGACTCTCCGAGTCACACAGCTGGTAGACAGGGAGAGGGGCTGAGTCCAGTTTTTCCTGGCTCCTGAGAAACCCAACTCTACCAGTTACTGGTTTTATGAGCTTGGGCAAATTACCTAACCTTTTGGTGCCTCAGTTTCTTCATCTGTGAAAGAACTTTAAACTCCATTTAAAGTTATTAAAAAATATTGGCTATATTCCCTGTACTGTACAATATATCCTTGTAACTTATTTATTTTATACATAATAGTTTGTACCTCTTAATTCCTTACCCCTATCTTCCCCTCCTCCTTCCCTCTCCCCACTGTACCTGTGTACAGGTACACTGTTTCTGTTTTGTTATATCCATCCAATTGTTTTATTTTTTAGATTCCACAGGTAAGTGATAACATAGAGCATTCGTCTTTCTCTGTCTGACTTATTTCACTGAGTGTAATGCCCTCCAAGTCCATCCATGTTGTTGCAAGTGGCAAAATTTCATTCCTTATTTTAAGTAAGGTTGAGTAAATATTCCATGGTATATATCGAATGGATATACCATATGTGCTTAACTATTCACCTGCTGAAAGACATTTGGATTTCTTCCAGTTTTTTATGAATAAAAAATGCTCAGTGAATAAATAAGCTCTCAAGACTTCAATTCCTGGGTTATATGGTGAGTAGATGTTTAGTTTAAGAAGCTGCCAAACTATATTCCATTTACAATCCCACCAGCTTTAGGTTATGCTTCAGACCTTTGATTCCAATGGTTTGCTGGGTGAATTGCCCTGGATGTCTCACATCCTGGAACTCAGTATGCTAAAATGTGAGTTCATTATCTTCCCCTACACACCAGTCATCCTCCTTTATTTTCTGTCTTCACTAATATAACCATTTATTACCCAATCCAGACACTGAGAGCCACCTTAGATTCCTCTCTCTCACCTATTCCCACATTAAATCCATCACTTGGATAGGCCCATTTTATCTCGTATCTCTCAACCAGAGAAGACAGATCCTTGTCATCCACCAAGAATTATAACTATCTAAGCATTCGCCTAATGATGTCCTAGCTCGGGGTATTTTTTTGTCAAGTTAAGAGCAGGTATTTTAGAGTTGGTTGGTACATTCATGCTTAAGGCATGGAGAAGTGAAATCGATTAGCCGGTCACATAGAAGCAGGTCTAAATTGACAAGTGAACTCAAATCCCTCTATGTAGTAGCAGATTAGAAAACAGATTTATTTGGGGCAGAGTTCTAGCCCAACATCTGGGTCAAAACTGCAAATGAATTCTACTGTATTTATGAAACAAGGATTTTAGCAGTGTGGAGACTGTCAGTCATATATGGCATAGTCTGCTGGCTTGGATCCACTGTTAGTTATAATAATGTGTAAAAGTCTGTTAAAGTCACCGAGGGGTCTAGTTAATCGTAACTGTGCCTTGATGACATAGCTACTAAGTGTCTACATTTAAAATTTTTGAAGGAAATTTTCAAGTTGTTTGTGAGATGGGCCAGAGCACACTTGTTTCTGGTCAGCACTCTGGCCGTTCAACAGAATTTGAGAGTCATAACTCACTGTGGTTACTAACTATACTTATCTAGTTAGGTCAACCACATGACTCTAGACCCCAAACTAGGTCTTTCTTGTCCAAGGAACAAATTTTCCTTGGATCAAATTCTCAGAGACATGACTCAATACTCATCAAATTGATATTCTGAAATAAAGGCCCTGTCAGTTCTGAGAAGTAAAATAAGGAAATGTACAATGCAGAGTCGGGTGCCAATTCATTTAGTGGCTTCTTGGAGATTACCCTGTCTTCTTTTCCAGTTGGGTAGCCAATTCCACTTCTGGTGGAAAAGCCATCGACTCTTTTTACATTTAGTATAAATGTCTATTAAGAAGTTGGTAGTTTGAAAGGAATCACTAATACCATGTCCCTAGAGACTGTGTAGTGACTGCTTGGCATAACTGTAGGTGAGGAAGCCAACCTGGCTTTGTAACAATAGGGAGTATGTTCAGGAAATTCCCCATTTAAGTCATTTCCAACCAGATTTGTTCAATGAGTGCTATGGGACATTGGAATCCCTGGAAGTCAGAGCCATTATCACTGTCATATCCTTCATGTGATCCGAGTTCCATCAGGTTACTGGACTGTCAACAACAGTCGTGAAGGGGAAACACTCACAAGACTTCAGCCTTAGACATGAGAAAGAGAGGCCAGACTCTGACCATTTGTCTTGTCTCTTGGAGCACAGCTCATTTCCAATCCCCATCTTTTCTTCCAGCTACGCAGGGTCCAGCTTGGACTTTCCTGTGGATATACCGGACATAAAGTGAGTCTAAGAAAGTGAGGCTGGAGGACTAGACATAATAGTTTACCATAGAATCAGCTAATCTTCTGAGAAGTTTGTCCAGTGTAGGCCCATATAACTGCAAAGTTTTCAGGGAAGAGCTCACTTGCTCTTGCTTAAGTCTTTCTGTATTAGCTTTTCATTGATGCAGTAATAAATTATCACAAATGTATTATCTTACAATTCTGTAGGTCAGAAGTCTGACACAGGTCTCACCCGGCTAAAATCAAGGTGTCATAGGGCTGCATTCCTTTCTGAAGGCTCTAAGGGAAGATTCACTTCCTTGCTCATTTGAGTATTATTATTATTTTTTAAAATATTTATTTATTTATTTGGTTGTGCCGGGTCTTGGTTGCAGCACGTGGGCTACTTAGTTGTGGCAGGCGGGCTCCTTAGTTGTGGCATGTGAACTCTTAGTTGTGGCATGCGTGTGGGATCTAATTCCCTGACCAAGGATCAAACCCAGGCCCCCTGCATTGGGAGCGCAGAGTCTTACCCACTGCACCACCAGGGAAGTCCATCATCTGAGTTGTTGACAGAATGCAATTCCTTGTGGTTTTAGGACTAAGGTCCCTGATTTCTTTTTATAATTAATTAATTAATTGATTAATTTTTGCCTGCGTTGGAGTCTTCGTTGCTGCACGCGGGCTTTCTCTAGTTGTGGTGAGCGGGGGTTACTCTGCGTTGCGGTGCGCGGGCTTCTCATTGCAGTGGCTTCTCTTGTTGTGGAGCATGGGCTCTAGGCACATGGGCTTCAATAGTTGTGGCAGGCAGGCTCTAGAGCGCAGGCTCAGTAGTTATGGCACACGGGCTTAGTTGCTCCACGGCACATGGGATTTTCCCAGACCAGGACTTGAACCCGTGTCCCCTGCACTGGCAGGCGGATTCTTAACCACTGTGCCACCAGGGAAGCCCACAATATGTATTTTTGAAAGATGGCTTCTTTCCCTTAGTAATATACATTCAAGTTTTCTTCATATCTTTTCATGGTTTGATAGCTCATTTCTTTTCAGCACTTTTCCATTTTCCAAGTGTACCATAGTTTATTTATCCATTCACCTACTGAAGAACACGTTGATCATTTCCAGGTTTTGACAAATATGAATAAAGCTGCTATAAACATCTGTGTGCAGGTTTTTAGGTGGACATAAGTTTTCAATTCATTTCGGTAAACACCAACAAGCAGCATTGCTGGATCATATTGTAAGGGTATGTTTAGTTTTGTAAGGAACTACCAAACTGTCTTCCAAAGTGGTTGTACCATTTTGCATTCCCACCAGCAATGAATGAGTTCCTCTTACGTCCTCACCAGCATTTGGTATTGTCAGTGTTTGAGTATCATATTTTGTGTAATTTTTCCTAGATTTTCTTTTTCAAGGAAGATAACAGATAACAGAGAAAGGATATATAATGACAATGCTATCTTTTATTTGTAGTCCATCAATTAATGAGATGCTCTGGCCACAGTTGATATTGAGAACTCTGATCCTTCTCTCCCACCTCCAGCACCACCCCTGCTGGTGACACACACAAGAAGGAAAGGATGTTTTCCTACATCTCAAACCTTCACTGGTTGTGCCCTTCTTAAGCTCCCTGTAAGTGAAGCATGACTTTTGCTTTAATGAAATGCAATATTGCATTGTTATCGAACTATTTGAAGTGCCATATCTCCTGAATTAAATTGTAAGCTCTTGTAGGGAAAAACCTGTATTTATGAATGCTAGTGTGACACCACAGCACACATCATAAGCCTTTATGTATTGTTACAGGAATTGATTCTTTCTGAATTAAAGATAACTCTCACAGTAGTACATCCACATCATTAATTCCTCATTTCACACCCAGCCCCTGATCTGTGAAAAGTGAACTGAATCAGCATAGGAGTTAGAGATGGGTGACCACGCACCACAGTTACGATTGTCTGAGAGTCTCCTATATTGTCAGTTCCCTCCCAGGCCTCTTCTCCTTGTAGACAATATGTGGCACAAGAGAAAATTCAGCAGATAAATTTGCTCAATGCACAAATTCTTTATCGCCTCTCACAGTTCACAAGTGGAATAGGACAGAACATCCAATGCCTCGTAAATTTTCTGGTATATAGTAGGCACTAAATAAATATTTGTTGAAAAAAATGAATAAATGAATAAGTCAATGAATGAATTTTTACCTTTAGATAATTTAGTAGGCACAGTAATGGACCTCCCAAAATGCCCAAACTCTAATTCCTGGAACTTGTGATTATGTTGCATGACATGGCAAGAAGGAATTTCCTGATGTAATTAAGGGTACAGACCTTGAGATTGTGAGATTATCCTGGATTACCCATGTGGGCCCAGTCTAATCACATGAGACCTTAAAGGCAGAAAACCTTTCCTGGTTAGGTTATAAAAGGATGAGATAGAGGAAAAAAGAGAAGAGATTCAAAGTGAGAGAATGAGTTTACCCACTATTGCTGGCTTTGAAGATGGAGGAAGGGGGTCACAAATCTAGGAATGTGAGTAACCTCAAGAAACTGGGAAAAGCCCTCAGCTGACAGCAAACAAGAAATCAGGGACCGGGACTTCCCTGGTGGCGCAGTGGTCAAGAATCCATCTGCCAATGCTGGGGACACGGGTTCGATCCCAGGTCCAGAAAGATCCCACATGCTGCGGAGCAACTAAACCCGTGCACCACAACTACTGAGCCTGTGCTCTGGAGCCAGCGAGCCACAACTACTGAGCCCACGTGCCACAACTACTGAAGCCTGGGTGCCTAGAGCCCGTGCTCCACAACAAGAGAAGCCACCGCAGTGAGAAGCCCATGCTCCGCAACGAAGAGTAGCCCGCGCTCGCAGCAACTAGAGAAAGCCCACACAGCAATGAAGACCGAACGCAGCCAAGAATAAATAAATAATAAAATTCCCTTTAAAAATTACATACTGTGGGGCTTCCCTGGTGGCGCAGTGGTTGGGAGTCTGCCTGCCAATGCAGGGGACACGGGTTTGAGCCCTGATCTGGGAAGATCCCACATGCCGCGGAGCAACTAAGCCCGTGAGCCACAACTACTGAGCTTGTGCGTCTGGAGCCTGTGCTCCGCAACGGGAGGGGCCGCGACAGTGAGAGGCCCACGCACCGCGATGAAGAGTGGCCCCCGCTCGCCGCAACTGGAGAAAGCCCTCGCACAGAAACAAAGACCCAACACAGCCAAAAATAAATAAATTAATAAAAAAATTACATATTTTATGATTCCAACCACATGACATTCTGGAAAAATCACAGCTATGGAGACAGAAAAAAGTTCAGTGGTTGTCATGGGTTTGGAGGCACAGAGGCTTTTCGGGGCAGTGAAACTATTGTGTATAATACTACAAAGGTGGCTATATATCATTAGAAATTAAAAAAAAAATTTTTAACATCTTTATTGGAGTATAATTGCTTTACAATGGTGTGTTAGTTTCTGTAATATAACAAAGTGAATCAGTTATACATATACATATGTCCCCCTATCTCTTCCCTCTTGTGTCTCCCTCCCTCCCACCCTCCCTATCCCACCCCTCTAGGTGGTCACAGAGCACCGAGCTGATCTCCCTGTGTTATGTGGCTCCTTCCCACTAGCTATCTATTTTACGTTTGGTAGTGTATATATGTCCATGCCACTTTCTCACTTTGTCGTAGCTTACCCTTCCCCCTCCCTGTATCCCCAAGTCCATTCTCATTAGAAATTTATCCAAACCCATAGAATGTATGACACCAAGAGCAAACTCTAAGGTAAATTATGGACTTTGGGTAATAATGATGTGTCAATGCAGGGTCATCAGTTGTAACATATGTACCCCAGAGTGGTGAGGCCTGTGGATAATGGGGTAGGCTATGCATGGGGAGGGGTAAGGAGTTATATGGGAGCTCTGTACATGCTGCTCAAATTTCCTATGAACCTAAAACTGCTCTAAAAATAAACCCTATTTTTAAAAATGCTATTGCTACTATTTTTTGAGCACCTATTCTGTGCCAGATACCAGGCCGGGCTATGTTAGCTATTTCTTGTCCTCACAGCAATCCGTAAAATAGGTGTTATTAACTTTATTCTACAAATTAGAAAACTGTTTTTTGTCCAGAATAAATGAGTTTGTCAAGGTCATTCAGCTAATAAGTGAGAATCTGAGATGTTAACCTTGATTCCCTGGCTGCAAAGACCTGTACTTTTTTTTTACTATTTCATTTTCACTAATAAACAACACTATATATTCCTTTTTATAAATACAAGGGGGGCATTCTATTTAACAATATGGAGGACATGATAACAATCACTGAATCTTCAAGCAGAAAAAATACCTGACTAAGAAGTAAGGAAATAAAAAGATTATGGCTGAGAAAAATGGAAAATAAGGAGGTACACAGGAAGTAGCTAAAAGTCCTTTCCAGAGAAGAATGCTGTTCAAAGGCCAATTATATCTGGAAGATTCCAGCTACAGGGAAGTAGTCCCTAACAAACCAACTCTCCAAGAGAAAACAACCATAAACTCTGGACTCCAGAGAGCAACCCAAAGCAGGTAGACATTGGGGAGGGGGTCATCTACACTTGGAAGAAGGGAATAGCACCAAGATGAAAATTTTTCCCATTTTTGTCAAATTTTTGCCTCAGACAAGGTTAAAACTTAGATAGAAAATCCAAAATCTTACTGACCTGAAGAATCAGAAGGCAAAGTTCAGGGCAACCATAGCAGCTAGAGGGAAAAAATCTAGAAAAGGAGAACTCCAGAGAAAGGGAGTCCCAAATTCTGTATATAATGTGCCCAAATCTCTAGCTGCTCATGAACTGCTGTGTGGATGGTAGAGGTCAAGCATATGGCTAAGGCTCAAAGAATTGAACAAAGATTTCTGCTGCTGTCCATTATGAAGGAGTTAGAGTTTAGAGTTTGAGTTCAGTTGAGTTACCTGCCTGGTAGAAAAAATATTCCATAATCTTCAGGGAATCCAGCGTCTCCACAATGAGCAGTTCAAAATGTCCGGGTGGCAACAAAAAAATTATTATACATATAAATAAACAAGAAAATGTGACCCACATTTTTAAAAAAGGCAATGTAATAGAGACTGACCCCAAAATAACTCAGGTGTTGGAAACTGAGACAAAGATTTTAGATCAGCTATTATAATTATGCTCAAAAATGTAAATGAAAATATGGTCATAATTAATGAACAAATAGGAAATCTCAGCAGAGAAGTGGAAACTACAAAAAAGTGTGGAAATTCTAGGACTAAAAAATATAGTGTCTAAAAATTTTGAATTCACTGGGTGGACTTAACAGTAGATTGGCGATGACCAAATAGAATTATTGAACTTCAAGTTAGCTAAATAAGCATTACTGAATCTGAAGAACAGAAAGATTGCATACAGCAAAAAAAAAAAAAAGAAGAAAGAAAAAGAAAAAAAGGTTCAGTGACATGTGGAACTGATAACGTGGTTGGGTAAAATAATACAAAGATGTTTTCTTACTGACCATAAAACCCACATTCTAAATACATGCTATTTGCATATACTAAATCTGCTTTCAGGATGATGTCAATATTTGGCTATAGTTTTCTTTCTATGAGGCCTGCTATCCCCATCTTCAATGGTTTTTATTAGTTAATTCACCCAGCTGTTATGGAGCCTTTTTTCCTTGTATCAGCCACTGTGCTAATTGCTGTAGAAAATAGATGAAATGGATATTATTCTTGAAAGGGCATGAAATGAGTGCTACACTAGAGATGCAGGCAAAAGGCTATTGTATTATTATGATGAGAGGTTCACTGGAGTAATTCTTTCAGCAACTGTCCACCTCCTTACACTGGAGAGATCAGGAGAAGGAGTTGATCCCACAGTGTTTCAGTCCCTCCCTCCCTTCTCTTTGGGATCTGCTTGCCCGCAGAGAACTTGTGTCCTACTCTGTTATATGTGGTATAAGGTGTTGTCCTTGGAGGAGAAGACTTGTGTTTGATATGTGAGGTCAGAGATGAAGTGGGTAAGTCCAGTTCTAGGTGCAATGCTAAGAAGTCAGTTGCTTAAAACCTAAGCCAAGTTCACCAACTTGTATGTCTATATTAACATTCTTAGTGGTGGTGTAGTATTTTGATGACCTACATGTACCATAGTATAGGTTGTTTCTGATTTTTTCTTTTTGCTGTTACTAATAGTACTGCAATGAGCAAATTTTTATATGTATATCTTTTTTATTTTTTGGAAGTTTTAAATTTTATTTTTTTTATACAGCAGGTTCTTATTAGTTACCCATTTTATAAATGTTAGTGTATATATGTTAATCCCAATCTCCCAATTCATCACACCACCACTTCCCCTGGACACTTTCCCACCTTGGTGTCATATATTTGATCTCTACATCTGTGTCTCTATTTCTGCACTGCAAAACTGTTCAGCTGTACCATTTATCTAGGTTCCACATATATGCCTTAATATATGATATTTGTTTTTCTCTTTCTGACTTCCTTCACTCTGTATAACAGTCTCTAGATCCATCCATGTCTCTACAAATGACCCAGTTTCATTCCTTTTTATGGCAGAGTAATATTCCATTGTATATATGTACCATATCTTCTTTATCAATTCATCTGTTGATGGGCATCTAGGTTGCTTCCATGTCCTGGCTATTGTAAATAGTGCTGCAATGAACATTGGGGTGCATGTGTCTTTTGGAATTATGGTTTTCTCTGGGTATATGCCAAGTAGTGGGATTGCTGGGTCATATGGTAATTCTATTTTTAGTTTTTTAAGGAACATCCATACTGTTCTCCGTAGTGCTGTATCAATTTACATTCCCACGAACAGTGCAAGAGGGTTCCCTTTTCTCCACATCCTCTGCAGCATTTGTTGTTTGTAGATTTTCTGATGATGCCCATGCTAACTGGTGTAAGGTGATACCTCATTGTAGGTTTGATTTGCATTTCTTTAATAATTAGTGATGTTGAGCAGCTTTTCATGTGCTTCTTGGCCATCTGTATGTCTTCTTTGAAGAAATGTCTATTTAGGTCTTCTGCCCATTTTTGATTGGGTTGTTTGTTTTTTTTAATATTGAGCTGCATGAGCTGTTCATATATTTTGGAGATTAATCCTTTGTCCGTTGATTCGTTTGCAAATATTTTCTCCCAGACTGAGGGTCGTTTTTTCATCTTGTTTATGGTTTCCTTTGCTGTGTGAAAGCTTTGAAGTTTCATTAGGTCCCATTTGTTTATTTTTGTTTTTATTTCCATTACTCTAGGAGGTGGTTCAAAAAAGATCTTGCTGTGATTTATGTCAAAGAGTGTTCTTCCTATGTTTTCCTCTAAGAGTTTTGTACTGTCTGGTCTTACATTTAGGTCTCTAATCCATTTTGCATTTATTTTTGTGTATGGTGTTAGAGAATGTTCTAATTTCATTCTTTTACATGTAGCTGGCCAGTTTTCTCAGCACCACTTACTGAAGAGACAGACTTTTCTCCACTGTATATCCTTGCCTCCTTTGTCATAGATTAGTTGACCATAGGTGTGTGGGTTTATCTCCATACGTGCGTGGGTTTATCTCTCAGCTTTCTATCCTGTTCCATTGATCTATATTTCTGTTTTTGTGTCAGTACTATATTTCTGTTTTGTGTCATACTGTCTTGATTACTGTAGCTTTGTAGTATAGTCTGAAGTCTGGGAGTCTGATTCCTCCAGCTCTGTTTTTTTCCAAGACTGCTTTGGCTATTCAGGGTCTTTTTTGTCTCTATACAACTTTTAAGATTTTTTGTTCTAGTTCTGTAAAAAATGCCATTGGTAATTTGATAGGGATTGCATTGAATCTGTAGATTGCTTTGGGTAGTATAGTCATTTTCACAATATTGATTCTTCCAATCCAAGAACATGGTATTTCTCTCCATTTGCTTGTATCATATTTAATTTCTTTCATCAGTGGCTTATGGTTTTCTGCATACAGGTCTTTTTTCTCCCTAGGTAGGTTTATTCCTAGGTATTTTATTCTTTTTGTTGCAATGGTAAATGGGAGTGTTTCCTTAATTTCTCTTTCAGATTTTTCATTAGTGTATAGGAATGCAAGAGATTTCAGTGCATTGCTTTTGTATTCTGCAACTTTACCAAATGCATTGATTAGCTCTAGTAGTTTTCTGGTGGCATTTAGGATTCTCTGTGTATGGTATCATGACATCTGCAAACAGTGACAGTTTTACGTCTTCTTTTCCAATTTGTATTCCTTTTATTTCTTTTCCTTCTCTGATTGCTGTAGCTAGGACTTCCAAAACTATGTTGAATAATAGTGGTGAGAGTGGACATCCTTGTCTTGTTCCTGATCTTAGAGGAAATGGTTTCAGTTTTTCACCATTGAGAATGATGTTTGCTGTGTGTTTGTTGTATATGGCCTTTATTATGTTGACGTAGGATCCCTCTATGCCAACTTTCTGGAGAGTTTTTATCATAAATGGGTGTTGAATTTTGTCAAAATCCTTTTCTGCATCTATTGAGATGATCATATGTTTTCTATTCTTCAATTTGTTAATATGGTGTATCACATTGATTGGTTCGCGTATATTGAAGAATCCTTGCATCCCTGGGATAAATCCCACTTGATCATGGTGTATGATCCTTTTAATGTGTTGTTGAATTCTGTTTGCTGGTATTTTGTTGACCTTTTCTGCAACTATATTCATCAGTGATATTGGTCTGTAATTTTCTGTTTTTGTAGTATCTTTGTCTGGTTTTGGTATCAGGGTGATGGTGGCCTCATAGAATGAGTTTGGGAGTGTTCCTTCCTCTGCAATTTTTGGAAGAGTTTGAGAAGGATGGGTGTTAGCTCTTCTCTAAATGTTTGATAGAGTTCACCTCTGAAGCCATCCAGTCCTGGACTTTAGTTTGTTGGAAGATTTTTAATCACAGTTTCAATTTCATTACTTGTGATTGGTCTGTTCATACTTTGTATATCTTGCTGGTTCAGTCTTGGAATGTTATACCTTTCTCAGAATTTATCTATTTCTTCCAGGTTGTCCATTTTATTGGCATACAGTTGCTTGTGGTAGTCTCTTAGGATGCTTCGTATTTCTGCTGTGTCTGTTGTAACTTCTCCATTTTCATTTCTACTTTTATTGATTTGAGTCCTCTCCCGCTTTTTCTTGATGAGTGTGGCTAATGGTTTATCAATTTGTTTATCTTCTCAAAGAACCAGCTTTTAGTTTTATTTATCTTTGCTATTGTTTTCTTTGTTTCTATTTCATTTATTTCTCTTCTGATCTTTATGCTTTCTTTCCTTCTACTAACTTTGGGTTTTGTTTGTTCTTCTTTCTCTAGTTCCTTTAGGTGTAAGGTAAGATTGTTTATTTGAAATTTTTCTTGTTTTTTGAGGTAGGCTTTTCTTGCTATAAACTTCCCTCTTAGAACTGCTTTTGCTGAATCCCATAGGTTTTTGGATCATAGTGTTTTTGTTGGCATTTTTCTCTAGGTATTTTTAAATTTCCTCTTTGATTTCTTCAGTGATCTCTTGGTTATTTAGTAATATATTGTTTAGCCTCCATGTGTTTGTATTTTTTACAGATTTTTTTTCCTGTAATTGATATCTAGTCTCATAGCATTGTGGTCGGAGAAGATACTTGATACGATTTCAATTTTCTTAAATTTACCAAGGCTTGATTTGTGACCCAAGATATGATCTATCCTGGAAAATGTTCCATGAGCACTTGAGAAGAAAGTGTATTCTGATGTTTTTGAATGGAATGTCCTATAAATATCAATTAAATCTATCTGGTCTATTGTGTCATTTAAAGCTTGTGTTTCCCTATTAATTTTCTGTCTGGATGATCTGTCCATTGGTGTAAGTGAGGTGTTAAAGTCCCCCACTATTATTGTGTTACTGTAGATTTCCTCTTTTACAGCTGTTAGCAGCTGCCTTATGTATTGAGGTGCTCCTATGTTGGGTGCATATATATTTACAATTGTTATATCTTCTTCTTGGATTGATCCTTTATGTAGTGTCCTTCTTTGTCTCTTGTAATAGTCTATTTTAAAGTCTAATTTGTCTGATATGAGTATTGCTACTCCAGTTTTCTTTTGATTTCCATTTGCATGGAATATCTTTTTCCATCCCTTCGCTTTCAGTCTGTATGTGTCCCTAGGTCTGAAGTGGGTCTCTTGTAGATAGCATATATATGGGTCTTGTTTTTGTATCCATTCAGCAAGCCTGTGTCTTTTGGTTGGACCATTTAATCCATTCACATTTAAGATAATTATGGATATGTATGTTCCTGTGATCATTTTCTTAATTGTTTTGGGTTTGTTTTTGTAGGTCCTTTTCTCCTCTTGTGTTTCACACTTAGAGAAGATCCTTTAGCATTTGTTGTAGAGCTGGTTTGGTGGTGCTGAATTCTCTTAGCTTTTGCTTGTCTGTAAAGCTTTTGATTTCTCCATCGAATCTGAATGAGATCCTTGCCAGGGAGAGTAATCTTCATTGTAGGTTCTTCCATTTCATCACTTTAAATATGTCATGCCACTCCCTTCTGTCTTGTAGAGTTTCTGCTAAGAAATCAGCTGTTAACCGTATGGGAGTTCCCTTGTATGTTATTTGTCATTTTTCCCTTGTTGCTTTCAATAATTTTTCTTTGTCTTTAATTTTTGTCAATTTGATTACTATGTGTCTCGGTGTGTTTCTCCTTGAGTTTATACTGCCTGGGACTCTCTGCGTTTCCTGGACTGGGTGGCTATTTCCTTTCCCATGTTAGGGAATTTTTCAACTCTAATCTCTTCAAATATTTTCTCTGGTCCTTTCTCTCTCTCTTCTCCTTCTGGGACCCCTATAATGTGAATGTTGTTATGTTTAATGTTGTCCCAGAGTTCTCTTAGGCTGTCTTCATTTCTTTTCATTATTTTTTCTTTATTCTGTTCTGTGGCAGTGAATTCCACCATTCTGTCTTCCAGGTCACTTATCCATTCTTCTGCCTCAGTTATTCTGCTATTGATTCCTTCTAGTGTATTTTTCATTTCAGTTATTGTATTATTTATCTCTGTTTGTTTGTTCTTTAATTCTTCTAGGTGTTTGTTCTTGAATTCTTCTAGGTGTTTGTTAAACATTTCTTGCATCTTCTCAATCTTTGCCTCCATTCTTTTTTGAGGTCCTGTATCATCTTCACTATCATTATTCTGAATTCTTTTTCTGGAAGGTTGCCTATCTCCACTTCATTTAGTTGTTTTTCTGGGGTTTTGTCTTGTTCCTTCATCTGGTACATAGCCCTCTGCCTTTTCATCTTGTCTATCTTTATGTGAATGTGTTTTTTGTTCCACAGGCTGCAGGACTGTAGCTCTTCTTGCTTCTGCTTTCTGCCCTCTGGTGGATGAGACTATCCAAGAGGATTGTGCACTGATGGGAGGGACTGGTGGTGGGTAGAGCTGGGTGTTGCTCTGGTGGGCAGAGCTCAGTAAAACTTTAATCCACTTGTCTGCTGATAGATGGGACTGTGTCCCCTCCCTGTTTGTTGTTTGGCTGAGGCGACCCGACAGTGGAGCCTACCCGGCTCTTTGGTGGGACTAATGGCGGACTCTGGGAGGGCTCATGCAAAGGAGTACTTTCCAGAACTTCTGCCACCAGTGTCCTTGTCCTCACGGTGAGCCACAGCCACCCCCTGCCTCTGCATGAGACCCTCCGACACTAGCAGGTAGGTCTGGTTCAGTCTCCCCTGGGGTCACTGATCCTCCCCCTGGGTCCCGATGCGCACACTACTTTGTGTGTGCTGCCAAGAGTGGAGTCTCTGTTTCCCCCAGTCCTGTCAAAGTCCTGCAGTCAAATCTCACTAGCCTTCAAAGTCTGATTCTCTAGGAATTCCTCCTCCCGTTGCCGGACCCCCAGGTTGGGAAGCCTGACATGGGGTTCAGAACCTTCACTCCAGTGGGTGGACTTCTGTGGTATAAGTGTTCTCCAGTTTGTGAGTCACCCACCTAGCAGTTACGGGATTTGATTTTATTGTGATTGCGCCCCTCCTACCATCTCATTGTGGGGTATCTTTTTTGGTGAATTCCAGTGTCTTCCTGTCAATGATTGTTCTGCAGTTAGTTGTGATTCCAGTGCTCTCGCAAGAGGGAGTTACATGGATATTTCTGAAGAAAGAAATGGCATTGCTGGGTCAATGGGTTAAAGGCTGATAACTATTGACAAAATTTCCTCCAGAATACGTTGTAACAATTTTTACACCCACCAATTTTTCACAATCTCCTATCTTTTCATTTGGACCATCCACCTGTCCTCATGCAAACTTGTAGGAGCTCCATTTTGACTGCCTCATTCATCCACATCTTAATACTCTTTGTAGACACAAATCCCTGGGGATTGTCTATTGTCTGGGACATTCTGTAAAAGATGCAATATTTGCTGATAAATGTGTTGTCCTCTCTCTCTTCAACAATATGTCCCCAATTTCTATATAGACAACAGAAATATATCCAGTTTTTCAATATATGGTTTGAACACATGGATGTCAAACACTCAACAAGATTTATTTTTAACCATGAAAAGTTTTCCATTTCCTGAGGGCTTGGTGGTAGAGAATGGGGATATAAAAGTAGGATGGAAGTCATTTTTGAGGATAAAGCCTTTTAATTCCATATTCTGAACTGAAACATGCCAGTGGAGCTAAACCAAACACTTCTGGTATCATATCTCAAAATAGTTTACCAACATAATGATAATAAAAACTTGTCTGTGTTTAGATTAGAGACCTTACAAAACACTTGAAAGACAAGTGGGGTGTGGATTAATATCCCCATTTTAAAAATGAAGAAACTGAGTTTCAGAGAACACAAGTGTCTTGCCCAGGGTCACATTGTAAGTGGCCAAACAGGGACTTAAACTCAGACCTACGTTCCAGTTTGAGCTGACAAGAAAGACTGAGACAGATTAAACAGCATGGTGAATAGCTAAGAGTAAACTTGGCTTCCTTTGCTCTGCCTTCATTCATGTAAGAGTAAGCAAAGTACAGCGGAAAGGGGTACCTTGCATGGGAAGAAGTTGGTAAACAGTTATTTCTTACATAGGTATCTGCTCCTGAATTCTCACCTTGCTGTCTGCTCTGGAACCACCATCCTTCCCAAGATCTTCTCTCGCAGGGATTGATGCTGCCACCTCAACACTGAACCTCTAGGGGGGTACTGATCCCTCCCACCCCTCACCTGACCATAATTAAGTATGAGAGAAAAACCTCAATGACCGTTTATTAACTAGCTTCTACGTGCCAATTACTGGACTAGATTCTTTAATATTATCTCATCTAAACTGGGATTAGTATGCCCATTTTACATGTCCGGAAACTGTCAAGACTCCAGTAAGAACAGAATAGTCACACATGTCTCTTTTCATCTTGAAGTGACAAAGACGAGTGGCAGATTCTTTTGCATATTAAAACTAAAATATGCATCAAATGCTAAAGAAAAAATTAAAACAGCAAAATCAAAAATAATTCCACCAATCTAACACAACTATCTTTTGTGTACTGTCTTATTATGTGCATACATTTTTCTAGAATTTGCAACCGACATGTATGCAAATTTTATGTTCACTTATAAAATTTAGCATCAGAACCATCTTCCATGTTACCACTATCTTCATAATGAGCATTTTAGTGGTTGCAGAGTAAATGATTTTCCCCATGGACATTTAGGTTGTTTCCAGTATTTGGTTGTCCAAATCAAATTATGTTTTGTGCTAAGCGTTTTGTTACTGTTAAATTATTTCCTTAGAATAAATTCTCAAGAGCCATATTATTGAATAAAAGGGTATAAACATTTTTTATAGCTCTTCCCACATGGTACCACATTACTAGGCAAAAGGGCTCTATTAATCTAAGTGACACACATAAGTAAGTGCAGAGTTAGATATTTTCAAAAGAAACCATGCTGTTTTCCATTCCTGGCCATTTGATGAGTTAGGAACCTTGAAAGACTCTCCACATTAAAACAACCAAGATATTGAATAAAATATAAAAGCCATTTTCTTAAATTAATTACTGAACTGACAAGAAAATACAGAATCTAAGATCCTCAAAATGGATTAAAACCAACAACCCTGGAAAGTAAGTACTAAAGCTCTCCTTTACCTTAGGTACTGCTCAACACAGAAGAATACCACATTGATGATTTGTATCCTTCCTTTGTATGATACTTGTATCATATTAAGAAACACATGATTCAATTTGATACATTATTGGTGACATTAAGTTTGATCACTAGATTAAGGTGGTATCTGTCAGATTTCTCCATTGTAAAGGCACCTTTACCCACTTGTAATGAATAAGTTATCTTTAGGGTGTTACCTTGAAACTGTATAAATACCTTGTTCTCCAACCATCTTTACCGAATAGTAGTATTATACATCCATTAATAACACTTGCCTGAAAGAAGATGATTTTTTTCCCATCATTTAAGTACTGTCAAATTCAAACTGCTTGAGCCAATTTGCACTCCCACCAGCTAGGTGTGAATTTCCAATGATCCACATCTTCACCAAACTTGCTAAGGTCAGACTTATCAAGTTTTATCATTTTAATGAGTATGGGATTGTATTTCCTATAAACTGACAGATTTAGACGTTTGCTCTAGATTCAGGTTCATTTATTTAGGCAAGGATATTTCGTACATGATGCTGTATATTTCCTACTGTATCACGTCAAGAGGCACATAATGTCTGATTGTCAATCAATAGGTAAAAATGTGGTCAACCGGATCTATCAATAGATTTAACAATAAGGTTCCTCATCAAAAAAAAAAAAAAAAACCAAACAAAAAAACCCCTGGTATGTAGCATAACCTATTTTTTATGAAAAGAAGTTTTTTATATGTATTCAAAATGCTTAAAAATAATACTTGCCTGAACTATTACAATCATTGTTTGGAAAATAATTTTTCTCCTGTTCTGTCACTTCCTCTTTATTTATTTTGATATTCTTCTGTAAACAAGGGCTTCATCTTCCTTCTTTCTCTATGGGCTCATGGATTCTTTTGTAATCAACATGTTATAATTCATTATTCTCAATATTCTTTCTCATGTTCAAATTGCCCCATATTTGGCCAGTGAGGATTATTTCAAGCTGCCTCATATGTCCTTTAGATATGTTCCCATAAGTTTTTGAGCATTTGCTTACTTCTGGCACAGCAAAAAATTCCAGGCTCACTTTGTGCTTTTCCTGCTCCAGACCTGGGGTCAGTCATTTCCCCAAGGAGACCTTGGTCCTTTTAGTGGAGAATAGTAATGAGAAATTAAGTTCTGACAATAGGTGTGCATATTTCTACTAGGATTGCCACTGAATCTAGGCCCTGTCAGACAGAGCTAGGAGATATATTTTATTAAGTAATGAGCTTATATGGATATCTCACCATATAAGGGTTGTCAAATTCATATTTTAATTTCCCTTTTCCCATACTGATGATCTTAGTTCCCAATAACATCAATATATTTATTCATTTACTCAATCCTATAACACATGAAAAACAATTTCAGGATTAGTATATCAATTTCACTACCAATAAAACCCTACAGGCTAAAGTTCAAGAAATCTTTTGCATTTCTTTTTGTCCATAGAATATATCTGCTGAGCATGTACAGTTAGAGTACAATGCTCCACTGGTACTTGGATTGGCTCTTTTTTTTCTCCTCTGAGTTTATGTTGTCAATACCGTTAGGGTCAATTATTTCCTGTTTGCATTCAATTTTACGTTTTTGTTTTTTCTACTCATGTTAGTTTATTTTTATTTTTTATTTTATTTTATTTTTATTTTAATGTATAAACACGAATATAGCTCAAAAGTCAAAACAATATATAATTATATAGTCAAAGAAGCCGCATTCTCTTCCACCCTATTCCCTAACACCAGGAGAAAATCAAATTCATTAATTTCTGATTTATCCTTCTTGTGCTTATTATTGCAAAATAAGCAGATGCATACATAGTTACTTAATTTCCCTATTTTTATACTAAAGGTAGCATACTCAAGGAGTATATAGTACGCTTCCTTTAGTATTAAAAAAGGGAAATAAGATAAATAAGGTATGCATCTGTTTATTGTAAAATAAGCACCTTGATTTTTTAAAATTAACAATGTAATTGAATAGCACTCCACTGTATAGAGGGTCCATAGTTTATTCAATGTCTCCTATTTTGTCCATTTAGATTGTTCCCAATATTTTGTTACTAAAATTAGAGTATAATGAATAACCTTGTACATATATATATTTACATTGTTGGAGTGTATCTTCACCACAAATTCCTAGAAATTGGATTGCTTGGTCAAGGAATAAATGCATGTGTAGTTTTGCTAGATATTGCTGAATTCCTTTCTATAAGTGGGGTACTGTTTCACATCCACACCAGCAATGTATGGAAGTGAATGCTTCCTTTCAGCCTCACCAAAAGAGTATGCTGTCAAGCTTTTGAAGAGACCCCCTTTTACATGGTTTATCCTTGTATGGTCTCTATTGTCTTCCTTGCTCCCACCTCTCATAAACTTTATAGTTTATTTTGCCTTGTCAGGACTTTCTTTGATTCTGTTAAGTCTCCAGAAACAGAGAAAACTAGGAGTATATCATATTTGCCTCGGAATTTTTACATTTACAACATTTTTGGAGAGGCTGCTTATTTGCAATGAGTCTGTTCTAAGACAGGGAGGTTCTGCTTCATATTCTTAGAACACCTAAACAAATAAAAACATTCCTAAAAACAGTGAGCTATGAAACAGTCACACTATATCATGTTGAACTTCACAAAAGCAAAGCCAAATTTCTTTTGGAACTAATCACTCAGCAAAACAAATCTCAATACAATTTCTTCCTACTTTGAACTTTTACAAGATTACTTGCAAAAGGGAAAATGAAGGTCCAAGCCAGCACCAAAGTTTGGAAGATAGATGTAAAAGATGACAGGAAAACAGCTTACATTTCTGCTTATATGGGTAGGAGGCTGGGAGAAACTTATACTTGCACAAAATGTTTTCCTTATTTTTATCAACAGGACTATTTTCATTAGAGGAGAACCAATGCTTATAGAAACGCTTGTCTACACAGTGAGCCCTTGGCACACATTTTGTAATTTGCAGTTTTTCTGAGACTGAAATTTAAATTGTATACACAGCACACAGAAAGGCAAATATATGTTGGTTAGAATGCTCCCCAGGGAGTGAAGGAGTCATTTTCTCTAGGACTCTGTAAGTATTAATTATGCACACATAGTCTATGGAGAAAAGGTAAACGCTGTGCATTTATATTTAGATTGTTCCCAATATTTGCTATTAAAAATTATACCATAATGAATAACCTTGTGCATATATTATTTTCATACTCTTAGAGATATATCAGAGAATGGTATTGTAGGGTAAAAAGGTATCCATAATCAAGTAGACTGGGAAAATACCACCTTAGACAGATGTGGAACACAGCTCTACTCTGAAGGACTTCTCAGAGCCTTTAACATGCTAACCTGCATTAAGATTCTTTAAGAAGAGAACTATATTATGCAGTGTTTTCAAATGTATTTATGATATTCTTTTCACATCTCTGGAAAGTAGTGTTCCATAGAACATATTTTGTAAACCACCGCTGTGGTGGCATTTATACAATTAGGAACTCTGTAAAATCTTGGTACCCATTTCAGGGGAAGGTCAAGTGTCCGCTCTTCTTCATTTTCCAGAATGTAATCTACCTACTCCAGAGCCTCTGGAGGGCCTTAGTGCTTTGCTATGGGCAGCATTTCCTATTTATTTTCCTTCACTCAATCCAGGATCTATTTCTCAAGGAATGGGTTTCATGACACTAGCCTGGAAATTTCCCACCTGTCCAGGCTGATAGGCTCTTTTTGAGGATTGAGGCATTGCTAACAATTATTTATTTCCATTCTAAAGACCAGACCAATTCTTAGTCGCCAACTGTCATAGCCAGCTTTGGCTGATCATCTCTGAATAGCTAAGTCTAAACTTAGCATTTCTTAATAGTATTTTACATGGTACTGTTTATTGAGTGACTATATCTGCCAAGTGTTTTATTCCTTTTATGTCATCTATTTTTACTTAAAAAAAAAGAAACCCACAGCTTTACAGTATAGAAAGAATTCCCATCTTACAGATACCATCCTGCTTTACAGATGATGAACCTGAAGTTCAGAGAGACATGCCTTACTCAAGTTCACACAGCCAGTTTGTGGCAATACCCAGAACTGTCTGTTTTGTTGATTTGACCAAATTTTTATTTTATTTCATGCTGCTTCCCAGTTATTTAGCAAAGCGGAGACCTTAGCCAATTATCTAGTGGAGTGGCAGACCTTCCCTCTGCAGGTACCGGAGTGGGGTGGGCTGAGCTGAGCAGGTTGAAAGCCAAAGCAGGCTGAAGCCAAAGCAGGTCAAAGTGGTGAGACTCATGCCACTGAGACGTGAAGGCCCTCTTCAGCTCCCTCCTGATCCAGGTGGGTGGGTGCTCGCCCTAGCTCTCCTCTCCCCCGCCCCATGGAGAAGACAGATCTGATCCAGAAGGCGGAGCTGGCCGAGCGCTATGACGATATGGTCACCAGCACTGAAGGCTGTGATGGACCGGCGGCGCCGAGCTGTTCAAGCCGGAGCGCAACCTCCCGTCCCTGGCCTACACGAACGTGGTCAGGGGCTGCAGGTCCACCTGGAGGGTCATCTTGAACATCCAACAGAAAACTTACACCTCTGACCAGAAGTTGCAGCTGATTAAGAACTGTCGAGGGATGGTGGAGTCCAAACTGAGGTCCGTCTGTGCCACCGTCCTGGATTTGTTGGCCAAGCATTTAATAGCCATTGCACCTAACCCAGAGAGTAAGATCTTCCATCTGAAAATGAAGGGAGATTACTTCCGGTGCCTTGCTGAAGTTTCATGTGGTGATGATCAGAAATAAATGATAGATAATTCCCTAGAAGCTTACCAAGAGGCTTAAGCAAGAAAGAGATGCGTCCCACACACCCCATCTGCCTGGGGCTGGCTCTTAACTTTTCTGTATTTTACTATGAGATCATTAATAACCCAGAACTTGCCTGCACACTGGCTAAAATGGCTTTTGATGCGGTCACTGAAGAACTTGATACACTGAACGAAGGAGAGGCGTGTAAAGACAGTGCCTTCAACATGCAGTTTCTTAGAGACAACTTTATGGACACCAGACAGTGCAGGAGAAGAATGTGATGTGGCAGAAGGGGCAGAAAACTAAGTACATGTAGGGTGTCATCCTTCTTCCTCTCAAGAAACCGTTTTACAGTAAGTCCCTTACATACGAACCTTCAAGTTGCGAGCCTTCAAAGATGCGCACATGGTTTGCACGTCCAGTCACGTAAGTTAGTTCACGTGTCTGGCGTACATTGTGACGTGCCTGCATACTCTACAAGTGGTTGTGCTTTTGTGTACTCTACTGTATAGTATTGTATAGAGTACAGTAGTATAGTATCTTTATTTCAAGCCCAGGATGTCTGGAAGCAAGCGTAAAAGCAGTGGTTATTGTAGCTGGTACTGCTGAGAAGAGCCAAGCGATAACGATGGAAACATCGCTAGAGCTAGATCTGCAAAAGGACAACTTCATTGAACTTCCTTGTGGGCAACATGAGGAGCTTACTAATGAAGACCTGATGGAATTGGAGGCCCAGAGGAAGGATGAAGAGAGACAAGAGGAAGAAGTAAGTGAAGAAGCGAAGAGATTCACGACGCAGGAAATGGCAAGGGGGTTTTCTTTATTTGAGGAGGCACTGCTAGTTTTTGAGGCACAGGACCCCGATGTAGAATGGTACACGAAGGTTACAGCAGCCGTTCAGAGTGCAATCCAGTGCTACTGTGGCATCTATGATGAGAAAAAAAGAGCTACTACCCAGACATCACTGGATCACTTTTTCAAGAGGGTAGATGGAATTGAATCCAGCAAGGAACCAGAACCTGTGCCATCAGCGTCAGGTGTGAGTGAAATTGCAGCTTGCCCGCCATCTCCTGTTGCTGATGATCCTTCACCTCTACCATCTCCCACCTCTTCTCCCGCCTCCAGTCAGTAACTCTTCTTGCCTGGTCACTTGATGCCAGCCCTTGTATGCTAGCTGTTGTACTGAACTACTGTACTTTTCAAGGTACTGTACTGTAAGATTAAAAATGCTTTCTTTATTTTTTGTGTTTGCTTTTTATGTATTATTTGTGTGAAAAGTATTACAAACCTATTATAGTACAGTACTATAGAGCCGATTGTGTTAGTTGGGTACCTAGGCTAACTTTGTTGGACTTATAATTGGACTTATGAATGCGCTCTTGGAACGGAACTCATTCATATGTAGGGAACTTAATGTACTCATCTCCTTATTTCATTTGGATTTCCTATAGCAAAGAAGCCCATACATGTGTGTGGAATCAATTGTCTGTAGTCTTTTCACATCGCAGCTTTGGGAAAACTCTTTGATTTGTGTTTGTCTTGGCCTTCCTGGTGTGCAGTTACTGCTGTAGAAAGTATTAATAGCTTCATTTCATATAAATATAACTTCCAAACGCTTATGTAGAGGACTAAAAATGTATCTGGTATTTAAGTAATCTGAACCAGTTCTGTAAGTGACTGTGTTTTGCATTACTGCAAAGATATGAAAATGTAATTAACTACAATGTAAAGAGTTTTCTACATAACTTCTTAATTTCTACATTCCTTCCCTTACTCTTCTTCAAGGGTTTCCTTTCAGTAAGCAACTTTCCATGCCCTTAATGTATTCCTTTTTGGTAGGAATCCAGAAGTATTGATTGAATGAAAAAGCATTTGACATTTCTGGGCTGAGAGTCACAAACTGAGATGCCTCTTGTATCATATATGATGGAGGTCTTGTGTATCTATAACAACAGAGAGTTTCCTTATTTGCTCTTCATTTGCTGCTGTTTAAGTTGACAGCTTCCCTTCCCAAGAAAAATTCACTTACACCTGCTGCCTTTGGAGTCCTGGTATTCACTGTACCATATAACAGAAGTAACGTGTTGCTGTCAGAATACAAGCATTGCTTTTGGCAAATTAAAGTGCATGTCATTTCCTAATACACTAAAAGGGGGAAATAAGCTAAAGTACACAAGTCTGAGTCTAAAACTTTAGTACTTTTCCATGCAGATTTGTACACATGTGAGAGGTTGTCCAGTGGTCTAGTGATTATTGTTTAGAGAGTTGGACCACTACTGTGTGTTGCTAATCATTGACTGTAGTTCCAAAACAGCCTTGTGAAAATGTTATGCCCTATGTAACAGCAGAGCAACATAAAATTAAATTATATTTTATAAACCAAAAACATTATCTGTTAGACAAAGAAAATGCAAAAAATATATAGCCTTGCTTCAATTTTCTGAATATTTCAAGAGGGGGAAATGGCTCATTTCTGACATTCCAGACAATGGCCTTATTTGTGTTTTATTAGTGAGGATTATGGTCCACTCATATCTGAGAAAGTGTTTCATTTTCCTTGAGTCAGACAAGGCTCTCTTAATTAAGGGAAACATTCCACTCTTTAGAATCATAAAGACGCGCCTATGCAAATTACCTTTATCCAGACTGACTGGAGGCATCTTTTTATGAGATAAAGCTGAGCTTCTTAAAAATGTATTGCTCATCTCTTCCTCTCTTTCTCTCTATTAAAAGCAGAGATGAAGCCTTGTCGGCTTCGTGAAACTGCCCTCTGTATTCCTGTAACACTCCCTAGAACATGACCCCTGGGGTTTTGAACTCTGTTTTCTCTCCAAAATCAACATTGTTGAACAACGAAAGGAATCTCTAAACATCAAAGGCCAAGGAAGACAACACCCAGAGAGCAAGGAAATTCATTTTGAAAGTCAGCCCCAACTCTTCTTCCAGCCTCTTTTCTGGACAATGCATGCAAGCTCCCCATCTATCATTTCATCACCATGGCTGCTCTGCCCCACATAAACATTAACTTTTCAGTCTGTAACACTGGCAAACAAGATGAAGGAGATGCGGCTTATTACCCTGACTCCTGTGCCTTACACAGATGACTGTCGTGTTTAGACGAGACACAGAGAGGCAATGCCAGGGTGGCTAACTCAGGTGGGGTTTCCAAATTGGGACTCTTTTTTCTAGATGTCAAAAGACTGGTTTCTTACTTTTGCGCTTGCACTGTCCAGTTTTGATAGGAAGGTTATAACTTCCTAGAATTTGTTGGGAAGGTTCAATATATTCTAGTAAAAGTTTAAGATATTTTAAAAAGGGTTTGCAGATACTGTAAATCAGAGTGATTCTTTACTGAGATATCTTCTTTATGCCTTTAAACATAAAAAACATTTTAGCGATGCATCTAATATTTGAGCCTCATTATTTTCAGTGTGGAAATGTGCCCCTAGAGGGGCGCTCCCTGCTCTCCTGCGATCTGACTACCCACAGGGCTCTCAGCGCAACGAGGGGTGTGGGTAAGCCTCATCAACCCTCTCACTTAGCTTCTCAAAGTTGGCACTCAATTTATGATTAGGAGATACTGAGGCTGACAGCTTTTCCCAGATGCTTTTCTGTCTTTACATTGTGAAAAATTAAAGGGAAAGAAGAGTGCACGCACTTTTTTTAGGATGCCAACCTTTCTAAAACCTATGATTAGGACACATTAACAAATGTTTTACATGTTTCAAATGACTTCATTCATTTTTTCATTCAACAAGTATTTGTGATTGTTTACTAAAAGCCAGGCTGAGTCGGAGGCTGGGGATATGATGACTAAAAAAATACTCTATGAGAAGGACATCATTGTGATTTCCAAAGTTACCCCCATTTTTCAGTACAAATTTGGACACCAGCAACTAATGGACAGTAAGTAAAACTGGATTATAGAAAACATCATGTACTGGAAAATGACTTCATACAGTGAATTGGCCATTCCATCTCTTTCTCTTTCTTAAGAACAACTCAGTGAAATAAAATTCCAATTTATTGTTGGACAACAGTGTTGCACACATGCATCACACGGGCCAAAAACTAAATAGCAACCTCACAGACCAAAAGAAGGAAAAAAAAAAAAAGAAGCTTTTACCTTTGGCCTTTTAAATCATCTTATACAAACCAAGTACTTATTGTACAGCTAAATATAAACACAAAAGATGTTACTAGAACGCTTGGAATAAGTTGTTTTTGCTCTTTTTACGAGTGTATTTTTTTTCTCATTTGAGATTAGAACGAACATGGGCACACCATAAGTAAAGTCAGAAGTAGGGCAGAAAACACTCTGAAGGTTGGTTTGGTCATCTGAGATCATTAGAAATGGCTGACCCCTAACAATATGTACAAAAATATAAAATGTAAATAAAATTTACAAACACATTTTCCTTTTTGAAGCGCTTTCAAGAAAATAAGCAGGCACAAAAACAGACACAGAGGTCAATGGAACAGTACTGAAAGTCCATAAATAAACCCATGCTAATATGGTCAATTAATCTTTGACAAGGGTGGCAAGAATATACAATGGGGAAAAGACAGCCTCTTTAATAAATGGTGTCTGGAAAACTGGACAGCTACATGCAAAAGAATCAAACTAGACCATTTTCCTAATACATACACAAAAAAACTCAAAATGGATTAAAGACTTAAATGTAAGACTTGAAACCATAAGACCGCTAGAAGAAAACATAGTATGCTCTTTGACATTGATCTTAGCAATATTGTTTTTTGGATCTGTCTCAGGCAAGGGCAACAAAAACAAAAATAAACAAATGGAACTGCATTAAACTAAAAGACTTTTGCACAGTGAAAGGAACCTTCAACAAAATGAGAAGGCAGCCTACTGAATGGAAGAAAATATTTGCAAATGATATATTCGATAAGGGGTTAATATCCAAATTATATAAAGAAATCACACAACTAAATATTTAAAAATCCAATTAAAAATGGGCAGAGAACTTGAATAGACATTTTTCCAAAGAAGACATACAGATGGACAACAGACACATGAAAGGATGTTCAACATCATTAATCATCAGGGAAATGTAAATCAAAACCACCAATGAGACATAACTTCACACCTGTCAGAATGGCTATTGTCAAAAAGACAACAAACAAATGACAAATGTTGGCGAGGATGTGGAGAAAAGGAAACGCTCATACACTGTTGTTAAGAATATAAATTGGTGCAAACACTACAGAAAACAGTATGGAGGTTTCTCAAAAAATTAAAAATGTCATTAGAAATATCATATGATCCAGCAATTCCACTTCTGGGTATTTACCCAAAGAAAACAAAAACAATAATTTAAAAAGATATATGCACCCTTATGTTCACTGCAGCATTATTTATAGCAGTCAAGATATAAAAGGAACCTAAATGTCCATGGGTAGATGAATGGATAAAGCCTAGTATACACACACACACACACACACACACACACACACACACACACACACTGGAATATTACTCACCCATGAAAAAGAATGAAATCTTGCCATTTGTGACAGCATGGATGGGCTTAGAGGGTATTATGCTAAGTGAAATAAGTCAGAGAAAGACAAATACTATATGATTTCGTTTATACCTGGAAGCTAAAAAACAAAACAAATGAACAAAGAAAACATAACTTAAGAGTAGTCAGAAACAGACTTATAGATACATAGAGCAAACTGGTGGTTGCCAGAGGAGAAGGAAGCAGGGGGTTGAGTGAAATAGGTGAAGGGGATTAAGAGATACAAACTTCAAGTTATAAAATGAGTAAGTTACAGAGGTGTAATATGTACCATAAGGAAGGGAGTTAATACTGTAATGATTTTGTATGGTGACAGATAGTTACTGGAGTTGTGGTGATCATTTCATAATGTATTTAATTGTTGGATCACCATGTTGTACACCTGAAACTAACACAATATTTTATAGTCAACTATATTTCAATTTAAATAAAAAGAAGAAAAAAAAGCAGGGCCTTAGAAATGTTGTTTCTTTATTCCATCCCTGTTTCAAATTCATGTTACGGTTTTGGTCAGGTAATGGACAAGAAGTGTCATCAGTGGGTGTGTTGCCCAAGGTGGGCTGACTGGCGGGACTCTGTCCAAAGGTGACCATGTTTAGATTCTGACACAGAATGATGAATAGGTCACAGTGGCTTTTTCTGTATTGTATTGTATTGTATTTGTTCATTTTCTTTTATTTATTTATTTACTTTTGGCTGTGTTGGGTCTTTGTTGCTGCATGTGGGCTTTCTCTAGTTGCAGCCAGTAGGGGGGCTACTTTTTGTTGTGGTGCACAGGCTTCTCACTGCGGTGGCTTCTCTTGATTCAGAGCACAGGCTCTAGGCACGTGGGCTTCAGTAGTTGTGGCTCGCGGGCTCTAGAGCACAGGTTCAGTAGTTGTGGCACGCAGGCTTAGTTGCTCCGCTACATGTGGGATCTTTCCAGACCAGGGCTCAAACCCGTGTCCCCTGCATTGGCAGGCAGATTCTTAACCACTGTGCCACCAGGGAAGCCCTATTTTTTTTAATTTTTAGTTTAACTTTTCCTTTTTTGCTGTGTAGTCCTCCTCATCAGTCTTCTGCTCTTGCTATCAGCATTGTCATCCTCATCATCTTCAACTGCCCATTTGCATGTAGCTGCCTCAGCGGCTTCATCTTCCTCTCCATTCTCTTCTTCACCATGTCTTTCATCTTCCTCCTCTTCCTCTTCCTCATCACTTTCTTCCTCTTCTTCACCTACATCTTGCTTCCTATTTTTCTCATTAGCATTCCCGCTAGCAAGTGTGGCTCCTCTACTCTCCCCCTCTCCACAATTTCCTTTTTCTCCTTCAAATCCTTGGTGGTGATCTTGTACCTGGTGACTATGGCTATGCCTGACATCGTGGGGCATGCCAGTGATTCCATGCAGTGGATTAAAATTGTTCAGTTGTTCAGTTAGTTACAGCAGAGGCAGTGTGGTAGCCAAGAACATAGACTTTGAAGTCAGTTAGGTCCTAGTTCTACTTCTACAGGCTATGAGATCTCAGGCAAGTTATTTAAACTCTCTAAACCTCAGGGTCCTCATCTGGAAAATGGGGATAGTAACACCTAGTTCCTAATGCTGTTATGATGATCAAATGACATGGTATATTTAAAGTTCTTAGTATTGCCTCTGGTGTGAAATGGCCAATTAATGATAGTTGCTAGATTAATAATAATAATTTTATTCAAGTAGTAGGATTGACAAAATGAAGTGTCTGTGTATGGGATATCAGTTCACAGAGTGAAGGAGCAAGTGTGATATAAAAACTAACAGGGTTGGGGCTTCCCTGGTGGAGCAATGGTTGAGAATCTGCCTGCTAATGCAGGGGACACGGGTTCGAGCCCTGGTCTGGGAGGATCCCGCATGCCGTGGAGTGGCTGGGCCCGTGAGCAATGGCCACTGGGCCTGCGCGTCTGGAGCCTGTGCTCCGCAACAAGAGAGGCCGCGATAGTAAGAGGCCCGCGCACCACGATGGCCCCCGCTTGCCACAACTAGAGAAAGCCCTCGCACAGAAACGAGGACCCAACACAGCAAAAATAAATTAATTAATTAATAAACTCCTACCCCAACATCTTCTAAAAAAAACAAAAAAACCCCAAAAAACAGAGTGCAGGCCCTGCACACACACACACACACACACACACACACACACACACACACACACAAACAAACTAACAGGGTTGGGCTTCCCTGGTGGCGCAGTGGTTGGGAGTCCGCCTGCCGAGGCAGGGGACATGGGTTCGTGCCCCGGTCTGGGAAGATCCCACATGCCGCGGAGCGGCTGGGCCCGTGAGCCATGGCCTCTGAGCCTGCGTGTCCGGAGCCTGTGCTCTGCAACGGGAGAGGTCACGGCAGTGAGAGGCCCGCGTACTGCAAAAAAAAAAAAAAAAAAAAAAAAAAAAAAAAAACTAACAGGGTTGGGTTATTCAGGAAAGATGACTGCCCCAGGGGTTATGGGTGGGACGATGTATATAATGTATACATTTAATCCCCACTTATATTTAATCCCCACTTAAAGGTCTGGAACATCCTTGGATTCAGGGAATTAGTCCCACTTCCAAGCAGAGGAGATATAATAAGCACCAAGTCAGAAAGCACATCACAACAGAATTGGCCTTAGCACACCAGCACTAATTTAGGCTAGCCACGCAGCTAGGTCCTGGATTGCATCTCTGTGACCAAGTGCCTACCCTGGTAGGCAAAATGCTAAATGTGTCCTCCTCAACCCCTACAACTTCCCATCTCCTCTTTGATTATCCAATCAAACACTAATCTAGGTACTGCTGGGAAGGGATTTTGCTGATAGAATTCAGTTATTAATGAATTGACCTTAAAATAGGGAGATTATCCTGGATAATCTGAATGAGCCCAGTGTAATCACATGAGCCCTTAGAAGTAGAATTGGAGGCAGCAGAGTAAGGCAGAGAGATGTGGCAGAAGTCGTAGGCCAACGAACGATGATGCAGAAGGGGAAGTTGGAGAGATTTGAGGAGAGGGACTCAAAACTGCCATTTTGGACAGCGAAGAGAGCCATAAGCCAGGGAATGAAAATGGCCTGAAGAGGATGAAAATGACTCCTGGCTGACAGCCAGCAAGGAAATAGGGACCCCAGTCCGACAACCACAAGTAACTGGATTCTACCAACAATTTGGATGACCTTGGAAGTAGATTTTTCCCAGACTCTCTCAAGAAGAGCCCAACTGGCTGACGTCTTGACTTTGGGAATGTGAAACCCAGAGCAGAGAAACCAGTTGACCCAACCTGTACTTCTGACCTACAGAAACAATGAAATAATAAATCTGGGTTGTTTTCAACCATCAGATTTGTAGTAATTTTTTACAGCAGTGATAGAAAACTACATGCCTATTTTGTCCCAATACAGCATACAGATCATCCTTTAAAAACCCAGGTCAAATCATGTCATTTCCAACCATAAGCACCTGCATCTCTTTGTGAAGGGCTTTCTCTGGCCTCAGGAATCCACTTGGAAGAGCAGGATAATTAACCATGCCCTCCTAGGATCAGCCCCTAGCCAATGACGGACTGGAATCGGTAGATGCATTCCCCCAGCTCCCTCACCACTCCTTGGGGATACTCTGAGGTGTCTCCCAGAGTTCTCTTGTGGGACTGAGTCTTGGCTCCCACAGTGGTAACCTGCTGATTAACACACCCTTTACTGGATTTGTCCCTTTCCCTGTCTCACTTCCTTACTCCCTTACTAGTGCTTCCTGGGATCACCTCCCAAATAAATGACTTGCACCTATGTCCTTGTCTCTGGGTCTGCTTCAGAAGGAACTCAACCTAAGACACTGAACTTATGAGCTGGCTGGAGGTACAGGAAGCCAAGCAGGTTGCTATAACATTTTTTTTTAATGTAAAAACTAAGGTATATCTACCTTCTGAGGTTTCGATCTGAGCAGGCATGGAATCAACACAAAGGACATGGGCTTTAGAATAACACAGGCGTGGATTTGAATCCCTGCTTGACCATGTATTAACTGAAAAAACATAGGCAAGTTACTTAACCTTTTGAGGTCTGTGTTTCATCCTCTGGAAAATGGAATTAATAATATCTACCTTTAATTTTGTGAAATTTGTATGAAGTAATGCGTGTAATTAAATTAGTCTCTTCCTGTATTTACATGTTATGTCACAGTATGTTACAGACGGCAGGGACTGTAGTCAAACACCTTTAGCTCTAGATGGGAGATCTGAGACTTAGAGGCCAAGAAGCTTGCTCCAATTCACAGTGTTGGTGTTAAACTGAAGATTTTTTTGATAGTACATTCACGAGTTCAAAAATTAAAACTATATACAAGGGAAACAGCAGATCTTTTTATTCAAAAAGTGAAGAGGCGGGCTTCCCTGGTGGCGCAGCGGTTAAGAGTCCACCTGCCGATGCAGGGGACATGGGTTCGTGCCCCAGTCTGGGAAGATCCCACATGCCGCGGAGTAGCTGGGCGCGTGAGCCATGGCCGCTGAGCCTGCGCGTCGGGAGCCTGTGCTCCGCAACGAGAGAGGCCACAACAGTGAGAGGCCCTCATACCGCAAAAAAAAAAAAAAAAAAAAGTGACGAGGCCAGATTTTTCTCCTGATATAAGACACTGAGAGCAAAGCTAATAATAATCCTTTAGGAAACTTCTGGTTACAAAACAAGCAGCACGATGGCCAAGGAAAACAAGCAAGGAAGCTTTTCTAAAATCCAGGGGTATTTCCCCCTCTCTGTTAACAACTGACGGCAAACAGTCTGGCTACATTCAGGAAGGGCTCTTTCAGTGAACCAGCCCATGTGCAATTATTTCTCCTGCTTGGGAATTCACCGCTGGAGTTGGCTCATTTTGAAGATATTCCCACTGTTAATTCTTGGATTCCAAAACAGAAAACGGAAGCGTCAAGATAAGGTGCTGCCAAGCAGGAAGCAAGGAAACACATTAGAACTGAAGTCTCAGAATCGTGCCAGAAGTTTTAAAAGGGAAATTAGTGGAAATTACAGAGGCCTCTTGAATCAGACAAGAAAGGAGACTAACTTAATATATACCGACTTATGGTACTTCTTTAGAGCTATTCTCTTCCTTTGGTTAAAAACCATTTACTTTCCATGTACGAGAAGTCAAAACATCGACTCATCCTAAATATTTCTGAATTTGCCCAACACTGTTACAAATGGTGCCTCTAGTCTTCCAGTAGAGAGGGTGTCAGTAACTGTAGTGACATTTTGGTCAAAATTGTACTTAGAGCTGAGCACCAGCCATGGGGTCTTGATATTCTCTCCCAAATTAGGTGACCCTGGGCCAATCTATCTCAAAGTGTGGTAGGATTTGGGTATCTGTATCAGAATTACCTGAATATTCATTTAAAGTACGGATTCCTGGTCCCTGGGTGCGGGAGTGCAGACAGAGAGCCCAGGTCTCCTACTTGACCCAGGTGTTCTGAGATAGCTACACATCCAAAGAAGTGAACATGCCTTTCTGGAGAATGACTTTAGAGGGAACCAGACTAATTTTCTATCAAATATGCTTATGTTTCAGTCAAGCAAGAAATGCCATTCTACACCATGATGGCATACTGTTATTAATTTTATTTCACAATTTTGGGTGTGCAAGAAATATCATATTTGTATTCTGCAAATAGTATTGAATCTTTATTGGGATTTCGTCTCCCTACCTTAGACTCTACAGAAGTACTTTAGATGTTAGCAGAGTCGAACTTGGGGGGAAGTTACTAAAGCTTTCAAAAATAAGCACCTAGCGACACTGCCCAGAGATGAGGGAACCAAGAACTACGGTCCATGCTTCATAGTTCCCTTCAGCACTGAGGAACCAAAGCTAAATTCACACTTTAATAGATGGTCTTGCCACATGTGCTTATGGCCGATGCTACTTCCCATTAAACCCAATAATCTCCTGTCCATGGCTTTTATTTGTCCCTGTCTATGGAAGGTGAACAGGATGGCCTTGAGTGACACTGTAACATTTGCCTTGGGAACCCTAACCTTCTCTTTCTGTCCTTCCCTCACTCCCTCAGGGATGTCCCATCACCATAAAGGTGAGAATGAGTTGGACTGGGCACAGAAGCAAAAGCGGTTGATGTCCTTGTTGCCCCATTACAGGACGTGGAGGAGAGGCCAGGGCACTTCCAGGAAAAGGGACGATAAAGCCAGGAAGGGTGGCACCTCAGAGACAAAATAGCCCTGGTGGTGGAGCCTGGGGTGTGCCTCTGTTTGCAGCATCTTCTTTCCTTTTCTCTTTGCCTCTCCAAGTTGGAGACTGTAACGGGTATCCATATGAGGCCAGGGTTGAAAATGGAGCAGTCCAGGGACAGCCGGCTACATCTTCCGAGCTTGGGAGACCCAATAGGGCCTTGAGGACCTCTAATCAGCCTGCTACTTGGGACATTAGGTTTATTTGAGGAAGAGGAGATAATATTCAACACCCCCAGTTATCCCACGCTCACCTAATTTCCTCTTCAACTCATTCTTCCACCCCCAAAATGAGGGTGCCCCTCATCAGATCAGAAAAAGCAGGTGAAGAAGCTACAGTCCAGCTGTTAGCCCCTCACAGTGCTGGCGTCTCCCTATGAGAGGCAAACTAGGTCTGTCTATGACCTATTCAGCAGCCCTGGAGCCTGAAGAAAGCCCCTCAGCTTCTAGCAGCCAGGTACATGATCTGTGGTCCCAACCTCAGGTGGCAGGGATGTGGAAAATATTCTGGGAGAATGCAGGATAACTATAAGGGTGACTGAGTTTGGAATGTTACACCTCTGGTAGTGACAACAACAACAACAATAATAATAATAAATTACCTTTACTCACAATCTCTTCGACTCCTTATTTCTCTTATCCTTCTTTTCAGGTATTGGGTTCTGTCCCTGAAGTTCTCTCAGTGTAAATTTAAAATATTTTACCCTTTAGCCATAGGGAGAATCTGCTTTTGAATCAGGATCTCCTAGAAAGTGTGACCTAGGGATCAAAACTTTTCCTAGGTATAGCTCAGCCTGCCTTACTTTTATCTTCATCCACTTTTCCCCCATAGCTGAGAACCTAGGGTCCTTTTTCACTGCATTGTCTGTCTACTGCTTACTGCCCCTTGGTTCCCTTCCTGCCTTTATGTCTTGGAAACCAGGACACAGCCCTCTTGGTGGAGAGCTGGGATGATCTCATTGCTCTTGGGAAGAAGAGAGATATTGGAGACTTGGGAAGAACAGGGAGGCTCATCGTGGGGCAAAATAACAAGAGAAACTGTGTTTTGGGATAGCAGTTAAGGAAGCTGGCTCTGGAGAATGACTGCCTGGGTTTCAACTCCTTAGCTCTGTGTTTTTGGATGAGATAGGTGTAATCCTTGGTTGCCCAATTTCCTCATCTGTATCATGGGGATGCTAAGAGTGCCTATTCATAAGAGGCTGTTATAAGGATTAAATAATCATCTAGATGAATATGCAAAGAAGCTTAGAACAGGGCCTGGCACGTAGTAAGCGCTCAGTAGATGCTACAGGTTATAACTGGGGGGGGCGGGGTGTCCAGGACATATATTTGTAAATGAAATAGGGACGGTACCACCATTGGGGCTATTTTTAGATATTTGTGAAAGGAAAGAGACAAACTATAAACTTAATTTAGTTATGAAAAATCATAATAGTAAATGTAGTTATCTAGGGCTGTTTATGACTAATTTCCATCTTCAAAATAATTATTAGGTACTTTATTAGTGTGTCAGATAAATTTTAAGATCTGCCTACAGGGCACTTCCAGGAAAAGGGACGATAAAGCCAGGAAGGGTGGCACCTCAGAGACAAAATAGCCCTGGTGGTGGAGCCTGGGGTGTGCCTCTGTTTGCAGCATCTTCTTTCCTTTTCTCTTTGCCTCTCCAAGTTGGAGACTGTAACGGGTATCCATATGAGGCCAGGGTTGAAAATGGAGCAGTCCAGGGACAGCCGGCTACATCTTCTGAGCTTGGGAGACTCAATAGGGCCTTGAGGGACCTCTAATCAGCCTGCTACTTGGGACATTAGGTTTATTTGAGGAAGAGGAGATAATATTCAACACCCCCAGTTATTCCACGCTCACGCAAATGATATGTTCGCAACTTATTAAAAAATAAAACATATACAGATTACGTATTAACCCAGCTTCACATCCTTCTCTGAAATCTAAATAAACACTTGTGACTGACTGCTCTTCCACATTTACTGAGCCATAGCGATCACGTTACATAAGTAAAGTCTGATTAAAAAAAATAATGTCAGTATCTAGAAAATATAAGAGAGAGGGAGGTGGATGATAACGTCTCTGTTCAGAGCCAGGCAGTTTTAGGAGTTAAATTAGCTAACTGGGTTATTTATTTAATTTTTAAAATCAGTTGTACTCATTGGAATTTTTCTTCTCTTTGCCTGTTTGGCTTAGGTCTTTATGTGCATAGAAAGAGCCAGGGCTAACATGTGTAATGAGACAAATTAAC
The DNA here is from genome assembly GCF_039906515.1 of Pseudorca crassidens. Lineage (NCBI taxonomy): Eukaryota > Metazoa > Chordata > Mammalia > Artiodactyla > Delphinidae > Pseudorca > Pseudorca crassidens. The sequence continues at coordinate 125,616,113 of NC_090297.1, read as the reverse complement.
CTGTTATTCCCCGCCTCATTCCCCTGCCACTACTACTTCATGCCTGCTTAGAGTACATTCTTAGATGTCCTATTCTAAAAAACTGTAATTATAGAATATTAGCTTCACTTGATCTCTATAGAACATGGAAAGTAAAAGATTCCCATTTACTGTCTCTACTGTTTGAATTAAACAAGATGCAGAGATGGGGAATGGTGATTGTATATAACTGCCCCAAAGAAATGCCAGTATAAAGAGCAGGAATCAGTGATATTTTATATATATAAAATATATATATATATATTATATATATATATACCCTTCAGTTGCATTTAGACACAGAATTCTTTAAACTGTGTTCTTTTTACTATAAAAGTAATAGAGGGTCATTGCAAAAACTGAGAAAACCTGAAAATAAACATGAAAGTTATAAAAATAACCCCTGAATCCTGCCATCTAGAAATCCATTGTTAACATTTTGATACATTTTTTATGTTTTTGCAATTCACATTAAAAAATTTTAAACCAAATTTGGGTAAATTAAACACGAGTATATATAGTTTTCATTTTTATTTTCTCACTGAACAAATCATGAATGTTTTCCCGACAGGAATATCTAAGTCTGTTTCCCATTTTTCTTATATTTAAGAAACAAGGCATTATTCAGACATTTAAGTGGGAGATATTGTTTCTAGTAATTTAGCCATAACTATACACAGAATCTGAGGATTAACATTTACTTCATGATTCATTCCAATTAGGTACTGTACCTTAAAATGGATTGAGTTGGTAGGTGAGAAAGAGAAAAAAAGTGAGTGATGACATAATTGACTGGTATGGGGTAGGAAAATTGAGGGTAATAGTCCATAGATGACACAACTATTCTTAGTTTGCTTAGGGTGATGAAATTCTGATTGCTACCACAATTTCAGGAGAGGGACTACTAATAAACAAAGGTAAAAAAATTTTAAAGACATAGCTTTTATGTTTTGGGGATTAAAACCATGCATTTGTGTCATATCAATAGAATTCATGTAAAATTAAAAGGTATGTAAAAAAGGAGAATTCATTTTGACATCATTGTAATTTTTCGCATTATGGATATTCCTGGGAAACTTTTTGGATGCTGTCTGGGAATTCCTCTTTACTGGCTTTGGACATATCCTCCTATTACTCACAGGAAGCGTCGTTCTATAAAGCAGCTCCAGCAGGAGCAGAGCTCCAGTGTTCTTGGCTGACCTCGCATCAGAACTGCAAGAGTGGCAGAAGCAGCAGCAACTCAGGAGGAATCTGACACCGAAACAACTGCTTCACCGAACAGGTAAGTGCAAGAAGTCTTTTACTTAATTAATCTGGCCATGAAACCCAGATTATTAATATGAACAGATAGTCAAGAAGCCTTCGATAAAAGATCTGTGCAAGCTCTTATTGTATTCAGACAAGTTAAAACCTGGCTTTTCTCTTTGACCTAAATGATGAGAATCTTAACTTTTACATGTATTCATTTGGGTAAACTTCTTTGAAGTGAAGATGGTGGCAAAAGATTTCAATCCTTTATCTGAAAATCTTATGATGTCGCTCTACGCATCATTGTAGAATGATTTGAGTAACTGGTAGCCTGGGACTTCATTCTATAATTAATTTTGTACTTTCGCCCCCAGAAAAGCATTTCAAGTCTAATCTTGGGATCAAAAGAAGTCTTGAAGTCATGATTGCTTCACAGTTTCTCTCTGCTCTCACTTTCGGTAAGTCGATGCCCGTAGTTAGAAAAGGGTTTCTTATCCTTGGCACTACTGACATTTTGGACCAGATAAGTCTTCCTTGTGGGGGCTGTCCTGTGCATTGTAGGTTGTTTAGCACCATTCCTGGCCTCTCCTCACGATGTGTTGTGCCCTGGGCTAGGAGCAATTTACCTCATTGTGTCTCAGCTTCCTTACGTATAAAGAGTCGATCATAAATAACCTATTTCCCAGAGGCATTTTGAGGATTCAGTATTGTGGTTCATGTAAAGTGCCTCCGACAGTGCATATTTAGTGCCCCCCAAAGCTTAGTTATTCTGATTATTATTCTACTATTAGGCAGGTATATTGGGGAGGTTATGGTGGGCGAAGCACCAAGTGGAAGGGCAACCACAAAAGAGATACACAGTAAATGGTAGTTTCTCCATTCGTACCCATTCTTACTTTGGAAAAGGTGAAAAAAGGTTGAGTCAACCCAAACGCCACTAGATACCAAAAAAAAGACAACAAAAGGTCCAGTTAACAGAGTCAAACCATAGCAGGACTAAACTTTCCCATTCCTTTCACATTTTCCCCCTTAGTGCTTCTCCTGTTTAAAGAAAGTGGAGCCTGGTCTTACAACGCCTCCACAGAACCCATGACGTTTGATGAGGCCAGTGCTTATTGCCAGCAAAGGTACACACATCTGGTTGCAATTCAAAACCAGGAAGAGATTAAACACCTGAACTCCACATTCAGCTATTCACCAAGTTATTACTGGATCGGAATCAGAAAGGTCAACGATACCTGGACCTGGATAGGGACCCAGAAGCCTTTGACTGAAGAGGCCACAAACTGGGCTCCAGGTGAACCAAACAATAAGCAAAGCAACGAGGATTGTGTAGAGATCTACATCAAGAGAGAAAAGGACTCGGGCAAGTGGAACGATGAGAGATGCAGCAAAAAGAAGCTAGCCTTGTGCTACACAGGTAGGGAGTTTGTGGCAGCAGTGAGAGGGAGATTCAGTGTGTGAGCATCTTGACAGATTGTGGACTGTATGCAAAAACTGGTCTCTATTGTGGGAATTTTATGTTCTAAAAGATACGGTTTTAAAACATTCTGTTTGATGTTTTAAAACAGAATGTGTTTTTGCTTCTTTGTGTGAATGTAGACAAGAATGTATGTATTTATGTATACATATATGCATATATATAGGTCTATACTTATATACAGTGTGTGTACAAACACATGATACATTTTTAGCTACCTGTTGTTTATGTGCCGTAGGGGAACTCTCTTTAGAGTTTGTGATAAAGGGAATTTTCTATTTGGGGAGCCAGTTACAGCTATACCCCTGACATTAACATCAAGGTTTAAAATGGTTGAGCCTAGGGCTTCCCTGGTGGCACAGTGGTTGGGAGTCCACCTGCCGGTGCAAGGGACACGGGTTTGTGCCCTGGTCCGGGAAGATCCCACATGCCGCGGAGCGGCTGGTCCCGTGAGCCGTGGCTGCTGAGCCTGCGCGTCCGGAACCTGTGCTCTGCAACGGGAGAGGCCACAGCAGTGAGAGGCCCGTGTAGCGCAAAAGAAAAAAAAAAAATGGTTGAGCCTAAAACTCAGCTTTGGCATTTCATCAAGCACTTCTGTTAAAATCTCTGGCACTCTGTATCATTGGTGACATCCCCGTTACACACTATTGACCCTGAATTCCTAAAGAAACTCATTTGAAGCACAATAACAATCGTCATCACAGACTGTCTTTTCCACAGCTGCCTGTACCCCGACATCCTGCAGCGGCCACGGTGACTGTATAGAGACCGTCAACAGCCACACTTGTCAGTGCCACCCCGGCTTCACGGGACTCAAGTGTGAGCAAGGTAAGGTTTGGTCTCACCTTTTTCTTCGCTAGAGATGGTAGGAGGATTTTGTGTCCAAGCTGGCTTCGGAGTCAGGTCTGCATGCCTTCCCTTCCCTGGGGCATATGGTTTCAGAAGGTGGTTAAGAGCTGAGGCTATGAAGTCAGACCCTCCTGGCTTTGAATCCCAGATTCACCACTTATTAATTACAGCACCTTGACAACATAGTTAAACTCTCTGAGTCCCAGTTTTCTCATTGTAAAATGAGGACAATATAGTACCAACTTCACAGGCTTATGGTTTGGATGATGTGAACAAATGCAGACACAACATTTTCATAGTGCCTGCTATTCAGTAAACAGTAGTGGGCTTCCCTGGTGGCGCAGTGGTTGAGAGTCCACCTGCCGATGCAGGGGACATGGGTTCGTGCCCCTGTCCGGGAGGATCCCACATGCCACGGAGCGGCTGGGCGCGTGAGCCATGGCCGCTGAGCCTGCGCGTCCGGAGCCTGTGCTCCGCAACGGGAGAGGCCACAGCAGTGAGAGGCCCGCGTACCGCAAAAAAAAAAAAAAAAAAAAGGTCAATAAACAGTAGTTCAGGGTTCTTCCCACCTGATAAGGTGAGAGAGGAGAAGAATTGATTTGGTTTCCCTTTTCAGTTGTGACCTGTCAGGCACAGGAAGCCCCTGAGCATGGAAGCCTGGTTTGCAACGACCCTTTGGGGAAATTCAGCTACAATTCTTCCTGCTATGTCAGCTGTGGGGAGGGCTATCTCCCAAGCAGCCCGGAGGCCACACAGTGCACTTCCTCCGGAGAATGGAGTGTTCCTCTTCCAGCCTGCAATAGTAAGTCTCTCTCAGAAGGCACAGAACATTCTCTAACTCATCCCTCATTGCCTTACTTTTTATCCAGTTTATACCATTTTCAGCACGTCAGGGAAAGTTCTTTTAAACTTGTCCTAATTAAACAAGTTCTAATTAAACTTGTTCTCTTGGCCAATATATATGGCCAGTACGGTACCAGCTGGCTTTGAGAGAGGTTTTGATCCTATGTTTGACATAAGTGTTTCTGAGGCTCCGGTGATTTGTAAGAAAACACATAAAACAGTGGAACCATACTCTTAACATCTTAATGACTTTCCCCTTTCTCTGTTTAACCTCACCCATGCAACTGGACCAATTTAAGAGGATGGTAATCACGCAGCCTCAGTATACCCTTTTCTCTCTGTCTTATCTTTCTAGGCCAAAGACAAAAAAATTCTTTCCTCCAGGTCATGCTGGGTTAAAATAAATGAATGTTCTGTGTACGTCGGGATTGTTTTTTTTTATCACTAGTCATAAATCCTGATCTAGAATATGTTATTTTTCTTTGTTTTTGCCTTATGTAAAATAGATCAGAGACCTGATGAGAGATCTGATAAAATAGATCAGAAACCATTTAGCATAGTCAGGGTCAATCAGAGAAGATGAAAATATCAAGAAAAAAGCATAAAAACTTTATTGGGTGTGCGCATGTCCCCAAGGATGAACGCAGGGCTTTGGGAATCTACCCTCTGATCTATCTTACTGTATTATAAATTCCAGTTCAATAAGAAGTGAATATGTCACTCTCCTGTAAAGTTCATGGTGTTCTTTCAAATCCCCAGTGGCTAAGTGTGATGCTTTGAGAAGTCCTGTCAATGGAGTTGTGAAATGTTTCCAAAGCCACGGAAGCTTCCTGTGGAACACCACCTGTGAATTTGAGTGTAATGAAGGATATAAACTCACTGGACCCCAGCACCTGCAGTGTATCTCCTCTGGGATATGGGACAACAAGAAACCAACATGTAAAGGTACGGTAGTTCTACATCAGGATTTATATTGTAAACATTCTTTTTTCTCAACCTATACTCCAAATGGGAAAGCCAGACCTGCTAATGTAAATTGGGACATGTGTTACAGCTGTGACGTGTGATGCCATCAGCCATCCTCAGAATGGCGCTGTGAGCTGTAGCCACTCCCCTGCTGGAGAGTTCACCTATAAGTCATCCTGCCACTTCACCTGTGCAGAAGGCTTCGTGTTGCAGGGGCCAGCCCAGGTTGAATGCACTACCCAGGGGCAATGGACACAGCAGGTCCCAGTTTGTGAAGGTAAGCCTGAGAGTCTCCTTTACACTCTCCCTTTCTCAAAGAGCAGCAGTCTTCAAATGTGAAGCACTGAAAATGAAACCTGATGCCTACTTTAACTACAGTAATCAGATCTGATGGGCAACATTCATCTTATATTTTTGAGATGCATATAAAAGAACTGTCCAGGGAAAGGATTGTATGTAGTAAGAGTGGATGCTTTGCTGGTTTCTTAACTGTACTGGACTAACATAACTTTATAGACATTGGCATGGAGTAAGCAGAAATCTTAATCTGAAGGGAAATCACATTAGAAAATTTACAAAGTAGGATTATGAGAACATGACTTGATTCCAAAGTACTTGTCATACCTTTCTTCTGAAATTGCTCATAACTAGCAGTGATGAAAATGTTTCAAGTGTGGTGTCAGATATAGAGACACCCTTAATATATACGTAAGCGCTAAAATTTAGTTTAATTTAATTTAATAAAGCAAGATCAAGAACATTGAAAGCAAGCAGTTTTCACTATCAGGAACTGGCATTTTTGTAGCCAGATACAGCACAGAATGATTTACAGTGGCAAAAAGACACAAGACAAAAACCAAACTGCAAAGCAGACAAATTTTATGTGGCTGCCTTCTTATCCTCCTTTCTTTTTGGCCTCATCTGTCAGCATCCAGGACCCATAAGTTGCTCCCTGACTACATAAAATCTTTCTCCTAACCCTGACTTCTTTCACATATCAGAACAGAGCTCAGGAACCACTGGTCCTGTTAAAGGCTGTCCTTTAATTAGTACCCCTGTCAACGAAGGGACTGGAATTCAAAGAAAACACAGCCATCTTCCCACTTGTCCAGGGACTAATGAAGAGTCTTGAATTCTCTGAGTATTCCTTTGTCCAAAGTGATCTGGGTTCAGTCGTCAAATGCCAAGTACTATCCAGTTCCACTACATTATTCTCTGACCATAATTTTGGTAGCTCTGCTTTCCCGTGAAAGCTTTGTCCAGCCCAGAGAGAGGCTACATGAGTTGTCTTCTGAAAGACAACTAGTCTAGTGTTTCTAGTACTTCTGAAAGTTTCCAAAGTGGGTCCATGGGTGAGTTTTCCTGTGAGCACTATTGAAGAGCTAGGGACTTGGTTACCTTGGGAAATCTGTTGCTGCCCGATAAAAACAAACCTCTCATGTACTCACTCATGTCTTCCAGCTGTGAAATGTGATGCTATCCCTCAGCCCAGAAGTGGTTCAGTGAACTGTACCCATTCCCCCACTGGAGAGTTTACCTACAAGTCCTCCTGTGCCTTCAGCTGTGAGGAAGGCTTTGAATTACGTGGATCGGCTCAACTTGAGTGCACATCTCAGGGACAGTGGACACAGGAGGTCCCCTCCTGCCAAGGTAGGACTGAATTCAATCTTTAAAGGAGTATAGGTCAAGTACCTTAAAACATTTCTGAACCTAGATTGCCCCAAGGGACTTGATCCTAATTTCCTACATGCTGAAAACTAAGTAGTGCTTATAAGTTACACTTATTGGTGACTTTTCTGCCCGTTTTAAAAACGTTCCGGTAGATTTTTCTTAACCTCTACCCATGTCCTATCGTTTGCAGCGGTACAGTGTTCAAGTTTGGAGGTTCCCGGAAAGATCGACATAAACTGCAGTGGGGAGCCTGTGTTTGGCACCAAGTGTACATTTTCATGTCCTGAAGGATGGACGCTCAATGGTTCTGCGGCTCTGACATGTGGTGCCACAGGACACTGGTCTGGGATGCTGCCTACTTGTGAAGGTGAAGCATTGATTGATGGTGGTTGTCTGGGGGACAAGAGAGAAGAAAGGGAGCTAAGAAAGGAAGCTATCTGGCTGCAGTAATGAACTACCCAGTGTATCCAAGCCAGAAAGGTCAGAAAGGTTACCCAGGTTAACATTAGTGGATGGACATTTCATTTTATGGGGATAAAGAGAAAACAGAAGAAGTGACATGTCAATGGAATTTTGATAAAAGGAGAGCTAGTGGGAAAAGTTGGGGGGTGGGAAGGGAAATGAGAGAGAGAGTGAGAAAAAGAGAGAGAGAGAGAGAGAGAGAGAGAGAGAGAGGGAGGGAGGGAGAGAGAGAGAGAGAGAGGTTAACCAAGGTGTGCTGTGAAAGCTTGGTAGGTTAGAGCTCTGCCTAGCCAGGCTGGGAGATAAGCTCGCAAAAGGTGGTTTGGGGCTGACCTCTAAGGCCTTTAGTACCATGTCTCTGCCTCATGTATTGAACTAGATGACTCTTCTGCTTTGTACACTGTAATCAGTGCACAAAGAAAAGGACAAATGGACAGAACAGAAAGACTTTGAATTTAATTCCTTCTCATGACAGTTTACCCCCCTCTGTTTCCTTAGCTCCTTCTAAGTCCCAAACTCCCTTGGCAGTTGGACTTTCTGCTGCTGGGGTCTCCCTCATGACATTAGCATCATTTCTCCTCTGGCTTCTGAAACGCCTTCAGAAGAAAGGTAAGGGCATTTATGAATGTACTCCAAAAAGGTTTTTGAAAAAAATTATTTTCTCATTGATGAGTCACGTTATCTCTCACAGATTTAAAAAGTAATTAGAATCTAGTCACTAGTCATTAAACACTAATAAACTGCAGGGTAATTAAGCAGAAGTCTTAGGGAAAGAGTTTCAGGAAATACAAATGTTAGTGTGCTAACATGGTACGACTCCAGGGGATGCTATTCACATTGAATGCTGTGGTCCCCCTGGGAGTTGTTGCAATGAGGCTGCCATAATTAGCGGTCCTGGGAAAATCAATAAAATGTTTCCAAAAATTTTATTTGGAATACAGGCTTAAATATGGGAGTATCTCAGGGGATATGCAAACACATCTAGCCACACTCCTGGTTTGTTTGACCTACAGAGTCTTTAGTATTTTTTGAATTAAGTTCTGACATTTACAGAATAGGAAATTTCACATCTAATCCAGACCTGAGATTTCTCATGGCAGATTGGAAGACAGCAGAACCTGGCAAGCAGAGCATGTTGCTATCCGCTTGCATTAGGAAGCTGCTGTGTCCTTTGCATGAGTGCGCACTTTGCATCCCCTGCCCTGCCCCCTTGTTGCCACCAAGCTGTGTCTGGGCTCTGATAATTACAGGGGCCGTGTAGGTACTGAGTCTGCAACCCCTGATGAAAAGAGTCATATTGTTTCAGGATTTAATGTATCCTTAAAAGTCATTGAGTCTAAATGAATGGTTTTCTTTCTCTTGCAGCAAAAAAATTTGTTCCTGCCAGGTAAGCTGCACTCTTGTATAAAGCATGCCATTGAACATTTTACACATTTTTCTCTCTTCATGCTGGAAACCAGTGCTTTACTCAGTGTTCTCATGTATTCCACAGCAGCTGCCAAAGCCTTCAATCAGATGGATCCTACCAAACGATTTCCGAGTTAACTTAAGTCCAAAGGAATCAGGTAAGACTTGAAAATCACATATGGTTTTGAAAGAAGATATCTTCTCTACATGTTCTGTTGCTCCTGGAACCTTCTGAACCTGCAGTGTCTAGGGAGGAAATCACCACCTTCATGTTATCCTAGGGCATGTTGTTTCATGTTTTTGTCGGAGGAGAGGAAAGGAACAAGGATCTGGCCTTTATGGAGTCATTTCATTGATGAACATGAATAATAATAATAGCTAACCCTTATATGGCACTTACTATGTTCTAGGAACCGTTCTAAGCTAGGAATTATATGAGATAAGGGCTATTGTATTTATTATTATATAGGTGAAGGAAATGAGGCACAGAGAACTTAATGCCGAAAATCTCAAAACTAGTAAGTGGTATAGCCAGGATTCACACCCAGGCAGTCTGGCTCTAAAAGCTGTGTTCTTAACCACTCTTCTCTGCTTTGTGACAATTTGGAAGGCTCAAGTCCCCTCTGAATAGATGTTTTTTAATTAATAGACATTTTTGTGTGTGCAGTTTCAGGTTCACAGAAAATTCAGTAGAAAGTACAGAGTTCCAGCATAGCCCCTCATGCCCTCCAATTTCCTCTATTATTTTTTTAAAATTTATTTATTTATTTTATTTTCGGCTGTGTTGGGTCTTCATTGCTGCCCGCGGGCTTTCTCTAGTTGCGGCGAGTGGGGACTCCCCTTGCTGCGGTGCACGGGCTTCTCATTGCGGTGGCTTCTCTTGTTGCAGAGCACGGGCTCTAGGTGCGCGGGCTTCAGTAGTTGTGGCCGCGGGCTCAGTAGTTGTGGCTCGCGGGCCCTAGAGCGCAGGCTCAGTAGTTGTGGTGCACGGGTTTAGTTGCTCCATGGCACGTGGGATCTTCCCGGACCAGGGCTCGAACCCGTGTCCCCTGCATTGGCAGGTGGATTCTCAACCACTGTGCCACCAGGGAAGCCCTCCTCTATTATTAACATCTTACATTTGTATGGTATTTTCTTACAATCGATGGGCCAGTATTGATATATTATTATTAACTAAATCCCACAGTTTACAGTAGGGTTCACTCCTGGTTTTGTATATTCCATGGGTTTTGACAAATGTATAATGACATGTATCCGCCATTACAGTATCCTACAGAATAGTTTCACTATCCCAGCTATATAGGATGTTGCAGTTTGTATCTGGACTAGCCTTGTGAGAGTGCACACAGTTGTCTGTGCTAGAAGGGGAATTTTGTCGCTGCTGTTAGTATGCAAAATATTAAATGTCCTGCCCGCATGCACTCTTATCATTGCAGGAGCACAGGTACATTAGGGAACTAGAACGATACCCTGAAGACGGCAGAGACAGAGAGGTCTGCTTGGGTCTCTGGCCCTACTCACCTACTACACACGCTGGCTGCCTTTATAGCTGGGACTATGGTACCTACAAGGACTTCAACGGACTAAAATCCAGTGGGCAAGTCCAGCCTGCCACCAAAAAGACTCAGTTTTCTCCTTTCCAGTGCTGGCTACTGGAAGGAAAGAATATTCGCTTCCATGCAAGAGTAAAGAGACTAAGGCTCTGGAATCTCAGAATTCCTTTTCTAACTCACCCTTCACTCACTGGGAAATCTTGTGGTGCAACACACTATTCTGTGGCGCTGTTTCTTTCTTTTGTCCCTCACAGTGTTTCAACTGCTGCTTATGTAGTTGCTGTCATTGGGATGAATAATACGTGTCAAGAGTTTAGAGGAAACAAATTGGTCAAAGATATTCTATTAACAGACCTGGAAAAAAATGACAAATTTTTAATGTCATGGGGTGACGACATGGGAAAGGTTGTTAATGGTGGAAATTCTATTTAGCACTCTGTGGGAGTGCAAACACTGTCTCAATCACTTTTATCCCTGTGGGATTCAGTGCTTTTTAAAGTGTTTTTTAGAGGCTGTGTGTTCTTTTTACTTGCATTGACTATAGTATAAAGTCCATAAGTCTTAATTCAGTACAAGTGTGGTAGGGACTTTAAAATATGTAAATATTAGGACTATAATATAATAGTCCCTGTGGTAGGGACTTTAAAATATGTAAATATTAGGACGATATTAATTCAGTACAAGTGTGGTAGGGACTTTAAAATATGTAAATATTAGTCCTATAATAATTAGGACTATAAATATTAGGACTATAATAAAAGTTGCTTATCCCAGATCTTTATTAACAAATTCTAAAGTTTCATCTGTAGTAAATGTATTTCAAAAAGGGCAAATACTGTGCCCTAGCAATGCATAAACCAGTATAAAGTTCTGAATGTTTGACTACAGTTTCTTTAAAAACCATGAGTAGTCTCAGGAGAGCAGAATCCGCATGGCAACACACTTGTACACTGTCAGGTATTTTTTCATAGCTATATGGTTTCTATGATGAAAAACTTCCAGGAGGTTAAATGTTCTGATTTGATAAAAGCATAAATGCAAACAAACAAAGGTACAGTTTTATGAATGTCTTTCTTAAAAAAAAACATATAGATATATAAATGTGTTTTGCATTACTACAAAGATGTTTGTCAGATGTGATGTGTCAACATACAATTCTTGTATATTACATAAGATTTTAAATCCATGCTAGAAACATACCATGTAATGGATCTGTCCAGTGGATTTTTTTTAAAGTCAAGATGTCTAATAAGTATTCCCTAATTGTCTTATTCTGTCCGTTCGGGTGTTCTTAAACAGAGGAAAGCCTGAATGAGCAAGTATTTGTATTTATTTATAAGAGAGTTTAAAATTCCTAAGGAATCCCTAGTCGTTGGTTGATCACTGGCCATAAGAGATACTGGGCCAGCAATTGGCAAAGCTGCCCCAACCTTGCAGGATAGTATAAGAATCCAAATTCTCCCACCCTTTCATTAACTTAGGATGTGTTGAAAAAGCAAAATTTCAGAGAAGTGCTGGCTGCACACTGGCAAAGACAAAACCAAAAGGAAACAGAGAGATATGATAAGGATCAGAACAGCAGAGGTTTTTAAGGGGCAAAAGAACTCTGGGAAATAAAGGAGAGAGAGAGAAAAAAAAAACAAGTATTATGAGCAGGCTACATATGGAATGAATTACTGTTTTCTTTGAAATTGTTCAAATGTTGTAAATATTTGTATATACTGCATTGGAAATAGCTGTGTGAAATATAAATGTGGTCTGTGTTTGGGTTTTATAAAGTATTTAAAATTATGATTTAAAATGTTTTAAGTATGTATTTATTTAAGCTTATGTCATACCTATTGTATTTGACATGGCATTATGAAGTTTTATAATAAACATGTTTATATTTAGCCCTGTGTACAGGCTCTTTCTTAAAAATTCTGTTTTACTTAGATAAAAGATCCCATAAAATTCACCCTTTTTAAGTGTACAATCCAACAGCTTTTGGTATATTTACAAGATCCTGTGACCATCACTGCTATCTAACTCTGGAACACTTCTATCTCCCCCAAAAGAGACCCAGGACCCATTAGAAGTCACTCTCCATCTTCACCAGCCACTGGTAACTACTAATCTACTTTTTGCCTCTATAAATTTACTTATTGTGGACATTTCATACAAATAGAATCATACAGTACGTAGCCTGTTGTGTCTAGCTTCTTTCATTTAACATAATGTTTTCAAGGTTCAGCCATTTTGTACCATGTATCAGTACTCCATTCCTTTTTATAAACTGAATAATACTCTATTGTATGAATATGCCACATTTTCTTTTTCCATTCATCAACTGATGGACACTTGGATTGTTTCTGCTTTTTGGCTATTGTGAATAATGCTGCTATGAACATTCATGCACAAGTTTTTGAGTAGGCTTATGTTTTCAGTTCTCTTGGACATATACCCAGAAATGGAATTGTTGGGTCATATGGTAACTTCACGTTTTACTTTTTGAGGAACTGCCAAGTTGTTTCCCGGAAGGGTAGCACCATTTCACAACCCCACCAGCAATGTATGAAAGTTCCTATTTCTCCATATTCTGTTCAATACTTGTTATTTTCTGTCATTTTGATTATCACCACCCTAATGGGTATGAAGTAGTATACATACGGGCTTTTGCATCAATACTCTACAGTTGTCTGAAAAAGTATTAATAATCTGAAAACAGTCATTAAGCTCAATGAAACAAAGACTCCTGGTGTCTTTGCATCATGCCAGTCTCAATTCTAGGCTGCTCAAGTCAACCAATTCATCTTGATTTATTCTGCAGACTCAGTTATTCTCCAGGATTAGAGCCACGGCTGTTTTTTCCCACCCAAAATATGTGTCTTCTCTTTTCTAGAATAGTGTCAATGCACAAAGCCTGGTGTGTACCAAACTAAAAACCACCTCAACAATCTCATCGCTATCAAAGAATCCGAATACCTGAATTTCCTAAGAAAACATGGTTTAACTTTTGGCTTGGTTATCCAGACTAAAAAAGAAGAAATGTGGCTATAACACTGTTACAGACTACGGTTGTTTTCACTTTGATTTTATACTTCTTAGCTCAAAGTATTACTTAAGAGAAAATTAAAGAAAAAATGAAAAATAAGGATAGATTCTGCTAATTAGGGCTGTTTTCATGTAGGACTGAAATGGGTACACACTTGAGACATCAGCTTGAAGTGCAGAGAAAGCAGGAATGTTAGCTTTTCCAGGTCTAAAAAAAAAAAGAGAGTAAATTGAACAAATTAAATGTATTCAGAAGGGAAACAGGTGCCCAAGTCAAAGGGACATAGGCAAGTAGAAAGCACAGAAGTGCAAAGTAGAACAGTTCTTGGAATCAGCAGATTAAAAGATTAGAAAAGAACTTTTTAATGAAAGAAAACAAACATCTACCTAAACAGAAAGCGTTTGTTCTTCTTTCAATTGGAAATAATAAATATAGATTCTACCTCAAAATTTTAGGATCTCTCTCCCAAAAGATTCTAAGCCAAGAGAAATTAAAATATTTCTCTCTTCATTTACACATATATATAGTCATGCTGCTGATTTATAAAATCATTTTACTGCAAAGGGGCATGTAGCAATAAGACGAGCCTCCTGTCTTACCAATCAACCAATCAATCAATTAATAAAACCACAACAGACTTTTGGTCAAAATCAAGGAGATTTTTTCCCCTCTCCTTGATCTCCCAATGGTGCCAAATCCTGTCAATAGTCCCTTTAGTAACTTTCATCCACTGATTCCCACTGATAGCTCTCAGAACGGCACCTCTTTAATTCTCTCACAGCCCATATTCTTCCTTCCTTTAATTGTGATTAAATAATTATATGTGTAGCTATTTGTTGAATATCTGTCTTCCCCACTGGATTTTAAGTTTCTCAGGAGTAGGAACAAATTACCTTATTCATTGCTATATATCTAGAAACGGGCCTATTCCTGACACATAGTAGATACTCGACAAATATTTATTGAATCAATGAATAAATAAGTGGATAAACGAAAGCACATTTGGGCTCATCCTAAGGAGCAGGACTGCTTTTCGCAAATGGAATGAGTTGTCTCAGAAGGCAAAAATTTTAAAGCCAGTTATATAGCAAAATATGTTTCGCAACAGTACAGCATGGAATGGAAATAAAGAAGGAGCAAACTGATGGCTAGAAACAAAGGAGCTAGTTAATGGCCTAGAGGTTCAGTGAGGTAGAGTTAAGAGGCAATGCAATGAGATACTTGAGTAATAAATTACAAGAATAGGACACTGTGATTAAAGAGTGGGATGCTTGATTATATGATTTTTTGAGTTGATAACATTTAAGGGTGATGGCAAGGTTCTGGCTATGTCCAGGAGAGAAGGTAGCTCAAGCTGAGTGGAGAAGCATGCTATTGTAGAACTGGGAATCCAAGCTCTGGGATGGGTAGTGCACCTGGATAGTGATGTCATATGGGATTACAGGAGTTGCTTAAAGAGGAAGGAAGTCCAGGAGCTAGGTGCCAAAGTCATCAGTGTATGAGGGGCTGGTAGGTCGCTGCAATGAAAACAGTGAGAAGATCATATATCTCAATGTCATGAGCTTCAAAGGAGGAGGGTTATTTTATTTCTTTCTTCCTTTTTTTTTTTACAAGGGGCTGGAAGAACAAAGATTGGTAAGAGGCATTCATCATAAAGGAGGACAATCAACTCTGCTTTCCAACCCTGAGGTGTGTGGAGTGTGAGAGAACATTATCACCT
Organism: Pseudorca crassidens; assembly: GCF_039906515.1. NCBI lineage: Eukaryota > Metazoa > Chordata > Mammalia > Artiodactyla > Delphinidae > Pseudorca > Pseudorca crassidens. The sequence goes on along the minus strand of NC_090297.1, from coordinate 125,600,862 downwards.
TGAGAGATCTGCAGGGGAAGTGATGCTCTTGGGAGGTCAGGTTCTATTAAAGCAGGAGGTAGAAGAAAGTTTTGGAGAGGAACTGGAGGATATATCGGAGTTTGTTGATTGTAAAACAGGAACTACAGAGGATGGCAAGGAAGAGTTTGGGAAGAAAAGAAAGGTCAGGTCAGGAGATAGCAACTTGGATGAATTGTCTAGGAAATGGAAGGTGATCAGAGGGGCTTACACTCCAAGTGTAAGGAAAATAGGCAGCCGTGGTGGATTTGGTCTTGAAAGGACTGTGGAGGAGGATGGACATTTAGGTCTAACTCTGGCCTGGAGTGAGGTCTACTGGTTGTTGTGTGGGGCTGTGCATTCCTTCTAGCCATGATAAACTAATGCTGGCAACTGCAGTGAATGCAGCCTTGGCTGGCAGCAGTGAAGAAGTCAACCTTGTGGTCATCTTCATTGGGAGTGTAGGCTAGGGAAAGGTTGGGCATTTGTCATTTTTATGGACGTAGGCTGCTGCTTTCAATGGCATTCGATGACCCTTCCCTCAGCTACCTCATGGTGGGCAAATGGTCCTTCAGGATTCCAATCTCTCTGATTTTGTGATGGTTTTATAGTGCTCACCTACTCAATCTAGTTCTACCCTTTGGGGACCATGAAATAGCCTAATAATTACTCTTCTCCTGACCATCCTTTAAGTCACTGCTACCATGTCCCTGTGACCTTCGTACGCCAAATATTCTCTTTAGGCTGACTGTGCACTATTATTTTTTAATTTAGGCAAAATTTGTACAACATAAATGCAACCATTTTAAAGTGTACAATTCAGAATACTATTTAGTACATTCACAATATTATGCAACCTTCACCTCTATCTAGTTGAAAACATTTTCATGAAAAGAAAATCCTGTACCCATTAAGCAGTCAGTCCCTCTCTCCCCTCCCCCTAGCGCCTGGCAGTCATCACTTTGCTTTCTGTCTCTATGAACTTATTTATTCTAGATATTTCATATACATGGAATCACACAATATCTGTCCTTTTGTGACTGGCTTCATATACATGGAATCACACAATATCTGTCCTTTTGTGACTGGCTTCTTTCACTTAGCATAATGTTTTCAAGATTCATCTGTGTTACAGCATATATCAGGACTTCATTCCTTTTTATGGCTGAGTCATATTCTATAGCATAGGTAAATGTGTATTAAATTTAAAGCAAATTTCTCACTGTATTCCCCCCAAAGATGTTTTCAACAAATGTAAGATCCGTCCGTATGATTCAAAGGCATCCATATGACAAAAAGCTTTGATAAAAGCCAAAAAACACAGCATTGGTGAACTCAGTGAGAGGAATATAGTGAGAGGCTAAGCTGATGTGGTGAAGTCTCCTAGAAATCTACCTTGATATAAGAGCAGAATTTAAAATGTATGAAAAAGTGAATGGATTGCATGCATATTTGACAATGGTCACTACATAGCTCCCACACACACCATAAATAAATAAATATGGAAAGAAAGAAAGAAAGCAAGCAAGCAAGCTTTGGATGGGACCTAAGGTTCCTCCATCTCTCTGACAAGGGCCTCAAGTGTTGGGATACCATGTAGACATCATGCAACCCTGGGACATGATATAATTTTGGCTGGGTGCCAGAAGACCAAAACTAGCTTTCTGAAGAAAACCCTGGCTATTTCTACAATTTTTAAAGAAGAACAGAAGTGTCCAGAAAACTAATAGCATAACAAAGATATCCAGAAAAATAATGACTAAGAAGAAAAGGTAAAGTCTTCTCTTTAAAAAAATGTCATTTATAGTTTATGACCATGAAGGGGGTTGTTTATCCATTTATCCATCCTTTTGTTTAACTGATATTTACTGAATGCTGGACCTTCTCCTTCTGGAAATATGGAGGATCAATATTCTGAAAACCCCTACCAGTATAATATTAACATTTGCTAGGTGGATTACAACAGCTTGCTTTAAATGAATAGCTGAGCTTACAAAAAACCATGGGAATCTCAGAGGACAAAAATGACCAGGGAGCAGGGACCTGACCATCCAAGACTTTGTAAGCCAACGTAAGGACTTTAGATTTTACTCTGGGTGGGATGAGAAGCCGTTGGAGGGTTTTGAACAGGGGAGTGAAGTGGTCTGACTTGTGTTCTTTCGTGCTTGTTATCTTCTCCCCCTGTCCAACTGTCATCTAGCATCCATTCCCACCATTCCCTGCTCAGTTTCCCCAGGGGGCTGACCTCTGCAGATTGCATCACCAAGTCACTGGTGGGTTGGTTTCCAATTGGTTTAACTAATAAGGGGCTCCTAAAGGAGATCAGAGAATGAGAAGAGACAGTGGTCAGGGTGTTTCTCACCCATTCTTTTCCCGCTTTGGTGCTCTTTCTGGAAGCAGCTGCATCCTTCCTCCACTACGACTTCTCCTCTAGGGTCCCAGTCCTCACTGGGTCATGATACACTATCTCCTCCCCTTGAATTTTTAGTCCCAGAGATGCAACAGCTTCCTATATTGCCAGTCCCTGGATAGCTCATTTTCTTTTGTTTGTTCTCTTAACCTTGTTGTTAATCTGTTGTAAGTGGCCCCTCCATTAAAGGCTCTTCAGTGGGTGAAGAATTCACCCATCTGGGGTCAATTTTGTTTCTGGCTGGGCCCCTGAATTATACACATTTTAGCTGAATCACTTAAGTTATTTTGTTGAAAACAGGCTATAAGAGGAAAAGAGTAGAAACATGGAGTCCAGGTGGGAGGCTTTTGTAGCAATAACATAGATGAGAGATGATGGTGGTTTGGATGTGTAATAAAATAGAAGTGAGTGAATACTGAAAATATTTTGATGATAAAGCCAAAATATTGCTGACATATTGGATATGAGTTGTGACAACAAGAGAGGAGTCCCAGTGAACTCGAAATCTTTGGCTTATGTAACTGGAAGGATGGGGTTATAATTTACTGAGATGGGAAAGGCTGTGGGAAGAGCCACCAGGTTTGGAGGAAATTCAGAAGTTCAGTTCGATACATGTACAGTTTGAGAGGCTTATAAAGGAACTAAATGGAAATACGAGGTAGGCATTTGGCTGGGAATGGGGAACATTCCCAGGGCAGGGGGATGGGCTGGATGCAAACATAAATTTGAAAGTCATCAGCATTTAGCTGGTAATCAAAGTGAAGAGACTGGATTGGATCATCAAGTTTGTGAAGGTAAATAAGAAGAGAAAAACAGTGGACACTGGAGTACTCCAAAGATTTTGTGGTTGGACAGATGAGGGAGAATCAACAAATGAAACAGAGAAGGACTAGTCAGGGAAGTAGGAGGAAATCTAGGAGCTGATTGGTCAAATAAGATGAGGACAGATAACTGGCTTTTGGCTTCATTGAAGTGGAAGACCTTGGCAAGAGCAGTCTCAGGTGTGGTTGGAAGCCCGGTTGGACAAGGGTTGAGAGAATTGAAGGAAAGGACTTAGAAACACTGGTCTAGACATGTCTTTGGGGAGTAGCAGGAGTACTGGCACTGCCGGGTCTTCTTGGCTAAGGTTGGTCCCCACTTCAATATGTCTTCCGAGCTCCTTCCAGCAGTGCAGCTTAACCATCAAGAGCATAGATTCCAGTACCGACTGGCCCTGGTTCAAAACCCCAGCCGTGTCTCTTACTAGCTCTGTGACTAAGGCAACTTTCTTAACCTCTCTGAGACTTTTAAAAATGGGGATAATAATGGTATCCACTGGGGAGCAGTAATATTTAAGCTTTATAAAGGTTAAATAAGGTAATAAATATGGAGTGTTGAGCTCTACAGCTATCGTTATTCTTTTTAAAAATGCTAATCTGATTATGTCAGTGACTCTTTCTTTCTATTACCCTCCATCATACAGGTCCTAATTTTATATGCAGACTATCTCCTTTACATCTTAGCCTCCAGAAACGTAAATGTACCTGTAGGCCCTGAAACCCGCTAGGGCAAAAAGCTAGAGCTGCTTTGCTCCCTTCAGGACTTACTTTTAGGAGGTGCCATTAACAAGAATGTCCACTAGAGGGTGAGCAAGGAAAGAGGGAGGAGAAAGCTGAAATTAATCCAGTCTTTTGGGTTAGCTCTACTGAAGTTTAACACACTATAAATTTGTCTGAAATAATGTTTTTTTTTCCCATTCTTTCTTATTTTTAAATTTAATTTGTTTTTTATACAGCAGGTTCTTATTAGTTATCTATTTTATACATATTAGTGTATACATGTCAATCCCAATCTCCCAATTCATCACACCACCACCACCACCTCCCCACTCTCCCCCCTTGGTGTCCATACATTTGTTCTCTACATCTGTGTCTCTCAAAATAATGTTTTGATTGTGTGGTGCTTTCAATTATCAGGGGCCTTCTACCATGGATAACCAGGAGTTAGTCTAATGTTTATAAAAAGAAAGGAGAGAGACAGAGACAGAGACAGACAGAGACAGAGAGGAGAAGAAGAAGGAGAAGGAGAAGGAGAAGGAGAAGGAGAAGAAGAAGAAGAAGAAGAAGGAGGAGGAGGAGGAGGAGGAGGAGGAGAAGGAGGAGAAGGAGAAGAAAGAAGGAGGAGGAGGAGGAGGAGGAGGAGAAGGAGGAGGAGAAGAAAGGAGGAGGAGGAGGAGAAGGAGAAGGAGGAGGAGGAGGAGGAGAAGGAGGAGAAGGAGAAGGAGAAGAAAGGAGGAGGAGGAGGAGGAGAAGAAGAAGAAGAAGAAGAAGAAGGAGAAGGAGAAGGAGGAGAAGGAGAAGGAGAAGAAGGAGAAGGAGAAGGAGAAGAAAGAAGGAGGAGAAGGAGGAGGAGGAGGAGGAGGAGAAGGAAGAGAGGGAGAAGAGGAAGAAAAAGAAGGGGAGGAGGAGAAGGAGGAGATTGGAAGGATGGAAGGAATGAAGGGAGGGAGGAAGGAAGTGAGGAAGGAAATAGTGAAGGAAGAAGGGAGAATCTAGCAATAATGTCCTTGGTCAGCAGCTCTTTTTTTCTCAGGGTAGGTGTTAGAGACCAGACTAGGAAAGGGGTGGGGAAAGAGGAACAGAAGAGGTGGGGGAAGGGGAGGGATCAGGGGAGGGGGAGGATGTGAACCTTGGTTAGAGAAATAAAAGAAAGTAAGCCTTTCTGGGGACAGTGAGTGCAATCTCCCTGCACACCCATCCTTGGGCAAGGACCCAGAGACCTCTGGTGCTGAGCGCAGAGGCTGAAGTGCTACAGAAGAACTACAGAAGGACGGAGCAAAGCCATGGTAAGCTTTTCAGCCTAAAAGATTTCCAGATGCTCAGACAGAACCTTTTCTTGGGATGCAGAGGCAGGTGGCAAAGGAAAAGAAGCAACTAATTTCCTATTTGGTTTTAAAAAAGCCAAAACTAAAAATGCTGAGTTTAATTTAAAAAGTGCTCCTAGAATCTCTCTTCTCAGTTGTGCTGATTTCTTCTCCTTGACTTGTCTCTGGTGAGGTTCTTGAAGAAGTACTACTATCTGGCTGAAATTAGCACTCTTGTGACTAAACATTAGCGCTACCTGAGAACTGATACACTTCAGAAAAGATGGTGTTAAGGTGTGAAGAAAATTTGTGTTTTTGTCATTTGAGTTCCTCAAAATGTGTTTCTTTCTAGTTGAAAAATAAATGAACTCCTTTTTTTTAGTAGTGTCTCTTTGGTTACCCAATTCTTTTACGTATTTGAAGCACTGACCCATCATAGTCAAGTGTGAGATTTTAACATTAAATCTAGACATCAATAGTTCATTAAAGACCAAAGAACACTTTAAAAATACACATACTAAATATCAAATAGTTTCATCTGACAGCTCAGCAGATAAGTAGATACAAAAAAATTACTAAAATGTAGAAAAAATCAGAACAGTAACAATCAGCAACTTGAGGCTAAAATATGAAAAAACAATAACATCAACTATGCATCAGTTTTGAGGCAAATTTAATTCTACTTTTTCACCGATGTCTGAGAAATCTCTTGCCTCAGACAGGTTTAGTAGGCATAAGTGTTATACTTTGAACTTTGAGAAAGTTGTAGGCATCTCCTCAAGTTGTTATAAAATTGTGATTTAGAGCATAAGTCTGAGTATAATTTTGTATTTTATTTGCAGATATTTCCATGGAAATGTCAGAGTGCTCAGAGGGGCTTATGGAATGTTTTTGAGCTGTGGGTCTGGACTGTGCTCTGTTGTGGTATGTTATGATATTTATATATTACTAAGCTTTTTAAAAAATGTATGTTCATATTTTGGTAAATGTCCATTGGGTGTACATATTCACAGGTAAAATTATTAGGTAGATAGCTACCCTTTCTACAAACATCCCTTTTCTTCCTCTCACTTCCCCAGAAAACTCCTAACCTTGCCCCACCCTTTGCTGCAGGGTTTACTTTATGACATTCTTTACTCATTAATCATAACTGTCTCCCAGTTCTCTGTACATTTTTGATATGTTTAAGTTGATCAAGATTAATTATGTTTTCTTTGCATCTGTTATTCCTTGCTCAGAATCCTTAGGAAAGTATAAAAATTGGATCTGTGTTTTCTTTGGTATTTCTCCGTAGTATTTTCCCTACACAGTGAAAACTCAACAAATGGTGATGGCTGTGAAAACCTTTACCTTATGGTATAACAGTGTTTCACATAGATCATACCATGCTTAGAATGGCATATATTATTATGGTATCATTGTGTAATTATGTGTTTGTTTTGGTTTCTTCAAAGCCCTCATATTTGAAGCACCCATATGATTATTATACACCATCAGTTGAGTACCTTTGTGTGCATAACATAATCTAAATCAATTTCATAATCCTACATCATTTGGTTTTTTCAATTGTTCTTTTTATTATGTAGTTAGATATATAAGGCTTGGGCTGTGTGCTTTCCCTAGAAGAAGCTCTTCCTATGGTAAAACATTATCTTTTTGATATAAAAGAGATTACTTAAAAGTATGCCGGGGCTTCCCTGGTGGCGCAGTGGTTGAGAGTCCACCTGCCGATGCAGGGGACACGGGTTCGTGCCCCGGTCCGGAAAGATCCCACATGCCGCGGAGCCCGTGAGCTATGGCCGCTGAGCCTGCGCGTCCGGAGCCTGTGCTCCGCAACGGGAGAGGCCACAACGGTGAGAGGCCCGCGTACCGCAAAAAAAAAAAAAAAAAAAAAAAGTATGCCATTATTCCTGTCTTAATTTACTTCTCCCTTATTTACAAATATTGGCCTTTAGGAAATTATCCCCAAATAAAAGAGTGGACAGTAAATTTTAGGGCTATATGATATTACACTTAAATTAACTTTAAATGATTGACAACTGCTAAGAAAAAGACATATGGATTTCTAAAAAATGGTGGTTAAATTTTACTTGAAAGAATTTTGAGAAAAAACTGTTTTATGAAAATAAATCTAAAAAGCCACCAAATTCATCTAAAATAGAGCTATGAGCAAAAGTATTCTATATCATGGTGAAAAGTGATTAGGGCTAGAGGTTCTAGGTTCTACTCTTCAAATCTGCAAATGACTAATTCCATCACCTCAAGAGGGTAACTTACCCTCTTGAGGTGTCAGCTTCCTTGTCTCTGGCAGGCTCAGCCTGGATTAGTTCTGGGCTCTTTTCAGCTATAACCACGAGGTTACATAGTTCACACTGATGTCTTTCAGATTTCTTCGCACATCATGGAACCGATTGCTGGACTTACCATTATTCTAAAAGACCCATGACCTGGGAAAAGGCTAGAATGTTCTGCAGAAAAAATTACACGGATTTAGTTGCCATACAAAACAAAGGGGAGATTGAGTACCTGAACAAGACGCTTCCCTTCAGTCCTAAATACTACTGGATAGGAATCCGGAAGGTAGAAGGGGCATGGACCTGGGTAGGGACCAACAAATCTCTCACCGAAGAAGCGGAGAACTGGGGCCACGGGGAGCCCAACAACAAGAAGAGTAAAGAAGACTGTGTGGAGATCTACATCAAGAGGGCAAAAGATGCAGGGAAATGGAATGACGACGCCTGCCACAAAGCAAAGACAGCCCTCTGCTACACAGGTAGGAGTGAGCAGACTGCTTCTCTGAGAATGACAGCACTAACCCCATGGAAACCTGGGGGAGCAGAGAAGTTGCCAGGGCATTCTGAAATAAGTCCAGTCCTCTAAATAAGCTTGAGTCACGTCACTTCTGAGCATTTTTGGTGTGGGAGGCTCGTCCCTATACCCAAAATCTATACCCCTGAACCACTTTTACAACAAGATGATAAATATATGTGGAAAGTAAGGAGGAAGAGCTAGACAATCAGTGTCGCTGATAATAAGGCAAGGAAGTGGAAGCAGAGAGATGGAACCAGCCAAGAGCTGAGGCTCATGTCACCTATTTCCTCCTCGTAAAGTAGGCGGCTTAGTGCCATGTTTCCTTCTTGGTCTAATCTTATATAATTCTATATAATGAAACTTTGCAGTGTTTCATTATCTGTGGTGTAAGAAAACTTCTGTAGAGACCATGATGACAGTTCCAAAGCAATCAGCATTTTTTCCAAGTCATTCTTAACAGTGAAACATAGTTCATTTGGTCTCTTGTAAATTGGACTCTCTAGTAATGTAGCAAGTTCAGATTTTCTAATCTCTATTCAGTACTTTCTATAAAGAAAGGGATTGCCAAACATACGGCGGAAACGATTGGGGTCAGGTGATAGTTTAATACACTTACTACCTTAAAATCAAAGAAATTTCAAGAGTTTCAATGTATGTCAGTAAGTTCCCTCAAATGTTATAGAGTATTAGCATTAGTAAATTCATTCTTAAAAAAATGTCTATGGCTGTATCACAAGTATATTACATAAATAAAAATTTTAGCATATGATTTTTATGCAAAAAATGCTATTAATATACAAATAAAGTTTTCCTGTTTATTAAAGTAGTCACAGCCCCAAAGTTATCTATGTTTAAAGAAATGACTAGGAGTACTAAAAAAGTATTCATCTTAATATAATTTCTCACCCCCTTAAAGCTTCTTGTCAACCCTTGTCATGCAGCGGCCATGGACAATGTATGGAAATCATCAATAATTACACCTGCAACTGTGATTTGGGGCACTACGGGCCCCAGTGTCAGTTCGGTAAGCCACTTTTGTTCCTTTGTTTCTTCCTATGTAAAGTATTGTAGTTTATGAAAGTTGGTTGAAGGAAAATGATATTAGCCATTCTGAGAAATGAGAAGTTTTGATCAGTAGGCTATGCTTGCACAATACTGTTACCTTTCCGTAAAGATTTCATAAGTCAGCATGAAGTTTCAATTCACTTCTCAAAAAGTCTTTTTGAGCGTTACAAAGAATATTGCTTTGGGATTAAAGCTGTAAGGATTACAATAATGAATCAGGCTTGGTAGGAATTCATAATCAAGTAAGCTTGCTGGATTCATTAGAACTCTGAAATTGAAAGAAACAATAGCATTTATCATCAGGAGGGTGAGTTACGCAGAAGGTAGTCTTGCTTTTTCACGTCATCCTCAAGATCATGACAGGGCAAGGCCAACAAGAAAAGTTCACATCATGATATACAGTATCTGTTGGAAAATATAATAATAAATCCAATGCATTTACTTGGGCTGGCATTTCAGGGGGTACAAGGTGGAAATTATACATGCTTATAATTTAATGTGATGGAAAGCCAGATACGCTGGAGTAAGCCTGTGGAGACTGAAAGCTGCCTAATGAAGGAATCTGCCCTTTATTTGACAATGAGAGGCCACTTAGCATCTAAACACCTTCATTTAGGGCCATTACCCTAGAAGCGGTACATAAGATGGATTGAACAAAAAGAGAGAAGCTGGAGAGCATCATCAGGGGTCTATTGAAGTCATTCAGAGTCTCAGTGGTAGGAACAGAAAGGAAAGAATACGTAGATTCAAAGACATGGAGTCTTTGACCTAGTCAACTCACTACTGAAAGAAACTTCACGTCCTTCGATTGATATTGGTTGAGTTTCAAAACTATGTTTGAAGTATCTGGTGCATAAAATAGAAAATTACAAGAAAAAAAAGCAGGGTTTGCAATGAATAGATAAAGAATTAAAGCCAAAATACATGTAAATGATCAACCAACTGGAACAGATCTGACGCATTTCAGTCAATCCCTGAGCCATGACTTCTACCAATACTTTACTTTCACTCGATTTCTAAATTTTAAAAAATTCTTATGTCATTGGCATGCCCATTTCACTCCTTTTTGAACATTTTACTCTGTTTTTGTCTTGGTCTCCATCATATCAGTCTTTCCTGGTTTTCTTTCTACCTATGATCACTTCTTGGGTTTCTTCATGGGCACTTATCCAAGCTCATACACTTATTGTTATATCTCATCTTCCATCTTTTGTCCATTGCTCTTCTGACTTTATGTGCCCCCTTTGGTCAAACCTAGCAACTTATGTGGACTCACAAATCTATGTGAACTTTGGACTGACAAATATGTATCTAGCCTGAACTCCAAATATGCTAAGCATAACCTTTGGGATGCCCAAAAGACTGAAAAATCAATTGTCCCCAGCTAGCTTTCCTTTTTGTATTCCTTATCTCAGTGTATGGTTCCATGATTTATATGGGTACTCTGGTAAAAAACTCTCTCACCTCCCCCTACATTTATGCAAAGTAACACACTACTCTTTTTTTTTTTTTTTAAAACACCTTTATTGGAGTATAATCTTAACAATGGTGTGTTAGTTTCTGCTTTATAACAAAGTGAATCAGCTATACATACACATATATCTCTATATCGCCTCCCTCTTGAGCCTCCATCCCACCCTCCCTATCCCACCTCTCTAGGTGGTCACAAAGCACCGAACTGATCTCCCTGTGCTATGTGGCTGCTTCCCACTAGCTATCGGTTTTACATTTGGTAGTGTATATATGTACATGCCACTCTCTCACTTTGTCCCAGCTTCCCCTTCCCCTTCCCCGTGTCCTCAAGTCCATTCACTAGTAGGTCTGCATCTTTATTCCCACCCTGCCCCTAGGTTCTTCATGACCATTTTTTTTTTTTAGATTCCATATATATGTGTTAGCATACAGTATTTGTTTTTCTCTTTCTGACTTACTTCATTCTGTATGACAGACTCTAGGTCCATCCACCCCACTACAAATAACTCAATTTCGTTTCTTCTTATGGCTGAGTAATATTCCATTGTATAGATGTGCCACATCTTCTTTATCCAATCATCTGTTGATGGACACTTAGGTTGCTTCCATGTCCTGGCTATTGTAAATACAGCTGCAGTGAAAATTGTGGTACATGACCCTTTTTGAATTATGGTTTTCTCAGGGTATATGCCCAGTAGTGAGATTGCTGGATCGTATGGTAGTTCTATTTTTAGTTTTTTAAGAAACCTCCATACTGTTCTCCATAGTGGCTGTATCAATTTACATTCCCACCAACAGTGCAAGAGGGTTCCCTTTTCCCCACACCCTCTCCAGAATTTATTGTTTGTAGATTTTTTGATGATGGCCATTCTGACTGGTGTGAGGTGATACCTCATTGTAGTTTTGATTTGTATTTCTCTAATGATTAGTGATGTTGAGCATTCCTTCATGTGCTTGTTGGCAATCTGTGTATCTTCTTTGGAGAAATGTCTGTTTAGGTCTTGTGCCCATTTTTGGATTGGGTTGTTTGTTTTTTTGATATTGAGCTGCATGAGCTGCTTGTAAATTTTGGAGATTAATCCTTTGTCATTTGCTTCATTTGCAAATATATTCTCCCATTCTGAGGGCTGTCTTTTCATCTCGTTTATGGTTTCTTTTGCTCTGCAAAGGCTTAGAAGTTTCATTAGGTCCCATTTGTTTATTTTTGTTTTTATTTCCATTTCTCTAGGAGGTGGGTCAAAAAGGATCTTGCTGTGATTTATATCATAGAGTGTTCTGCCTATGTTTTCCTCTAAGAGTTTGATAGTGTCTGGCCTTACATTTAGGTCTTTAATCCATTTTGAGTTTACTTTTGTGTATGGTGTTAGGGAGTGTTCTAATTTCATTCTTTTACATGTAGCTGTCCAGTTTTCCCAGTACCACTTATTGAAGAGGCTATCTTTTCTCCATTGTATATTCTTGCCTCCTTTGTCAAAAATAAGGTGACTTGGGCTTCCCTGGTGGCGCAGTGGTTGAGAGTCCGCCTGCCAACACAGGGGACATGGGTTTGTGCCCCAGTCTGGGAGGATCCCACATGCCGTGGAGCGGCTGGGCCCGTGAGCCATGGCCACTGAGCCTGCACGTCCGGAGCCTGTGCTCCGCAATGGGAGAGGCCACAACAGTGAGAGGCCCACGTACTGCAAAAAAAAAAAAATAAAATAAAATAAGGTGACCATATGTGCATCGGTTTATCTCTGGGCTTTCTATCCTGTTCCATCGATCAATATTTCTGTTTTTGTGCCAGTACCATACCTTCTTGATTACTGTAGCTTTGTAGTATAGTCTGAAGCCTGGGCGCCTGATTCCTCCAGCTCCGTTTTTCTTTCTTAAGATTGCTTTGGCTATTTGTGGTCTTTTGTGTTTCCATACAAATTGTGAAATTTTTTGTTCTAGTTCTGTGAAAAATGCCAGTGGTAGTTTGATAGGGATTGCATTGAATCTGTAGATTGCTTTGGGTAGTAGAGTCATTTTCACAATGTTGATTCTTCCAATCCAAGAACATGGTATATCTCTCCATCTGTTTGTATCATCTTTAATTTCTTTCATCAGTGTCTTATGGTTTTCTGCATACAGGTCTTTTGTCTCCTTAGGTAGGTTTATTCCTAGGTATTTTATTCTTTTTGTTGCAATGGTAAATGGGAGTGTTTCCTTAATTTCACTTTCAGAAATTTCATCATTAGTGTATAGAAATGCAAGAGATTTCTGTGCATTAATTTTGTATCCTGCTACTTTACCAAATTCACTGATTAGCTCTAGTAGTTTTCTGGTAGCATCTTTAGGATTCTCTATGTATACTATCATCTCATCTGAAAACTGTGACAGCTTTACTTCTTCTGTTCTGATTTGGATTCCTTTTATTTCTTTTTCTTCTCTGATCGCTGTGGCTAAAACTTCCAAAACAATGTTGAATAATAATGGTGAGAGTGGGCAACATTGTCTTGTTCCTGATCTTAGTGGAAATGGCTTCAGTTTATCACCATTGAGGATGATGTTGGCTGTGGGTTTGTCATATATGGCCTTTATTATGTTGAGGTAAGTTTCCTCTATGCCTACTTTCTGGAGGGATTTTATCATAAATGGGTGTTGAATTTTGTCAAAAGCTTTTTCTGCATCTGAGATGATCATATGTTTTTTATTCTTCAATTTGTTAATATGGTGTATCACATTGATTGATTTGCATATATTGAAGAATCCTTGCATTCCTGGGATAAGCCCCACTTGATCATGGTGTATGATCCTTTTAATGTGCTGTTGGATTCTGTTTGCTAGTATTTTGTTTAGGATTTTTGCATCTATGCTCATCAGTGATATTGGCCTGTAGTTTTCTTTCTTTGTGACATCTTTGTCTGATTTTGGTATCAGGGTGATGGTGGCCTCATAGAATGAGTTTGGAGTGTTCCTCCCTCTGCTATATTTTGGAAGAGTTTGAGAAGGATAGGTGTTAGCTGTTCTCTAAATGTTTGATAGAATTTGCCTGTGACGCCATCTGGTCCTGGGCTTTTGTTTGTTGGAAGGTTTTTAATCACAGTTTCAATTTCAGTGCTTGTGACTGGTCTGTTCATATTTTCTATTTCTTCCTGGTTCAGTCTTGGAAGGTTACTACTCATTTTTCTAACTTACTATTTCTCCAATTTGTCTTCTACTTATTAACTCTACCTTATCACCTCTATTATCTTCCTCCTAGATTACTGCAGTTATTTCTGAGCTGAGTTCCACATCTTTAAATTAGCTCCTCTCAAATATATTATTCATACCATAGGCAATCTGATCAATTTTAAATATCAAGTAAATATCACACACACGTGACCATCCACCCTTTAATTTCTACCCACCATTCATCCTACAGAATAAAATCTAAACTCCTCAAGGCATAGAGTAATGCTTGATATATAGTAGATACTCATTAAACCAATGAAAAAAGATAAAGGCATTTTGTCTTAGCTCCTATCTTTCTCCCTAATCTCATCTCACATCATCCCTTGCCTCCTCTTTCCTTTTAGTAACATCAAAATGCTTGTAGTTCTCCACACTTACCATATTGCTTTGTATATCAATCATTGACTTGCTCAGGGCTTTCTCATTTTGCACATGACTAACACACCTGTTTACCTGGAAGATAATAGTTCAGGGAGCATTTCTTTCAGGAAGCTTTCTTTGGATGCCAAGACAGGCTAAGCATCCCTGTTCTGTGTTCCAGTAGCTCCATATATTTCTTTCTTATTTATCCCACATTTGTTGAAGTCATCAATTTTCTTGTCTGTATTCCCCAGTAGACTGACAGCAACTTGAGATCAGTCAGCATCTTATCACTGCGTCTGTAAGATTGAGACTAGGCACTTGCTTGTGGGCATGAACTGTATGGGACAACATAAGTTACTTTCATTTGGACTTGTACTGTATATGGAAAATATTAAAATTCTTCTAATTTCTGGAATTCATTCTTCATTGAACTCTCAAGAAGAAGTTTAAAATGATGGTTTAAATTTGATAAGGAATAAGACACAAGAGATGCAATATTTGCCTAAATGACATGGCAGGGCCTAAAATGTGAAGATTGAATTCCAAGTCTTAATTTGATCTATTATGCCACCAATCAGGCAAGGAAGTAGACATACTTTCTGGAGAGGACTGGAAAAATCAAAAGAACTAAAGTTCTGGAACTGAGCTAGAGATGGTGAAGGCAGAATCCAGGCTAAGATGCTTCCTAAAGCTTTTATCTTCTCCCCTTTTAAAGAAGACCAGTTATGGACACTCAGTCTTTCTCCGAACTTCCTACTTTCAACAGTCTAGTATACTCAGGGGCTTTGATGTGACAGTTATTTCCAAACTGAGCTGGTCATTCCCACTTAAACCTATCTACATTTAAAAGCTCTCTCCCCAGGTAATGCCAAAGAAAATAAGATTAGCTAATGTTTAATTAAAGCTTCCTATGAGCCAGGCTCTAAGTCCTTGACTTGCATTAAATTATTTAATTCCCACACCAACTTTAGGAAGTCAATACAATTATCATTATCCCTCTTTTAGAAGTAAAGAAGCTAAGCTGAAGGGGTTAAGTCACCGTGCTTAAAGACACTTGGTTATCAAGTATCAGAGCTAAGATTCAAACCCAGTCATCAGGTCCCTGGAACACTGCCCAGTGTTTTTTTTTTTTCTTATTGAAGTGACTCAGTGTGAGCCTTTGGAGGCCCCAGAGCTGGGTACCATGGCCTGTATTCACCCTTTGGGAAACTTCAGCTTCACATCACAGTGTGCCTTCAACTGCTTTGAGGGAACAGACATAGTTGGGATTGAAGAAACCACTTGTGGACCATTTGGAAACTGGTCATCTCCAAAGCCAACATGTCGAGGTGAGTAACTAACTGTTCAGACTAGAGAGTTGTCATGGCAATCCTGTGTTTATAGACTGAGCAAATGTAGTAGAGTCTTGCTAAGAAGTCTGTATCCTCTTTTGAAGCATAATTTAACCTAACTTAGATTATACTGAGATGATTTTCAAAGAGGTTATTGTTACTAATTTAAAACAAAAACCACAAACAAAAAATAACAACCAAATATCTCTGAGACTATGTCACAGAACATATATATAATTTTCAGCAATACAGTGTGGTTATACTGTATATATTTTAAATTAATTAATTTATTTATGGCTGTGTTGGGTCTTCGTTTCTGTGCGAGGGCTTTCTCTAGTTGTGGCAAGCGGGGGTCACTCTTCATCGGGGTGCACGGGCCTCTCACTATCGCAGCCTCTCTTGCTGTGGAGCACAGGCTCCAGACGCTCAGGCTCAGTAATTGTGGCTCACGGGCCCAGTCGCTCCGCGGCATGTGGGATCTTCCCAGACCAGGGCTCGAACCTGTGTCCCCTGCATTAGCAGGCAGACTCTCAACCACTGCGCCACCAGGGAAGCCCTATACTGCATTTTTATTTTATTTTTATTTTCTCATTGCTATGGCATAAATAATCAGTCTTGCTGAACGGCAGTTGAATTTTTGTTGTTCTCTCCTTTCAATAACACCTATTTTATGTGGTGTCCTACTTAACAGCAAGCAATTTCCTTTTTGGGAGTGGGGGGGCGGCTAGAGGTCTTTTTTGATTGTTTTATTTGGTTTATTCTCAAAATCATTTTTTAGATTTCCTCCTCCATGAACTCTCAGGAGAATAGCAAATTCTGTGAAAAACAAAAACACAATCTCTTGATTTTTTTGTTTTTCATTTGAAATATGGT
The DNA here is from genome assembly GCF_039906515.1 of Pseudorca crassidens. Taxonomy (NCBI): domain Eukaryota; kingdom Metazoa; phylum Chordata; class Mammalia; order Artiodactyla; family Delphinidae; genus Pseudorca; species Pseudorca crassidens. The sequence continues at coordinate 125,584,502 of NC_090297.1, read as the reverse complement.
GTTTTTTGGTTTTTTCTTTTTTACTGTCAAGAAGATTCTCTCTTTAGGGGAAAAACTGGTGGTGTCTAAACTTGCGAAGTTTTGGTTACATTTTCTACATTTATGCTTTTGACTCACTAGTTTAAGTGGCTGAATTCTCAAAAGAAATATCCAAGTCATTTTTTGAAATCATAGAACTAATTGACCAACCTGTTGAATTTTATAAAAGTTGAGGGACTTGTTTCACAGAATGGGGATGTTTTTCACAACTGCTTGGGTAGACTTTAGAAGAGGTGAAAGCGTGGAAATTCTCTACATTCATTGATAATGCACCATAAGAGCTCTTGAGGCCAAGGCCACGTAGCATAGCACTTCCAGCAGACGGAGAGTTACCAGGGCTGGGGCAGCAATCTGAAAGAGCCAGCCCTCCCCTCCTCTCCCCAGTGCTCCCCTGCCCACCCAGGGCTTTCTGTGTTCTCCTGGTTTCACCTCTGACTTACCATTCTCCATCATTCTCAAGAAAATAAACTCTGGAAGCATCATCAGAAGTAATTTCTAGAAATTAGAAATGTTAGATTCATGTCAATGGTTCCACAGTTGAGTTAGGCAGTTTGCCTAAAAACTGTTTGTCATGGGAGGGTCTCTGCTCAGAAATACTGATTTTTTCTTTTTCACTGAAGTGATTCAGTGTGAGCCTCTAACAGCACCCGATTTTGGAGCCATGGACTGTAGTCACCCCCTGGTCGACTTCGGCTTTACCTCCACGTGTACCTTCAGCTGCTCAGAAGGAGCTGAGTTAATTGGGGCAAAGAAAACTATTTGTGGATCATCTGGAAACTGGTCCAGCCCTAGTCCAATATGTCAAAGTAAGTTTGCCCCAAAATATTAAAGACTTAAAGAGGTAGCTTATTGACAAGCAGATGGTGGGGAAAGATAGATTAAACTTTTAAGTTTATTTTGCTAAATGTATGTCGCTTAAAAAATTTTGTACACATTAATTTACCATAAATTGGCTGCTCTTGCCTCTTTCTTCAATGACAGTGATTTCCCTTTTTTTTTCAGCCAATTCTCAACTCCTCCTATCTTAGCCCTTAACATCTAAACTCACTGTCTATACTGACTTATTTCTTATCCATTTTTCTATTCCACTACAATCTCACTTCTCTGTTAGTCTACTAAAATGTCTCTACAAAAGTCGCCAATGTCCACCTAATTCCCAAAGTAATGGATACTTCTCAATTATCACTAGTCTGATGCCTCCCAAATCTGTCTGTGCATAAGAGGATGTGTCTTCCTCATCTCTATATACCCCCCACCTGACACAGCACCTGGCAATAGATGCTCAATTAATCCATGTTAAATTAGCATGTGAAAGAATAGCTACCCATGTTTGCTCCGGAGACTATCTATACCAATGACAGAAGTCTTTAAATGGTAGGATTTGTAGAAGCTGATCTCTCTGTGGCCCGGGCCCAGGAAGTGGGGTAGGGAACTGGGGACATGGCATGGAGTCTTTAGGGGAGGATTGTACATCAGGTTTATGGGGCATTTCCTTTTAAGGCTGGACTAGTGTCCGTTTCCGCATCCTCATGCAGTCCATAGGTGTCCTCTGTTTGGATCCTCTGGGAACTTGCACCACCTTTCCATTATACATTTGGGTGTGGGGATGGAAGCACCTTGAAAGGGTTCATCAAAGTAATATGAAGAATAAGGGACAGTCAGATGCTGTGCCAATATGCAAAAGTAAGTTTCTTCAATTGGTGGTATCAGAAGATAGGTTTTTTTCATATCAGTATTTTTTCAGTAAAGGTCCCCACATGAACTTAGTTCATACTTATAAGAGGATATATAGATGTATCCTTTTACTTATTTGTGAGGGAAATGGTAGGACTACATCTTTTTTTCTTTTTCTTTTCTTTTTTTTTTGTGGTATGCGGGCCTCTCATTGCTATGGCTCTCCCATTGCGGAGCACAGGCTCTGGACACACAGGCTCAGCGGCCATGGCCCACAGGCCCAGCCACTCCGCAGCACGTGGGATCCTTCCGGACCGGGGTACGAACCCGCGTCCCCTGCATCGGCAGGCGGACTCTCAACCACTGCGCCACCAGGGAAGCCCAGGACTACATCATTTGAAAGACACATTAGTGCAGGTCCTTGGCATGTAACAGCATGTGCATATGTTTGCACAGCTGCTTCAAAGCATTAATAGATTCCTTTTTTTCTTTAACATCTTTATTGGAGTATAATTGCTTTACAATGGTGTGTTAGTTTCTGCTTTATAAAAAAGTGAATCAGCTATACATATACATATATCCCCTTTGCAGCTCTATTTACAATAGCCAGGACAGAGAACAGATTCCTTTTATTGATAAGTTGCCTGGTTCAGGTCACTGGCTTTTATTTTTCCTGAAGTTGTACTTAACTTTTTAGCTCTTCTCTGTGTTTGAGTCCCAACCATTGAACAAGGCCATGGAGCTAAATACAATGATGACCACTTTTTGCCAAAATATTTAGGTACATCTCCCAGGAATTCCATGAATCACAAATCCGTGGGTTGAGATTCTATAGGCGTTGAGCTAGAAAAGCTGGTCTAGTCTTTTCTCTGCTATAGACTCATCACGGGCTTTCCCATGCTGATTCCCTCATCTGTCAAATAGCATCAAATGGACAGTTATTAGAAGATGTAACAAGGAAGAAAGTTTAATGTCATGAGAAGGCACTAAGGAAATAATGCTTGTGGCCTCATGCTACATGCCTTACTAATTTCTCTTGCAGAAGTGGACAGGAATTTCTCAAAAATCAAGGAGGGTGACTATAACCCCCTCTTCATTCCGGTGGCAGTCATGGTTACCACATTCTCTGGGTTGGCATTTATCATTTGGCTGGCAAGGAGATTAAAAAAAGGTATGTGAGTTTACCTTCATACAAAAATAATACAACTTTAAAGTGGAAAAAAACATAGAAACCCACAGGAAATTAAGTATGAGAGCCTCAGCTAAAGCAGGATACCAAGCTCTGGGTTCTATAGACATCAGTCCCTGGAGATGTGTGAAGCAGCCCAGAACACACTTTCATCAAAACAAGTTGGCTGATTTTTGCTTTTCATTCTGACAAATCTTCTAAAAATGCCTACTGTCTTCAAGGTACCTTGCTAACACCCTTGCTAGGGTGTTAACAGACAAATGAGAAATTGTAATGGTTCTTTGCTATTATTTAATTCTAAAAAAAAAAAAAAGGGGATATGTGATCTTGTCCTATAAGAGCCTACATGGTTTTGATTTCAGTGCAATTCCACTAGGAAGTGAATCTAATGTCCCATAAGGTTTTCAAAGCACTTCTCCCAAATACCTAGACTTGTCAAGAGTCAGATGATACCTGTCTGGTTCCTGACATGTGGGAGTTGTATTGTCCCTTAGGGAAATCCCCACATTTTCTCCCCAGTGTCTATTCGCCAAGGTTACAGCTTTAACCAAATGTACCCCATACTCATGCTTTCCATCCACTCTGGACGAGAGAAGAAGGGGAATTAAGGAGGGCTGCCTCAAGAAACTAGTATCTGCTGCTTGGAATAGTAGATGAAACACCACTGGAGAAGAACAACAGCATCACTGCCCTCACCTCCCTCCTGAGTGTGTCCAAACCCTCAAGCGGGACAAACCTGCCAGTTAGAGGCCCACAGTCAGGCAGGCCTTGGGTATGTGCTGCCACATTTGGCCAAAGTCATCAGACAGAAACATTCAAGATTATGACATGTATGGATATTAGGCAGCTTTAAAGATAACCTTGCTTCAAGTTCAGGGGCCATCAGTGACCTCAAAACAACTGCTAAACAACTGCTCTGTGTTGCCTCTGTGGGGCCATTGTAATTTCAGTTCCATCAAATTAATTAGTATGTATTCTATGCCATGAATATAGTATGTAAAGGCTGCCCCACCACCCATTCTTACTGGCAATTGCAGGAAGATTATCTACCAATCCCTAATGGTCTTCTGCTATGACCTGATCTTTCATTCCAAATTTAAGACTAAGGGTACTAGATTAGTTTTATAACCAACCCAGAAACACAATGGACGGGGGTGCTGTTGATGTGCAAGAACTTCAGTAACTGTAAAGTAAGAGCCCTGAGCAGTTAAAACGTCTCTGCTCCTGCTCTTGGAACTTCTGCTAAGGTTAGATCCCATTGTCTTAGAGTACTATGCTGTTTACTTAAATATGGCAGTAAGGCAAAAAAAGAATGAGATTTTTCTCCCACCGTTGATCATCTTTTCCATTGAGACTTAAAGACCGCCCCCAATCATCCTTTCTTTCCTCCTGCCTTGAGTGACCTTGGCAGAAGTGAGGGGGTGGAGAATAGAGTGGGTAATTTACACTCCACCCTCTGGGATAAGAGGGCTATTATCTAAGTAACCATTAAGGACTTGGGGGCTGGGAGTCACCTTAGTAAGGAGATATTCCCAAATTCCAAAATCTTTTAATAGATGTTAGTAGAATAAAAAGAATAGAATTGAAGTCATGTGTATTTAGTGGTGGGGTGCAGGAGGTGGGATGCTGCCTAAGGCTGTACTATAAGCAGTGGTGAGAAAAGCAGTGGGGTTGTTTTGCAATTTTTTTTACCTTGGAGTCATTTCTGTACAAGATCTCAAACTGATAACTTGAAAACTGCATGCCCCTACTGGGGGAATCAGTGTGGGGCAAACAGGAAACAGATAACGGGCAGTTAGGCTAGTTACAATTATGCCAACAAAGAGCACAAGAGAACAGAAGCCCCAAAAGATCACTGACTTTGTAGGAAAGTCAGGGTATCTTTAATCTCACACTAAATATTCTTCATTTGTGAAACATCTTCTGATAGCTCCAACTTTCCAGTGACTTCGCCTTCTAAAACTTTTAGTTGTAAGTTAGTTCTTTGAAACACGAAGAATATTTTTCCTATAGAGACAATTATTAGAAATGATGGATAGGTTCCTAGGCTAAACCCCTAGAGTTTTTCTAATACAATAAATCTGCATGTATACAGTATTCATCAATCTGATAATTTTATAGGCTTTTGGTGTTCCAAAAGCTGGAAAAAGGGGACAAGCAAATATTTAGAGCACAGAAGCCAATGAAATGAGTTTTTCTAATACAATAAATCTGCATGTATACAGTATTCATCAATCTGATAATTTTATAGGCTTTTGGTGTTCCAAAAGCTGGAAAAAGGGGACAAGCAAATATTTAGAGCACAGAAGCCAATGAAATGACCAGACTCTTGACCCTTGTCCTGTCCTCAGATGGATCTTCTGAACCTGTACTTTGGCCCCTGCCCCAGTTGTCTTAATACCCAGACTTCAGCTCCTTTTTTCGGAGAAAAGAATAAGGGTGGGCTCCAGAAACATGCCTCCCTGTGCATGGGCTTGTCTAGAAATATTTTTTTTCTCCTAGCACCATCATTCTCTGATTAGGCATCATTACTGGCCCTGTTCAGTAAATGAGGAAACTGAAGCAATGATGTTTTAGGCCAAATCTCTAAAATTCCATATCAGCAGCGGCCGGAATCAGAGATCAGACTCCCATCCAGATATGCTCCCTAAAACCACTGATCTTCAGATTAATAAGGCTCTATTTTTTGACCCACAGAAGAATTGTTTACCTGAACCAACACACAGGGTGAGAACAGGGCACAAAACTGAACACAGGCCCCTTAGTTCCCTTTTTCTTGAAAAAGAAACTTTCTCAATAGGAACAGATTCTTGCTCATGTATGTGTTTCATTGTTCCTAAAAGAAAAATATATTCATATGAAAATGAATGGAATCTGAAATTCATTCAGATTTAATTCTCCCTGCTCAAGCGCTTTTGGCTCATGTCACCAGCTGGCTAAATTTTGGAAGAAATAATTAAAGTAGTAATTTCTAACATTTTAAAGGTTTAAAACAAGAATTGAGCACTTTCTATGCTCTAGGCCCTGGCCTAAATACTTTGAATACATTTTATCAACTCAGTGAGGAAAATATAATTATCATGACCCTTTCACAGATGAAGAAATGGTAGCTGAGAGAGAATAAGTCGCTATTCAAAGACACACTACAGTAGGCAAAAAAGGACCTGGACCCAGACTGGATGATCTAGAGCTCTAGTTTATAGACACAGAAATATATTGCCTCCCAGTGATTTTTTTTCCCCTCAAAAAGCATTTTTTGCTTTTATTTCCTCTGGAGCCTAGCTCTGCAGTTCATTCATCTACTTATTTATAGTCTGCTTTTTTTCAAAAAGAATGTAAGATAGTTTACCAAATGCATTCAACACAGCAAATTAAAATTAGTTTAAAAGTAAGAAAAATAAGGCCAAAATTTAGAATACCAAAACTAAGTCAGAGCCAGGGGTAAAGTTAGGATAGAAGAGGGTTTCAGATCTGGCTGAGTTTCCTTGCAGCCAGTCAAAGAAGGAAACATAACCAGTAATGATACTCACTGTGTTTGTAAGATAAGAATACAGTGGTTACCCAGATGAGGCATGTAGCTCCTACCACTGAGACCTGAGTGTAATTTCTCTTGTGGGTTTTCACAGAGAAGATGGCGTGAAGTGTAATGATACATATTCTTACAGTATTAGCAGCTGAATCTCTTAGGGAAGAATCTGCAGGTAGGACAAGATGGCAGATCGGGATGTGTAAACACAAGAATGGGTACATGGGGCCTGATCATCGGATAGTTCAGGCTGGACTTCTGTCTTTATGAGCAGCACAGCGGATGAAACGGTGCTCTGAGAAGCATCTGCATGAATGAGTCTGTTCTACCACTGTTCGAATTAGAACATTAAGACAGTACCTTAAATCCCCTTAGACACCATGCGGTCCACCTAACAAATACAAAATACACTTCAAGAAACAGTTTTGAGAGAGGGAATCTCCCTTCTCTCTAAGTATAAAAAATTGAAATTGTCTCCTTTTTCTGATGCCATTTTTCTCTTCTATTTTTAGGCAAAAAGTCTCGGAGAAGGTAAGTTTTATCAGCAAGAAGTTTCGATATCTGTTGATGTCTTCTCTACCCTCTGCTTACAGAGGGTAAGTATTAAGTATCTTAATACTTCCTGTTATAGCTAGACACATTAGCTCCTTATTAGTTATTTACATGGGGTCTCATCCAAATGAAATTTCCAGATAAAGTAATAAATCTACTAACCTTCCTTAAAAGCTGTCAGTTTTTTTTAGTGCCAGAGGAGCTGAATGAATGAATGAACAAGTAATGCCCTATTAAGAAGGGGTAGTTCATGTAAAGACAGTTCTTTCTGATTGCTTCTGAATTTTCTTTGAGGATTGGAAGCATTACGGTTTATTTCTTCTTATACTGGCTGAACATGGGGGCAAGGCTAAATACAGTATTCAGGAAACATTCAAGTCAACAAGGATTTATTGAAAAACTAATGAATCCCAGGCTCTACGAAAAAGGTATAATTCCAGACACCAGGCCCTCAGCACCTAGCACAAGATGGCAAATGACCTCTGAGAGGCATTGACCTTCAGAAATGCGGGAAAGGTGGGGAGGCTGAATTCTACTTGCAGCTTCCCCCAAGGAGGGGGAAGTTTTTTGGCTTGGTCTTGAACCTCAGATTTCTTCAACTGCAGAAACACATACATGTGAAAATACAAGGCCTACCGGGCAGAAATGAAGATAGCAAAACACTTCTCAGTTTCAGGGTTTAGTGACTTGCTTTGAAATATTAAGAAGGAAAGTATAAGTCAAACGAACAATGGAGATGAGACTTTGGTGACAGACTACCCAGCTAGACAACTGGGTACCTTTCCAAATGCTGGAGGAAATGAAGCAAGATGGTGCCTGAGGAGGTTGGTTTCTTGTTCAGGCAACCATCCTACCAACCACAGATTGTTATTGACAAGTCCTTAGTAGTTTAGTGAGCTGTAGTTTAAAGTACGAAAGAAAAACTGGAGAGACAGAAGGCAACAGAGGACAATTATAAAGTAATTTATAAGCCATATGAAGGAGTATGGACTTAATCTTGAGGTCTTTGGGGTATTAGTAACAGGGGTTGAAGCAGGTGAATGTCATGCTGAAATTTGCATCTTGGGAGGATCACTCTGCATAAAAGTATGCAAACATGGGAGATGAATGACTCTGGGGGCAAAGAACTGTTTTGGAGGTCTTTGAAGTTATTAGGTTAAAGCTGATGATGTCTGTCTAGGGCAATAGCAATGAGGATGAGTTCATGAGATAACTGGTGGTAGAATCTACTGAATATGATTATTAATTGGCTAAGAGAGAGGGAGAAGAATCAAGTAAGTTGCCATGGTTCTGATGTGGGAACTGGTAGATGGTTACCATCTCTACTGTATTATTTACTGAGAAGGGAACACGAAAGAATGAGAAGTTTTGGAGGTGGCAATCATGGGTTCAGTTTTGTACCTGTTAAAATGTAGGTGTCTGTGGTTCAACCATAGTCTGTTGATTCTATCTGTAGCAAAAGGGCTACCTTGGGGCAGAAGAAATGGATTTGGAGGTTCTCACATTATAGGAGGTAATTGTATCTCAGGAGCAGGTACAATCACCCAGGGAGTATGTGCAGGGTGAGAATGGAAGAGGATGTGGGAGAGAGGGTAGGAGCCAGAGGAAGGTCAATATCAAAGAAGTCAGCTAAGGTAAAGGCGAATGGGAAGATGTTCCCAGAGCTGTAGAAGGAAAATGAGGAGAGTACGGGGTCATGATCCTAAGGAAAAAGGGAAATGGAAACTATTTCAAATACTGCCACGATCCACTGGATATAATAAGGGTATCAGTAGGGAAATTGTTTTCAATGCTGAGGTCATGACAGAAGTCCTGTAGCCAGGGGTTGAGGAATCAGTGGGGTGGAGAACATAGAGGCAGAACGTATACATTATCTTTTTCATAAAACTTGGCTGGAAGGAGATGAAAGAGTCAGGAGGGGTAACTGGATGAGGACATAGGGTCAGTGAAGTTTCTTTTATTCTATGTTCTTTTATTGCCCCATCTTCCATTAGATAGTGTAGATGGGGTCCCTGACTCTTCTCTAGGCTGAACTCCCTATCTCTGTGGGCAGGAAATCCACAAGACATAAAGATTTCTTTCATGCTCACAGCCACTGAGTGAAAGTCTTTTCTGGCACAATCTACCCAGAGCTGTTTTCTGGCCACAGGAACCACCTGTGTTTTAATTGCCACTAGATGGAAGCAGATCAATTTTTCAGATGTCCTTGGGCGACAGGAAGAGATGCTGGCAGGACGAGCATTAGGATTAAGTACCATATTAAGCTAATTGCCATATTAAGTTTAATGGTTCACTGATTTTAACAATGAACCAATCAATAGCTGTTTATTAACACCTTTTTGTTGGGAAAATGTTAAGCTTGACTGAGACACCAAGAGAAGTAAATCCTTGTGCCAGACCTCAGGGAGATTATTATCTAGTTGGGAAATTAAGACAGAAATATAGAAAAAACACTTCAGAAAAATAAAGGCAGAATATGGTAATGGTCAATGAGTTCTGTATTGAAGGCCAGACTGCTTCAGTACAGAAGATGTTTGGTGACCGCAGAAAACCTTACAAAGAAGATGGAACCTGGGTTGGTTTTTTAAGGATGGATAGGATTTAGGTGTATGGACAGAAGCAGGGAAGGCAGTCTGGAAGAGGGAAATGATGTAAATGGTATGGTACTAGGACTCTGAAAACATTCAGGGGCCAGTGAGTAGAACTACCTAGAGCCCATGGTGTATTGAGGAGCTGTGAACAGAAGTTGGAAGGGAAGCCTTGCCCCATCAACACAGGTCTTGCACACTTCACCAGACATTCTAGAAGGACGTGGCAAAGAAGAATTATTTGCCCAGCTGCCTTGGGATACTTCAAATTTATTGGCCAAAGTGACAATAGAATCATAGAATTTTAGTTCTGGAACGGACCTTGGCATTCAAACTCTCTTGATAATTGAGCTAATTAAATAACTTTCCTATAGTGCCTGAGCTAGTGACAGAGTTAGTTACAATAGTAACAAACATTTATCAAACATTAATTCCATGCCATGCACTGTTCTGAGTGTCTTGCATGTCTTAAATCATTAAAGATTGCCTACAAGCCTGTGGATGTAGGTACTATTAATATTTCCATTGTAAGGTGAAGGAACGATGAACTTAATTAACTACCTGAGGTCACTGAATAAATGGCAAAGCTGAGATTTGCATCCATCTAGATCCAAAGATCATGTTCTTAACGTTTATGCTTCTAGAACCCAGGTTGGAGGTGTAAGTCACAGACACCCTCCTCCTCCAGTATTGTAATTTTTTTGCACTGAAACCATTGTGTGATGGCACTGAGGAAGGGTGGAGTGGAAGAAGTAGGGTGTGTTTCTAAAACAAGCCAAAGGTAAAATGAACACTATCACACTCAACACCATGTATCAGTTTTTTTTAAGCCCTTGAGCTAACACTCATAGTCCTCTGTGCTGATTCCTATTAGCATTTGGTTGGTGAATAACTGACTCCTCGTGCATTTGTGGTTTCAATTCTTGCTGGGTTATTTTGACTCTTCTGCAAACTGGTTCTGTTTATCACGTCATTTGGTTTCTAGAGTCTAAATTCTGCCTGGGTAAAAGCTACACCCAAGATACACAGGAAGATACAATGCCAACCTCAGAGAGGAGGTTTATATGAAATTTTGTTTTCAGAAACATTTTTATCTCTGTAATTGGCAAGCACGCTTGCAGCTGCTGAACTGTGGTTTACCCTGGCAGTTCACCATGACAGCAGAGTCTCAGAATCTGGTTCTCCCTTTGAAAGGTGTTATTCAGACATACCCTACTTGGTTCTCCCTTGTTCCCTCCAAGAATGAATTGTTTGACACACACAAGTGTCATTTTTCTCTTCTCAAAACTAAATTTGTCATCATCTCCTTAAATCATATCCCACCAGAATCAGGCGTGCAGAACCTAGTACCGTACCTTTCACGAGTTTTGATGTTCTCTAATTTCTCTTTCCATTTAAATACGTCTTCTTTTACTTTTCTGACTTTCCACTGTTCAAAATCTATCAAAATGCCGTTCATATTCATTAGACATGAAGACAAAGCCTGTACCGCCAAAATTTCTCTGTGTGTTCTGAGGACTAGCCACTTAAGCACTACCAGGGAGCTTGTTAGAAATGCAGAATCTCAGGTCCACCCAGACCTGAATCAGGGTCTGTGTTTCAACACCGTGTCTAGGTGGTAAGCACCTGAAAGGGTGAGAACCGTTGCTTTAGGGTTTTCTTCTCATTCCTGTGCCTTAGTGAATGTCCTGCATCTTGTAACTCATCTGAAAGAGTTCCTTTACTCTTCTGACCTTTAGTGACCATTTACCTTTACTACCAACACTTAAATTTTTGCAACTTTTAGCCTCCTGAGTTTAATTTATTTTCTCTTGTTTATCATTCAGCATGGATGAGCCGTATTAAACGACCTGCTGTGAAAGAAAATTCTTGGGAAACTGAAGTGTCACTGGATCCTTCGAATCCCCCTCCATGCAAAGTTTTGCCTGGTGGCATCTTCTACACTGAAGATGAAGTGTGTCTATTTCAGTACATCTGAAAAGTTTTCAAAAGACCAGCTGCTCCTTCTGTTTCCATCTTGCCCCATCACCCCTGCCCCCGCAAGTTTCAGTGTGCAGTTGTGGGTTTTATAGCTCAGTATTTTATTCGTTTTTCCATGGACAAACAAGACCATGGGAAAAGGATTACTGTGGAATATAAATATGCCAATTTCACTCTCTTTCTCAACTCTGGCTTCCAGCTTCAATTCTGAGCTGTACCTGATGACATATACTTTGAAATACAGCGAAAATTTGATACATATGCAACTACAGGCTCAGTTTTGCTACAGATCACATTTTACCTCCCCAGCCCTCCAGTGTACTGTGGAGATATATTCCTATAGAAAGTTTATAAAATTGATGTTACCCTTGCTTTCCAGCTCCAGCAGAGTAATGGGGATCTGCTCCAACTAGGAAAAGTCCTGTTTGCACTGCAGCCCCAGCTTCTATAAATGGAGGCCATCTTATTTAACTGCCCCCAGGCTCCCGCCTTCTTCAGCCATCTCCCCTTCTCAGTTGCCTGACTTCCACACGGAGCAGCTCATGACCACCAAGCAAAACGAGAGATGAGAAAGATAGCCTGCACTGTTGGGTTTTTCTTTTTGGATTTGGGTTTTAATGTCTCGTTTTTGTTATTGGGGGTCCTTCCTCACCCCCAAATCCTCTTACGTATCCACCTAGATTCTATCTACTCTTTATGATTCATCTCGGGCATCCCCCACCCTTACCACTGTTTTCATAACAAGTCCTTAACTAGTCCAACCTGTGACAAACTCCCCTTCCTGGCCTCCTACTGCGAGCTTAGTCAGTAACATGCAATTTTGTACTTAAATACAGTTTTTAAAAAAAATGTTACCTAGTTTGTTATTATTTATTTATTTATTTTGAGATCCGCGGGCCTCTCACCGTTGCGGCCTCTCCTGTTGCGGAGCACAAGCTCCGGACGCGCAGGCTCAGCGGCCATGGCTCACGGGCCCAGCCGCTCCGCGTCATGTGGGATCTTCGCGGACCGGGGCACAAACCCGTGTCCCCTGCGTTGGCAGGCGGACTCTCAACCACTGCGCCACCAAGGAAGTCCCCCTAGTTTGTTATTTTTAAAATTATGGTATGTGTGTTTTCTCCCCAGTGAAATTCTATCCCCTTAAAGGCAGAAACTGGGCCACATCCCTGGAATGTCTAATTCATTACTTGACACAGTAATGTGCATTCAATAAATCTGAAAGAGAACACAGTGTACTGTTGATATCACTTGCTGCGAACTCTCTTTCCATGGCATGTGATAACCCATACAGATACTCAGCTACTGTCAAGGGCTGAATTCTTATAAGAGAATAGGGCCCTGTATAAAAACTAGTTGGAAATACCTCCTTGCGCCATGGCCAATACAGCTTTCATATAAACTTCTACATTTTAAGAGAATGATTTTTTTGGTAATGATTACATGTTCCTTCCTCAAAGCCGTCTCAGATTTTGCACAACACCAAGGGCTGTTGCAAAAGATTCTCCATGCTGTGCACCATAAATTGAGGATGTGCCATTCACATTCATGTAGCTTAGAATGCATCCCTCAGAGTTATACAGTGCACAACCTGCATGGACTCCCATGGCAGCCCTGACTGCAAGAGCTTATTCAACTAAGACATCAGGATCAAAGAACACAAGGGGAGGCTACTTCTTGGGGGTAAGATGTATACGGACTTAAAAACACAGTCCTATGCTTAAGCCCTAAGGCTACTATATGATCTTAGGAATTAAGTCATGCCACATTCCTTAAATAAAGATTCATAAATAAATAAATAAAGATTCATAAAAGAAATTTCTCAAAGACCTTGGGTTTAAGCTTCCTGAGACTTAGTTGTAAGAATGAAATATGCCTTGTTTACTTCACAGGGTTATTGCAATGACTGATTTGGGTATGAAATTTCTTTGTGAACTGAACCTTAAGTGTAGATTTTTTTTCCCACCCAAATCTTGTCTTTCAAGCATTCTTAGTGTAGGATTCTGGGTCTTATGCAAGGTCTTGAACAGAAGCAGGTCTGAGGCCTTCTCCTGAGATTAGAAACTAGAGAGATTCCTTCACTTGTGTTCAAATTGCAACCCAGTACTCAGATTTTCACGGCAGAAGGTCAGCTCTGCTACCTGTGCCCTTGCTGCGGTGAGATGGAAGGGAATGGTTTGGGGAATCAGACCCACTTGGTTGGGATCCTGTCTCTGCCTCTATGGGGTGAACCTGTAAGTCATTAACCTCTCTGAATTCCAGATTTATTTATGAAATAGGGATACCATTCTCTTCCTTACACAGTTATGCTCCAGATTAAATGAAATAAACCCTTTCTCCCATAACCCAGAATAACAGCCTTTGTGAAATCAACAGAATCCAAGGGACACAGAATGATCCATTCCTCTGGATTTGTTTGCCAGAGCTCAGTGGACCTGGGCTATATTATTTTAGTTTCCTTGAGAAATAGTTTATTAAATTAAGATTTAATCTTATGATTTAGCTCTGATAAGAAAAATCTGTCCCCTGAATGTTACCTGCCTCCCATGCGTGGCCCTAGTTTTCACCCCTAAGACTGTGCTCTGTTCTTTGACACATGTCTGAAACAGACCTAACTCCATAGTAATTTAATGAGAAGAGATGAGGCAAGAAAGAGGCTTTAGATCCAAACCACACTGTGGAAAATTAATTAAGTTATCCTTTGGACATCTATGCTCTTCCCATTCAAAGTTCCTATTCTCTGCAAGCACAAACCTGTAAATATTCTACTACAAACACAGACCTGTATTCAGGTTGCTTTGAAGGAGGAGTTTAAGGTAAAGAGACTGCTTCCTTAGTTTGGGAAAACAGCAGATATGAAAGAACAGCCACAAAAAGCAAAGTTGGAACAAAATATTTTGGCAGAAACAAAATATTTAGAAGAAAATCAGTACCAAAGTGACCATGAAAATTAAGCTTTCTGAGAATTTTGAGAACCCTCAGAGAGGGTTTTGGGCTTCCATAATGATTGGTAGTATAATGCATTGTATAATCTATTAATAATAATCCATTAATAATCTGGATTTTAAGGGGCAGAGAGACCCTACCTGACATCTGGGTTACATTCCTCATAGAATTTAATCCTTGGCCACAGGTATTATTATCCCCATTTCAAATTTTAGGAAACTGAGGCTCAGAGACATTAAATAACTTAAGTCCACATGGTTAGTAAGTGTCTGTTTAACAAGTAAGGAAAGGTGATATTAAAAAGAGCTGTGTGTGACAAGGGTTTAATTTCCAAAATATACAAACAGCTCATACAACTCAATACCAAAAAACAAACAACCCAATCAGAAAATGGGCAGAAGATCTAAGTAGACATTTTTCTGAAGAAGACATACAGATGGTCCACGGGCCCATGAAAAGATGCTCAACATCACTAATTATCAGAGAAAGATAAATCAAAACTACAACGAGCTATCACCCCACATCAGTCAGAAAGGCCATCATTAAAAAGTCCACAAACAGTAAGTGCTGGAGAGAATGTGGAGAAAAGGGAACTCTCCTACACTGTTGGTGGGAATGTAAATTGGTGCAGCCACTATGGAGAACAGTATGGAGGTTACTTTAAAAATAGAGCTACATATGATGCTGAGCATATATCCAGAGAAAACTCTAATTTGAAAAGATGCATGCACCTGAATGTTCACAGTAGCACTATTTACAATAGCCAAGACATGGAAACAACCTAAATGTCCATCAACGGATGAATGGATAAAGAAGATGTGATATATACACACAGTGGAATATTACTCAGCCATAAAAAAGAATGAAATAATGTCATTTGCAGCAACATGGATGGACCTAGAGATTATCATATTAAGTGAAGTCAGACAGAGAAAGACAAATATCATATGATATCACTTATACGCAGAATTTAAAATATGGCACAAATGGACACATTTACAAAACAGAAACAGACTCGTAGACACAGAAAACAAACTTATGGTTACCAAAGGGGAAAGGTGGTAGGGAAGGATAAATTAGGTGTTTGGGACTAGCAGATACAAACTATATAAAATAGATAAACAACAAGGTCCTACTGTATAGCACAGGGAACTATATTCAATATCTTATAATGAAAAAATATGAAAAAGAATATATATGTATAACTGAATCACTTTGCTGTGCAGCAGATACTAACACATTTAAAATAAATAAATAAATAAAATCAAAAATAAATAAAATAAAGATATTAAACTAATACATTAAAAAATAAATAAAATAAATTTTAAAAATAAATAAATTAAAAATAAAATAAAGGAGCTCTGTGTCTAATGCTGAAAAGGGAATTTAAAAAATCACTCAAAGTGGATTTTATTTTATTTTTTAATTTTTAAATTTTTTGACCGCACTTTGGTCTTCATTGCTGTGCATGGGCTTTCTCTAGTTGCGATGAGCAGGGGCTACTCTTCGTTGCAGTGCACAGGCTTCTCATGGCAGTGGCTTCACTTGTTGTGGAGCATGGACTCTAGGCACGTGGGTTCAGTAGTTGTGGCAGGCAGGCTCTAGAGCACAGGCTCAGTAGTTGTGGTGCATGGGCTTAGTTTCTCCACGGCATGTGGGATCTTCCCGGACCAGGGCTCAAACCCATGTCCCCTGCATTGGCAGGGGGGTTCTTAACCACTGCGCTACCAGGGAAGTCCCAGATTTGATTTTAAATACTAATGCTGGGCTCCTTGAGCAGGCGAAAAGAATGTGTCCATTCCCCAGTTCACACCAAAATCATCCAAGAAAGTGACCTTGAGAGAACAGGCTGTGTTTCTTGATCTCAGCATCCTTAGAACACATCTCTATATATGGAGGTCAATAGATGCTCAAAATGGTTATTGAGTGTTAAATTATATGGGCATGTTTAGTGTGAAGAGGGGCTGATGGCATGGGATAGGGGTTTTCAACTAACCAATTAAACATCTACTGCAAACTCCCTATTATAAGAAATGTTACCAGAGGCTGGAACACACAGGGGCTGAGTCATGCCCTGAGGGACCCAGCATCTGGAGGTGGAGGGAAGAAAACACCTCTAACTGCAAGTGGAGGCAGTGTGAACTATGGCATGCTGGGTGTGCAAGCTAAGAGACACCACGGTCCAGAGTAGACAGGGGCCACTTGTCAAAGGACAGCAGAATTTATAGCTAAAGTAGATTCTGAGGGAGGTCTAATTAGGAACCAGAAGGTAAGTTAAGTATCCAAGACAAAGGTATTGAAGTCAGAGATGTCAGACAGGTTTATAAGCTTAGCAGAGAACCAGCAATGGAAAAGGTACAGAATAGCTTTAAACACCAGACTAACACTGATGAAGTTTACTCGGTAGTTTCTGGGAAAACTTGAGCAGGAGAGGGACAGGATCACAATGATGTTCTGGGAAGATCAGCACGTCTAGGGGTTTAGGAATGGAAAGAAGCGGAAGGAGGGAGACTGGCCAGTAAATGTAATCATTCAAGCATGATGACTACGGTGGAGCCAGGAAGATTCCAAAGTGAAACATGATCAAGGCTTTGGTCACTGGTTGGGGTCCAGAGACTGGGAGGGGGACTGCAAGGGAGTGTAACAAAGAATTCAGAAAGGAAAGACACAAAACAAAGACTCTGGTTAAAAATGGTTTATGCAAATGTTCTTTTTTTTTTCTTTTACAAAGATCTTGTAGGAAAGTCCCTCCTTTGTTATATTTCCTCTGCTTGAACATATCTCTTTTATTCTTAATATAGGATTGAGTCAAGGATATGTCAAAATGGCTTTGGATTCACGAAGACAAGTGGTGGAGGAGACTGAGGATGGAAAAAGTTCCCAAACTAAGGGATTTTAAAGATGTGGGTTTGAATCAATTCTGACCCTTAAACGAAAGCAATTCGAGTTTAGTTTCCAAAATAGAGTTTTGACAGAAACCCTCATGCAAACTAGCCTCCCCTGTCTCAGTGTGCTGGGACCTGTCCATTGAGCTCATTTTTGATTATGTGGTCAGATTCAGGCGGATTTAGAGTTAACAGACAGGAGGCATGTTTGATGATACCTATGACATTGCACAATTGTGCTAGTTACTTCTGAAGCACTGTGTGAATGTTCTAGAGAAATCAGTATTTCCTTAGAAAGCATATACTCACCGGAGTAGTTTCTGAACTTTTCTATTATGAAGAATACTCATTAAAGTTTAAAAATTACAGGATAGTAGTTATTTTTATTACCCACTAATTGAGAAAATACAGATTATATATGGATGCTAAAAATAAAAGCTCCTTACCCAGAGGGAAGTTAAGGCCCAGAGATTAGAAACTACTGCTTGTTGCTACACTGCAATATGTTTAAAGAGCCCAGCTTTATAGATATCAGGCCTCTCATCTTCATCAAAGAGTATATTCAACTGCACTCCTCATGCAAAAACGTCTATGTTTGATTTCATGGAGGTGTATAGAACACAACAATTAATCAATTCTATTACACATGGAACATGTACAGAAATAGATCATATCATAGACTATATAGCAGGTGTCAGTAAGTTTTAAAGAACCAGAATCATACAGATCAAAGCTTCCTCTGTTATGTTAATTAAAAAAAATAAACTTTTGAAAATCCCAGTACGCTTAATAATTTTAAAATATTTAAATAACTCCTAAGTCAAAAAAATCACAAAAATTTGATTATAATTGAATAATATTTAAGATACTACATTTGGTAATTGTGGAGTACAGCAAAAGAAATATCAAGGAAATTTTATCATTTTAATGCTTATATTAGAAAAGCAAAAAGGCAAAAATTAAACACCCCACTTAAGAAGTTAGAGGACAAAAATGATAGAATAAACCATAAGAAAGTAAAAAAAAGAGGGAAATAATAAATTTAAGAGCAGAAATTAATATATAGAAAAAAATAGAGAATCAAAGAGGATCAAAAAGTAGACAAACTGATCAAGGAAATAAAGAAAAATGGTATAAATATACAACATTAGGAGTATAGAAAAGATACAGCTAATGATATCAGAGATGATTTTTCTTTAATTAAAACATTAAGAACAACTTAATAAAAATATATTTGGTAATAGTCAAAATAAACAAATTTGCTGAAAAAAATGTACTTGCCAAATTTACTATTTACTCCTGAAGAAATAAAAAGCCTGAATGGTCTCCTATAATCAATAAAGAATTTGAAACTGGAGTTAAAACTCTTCCCACAAAGTTAACATCAGGCTCAGATAGTTTTACACGTGAGTTCTACGAATTAAAAAAAAAAAAAACTACCCAGATTTTTTCCAAATATATCCAACATTTTCTAGAGATATGAAAAGAACTATCCCCCAATTATTTTATGGAGGCCAAAATATCCTTGATTTAAAAACCAGATAAAGACTTTGCAAGAAAAAGAAATTACAGTCCAATCTCATTTATGGATATATGTGAAAAAATCTTAAACACAGTATTAGCAAGCCAAATATAGCAGAAAATAAAAAATATAACTTCATGCTCAATTTATTTCTGAACTATAAGGGTAGAATTTGCATTAGAAAATTTCTAGCCATAATCACCTTCTTAATAGCTTAGTGGAGAAAAACCCCATAATCAACTCAATCAATATTGCAAAAAAAAAGAATTCATGATTCTTAAAAAGGAAAAGAAAAGCTTCTAGCAAGCTAGAAGAGGGAATTTCCTTAACCAAAAAAAAGGGATTCCTAGTAAACACTATGACAAACATCATCCCTAATGGTGAATTGTTAGAAGCTGTGCCTCTTTAATTGGGGGTCAGCCAATGCTACTGACCAACTGTAGTAGCCCGTGAAATTCACCACTCAGATCTCCTGTTTAGGGAGCCAAGTTGACTGACATTCCTAGCTGCTACCCCTCTGGATCCACCACCACTTTCATGCTGAGGCTACACATCATTCAGGCTGCTCTCAGTCAGTGACTGACAAAATTTCTAATACAGCTTGAGCCCATCATATGGGTGTGGACTCCTCTAATGGGCAACCTTGCCTCAAGGATTCCCTTTTGGCCTGGCTGAAGCTGTCTCAGGGCTGTGCTACAGTCTGAAATCCTTCCTACTCACTTCTCCTTCCCTTCTCTTCTTTTTATAGGTGCCATGCTTGTACCCCATCCTGGAGGCTCTTCCTATCTACTTCTGCTCTGTTCCCTTTATCCTTCACAGGTGTTTCTTTTAAAGAAAATACTAAGAACAACTTAATGGTCAACACAGCTCTTGAACGTCTACCCATCTAAGTGCCTATTTCTTGGAGAACCTGTACTGACACACCAACCACACACTAGCCACGACTACTTCTATTCAGCACTGCACTGTGCACTGGAGGTCTGGCCAGCGCAGTCTCTGAACCTCAACTTAGGTTCCAGACACACTAGAGTAGTTGCTTTTCCTTGAATTCACTCTGTGCTTTTCTGTTTCCGGATCTTTACTTGAGCCATTACCTCCACTTTCCCCATTCTCCATTTATTTAAGTCTAGCCCATCCTATAAGACCCAGCTCACAAAAGGGGATTTTTCCTAAATTTCTAAATTGGAGTAATCTTTTCCTCTACTAAAATTCAACAGAACTCTGAATTCCCATTGTGTCATACATATCTTATTTATGTGTATGATTCTTCTACTAGATAATTAACTCCTGAAATTGGCCACAGCTAGATAATTAACTCCTGAAAATTGCTTGCAACTGTGCTCATAAATGTTAGAATTATCAAGATCAAAACCTAATCCATCTATAAAGATATATATAATAAAAAAATGAAATAATGCCATTTACAGCAACATGGATGGGCCTAGAGATTATCATACTAAGTGAAGTAAGTCAAAGACAAATATCATATGATATCACTTATATGTTAAATCTAAAAAATGACAACAAATCAACTTATTTACAAGACAGAAATAGACTCACAGACATTGAAAACAAACTTATGGTTACTAAAGGGGAAAGGGGTGGGGGAGGGATAAATGAGGAGTTTGGGATTAAGAGATACACACTATTATACATAAACTAGGTAAACAACAAGGACCTACTGTGTAGTACAGGGAACTATATTCAATATCTTGTAATAACTTAGAATGGAAAACAATCTGAAAACTGAATCACTTTGCTGTACACCTGAAACTAATACAACATTGTAAGTCAACTATACTTCAATTAAAAAAAAACCTAATGCATCTATTTATGGGTTGCAAATAAAAATGAAAAAATACTAATACAAAACATTTTCACTTATTCCAACACACTTCATCTCAGGGATAACAGAATAAATGTCAGCATGGATCCAAACCCTGCAGAGGTCTGGTTAGCTACAAGATCATTTTAGCTTTCCTTTTGCAGGAAGGACTCTGAACAGTTCTCCCCTGGAAAAAAAAAAATAGTTCCAACATGTAATTAAACTAGTATTCAGGAAGTTCTCCTTTACATCTAGCTTAAATTCCTCTTGCTACGACCTCAGTATATTTTCTGTTCTTTGGGGGAACTGGTACAGACAGGTATGATTGACCAACTCTTCCACAAAGAGAAAGCCAATATTCTAGTTACAGTTAACCCAAGCTTTTATTTTTTGCCAACTCTTGAGTGCTTTTAAAAATTGTAACAGAATCTGGTGGTGGCCCTGAACTATTCCCCTCTGGGTAAGGGTCTGCTTCTCCGGGTTAGGGTTTGCATTTCTCCCATGGCTGGTGCTATTGTAGGCTAGGCCACTTCCTCAAAGCAGGAGAGAGATTCGGTGGGTCATCTGGAAATATTCCCTGAGGTTATAGGCCACCACTTCCCCTTCCTGCTCTATTGAAATGTAATGCCCAAGCTTGCCTCCCTGGCCAAGCCCTAGCCAGCCCCCAGGTTGGCTCTTTTGTGTGTCAGCCTATGACTACCTATCAAACACTTTCGGATCATGCCCATAATAAGAAAGTCCTGGGAAAACCTGTGGGCTGGGGTTCTGACTCATGCACCCCACCAACAATAGCAAAGGCACACAAACAAGGCATTTGGGCAGCAGGGTGTGCTGCCATAAGTGAAGATAAATCTAACTTTCAGCTTTGTAATGCTGACAAGGAGTATGCCAAGAAACTCACTTTTCCTCAGAAGCAACTTGTTATTGCCAGATATCCTGTTCATCTGATTGGAGAGGAGGTTCCCTTTGTATTCTGAGACTCCGTCCTGACTGTGAATACCAGTTGAACAGCATCCACCCTAGGATGCAGGACAGAGATGGGGTGCAGAATGGAGTTGTTGTTCCTTAGCTCTGGAGCATCTGGTAGATGCTGAATGATAAATGAGCAGTTAGCACAAACACTGACACTAGTTAATCAGAGTTTGCTTTACCCTTCTTTCTCTGACCCTGTATTTACTGGGCTTTAGAGAATAGTGAACTTGGAATTTAAAAGGCTTGAGTTTAACCCCAGGTCCTGAGTGCATAGCTATGTCTTATTTTCCATGGCTTTAAAATGAAAATATCACCTGCAGAAGGTCTCTGCAGCTAACGTTGTTCCTAAATTGCTCTTATGGACCCCCAAAATATCCAAACCGAGAGACTCTAATACAGGGCTACTTTGTCATTTTTATAAGTGGATACCCTCAAAGCTCCTGCAGTGACTATTCCAGGGGACACCGTTTATGTTGTATTACACATGAATCACACCCCTTAGGGTTACATAATACTCTGGATACTATAATGTGATATTTGTACAAGAAATAGTTACTCTTTATTGATAAACTAACACAATTGTCTCAAATCCACGTAACAATGTTGCAAGAAGGAACTGTTATCTCCATTTTACAAATGGGAAATCAGGGTCATAAAAGTTCAATATGTTGACCTCTCTTTCCCCCTAAGAAAGTAAATAGTTAAGGATGAGGAATAAGGCTTTGTAATCTGTTTGTCTGATTCTAAAATGTGGGCTTTTCTTACTACTCTATCAATATCAAATACCTTAGCTGTAAATGGGTATTCCCTCATCCATTCAACAGATGCTTATTGAATGCTATTAATAATAACAGTCAACAGCTACTGACCACACACTATGTACCAGGCTGAGGACACAATTGGGGACAAGACCAACTTTGTCCCTGCATGCATGGAACTTACTGGAAAGAAAAACATTAGGCAACTAAGACAATAGCTAATACATTTGGGTTTAATATGTGACATATGTTGTTCTACGTGTTTTACATATATTTAATTAATCCTCACACCAACCCTGTGAGGTAGATATTTTTTTTCTGTTTTGCAGATAAAGAAGCTGAGGAAGAAGGATGACTTGCCCAGGATTACACAGCTGGTCAATGACAGATCTGGGATTAAAGACCAGGGAGTCTAGCTCCAAAGGGCACTTAACTACTAGCAATACTAACGATGATGTAAATCATTATTTCCTGACTACTGTAGTAAACGCTATAAAGTAAAGGCATGGTGTGAAAGCATGTAATATTGGATTTATTTATTTTTATTCAAAGGATATTAGTCTCAGTTTTTATTAAAATCCATACATGCATTTATAAAGAGAAAGAAGTTTAGGAATATGTGTGTGTGCATATTTTTTTTAAGGACTTTAAACAGTTATTTATTTATTTACTTATATTTTTTTGGCCGTGTTGGGTCTTCATTGCTGTGCACGGGCTTTCTCTAGTTGCGGCGAGAGGGGGATACTCTTCGTTGCGGGTCGCGGGCTTCTCATTGCGGTGGCTTGTCTTTGTTGCGGAGCACGGGCTCTAGGTGCACGGGCTCAGTAGTTGTGGCTCGCGGGCTCTACAGCACAGACTCAGTAGTTGTGGCGCATGGGCTTAGTTGCTCCACGGCATGTGGGATCTTCCTGGACAAGGGCTCAAACCCATGACCCCTGCATTGGCAGGCGGATTCTTAACCACTGTGCCACCAGGGAAGTCCTGTGTGTGTGTATTTTATATCAAATTCTTAACCACTATTTTCTAGGAGTTCAAGCAATTTAAAAAATTTTATTATTTATGATTTTTTTGTAATATCCAGTTTTTAAAAACAAGAATAACCTATTAATTTTATCATTAAAGAAAATGATAGAGCCCTTTTAATCTTGGGAAAATGCTATAAAAACTGAATTTTGATTAAGAAATTATCTTTTAGTGGGGCTGAGGGGGGGAAAAACTGATGTTCAAAGGAAAAAAAAATTCACAATGACTCTTTCCATGATTCACCTCTGTGGTCAAAATAAATAAAAACCACTAAATATTTCAACTAAATATTGAATAAGAGTCCTTTGGCTTCAGAAGATCTCACACTATACTCAAAGTTTTTAATTCAAAATTTTGATTTAAATCAAATAAGATAAACACCAGTAAGGGCTTACTCTTCACGAGAGGTATGTTATAAGGAAAGACCAAAGCCTTCTAAATCATTCAGAACTGGGTCCAAATCCTGACTCTTCCACTTCTGAATTAAATGAATTTGCCACACTTATTTAATCTCTCTGAGGCTCCATTTCCACATTTGTGTATAAAACAGAGGATATGTCAGTGCTGCAGGGTTGTTATGAGATTAAAGTCCACTGTGAGATTAAATATCATCTACATACGGTACCTGGCTTTTGCTCAATAAGTCATAATTTCTCTAATAAAGTGAACATTTTGTTTTAATATGAATGCTCAGGTTTATACCATAAAGTATTTCAACCCCTGCCCTTTTTAGTGAAATGTGTTATAAGCAACACTCAGTGCTAGTAAGAAAAAGAAGTCTAGAATGATATATGTATATACATGTGTGTATATATATGTGCTTATTTATATATCTATTATCTCTGGGTGTTAGGATTTCAAGTGAGTTTTTAAAATGTTTCCTTATTAAGGTGACTTCCATCTGTGCTTTTCTGGGAAGCCCTCCCTGGCCCTAGTCTGCTCTTTCAGGGCTGGCTCTGGGGGTGAGGGAGGAAGCAGCAGCAGCAGATGCGACAGTCTCTAGGGACATAGGGAACAGATCTCGAGAAAGAAGAAAGAGAAGTCTAGAATGTCCATCTGTAACATACATTTATTTGTTTTCAGACTCTCTTCCCCTGGAAAGTTTTAAATACTTTCTGTATCTGATAGGACATAAAACCAAATTTCTCCTACCAATACCTGTCCATGGTTACCCAGTGTGGTTAAATGCATGTCTCAGGTGTTGGAGGTGGAGGTTGTCTTTTTAGAAGAAAAAGACAAAGTGCTCTGACTCCTCAAGGGCTGGAGTCAAGGAATAAACCTATGTTGCTGTAACCTGTGGAAAAGAAACCTATAAACCTAGTAAACCTAATGGCTCAGTAAATGACCCAATAAACCTAAGTTCTGAATTTTTTAACTTCAGATTTCCCCCTAAATTTGCCCCATCTTAAAATGATTGATGGCTTCTTTTCTAGAAAGATGAAACCATTATCAAGCCAGAATGCTGAGGCTAACTTAGCTAGTCTTTTTTTTTTTTTTTTTTTGGCGGCACGCGGGCCTCTCACTGTTGCGGCCTCTCCCGTTGCGGAGCACAGGCTCCGGACGCGCAGGCTCAGCGGCCATGGCTCACGGGCCCAGCCGCTCCGCGGCGTGTGGGATCTTCCCGGACCGGGGCCCGAACCCGTGTCCCCTGCATCAGCAGGCAGACTCTCAACCACTGCGCCACCAGGGAAGCCCACTTAGCTAGTCTTGATTGCTAATTACTGTTTGAACTTTTTCAAAGTATAAAATACACGTGAAAAAGGGTACAGGTCAAGAATGTACAGCTTGATGAATTTTCACCAGCTGAACACATCTGCGTAATCAGCACCCAGATCAAGAAACAGATCGTTACCACACCCGAGCAGCTTCCTCCACTACTTTTTTCAGTCAAGGGTAACCGCTTTCCTGATTTCCAACAGCACAGGTTGGTCCAACCTGTTTTTGCACTTTATCTATAGAATCTTTCAACATGTTCTCTTTTTTTATGTTTTCTTTTTTCACTCAGCATTTCATCTATGAGACTCATCCGTATTGTTGTGTATAGACTGTTCTTCATCATTGCTTTAGGGCAACCTGTTGCATGTGTAACATTTTTTGATCAGATATTTATTTTCAACACATAGAGTTAAAAAATAATTATGCACTGGTGTTAAGGCTTTCTTTCTCTAATTTCCTAACCCCCCAACATGTAGTTTCCTAATGGAGTTAGTCAAGGAAACTTTTCACTATAGAAAGGAAAATGTTGGATTCCCGTTAATTCTGCCTTGTTTAGATTTTTCCACAATGGGAAGTGTTAACAGGGGAAGTGTAATGATGCCTGGGAAAGACATCCACTGTTTGTCATCCAAATTTGCCAGGCCGGTGTAACTGACTTCCCGTGTAATTCCTGAGGCACTTGAAGACAGGAAAAGATGCTGCCGTCTCGCTGCTCCCGTAGGAGCGCCCAAACCAAAGCTGGAGCCAGGCCCAGGTGTGACGTGGTTTAAATTGGTCTCTGGTGCTGCCCCATTCTCCTTATCACCATCTGCAATCTCCTATTGCTCACTAACAAGTCTGTGATTATGGTCTTCTTCATCAGTAGATATACACCACCTAGAAATGACTTAACCCAGTAGTTTTCCATTATTTCACCACCTCCTATCAACCCAGTTGGGATTTTAGAGATAGTTTGAATAAGGCAATATCCCTAGACCATGCTACGATCTTTTGTATGTAATTGTGTCTTTATGTCAGAGATACTTGGAGATCAAGTGTCTCCTAAGGAGAGGAATATGAGTTGACAAACCTAGTAAGATATAGGAGACCCTAGTGAGAATATGAATCTTTTACAGGCAATGGAAAACAATTTGTCATTCCACACTAAAAAATGGGGTCTGCTAATACCATTCAGCATTCTTCTAGAACAGTGAGGTCAGTCATGTGCATGGAAATGGGAAGAGCCAGAAATCTCGTGCTCCCCTCTGTGTCTCCCTTGATCTGGTGTTATCATGGTCACAATGGGGAAACACACGTTACCTCACTCTTCAAAATACTGGTCGTCTCTTCCCCCTTTTTAGTTAGGTAGTTGTTTAATAAACTTGCCTTGTACAAAGCAGATGCTCAACAACAATAATAAGGTCTACCTTTCCCAGGGATGTTGGCACTTTAGCAGAGGATCCTGAATGCTTAAATCTAAATCCAAAGGATAAATGTCAAGTTTATAGGTTAGAATAATAATAATAATAGGTATTAGTTTTTAGAGCATTTGCTAGGTGCTGGGTACTATGTGAAGCACTATAAATGCATTATCTTGTTTAATCCTCTTATTATCCTCATTTTATGACTGAAGCATTGAGCTCTAGTAAATTTCTGAAGGTCAGACAGCTGATAAGTGGCAGAACTGTAATTCAATTACAGCCAGATCTGTCTGATCGAAGAGCCAAGTTCTCAATCATTACAACATAGACACTTTCTTGTGCATTTACTTCTCTGCTGTAACAATTCTGCTTTTTACTGCTTACTGCCATTATTTTCTTTGCTCTGTCACATATTGCATCGAACTTGTTTTTTCTCACACCTGTCCCTGATGCCATATTCTCTTTTGTCTCATTGCACATAGCAAATAGCCAGTTGTATAAAATAGTCTCCTGATTTTTCAGGTTCATAAAGTAAAATACTTTCTAGAGAAGGGCTTTTCTCAGCTCCTGGCTTGGTTCCTGTTTATTATGAAGCATTTCTTCTCCTTCCTATTTAGTCTCCAAGATTTTTTTAAATCTTTTTTTTTTTTTTTTTGGCTGTACCATACAGCATGTGGGATCTTAGTTCCCCGACCAGGGATTGAACTCACACCCCCTACACTGGAAGTGCAGAGTCTTAACCACTGGACTGCCAAGGAAGTCCCTAGTCTCCATGATTTTGATTTATTGATGTTCATTATGTCATTCACAAACCTGAAAAGATAGTTTCAAGCATTTGTCTTAAATTACTTACTGAAGCTTCCTAGGGCAAGGACAAGGTAGCAGGCTAGATGGAGTGGAAGCCCAGAACTCCTGCCAGATGAGCTGCAGGGTTTCATTAGCTAGGACTAGGGGTACAGATCTCAGATCCCATTTCTGAGGCATGGCTGTACATAGATGTTCTCTCCACGATGCATCTGGGTACTGAGGTTAGGCAAGCCAGACTGTGGCAAAATCTTACTCACTTGTGATATAGGGTCGAGCCTTTTTGTCATTATTACTATAGTTACTGAAAAAGAAACCCCACTGAAGTAATGGCATTGGAGACAAGGAGATTGCTGACATTTTCTTTTATTGCACAATCTTCCTAGGAATCCTGCAACCTGACTGTCCAATCATGGAATTTTTTAGAAACTGAGCTGGTCCAGGAAGGAGAGCCTTTTAGAGAAGCATCCCTGAAATCACATCGCAGCAACTGCCAACTTTGCCTAAACACAGAGCCCGGTGGTGCTGGCGTAAGTGAACACTACATGCACTACATGTTGCTGCTGCAGCTCTTAATTTGTGCAGCTTTGTGTCCAGGTCATATATACTTTGTGGATATTTCAGAAGCATTTGTGGCTCCATACAGGTACACAGAGGAATGTGCAGTGGCTGAACTTTTGGCCAAATGGGGTCTTGGAAACCTGCATGGTGACATGGGAAAAACAGGGGCTTTGAAGTCAGACTTCACGACCTTGGATTTAAGAAGTGGTTCTAGTATTAGCTCTGCAGTCCTGGACAAGGCAACGAACTTGCTTAAGTTTTAATTTTATCATCTGCACAATGTCACTCACACAGCCTATAATCAACATCGCATACTAGTATTGCTGATTTTAAGTCAGTTTCTCCCTCTAGGCTAAGGTCCATAAGGAGAAGGATATGTCTTGCTCATTGCTACATTTTACCATGCCTAGTACACCGTCTGGCAAGAACTAGGTGATCAATAAACAGTTATTAAGTTAATAAGAAGCTCTATAACAAAAAAAATATCTACTGGGGTTTTTATTATAATTGGGATTATATAGAATTAGATTAATTTTAGGAGTATCTATATTTTTATGACTCATAAACATAATGTATCTTTTTGTTTCTGTAATGTTTTCACTAAGGTTTTATAATTTTTGCTACAAAGGCTCACACATTTTGTTAGGTTTATCCCCAGGTATGTGAAGTTTTTATAACACTTTAAAAGTCTCTTATAAAAACACCAGATTTTCTAATTCTTGGGGTTGATGCTTAGAATTGAAACTTAACTTTATATATTATTTCTTTATTAAGTCACATTTTAAAGTTTTGTTACTAGTTCTAATAATTTATCTGTAGATTCACTGAGGTTTTCTACCAGACAATTACATCATTTGCAAATAAAGATGATTTTATTTCTTATTCTCAAGTCCTTACATCTTTTTTCCTTTTATTCCTCGTCTTTTTTTTAATTGAAGTATAGTTAATGTACAATATTATATGTTTCAGGTATACAATATAGTAATTCACAATTTTTAAAGATTATACTCCATTTATAGTTGTTATAAAATATTGCCTATATTCCCTGTGTTGTACAATATATCCTTGTAGCTTATTTGATAAATAATAGTTTGTGCTTCTTAATCCCCTACCCTTATATTGCCCCTCCCCGCTTCCCTCTCCCTACTGGTAACCACTAGACTGTTCTCTATATCTGTGAGTCTGTTTCTTTTTTGTTATATTCACTAGTTTTTGTACTTTTTAGATTCCACACATAAGTGATATCATACAGTATTTGTCTTTCTCTGTCTGACTTATTTCACTTAGCATAATACCCTCCAAGTCCATCCATGTTGTTGCAAATGGCAGAACGCATTAACAAATTGAAGAACAAAAACCATATAATCACCTCAATAGATGCAGAAAAAGCTTTTGATAAAATCAAACATCCATTTCTGATAAAAACTCTCCAGAAAGTGGACATAGAGGGAACATACCTCAACATAAGAAAGGCCATATATGACAAACCCACAGCTAATATCATACTCAATGGTGAAAAGCTGAAAGCATTTCCTCTAAGATCAGGAACAAGTCAAGGATATCCACTCTCACAACTTTTATTCAACATAGTTTTGGAAGTCCTAGCCATGGCAATCAGAGAAGGAAAAGAAATAAAAAAGAATCCAAATTGGTAAAGAAGTAAAACTGTCACTGTTTGCAGATGGCATCATACTATACATAGAAAATCCTAAAGATGCCACCAGAAGACCACTAGAGCTCATCAATGAATTCAGTAAAGTTGAGGATACAAAATTAATATACATAAATCTGTTGCATTTCTATACACTAACAACAATATCAGAAAGAGAAATTTAAAAAATACTATTTACCATCTCATCAAAAAGAATAAACTCTCTAGGAATAAACCTACCCAAGGAGGTAAAAGACCTATACTAGGAAAACTATAAGACATTGTTGAAAGAAACTGAAGACAACACAGATG
This sequence comes from Pseudorca crassidens, assembly GCF_039906515.1. Classification (NCBI taxonomy): domain Eukaryota; kingdom Metazoa; phylum Chordata; class Mammalia; order Artiodactyla; family Delphinidae; genus Pseudorca; species Pseudorca crassidens. The sequence goes on along the minus strand of NC_090297.1, from coordinate 125,554,582 downwards.
GAAAGATACGATGTTCTTGGATTGGAAGAATTAATATCATTAAAATGACCATTCTACCCAAGGCAATCTACAGATTCAATGCAATCCCTATCAAAAGACCAATGGCATTTTTCACAGAACTAGAACAAATAATTTCAAAATTTGTGTAGAAACACAATAGACCCTGAATAGCCAAAACAACCTTGAGAAAGCAGGACAGAGCTGGAGGAATCACGCTTCCTGACTTCAGACTATACTATAGAACTATAGTGACCAAAGCAGTATCGTACTGACACAAAAACAGACACATAAATCAATAGGCAGAATAGAGAGCCAGAAATAAACCCATGTACTTATGGTCAATTAATCTGCAACAAAGAAGGCAAGAATATACAATGGAGAAAAGACGGTCTCTTCAATAAGTGGTGCTGGGAAAACTGGACGGCTACATGTAAAAGAATGAAATTAGAACATTCTCTATTCTTTGTTTTTTATTTCTTGTCTAAGACATCTAGAACAATATTGAATAGAAGTGGAAATAATGGGATCCTGTCTTGTTACTGATCTTAAAGGGAATGTTTACAGTGTTTCACCGTTCACTATAATGCTGACTATAGATTTTCTTTGTAGATAACATTTATCACATTACGGAAGTTTCCTAACATTCTAATTTTTTTAAATAAATGGATGTTGAATTTCATTGAACATTTTTTTGTGTATTGAGAAGGTTACATTTTTTTCTTCTTTAATCTTTAATACGAAGAATTACATAACTGATTTTCTAATGTTAAAACAGTTCTGTCTTCCTGGGGTAAATCTCAGTTGGTCATGGTGCATTATGCAACCTCTTCATTGTTGACAATAGGTCACAAAGGGAAAACTGAACTAAGGGAAGTCGAGTCACTTGTCCAAGGCCACACAGCCCAAGTATTTATAAAAAGCAGACTACTGAAAGCTTGAAGTTCCGAGTAAGGTAGAATGGATAAAATGGATTCAACCCAAAAGGTGTTTGGCGATTACCAGCAGACCACTCCGTTCAGAAAGAACCACTCTGCCCCTTGGATAATAACATCTAGAACTAAACTTGCCTTGCAGTGGTGGGACCCCAACATTTCATTTAGGGTCATTCACGGTCCCCATCATCTCATAAGTAAATCCTCAGGGAGGCTATTAAATCTCTGAGAAAAACAATTCCCTCTTATCAAGGGCCAGGATCATAGAATTACTTGAGGATCAATAACTCAGACTTGATTTGATTACTTCCAGCTAAATGACTTTATACAGTTGCTGATTTTCTACTTCTTTATTATATTATGATCTATTGTTTAATGTCACAGCTGGAGTTTATATGTATTTCATTCAATGACCCATTTTGATAACCAAGATATTTGGGTGCCAAGTGTTGTTCCAGAGTACATATGGAGTTTTTTATTATTCAGGTTCATGTTTACCAGAATTCTCCTCTTTGAGTTTAACCATTTTCCAGCAATGTAGTCCCCAGAACTCAGTAATAAAATAACCTAATTTTCTAAAAATGAGCCAACTCACCAATCCTGTAAAAGGCAGGCAAGCAGAAGCTGAACAACCACAAAAGCAGCAGCCACGAAACCCAGGGAGCAATCCATGTTTGTGTTTTGGACATCTATCTTTTCATTTGTTTTTCACCTCTGTTGAGCCTGCCACCATTCATGCTTCACTGTCAGTGACCTTATCAAAGTCCCCAAGCTTGCAAAGTGGCAGGAGGTGACATCCAAGGCATCTTTATGCAGTGTCCCAATGTTTTGTGTTACTTTCTCAAAACATTACAGATTGGGTAAGTGCCATAGTAATCTAAGTCCTAAAAAGTAGAAAACTGAGATTTTTGTTGTAGCTGTTTACCAGCTTGGCCAAGTGTTTTAAAACTGATGAGGTGAGTATTAGAGCAGAAGTGAGGAAATGGACGCTTTCATATACTACTGATGAGAGTTCAAATTTATACTTTTATCTGGAGGATAATGAAATAATATCTGTCATCCTTTTAAGTGCAAAGATACTTTGGCCTAGTAAATCCACTTCTAGAAAATTTCCTAGAGAAGTTATAGGACAAATATAGGTAAAGATAAATATCCTAAGATGTTTTACAGTGTTGTTTATAATAGTAAGATTTTCATCAATATGGGATATTTTAAATAAGTTATGGTGCATTATAAATGGAATATTATGCAGCCCTTATAAAGGCTGATGTACGTATATATTTATGAACATGAAAAGATGTCCTTAGTATATGGTTTACTTTTAAGAACCAAAATATAAAAAATAAAACTTAAATCTATTTTTGTTGAAAACCTTTTTGTGAATATATGAATTAAAAAATTCTGAAAGCCTACCAAGTTAACAGTGGTTATCTTTGGGTAGGGTGATATAATGGATGATTTTCACTTTTTTTTTGTCTTTCTGTATGGTATGGAGCTTTTATAAAAGAATACATTACTTTTATATTTTCATTTTAGCAAAAGACTATTTTCATTTTAGCAAAAGACTATATTTTGGGAATTGTTTTATTAAGTACATTGACAGATGAGCTGAAAAAGTATAGTTTTATTGTAATAACAAAGAGTAAAACAGCAAGCTCTAGCTATAGAAAGAGAAGAACACTTATTAAGCACAGTTTAAGTACAACCGAGTCACCCAAATTAAAATCTCAAATGACGCCATTTCCCATCTCTTCATTGTTAAAGGAGAGCAAATCCCTAGGAGGCTATCATACATCTTGGTAAGACAATTCCCTTTTATTAGCAGCCAGGAGCATAGAATTATTTGATGTGCTTTTTAAAGAGTTTAATGAAAAACTCACATTTTAGTGTAGTGTCATTTCAGCCGGACTTGAATTTGAATCCCATCTTTTTCATTTATTAGCTCTGGCATGTTGAGCAAGACATTTAACCCTCCAAGCTGTAATTTACTTTTTAATAAAATGTGTATCATAATAATCTCTGAGTAGATGAGCCAGCTGTGCAGACTGGAACTAACCCATAAGGCTGTTGTGAGGATTCAATGAGATACAACTTTTATTTTTTTAATTTTTATTTTTTTAAACATCTTTATTGGAGCATAATTGCTTTACAATGGTATGTTAGTTTCAGCTTCACAACAAAATGAATCAGTTATATATATACATATGTTCCCGTATCTCTTCCCGCTTGCGTCACCCTCCCTCCCACCCTCCCTATCCCACCCCTCCAGGCGGTCACACAGCACCGAGCTGATCTCCCTGTGCTATGCGGCTGCTTCCCAAAATGCTTAACATAGGGTCTGGCCCAAGAACAGGAGCTCCAAAATAGTAGCTCAAAAATGTAACACTATCTCTGTTTCACTTCCTCAGCGACTTTGAAAGCGTCTATGAATGTTGTTCATGTACAGACAGGTCACCAATTTAATTGTGTTTCTAGTGTTCAACTGTGGGTGATAACCCTTTTGTGGTTATCACAGCCTTATGTTGATCAAAGGGCCCCAGACACAATATGCTCTTGGAAAGATAAAAATACTTCTAATACAAAAACCACTTCCTAATTCATCTGCTGAGTTTAGAGCATTTTCTGTATGTGCATGTCCAACCACTGAGCTTGCACAAAAGAATCTGACGTATTCTACTCAGCTCAGTGAGTAGATGCTCCTCTAAGCATCCTTTCCAACCACCTCTCCACTGCCGTCATCAGACTGAGTCAGGTATCTTTTCGTGGAGCTCGCACAAGAATGTGTGTGTATACGCTGTGTCCTCCATATTGTTAATTATGTTTCTCTACCCATCTCTTCACTTGTCTTTGAGCTCCGTCAGGGCCGGGACTGCGTCCTATTCATCTGTATGTCTTCAGAGAGTAGTTTAGAAGATAGCGCAGAATGGGCCGTAACAAAAATGGGTAGGACAAATAAATGAAACTTTGGATGGGGCTAAGTGGGCATAAATGGGGTAATATGGAGTGTGTCCTGAGAATCTAATTTCTATTTAAGGTTATGTGTGTAGATAGTTTTTGTGAAGGTTCATGTTTACTGTTTGAGACCCTGGCCAGTGACTGATTCCCTTGCCTTTCCTTCCCTTTCAAAAACTGCAGAGCAAAGATAGAGAAACAAAATGCTTGAGCATAATACCACAGACCAATTTAAATAGAATTTCAGTGGGAAGAGTTAGCGGTTCATGAAATTTGTGTAAGGGTCAGCTTTGTCCATGACTATGTCAGCCATCAGGGGAGTGACAGACCCTTAGGGTTTTGGGTTTTTTTTAGTTGTAACTAGAGCAGAAATATTGTATCAGAAAAGTTTATGATATATTATCAAATGACAAAAGCATTGTGCTGAATATACAATGTGATTCCAATTCCATTGGTGACAGTACTTTGGATAATTTTTTCCCTACTTTATGTTTTTCTTTTCTTTACAACAAACATGTATTACATTAACAATGAGGGGGGAAAGCTATATGTTCTTCTTTTGAAGTTCTAACTTGTCATCCTACGGACTATTCTGTAGAAAGTTCCCTAGTCTTCTATGAGTAGAGGACCAGCTGTGCAGGTGGAACTTCCCTTAGAATTAACTGCCTTCTATTTGACTAGATGACAGATGCTACACATGAAGATACAACCTTAACATGGCCTGTGGGACCCGACATGGTCTGGGTGCTCCCTAACCCAGCTTCCTTCCCAAACCTCCAGCCACTGTGGCTATCTGGTAGCTCCTGGGCTACTCCAAGCCTCAAATGGCCTAGAAAGTTTCCCCACATCATTTTTTTTCTTCCTGTATTTAATTGTGTGATTTTAATCTAGTATCCAATGCCCCACCTCTAAATAAAACAACTCTGAGCTCCACGAAGGTGTTGCTGATTATTGAATCCCTAGTGTTAGCACAATGCCTGAAGCCTTGAAGGAGCTTAAATATGTCCTGTGTATACGAATGCACCACTGAAATAATATAAACAGAATTCAGAGAGGAAGTTGGGAGGGGACACTTTTATTGTGTCTACCCAGAGCCATCCACCTAATAAATGAGTCAACAAGTATTTGTTGGGTGTCTATTTGCCCTCTGCTAGATACTACAGGAAAAGCAAGACTAATATAAAAAGGGGCCCTGCCCTTTGGGAATTTCTAGTACAATATGAAGAGATGAGAAAACATGATATGAAACAGAGAAGTAACACTACTAATTAAATTATATTAGAATATCATGTTTTTAGTGGCCACATAATTAGAAACAATATAGATTTTCTACATAGACTAAATCCATTCAAGCAAATGGTATTCAGCCTGAACAGCTTTTAAACAAAGTCAATGGTATTTTCCTTCCATTCCTATTCCTTGGAATCCTTTTCTACTCCCCTCACACTCCCTAAACTTTAACATTATCCCACTTAAAACACATTGTTGGTAGAACCTGGAGTCTACATAGCACCTTCCCTCATATCCATCTGAGAAATTTTCTTTTTTGAATAAGGCAATGTCAAGAAGAGGATCTGGAGAGTGAGAATAAGAACAGGAGGGAGTGGAGGCAAGTCTTAGAAAAATAATAGCTAGCGCATCCACGGCACCTGCAGTGTGCCAGGGATTGTTCTGAGCACTTCACACGTATATCCATGTAACTGTCCAAGCATTTCCATGTGGCGGTAACTGATGACTATTATCCTTATTTGTTAGCATAGCTGAAGGAACTGAGTCACAGGAGGATAGTAACTTGCAAGGTCACACAGCTTGTAGGCGGTGGAGGCAGGCAGTCTGGCTCTAAACCTCTGCATCATGCTGCCCAAAGTCCCTCGTGCTTTCCTCTCTCTCAGCATCCCTTGTTCTCCTGCTACCATTCCTCTATCACCGCCTCCTTCACCAGGTTTTCTATTTCTACCACGTATTAATCCTTTCCTCTTTGTCCCAAATTCCCAAGTAAAAATGCAGGCCCAAGCTCTTTAAGTCATCTTTATTTTTGGACTTCCAGATTTTTCCATTTTATCCCAGTTTTAATCGATCCATTTACAAGCTATGATAATCATGGACTGAATGAAGAATAACACCCGCTACTGCACAACTAGAATTCCAAGGGGATAAACTGGAGTTACGGTTTTCTGACTTGACACTAAATGCTTGATACTTGATGTTGCTGTCTGATGGCAAATCTGAAAAGTAATACTAATAGCCTACATTTGTTGAGTGCTAACTGTGGACCAGATATTGTTTCAAGCACTCTCCACATATCAATTCATTTAATCACATAACAGCCCTGTAAGAGAAGTTCTGCTATAATCATTCTATTTCACAGTTAAAAAAAAAAAAAAGGTGTAGAGAGTTTAAGTAGTTTGGCTAAAGGAGAGCCACACATGGAACCAAGTGGGGTCTCTTAACCACTGTGCCACACAGCCTTTTACTTCCCCACACTAACCATTTTTACATCTTTTTTCTGATTTAAGAAGCAGAAGTCCCTTTCTGATAATGACCCATGTCTGTTTTATATTTTCACTCCCAAAGTCCTTCCAACAACCCCTCCATTTGCCAGAAAACCCTTAGTGGCTTTCCCTTTCCCACCTCATTATTTTTTGTTACTATATTTCTCCCTTATCCGTCAGAAGCCTGCTGGAATAGAAAACATTCACTGAGACTTCACAGTAACTGGAAAACTTACACTAAGACATTATGATTAAGACAAAGTGAGTTTTCCAATATATGACCTTAAATTGGAGCTCATATCATCGTCAAAAGAAACCTGACCACTGCGGGCGTGGGTACGATTCCTATACTACTCAGCCTGGAATGTCCAGGAGTGATTCACACTCACCCCTGTCTGTGGACCACCTCCCAGGGAAGTCGGCAAAACCCCCCTGCCCGTCTCCTCGGTGACTGTTATTTCTAAGCTGCCAACACTGCTCCTGTATTATCTACATTCTAACTTCATGGGAAGGGCTGTGGTGACTTTCAGGAAAGTGAATAGGAAGTTGCTTTTCTAAACAGCCTGACAGCTGAGGGGAGGCAGCAAGACTATAAGAAGTCTGGGCTGCACAGACGGCAGTAAGCTGGCTGTGTCACAGAGGAGATGGTAAGTTCATTTCTCTTTACTATGGGAAGTGGTTGAGTTGAAGTGGTTCGGAGCTGAGTCAGGCAGGTAAAGCTTCCGAAAATGAGGAAGGGCAGTAATCATGGAGCTTCGTGTTGAGTAGCCTTCCAGAGTTTGTAAGCATTTCAAAACCTGCTGTCCACTCTGACCCTCCCCACATCTTTGTGAGTTGCTATGTCCATGTTACAAATGAAGCTGCTGTGTCTTACAGAGAGGCTAGGTGTTTTACCTAAGGTACACTGTTAGGCTTGATGTTGTCTGGATCTGAACGTCTGTCCTCTGACTCTACAGCTGCTGTTTTTCCTAGCAGGGCTTACAGGGACTCTCCTGGAGCAAACCTTGGTGAACCCTCAACCCCCTTCTCTAGGATTGCTCTTCTGTCTGGGTTGAATGCAAGACTGAGCAAGTGTCCTGGGACAAGACTACAGTTAAATGTTTTCTCATCCCCAGCTCGCCTATTTCTTTCTCTGAGCCCTAAGAGTCTGCTGGGACTAATGTGGAGTATTCACACAGTTCCCATTTCTGCCTCAGCTCTCAGTCCTGTTAGTGACTCAGTTTCCTCTTCTATAAAATGGACAGAATAATAGTACTCTACTTTGTAGCATCATTGTGAGGATTAAATAAGTTTACACTGAAAAGCATTTAGGTCTGAGCCTGGCACATAGTTGTGGATTAGTAAATGTTAGCTGTTATTGTTACGAGAAAGAGAAAATTCTTGGGGTTCAGTGGGATTTGGGATCCAGGGAAGATCCAAGGAAAAAGGCTTTCTTGAACTTATTAACATTATCCTAGATAAGACACATAGAGTTTTACCCTCGACTTACAAGGCATATCTCATACAGTCCTAGGGTCTACAATCCTGCAGTCTGTGGCTAGAGAGGAGCCAGACTGCCCCTGTTTTTGAGCCCCTTTCTATGGGATACCAGAAGAAAGGAGCACTTATACCCAATTCACTCCCTCTCTTTGCTTTATTATAGTACCATTTTCAAATACTTGCAATGAGGATTTTCCAGGTTGGGGAGAATAGGGCTAAAAGGATGATGAAAAGAAGAGGAAGGAGTTTGAGTCTGTCCCGAGTTTGAACTCCAATGATGTAAGAATGTGTTTTACTTTTGTCTTATCTCTTGCATAAATTTCCTGTATTGGTCAACTTAAATGAATGAACAGTCTTTTCTTTCTTCCGTCGATTCTCTTTGGGATCCTCCTCTATTTTAGAGGAATGTTAACAGATTGAATCATGGAGTTCTTTGAGATTCTGACAAAAGGTACAACTTTGCGCAGATGAAAATGCAGACATCCACATAAACACTGAGCTTTATGGAACCCCACCCTTTCGCCTCCTACGCTTTAAGCTCAGAACTGCCTCCACTGGCATCCTGAAACTAGGCTGGAACTCTGTGATGAAGTGCTAAGAACTCCAGCCCTGGAATTGTTTTGAATATTTCAATGACAAGACCTTTTCCTTTGCCCTTGAATACATTTGTCTCTTGGGATTCCGGAACCTCGAACTCTGTGTGAAAATTCATCTTCAAGTTCAGAGCGGCTTCAATTAACCCTAGGACCTGAGGAAAGATGTTCAGGTTTCCCTGGTGGGGTGTTTTCAATCAGATGGATCTCAGAGTGGGGCAGCGCAAGATGGGGAACTTACAGTTAAATTATGCCAATGTTAGTCAGGGTGTGAGTGGACTAAGAAGCAGGTCTGGATTCATTTCCATTTATACCTTTTAACCATCTTAGGTCTGTTGATTCTAGTTCTTACTCTTCCTTCCATTACCTATTTTTCAAAATGTAGTTAAATTGTTCACGCTCTCCTGGGCTGGCTGCTAGCTCTTAGAAAGTGCAGTTTCAGAATTTTGTAAGTGGAAGCTTATTAATCAAACCCTCAAACATCACAGTGACTTACTACATAACAGGCAGTACTGGGAAAAGACTCTGGACCTGACCTTAGAGGGTAGGCACATGATGTTTCATAAGTGGAATTTATTATTACATTGTCTTCTAAGTGACTCATTTCTCTGTTTGAAAAGCAAAACAGAAATTTTATAAAATCAAATACACAAAATGAATCCTTTATATTTGTAGAGATATAGGTCAGCCATGGTCCAAATGGCTTAAAAAATCTTTTAAGTATGCTACTTTATATTTCATGCTAATATTTCATCCTAAATAACAGTGATCAGGAATCTAAATACATATATATGTGTGTATATATATATGTGTGTGTGTGTGTGTGTGTATGTATATATATATATATATATATGCTTTGATTCTTAGTGTTCATGTTGTCCTGGGCTCCTCTTCCTGTCTTTATTTCTATTTGCTATTTGGCTTATAGACCTCTTTGTTTCACGGTTTCATTTTCTGCCTTTAGGCTGAGGCCACTAATATCTGTGCTATATTACCACCATCACCCATAAACTTAAGGGAAATAATATGATATCAGTTGTACTGCCTTGAAAATCTAGACTCTGCCACCGACAAGTTGTATAGTTCTGTCTCTTCAATGACTCTCATATCTGCCTTCCCCCTTTTGTATTCTCACTGACCCTCTTTAATTTCCTTTCTTTCCCATAAGAAATTTCTAAGATGAAACAAACTGATTTTGTAGATATTATAATATCCAACATCTGCAAATATTTATTCGGTGCCCCACCATGCACCTAGCAGTGTGCTAGAAGTATATGTAAATAAATGTTGAAGAGAAATCATCTGTTTAAAACCACCTGTAGACTTGCTGCTTTTTAATTTGAAAGACTACAGATTATAATATTCCCTCAAATTACAAAAAAGAAACACCATCATTAGATGCATCTATTCAGGACGCTTCTCTGTTCAAAACCCTGGCAATTGGATCCCTTCTGGAACTGTCATTTCCAACTCACAAGGTCTGACTCCAGAACAACTTCTTTTCAACTAACCTCTAGGACTTCCCAATTTTCAGCAGCAATCAGACCACATCACTACCTCTCCTGAAATCTACTTGCTGCCCCATTTGTCTTGCACTTAGAACAAAAACCTCACCCCCTTGTTTTAGTTCCTAAAGCCCAGAGTGATCTGTCCCCAGCTTCATCTCATACTCTTCTACCCTTGCTCATTCCATTCCAGCGACACTGATGTTTTCATGTTCTTTGAATACTCCACATTTTCCTTCCACGTTAAAGCCTTCACATTAGCATTTCCTTCTGTCTTTAATGCTTTTCCTCCTGCTTCTCACTGGTTTCTTCTGGTCATTCTGCTCTCAGCTTAAATGCCACCTTTGTAGAGAGGTCTTCCCTGACCTCCCTCCCTGTCTAATAATAAGCACCCCGTCCCTCTATCACATAACCTGGCTTTAATTCTCTACCTAGCACTTATCACTGTCTTCTATTTTTCATGTTTACTCGTTCAGCACTGTTGCGTATATATTGGTGTTTGTTTCATTGTCTGTCTTCCACAGAATGTACATTTCATGTGGAAAGGAATCGTGCCTTCTTTTATCATTTTAATTGCCAGTGCCTATAACAGTGCCTGACACATTGTAGGCACTTAATAAGTCGATAGTTATTGAAATAAATAATGGGAAAGAACACAGGCAATAACAAGGGCGTGCCTATCTTGGAGTGGGGAGGAAGGGATTGGTAATAGGGAAGGCTCCTTTGAGGAGGAGACTCTTGGACTTTTACAGCTACGCATCCACAGAAGGAGAGGGTGCCCTGGGCGTAAAGAGAACATGGGGAACATACTGTGCATTCTGGAAAGTACAAGATGTCGTGTTATATAAATGCACCGTAGAATTGTGGTGGGGGCAGGTGTAATTAAGGAGTAATGGCAGGAGATGGGACTAGACAAGTAGGAAGAAGTCTCATCTTGAAGAGCCCCAAAGTGTCATCTTAAGGAGCTGGTATGTACTGCTCAGGGAGTAGGAACAGCTGATGGATTTTAAGTAGTGAAGCAATATGATCAGATTTTGTGTTAGGAATATCATTCAGACAGCATTAGAGATAAAGAACTGGGGATGGGTAATCTTGAGGAGAAGAGACCAGTGACAAGATGATTTCTCTGGTCCAGGAAGGAAATGATAATGTCTGAATTAGTGCTGCAGCAATGAAGTGGAAATCTGCAGAATGGCCAGGTATCTCATCAGAAGGTAAAGTCAATAGGATTTGATGGCAGACTGATGTGAAGGGATCCTTGGTCTTCCCTCCCTGGTCCCACCTGATGGAGGACTTCAGGGTCTCTGTGGGCAGGTAGCTTATGGGGCTCGGGTCAGTGACACTGTCTGTTCATAAGAACATGCATCCCTTACATGAGCCTTCTTCGGTGCTGGAGCCTTTCAAAGGGACACACCCACTCCAGAGAGTTACATGGAATTTGCCTTCACCTCTCCCTCTTCTAAGAGCTGCCACTATTTGATGCTTCTCCAGGCTTTCCTGAGACACACCAGCTATGGTAGGTCCTGATTCCCCCACTTCTCCTCCACTTCTCCCCATCTGCCACCCGCATGGAGTTTAAGTGAGTGAGTCCTTCTCCTTTGTTCTCTCACATGGGATGCGAGCCATCATGCCCCTTGTTTCTCTCATACTCAAAGAGAATGAGACCAAGTGCCGAGAACATATTTTTTTTTGCACAGCCGTATTATACTCTTCTACCTAATCATAATACACTTTTACATTTGATACGATCACTGCTGTAACCATACTGTACTTAGTGCTAATTATCACATATGTCTCCAACATTTTCCCATTCAGCACGCCTCTATCTTACTTTCAGTCATTCCCTTGCCATTTTTCACTTATTCATTCATTCATCTATAACATATTTATTAAGGATTAAGCATCTGCTCTCTATTACGGCTGGGATTCAGACATGAGTAAGTCATATCCCTTGCCCCGAGAAGCCTCTGCCAGCAGCTGCCTCCAGGTGCATGGGCTCCTATGTTTGTTTTGCATTTGGATTGCAGACTTCATGCTCGGGAGGAAAGTCAGGGATGGAGATGCTGATGGAGAGCCACTGGCAAACAGATGGCCATAAGGAGGCCCTAGGAAAGCAGAAGAGTGACAAGAGAATAGGGCCAGGGAGGTAGGAACCCAGGGGAATCTCTATCTCTACCTCTGCAAGAAGGTTGGTGTGGATTAAGGAGAAGACTCAGAACAGTTGCTCAAGATGTCAGAAAAGAATCGAGAGAAGAACCAAGGGAAGCATTTTAAGCAAAAGGAAATAGTAATATTTATTGCTGCAGAAAGGTCAAGGGAGATAATGATGGAAAGACTTCATTGGGTTTGGTAATTAGGAGTCAGGGGTAAAGTCAGCAGGAGTGGTTGTGTAGTCTGGAGGGACTGGGGCCTGGAGAGGAAAGGGGAGGCAAGGAAATTAAGAAAACTGAACTGTAAAGGAAGGAGAGAAATCAGACAGGACCTAGGCAGAGGACAGAGGGTCTAGGGAGGGACATTGTAGGTTGTGCCTCTAAAAGTGCAAGGCTGTGGTCTACAACATAGACAGGAGAACAGAATCACCTTTCTTTCTTTTTTTTAAAATTTTTTTCACGTCTTTATTGGAGTACAAATGCTTTACAATGTTGTGTTAGTTTCTGTTGTACAACAAAGTGAATCAGCTATATGTATACATATATCCCCATATCTCCTCCCTCTTGAGCCTCCCCTCCCAGTTTCTGCTGTACAACAAAGTGAATCAGCTATATGTATACATATATCCCCATATCCTCTCCCTCTTGAGCCTCCCCTCCCTCCCACCCTCCCTATCCCACCCCTCTAGGTGGACACAAAGCACCAAGCTGATCTCCCTGTGCTATGTGGCTGCTTCCCACTAGCTATCTATTTCACATTTGGTAGTGCATATATGTCAATGTTACTCTCTCACTTCATCCCATCTTCCCTGTCCCCCTTGCCCATTCCCTCAAGTCTGTTCTCTACATCTGCGTCTTTATTCCTGCCCTGCCCCTAGGTTCATCAGTACTGCTTTTTTAAATTCCATATATATGCGTTAGCATACAGTATTTGTTTTTCTCTTTGACTGACTTACTTCACTCTGTATGACAGTCTCTAGGTCCATCCACCTCACTACAAATAACTCAGTTTCGTTCCTTTTTCTGGCTGAAGTAATATTCCATTGTATATATGTGCCACATCTTCTTTATCCATTCATCTGTTGATGGATATATAGGTTGGTTCCATGTCCTGGCTATTGTAAATAGTGATGCAGTGAACACTGTGGTACATGTATCTTTTTGAATGATGGTTTTCTCGGGGTATATGCCCAGTAGTGAGATTGCTGTGTCATATGGTAGTTCTATTTGTAGTTTTTTAAGGAACCTCCATACTGTTCTCCATAGTTGCTGTACCAATTCACATTCCCACCAACAGTGCCGGAGGGTTCCCTTTTCTCCACACCCTCTCCAGCATTTATCGTTTGTAGATTTTTTGATGATGGCCATTCTGACCAGTGTGAGGTGATACCCCATTGTGGTTTTGATTTGCATTTCTCTAATGATTAGTGATGCTGAGCATCCTTTCATGTGTTTGTTGGCCATCTGTATGTCTTCTTTGGAGAAATGTCTATTTAGGTCTTCCGCCCATTTTTGGACTGGGTTGTTTGTTTTCGTGGTGTTGAGCTGCATGAGCTGCTTGTACATTTTGGAGATTAATCCTTCGTCCATTGTTTCATTTGCAAATATTTTCTCCCATTCTGAGGGTTGTCCTTTCGTCTTGTTTGTGGTTTCTTTTGCTGTGTAAAAGCTTCTAAGTTTCATTAGGTCCCATTTGTTTATTTTTGTTATTATTTCCATTACTCTAGGAGGTGGGTCAAAAAGGATCTTGCTGTGATTTATGTCATGAAGTGTTCTGCCTATGTTTTCCTCTAAGAGTTTGATAGTGCCTGGCCCTACATTTAGGTCTTTAATCCATTTTGAGTATATTTTTGTGTATGGTGTTAGGGTATGTTCTAATTTCATTCTTTTACATGTAGCTGTCCATTTTTCCCAGCACCACTTATTGAAGAGGCTGTCTTTTCTCTACTGTTTATTCTTGCCTCCTTTGTCAAAGATAAGGTGACCAAATGTGCGTGGGTTTATCTCTGGGCTTTCTATCTTGTTCCATTGATCCATATTTCTGTTTTTGTGCCAGTAGCACCCCTTAGGGGTGGGCGGGGCCTAGGCTCGGGACCCATGCAGCCAGAAAAGACCTTGGGGGCAGGGCCTAAGCAGGGCGAGTTCAAGCATGGGGCGGGGCCTCTGCTTAGGACCTGTGCAGAAGGGGAGTGTGGAGCACCAGAGTGTGGAGTTGCCCAGTTTGGAGGCAAGGTCCTGGGTGAGGGTGTGTGGGTGGGGTTTAGGCCCAGCACTTTGGAGGGCGTCTCAGAGGGGGTCTCCGAGTGCAGAGGTAGGGCCCTGGGTGGGGGTGTAGGGGCGGGTCTTGGGCTCTGCGGGAGGCTCCGGGAGGCTCCGAGGGCAGAGGATTAGGTCTGAGAGCCCAACAGGCTCCCCGGTGCCTATGTGGACAGGGAAAGCTCTGGCTGCTTTCCCTTCTGTCCCTCTGCGCCCCTCCACCACCATCCCCCCCCAGGGTCTCCCCCATCCCGCTGGACCCCTAACCATGGGTGGGTCCCGCTGGCTGTAGGAACTCCTCCCCTCCCCCAGCCACCCCTCAGGGGTCCGGGTCCCGGAGGTCTGGCCTTTACTTTTGCTCCCCCTTCCCTCCCTCCCACTCCCTCAGGACCTGCGCGTCTGGAGGGGGCCTAGGTGGGCAGAGGATCAGGCCTGGGATCTCAACAGACTCCCGGGGCCCAAGTGGGCAGGGGAAAACTGGCCATGCTCCCTTTTGATCCTCTGCCCTCCCAATGGTCCCCCAATTTCCCCCTTCAGGTGTGGGATCCCTTCCCCTCCCCTAGCCGCCCCTCAGGGGCACCAGTCCTGTCCCGCCTCCACTTCTCCTCCCCCCACACTCCCCCCAATGTACCATCTCCTACCCGGTTGCTGGGGGTTCCTCCCGTCCCCTTATGTATCCGTGGTCCCCCACCGGTGCCTGGTACGTGCCCTAGTTGTGCAGAGATGCGAATTCCACATCCTCATAGTATGCCATGTTGACTCCGCCCCCCCATCGCCTTTCTATGGTACAATTCCTGCCAACTTTGTAAGCCACCCAGAATGCTGGCAGCCATGGGATTCCTACTGGCATTTACTACCTCTTTCTATGCAAAGGTCGTGGGAAAAACACTTCTGTTTACTTTAAACACTTCTACTTTGTCTCTGCCTCTCTCTTCACCCTGCAATCACTTTTAGTTATTTGAAAAGTAAAATGAAAGATTACCACGGTGCGAAGCAGCCTTCATGAAGGTTTACACAGGCACAGGATGTTATTCTAATAACCCCATCTCAGACTCCTTCCCAGTGGCTTCCAGTTTGAAGCAGGTTGCCAAAGAACATTAAAGTAAAAATGAGCAGAGCACACGGCCGCTCCTCTAGAGAGGCATTTCCTGGTGTTTCAACACTTAACTTGTTTAGTAACAAACACCAGGACAGAGTCCTTAACTCTTCACCTATGTAGACCCCTGTCCTAAAGATGACACTGAGAGCAGGGGCAGATGTGAGAAGGCTTACCCACCCCAAGGAAGTTTCAGAGGGAAATTATTACTCGAATGAAGAATTTTAAGCATCATTCGTCCTCCACACCCACACACAAAACCCTTGTCAGTTGCCAATGAGTCAAGGTGCTGCCTTACCGGTAACACAGAGATTTGAACTTGGGGTCCATGAACCTTCTGAAATGGTCTAAAAAGTTGCAAGCCTGCAATTTTTTAAAAAAAGAATCCTGACTATGGCTTTTATCAGACTTTCAAAGGAGTACACGAGTTCTGTGAAAATAAGAATCGCTGTCTTAACCCGACATACATTCCGGTGCGGAAGCTTCGGCAAATCATCTAAATTTGCTGAGTCTCAGTGATAGGCAGTGATGGTGGTCCCATCTTGAGCATCCGTGGTCCAAAAGACCTGCTGAAGAATGCTGGAGAGATGCCTAATTGATCTGGAGTCATCTTTACGGTTTCCTACAGCTCTCAAACATTCTATGAGAGGTGATTCTTGGTATTCGATTTTTAAAAACAGAAAAGTATGGTCAGATTAAAGCCGGGGACACACAATGACTTGCATTTTCCTTTCTTAGATATTGTGTCTTGATCAGAAGCACTTACCAGTCCTCTAAAACCTTAAAATGTTCAAAACTAGCACTCTCTCTGTCTCTCTATTTTGTTTAAACCAAACCATACTGAAAAGTTTAAACAAACAAGTTAAAACATAAAACAGCTCTGTTGGGATAGTGGGAGGAGTTGGGAATGGAGGTAGGGAAATAGGAGCCTCACCTGGTCACTGTCCCAACACACTTCCTTGAGCTGGTCCCAAAGCCAGAGAAACCCCTAGAAATACTCTCTACAGGAAGAAAACCACTTTCTAAGGGCACAGGAAGAGCACCACTAGATTAAAAACACTGCGATCCTCCTCCAATCTACCCGAGAAGAAACGCAGTAGAGTTTCAAAGGCAAATATTGAGGTCCCCTTCATTAGGCTACACTACTGTGCTGTTCACCAGCAATAGTTTTGCTTCTGTACCTCCAAAAAAATCCTGAAAAACTAGATAACCTCTTGAACCTTTCTAAGTGGAGAGCTAAAATTTTTCATCATAAGTTTTTAAATAAAAGATGGAATTTCCAGTACATTATAAAGACTGGCCTTTTACAATAAATAAATATAACATTATTTCCTAGAATTTATCCAATGGAATAAAATATCATAGTGATCTGACAACACTCATCACTTAAAAAAACATAAACTAGTTTCTAATAATAGGGAATTTTATATTATTCATTTTCTCTTCTTTAATACCTATTTCTATTTCACTTCCTCTACAGAATTTAATTCATTTTTAAGGTTAAAGTATTTTACTGATCACTATATCATACTTCTTTACACAAATAAAAACATAATTAAGTTGAAATGTAAAAGATGCAATTTTCTGAAACCATAAATCTCTGCTAAGTTTTTCACCTTTTTGACTGAGTTACCATGACAATTACTTTTAGTACACACTTAAGTAAAATAGCATAAACATACTACAAATTTTGATAAGTAATTTAAACTTCCCTATTTAAAGTGCTGTTGAAGATGCATCTCTACTTGAGAAGAGGGGCTTTTTCCCTATTCATGTAACCTTGTGTGAATATTATTTATTGATACAATCAAACAAGTTCAGCATCAATTCTATTCCTAAATTTCGTTTTTTGAGGATTTTTAAGCATTAAGGACTTTTATTCATATGACTAAGTAAATGGAAATGGAAGCTTATTATAGCAACGTCTCTCAATTCTTTGAATTCCTTCCAAGTTTCATGTCCCAAATTACATAGTGATGTATTATCAACATGTAGTCAATGGTCTAGCATCTGACATCTTAAGTGGGTCTTCATCAAAGCTGATGAAAAGAGAGAAATGGAAACCACTGGACTTGAAACAGATTTGTTACACTATCATTTGAAGCATTCAAGTTGTCAAGATCTAAACCAATATTTTGGATGGTCTCTGTTTGGCACACCCACTGATGTTTTTTACATACAGAGGCAAGGCCTAATGATAAATAAGAGTCAAGTTATAAAAGGTATGATTTCTTTTATAAAATGGGAGAAGGACACATTTGTAGGCAGATTGGTTTTAGGAAAGTGCACATGTTGGAGTTGAGAATCTGAACACAGATTTACTTAAATCCTCCTTGTCTGTGTACCCCTTGGGAAGCCAGGCTCATTCTGGTTTAAAGATTTCTGCTATAGAACCTGGCATGGTACTCTTTGGGTACTGAATAGAAATATGGTACTAATAATAGCTGGTGATATAATATAATCCACAGAGAACTCCATGGGATTAAGTTTCCGCTAAGGGATTATCGCCATACTTCCTGTGCAAATAAACAGCACCATAAATCATAACATTATGACACTCCCAGTGTTTGATAATAGGTCCTGCAGAGGCCAGTTGATCAGTGTCCTAGTTCATAAGAACACAAAATGTGCCTGCTTATTAAAGCCAATATTCAGAAACTCCTAGATGGAAAAGTGCCAGGCTTCTTATACAAAGATAACCCCACTATCTGGGAGACTTGCACTGATCTGTGTGGTATCCACCTCACTGTCTGGTCTGGCTGTAGTCAACAGTGTATATGCACTGTGCACGTGCACACACACACTGCCACCACCCACCCTCCCCATACAGCCTACATCATCGATCTCTGGAGCCCAGCTGTGGCAACTGAGAATTTCTATATGGGAAGGGTTTGGGGTAGCAATCTGGCTGGAAGAGCAATAAAGCTTCAGTTGCAAAGCAAACGCACAATTTTTATGTTGGTGGTTATATTGGGGTAGCTCTGGATGAGTACAGATGCGGCAGCTAGGCTTGGTCATGTCACATTCTATCATCGACAACAACGCAGCATGGATTTGAAAGCCTGGAGGTTTACAAAAGTAAGAAAGTAAAGTGGAAAAAGCTCTTGTTTCAAAGTCAGGCTCTGCTTCTGTCCTTTTGAATGTTACTTTAGACTCTTCAACCTTCAGTATTTTCATGCGTAACATGAGGGTGTTGGATGGACATTTACAGAACTTATTTGTCTAAAAACGCTTTAAAAATATTATTAGATTTGATGAAATCCCAACAGAAGGGAGCTCATGAGAAATCATACTTGCTATAGATCCAAGGGGGATAAGTTTATCATTCATATATTAATAAAAATTATATATGTATGTATATATACATGTATACATTAAGCATTGGATAATATAGATATATGCTGAAATGATAAAGCAAGAAAAGAAAACATAGATCAATAATACAGGATAGACGACATAGCACAGCACAATTAGTTGATGCTCTGTGCATCAAAGTATAGGTCAGACAACTGTATGGATCATGGAGTTTCTGTGTGACTTCTTAGTACTCTTGGGTATGGCATACCAGTTCTTAAAGGGAGATTATTGCATAATAATAATGACAGTGTTTATTTACATAAATATTACAAAATATGTCAGAAAAGCAAATACTAGTGGCACAAAGTAGTTAATAAATATTTGCTGAATGACTGAAGGAATGAATTTTGTCCTGAGCCTTGGTGCAGTGTCCAACTGGGGTAGGACTCAAGCAGAGCAGTGAGAAATAAAAAGGGAGCAGAGGGCTTGAGCCACCCCCGAATGGAAACAGGCAGGATTGTAACTCAATACCATGATTATTAACTAGAATTGTTTGGCCACAGTGATTGCACGTGGATACTAAAAGGAAGTTTTCTTTTCTTATTACAGGCCAGCTGCCTAAAAGCCATCTGGAACTGGAGATTTCAGAGAGTGGTCTTCAGAATCACCCAACTCTTTTGCTTCAGTGCCCTCATCGCTGGTAAAGTTTATGCTAACCCTTCACCTGGCCCTCAGTGATTAGGGTGACTTCTCCAAATGGGAGAAGTTAAGGATGGTAGCCGGTTGTTATGAGGCATTAGAAAACAGTTCAAGCCCAGATTCCTGGAGGAAAAGTGCACCCGACACCATCCTATTGGTAGAAAAGGCTTCAGGAAGAACCTACACATATATACCCAGGGCCAACTTATCCATTAGACTCAACAGACACAGGCCCACGTTACTTTTTAGGGACCCGTAAAAATGCTTTAATTTCTTTAAAAATCATCTCCTTCTAGGCCGCCCCAAAATGTTTTAGTGTATACTACTAATACGTTCATCTTTATACCAATGCAGTTATAAAATACAGTTTTTAATATTTTATTATCGAGGAAGGGAACTCCAAAGGCAAAATTGCCTAGAGTCCCTGCAAGCCAATATGCAGCCCTGGTGACATCAGAATGAAGTCTTCAGGGAAAAAAATGCCACAGAGGTGCCTGTGAGGGAGGGACAAACGGAAACGACCCTCTTGTGGGCAGCAGAGAAGAAGGTTGAATAGGAACGTGACTTTATAAACAGGAAATAGAGCCATTTCCAGGTTTGATTGCTTACATTGTACACCTCTTCACATGGGAACTGGCCTCTTCTGGCTGGGGTGAGCTCCCACCGGCTAGGATAACAATACCTGGCATCATAATACCCTTTATACCTTTAAGGGGCACATTTTTTATTTCATTTGAGTTCACAAACATCTCTTTAAAAGGCCTGTTTTAAGCCCTGTTTTAACAAGTGAGTAAGCAGAGATGGAGGAAGTAGAGTAATTTATCGAAGGGAAACAGCCCAGAGCAGTGGGATGAAGTGTAAGATTGCAAACCGGGAGGTACCATGAGCCTCTGCCACAAACCTGTTGTGTTTCACCCAACAAGCATGGAGCGAATGCCTGTTAAGTGCCACGCTCTGTGCTTGGTGTTAAGAATCCAGGGGTAAAAAGAGACCACCGTCAGGATTCAAAATCTAGCACATGCGACCCACGTCATATAGACAGATGCTGCAATACCTGGCCGTAGGGGAGGTGGTGACAGAGAAGGGCAGGGTGGGAGCTGAATACCAAGCCCACCTGGAGAAGTCAGGAAAGTAGGGGAGGAAGGTTACCACGCCTAAGCGGGCAGGGCAGCCAGAAAAGCAACGAGAGCACTGCAAAGGCATGGAAGTGGGACTTAACGTTTTGCTAAAAAAGTAAATATGGTGGGTGATGAGGCTGGACCAGCAGGTAGGTGCCACATCATAAAGCATCTTACTTTCGCCGTGAAGAGGAAGCACCTGGAGATATGAGGCAGCCATTGAGACATTTTACATGTCATTTACTCTGGGCTTGGGCAGATGATTCAATGTCTCCTCCATTCATAAAAGGAGAAGATTAAATGACCTCTACGGTCCCTTCCAACTCTGGTATCTTATGGTTCCAGCTCTTGAATACCAAGGATCCTCAGAAGAGGACGTTTTCTTATTCCGACTTCATGTATACTTTCAAGTAAAAGATGGAAACCACTCTTTTTCCTTAAAACAACTAGATTAGACATAAAATGGTCATGTTTTTGGTTTTTGTCTTCTAGTCAAACTCATCTGACTACACAGAAGTGTCCTTATGCTCACAATCTCCTTCTCATTAGGGGTGCTAACCTGACCCACACTTTCCTTTCCTTAGAGCTAATTAACCAGAAAGAAGTGGCAGCGTGGACCTATCACTACAGCAACAAATCATATTCATGGAATTATTCCCGGGCCTTCTGCCAGAAGTACTACACGGATTTAGTAGCTATCCAGAATAAAAATGAGATTGCTTACCTCAATGAGGCCATACCTTACTACAGTTCTTACTACTGGATTGGCATCCGAAAGATCAACAATCAATGGACCTGGGTGGGAACCAAAAAGACTCTCACTGAGGAGGCTGAGAACTGGGCTGACAACGAGCCCAACAACAAGAAGAACAACCAGGACTGCGTGGAGATCTACATCAAGAGTTTGTCAGCCCCCGGCAAGTGGAATGATGAGCCCTGTGGGAAAAAAAAGCGGGCACTGTGCTATACAGGTAGGGCCTTCTCTGCTCGGAAATCCGACTGTTTATAAAAAATGCATTCCCTGGTTCGTTAATATAGCCCCTGAGTCAATAACATTGAGTCTCAAAGTCAGGGACATGAAAACAAAGAGTAAACTGTCAATCAAGCAGCATTATTGAGCACCTTGAAGAATATAAGTTCAGGATTAGAGAAAACTGGCCTTTTGAAGCCAGAAGGAAATGTTAATATCATCTGGTCCACCCTTCTAATTTATAATTGATGAAATAGATGCTCAGGAGATCTGTCTCCTAAAATTTATGTCCAGAGCTTTTTTGTACCACTGTGCCCTAGCATAAGAGACTGTGTAAGTTGAGAGGGAACTTGGCCTTGCCTCTAGGAGATACAGTTGTAACTACTACCTATCGAACACCAGTATGTTCCAGGCATTACTATTAGTTCATGTGTCATTAGTCTATTTAGTATTAGTTGCATGTAGTCCTCATGAGAACCTCATCAATCAGCTCCTTCTACTGCCCTCATTTTGCTGATGAGGGAAAGGCTCAGAGTTATTCAAGAACCTACCCAAGATTCTAAGTTCCCTGATGATGGAGCCAGTTTCAAACTCATGTTTACTCCAAAGGTGGTATTTTTAGCCACATATGCAACCACACTCTTTGCTCAACATTCTCAGGAGGCAATCTGAGAACATGACCAAGGATGACAGTGCTTTACAGATTCCCTTCAACAGCAACATATCTCCAGGTCCATTGGACTTTGGTAGGGGATGAGGGGTGAGGAGAGGGAAGAGGTAACTAAAGGTGAGATCCTGTGAGTATACTTGATTCTCCACTCTCCAGATTCCAGAGTAAGCAGACCTGCATGAAAGCTTGGTCGTCCTGTGGTCATGCGCCTCGTGCCAGAACTGATTCCATCTTTCTGATGTGGCTTCCCATCCAGAGGAGCCCACCTTGCCCTGGGTAGCATACAAACACTGTAGCTAGGGAGAGTATGGACTGCCCCGGGCAAGAGAGTCCTGAATACTCTAAGCTTCTTCTTCAATAAATCATCTTACAGATGCCACACTCTGCTATATATGTTCTAAATTTGTTAGATTATAAACACCTCCCCTCAGAAGCCCTCAACAATAATGGAACAGAATACAGAGTATAGAGTATCCCCTGAACTTTCTCCCTCTCCTCATACAGCCTCCTAGCTGAGGGGAAACATATCCGTACACGCATTGTCATGTAGTCAGATCTCGTTTTACAAATAACTTATTATTATATTTAATAAATAAAATAATGACCTGTGCTTTATAGGCCAGGACGGACATTACGAGAGTGTTAGCTCATCCTACTGCTCTCTCAGTCAGCTCCCTACCCTTCCTGGGCTATGCCTCCCTACAACTGTCCTGATCAGATTATCTTGGCTGCCACGAGATGTTCCAATATGCCACTGCTTCCCCTCCCCACTCAAACTTCAGCCTCCATTTCTGCAAGACAGTCTTCCTCAATAAAGCTTGCAAGGAAGAAATGAGATTGCAAATTACTGGCATGAATGATAATGAACAAGGCCACTCCTCTAGCCTGCAACAATGGCAGGCATCACTAATGGGTACAATTTCACCCAAACGCAGTTGGCTTCCACCTCCACTAATACAATACTCTAGGCATTGATTGCCATTTTGCCATCCAAGATGTAAAGGATGTAGGGAACCATCAGTCCTCTGTGGGAGATAGATGAGAAATAGATAGGTACACTACACTGCAACAAAAAAACCAAGCTGGAATAATTCCCTAATGTCAGGATTTCTTAGATCTCAGAACAAGATGTCAAGGAAAACAAAAAAAAGATTGATTCATTGAATCACCATTATGTTCTTTCCTGGAGATCCAAGAAATAGATAAGTTATTAACCTGCCTGGAAACCCTGAAATGGAATAGAATGCAGAACATTGGCTGTTTTGCCATTCCTAGAGTTCTGAGACCCTAAGGAAGCTACAGTTAGAACAAAATTTTTATGCTCTGAGAGCACAGGGCAGGCAGGTATTACTGTAAGGCACTGGTGGATCAAGGTAAATAGGGTGGAAGACATGGACCGAACCTCTATTTAGGAACTCCTGTTGCTTCCTGCATCTTCTCTTTACCTGGAACCCTTCCCAGTGGTTCAGTGCAGCTTCACCAGACTCACTGGCTGCCATCAGAACTTCCTGCTGTAGAACACTGCATGGCTTATAGAGCTACAGCATCTCAGGGTTAAGAGGGAATATAGAGACCAAGTAGCACAACCTGCTATGTGACATATGGATTTCCTCTTGTGATAGACCCCAATGTAGACCAATGGTTGGCTGGGCTTAGGAAACACCACCAGAAAAGAGTCCAGCCACAGACCGTGCTCCCAGCTATGACCTCATCGATAAAAACACTCTCAGTGCTTTCATGGTATCAATTCTAATACTAATCTACCACCAAGGGCATAGTGCATACACCCTCAACAAGTCTCTTACAGGAAAGAAACTCTGCCCCTTCTCTGTGCTATCACCCAAGTGGCATAGCCTTAGTGAGGAGGGCCTGGCAGGCCAGTCATCTCTGTACCATCTAAATCTGGCATATTTAGACTTGTGACACAGCTCCCCATAAGGTCATTTGTCCTTGACCATGAGTAGGTCTTAAACATCTCATTCAGGTCCTCTGCTCCTCCGCCATGTGGTGTCGGGC
This sequence comes from Pseudorca crassidens, assembly GCF_039906515.1. Lineage (NCBI taxonomy): Eukaryota > Metazoa > Chordata > Mammalia > Artiodactyla > Delphinidae > Pseudorca > Pseudorca crassidens. The sequence continues at coordinate 125,530,357 of NC_090297.1, read as the reverse complement.
ATAGACTTAGACCAAAGATGGAAGAGCTTTGGCCCTAACAGTGGGCAGGTTGGGCTCAAAGAAGTAACTTGCCTGATGCCACATAATATTAGGGAGTGGAGCGTGGATTCTGCCTATGTATGCATGACCCCTGCCACCCCTGGTTCCTAACCTCCATGCTGTGATAGCTGCCATAGGAGTTTCCATAATAATACAACTCTATGAACGCTCTTAGTCAAAAGCCACAACTATTTTGTACCACACAGAGGAGTTTCACTGTCTACACATGCATTGGTGGCTCTATTTGTCCCTCTGTGTCCGCACATGGCAACCCCTCTTCAGGCAACACTAAATGCAGCCTCAAATAGAAGCCAGGGAATGCTCCAGCAGGCTCCGACAGTGTCCTTCACAGGGAACAAGCTGGCTCTCCAGGGGATGCTGTGGTTTTTCTGCTGTCTGGCTAGATCAAGCTTACCCAAGTAGGACCGAGTCTGTGACTTGGAATGAGTCCAGCTTTTCTTCACACCTCCTGGGAATGCCCATGACCCTGACCCTTCTGTGTCCATGCAGCCTCCTGCCAGGATATGTCCTGCAGCAAGCAAGGAGAGTGCATTGAGACCATCGGAAACTACACCTGCTCCTGTTACCCTGGATTCTATGGGCCAGAATGTGAATACGGTGAGGCCACTATGTTGTTGATAGTATTGTGGTCCTTGGTCTCGTGCTAGAGGCGATGCCAGGGAGAAAATCATGTTGGAGTTGCTCCAGTGAGGAAAGGCTAGTCCTAGGGCCTCTCTCAACCATCTGTCGGTCTGCCTCACTCAAGGTGTCAGAGACACACACTCTGGGTTAAAACACTTTATTCTTAGAGAGAGCATTTCCTCCCCAAATCTCAAAAGGTAAAAGGGAAATGAAAAGGCAGTAAAACAAAGAGAACTCTTTCAGGCTAATTTTGCTTGTTGGGAATAAAAACCAGTGAAAGAATGATTATTTCCCAAGATGCAACCAATACAAAGCTAAAGATGAACAGGTTGGGTTAGAAGTCCAGGGAGATTGGTTTAGGTGGGTTATACAAACAGCTCAGCTTTTAGCAAACCTGACATTGTCTTTCCACCCGCAAAGAAAGAAATCAATATTTCGTCCCCACAGTCACAGAGTGTAGCGAATTTGACCTCCCTCAACACATGCTCATGAACTGCAGTCACCCTCTGGGAAGCTTCCCTTTCAACACACAGTGCAGCTTCCACTGTGCTGAAGGGTACACGCTGAATGGACCCAGCGAGTTGGAATGTTTGGCTTCTGGAATCTGGACGAATACGCCTCCACAGTGTGTAGGTACGTACACCCAGTTCTTTCCATCTTCACTCACAAATAGAATTTCAGAGGGGAGAACAAGCTTCCCCCATTTAAAAGACAAGGGAAAGGATGGGGATCTACGTTAGATGGGAAATTCTGCTGATGACTATTACCCGTCAACCAGAGTAACACTAATTTTAATTTGCATGATTTTGTATCTGTGGAGTGAGGTAGTCAGTTTAGCTCTTGATTCTCAGGCAAAAGCAATACAAAAGGGTCCTTCTCCCTTTGTTAATTGCAAAGTGAACAGAGTACAATAATGATTTAGGGGTTGGGTATTATTAATTTGATCATTTTACCTTGCTTCTTTAAAAAGTAAACAACAAAAGGATGCTTGGATCTTTCCAAACAGCTATTGAAAGTACCATTTAACCGCCAAAGTTCTTCACCTGCCTGACACTTTGGGAAGATGCAGACAGCTGTTGCAGCATCTCAAAGCTTCCAAGGTGCTAGGCATAATCTAAGGTCTCATGCCATTATTCTGTGGTTGTTTTTAGCTGTCCAGTGCCCACCCCTGAAGTCTCCTGAGCAAGGAAGCATGACCTGTCTCCACTCTGCAAAAGCATTCCAGCACCAGTCCAGCTGCAGCTTCAGTTGCGAAGAGGGATTTGCATTAGTTGGGCCAGAGGTGGTGCAGTGCACAGCCTCGGGGGTGTGGACAGCCCCAGCTCCAGTCTGTCAAGGTGAGTTTCAGGCAGTTGGGGATGTATAATGTCCACTGCACCTGGTTCTTGATGGGAGCACAGATGAAACTGGCTAGCTTATGGAGAAACTGGCCTGAATCACCACAACTTGACTCTCCTTTGACCTACCACTCAGCTAGATTGTGTTCATCTGGGATAGGAAAAGAGTGTCAGGCTCTAGAAAAAAAAAAGAGGCTGATTTTACTACTTATTTTAAACAAAATTTAAAAGTCCTCCTTTCCCCAAAACTCACTGCCCTCAAGCAATTTCAGAATGACCTCATTCATAAATTTCACGTAAGAGGGAAAGGATAGCATCTACATCTGTAAGTAGACACTAGAAGACCTACCAGGACAGGTTTATAGCAGTAAAGGGAATAAAGGACATTAGAAAAAGCTTGAAGGAGACTTTTATTTTAAAGAGATTTAGGTCGCCCTGAAGCCTGGTACTATATACAAGTCTGGACAAACATCACTAGGGTCTCCTGAACCTTACAGATTCCTAGCGCCACCTGGATTTCCAGAGATGGATTCACCATTGCTCTCTAGCTGTGGGCATGGTTTTTCTCCTTCCTTAGTACCTTTCTCTCTGTCCTTGGTTGTTCTCTCCAGCTACGCAGTGTCAGCTCCCGGAAGCCCCTAGCAAAGGAACCCTGGACTGTGTCCATCCCCTCACTGCCTTTGCAATGGCTCCAGCTACAAATTTGAATGTGAACCTGACCATTGAGTGAGGGGCTGGGACACACTCTGCTGCACTGGCCCTGGCTGAGGGACTGCACCCTTGCCAACTTTCGAGGGTAGGATTTTTCATTAGCAGCCGCCAGTGCACCGGGAAGGAGTCACAGCACAGTGGAAAGATCAAGGGCTCTTAACATCAGGATGACTTCCTCCAGGCTCTGGCACTGAAACAGGTTGTTCAGCGTCCGGGAGGCATGGTTTTCTCCTCCATGAAATGAGCTATGGATTGCAAGGAGCTTCAATGAGGATGAAGTATATAAAAAGTATACAATTAAATAGCTTGTATAATGTACCTCGCAGAGAGCCTTTGTTTCTGCCTCTTTTTTCCCTCCCTGCCTCATTGGTGTATAGAAGCTGTGGGTCAGTGTCCTTCCTATACTTCAGATGGAGTCAGAAGAGTGGCTGTTAGGACACAGAGAGAGATTGCTCATCATAGCCCTCAGTGGTAGCCTTTGACGAAGGATCAAAGGAACACTGCATTGAAAAAGAGGTTGTGACACAATTCTAGGCAGTTAGCTAATACCACAAAACTGAATTCTGTGTAATTGCCTCACACCTTCATCTTATAAAGCAAAAATGGGGACTAGGATATGGGGGAAATTAAATGTTGGATTAGGGAATTCCCGGGAGACCTGGATTATAAACCCAGCTCTACTACTGTCTACATATAAGACCTTAGGGATGTCATTTAAAATTTCTGAACCTCACTTTTCTCATCTGCCAAGTAAGAGAGAAACACTAGAGGGTCTTTGGTTCTTAAATGCCCTGATTCTGTAAAAAACAGAGGTCTAAGGTCACAGTGTACAGGTAATCTTTATACGCTGATAAACTCCAGAAGTATCCTGGAGATGACATGCTTTGTCAAGGAAAAGCAGGAGGAAGCCAGTCTTTATCAGAACTGAGGTCACTCGGGGCTTAATTGTGCTCAGGAACTGACCTTGGGCTGCACTCACGTGGCAATTGAAGTCTGATTAGGATGACATCCTGTGTTCAAGAGACAAGGCTCTTTCAGGATCATTTTATAGCGCTCAGTATTAGAGTGCCAACAATAAGGTACATTGTTCCAGCTTTTTCCTTAAAAGTCCAGTCTGTTCTATATCTCCTCCTTCCAGATCCAATTTCACAAATATTGCCAATAAATATCTAAAGGGCACCTTCAATGTCCGAAACACTGCCAGGCTCTGGGAATAAAACTCTGGATGAATGACACCAGCCTCAAGGAGATTGCTGTCTAAGGGGAGGGGCAGAATTACAATAATGCATGAACAGCTCAAGAACAGGGGCTGTGGGAGCACACTGGAAGAGCTTCTAGCCCAAGCTGGGGTGGGCAGGGAAGGCTTCTTAAGGAAAGTGAAGTCTAAGCTGAGACTTGAAGGGCAGGTGAGTGATCCAGGTAAACAGAGGCATGGCAAGGTGTTCCCGGCAGATACCTCTTTTCGAAAAAGGAGGATTTAGGGTTCTGCATGTACTGACGATGTGGGTCGAAAAGATGGAGCATCTCTCAAGGGGCTCTTCTGAGAAAGAATTGAGCCCTTCTACTGCCCAGTATCAGACAATCACTTTTTCCGTTTAGCCATTGCCTGTGAGCCTCTGGAGAGTCCTGTCCACGGAAGCATGGATTGCTCCCTGTCTTCGAGAGCATTTCAGTACAACAGCAACTGTAGCTTTCATTGTGCTAAGGGTTTCACACTGAGAGGAGCTGACACAGTTCGATGTGCTGATTTGGGACAGTGGACAGCGCCAGCCCCAGTCTGTCAAGGTACTGTGATAGCATAACGTTGCTTCCCTGCTTCTCAGCTTACTAAAGGCATCAGCATGTGCATTTAGTTCTGTCATTCATTTATTATTCAAACATTCACTAAGACTCTATTATGTGCCAGGCCCTTTGTGTGGCCACTCAGGATGAAGTGGTGAGTGAGGGCAGTCTTAGGCATGTGTTCATCACGGTATCCTGAAACGCAAGGCGAGGGCTGCATGGACTGACATGGATGTCGTGAGTTGGCATGAAGGAGGGGGGGCTGGGAGGAAGGAATTATGCATGAGGAACAGCATGGAACAGTGGAAGGGTAATGACAAGACATTTAGTCCAGTTCTGTCATTTCCTGGCAACAAGCTTTTGGTCTCTCTAAAACTCAGTGTCACCTGCAAAATAAGAGTACTATTATCTCCCTTACCCGCCTCACTAGTGGTTGTGGATTAGTGTGTGTAAATGCAAGCTTAAAAATGCTACAAGGGACTTCCCTTGTGGCACAGTGGTTAAGAGTCCATCTGCCAATGCAGGGGACACAGGTTCCATTTCTGGTCCGGGAAGATCCCACATGCCACAGAGTAACTAAATCTGTGAGCCGCAACTACTGAGCCTGCGCTCTACAGCCCACAAGCCACAACTACTGAGCCCGCACACCACAACTACTGAAGCCTGGGCGCCTAGAGCCCATGCTCCACAACGAAGAGTAGCCCCCGCTTGTTGCAACTAAAGAAAGGCTGCGCACAGCAACGAAGACCCAACGCAGCCAAAAATAAATAAAATAAAATAATACATTTATTTAAAAAACTGCTATGAGCTTTACAAATGTAGGTAAAATAATGATCATAACATTACCTTGTAAATCATATGTCTCTGATCTGATTTTACAAAGTGATCTCCTTTAAATAGTTCATGTTCTCAATATTTTGCTCTTGAAGAACTGAGATATAGGGAAATCACGAAGATTTTTGTTTTTTTTACAAGAGGTACCCCACACAGAATTTATGTCCCAGGAATGAAAATATTGGCATTTCATGTGAGATCCCAAGCAATTTATGCGAACCCTGGGTCTAAGTATACCTGATTTTAAAATGAAGCAGTGGTTTGAAAGTAGTGTCTTGAAGAGAGATGTATACACCCATGTTCATAGCAGCATTATTCATAACAGTTAAAATGTGGAAGCAACCCAAGTGTCCATCATAGATGAATGGATAAGAAAAACGTGGTACGTACATACATACAATGGAATATTATTCAGCCTTAAAAAGGAAGGAAATTCTGACATATGCTACAACATGGATGAATCTCAAGGACGTTATGCTGAGTGTAGTAAGGCTATCACAAAAAGACAAGTACTGAATGATTCCACATATAGGAGGTACTTAGAGTGGTCAGAATCACTGAGACAGAAAGTGGAATGGCTGTTGCTGGGGCCTAGAGGAGGAATAGGTAGTTGCTGTTAAATGTTCTGAAGACTGATGGTGGTGATAGTTGCACAAAAATATGAATGTACTTAATCCCACTGGAATGTACACTTAGAAATGGTTAAGTGGTAAAAGGTAAGTTTTATGCTATGTGTATTTTACTACAGTTAAAAAATTGAAAAAAAAAGTGAGGCAGTAGAGGAATAGATCATCATACAATGTGATGGTGACGCTTAGCGAGGGGAATGGGATGTACTGGGAAGGTACTGTCTGAGAGACAAAGACACAGAGAGCCCTTTGACATGCTTGAAAGGAGAGGGTCTTTAGGGGTCACTGGAGACATTCTTGTCTCCAGTCAGGTAAATGTCTAATCACCCAAAAGAGAGAATTGACTGTTCTCTTAAGCATCTAGATATGTGGTTTCAATAACTCCCCTGGTAGGCCTTCCTAGCGTTTTCCACTCTGACATTCAAGGTCTGCATCTGATACATAGCTATAATGATTTTAAGACTACTACTGCTACTGCTACTACTGCTGCTGCTACTACTGCTATTAGTAATAATAATACTAGATAATATTTATTGAGCATTTTAGTCGAACTCCATGAGGTAGTTAAAACTATTGCTCCCCTTTTAAAAATGAGAAAAGACTTAATATATATAGAATACATGTGTTCTCTCCATTTATGGCCATCTGCATTATATGATTGAGATCATGGCGTGTATATAATTTTTATCCTGCTTTTTCACTTGACATTGTGCATTGAGACACCTCCCATATCTTTCCAAGGTGAAATATATCATATTCCTTTCATGGATCCACGATAGTTAATTTTCGGCCTCTAATTAGTGGCATTTATGTTCATTTTTGATATTTTGCTCTCACAAATAATATCATGATAAAAATTCTCTGAACTGATTTTTGATATGCATCTTGTTACATACTTAGCATAGATTCTTGGGTCCAAAAGTACGATACTTTTAAAACTATGAATACATATTGCCAAATGCTTAACGATGGCTCAACATTTCCTCCCGAAGTCCTTCATGTGGCATTGGGATTATATGACACTTTTCTCGTCCTCCAGGTTAAACATGCCCAATTCAGAAATCCCTCTTGTTGGCACTAGAAAGAGTTAAGGGGTGGAAATCAATGAGTACTTGTTTATTACTTTCCTCACTCCCTTACTTTCTCACTTCCTCACTCCTTAGCGTTGCAGTGCCAGTATCTTCCAGCCTCAAACAAGGCCCAGGTGAACTGCTCCCATCCCTTTGGTGCCTTTAGGTACCAGTCGACCTGCAGCTTCACCTGTGATGAGGGCTTTCTCCTGGTGGGAGCAAGTGTGCTGCAATGCTTGGATACGGGGAACTGGAATGCTCCTTTTCCAGAATGCCAAGGTAAAATGAATTCTTTCCAGTGTCTTGGAAATAAACTGTAGGCTTATTTTAAAAAGCTGTCTAGGGGACAGAAACTTGACATGGACTGGAAAATGAATAAACACTGTCATCACGTAACCCAGGGATCCAAAATGCAAATGCCTTCAGGGGCTAGGCAGGTACCACAAGCGACAGGATGTCTGGCAACAGGAAGGTGGCAGGGGGGTGTGATGGTGGCCTGGTGCCAGCTCTGTCCTGGGGCCTTTCCCAGGACATGAAGGCTCCTATCATGAACCAGGTGGACTGTTCTCCCTTGGCTGAAGATAGTATCTGGAAAGAAGGCCAGAGGGAAGAGCTAGCCTCAGGATGGCTGTTCCAAGACTGACCTGGCTCTTTGCTCCTAGGAACCACGGAGTACAATGGTGGAATGGGGGGTAGCTCCCGGGTTTAATAGTGGAATGGGAGGGGCAGAATTTACAGGTGCCTGGCTGCAAACATCCTCCAAGATCTGTGTTAAGACTGGAGAAATCCACTTAGGATAAAGTGCAGACTGATGAAAAGAGGAAGAAACTAATCTGTACATGCAAAAGGTCAACAGGACTCTCAGAGGAAGCAAAGTATATATATATTCAGCATAAGCATATTTGTCTGCATTACACTTGATATAAAGTAAAGGCAGTTATTGTGTGGAATAGAACTGGTTTTAATCATCTGCGTTTAGGAACTGAAGGACAGATGTATGCTTTTTATACTCCCCATTCCTTTCTCTACTCCGTGTATCCAATTATTTACTTATATTTATGGCAAATACTGATTTTTTTTTTTTTTTCGGTACACGGGCCTCTCACTGTTGTGGCCTCTCCTGTTGCAGAGCACAGGCTCAGGACGCGCAGGCTCAGCGGCCATGGCTCACGGGCCCAGCCACTCTGCGGCATGTGGGATCTTCCCGGACTGGGGCACGAACCCGTGTCCCCTGCATCGGCAGGTGGACTCTCAACCACTGCACCACCAGGGAAGCCCGCAAATACTGATTTTTAAAAAATAACATTTTTATTTATAAAAGCTACAGAAAAATAAGGAAATAGAGAAACAAAAAAATCCTCTTAAATACCTCCCCCAAATACCCAACCCTAAAACAGACACTGGTTATGTTTCTCCCTTCTTGTATGAATTCTTCCAATATTTTCCCACTCTTTCCTCCATGTGATTAGTATTTTTATGATGCATATATATACAATTTTAATAATAAAATTACGTAGGTAAAATACCAGCCAATTCTGCATTGTTTGCCTTTGCTTTTCACTTCGTACCCACTTCCAACAGGAGTGAAAGTAGGCAGAAACATGTTTTTAATAAAAAGGAAACCACTTGCTATTCAGGTCACACACAAGCACACACATGCACACACACGTACACACTACTGTTAAGTTAGGTCAACAGTGAGTGAACGAACGAACGAACGAACGAAGGGGCTGACCAACTCAATAGAACTGCATGTCCTTTAGCCCCAGGCACAAGAGAGCATGGCAAGCCACAGGGGCTAGGGATGAGCACACCTTCTGAGCTGGGTCTGCAGAGACCAAGGTGAGGCTTGTGGCCTTGGCTCTTCAGCTGTTACCTGGGCTGCACTGAAGGCTGAATATACTACAAAGTCCACACAGCTTTGGGGAAGAACTTGGAGTCCCTGAGGAGGGTATTACAATGCTTAGCACCCTTCCGCACAACCCTGGGCTGTTCAGGGCACAGATTGCAGTTCATTGCCCCACACTGGCCCATCTGTGGGTGTTTCACAGCAAGGAGGCTCACGCTCACCATGGCTTCCTGTGACCTTCCACTTCCCTTCCGCTTTTAGTTCTTTGTTTACTCTGACTGAACTTTCTCCTCTTGTTGCCGGGCAAGCATCAAGTGAAATACCCAAATGCGGTCTGTGCAGGAAGGTACCACGAGGCTTGCACTCACAAGCTGTTGTAATGCTCTTGAGAGGGTGTTCTCAATTTCCCTTTGCAAGGTCCCCCTTGCCCCTGTATCCCCACCCGAGCTATCAGAAGGCAAGGCCACAAAAGAGCTGCAAACGGACTCATGGTACCAACACCCTCCCAATTTGTCCTTACAGTTTATAGGCTGCTTGACTTGCCTGCTCTCCCTTACCCACCACTCCCACACTGAATACAGAAAGACTTTTCAAGTGGCAGAAAAGAACTAGGTCTTTCGACCAAGGAATGAGATTGGGAGGTTGGGGGTGAAATGTAGCTGGAAAGGAGAAGGGAGGAAGGGAAGAGAGAGAAAGAGAAATAGAAAATGCTCTCAAGACCTCAAGCAGTTCAAATCAGTGGAAATGGCCCTAGGTTCATCCACACCACCACTGTCTCTGGTCTAAAACCATACACTACCCAATCAGGCCAAACTGAAGAAGAAACACCCGAAACCATGTGTTCTCTTAGCCTTTAGCCTTCATTTTTTAACGCCAATACGTTTAATCTGAGTTTTATTTCACTAATTGGCTGAGGGACATCTTGGCAGCCATTAACATTTGCATACAGAGTGTTTTCACTTTTTAGCCTTGTAAAAATCCTGGGAGCTATTTAATGCTATTCTCCACATTTTAAAGGTGAACATATTGAGGTTCAGAGAGGTTAAGTGACTTGCCAATAGTCACAGAGCATGATCGCCAACCAAATCAAGTCCTCTAGCACCACAAACTCCACATGGATAAGCTGTGGCAAAGCACTGTGAGATCTTATTTACTGTTTTTTATAGGTGAACAAGTAGTGTCATCTGGGGCTGGTCATTGTAGGATGAGACTGGTGGGAAGAGCATCTGCAGATGGCCAGTTACATTATGTGCCTACTTTGTGTCATGATTGTTAAAATATTTTTTAATTTAATTTTTGCCTATGATTTAGTTAACTTATTATTTTGTATAACTGAGGATCCCTGCAAGGCAAGGATTGTTTTTTCTCCCATTTCATAGATGAAGCAACTGAGATTCAGAAAGCTTATTGTCCAGAGATTCATTGCTAGTAAGTAACAGAGGCAGGCTTTGGACCCAGATTCTTTCCACCACTTGGTTGGGGGAAGGAACTTCTGGAAGGGGAAAGAGTATTTTACTCCATTTCCCTATTTCCAATCACTTGTCATTGTTTTATGGCAAGGTGATTAGGTCTATCTCTGAAGAAGGTATCAAGGAAGCAGCCAGTCCTTCTCCTGTCCAGGGGCAACTAACATGAGCTGCATCACTATCTTTCCCAACAAAGAACCAACTCCCTTTTAAATCACCTCTAAAGCTCTTTGGCGGTGAGCATTTCAGGATACCAGTCCACTGTCAACTGCTGCTATTTCACACGTACAAGACTTCTAACGGGTGACAAAGCACCATGAAATTCAAACAATCATTTCTAACCCCATGCTGCCCCGGTATGTTAAGGACGGACACACACACACACACACACACACACACACTGATTTAAGTTGCTGTGTTCTAAAACAACCTCCTCTCTCCTCCTCGGCCATGCCCACGGCAGCCGTTACCTGCGCACCTCTCCCAAACCCTCAGAATGGAACAAAGACCTGTGTCCAGCCTCTTGGAGATTCCAGTTATAAGACCACATGCCAGTTCACCTGTGATGAGGGATTCTCTTTATCTGGACCGGAAAGATTGGACTGTACTCCATCTGGACGCTGGACAGATTCCCCACCAACGTGTGACGGTAGGACCACGGGTCTATCCTCTCTTACAGCTTCTCAAGTAACCGTGTAGAATGAAGGATCATCAGCAATTCATGTAAACCTGTTCCTAAGCTAAAGGAAGGTTTCTCCACAAAGCATAACGATCTAGACCAAAAGCTTTTCTCTCTCTCTCTGAATATTCTTTTTTTTTAATATAACTTTATTTGCTGCATTGGGTTTTTATCGCTGCGCACGGGCATTCTTTAGTCATGGCGAATGGGGGTTACTCTTCGTTGCGGTGCGCGGGCTTCTCACTGCGGTGGCTTCTGTTGTTGCAGAGCGTGGGCTCTAGGTGCACGGGCTTCAGTAGTTGTGGCTCGCAGGATCAGTAGTTGTGGCTCGCGGGCTCTAGAGCTCAGGCAGTAGTTGTGGCGCACGGGCTTAGTTGCTCTGCAGCGTGTGAGATCTTCCCGGACCAGGGCTTGAACCCATGTCCCCTACATTGGCACGTGGATTCTTAACCACTGCGCCACCAGGAAAGTCTTCTCTGAATAGTCTTATAATAATAATTTTAAACATTTCATAGTTTTATAACGTGTTTTAGTGTCACTGCGATATTTGATGTTTATTACAATTCTAAAATAATGAGGACAGGCAGTATTGTCTCTATTTTACAGATGAGAAAATAGAGGCTCAGAGATTATGTAACTTGTCAAAATTCACACTATTAGTAAGTGATGAAGTTCAGCTATGTGACTGGGACTTTTACTTCATCATAAAGAATTTTTCTACTACGCTCTTACTCATTCATTCCCACATCCACCTTTGCTGAGCACTACTAAGCCCCAGACACTGAGCTTACTCAGGGGTGGATGTGATTTCATCCCAACCCCTCAAGGATCTCACAGTTTAACTATTGGTGTATGTTTCTCCTCGCTCAACTTCTATATGGATTAGGAGCTCCTTGAGGGCAGCAACTGTGCCGCATTCACCTTTGTATTTCCTGCAGCAACTAGACAGAAAAAAAAGTAGGTGTGTGACAAGTATCTGTTGAATCGAAGCTTATCATTTACTGGTTAAATTTATTCAAGCTCAAGCCCTATTGACAAGGAATTAGTAGATCCTCAAAGGCAAGGGTCTTTGATTCCCCCGAAACATCTGACTGACACCTACCTAGTATATAGTATACGCTAAAATAGAAGTTTATGAATTGATTAATTTATAGCTCACGTTTACTTTCAAAAGTTGCCATTGTTCTATTGTTCTGTGTACTATACCAGCAGTAATAGCTCATTTTTATTGCTTGTGTAAATAAGTACCAGCTATTTCATATGCATTTTTGCATTCAGTCCACGCAACTATCCTTAACATGGTTGTCACTCTCCCCGTTTTAAAGATGAGGAAATGGAAGCTAAATAGCTGGCAGAGATCTAATAGATAGGAAGTAAGGAGCTAGGATTCAAGCCCAGGTCTAGCCTGATTACAGGGCCAGAGCTCTTACCACAACACTACACTACACTGCCACACAGTGGCAGGTTTCTAAATCCCAGGTCAGTCACTTGTAAATTTACTCTTTTCCACTGCTCTTGTCTAGTTGCCGAAATGAGTGATCAAATGAGAGAATGAGAGGGATCAAATGAGAAAATATGTCGATAGAAATCTATTAGTGAAAAGAGCTAAATACTTATTCCTTCTCGTGGAATGAGCACTAGATTAATATCCAAAGAAGACCTGTATTGCTCTTCCATGGAGTCATGGACCATGTAAATCACGTCACACCCTTGATTTTCTCAATTCCAAAAGGAGAGGAGTGGACAAGATCAACTCTGAGGTCTCCGTATGCTAACACATATAAATGGAATCTTAAAAAAAAATGGTTCTAATGAACCTAGGGACAGGACAGGAATAAAGCCGCAGACATACAGAATGGACTTGTGGACACAGCGGGGAGGGGAAGCTGTGATGAGGTGAGAGAGTGGCATGGACATATATACACTACCAAATGTAAAATAGATAGCTAGTGGGAAGCAGCCGCATAACACAGGGAGATCAGCTCGGTGCTTTGTGACCACCTAGAGGGGTGGGATAGGGAGGGTGGGAGGGAGACGCAAGAGGGAGAGGGTATAGGGATATATGTACACATACAGCTTATTCACTTTGCTACACAGCAGAAACTAACACAACATTTTAAAGCGATTATACTCCAATAACGATGTAAAAAAACAACAACTCTGAGGTCTCTTCCCTGGACATGAATTCTGTAGACTAAAGGATATAAAATGCTATCACCCGCTGTTAAAAAGATATACTACAAGCCACCGGAGGAATCTAGAACATTTATGGCTGATACCATTAGGGCTTCGTCACTTATTTCTCAATCACTCGTTTGTTTATTCCATGGGCATCTATCATAAGCTCTGTTTTTCCACATTCTGTTTTAAAGCTAAAGAATAAAAAATCCCTAAGAAATATCTCACTGAAGTTTAAATCATATATGCAATGAACATGGTTGTTAAATCTGTAATCTCTGAAGCCCCCACTTCCCCTCACTCCTTGCCACCTCCTTTTCTCCACACGAGGTGGCATTTGCCCACCGCCCTTCAGGCCTAGCCCTGCCCAGTGTCTAGAACCAAACTTGACCAGGGGCAGCAGCTTTCGTCAACTATGGGCTTTGGAACTGTCAACCCTGTGTGCCCCTGATCATTAGCTCTGGCTTTGGTACCTGTGTTTCTACCTCATTCTCTAAATGTATTCTCTAGATTTAGGCACATAGTTCCTCTTCTTTGCCCATATGCCTGAGTCCATGAATTGTTAACCCTTCAGCACTGAACCTTGATTTTTCACATGGTCTTTTTCAGAGTCCTGGGCTATGTCATAGGGGCTTGAGGGCCACCAAATAAGGAGGGGTGGTGTGGCAGGTGCAATGCTGAGTCTCCTGCTTCACAGCACAATGTGAGGTTCCATTTTTTGAGTAGGTCCACAGATATTTCCCTTTTAGTTAGAACGCCAGTTTCCTGGTCTCTCTAGGACCTGAGCTCTGCCTGTATTTTCCAGTCTCCTCCCAGCCTTTGCCCGCCCCCGCCAAGGACCTGAATTCCTTTCCCTGAACCTAAGCAGTGCTGAATTGCTTATATCCGGTTTCTGTGTCCCCCATGTCACCACCTGTGGAGCCACTATCCTGACACAGATTACTGTTTTCCCAGTCACTTTGTCATTGGCCCTCTGGAGACCATGTTTGGCTGCTGGATCCAACTGCTAATGACCAACCTCACCTTGATGGGGAGGGATGGGTCCTGGTTTCAAATGCCAATCCTAGCTCTGCCCTTCTGCCACATCCTTGCTCATCCAAGTTCTAAAATATAGCAAACTGGTACCCTCTATGCTCTGGCCTGGCTCGCTCACATCTGTTTTATTTCTCCACTCCCCCAACATTTCTCTGACTCCATGAAGATTCCTAGCCTTTATTTTTAAAATTTGAGTTTAGAACAGCCAACTCAATTAAATTTATTATTTATGATACATCTTCTTTCCAAAAAATTCTTGACAAAACTGTATCCAACTCAAGTAAAAAGAGATAATACAAAGAAACAGAGAATTAACTAAATATGTCATAAGATAATAATAGAGTGCTGATGATCCCAATAGTTCATGAAGTCACAGGCGATCATGTACAGCTACTTCATGGATTACAGAAAAATATCAACGAAGACCTTTCCAGTAGGCAGCACGGCCTTTAAGTCCACAAATACAGAGCATTAAGTATGGTGATAAAAGCAACCCTTATCCATTTTCTATTCTTCTTGTAATGACTCAGGTTTTGGTAAAATTTTAGAGGAGGCTCAAGAGTATGACTACTTTTTAAAGTTACCCACAGAGGTCATTCCTTAGTAAAAATCTCTTCCTCTACATCCGCACTAGGCCCCTTCACTCCAACAACTTCCTTGACAGCTCCACAAATTTAATTCAGCCCATGTTTGCTGAGTGCCCACCACTTGCCCGTTCTGGGCTAGGCTTCCATGAACCTCACCAAAGCTGCCCCTCAGACAGGAAAACATGCTTCCTTACACAAGTTAGTCCTTAGATTCAACAAGGTTCATGTTTACAGAAGAAGGATGAGAGACTTTCCTAGCTACAAAAGGCTATATCTATAACCTTGTCAGAAAAAGATTGAGACCAAAGCAATGTCCTCCAAGTAGATTTAATGCTGTAGTAATTCTCTTTTTTTTGTAGTAATTCTCTTTTTTCTCTTTGTATACTATATTATACTCTTTGTATAATTCTCTTTGTATACTTTGTATACTTAAATCCATTTTTTAAAATAGTAACTCCTCTTGTTTCTTTTCACACCATGTAAAAATACTTGTTAGCATGAGTCCAAATTAAATTGCGCTAACTTATTCGTTCATTTGACAAATATTTTCGGACCCCCTACTTTAAGCCAGGCGCTGTTGCCTGGGATACAGTGTTGAAAAGAGCTGACAAGGTCCCTGCTCTCATGCAATTGACATTATGTATTTTCTTGGGTTTAAATATGAAATTCTTGGAGATATTGAAAAAGTTATTTTAGTGAAAATGTTCATAAATGATTTAATGTCTATGACTTACACCAAGAGATATGTTTAATAAATGTTTGATAAGTGGAATTGATCTGAGAGGTATGGATTTATTAAAAATTTGAGAGTTCTAAACTGAAATTCAGTATGTTACTTTGGCTGTCTGAATGGGTTCACACAGTAAGGATCCACAATCCTTCAGTGAATAGCCTGCCACCAAAAAGCACGTGGGCCAATACATAAAAGCCAATACATCACTTTTCCATGAGGCATTACATAGGACTTAAAGAGTTTTTTTTTAAAAGCAAAATAGCTAAGCAAAATGAGCCTTATCTGACCAAGGCATTGCTTTCAGTCTTGGATTTAAAGAAAGAATAGTCCCTCAGTTTGTCAATAATCCAATATTTGTTGATAAATAACAGTCTTATGTCAGAGACCTTCGTGGGGAGAAAGACATGATCCTAAGAGAAATAGGTAACTGCAATAACTTATCAAAACAGTTTTTTGGGGAAATAGTAAATTAAAAATTCCACATCCACTTGGCATATGGTGGTTGAGCACCACCTCTTGAGATGCTGCAGTGTGAATTGTGGGAGACACAAAGACTTATGGTTCTTGGGTTTTAGGGGCTTTCTATCCAGGAGAAGAGGGAAGAGATGACATGTGATATGACAGCATATGAGTTCAAAGAAAAAACTGATGCGTTCAGAGGAGAAGACTTCAGGATGCAGTGATCAGCAGAGGCTTAAGAGAGGCTGTGTTCATTTGGATCCTAGAGGATGGGTGGGATTTTATTCAGTAAAAATTGAAAGAAATTTAGGGAAGTGCGAGCCAAGAACCAGAGGCAAGAACACATGAGGTCAGTTCAGGGACTTCCCAGGAACTAATCTAGCTTCACCAGGAGGTTTTGAGCTTTCCTGTGCCATGAAACTGTGGTTAAAAAAAAAAAAAGCCTGGGGATCCAAATGGAAGAAACAGTAGTTTAGGACCCAAGATGATCATTGCAGGTTTAGAGGTGTTGAATTTGTGGAGACAGCAGGATATCTAACCGGAAGTAGCCTCAGGCAGGAGGAAGGACAGAAGTGAAAACTTGGACTGCATTTATACAGATAGGACAGTGAGAGCTGGGGGGAGGCTCTGAGGTCTCTAAAGCAGCAGGTGTAGAGAGAAGAGGAGGAAATTGTGAATTCTTGAGGATGACTGCCTAAATCCTTGACTTCTTCCTATACTCCTCTCTGCAAGCCCACCGTCCCTCCCCCTGCCCTTTGTACTTCATGAACTCCTGTGCTCATTGTGAAACGCCTGCTACCTAGCAAAACACCTGACACAGTGGGAGCTCAATAAGTAGTTAATATTTGTTGAAAATAAATAAATTTGGTGCAAAACAGGGCTTCCAAATCAATTTGGAGATTGTGACATTCTTGATTTGCTTCTCCAGCCATCAAGTGTCCAGAACTGTCTGCCCCAGAGTGGGGAAGCCTGGATTGTCCTGACTCTCACGGAAAATTCACTGCTGGCTCCACCTGCCATTTCTCCTGTAACGAGGGCTTTAAGCTGGAGGGGTCCAGCCATGTTGAATGCACAGCTTCTGGAAGGTGGACAGCACCCCGACCGACCTGTGACGGTAAAACAGGATACACTTGCCGGGACAGCTCTTCTTCTGGAAATTTCCTCAACAAAAATAACAAACACTTATATACACTCTTAGTATATGACAGGTACACATGATATCATTATTACTGTGAAAGCTCCACTTCTTGTCATGAAGTGGGTTTTCTACTGGGGTCTAGGAAACACAGCCTGGATTTAAAAATGTATAAGGAGTGACAGGACTTTTTCACATTTGTGAATAAAAGATAACACCGATTCTTAAGCACGGATTATCTTTCGTAATTGTGGCCTCTTTGTCTCAAAGAGCTTTGTTGAGTTGATTGAATGGTTTCCATTGCTTCATCGCCAGGAGAGAGCACTAGGGGTGTGGTCACCGGTCCAGTGTTTCAGATCAAGGAACTGAAGTGGAGAGGGGTCAACTGCCATCTCTCTGCCACGTGGCAAGTTAGTGACAGCCAGTGGCAATATCCACGCCTCACATTTCATGCTGGCCTTTGGCCAGAAGACAATACCACCTCCCAATAAAGCAGCACTGATGGGCTTCCCTGGTGGCGCAGTGGTTGGGAGTCAGCCTGCCGATGCAGGGCACGCGGGTTCGTGCCCCGGTCCGGGAGGATCCAACATGCCGCAGAGCGGATGGGCCCGTGAGTCATGGCCGCTGAGCCCGCGCAACGGGAGAGGCCACAACAGTGAGAGGCCTGCGTACCGCAAAAAAAAAAGCAGCACTGAGCAAGCAATTGGCCTATACATATTTCTCTTTCTACTGAATTCTTATATTTCTGCACCAATTATTCTGCCTTTGTTTTGTTTTGTTTTTAGTATCAGTAACATTGATGCCACCCCCCCCCCCACCTCCAATTTCTTCTTCTGGCCAGGAGAATCATCTCTCCAAGGACAATTTTAGATCATTTTTCTCATCTGGTTTTCCATACCTGATTTTAATAGTTTTCCTTAACTTCCTTAAGGAGCTATTGCTAGAACCTCCCTGATTATGAAAGGAGTGGAAGGCAGTTATTCCATGTCAGTCTTTTTTTTTTTTTTTTGGTGGTACGCAGGCCTCTCACTGTTGTGGCCTCTCCCGTTGTGGAGCACAGGCTCTGGACGTGCAGGCTCAGCGGCCATGGCTCACGGGCCTAGCCGCTCCGCGGCATGTGGGATCTTCCCGGACCAGGGCACGAACCCGTGTCTCCTGCATCGGCAGGTGGACTCTCAACCACTGCCCCACCAGGGAAGCCCCCCATGTCAGTCTTAACTCTGTTGTGCTCCTTCTAATTGGGAGCTCTAAATTGAAACATTTTCTCACAACAGACATAGTATCAGCTCCTACTGTAGAGGTGCAATGCCCATCCCTCGTCACTCCAAAGCAAGGAACAATGTCCTGTCAGCATCGTCTGGGAAACTTTGGTTTGAATACCACTTGCCACTTTGCATGCAAAGCTGGATTCACACTCATGGGAGATAGTGCTCTCCGATGCAGACCTTCTGGACAATGGACAGCAGGAGCTCCAGCATGCAGAGGTAATGTGAAAAGGAACAGGCAGTTCTGATGCTCTCTTCCAGCAAGCTAGTCACTGTACATGCCTGTCGAAATCCCATCCAACCCCAATGACCCCTTCAAGTGTCAACTCCTCCATGAAATCCACACCAATCCCAATTAGAAGCAATGTGCAAGAAGCATACCAACTTTTCCCCTTCCTTATGTCACGAGGTAGTGCCCTGGTACTCAAAGACCTAAAGGAGGAAACATATGTAAATGTCCAAAACGTGTTAGAACAATACACACGCTGAACACGAGACCAGCTATCTGAATTGTGAAATATAAGTTACAATTCTGTTAATGATGTGGCAGTGTAAATATTCCGTATTTTCATAATTGGAAGCTAAATAAAAAGATAAATCATGACTGATACCTCTTGAAGACCTATCGCCCTCTGCACGAAGCACTGTGTCTCCTTCATCACTGTATTCCCTAGGAAGCACAGCACAGTGCTTTGCAAATGTCACTGTTGCTCAATAACATTTGCCTGAGTTAAATTCAGTCTCCTGAGTTGAGTTAAATTTGACTTATATTTAGTTTTCTATCCACAAATTTAGGAGAATAGCCTGAAATTCCCTGACAAATAGTTTAACGAGTATGGAAGTCTCTACCTCTTTCAATCGTCCAGAGGCCAGCTATGCTGAACACTTGTTATTTTAAGAAATATGTGCTGACATGCCAGCTTATTGTCAATGGTAGTAATAATGACATTTAGGACAACAGTATTCTTGAGAAGCAAAATTTTGTAGATAGTATTTTGGTAGGTAAGATCGACCAATCCACTGGCAGGTATTTATTGAATTGCCACTATGTGCCCATCCTAGTTCTTTGGCTATCATCTTTGAGTGGATATCTTAGTACATGTGATGCTGGAAGGGCTAGTGGGAATGTCAAAAGTAGCTCATTTCCTTTCTGATCTTTTGTATTCTACCTCATCTAATGGCAATGCTAGCCAGGTTTCAAATGAATCCATAATCTCTCTTATGTTCATTCTATATGTTTGTTTTTCCTGCCTTCTTTTTTTCTGCAGCTGTCAAATGCTCCAAGCTACACGTGACTGAGCCAATGGTGATGAACTGCTCCAACCCTCGGGGAAATTTCAGCTATGGATCCACCTGCAGCTTCCGTTGCCCAGAGGGCCGTTTACTTAGCGGCTCAGCGAGAACAGTGTGCCAAGAGAATGGCCAGTGGTCAGCTGTCGTGCCAGCGTGCCAAGGTTCATTTCTCATCTGGGTTAGGAAGTCGCTTTGATATGGAAAATAATGAAATCAGTGTTTCTCCTCTGAGTATTTCTGGCAGTGGTTGCTTTCCATCACTGGGTTTTCCCCTGCATTTAATAATTGTTTCACAATGAA
Organism: Pseudorca crassidens; assembly: GCF_039906515.1. Lineage (NCBI taxonomy): Eukaryota > Metazoa > Chordata > Mammalia > Artiodactyla > Delphinidae > Pseudorca > Pseudorca crassidens. The sequence continues at coordinate 125,510,334 of NC_090297.1, read as the reverse complement.
TCAGACAGCATCTCTGTACCTCATGCAGAGCAGTGGGAATCAAATTCAGTGACTCTGTGTAAACAGTCACCACTCCTTTTTCAAAGCTCCAGTTTGTGAAATGAATGCTCTCATTTCTTTATAATCTGTGTGTAGTACATCTTGAAGTTTCAAAATGTTTTAAACTGAAGGTTATTTAGTGCAGAATCCTGATTTATTATCTCAGAAGATCTTTGTTTAACATATACCTCCAAAAATACAGTATATCTTCCTTAATTAAGCTCCATCTGTTTGTAAGGTTTATGTCATCCCCCTCCCTTTTTTTCATTTCTTTTCTCTAGCAGCTTGTTGTAACTACTTTTCATCCCATAAAAATGTTCAATTGCCCCCCCCACAATTACCCAAAGTTTACTTTGTTTATCCAAACTTCCATTTATTGTGTCTACCATTTAATCATCTAATTCCTTTTATTGAGTCCTTACCCTGACTCCTTTGGAAATTACGTTTGATATTTAAGCATTAGGAAGAAAATCAGGCCCTGCGTGCATCCCATTCTGTTGCAGTGGTTTATGACTTCCAGATGTTTTTGTGCCGGGTTGTTAGCACTGCCAGGACCTTTGATGACTTACTTGATCTCACATCTTAGAGTTCTTGGGGACCTCCTGGGGGAATGATGGTCTTCTGCACAATACCCTTCTTATGTCTTGCACGCGTGCATGTGTTTATTTTGCAGCGGGGCCACTGACTATCCAGGAAGCCTTGACTTATTTTGGTGGAGCAGTGGCTTCTACAACAGGTTTAGTGACGGGTGGGCTACTCCTGGCTCTGCTAAGAAAGCGTTGCAGACAGAAAGGTAAATGGGAAAAAATATTCTCCTTATTTTCTTCTTTCATGTGATTTGGGGCAGGGCAGTGAAATGACAACTTCAGTAGTTCATGTCTGAAAACATTTGCATTAAAAGAAAACAAGGGGCTTCCCTGGTGATACAGTGGTTAAGAATCCGCCTGCCAGTGCAGGGGACACAGGTTCGAGTACTGGTCTGGGAAGATCCCCATGCCGCGGAGCAACTAAGCCCATGCACCACAACTACTGAGCATGTGCTCTAGAGCCCGCACGCCACACTACTGAACCCATATGCCACAACTACTGAACCCCGCATGCCTAGAGCCTGTGCTCTGCAACAAGAGAAGCGAATAATAAGCCAATCCTCTTCTAATAAGCTAATGGGTCTCTTCATCTTTCCTCATGGAAAGTAAGTGGGGGTATCAGAGGGGTCAGGGATGCTCAAATCCAGGAACAGAAAGTGGCTATGTTAAAAGTACCTGCCAGCATTCTCATGGAATTGAGATTTCCACACCTATTTTTTTTTTTAACATCTTTACTGGAGTATAACTGCTTTAGAATGGTGTGTTAGTTTCTGCTTTATAATAAAGTGAATCAGTTATACATATACATATATCCCCATATCTCTTCCCTCTTGTGTCTCCCTCCCTCCCACACTACCTATTTTTAACTGCTCAGAGGAAGAACCCCTTGTTTCCTATTCTCATGCTCTCTCCCTTCACAAAGCCACCATCACATTGGGCTGGTTTTCTAATGTTCCCTCATATACTCTTCTGTGAGTGAGTAAATAGGACAATAGACAAACAATAACACTACTTAAAGACCAAAAAGCTACAACCAGTCCCTCCATGGAACATCTGTGCTTGGTTAACCAAATCCGGAAGGCAGAGGTGAGAGCTCCTAAGACCTGAATCCTCATCTCCATTACCATGTAGGAATCACCCTATTCCTGCATTTTCCCCAAGCTCTTTCTTTAGTTTTGAGACATTTCCAGGGAACCCTCTGAACCGTGGAGAGGGACCAGCAGCCACCCATCCTCCAATATCTTTATAATAAATAAATTCATTTGTGGAGATGAGGAATTTTCCCTTGAACTGTCCCAATTTGATTTTAAACTTTCTAGGATTCTATGGTCAAATACTAGGAAAATGCTGCATACTGTGTCCCTCCCCTGCAAATTCAAAGTGCACATTCATTATTACACTGAAGGCTCAGTCATGCCCTGTAATAAATAAATATACTTGTTCATCTTCATGTCACTTAATATTTTCTAAATGTATTTAGGCATGAGATGCTTTTCCTTTTATATCTACCCATGGGATGATTGACAGACCTGCTGCCATGTTTAAAGTTTCCACTATCAGAGTCCATTGCTTGGATTAAGACAGGAGGCCTCCAATCACATATGTGATCCGGGGAGAAAAACATCCACTGTTATGTTGGGTTGGATTTGCTTACTCGCTTAGCTTGCCCAAATAATGACTGAGGGAGTGTGACAAAGGATGCAAGGATAGAGGGCCTCCAGTGCCAAAGAAATGAGTTTCGAGAACCAATGGTCTCAACAACAACCAAGAGTAGCGAAGAAGATGAAGGAAGGGACCAGAGGTAGGAGGAGAGGTTGTTACTGAAAGGGAAGAGGAGAAAGATGAGCGCGCTCTGGAGTTACATATCGTTGAACGTTCAATTTAGCCTAAAACAGGTCCCACCTCTTAGGGAGGGGATGTTCCCTACACGTCTCTTGTAATGAGCCCATCTGGAAATCAGTCTGCTGACTCTCCCCAATAATCCCTATCACTGATGACCTTTCTCCCTCATCTCATTTTTTACTCTGAAACCAATCTTCTGTGTCTTCTTGCTTATTTCAGATGAAGGAAAAAGCCCCTTGAACCCTCAAAGGTAAGATGGAAATGTTTTATGATTAAGTTTTTCTAGTTTGACTTTTTAATTCACTGTAGTATGTCAGAATGATTATACAGATGACCTCTTTTTGAAACAAATCTTTGGCAATGTCCCCTTGACTAGTTCTGAAAATATACAGATAATATGTCCTAGCAATACATAATTTTTGTTTTTTACGGTACGCGGGCCTCTCACCGCTGTGGCCTCTCCCGTTGTGGAGCACAGGCTCTGGACACGCAGGCTCAGCGGCCATGGCTCACAGGCCCAGCCGCTCTGCGGCATGTGGGATCTTCCCGGGCCAGGGCACGAACCCGCGTCCCCTGCATCGGCAGGCGGACTCTCAACAACTGCGCCACGAGGGAAGCCCTTCATAGTGTTTTAAAAAAATCAATAGGTGCCCTAATGATAATATAAAGGAGCAATACAAGGGAAAGTGACTTGGAAATAAAATGCTAGAGCTGAGGCACTACACTAGCAGATGCTATGGGGTCGTCAGATGCTTGTACCTTCATTCAAATAGAATCAGTATGAAGGCAACAGCATAAAGGTCAACTGAGAGGAATATTCTGTTAGTGATTCAAGCAATATCAGAACCATTGCCAACACCAACCTGATTTTTTTAAATGAGGAACAACTCTGGTAAAGAGTTGGAAAACCTGTTATTATCTTCCCTTAATTACACTTTAAAAGATGCACAAAAAATTTAATATTTATATGTAAAGCAGTTAAGTTGCAGGCTCAGGGATTTTTCACCTCCATGAACGTTGAGTAGCTATTCTAAAGTTATGTGGAGTGTGTAAGAGAATTCTTTTGCGCCCCAAGCATATTAGGACATCCAGCACCCATGGCCCCTGCTTAAATGTCAATAGTAAGTCTCGATCATTAGGAAAATCAAAAAATGCCTATAGGGAGCAGTACTATCATTCTTTGAAAACTATTGCCACGTGATCAAGTATCAAGGCTGGAATTTTATAATTCACCAAGAAGAAGCTGCAGCAGGGGCACAGCAAGTATTCAGTACCCAAAGCATCAACAATAACATGGGTATAAAGTGCAGCACAAATTACCCAGAGCTGTTAAGTGGGATCTTGAAAATCTCTTTGGTTTTATTCCTCTTTCCCACTAAAAGCAGAGAATTCCAGGGGTGGGATGGTAATCCATGGTCTCTGCAGGAACTATGTGCAGGACTGGGGTCAAGGACGAAGCATAATATGGCAGGTCATCCTTGTGTTTCTCTTCTTTAGCCACCTAGGAACATACGGAGTTTTTACAAATGCTGCATTTGACCCAAGCCCTTAAGGTAAGTTATCTACGAAAGTATTTTTGAAGAAAATAGAACAGTAGGGGAAAAAGGAAGACTATAAAGCTTGACTTTTCTTTATATAATCATGAGTCACATTTTAACCATGTATTAAATGTTCAAACCATGCAGGAAATTGTGTTGGCAGTAGGGGACAGGTATAGCAGTAGAGCGACAATAGAAAGTGAGATCATAAGAAGATTTCCATTTCCTCCAGGATAGAAATGTTCTAATTAGACAGAACCTATGTCAGGATGTATGACATTCAATTACTGGCTGCTAGGTGGTACTGATACTGCAGCTTTGCTGGATCACCAGAAGTCACGAGTGCTAGAAAAAATGTTACAGACTTTATGGAGCCAATTCCCTATGTGACCTGCTAGGAAAACAAAAGTCATATGATAACGTCTCTCTCCCAAAAAGCTCAGTGAATGATTGAGTTTCCTAAGAGAAGTAGCCTAGATGGCAGAATATCTGGAATCTAGAAAAAGATTATACTAAGCCTTAGGGGGTACATAGGATGAGAGCTTTCTTTTATCTTTTTTGGGAAAATATAATTATTTTAATTTTTTGTCTCATTTTCAGAGACCCGTCCTTCTCTTGGTCACCTCACTGAACCTCCACAGAATCCTAATTTTGAACATCAGCCTTCCCGACAGACTTGACTATAACTGTAGCTTAGTTGCCGCAGTTTTCTGTAAATACTTGTGAATAAAGGGCATGGAATTTCCTTTAGATTAGCTGTGGACCAGAGCAGAAGGACTGTATCACAAGCCCCAACTCTCCACCCACCACCCCTTCCTGCTCCAGTTCCTCTTCCTCCAACACAAGCCTCAGAAGCTGGGACTGAATGTTTCTGCCGTCGTCTGTGGGCTTTGCCCCCGCTGTCTCTTGAGATACTAATTAACTAGAGCCTGGAGCATCTGACTCACCAGAAGACCAGACTGCAGAAAAATAAGAATGCCTCTTTATTTTTGGATTGGAGGAAATCATCCTCTACTTTGCTGGAAGGCAGGAGGCCTCTCTGACTTGAGGGAATTTCTGTAGGATTTCCTGGGTCTTCACTGCTTGCTGTTTGTGAAGGCTTTTAGACCTCTGCTGCGAGGCTTCAAGAGGAGCCTCTGGATGGCACCAGAGGCTGCAGAAGACTAAGGATCGAGACAGGAAGGTACATGTCACTGTAGACCTTCCCTCCACCGGTCATTCTCCCCCAGACGACCCAAAGACCAATACTCGAATGTCTAATTAAAAGGATTCCCCCAAATGCCATGTTCTATTATTTGACATTTTGTTGAATAAGATCTGTGTCCGTCACTTTTCATACATGAATGTAATGCACAATCACAGTAGTCCCAATGACAAGCTCAACCCTTCAGTGAGCAAATATGTATCTTACCACCACCATAAACACACAAGAAAATCAGAGAAGCAGAAAAATGTCTTCATCACCTGAGTGTGTTTTACACGTTCTTTAATTCACATGCTTAATAAATAGGTTATTGAAAGTTACACAGTAGTTGTCTGAAACTGATACAAAAATTATAGAGCCAAACAATATAGTTGTCCTCTCTGTGAAATGTGAGGCAATGAACATGTCACACAGACTAAGTAAACATGCAAATAAAAATGCAAATAAAACATGCAAATAAAAATGATGAAAGTCTAACTAAAGGTTACAAGATTTTGCAAGAATTTTGGTAGTCATACAGACTGCCAACAAACACGTGAAAGAATGCTCAACATCATTAATCATTAGGGAAATGCAAATCAAAACTACAATGAGATATCATCTCACACCAGTCAGAATGGCCATCATCAAAAAATCTAGAAACAATAAATGCTGGAGAGGGTGTGGAGAAAAGGGAACCCTCTTGCACTGCTGGTGGGAATGTGAATTGGTACAGCCACCATGGAGAACAGTATGGAGGTTCCTTAAAAAACTACAAATAGAACTACCATACGACCCAGCAATCCCACTACTGGGCATATACCCTGAGAAAACCATAATTCAAAAAGAGTCATGTACCAAAATGTTCATTGCAGCTCTATTTACAATAGCCCGGAGATGGAAACAACCTAAGTGTCCATCATCAGATGAATGGATAAAGAAGATGTGGCACATATATACAATGGAATATTACTCGCCATAAAAAAAAATGAAAATGAGCTATGTGTAATGAGGTGGATAGGCCTAGAGTCTTGTCATACAGAGTGAAGTAAGTCAGAAAGAGAGAGACAAATACCGTATGCTAACACATATATATGGAATTTAAGAAAAAAAATGTCATGAAGAACCTAGGGGTAAAACAGGAATAAAGACACAGACCTACTAGAGAATGGACTTGAGGATATGGGGAGGGGGAAGGGTAAGCTGTGACAAAGCGCGAGAGAGGCATGGACATATATATACTACCAAACGTACGGTAGATAGCTAGTGGGAAGCAGCCGCATAGCACAGGGAGATCAGCTCGGTGCTTTGTGACCGCCTGGAGGGGTGGGATAGGGAGGGGGGAGGGAGGGAGATGCAAGAGGGAAGAGATATAGGAACATATGTATATATATAACTGATTCATTTTGTTGTAAAGCAGAAACTAACACACCATTGTAAAGCAATTATACTCCAATAAAGATGTTAAAAAAAATTTTGGTAGTAACCTTGGGATTTAGGGACACATTGCTTTTAAAAAGTTTCACTCCTATACTGTACATAGCATCTCTGACTGCTTACTTTATGCCAATCACTAGGCTCTGTGTTATAGGACGATGATTATCACTCTGTCTCCTGAGTCAGAATCTGCCTTTTGTAAAATCGTCCCAGGGAATTCTGATGGTTTATCAGCTTTGCGAACCACTGATACTATAGATACAGAAGGATAAGGCATTCACCGTTCCTGTTCTTGAATAGCTTATCATCTAGTTGGGGACACAATAGACACCAATACAAAGTGATAGAGAGTAGTCAACATCAGTATGTTATTTGAAGCATGTGGTAGGAATTCATAAAATGGAAAAGTCAAGTTGGCCCAGAATCAAGGAGATAGAACTCTGATTGGACTTTAGGGAGTGGACAGTCTGAGTTGATCAAATAATATCGGCCAAGAAGCAAAGACGGAGACCTTATGTTGAGGAGACTGAAGACATCATAGAGATCTCATGTGAGGTGCTACATTACAATTTATTGAATCTGTTGAGACAAATCATAGAAGCTTGGAGGCATGTAGATTCAGGGGACCCGGGATAAGTCATAATGATGCTTCAGACAAGATAATTTTCAGATTCTCTATAAATAGCAAAATCATATCTTAAGGCCACGTGAAATAGCAAGATCCTCCGAGATACATAAAGGGCCCTGGAGGCAGGAAAATATAATCATAGTAATCAACACGTGCTGTGTGCTTTCCAACTGCTAGGAATTATATACTTCACAGTGTTCTTTTATCCTCCCAACCACCCGATCTGAAAAAACTATTATTATCATCCCTGTTTTGCAGGTGTCAGAATTGAGCTCCAGAGAGGTTGTGTAACGTATCCAAGAGAACACAGCTAGTAAGTGGGATTGAAATCTGGTCTGATTCTCTCAGTGAAGCTCTTTAAGCCCTCTCCTCTGTCACTGCCTAGGTGGCCACAGGCCCTTATCAAGACAGAACTGGGCAACAGAGAAGGACAAATATCATATATTGCTTATATGTGGAATCTAAAAAAATGATACAAAGGAACTTACTTACAGAACAGAAATAGACTCAAAGACATAGAAAACAAACTTATGGTTACCAAAGGGGAAAGGGGGGAGCAATAAATTAGGAGTTTGGGATTAACATATACACACTACTATATATAAAATAGGTAAACGACAAGGACCTACTGTATAGCACAGGGAACTCTACTCAATATTTTATAATAACCTATAGTGGAAAATAATCTAAAAATTATATGTATATATATATTCATATATGTATATATATATTCACAAATATGAATCACTTTGCTGTATACCTGAAACTTACACAACATTGAATCAACTATATTTCAATATACATATATATTTTTTAAAAGACAGAACTGTGCATGGATAGAAGTCAGTAAAGTGGGCCAGGCCAGCAGGCCCCATTCACGTGACCATCCCCTTGCTTCTTCACCACCTGAAAATACAATATTTCTGTGCCCAGTAACAGGGCATAGGGCCCTCTTCCTCAGATCAGAAGGAGAGCAGTGTGGTGAAGGGATTTGGGTCCCACTGCCCTGGGAATTGCAGAGCGCCTGGTAAGTGTGAACTCTGCCCCAGGCAGTGTTTATGGCGGCGGGGTCTGATGAGGGGCTACTGAGCCGTGGGGTCAGCAGATGGAAGCTGGGGGGGGACAGTGTTGCCCCGTCTCATGAATCGCTGAGCACTGCCCTGCCTGCTAGAGCCGCTGACTGCTGTCCTTTCTCCACTGGTAGTAAAACAGTCACTAACCTGGTTGCCCTCCCTAATACCTCCTGTCATCTGGAGCAGTGACCTAGTCAACCCCAGCCTGGAAAGGCCCCAGGAGGTGGGGACAGCGCGGGCTGCAGCTGCCGCGACGCCTGGGGGAGCTGTAGAGGAGGAGGACACTGCCACCCGCAGCGGCGCGGCGCTCACTGCAGTCCCGACAGCGGCCAAGCCCGGCCAAGCCGGGCGCAATCGGCTGAGGCAGAGGCAGGAAAGGAACCATGTTCCCAGCTTGCCGTTGCCTCTGGGTCCTCGTGGTCCTGGGCTCCAGCTGGGCAGGCTGGGGGAGCCTAGGGGCTGAAGCAGCGCGGCTAAGGCAGTTCTACGTGGCTGCTCAGAGCATCAGCTGGAACTATCGCCCCGAGTCCACATACCTTAGGTAAGGCAGGCATGGCGACCGGTGGGCTTCTCCAGGGAGGACAATCTATTTCTTTTAGAGAGCATTCCCTTTGCAATTGCATTGCTTTTTTTTTTTACTTCAGGTAGGTAAATACAATTAATAGAAGAGCATAATGAATAAAATAAGCTTGGTGGATGCTCATTTTGCCTCCAATAATACAAGTTTATCATTCTGAGGATATAGAAAATAGTGTTTGGCTAGATGCTGTTTCAAGTTTGCTGTTAATACAGTTTTGTTAGTATGACTGATAGTTGATTTAATATATTGATTGATTCAAAAGCACCAGGTACCTACCTCTTCACTCCTGTTCCAGATTTTTAGTAGTCTAGTATTTTATTAAACTTCTAGCTACATATTATTTATTCCATGTCCACATAACTTCATCTTCTAAAACTAAAGGTGTACACTGTATACTTTATTATAAGCAGGTTATTCGATAACAACTGCTATAATTTTGTTGTTTTCTTATAAATGACTTTCAAAACATCATCAGTTCATAAAAATGCAACATTGTTGTTCTTGTACCTTTTTTCTGCTTCGTGTGACTCTTCATTTTTCTCTCATTCTTAATCACTCCCTGGGATATGGTCTACTCTGGCTATTTTGATAGAGTCACTATTAAAAGGCATATGTGACTTAGAGGGGGGTTAAATAATAAAACTCTATTTGAGTTGCAAACTATTTTTCCTAATTGAAAGGTTAAAAATAAGACTTCACAGAAATTAAACAAATCATAGGTTCTACTCAATATTTCCAGTTCGTTATGTTTTTATTTCTTTTCATGGTAAACCTCTTAGTGTGACTTAAGTTTTTTTGTAACTTAACATCACAGTTTAAGCAATCGTGAACGATGTGTTCCTCTTTTACACTTTCGAAACCAAAGCAATCTGCCAAGAAGATATTGTAATGTTTTAAGCCTTTTAGTGTATAACATTACCCTTTCAAAACCTTTTCTTTGTAATTGGGTTATTTTGGAGGGCATTGCATCTTGGTCTTGTAATAATAAGAAGACCCCCTTTTTTTTTTTGTACAAAAATGGAGGGACTTCTTATTTAAATATTGTACATTTAAATACATTTAAAATATTGTATTTCAAGGTGATAATCTAGGTCACACCCACACCCTTAGAGAACTGCTCCTGACTGAAACCCCAAAGGAAGTAGCAGTCTTTCCAACATTAATTGTCCTGCTCTTGGGTAGAACACTAACTTGGTTGCTGGCTTTCCTGTGTCACACTGTGCTTATGCTTTAGAGTTTGTTCTTTCTTCTGTAATTAACAACAAGAATAACAAGCAGAATTTTGGAGGCAGAATCACATAGGGCAAAACCCTGATTCATATGGTGAATTCACATAGGAAGCCATGATTGGTCATCCTATCCTCTCTGTGGCTGAGTTTCCAGAATTCTGGGAAGAGTTGTTCCTCTGGTATCAATTACTCAGTCAAAACCATACAGTGATAATCCAGACCAACTGTCCATATTTTTGAACCTCAAATCATGTCATTTCTTTCTAGTACTTTTATGTGAAAAGTCTAACCTTGTATCTGGCTGTTTAAACTAAGAACTTGTTATAGATTGTCCTACATCTAGAGCTAATGATACTCACTATAAAGAAATCAACATAGACAACTCCATCCTTTGCTAAAGTGTATTTTAGCACAAAGCAAAGATCTTTCCTTATTTCATGTAATATTGGCAGGACAGTGCCTTTTAGAGGTGAAATATATCTTTCATTCTTGCTCTGGGGCTGAAGTGAATGGTTTTGAAAATTTCCCTAAGGAAACATGTTCAATCACATGTATATAGTAACAGATATTGAAAAAAATACATATGTATTTTTTCTCGTGTTCTAGCTTTATATGATTTTATTATGAATAAATCATCCTTAAATAGTCCTCATAAATGGAAAATTCATCATGCATATTGTTTGAATTCATGTCATCTTTAACTTTCAGACAAATTATTTTCCAATAGCAATTCAATTGTTCAAATTAAAATAAATATACCTCAGTATGCACACATAATATACACAGGGAAACATATTAGGAAACACACCTCTATTAAAATTACTCCACATAAAAGACTAATTTTTCTTAGTAAAGATTTTTTACTGTCACCTATACTCCTGTATTTAAAGATCTAAGGTTAGGGACGGGAGCTACGTTTCAACTGTACATAAAACTAAACACACAAAATTACCACCACAGATAAATAAAAATGGACCTTCACATTAGGGACACAAACTAACATACAGAATCCTAGGGTTCTTGGGCTCTAAAAACTCTATGAGGTTGTTTAATTCATTTTCAACTTTCATGTTTTAACTTCTTACTTTTCCCCACACCCAAAGCACCAATACCCCTAGCAAATAGTTGTCTAGTTTCTACTTGAAAGCTTCCAGTGACTGAGAACCCACCACCTTCAATAGCTAGCCATTCCAAAAATACTTACTCATGCCTCCTTTAATCCTGTTTCCAAATATTAACACAGTTCTTGTATCTTACATTTTAAAATTATGAGAATGACTACAATTACAGATTTTTCTGCTCTCCGGGAAAACCTAAAAGCTCAAATCCAATTTTCATTATATTTTTAAAATACTACTAGCTAACACGCATTGAATATTTACAATGTGCCAGCTCTAAACCTTTTGTAGGTATTAACTTATTTAAAACTTGTAACAGTTCTGTGAGGGAGATTTTACTATCAGTCCCAGCTCACAATGATAGAAACAGAGGCACAAATTGATTAAATAAACTTTTCAAGGTTATATAGTTAACAAGGGGGTAGACACAGGATTCAAACTCAGACACTCTGAATCTACAACCAGTTCTCTTAGCTTCTGTGCTACATAGACATCATGGCAAATGTGATTAGTATCCCTCTCTGTTACACCCTAATTATAGTGGGGCCACTCTCTGGATTAGGAAGCATAACAAAGCCAATATGGGCAACTGGTTTAGACATTGGTAAGAAATTTCCCCTAATTATCTTTCCTTCATCTTTGAGTTTAAGACAAGGATAGGAATCATGTGCCCATCTTTAGAGACACTGAAGGAAAAGATGGGAAAGTATCCCAGTACTCTCCCTGCTGCCCTCTCTCTGAATTTTTAACCATGAAAACAGTCATCCCTTGGTACCTGTGGATATGGAACCCACAGATACAGGGGGATAACTGTACTAGTCTGTTTTATATAAGGGACTTGAACATCTACAGATTTTGGCTCCAGGGTCATCCTGAACCAACCTCCCACAGATACCAAGGGATGACTGTACAATGGTTTTTGAATCCTGGCTTTGCCATTATCAACTGATTCTCCTTGGGCAAGTTACTTAAACTTTCTGAGACTTAGTTTTTTCATTTGTTTGTTTCCTATATGAATCTCAGGGTCTTGACTCCATTAGCTATCTTCAACTTCTCAGCGAGAAACAGAGTCCACCAAATCAATTGTTCTTTACAATGTTCCCCAGTCACATAAGACTGTATTTGATTGATGAGTTGAAAAACAGCTCACATATTTATTCATAAAGGATTTGGTGATGTCTTTAATCATTTAAAATCTAAGCCTAAAGTTTGGGTTCACACTATCATCTTGGGTTCTATTTTAGAAAATTGATTCTGAGTAACAGGATTGGTTAGGACAGACTAAATTTGTGAAAGAATGGTTATCACAACAGAATATTCTTGAAGACGCCAATAATTATTTTATTAACTTCGCTTACTGTTCATATTTATAAGACCTTGGGCTTCTAAACTGCAGTTAAAAATACTGTTATTTCTAGTAAAAGTCTGAGGACATGAGAGATATCTTTTGTTGTCATGTGCGAAGTAGATGTCATGTAAGCCTTTCAAATTTATTTTATTTCCAGTTCGAATACTTCTGCAACCTCCTTTAAGAAAACTGTCTACAGAGAGTATGAAGCATTTTTTCAGAAAGAAAAACCACGATCCACAACTTCAGGTCAGCCTGAAATATATTTTTCAATTTTAAAGATAAAGCTCTATGGATAATTTGATATTCATATATATCTAAAATATTCACTTAGTGATATTTTATAGAAATGTGTGTTTTTGTTATTTTGGCTAGATAATTGGTAGAGGTCTTATTCATAGTATTGAGAATTGAGAAAAGCAAAGCATTAAGCCAAACTAGGGGCCCCTCTGAGCATGGGGCCCTGTGCAATTTCATGGGTCTCATGCCCATGAAGCCAGCTGGTTTTGACTGTGATTAAAAAAAAAACTAAACAAAACTTCTAAGTGTTTGCATTTTTATTCACTCATCTAACAAACTATTATTGAACACCTGCTGTGGGTGCTCAATTGAACTAGGCACTATGGATGCCACGCTGGACAAGAGAGACACATCTCCTGCCTTCCTGGAGCTTATGGTCTAGTTTAATGAGCACAGATGAGCCTTAGCAAATGATGATTTGCTGGGTCCCAAGACTCATTTAAAGGAACTGTATATGGCTGATTCTTTTGCATCTATCTTTCCCATCTCTTCTGTTTTATTCAGTGTGATGTATATAACAGCTATAATTTTTAGAGAAAAAATCTCTTTTTTTCCTCACCTCTTTTTTAATTAAGGAAAGTAGGCTGAATGGGTTTCTGGGATCATAAATATGGTAAATATGGTAACATAGTTCACAGAACTGATAAAGGCCGTTAAGAGAGAACTTCCTCCAGTTAGGTCCCCTAGTCAGTAATTCACTCATCCTTCCCCCCAACCAGGTGAAGACCTGTCATCTTCCCCAGACTCGTCCTTCTATCTTTTATTCATTCCATCTTGTTCTGCCTCCTCCTCAGATCTCCCTTTATCTTCAATCTTTCCTTAAATGGAGACTTCCCTTCCGTCAAAAATCCTCAACAAAAAACAGAACACAACTTATGTTCAAATTAACATCCGGTCTCAAAAAAAAGTCTCCCCTTGACTCTGTCTGCCTTTTCTCCCCTTTCCTTCACTACCAATTTCCTGTGTGATTGGTACATTTCATTCACTATCATATCAAATTACTCTCCTAAAAGGGGCCCCATGACCTCTTAGATGCCAGACCAATGGTTTCTTTCCAGTTATTTTCCCACTTGATATTACTAGGACATGTAATGCTCCCCCTTCTTGAAACTCTCTCTTTACCTTGTTTCCCTGGTGCCACTTCCCCTGCTAACGGAGATGGAATGGAAGTGAATGGAAGGTGAGGAAATGTAAGTAGGAGGAACTTACATAGATAACTCTTTCCTGAAACTTGGCTCCAAATGGGAGGAGAAATAGGGTAGTTCTGGGAGGGAATGAGGGGTTTAAGGACATTTTAAGAGTTTTATTTAAAAAAGGACAGTGACTTAAAATATCTAAGTGCTCAAGGGAAGAATCCAATAGAAAAGGAGAGGATAAAAACATCTGAGGGAGAATAACTGATGGAGCCAGACTCAGAAGAAACAGGAAGTGATGTGATTCAAAGCTGGGTTGGATCAGCCTGAGGTGGAAGAGATACTAACCTTCATGGGGGGCTGGGTGGGGAGCCTGGCAAGGGATCAGGTGAGTAAGCTTTTATTAATAAGGTTACTAATAAAATTAAGTTTGTCATTTTGGTCAGGAAATTAAAGGATCTCCTGTCCTCTACAGACTCTGTAGTCTATTCATTTTTATAGATCCAGCTTCAAGCTTAGTATGTACAGTAGATATTTAAGAACTATTTAATTAAATTAAGTTGTGAGTGGGTAAAGGGAAGACGAGCT